>NC_067244.2:170928717-172178717 GCF_019359855.2 Lolium perenne
TCTCACAATACTCATCATATCATGTATGTGCATTGTCATGCTCTCTCTATTTGTCAATTGCCCAACTGTAATTTGTTCACCCAACATGCTATTTATCTTATGGGAGAGACACCACTAGTGAACTGTGGACCCCGGTCCATTCTTTTACATCGAATACAATCTACTGCAATACTTGTTCTACTGTTCTCTGCAAACAATCATCATCCACACTATACATCTAATCCTTTGTTACAGCAAGCCGGTGAGATTGACAACCTCGCTGTTTCGTTGGGGCAAAGTACTTTGGTTGTGTTGTGCAGGTTCCACGTTGGCACCGGAATCCCTGGTGTTGCGCTGCACTACATCACGCCGCCATCAACCTTCAACGTGCTTCTTGGCTCCTACTGGTTCGATAAACCTTGGTTTCTTACTGAGGGAAAACCTACTGCTGTACGCATCACGCCTTCCTCTTGGGGTTCCCAACGGACGTGTGTTGAACGGAAAAGACATACGTCAACCACGCGCAGCAGGTAGCACAATGAGCTAGAAGTTGTCTATGCTAGATTTAGAAGAGTCTAAATATTGTGACGGATTCTACAAACAAAGGCAGAGTATGTCATTGTTTTGACAATGACTGAGTATGTTAAGTCAAGAGGTTCTTTGAGAACCTTGGTGTAGTTCCGATAGTGTCAGAACTTTGAAGCTATATTGTGTATGACAATATTAGTGACATATTTCAGACCGCGGAATTAAGGTTCCACCAGAAGACCAAACATATTTAATGCCGACTCATTTGGAAAATGAGTGATGCGTTGAGACTCAAATGAATTGCAAAATACATACGTTTCTGAGCATGTCAGATCTGTTGACTAAAACTTCTCCCGTGAGCAAAACATGATAAAGCACCGGAAGGCCAAGGTGTTATATCTTTACATATGTAAACTAGATTATTGACTCTATAGTGCAAGTGGGAGACTGTTGGAGATATGCCCAAGAGGCAATAATAAATGGTTATTATAATATATCTTTGTGTTTATGATAATGTTTACATACCATGCTATAATTGTATTAACCGAAACATTGTTACATGTGTGTTATGTAAACAACAAGGAGTCCCTAGTAAGCCTCTTGTATAACTAGCTTGTTGATTAATAGATGATCATAGTTTCATGATCATGAACATTGGATGTTATTAATAACAAGGTTATGTCATTATGTGAATGATGTAATGGACACACCCAATTAAGCATAGCATAAGATCACGTCATTAAGTTATTTGCTATAAGCTTTCCATAAATAGTTACCTAGTCCTTTCGACCATGAGATCATGTAAATCACTTATACCGGAAGGGTACTTTGATTACATCAAACGTCACTGCGTAAATGGGTGGTTATAAAGGTGGGATTAAGTATCCGGAAAGTATGAGTTAAGGCATATGGATCAACAGTGGGATTTGTCCATCCCGATGACGGATAGATATACTCTGGGCCCTCTCGGTGGAATGTCGTCTAATTAGCTTGCAAGCATATGAATGGTTCATAAGAGACCACATACCACGGTACGAGTAAAGAGTACTTGTCAGGAGATGAGGTTGAACGAGGTATAGAAATACCGATGATCAAACCTCGGACAAGTAAAATATCGCATGACAAAGGGAATCGGTATCGTATGTAAATGGTTCAGTCGATCACTAAAGTCATCGTTGAATATGTGGGAGCCATTATGGATCTCCAGGTCCCGCTATTGGTTATTGGTTGGAGAGAGGTCTCAACCATGTCTGCATAGTTCGCGAACCGTAGGGTGACACACTTAAAGTTTGATGTCGTTTAAGTAGATATGGAATATGGAATGGAGTTCGAAGTTTTTGTTCGGAGTCTCGGATAGGATCCAGGACATCACGAGGAGGTCCGGAATGGTCCGGAGAATAAGATTCATATATAGGAAGTCATTTTCTGGGTTTGAAAATGATCCGGTATTTTTTTCTGGAAGGTTCTAGAAGGTTCTAGAAGAGTCCGGAAGAAATCAGCATGGAAGGTGGAGTCCCATTGGCCGGCCAGCCTAAGGGAGGAGGAGTCCCAAGTGGACTCCTCCCCATGGTGGCCGGCCACCCCACCAAAGGAAAGGGGGGAGTCCCACTCCCCCTAGGTTTGGTCATATAAGGTTTTATGTTGGGGTCTGATACGCGTACAGCACGCGTCCGTTGGGAACCCCAAGAGGAAGTTGTGATGCGTACAGCAGCAAGTTTTCCCTCATTAAGAAACCAAGGTTTATCGAACCAGTAGGAGCCAAGAAACACGTTGAAGGTTGATGGTGGCGGAGTGTAGTGCGGCGCAACACCAGGGATTCCGGCGCCAACGTGGAACCTGCACAACACAACCAAATTACTTTGCCCCAACGTGACAGTGAGGTTGTCAATCTGACCGGCTTGCTGCAACAAAGGATTAGATGTATAGTGTGGAAGATGATGTTTACAGAGAACAGTAAGAACAAGTATTGCAGTAGATTGTATTCGATGTAAAGAATGGACCGGGGTCCACAGTTCACTAGTGGTGTCTCTCCATAAGATAAATAGCATGTTGGGTGAACAAATTACAGTTGGGCAATTGACAAATAAAGATGGCATGACAATGCACATACATATTATGATGAGTAGTGTGAAATTCAATTGGGCATTACGACAAAGTACATAGACCGCTATCCAGCATGCATCTATGCCTAAAAAGTCCACCTTCGGGTTAGCGTCCGCACCCCTTCCAGTATTAAGTTGCAAACAACAGACAATTGCATTAAGTATGGTGCGTAATGTAATCAACACAAATATCCTTAGACATAGCATTGATGTTTTATCCCTAGTGGCAACAGCACATCCACAACCTTAGAACTTTCTATCATTGTCCCAGATTTAATGGAGGCATGAACCCACTATCGAGCATAAATACTCCCTCTTGGAGTTACAAGTAACGACTTGGCCAGAGCCTCTACTAGCAACGGAGAGCATGCAAGATCATAAACAACACATAGATGATAGATTGATAATCAACATAACATAGTATTCCATATTCATCGGATCCCAACAAACGCAACATGTAGCATTACAAATAGATGATCTTGATCATGTTAGGCAGCTCACAAGATCGAACAATGATAGCACAATGAGGAGAAGACAACCATCTAGCTACTGCTATGGACCCATAGTCCAGGGGTGAACTACTCACACACACTCCGGAGGCGACCATGGCAGTGAAGAGTCCTCCAGGAGATGATTCGCCTCTCCGGCAGGGTGTCGGAGGCGATCTCCTGAATCCCCCGAGATGGGATTGGCGGCGGCGTCTCTGGAAGGTTTTCCGTATCGTGGCTCTCGGTACTGGGGTATTCTCGACGAAGGCTATATGTAGGCGGAAGGGTAGGTTTAGGGGCGTCACGAGGGGCCCACACGCCAGGGCCGCGCGGCCCAAGCCCTGGCCGCGCCGCCCTGCTGTGGCGTCGCCTCATCGCCCCACTCCGTTTCCCTTTCGGGCTTCTGGAAGCTTCGTGGAAAAACAAGACCCTGGGCGTTGATTTCGTCCAATTCCGAGAATATTTCCTTACTAGGATTTCCGAAACCAAAAACAGCAGAAAACAGCAACTGGCTCTTCGGCATCTTGTTAATAGGTTAGTGCCGGAAAATGCATAAATATGACATAAAGTATGTATTAAACATGTGTGTATCATCAATAAAGTAGCATGGAACATAAGAAATTATCGATACGTTGGAGACGTATCAGCATCCCCAAGCTTAGTTCCTACTCGTCCCCGAGTAGGTAAACGATAACAAAGATAATTTCTGAAGAGATATGCTATCATAATCTTGATCAATACTATTGTAAGCATATGTAATGAATGCAGCGATTCGAAGCAATGGTAAAGACAATGAGTAAACAACTGAATCATATAGCAAAGACTTTTCATGAATAGTACTTTCGAGACAAGCATCAATAAGTCTTGCATAAGAGTTAACTCATAAAGCAATAGATTCAAAGTAAAGGCATTGAAGCAACACAAAGGAAGATATAAGTTTCAGCGGTTGCTTTCAACTTGTAACATGTATATCTCATGAATATTGTCAATACAAAGTAATATGATGAATGCAAATATGCAAGTATGTAAGAATCAATGCACAGTTAACATAAGTGTTTGCTTCTAAGATGGAAGGAAATAGGTAAACTGACTCAACATAAAAGTAGAAGAATGGCCCTTCGCAGAGGGAAGCATGGATTGCTATATTTGTGCTAGAGCTTTTATTTTGAAAACATAAAGAGAGCATAAAAGTAAAGTTTTGAGAGGTGTTTGTTGTTGTCAACGAATGGTAGTGGGCACTCTAACCCCCTTGCCAGACAGACCTTCAAAGAGCGGCTCCCATGAAAGATTTTTATTTTTGGGTGGCACTCCTTCCAACCTTGCTTTCACAAACCATGGCTAACCGAATCCTCGGGTGCCTGCCAACAATCTCATACCATGAAGGATTGCCTTTTTATTTTATTTTTATTTAGATGACACTCCTCCCCAGCTTTGCTTTCTCAAGCCATGGCTAACCGAATCCTCGGGTTCCATCCAACAATCACATACCATGGAGGAGTGTCTATTTGTAAACTTATGAAAGTTAATTAATTTGGGGCTGGGAACCCCATTGCCAGCTCTTTTTGCAAAATTATTGGATAAGCGGATGAAGCCACTAGTCCATTGGTGAAAGTTGCCCAACAAGATTGAAAGATAAACACCACATACTTCCTCATGAGCTATAAAACATTGACACAAATAAGAGGTAATATATTTTGAAGTGTTTAAAGATAGCACTCAAGCAATTTACTTTGGAATGGCAGAGAAATACCATGTAGTAGGTAGGTATAGTGGACACAAATGGTATAGTTTTTGGCTCAAGGATTTGGATGCACGAGAAGTAATCCCTCTCAATACAAGGCTTAGACTAGCAAGGTTGTTTGAAGCGAACACAAGTATGAACCGGTACAGCAAAACTCACATAAAAACATATTGCAAGCATTATAAGACTCTACATTGTCTTCCTTGTTGTTCAAACCCTTACCAGAAAATATCTAGACTTTAGAGAGACCAATCATGCAAACCAAATTTTGGCAAGCTCTATGTATTTCTTCACTAATAGGTGCAAAGTATATGATGCAAGAGCTTAAACATGATCCATATGAGCACAAAAATTGCCAAGTATCAAATTATTCAAGACATTATACCAATTACCACATGTAGCATTTTCTGTTTTCAACCATATAACAATTAACGAAGCAGTTCCAACCTTCGCCATGAACATTAAGAATAAAGCTAAGAACATATGTGTTCATATGCAACAGCGGAGCGTGTCTCTCTCCCACACAATGAATGCTAGGATCCAATTTTATTCAAACAAAACAAAAATAAAAACAAACAGACGCTCCAAGTAAAGCACATAAGATGTGATGGAATAAAAATATAGTTTCACTAGAGGAACCTGATAATGTTGTCGATGAAGAAGGGGATGCCTTGGGCATCCCCAAGCTTAGATGCTTGAGTATTCTTAAAATATGCAGGGATGAACCACCGGGGCATCCCCAAGCTTAGAGCTTTCACTCTCCTTAATCATATTGTATCATCCTCCTCTCTTGATCCTTGAAAACTTCCTCCACACCAAACTTAAAACAACTCATTAGAGGGTTAGTGCATAGTAAAAAATTCACATGTTCTGAGGTGACATAATCATTTTTAACACTTCTGGACATTGCACAAAGCTACTAAAAGTTAATGGAATAAAGAAATCCATCAAACATAGCAAAACAGACAATGCGAAATAAAAGGAAGAATCTGTCAAAACAGAACAGTCCATGGTAACGAATTTTTCAGGGGCACCAGCCTTGCTCAAATCAAAATGCTCAAATTGAATGAAAGTTGCGTACATATCTGAGGATTACTCACGTAAATTGGCAGATTTTTCTGAGTTACCTACAGAGAATAATACTCAAATTCGTGACAGCAAGAAATCTGTTTCTGCGCAATAATCCAAATCTAGTATGAACCTTGCTATCAAAGACTTTACTTGGCACAACAATGCAATAAAATAAAGATAGGGAGAGGTTGCTACAGTAGTAACAACTTCCAAGACTCAAATATAAAACAAAAGTGCAGATGTAAAATCATGGGTTGTCTCCCATAAGCGCTTTTCTTTAACGCCTTTCAGCTAGGCGCAGAAAGTGTGAATCAAGTGACATCAAGAGATGAAGCATCAACATCATAATTTTCACAACTCGTCACAATAGGTATCTTAGATGTTCCATTATCTATAGTGGTATTAAGAGCTTTATCAATTTTAGGCCTATAATAGTTTTTTGGTTTAGGCACCTTAGAGACATACATGAACTTTTGCTCCTTACCCACATACGCTTTCTCCTTAAACTTAAGAGAAGAAAAAGTTGAACCCAAGGTTCCCATAGCTTCTTCAAGTTCACTAATCCTTTGGGTTTGATTATCATAAATAGCACAAGCTTCCAAGATGGCAATTCTCTCATTAATTCCACCTAGAGATTTGTCAAGTTTATCAGTGCTATCAAGTAATTCTCCCAGTTTCGTCTCAATACTTGGAAGATTTTGCTCTATGGTCTCCAACTTTTTCATGACATCTTCAAGAGAGATTTCAATTTTCACTTCATTAATAGGTGGTATTCCAAATAGACTCTCAATAATGCAACTAGCTTCTAAAGCAGGAGTGCCTAGGAAATTACCCCCCGCGAGACAATCAAGAACATACCTATTACAGCTAGAGATACCGACATAAAAATTGCTGAGTAGGATAGTGGTGGAGTGTTTCTTAGTGCACCTATTATGAGCATCACTAATTCTATACCAAGCATCTTTTAAACATTCTCCCCCTTGTTGCTTAAACGAACGAACTTCAACTTCAGGATTACTCATTTTAGCAATAATAAATAAAGCAAAGTAGATAAAGTAAATGCAAGCTAGTAACTAATTTTTTTGTGTTTTTAATATTGCAAACAAGACAGTAAATAAAGTAAATGCAAGTAACTAATTTTTTTGTATTTTGATATAATGCAGCTGTCGTTGCCTAATCGACGGTACCTCGGAGGAGGGATCCTTACGAGGGGGAGAAGAAGTAGGGGCCATAGGGCGGAGTGCACACGGGACGGTGGTACGCGATTTACCCAGCTTCGGAACACCTGCACGATGACAGAGCCTACTGCTGCTTGTTTGGAATTATCTGGGCGCTTTCGCGATGTTACAATGAGTTGAGGTTCTGCCTCTAGGGCTCCCAGGATCCGGCTTATAAAGGCGCACGGATCTAGGGTTTACATGGAGAGTCCTACCCGGATACAGGTTTCCTAACTACGGTACAATGTCTTGCCGTGTACGTCAAGGATCCACCCTTCCATCTATGTCGTACCGGATCCGGGTCCCTCAATGGGCCTCCGTAGATCCGGGTTCCTCCTTGAGGTCGGTCGGATCCGGCTCCCTGTTCCTGGGCCGGACATCTTCCACCAGGATCAACAGCAACTGGGCCGCCCGATGGGCCACATGCCTCATCACCATCTGTGGGCCACCCGGGCTTGCCGGATCTAGGCACTGTCGATGGTACACCCATGAAGTATACCCACAACAGTAGCCCCCAGAGTTCTCCGAGTTTCGCCTGCTGTTTCCGCCTTGCTAGTTCATCATGATCTCCGGCAAATGTTGGCAACGCGGAGAAACTTGAAGAATTCCAACTTCACATTTCCTTCTTTTCCCAACTTTTAGTCGAAAAATGCTCCCATCCTGCGGGACTTCATCCATCGACGGTTCGAGTTACATTTCCGGGTTACTTCCCTGCTTGCGAATGAGAGCTTTTTTTATCTTCACGCGATTACCCGGAATCTTTAAAAGACTCAAACGGTTCCGCCAATCCTGGCGCCATTTTCGCGCGATTTCTGCGGTAACTTATCTCTAGCCATTTTTACCGTTTAGGGTTTGGGACACGTGTCACGCATCCAACGGTGCGACGCTTGCGTTCCGACCACAGGATGCGGAGCACGAATCTCGTCCCGCCGGCCTATAAATATCCGCCGTCGATGCCTAACCCTCATTCACCCCCCTTTTCACTTCTCTGCAAAGCGCCGCCTCGAGCTCTCTCTCCGCCGTGCCAGAATTTCGCCGGAGCTTCGCCGGAGCTGCTTCGCCGCCATGACGAGTTCATCCTGTTCTTAACATCAGCGAGCCACCGCGCGGAAACCTCGTCGCCGGCGACTCCGACCACCGCAGAAGCCATTACGGTGAGTTCTCGAGCTTCGCCCTCACGCCGTAGTTGGTAGGGATGAATTTGGGGACGACGATGTTGGATCCGACTAAAGAATGTTTTCCGCCATTCGTCTTTTCTTCAGATGTCTTCAACGACTCCGCCTCCTGCCTCTGAACCGATCCTGGCCACCCCAATCTCCTCCGCCCCTCCACCTTTCGTCCCAGTTAAGCTGGGCCCTTCAAAGGATTCCGGCAAGGAGACTGAAGGAACTTCTGCTAACCCGGAGAAAGCCTCCGGGGAGGATCAGGCGGAGCACAAGGCGGAAGAGATCGCCGCCAAAAAATCAAAGGCTCGCCAACGAGACGCTGAAGCCAAAGGAAAATGGTGGCCATGCACCACCACTAAGATGGAGCTGACGAATCTCGAGGCGGAGGGCTTCCTGCAACCCAGAAGCTGGAGGTCAGTTCCTAATGCCTTAGCCCCAGCTCCGGAGGATAACGAGATGGTGCTGACGAAAGCACTGGTGGAGCGGGGCTTTTCATTTCCGCCTTCGGACTTCTTCCTGGAGATCCTGAAGGTTTATGGGCTCCAGCCCCATAACATCTCTCCGAACAGCGTGCTTGCGATCAGCAATCACGTCACCCTGTGCGAGGGCCATCTCCGGGTAACTCCCGAGCTCTCCCTGTTTCAATACTACTTCACCGTCAAGAAGGAGAGGATCCGGAACTCCACCGAGCTAGCAACATGCGGATCCATCACCTTCATGATCCGCCCGGGCCGCGTCTACCCCCACACCGATCGCCACGAATCCGCGCGGTACTGGTCTGGGGGCTTCTTCTATTTGAAGGACGTTTCCGACCCGGCGAGCACAAGGAAACTGCCGCCGTTCAAGAACTGCCCCGCCACCGAGCTTCCGACATGGACGCACTGCCCTCACCTCTCCGAGTCGCCCCAGCTCACACGCGCCGTAAGGCGGATCTGCAAGCTAACGGAGGAGGGGCTGACCGGGAAGGACTTGACCCTTTCCTGGTTCACCAAGCGGATCCAGCCGCTCCAACACAGGGACCAGCTGATGTTCCAGTACACAGGGCGTGACGACCCAATGCGCGCCACAAAAGACAATCTTTCTGCCGACGCCATCGACAAGAGGATCCGGCTCCTCATCAAGGTTCCGCGTGAACTTCACGTTCACGTGTGCAACAAAGACATTCACATGAATGGTTCCGGAACCGCGGTACATCGTCTTGGCTTTAGTCCATTGTTTTCCTTCGCATTTCAAACCTTTTGTCTAAGTGTTTAACTCTATGCACTAGCTCGAGGCCCTTGAAGAGAGCGAACTCGGAACTCTCCTCCGGGTTCCCACCACTGGCAACACGGATCCGGAGGCTGCATCAGAGGCGGAAGCTCACGAAGCTCCGCGCCCTCCTAAGAGGAAGAGGCCGGCTCCTTCCAGCCCCGCCGCTAAACGCGCCCGCGAAGTGCCTAGGACTGCGGCCACTCGGAAAGCGGAGGCAGAAAAGAAACGCCTCAAGCTGATTAACACCAGCAACAAGGGGCAGCCAGCCATCCAGCATTTCTTCAAGCCTTCCGGGTAAGTGTCTGTTTCCGAGATCCAAGTTCTGGCTTCACAAGTAAACCTTTACTTAATTGTCATGATTTTTTCTTTTACTGAAGTTCCGGAAGCCAGCCCCCCAAGGCTCCAAAGGTCTTGAAGAAGAAGGTCAAGCCGTCTCCGGCTTCAGTTCCTGTTACTCCTGAGGTGGAGATCCCACCCAAAGCTTCGTCTGCCTCCAAGCCGGATCCCAAAGATGTCATCAACCTTGATGACCTTCCGGAAGATCCCGCCGACCACGGTGATTCCGCCAAGGGTGCCTCCTCGTCTGCTCCTCCACAAGATCAAGCAGATGCCACTTTCGCGGAGCCCACAGAGGAAGAATATGAGGAGAAAGTGAAGCTCGTTCAAGCCTCCAACGCGATCCGGGTGGACCCCCGACCGACTCAGTCTCTGCAAAAGCTTACCCTCGCATAGCGCCACGCGGAAGTTTCCGCCATGCTGAACAAGGTCTGGGGGAAGTCGGATGAAGAGATGCAAGAGCTCACCGACCTGGAGGATGGTCTGAGAGTGTTCTTCGCCAAGCACAAGGAAGTGCGGCAGGTAATACTAGCCCCCAAGCATTGGGTCAGACATTTCCGTGTAACATGTGTTAGCCGATGCTTTCTCAAGATGTACCTTAGGCGGAAATTTAAAATTTTATGCCCTCAAGACTTTGAATTCCTCGCCAGCCCCCAAGATTTTAAATATCCGGCTAACTCCTCTCTGCTTCTCAGACGACGCGGAAATTGCACGAAGATCTCCGCATTCATGTGCTGGAGCAGATCACGGAGATCGAAGGGCTGCGTCAGAACGCGGAAAACAGCCAGAAGGCTATCCAGCTTCTTGAGACCCGCCTCCATGGTACGAGATCCGAGTTTTGATTTTGTATACTGATATAACTGTTCATGATGTATGATATGTGCAACTTTCCGCCTACAGAAGAAACTGCCAAGCACTCCTCGTTTGATGAGCTGTCCGCCAAGGTCAAGGTGCTCGAGGCGGAGAACGAATCCCTCAAAACCTTCATCCAAGAATCCTCCAACAAGGAGACTGAGGCGAGGAAGGAGCTCTCCGAGAAACATGCCCGCGGCCTGGCGGAGCTGAACAAAAAACTGAAGAAGAGCCAGGGTCGCGTGACTTCCTTGGTAGCCAAGAACAAAGTTCTAGAAGCGGAAGCGGAGGCCATCGACAAACTTATCTTCCGTAAGCATTTTCCGTGTTGTTGCTCCGACTACCTCATATGCTTTTCTCTAACGGAACTGGACCGCCTTCTTCCACAGCGAGCCTTGGCTTCGAGTGGTCAAAAGAGTCAAACCTGAAGAGGACGGAGGCATACGACGAAGCGCGGATTTCCATTGACGCGTTATTTGAAGCCTGTCGCGGAATCGCCAAGACTCTGTCTTTGAAGAAGGCCAAAACTTCAATCATCGATACGATGACCAAGCTTATGGAACAAGTGCCGGACTTCATTAAGGATTGGCAGAAATCTTCCGTGCGCGGAGTCGCCTCCCTGGTCTTAGCCACCTGCAAGGATCACTTCCCTGCGCTCAACTTTGCGGATGTTGCGCGCGGAGCCCCAAAGGGTTCCGACATGGGCGCCATCCTCGCGGAAACCCAAGGATACGAGCAGTTGTTTGTCAGGCGAGTGAATCACTCGTTCTGGTATAACAAGTACGACCTGCCTCAGGGATTTTCCGATGCAGAGGAGGAAGAAGGCGAGCCGGAGTATTACGGGGAAGGATCCGGGTCAAGCATCGAGCGTTCCGGAGAAGGCTCTGGTGATGACTCCGAGGGCGGCTCCGGCGACAGCGACGGCGACGGCTCCGCCTACCAGGAAACTGAAGAAGAGGACTCCGAGTAGAGTTCCTGTTTAAACAATGAGATAAAGTTGCATCATTTTGGCCCCAGAGTGGGTTTGTAATAAGACTTTAAATTCTTAAGTAGCTAGGGACGAAACAACTATGCATGGGGCGGAAACACTTATCCTGCTATCCGTTAATATTATGCGCATGTTTCGTTTTATGTCGGAAAGAATGTGCTGACTTCATTGTTTTCCGGCTTGCCCGCTTGACCTTCCGCGAGCCGGAAGACCTTAGCCGGAAACACTCGCCAGCGGCGACGAAGCCCAATGGCAATCCGTCAATAACCGCGGAAACAAGCCCCCGAGCATAGGTGCCGGGAATCGCTACTAGGAATCCACGAGTTCGCAACAGATAACAATTTAATCAGAAAACTTAAGCTTACGTCCTAAAGGACGATTTTTGAAAATCACAACTTTTATACACGCCTAGGCGGAAAAATCCAGCTCTGCGGTTTTAGTCGGAAAACATACATGATCTAAAAATGAACAAGTAAAGGAGGTAAAAGACTCAAAGAGTGAACCACAAGCTTTATTTCATTGATCATGTATAACTAGTACAGAGTTTGTAACTCGGAAAAAATACGCTAAGTGTAGAAAGGACGTAGCTGTGCGATGTTCCAAGGGCGATCTGTCTCGTCGTAGATGTCATCCGGATCCTCATGCTTGCGTTTCCGGTGCCAATTAGCAGGTCTGTCCTTCAGCTCTCGGAAATCAACAATGTAGTACGATCCGTTATGACGCACTTTGCTAACGACGAAGGGTCCTTCCCATGGAGATTGCAGCTTATGGTCTTTCACCCGACGAAGGCGGAGGACCAGGTCTCCTGCCATGAAAGAGCGATTCCGAACTCGACGACTGTGATAGCGTCGGAGCTTCTGCTGGTAGATGGCGGAGCGCTGGTCAGCTAAGTTCCGAGCTTCCTCGATCAGGTCCACAGATAGCTGTATGGCCTCGTCAGCTGTTTCTTCATTGAAGGCGGAAACTCGCGGTGAATCGTGAATGATGTCGGATGGAAGCACGGCTTCGGATCCGTATACCAGGAAAAATGGGGTAAACCCTGTTGATCTGTTAGGGGTAGTTCGTAAACTCCACAAAAAAGCTTCCAACTCGTCAGCCCAAGCTCCAGCTGCTCGTCGCAGCGGTTCTTCAAGGCGTGGCTTAATTCCTGACAATATTAGGCCGTTAGCCCTTTCAACCTGACCATTTGATTGTGGATGAGCCACAGATGCAAGGTCCAGTCGAATCCCTACTGTCTCACAATAATCCTTCAATTCTCCCTGTGCGAAGTTTGTGCCATTATCTGTGATTATGCTGTGTGGGATGCCGAATCTCATCACGAGGCTGCAGACAAATTTTAGTGCCGTAGCACTGTCGGCTTTCCTCACTGGCTTTGCCTCGATCCACTTGCTGAACTTGTCAACAGCGACCAGAAGGTATTCAAAACCGCCAGGAGATGATCTTTGTAACTTACCAACCATATCGAGCCCCCAGACCGCAAACGGCCAGGTGATAGGTATGGTTTTCAGCTCTTGGGCTGGAGCGTTTGGATGAGTAGCGTAGTACTGACAACCTCGGCAGGTCTTGACTATTTTATCAGCGTCTTCTTAAGCTATGAGCCAGTAAAAACCTAGCCGAAAAGCTTTTGCAACGAGTGACCTGGGGGCGGCATGATGCCCGCAGTCCCCTGCATGGATCTCTCTGAGGATTTCAATGCCATCTTTATTGGAAACGCATTTGAGAAATACCCCTGTTGCACTTCATTTGTAGAGCTGTCCATCAACAATCGTGTAGGATCTTGCTCATCTGATGATCTGTCGTGCGAGGACCTCGTCCTCTGGCAACTTCTGATCGATGAGGTAGTCCAGGAAAGGCTGTGTCCAAGCCGGAATGATAGCCATCACTTCCCTAGCCGGAGATACTGCCACCTCTGGGTTTTCCGGGTTAGCGCCCTTCACCGAGGGTATCCGGAGATGCTCCAGGAAAATTCCAGGCGGAATTGGCTTCCTGCCGGATCCGAGCTTGGATAGCATATCTGCCGCTGCGTTGTCATCTCGCCTGACGTACTTGACTTCGTATCCGAGGAAATGTTTGGCGATCTCGTCAACTTCGTCTCTATAGGCCGCCATGACGGAGTTTCTGGCGTTCCAGGTTCCGGCTACTTGCTGTGCCACGAGGTCTGAATCTCCGCAACATATAATGTGCTTGATCCCTATCTCCTTGGCGATTCGCAATCCGTGTAGTAGAGCCTCGTATTCCGCCATATTGTTTGTAGCTTCGAAGTGTATCTGCAGAACGTACTGCAGTTCTTCTCTGGTAGGGGACTTCAGGGTGACTCCGGCTCCTGAGCCTTGATGCTGCTTGGATCCATCGAAGTGCATGACCCATGTCTCAGGTTCCGGCTCCAGGTTCATATCCGGAGCTTCTGTCCAATCTGCGACGAAATCTGCCAAGACCTGGGATTTGACCGCGGTCCTGGCTTTGTAGTTGATGTCGAAGGCGGATAACTCAATGCCCATTTTGCTGTGCGTCCTGTTGCGTCAGCGTTGTTGAGAATCGTTGACAGCGGAGCCTTGCTCACGACTGTTACTGGATGCTCCTGGAAGTAGTGTCTTAGCTTCCTGCTGCCTAGGAATACTCCGTAGGCTAACTTTTGAAAGTGAGGGTAGCGCTGTTTGGATTCCGTAAGGACTTCGCTAATATAGTAGACTGGCCTTTGGACTCCATACTCATGACCTTCTTCCTGTCGCTCCACCACGATGACGAGACTGATGACTCTGTTGGTGGCTGCCAGGTAAAGGAGCATAGGCTCTGACTCTCCTGGAGCTGCTAGGATGGGTGGGGAGGTGAGTATTTCCTTCAACCCTTGAAGTGCTGCATCTGCTGCCTCGTCCCAGACAAATTTGTCTCTTTTCTTCAGTAGCTTGTACAAGGGTAGTGCCTTCTCGCCAAGACGGCTAACAAACCTGCTGATTGCTCCGACACAACCAGTGAGCCGTTGCACATCTTTGAGACAAGTTGGCCTTTTTATGCACAAAATTGCCTTGATTTTTTCCGGGTTAACTTCAATTCCCCTGTTAGAGACAATGAAGCCAAGGAGTTTTCCAGCTGGTACGCCAAAGACGCACTTCAGCGGATTCAACATCATCTTGTACCGACGGAGATTCTCAAAGGTTTCTGTGAGATCGCTGATCAAGTCGGATCCTTTCCGGGTCATGACCGCGATGTCGTCGACGTAAGCGTGCACGTTCCGACCTATTTGGTCCTTCAAGCACCGCTGCATCGTACGTTGGTAGGTGGCACCTGCGTTTTTCAAGCCAAAAGGCATAGTAACATAGCAGTAAGTGCCAAACGGGGTGATGAATGAGGTCGCCTTTTGGTCAGACTCCTTCATCCGGATCTGGTGATACCCGGAATACGCATCAAGAAAACACAGAAGTTCCGCCCCTGCCGTCGAATCAATGACTTGGTCAATGCGCGGCAGGGGAAACGGATCTTTCGGGCAATGTTTGTTCAAGCCAGAGTAATCGATGCACATTCTTAGTATTTCAGAATTCTTTTTGGGTACAAGGACGGGATTTGCGATCCAATCAGTGTGGATAACTTCTATTACAAAACCTGCCTCTAGTAACTTTGCTAATTCCATTCCTATGGCGCGGCGCTTCTTGTCTCCAAAGTGTCGCATAGCTTGCTTCACCGGTTTAGCCCCCGGGTTTATGTTGAGGTAGTGCTCGGCGAGTTCCCTTGGTACTCCGGACATGTCAGAAGGTTGACATGCGAAGATATCCATGTTAGCGCGGAGGAACTCGACGAGCGCGTCTTCCTATTTGGGGTCCATGTTGGCTCCGACTGAGACCTGCTTGGAATCGTCGCCTTCCTTGAAGTTGACTTTCTTGGTCTCTATCGCGGCCTTGAAGGAGTTTTTGTGCTCGGAGATCTGCTTCTTGGTGGTCTGCATTTCAGTCGGATCCACCGCGGCTCTGTAGCCTTTCAGCTCTTCCCCAGATATCACAGACTCTGCGAAGGCGGCTTCACCCAACTCGCACTCATGAGCCTTTTTGTAGTCTCCGGATATGGTAATCATACCTTTAGGACCCGGAATCTTGAGCTTGTTGTAGATGTAGCACGCTCTTGCATGGAACTTGTGGTAGGTGGGCCTGCCGAAGATGACATGGTAGGAGCTCTTGAAGGGCACAACTTCGAACGTGATTTTTTCTTCGCGGAAATTGTGAACATCGCCGAAGGCCACGGGAAGTGTGATGCTGCCGAGGGAATTCGCCTTTTTACCCGGAACCACACCATGAAACTCAGTGTTGCTGTGTTTGAGTTGTTCCTTGGTGAGGTTCATCCGCTCTAAAGTCTCCAGGTACATGATGTTCAAGCTGGCTCCGCCATCCATGAGGCACTTGGAGAAGTCATACCCGTCTATGCGGGGACTCACGACCAAGGCGTAGCATTCTTTTGGCACAATGGCAGGGTGATCGTTCCTGTCAAAAGTGCACGGGACTTCCGACCACCTGACATACTACGGCACAGCCGGAACTGTGGCGTTCAGGATCCGGGTAGCTGACTTGGTAGCGCAGACTGTTGGGGTTCCGAGGAAGGTGTGGTAAGCCCCCACGCTCTTTTTCTCGAATGGGTTGGATTTACCTGCGGACCCTGCCTTGGGATCCGGCGAGTTATCATCCTCATCCATCGCCTCAGAACTGTCCTCCTCTTTGTCCTTGTTCTTGCCCTTGCCTCCCTTGCCGCGTGGGCGGTGCTTCCGGGCTCGCTTGTATCCTGCCTCCGGGTCATTCTTTAGATCATTGACCCACTTGCAGTTGCGGTTGGTGTGAGTGGACTTCCCTGTAACCGGATCCAGGTGGGCCAGGCAGGGCATGTCTCTGTACTCCTCGTAGGTTTGCGGGGCGCGGGATCCGCCAGCTGTGACCTCAGTGCTGTGCTACTGACCCCTGCCGGCTCCGCCTCCACGACCGCGTCCTCTTCCGTTTCCTGGACCTCCGCGTTGGAACGCCATGGCGACCATCTCGGATCCGCCACTCTTCTGGTCATCAGGATTCTTTCGCTTGTGGCTGCTGCTGTTGCCGTTATCACGGTTCTTCTTTTGTTGATGTAGGAGGATTGCTGTAGCTGCGAGATCACCACCTGCGTCATCATCGGCGGCAGTATGATCACTGGCAATGGAGATCATTTCATCCAAAGTCAGTTTATTTGCATTAGCCAAACAAGTGAGCTTATGCCTCAGCAATCCTCCTCTCTGCAATCCACCAATGAAGGCGTACATGGCAGTGGTGTGGTCGACATTTTCGCACTCGTTCCTGCATGCCAACCATCGCGTGAGGAAGTGTCTTGAGGATTCTCCCTTCTTCTGGATACAAGCTTGTAAGTCACTTGTCGTGGCAGGTCTTTTGTAGGTGCCTCTGAAGTGTTTCTCAAAAGCGGTCTTCAGGTCAAACCAGCAAAAGATGGAGTTCTTCTCGAGGTCACTGAGCCAGATCCGGGCTGGACCTACAAGGTACAACTGGAGCATGCGGCAAGCGATATTAGGGGTTCCTCCGGCAAAGGTTACTGCATTATAGTAATCCTCAATCCAGGTATCCGGCCTTTCGGTGCCATCATAATGCTTCAGGTTTCCGGGTAGCTTGAGGTTCATCCTTGGCTTTGGTTCCTCTCGAATCATCCTGCCAAAGCACTTCGGACCGATGTAGTCGGTTCTGTATTCGTTGAGGCATTCCCGCGCGTCGCGCGGGCCGTGGCGAGGAGATTGTGAGCGAGAGCGAGATCTCCGGCCGCCGCCTCCGCCTCCACCTCCGCCGACACCGCTAGGTGGTGGTGAGGGAGACCTGCGAGGGGGTCGATCCGACTTCTTGCTTCCGCCTTCAGATTCTCCTCGGCGTTCCCGGTGCTGGCTCCGGCTCCTGTGGCTGCCTTCGCCGTGGCGCTGGCTGCCCTGGTCGTTCCGGCTCCGGCGAGGCTCCGGGTCGCGCTCCTCATTCCGACTCCTCCTAGGCTCGGGCTCACGATCGTTGTTCTGGTTCCGGCGAGGTTCCGGCGTGCGCTCCCTGTTTCTGTTTCTTGGCAGCACGTTGTCGCGGATAACAATCCCACCATGCCCCTGGGGCCTGGTGTTTCCAGCTGGACTACGGCGGCGAGGGGGACGCGGGTAACCATTAGGCGGAGGAGAGGGGTTGCGGTATTTGTCCCGTCCAGAGTACATTGCATCCTTTCCCTTCCTTGGATCTGATGGAGGCGTCCTTGATGGGACGGGGATTGGATTTGGGTGTTCTCTGGCTTTCCTTCTGCGTTCCGAAGATCCGGTTCGCGATTCGTCATCTTGATGGCGATCGTCATGCGTAGTGGAGACGCAATGCTCCGGGTTAGATTCCAATCTGCGCGAAGTGTCTGCCTTGCTCTGCTGCCTCATTGCTGAAGCGACGAGCGTGCGAACGTAGTCGATGTCGATCTCCTCGTTCTTTTTCTTCAAGATCTCTGCAGCCTTCGTCATATTGTCCTTTGGGGTTGCGAACGGCTGCTACTCCGTTGGAGTTGCGAAGGTGATCCTGCGGGGAGCTATCAAGTCACGCCGGACCCTTTCGACCTCATGATGAGCTTCAACGATCTTGTCCTCCCAATGCTTTCGGAGTTCCTTGACCTTTGCCAGTCCTTCGTCCACCTCCCGCTCGCGCTGGATGAAGTCTTCCACAAAAACTGCGGCGTGCTTCCTTTCCTCCAGCATGGCGGCTGCGGTGTCCTTAAACTTCTTGGCTGTGGCCAGCATCTCCAGTCTCTTAGCTTCTAATGCTTCTACGTCGTCGGGAGTGATGGGTTTGTTAAGAATATCCTAGCGATAAACTGCATCCATGCCTGCTTGTGCAACCATCTCTTCAGGTGACAGGAGGTCCTCCGAGGAAGAATCCTTGCGGGGTCGCTCCCGCGACATTGGAGATCCTTGACAGGATGGCTGAGGATCGGATTGGGTGGCTGCTCCTTCTGATCCGGGTTCTCCCAGCGCCGCTACGGTCGCAAGTACCTGCTTAGGCTGGGCGGAGTCAACTTCAGGCTGATCACCGAAACCGTACTCCCCAAGCTTGCGGTTGAACTCGTCAGTATCCATGGAGGGGGTATCTCCGGAAATTGGGCTCAGATTGCCCAAAACCGACTCTTCAACCGGAGTTTCGCTTTCTCCGACAGGCTCAGCCTGATCCGGAACAGCGTCGTTTTCCGGTGCCTCTACCTGCTCACGACCAGCTCCGTCTTCTTGAGGGGCGGTTCCGGCGGTATGGGCCAAGAAGTGTACGAAGTGGCACCTCTGCTTTTCTAACACCTGGGAGACCCAGGCGGATCTGCATTGGTCTTCCACCGTTATTTCCTGCTCAGGGGCGGATTGGGTGGGCTCTGAAATTTTCAGATCTGAGGCGGAATCTTCCTTGGGAAGCTCCTGCATCTCAGATCGGATCTTCGCGACTGCGTCCAGCTCTACGGCGGTCGCGTCTGCGTTACTTACCAGTGGGTTTCCGCCGGAATCGACGGTTTCCCCGATGAAGATGTGTATGCCGCCAACTGGGACGATGGAGAGCTTGACGGGGTTTGTCCTAGCCGGAATCCAGCACTCATCCGGAGGGACGAACGGTAGATTTCCGGCGTAAAGGACGCGCCCCACAGCGATGGTGTCGTCGTAGCTTCCCATGGCGGAACCCTCCCGGTTCCGGCTTCCAGACGCCGCAGGCCCCACGGTGGGCGCCAACTGTCGTTGCCTAATCGACGGTACCTCAGAGGAGGGATCCTTACGAGGGGGAGAAGAAGTAGGGGCCATAGGGCGGAGTGCACACGGGACGGTGGTACGCGATTTACCCAGCTTCGGAACACCTGCACGATGACAGGGCCTACTGCTGCTTGTCTGGAATTATCTGGGCGCTTTCGCGATGTTACAATGAGTTGAGGTTCTGCCTCTAGGGCTCCCAGGATCCGGCTTATAAAGGCGCACGGATCTAGGGTTTACATGGAGAGTCCTACCCGGATACAGGTTTCCTAACTACGGTACAATGTCTTGCCGTGTACGTCAAGGATCTACCCTTCCATCTATGTCGTACCGGATCCGGGTCCCTCAATGGGCCTCCGTAGATCCGGGTTCCTCCTTGAGGTCGGTCGGATCCGGCTCCCTGTTCCTGGGCCGGACATCTTCCACCAGGATCAACAACAACTGGGCCGTCCGATGGGCCACATGCCTCATCACCATCTGTGGGCCACCCGGGCTTGCCGGATCTAGGCACTATCGATGGTACACCCATGAAGTATACCCACAACAGCAGCAAACAAAGTAGTAAATAAAGTAAAGCAAGACAAACACAAAGTAAAGAGATTGGAAGTGGAGACTCCCCTTGCAGCGTGTCTTGATCT
Source organism: Lolium perenne (assembly GCF_019359855.2). Lineage (NCBI taxonomy): Eukaryota > Viridiplantae > Streptophyta > Magnoliopsida > Poales > Poaceae > Lolium > Lolium perenne. The sequence continues at coordinate 170,948,816 of NC_067244.2, forward strand.
CCCCGGCAACGGCGCCAGAAAAAGAGCTTGATACGCGTACAGCACGCGTCCGTTGGGAACCCCAAGAGGAAGGTGTGATGCGTACAGCAGCAAGTTTTCCCTCAGTAAGAAACCAAGGTTTATCGAACCAGTATGAGCCAAGAAGCACGTTGAAGGTTGATGGTGGCGGAGTGTAGTGCCGCGCAACACCAGGGACTCCGGCGCCAACGTGGAACCTGCACAACACAACCAAATTACTTTGCCCCAACGTGACAGTGAGGTTGTCAATCTCACCGGCTTGCTGTAACAAAGGATTAGATGTATAGTGTGGAAGATGATGTTTGCAGAGAACAGTAAGAAGAAGTATTGCAGTAGATTGTATTCGATATAAAGAATGGACCGGGGTCCACAATTCACTAGTGGTGTCTCTCCATAAGATAAATAGCATGTTGGGTGAACAAATTACAGTTGGGCAATTGACAAATAAAGATGGCATGACAATGCACATACATATTATGATGAGTAGTGTGAAATTCAATTGGGCATTACGACAAAGTACATAGACCGCTATCCAGCATGCATCTATGCCTAAAAAGTCCACCTTCGGGTTAGCGTCCGCACCCCTTCCAGTATTAAGTTGCAAACAACAGACAATTGCATTAAGTATGGTGCGTAATGTAATCAACACAAATATCCTTAGACATAGCATTGATGTTTTATCCATAGTGGCAACAGCACATCCACAACCTTAGAACTTTCTCACAAGTCCTGCATTTAATGGAGGCATGAACCCACTATCGAGCATAAATACTCCCTCTTGAAGTTACAAGTAACGACTTGGCCAGAGCCTCTACTAGCAACGGAGAGCATGCAAGATCATAAACAACACATAGATGATAGATTGATAATCAACATAACATAGTATTCCATATTCATCGGATCCCAACAAACGCAACATGTAGCATTACAAATAGATGATCTTGATCATGTTAGGCAGCTCACAAGATCGAACAATGATAGCACAATGAGGAGAAGACAACCATCTAGCTACTGCTATGGACCCATAGTCCAGTGGTGAACTACTCACACATCACTCCGGAGGCGACCATGGCGGTGAAGAGTCCTCCGGGAGATGATTCCCCTCTCCGGCAGGGTGCCGGAGGCGATCTCCTGAATCCCCCGAGATGGGATTGGCGGCGGCGGCGTCTCTGGAAGGTTTTCCGTATCGTGGCTCTCGGTACTGGGGTATTCTCGACGAAGGCTATATGTAGGCGGAAGGGTAGGTTTAGGGGCGTCACGAGGGGCCCACACGCCAGGGCCGCGCGGCCCAAGCCCTGGCCGCGCCGCCCTGCTGTGGCATTGCCTCGTCGCCCCACTTCGTTTCCCTTTCGGACTTCTGGAAGCTTCGTGGAAAAATAAGACCCTGGGCGTTGATTTCGTCCAATTCCGAGAATATTTCCTTACTAGGATTTCTGAAACCAAAAACAGCAGAAAACATCAACTGGCTCTTCGGCATCTTGTTAATAGGTTAGTGCCGGAAAATGCATAAATATGACATAAAGTATGTATAAAACATGTGTGTATCATCAATAAAGTAGCATGGAACATAAGAAATTATCGATACGTTGGAGACGTATCAGGGTCTTATTCGGAGACTTTTGACCTAATCTTTGGGGTATTCCACCTATATAAAGAGAGGAGGGGAGGGGCTGGCCGGCCACTCTTGGCTCCACCTTGGCTGCACCCCTTTGAGGGCCGGCGCCCAAGCCCCGTCTCCCCAAACCCTAGCTACCTCTCCTCCACCACCTCTCTCGCATACGCTTAGCGAAGCTCCGCCGGAAATCTCCATCGACACCGCCACCACGCCGTCGTGCTGCCGGGATTCCAAGGAGGATCTAGTACTTCCCCTGCCCGCTGGAACAGGGAGAAGACGTCATCTTCATTAACACCGAACGTGTGACCGAGTACGGAGGTGCTGCCCGATTGTGGCACCGTCAAGATCTTCTACGCGCTTTTGAAAGCGGCAAGTGATCGTCTACCGCAGCAACGAGAGCCTCCTCTTGTAGGATTTGGAAATCTTCAAGGGTTAGTCTCGTTCATCCCCTCGTTGCTCCCGTATTCTAGATTGCATCTTGGCTTGGATTGCGTTCTTGCGGTAGGAAATTTTTTGTTTTCTATGTAACGAATCCCTTCAGCGACGTCCCTTAAACGCGGCACGAACAAAACACGTCCCCCAAACGCTCAATCTGGCGCTCTTTGGGGTACGGTTTTGGGGACGCGACTGGAGATGCTCTTAGTTAGTTAGGGGATCTCCAATGGGTCCATGTATTTTGGACGTCTGAAATATCCGGTTGTGTCTGTTTGCGTCGGTCCACGGACGCTATGTGGCCAGGGCGACCATTTGTGTCGGGGGTACCTCCAGCGGTGCGGACGTATTTTTTTAGCTGAGACAGCGTCACGGTCATTAATGGCATTTTACGTCCCGTCGAGGCCTGCCGCCGGTGATTAACTGTTCTCACGCGACGACGGTCATTCCCGCGCGTGCCCAATACATTGGCAAGTTTCGCCGATGTTACGCCCGCACGGGAAACGACTTGCGCAGACACGCCGTTTCCCGCCCCGCCGTGGCTATATATGTTGGACACCGGCGGGGTGACAGATACACCTCAAGCTAAACCCTAGCATCCATCCATGGCCGAGCACAACCTTAGCTGGGATCAGGTTGTTCAGATGTGCCGCCACGCCCACCTGGAGGAGGACGAGGAGCTAGTCACCGCCGCCGTTCATGCCGACCAGCTAGACCTGGAGGCAGCGGAGGCAGAACGCGCGCAAGGGCGCCTCGCGGAGACCAGGGCGGAAATCGCCGACGCTAGGGCTAGCTCGCCGAAGCTAGGGCGGCGCTCGCAAAGGCGCGGGCGGCCCCTCGGCGGCCCCACAAGCGGACGACGCCATCCACGAAATCACCGACGACGACGACGCCGTACCAGGCCGCTTCGAGTTCGTCGGTGACTGGCGGGTTCTGTTCGCGTCCTTCGAGACCCTGGCTGGGGACACCCCGCGCCGTTAGGCTTGGGCAGCGGAGGAGGAATGCCACAGCTATGCGATCGCCATGGGTCAGGAGTACATGTGCTTCGACCTGGACTCGCTCCAGCGGAGGGGCCCTTCTCCCGCGTGGGTCGAGCAGGAGAACCGGGAGCTGGCGGGTGCCATCGCCGCCAGGGACGAAGCGGTGGGGGAGGCGACTAGGGACAAAGCCTGCTTCCACGCCCAGCTGGCGGGGTTGCAGGCGGTGGCCCAGGGGAACGAGGCGGTGGCGGCGGAGGCGGCGGCGGCGGCCCAGGCGACGTCGCGACGACGGCCCAGGCGGCGGAAGCGGAGGCGGAGGCTAACTCTATGGCCAGGAGAGTCACGTGGGACTCCTCCCTGGCCCGAGGCCCTTGAACGCCGCAAGCGGCAGGACAAGACGTCCGATCGCCGTCGTGCGCGGAGTGCGTGAAGGCTCCCGCTTCGACGGCGCTGCTGGCCCCTCCGGCGGCTAGTAGTCGGCCATGCGACTGCGAGTAATCCAGGTCGTGGTAGGCCGCGCGGCGGCGATTAGGTACGGCTGTTCTAATTTACGTTAACTCAACTAACCATCTCTGTAAAAGATGATCCTTTTAGCCAATCAATAATAATAAAGAAATATTTTGCTTACCTAATCACTGCTGACCGGGCCCGGATGCACCAAATGCGAACACTTCCCGCGGCCACGCAACGTCCATGAAGACGCAAATCTGACGCATATTTAGGCCAGGTTTGCGTTACCACAAACGGCTCGATCATTATACATCGTCTTGCTGAAGGTGCTACCGACGTATTTTTTCGATACGGCGGACGGAAACAGACACTCATCACCCCCGTTGAAGATGCCCTTAATTAGTTTTCCGGTGGGTGAGAATCTGGTGCGCAACTCAACCAGACCAGACACCGCCTTGTACAACTAGTAGCAGTGCTAAATGGGGGTAAAAAAAAACATGTGAGGGCATCTCCAGCGGGGCGACGCAAACGGACGTTTTTCGTCCGTTTGCGTCTGCGCGGACAAAAAACGCTCTTCAACGGGGCGACGCAAAACGTTCGCAGTGTCCGTCCTGACGCAAACGTGGACCAAATATGCGTCAGGGATGCGTCTCTGCGGACGCGTCCGCGCGTCCGTTTGTGTCCGGTTGGGCTGCATTCAGCCCTCTCTCTCATTCTTTAATCATGCATGCGTTTATTCCTAGCCACACAAACAGAATCTTTTCCTCTCTCTCCTCTCTAATCACGCATGCGGTCAAATAAATGCGTCTCGCCCGCTGGAGAAGGAGCATACGCATGCGGACATGCGGACATTTTTTGTGTCCGGGCCGACGCAAACGAACATAAATATGCGTCAGCCCGCTGGAGATACCCTGAGAAAAGGGAATTCGTGATTAGACGAGCAGAGAGAGAATGAATAGCACGGGTGGCCGAAAGAGGGAACCACGAACCCGGCAGGGCGGTTGCTCTTTGTCCGTTGACGCCGCAACAAGCAAACCTGGCCTCGATGGCGCCGCATCTCCAACCGCGCGCGTAGACCGGCCACGCCAGCCAGCCCGCCCGATCGATCGTGGCCGTCCGTGTGGGACACGTTTCGACACCCAGCCGCTCGGCTGAGAACCAGATGGTGGAGCTGTGGTGCTGGCCACTTGGCCTCCCCGCCATTTATTTATGACGACGCACGCAACGGCAGCGGCGACGACGCCACGTTCCGTTAGGCACGTGGGGAAAGCCCGGAACTGCCCCCGCGAAGGGACGGAGTAATGTGTGCGGGTGGTGTGGTTGTTGCACTGTTCCACGACGGCGTTCTTTCCTAAGATTATTTTTAATCGAGTCTTCTAAACGTCTCGTTCGTAAAAAGAATCAAGTTAGGCGATTGAAGATGCGCAAGTTTTTGGATATTCGTTTCTAGCCACGTTCTCCAATCGAGTTGTAAAACACTTGAATAGTACGGAAACAAAAGTTTTTCATTCAAATCTAATTATAGTTTAGAACTTTGAATGAGAACAAGCTAGTTTATCTTCAATAGCCTACTAGTTGTCCCTAGGGGCGCTCAACGCTCACGTCCCGTCGTCACGCCCCTCCTGCATCTGGTCTCGGAGCCATCGCATCCTCCGGAGCTCCGCGAAAAGAGGTCGAGGTTCCACCACGTCCTCGAGGAGCCGCTGTCGCTCCAAGGAGAAGAAGCGGCGGGCCACCTTCTCTATCGGCGCCCGTCGTATAGAGACGTCGAAGGCGCGGTGTCGCTACTCCTTGTTCTCGGTCTTGTTCAGCGACTCGAAATACGCAAGGATGGCCCTCAGCTCTAGCGCCTTCCCCTTGGGTCAGGGCCGTCGTCCCTCTAGGTCATCGTCGTCGTCAACCAGCGGCAGTAAAAGGTGTGGTCCGCCATGGACCACGGCGAGAACTTCGTCGACCTCGCCGGTCCTTGTGAGCCACCAGAGCCAAAGGAGGAGGAGGACAACTGGTCATTTAACTTCTCCGACGAGGACGACGTCGTTGACGCGGATAACATCGACTTCAGCGCCTCCAGGAGCGCCGCTAGTTTATTTTAAAAAAATTTATAGTTCAAATTCGAGTCACTTTTGTATAAAACTTGTCAAAATCCATATGAATTTTGTTTTTTAATGTTTTTCGTATATGCTTTTTAGGGGGGGGGGGGGGGGGGGCTGCCGTATGGGATGCGCCGGTGTGGGAACAACACCCCCAAATAGAGGATGTTATACCGTCGCTCCCATACGGTAGTGATGGCGCACCTGTCGGCGCCTATTTGGGGGGGGGGGGGGGGGTAGTGGAGATGCTCTCATGGTTCGACATAAAAGGTGATTTGCCGAAATAATCATGGACCTCCGTTCTCCACCTTCATCCAATATCGCGTACGGTGACACTTAATTCTAAACAGAGTTTCCTCCGGAGGTTCTTCGTCGGGCTCCATGCCACCCTCATGTGCTGCTCAAACGAGGTATGTGGGCTGAACAAGTGAGTGGTACGGACCCTAGCTAGTGCTAGCCACTTGATACCTTCTTCATTTCGTCTTTTCCTTAATCTAAGAGAAGAAATTCATTTACTTAATGATATGTGAGCAGTTCGTACGTTTTTTTGTGTGGAGGTGAGTTTCTTTTCCCACTTGTTCAATATTTGTATTATTTCACTGCGCAGTTTTTCATCGTTGCTTTGACATGTGTTCCGATACGTTTTTATCTCATCAGTTGGTTACTCCGTACGTAGAAAAAATTGAGATGGCTATTTTTTGATGGAGGGAGTACTATTTAAGAGTGAAATGGTAACTTGTATGTTCATGTTCGGATGGCGAATTCTATCATTTTCCCCCTTTTGGAATATATATATGTGCGGAGCGGCGTCCTTCCGACATAGACAGGGCGATCAAGCAGCCAAATGCTCGAATGTCTGGTCAGATCCGTGTATATATCTTGCGGACCCAGAAGATTTTCAGCCACGGAACTTTAGGCGCGCAGCTTTTCCCTTTTGGGACACGTACTCACCACACCGTGGCGACTGGGCGCGTCCACATCGACGGACGACGGCGACCACTCCGTCCAGACGGAGGCGGGATTCGGATGCGCGCGCGAGAGATATCCAGGGCCAGAGAAAGGGCGCTAGCTGCTACTAAAGCGCACCGTCGCAATTTGGCGCGGAGGGAGGTGGACTGCCTTGGCTCCTGGATCACTGCGGTCTGCGGCGGGAAACCGAACCAGGCGACGGCCGTCGTTTGCAGCATCACACTGTCGCGGTCCGGTGGAAAGAAATGGCTTCCTCCGGCCGGGAATCTGCTCGCTGTGCCGGTGGCCCGGGGACGTGCGCGCGTGTCATGTGGATCACATTGTTTGGCTTTGTTGCCTTGCCTCCTATCGGAGCGAAGGAGACGCCAACAGGAGTCGCTAGCTAGCTAGGTGCTACTCGTTCTACCTTCCAGTAGGTGGTGAGAAAGCAAACAATAGGGGATGGTGGTGCCGCCGAAACCAGAGAGAGAGAATGGGATGACTCCCCGGTGGGAATCGCGGAACGACACCTCTGCACCTCGGTTGCGCACACCGAGCAGAGCAGGGCGGAGGAGGTGGCGTCGACACAAGAGACCTACCCCACCTAGCTATGCTCTGAATCCCGAGCTGGTCCGTCCAGGTCCAGGTAGTACCAGTAGCAGGTCACGCGCTGCGCGTTGTACTTGTGTCCACGGAACAGTGGCAGCATCGCACGGCCGCGGCTTTCGCTCTGCTTGCCACGGCGACAGGGCCTCTCGTCCTTTCCTCGCAACATCACCTCCTCCCCGGTAAAAATAGTGACCTGCATCCCATGGATGCTGTGGCCATGCCCTGCATCGCAACCGTTAACACAGTCCTGCGCCGCGCCTGAAAAGACAGAATAAAAACGATCCCTTTTGGTTCTAAGACCAACCCCGGGTATTTCGGCCTGGGCCCCACACACACCCATGCCTCGACACATGGCGTCACACATCAAATCAAGGGCTGACTTCCACGTCCCTGATAGCATTTTAGGGCCGGCATCGAAAATATGCTCACACCAACATACTTCGAGGTCAATAGAAACACCGGCAACCTCGTGCCTGCCCCTTCGCGAGAGGGACGAATCGAACGCACCGGCGCCTCGCGGGAAGAAAAAAATTGGGCGTGGGAGCCACTTGCGAGTGACGCCAGGGCGCCGCACAGGAGATCTCCCGCCACGACGCTGGGCGGGAAACTCTCTCGCCACAATGCCGCGCGGGAGGTTTCGCGCCTCGCCGCCGGTCTAAATTATCCCTCCTTCACCGCCACTCACTTCTCAATAGTGAAAAAATCTAAAGTCCGAATGTTCGATTCGTGGGGGGAGGCGACCGTAGAAGTCGTGGAGGAGAACCCGCGGCTCGCAGAGTACGAGGCGTGGGAGGAGGCGGTGCTAGCGACGACCGTAGAAGAATTTGCCGCGAACGAGCGGCAAATGCTGGAGGCGGGGCGACGTCATCGGGAGGCGGAGCGGAAGCTCCGCTAGGAGGTGCGTCCGCAGCAGGGGTTGGAGCAGTTTGCGCTGCGGCGGGAGATGCGGGAGGAGCAGCAGCGTCAGGATAAAGTCTACGAGCAATGGGGCTTGGCGGAGATGCAGCTGCGGCTACGGAGGCAGGAGGTGGAGCACCGTCGGTGGCGGGATGAGCTGGAGCAGCTGCTGCGTCAGGAGGCGGCGACCACGGATAGAACGGCCTACTTGACGTTCGTGGCAGAGAGAGTAGCGGGGGATCGACGACGGACGAGTAGCAGGAGAGAATCAGAGAGAGCAGCCTCCATAGAGCCGCGTGGCCAAGGTAGTAAACTAGAGATGAAGCAGGTTTCACATGTCTCCAGGATTGAGGAGTGAATAATGTTTTACTCGGATTTGCCCTAAAATTTTGTTCATTCCTCGATCCAGAATGACATGGAAAATGAAAATGTAAGAAAATGTTTAGTATTTCTTGAAAAATTCCTATCCTGTTTGGGGGTGCAGGTGTGGGAACAACACCCCCAAACACAGGATGCAGCGCCGGCGCCCCCCAAACGGCAGTGTCGGCGCCTATTTGGAGGGCACCGATGGAGATGCTCTAAGGTTATCTCCAACGCTGCGATAGAAATGGGCCCACCCGCGTGTGCGTTTGGGCGCGGACAGTGGTCGTCGTCCGCCCGAAATTTTGGATCGCGCGCTGCGCCCAACGCGGCCAGATATCGGTCGCGACCATAGAATTTGGCATTTAGCCTTTAACTTCAATATATTGCATATAAAATCATAAAAAATATAAATAAATTTAAATGATCAAGATTTATTACATAAGATTATTATCCACCTATTCAATGACAAAGTACTTATTCAAAATGAAAATGTAAAATGATACAAATAGCATAGGCATTGTTTTCTTCGGGATTTTCGTTATTGTTATTGTTTGCAGCATTGTTGCCAACATGCGCACACATGTGCTCAACCAAATCAGCGTGGAGCTAGTTGTGAACCATTTGATCCCGAATTTCGCGATACACATGGAGGATATCCTGGAATGATGCCAGACCATCTTGAGGAGCAACCAACTCTTCCTAGTCATCCCAATCATTATCAAAGAGTTAATCATCCCGCTCTATCTCAACAACCAGGTTGTGCATGATTACACAAGCGGTCATCGCCTTCCACAGAGTTTGCACACTCCATGCTCTAGCAGGGTGCCTGACGATAGCTCAACGAGCTTGGAGAAAACCAAACGCCTGCTCGACATCTTTTCGGGTTGCCTCTTGCTGTTTGGCAAACCTTGCCTCATGCTCTGAATTGGGACGACGGATTGTTTTCACGAGTGTAGCCTAAGGTGGATATATACCATCAGCAAGGTAGTACCCCTTGTTGTAGTGGCGGTCATTGATCTCAAAATCTACATCAGGGAACTAACTGTGCGCTAGGCTATCAAACACCGGAGAGGGCTGCAACACATTGATGTCATGGTGCGAGCAGGCCATTCCAAAGAATGAGTGCCAGATCCATGTGTCATGTGAAGCAACAGCTTCAAGAATCACTGTGCACCCCTCGGAATGGCCCTTGTACGCCCCCGCCAACTAAAAGGGCAGTTCTTCCACTCCTAGTGTATGCAGTCTATGTTGCCAATAATCCCAGAAAATCCATGGAAACGTTGATTGACAACATACGGGTAGGTTGGCGCAGATATTTCTTCACCGTACACATCCATCACTGCTCTGCAGAACCTGTATATCGCTTCCAAGCAGCTGGAGCTCATTCGGATGTACTCATATGCGAGCATCCTAATCGATGACGTGCACCATATGCGAGCATCCTAATTGATGACGTGCATTTTTGATACGAAAACATGCCTACCTTGCCAATTGCATCCTGTTTGGCGATGAAGTAGTCGTCGTAGAAACCAGGCCGGCGTGAACAATGTCTTGTTGTGGTGTAAGTAGTCGTAGAAGAGCATGTCGTGGCCGCGTTCTCTTTTGCAGTCCAAGGCCGCCGCGCGCCCTGGCAAGGACTCCCTGTACACGGTGTTGTGGGTATACTTCATGGGTGTACCATCGACAGTGCCTAGATCCGGCAAGCCCGGGTGGCCCACAGATGGTGATGTGGCATGTCGCCCATCGGGCGGCCCAGTTGCTGTTGATCTTGAAGGATGAAGTCCGGCCCAGAAGAAGGGAGCCGGATCCGACCGACCTCAGGAGGAACCCGGATCCATGAAGGCCCGTAAGGAACCCGGATCCGGTACGACATATAGAGGAAGGCGGATCCTTGACGTGCACGGCAAGACATTGTACCGTAGTTAGGCAAACCTGTATCCGGCTAGGACTCTCCATGTAAACCCTAGATCCGTGCGCCTTTATAAGCCGGATCCTGGGAGCCCTAGAGGCACAACGACAACTCATTGTAACATCGTGAAAGCGCCCAGATAATTCCAGACAAGTAGCAATAGGCCCTGTCATCGTGCAGGTGTTCCGAAGCTGGGTAAATCGCGTACCACCATCCCGTGTGCACTCCTCCCTATGGCCCTACTTCTTCTCCCCCTCGTGAGGATCCCTCCTCCGAGGTACCGTCGATTAGGCAACGACAATTGGCGCCCACCGTGGGGCCTGCGGCGTCTGGAGGCCGGAACCGGGAGGGTTCCGCCATGGGAAGCTACGACGACACCATCGCTGTGGGGCGCGTCCTTTACGCCGGAAATCTGCCGATCGTCCCTCCGGATGAGTGCTAGATTCCGGCTAAGACAAACCCCGTCAAGCTCTCCATCGTCCCAGTTGGCGGCATACACATCTTCATTGGGGAAACCGTCGATTCCGACGGAAACCCACTGGTAAGTAACGCTGACGCGACCGCTGCTGAGCAGGACGCAGTCGCGAAGATCCGATCTGAGATGCAGGAGCTTCCCAAGGAAGATTCCGCCTTGGATCTGGAAATTTCAAAGCCCACCCAATCCGCCCCTGAGCAGGAAATAACGGTGGAAGACCAATGCAGATCCGCCTGGGTCTCCCAGGTGTTAGAGAAGCAAAGGTGTCACTTTGTACACTTCTTGGCCCATACCGCCGGAACCGCCCCTCAAGAAGCCGGAGCTGGTCCCGAGCAGGTCGAGGTACCGGAAAACAACGCTGCTCCGGATCAGCACGAGCCTGTCGGAGAAAGCGGAACTCTGGCTGAAGAGTCAATTTTGGGTAACCTAAGCCCAATTTCCGGGGATACCCCCTCCATGGATACTGAAGAGTTCAACCGCAAGCTAGGGGAATACGGATACGGTGATCAGCCTGAAGTTGAATCCGCCCAGCCTAAGCAGGTTCTCGCAACCTTGGCGGCGCTGGATCAACGCGAATCAGAAGATGAAAACACCCACTCCGCCCCCCAGCCATCCCGTCAAGGATCTCCAATGTCGCGAGAAAGACCGCATAAGGAAGTCCTGTCCCCTGAAGAGATGGTGGAACAAGCAGGCATGGATGCACTTTATCACTCGGATATTCTCAACAAACCCATTACTCCCGAAGACGTAGAAGCGCTAGAAGCCAAGAGACTGGAGATGCTGGCAACAGCCAAGAACTTCGCCGACACTGCAGCCGCGATGCTTGATGAAAGGAAGCACGCCGCAGTCTTCGTGGAAAACTTTCTCCAGCGCGAGAAGGAGGTGGGCGAAGGACTGGTGAAAGTCAAGGAACTCCGGAAGCATTGGGAGGACAAGATCGCTGAGGCTCAACAGGAGGTCGATAAAATCCGGCGAGAAAATATAGCTCCCCGTAAGATCACTTTCGCGACTCCGACCGAGCAGCAGCCGTTGGCCACTCCAAAGGACAATATGCAGAAGGCCGCGGAGATCTTGAAGAAAAAGGACGAGGATATCGACATCAACTACGTCCGTACGCTTGTCGCTTCAGCAATGAAGCAGCAGAGCAAGGCAGACACTTCGCGCAAGTTGGAATCCAACCCGGAGCATTGCGTCTCCACTGCGCAGAAGGACGCCTACGACAATCGCCATCGAGATGACGAGTCGCGAACCAGATCCACGGAACGCAGAAGGAAAACCAGAGAACACCCAAATCCAATCCCTGTACCATCGAAGACGCCTCCGTCAGATCCAAGAAAGGGAAATGATGCAATGTACTCTGGTAAGGACAAGTACCGCAATCCCTCTCCTCCGCCCAATGGATATCCGCGTCCCCCACCCCCTCGTCGCCGTAGTCCAGCCGGAAACACCAGGCCCCATGGACCTGGTGGAATCAATATCCGCGACAACGTGCTACCCTCAAGGAACAGGGCCAGGGAGCGAACGCCGGAACCTCGCCGGAGCAAGAACAACGACCGCAAGCCGGAGCACAGGAGGAGTCGGAACAAAGACCGCGACCCGGAACCTCGCAGAAGCCGGAACGGCCATGGCAGCCAGCGCCAAGGCGAAGGCAGTCACCGAAGCCGGAGCCAGCATCGCGAGGGACGAGGAGAGTCTGAGGGCGGAAGCAAAAGGTCGGATCGGCCCCCTCGCAGGTCTCCCTCACCACCACCAAGCGGTGGAGGCGGAGGTGGAGGCGGAGGTGGTGGCCGGTGATCTCGCTCGCGCTCACAATCTCCCCGCCACGGCTCGCGTGACGCACGGGAACGCCTCAACGAATACATAACTGACTACATCGGCCCGAAGTGCTTCGGCAGGATGATTCGAGAGGAACCAAAGCCAATGATGAACCTCAAGCTACCCGGAAACCTGAAGCATTATGATGGCACGGAAAGGCCAGATACCTGGATTGAGGATTACTACAATCCAGTAACCTTCGCCGGAGGAACCCCTAATATCGCCTGCCGCATGCTTCAGTTGTACCTTGTAGGTCCAGCCCGGATCTGGCTCAGCGACCTAGAGAAGAACTCCATCTTTTGCTGGTTTGACCTGAAGACTGCCTTCGAGAAACACTTCAGGGGCACCTACAAAAGACCTGCCACAGCAAGCGACTTACAAGCGTGTATTCAGAAGAAGGGAGAAACCTCAAGACACTTCCTCACACGATGGTTGGCATGCAGGAACGAGTGCGAAAATGTTGACCACACCACTACTATGTACGCCTTTATTGGTGGACTGCTGAGAGGAGGATTGCTGAGGCATAAGCTCACCTATTTGGCTAACGCAAATAAACTGACTTTGGATGACGTGATCTCCATTGCCAGTGATCATACTGCCGCCGATGACGACGCAGGCGGAGATCTCGCATCTACAGCAATCCCCCTACACCAACAGAAGAAGAATCGTGATAACGGTAACAGCAGCGGCCACAAGCGGAAGAACCCCCTGATGACCAGAAGAGTGGCGGATCCGAGATGGTCGCCATAGCATTCCAACGCGGAGGTCCAGGAGGCGGAAGAAGACGCGGCCATGGAGGCAGCATGGCACTGAAGTCACAGCTGCCGGATCCCGCGCCCCGCAAACCTATGAGGAGTACAGAGACATGCCCTGCCTGGCCCACCTGGATCTGGCTACGGGGAAGTCCACTCACACCAACCACAACTGCAAGTGGGTCAATGATCTGAAAAACGACCCGGAAGCAGGATACAAGCGAGCCCGGAAGCACCGCCCACGCGGCAAAGGAGGCAAGGGCAAGAACAAGGACAAGGAGGAGGACAGTTCCGAGGCGATGGACGAGGATGATAACTCGCCGGATCCCAAAGAAGGGTCCGCAGGTAAATCCAACCCCTTCGAGAAAAAGAGTGTGGGTGCGTACCACACCTTCCTCGGAACCCCAACAGTCCGCGCCACCAAGTCAGCTATCCGATTCCTGAACGCCACAGTTCCGGCTGTGCCGCAGTATGTCAGGTGGTCGGAAGTCCCGTGCACATTTGATAGGGAGGATCATCCTACCATTGTGCCAAAAGAGTGCTACGCCTTGGTTGTAAGTCCTCGCATAGACGGGTATGACTTCTCCAAGTGCCTCATGGATGGCGGAGCCAGCTTGAACATCATGTACCTGGAGACTCTGGAGCGGATGAACCTTACCAAGGAACAGCTCAAACACAGCAACACTGAGTTTCATGACATGGTTCCGGGTAAAAAGGCGAATTCCCTCGGCAGCATCACACTTCCCGTGGCCTTCGGTGATGTTCACAATTTCCGCGAAGAAAAGTTCACGTTTGAAGTTGTGCCCTTCAAGAGATCCTACCACGTCATCTTCGGCAGGCCCACCTACCACAAGTTTCACGCAAGAGCGTGCTACATCTACAACAAGCTCAAGATTCCGGGTCCCAATGGTATGATTACCGTATCCGGAGACTACAAAAAGGCTCATGAGTGCGAGTTGGGCGAAGCCGCCTTCGCAGAGTCTGTGATATCTGGAGAGGAGCTAAAAGGCTACAGAGCCGCAGTGGATCCGACTGAAATGCAGACCACCAAGAAGCAGATCTCCGAACAGAAAAATTCCTTCAAGGCCGCGATAGAGACCAAGAAAGTCAACTTCAAGGAAGGTGACACCACCAAGCAGGTCTCAGTCGGAGCCAACATGGACCCCAAATAGGAAGACGCGCTCGTCGAGTTCCTCCGCGCTAACATGGATATCTTCGCGTGGCAGCCTTCTGATGGTGGGCCCTGGTCCCTCGGGCTATGGCCCGCAATGCTCCGGCACGCACGTCCGATGCTGGTGCAAGGGCGTGCCACCTAACCTATACCTGGTCAGGAAGGTGATGGATTGCTTCGACTAGTTTCCTGCATGGCATACACGTAAACATTAAATACGAGCCTCGATCGGCTCTCAGGTTGTCCTGCGAATCGGCTCAAGGAGCCGATCCACCCATGATTCGTATGAGATCTACGATAACATGGTGGTCCTGCTTGATCGATATTAAGTTAAAACGATCTACGACGATTTAGGGTTTTCACCACATAACCGGAACGTCCTACACGTAATTGAGCCTGGCAGACACGAAAGATGATAACAAACCAACCCTAGATAAGGCCTAAAAACCAACATGGAGTTGATTCCCGGAACATCCTCTCTAGGATCAGTAAATTACACCTTACGCCCTACTGGATCATTCAATCCGTTTGCAAGGCCTAACTATGTAGATATCAAACTAATCCTTGAAGAACAAGGAGCAATCATAACGGATCGGATCTACTAAACAAGGATAAAGCAGGGTGCTGCCCTTACACCTAAAATAGGTGTAAAAGCAGCTAGACGTCTAGGGATAGCATAGATAAACGCATACATCAAGATAAAACAATGCTAACCCTAACACATCTATATGATAACTACGTTGCTCGCCATCAACAAGGCTTCAGCACGAGCAACGCATGAACAACGAATAAACTCAATACTGCCTAGATCGCGAGATGCGATCTAGGCAGCATGGTGCTTACCCGGAAGAAACCCTCGAAACAAGGGGTGGCGATGCGCCTAGATTGGTTTGTTGTGAACGTGATCGTCCTTCTTTCTCAATAACCCTAGATACATATTTATAGTCCGTAGACTCTCTAACTCGGGAATAATCACAACCGTGTACGAGCTAAACTCTATCTTTTAATCCTAACCGACACGTATCCTACTATAATTTACAGATACACGGGAAATTTGGCCCAAACTCTTTATACAAGGCCGATTCATGAATAATTTCCATGCATATTCTCTAAGCCCATCTCAATCACGGCCCACCTCTGATTCGGTTAAAATCTGGTGATAACACTTGCCCCCCTGGTTTTGGCAATGATAATTCCAAAACCACTCTGTTTTTTTTTCTTCGTCGGGTCATGTCGTGGCAGAGCAGAACCGTCACAGTATCCTTCATCATGATGCCTTGCCTTCTCAACTTCTCTACAAGATTTGACAGTTTTTTTGGCACCATTTCCTCGGAAACTGCTGTGGCATTAAATCTCCACTATATCCCCTTTATTTAACCGCGCCGAATAGTTCGCCTCTTCATCCACTTGCTCTGTACTAGCCATCGGCACAAAAAACCCCCTTCCTCTGTAGCAATGTCTTCCTCTTCCTCCTCCTCCGCCTTGTCGGGCCTTTCTTCCCAGTCCTCCTCTTCCTCATCTTCCTCCTCCCGCGAGCCCACGCCGGAGTGGGTTTTGATGGCGGAGTACAACCGCCGCGCCCCAGAGGAATGGGACCAGGAGGACCACGACTCCTCCATCTGGTCTAAGGACGACAAGTCCTTGACCAGCGGAGACGACGACCTCCAGTTCCTCGCCGATGGGGAGCTGGAGGCGGAGAGCGAGGACGACTCGTTCTCCTGGGACGACTTCACTTCCTCCGACGAGGAGGAAGAAGAGGAGGACGACGATTCCCTCGAGGACTACCCGCCGGCGAAGCGCTTCCGCGCCGGATCAGAAGATGACGACGACGATGATGACGACGAGGAGGAGGAGGCTCCCATTGAGGGCTACGGGAGCAGCGACGAGGAGCCCGCCGGCAGCAGTGCCGACGGCAGCTCCGATGGCGACGACGAGGGCAGCGACAGCCCATAGAGTAGTACCTACTAGTATAGGACTAGTAGCAGTAGCAGATCGGTCAATAGACCTTTCTTTTGTTCTTCCTCCCTCGAGCAATCGGCTCTTTCTCTGTAAGAAATCCGT
This sequence comes from Lolium perenne, assembly GCF_019359855.2. Lineage (NCBI taxonomy): Eukaryota > Viridiplantae > Streptophyta > Magnoliopsida > Poales > Poaceae > Lolium > Lolium perenne. Next base: position 170,965,401 of record NC_067244.2, read on the forward strand.
TCTATTAATGAAGAAAATGTTCCTATGTCGATTTTGCTTCCACATCAATTTTTCCGATTGTCAAAGTAAGTCAACGCGCAAAGAGCCGATGGCAGCGCATCGGCCTTTACCATAAAACGCGATTAAGGCCAAATCAGTTGCCTATTTACACGATAATCTGCAACCTTCGTCTGAGAGAATAAAATCAGATCCCCCAAATTGCCGTCCAAACAGGTCCAATTCGCGTCCACGCAAACCTTAGATCTCAAACGCACAGATTCAACTCCTCAGCGAATCCAATGGGAGAATCATCCCAATGCCACGGTCTCTGGCCTGAAAATAATTTGTTAACTGCTCAATTGAGCTTGTTCCTCTAGAGTCGATGGCGGTGCATCAGCTTTTTAGTCTGAAGTCGATGTCTGTGCATCGGCTGTACTTTGTATATATAAAAAAAAAATTACAGGCCGATTTTATGCATCGGCCCCCATATTTCACTGTCCGTCATCCCACATGCTTGGGAAATATTTCTTGAGATGTTGACCATTGACAGGTACTGGGAATTTAACACCGTCCAGCTGCTCGAGCATGTATGCATTACCCTTCAAAACCTGGTCGACTCTGTACGGACCGTGCCAATTAGGAGACCATTTACCATATTCTTTATCCTTAGTCCCTAATGGAAACACAGCTTCCCATACTAGATCACCAACCTGAAACTCCTTTGGTCTCACCTTCTTATTGTATGTGCGGGCTACCTTGGCTTTGTTCTCTTTAATCTTCTCCAACGACCAAAGTCTGAGTTCCGTTGAATCCTCGATAGTATCACTCATCAGGGCTGCATATTCTTCAGCTGTTAGATCATTCTGAAACGTAACACGTCTCGATCCAGCCGTAATTTCCCAAGGCAATACGGCTTCCTGCCCATAGACCAGCTGGTATGGCAAAGTTTTTATAGCTCCATGGCATGACATGCGATAGGCCCACAAAGCTTCCGACAATACCTCATGCCAACGTCTAGGGTACTCGTCAACTTTCCTCTTAATCAGCTTGATAAGGCTCTGGCTGGACGCTTCAGCTTGCCCGTTTGCTTGAGCATAGTACGGAGACGATCAGATCAGCTTAATCCCCATGTCATCGCAGAACTTTCTGAACTCTTTAGACACGAAGACCGAACCTCCATCGGTCGTGATAGTCTGGGGGATCCCGAATCTATGAATTACATGTTCTTTCACAAAATTGATAACATCTTCCGATTTTACCTTCTTCATAGGGACGGCCTCCACCCATTTTGTGAAGTAATCTGTAATGGCCAAAATCCACTCGTGGCCTTTGCTCGATGCAGGATGGATTTTGCCGATCATATCCATGCCCCAACCTCGAAATGGCCAAGGCTTGATGATGGGGTTCATTGCTGATGCGGGCACCATCTGAATTTTCCCAAACATCTGACACGCTTGACACCCTTTGTAGTACCTAAAGCAGTCCTCAAGCATGGTGGGCCACAACCCTGATCGTCTGATCAGCCACTTCATCTTATGAGCCGATTGGTGAGTTCCATATGCGCCTTCGTGTACCTCGTGTAGGAGCCGATTCGACTCGGTTGGTCCCAGGCATTTGAGAAGCAACCCCTCCAACGTCCTGTAGAACATGTCATCTCCTATAAGGACATATTTCATGGCCTTGTACCTTATCCGTTTAGGTGCCCCCCGAGCCGGATCCTTCAAGTAATTGAAGATATCGGCTCTCCAGTCATCCTGTTCCAGGAACTGCACCTGAACTTCTGACCCGTCTGGTATGTCCTTGTAGCCTGACGCCATATGTGCGAGATCGTTGGCCTCGGTATTTTGAGATCTTGGGACCCAATTGAAGTTGATGTACCGAAATTGTGCCATCAGCTCACGGCATTGCATCCATAATGGGAAGAGTGACTCACTCTCGCACTTATATTCCTCCGTGAGCTGGGAAATCACCAATTTAGAGTCTCCAAAGAGTTCCACCGCTTCTGCCCCGGCTTCCAAAAGCAACTCCATTCCCTTGCGTATTGCCTCATACTCAGCGACATTGTTTGTGCACGGGGTAGACAACCTGATGGAGAAGGAGTATGTTGCCCCCTGAGGTGACACGGGTAGAATGCCGATGCCGCAACCATCTACACAAGCCGATCCATCGAAGAACATAGCCCATGCACGTACAGACAGTGCTGCTATATCAGTATTGATTCGTTCAGCAATGAGATCGGCCAACGCTTGTCCCTTGCTGCTTTCGCAGGCTGATACCGGAGATCAAACTCCGATAACGCAAACATCCATTTACCAAGTCGGCCTTTTAAAACAGGGGCCGACAACATATGTTTGACGACGTCTGATTTGCATATGATGATAATTTCTACCGTCAGAAAGATGTGACGAAGCTTGGTGCAGGTAAAAAACAGACAGAGGCACAACTTCTCGATCTCAGGATACCTCGTCTCTGCATCCAACATCCTTTTGCTGAGGTAGAAAGCCATCTTTTCCAGACCATCATAAAGTTGCACCACCACTGACGCGATGGAAGTGTCAGCTACCGATAAGTAAATGTAGAATGGTCTATCTTGCTGAGGCGGAACCAGCACCGGCGGTGTCGATAGATACTCCTTAATCTTGTCAAACGCTTGCTGCTGCTCTGCCCCCCAGTGAAACTCGTCATAAGATTTAATTTTCACCAATCCCATAAACGGCTCAATTCGTCCTGACAGATTGGAGATCAATCTTCGGACGAAGTTGATTTTGCCAATGAGGCATTGGAGTTCCTTCTTCGTGGTAGGTGGTTGCATGGTGCGCACTGCCTCCTGGCTTTTCAGGCCGATCTCGATTCCACGTTCATGAACCAAGAAACCCAAGAACTGGCCGGCCGTCACCCCAAAAGCACACTTCTTTGGATTCATTCTTAGCCCGAATTTTCTGGTTCGGTTCAGGATGCGTCGCAAATCCTCCAGGTATCCTTCTACGGAGACGGACTTGACCACCACGTCATCGATGTAAATTTCCACCAATTTGCCGATCAGATCATGAAAGATGTAATTCATGGCTCTTTGGTACGTTGCACCGGCATTCTTCAGTCCAAAAGTCATGACTACATATTCAAACAAGCCCACTGAACCTGGTACTCTGAATGCAGTCTTGTGTATATCTTCTGGAGCCAAGAAAATCTGATTGTAGCCGGCGTTGCCATCCATGAAGCTTAAGACCTTATGACCAGCAGCTGGATTGACCAATGTCTCTGCTACCGGCATTGGATATTCATCCTTTGGAGTGGCTCTATTGAGATCTCGAAAATCTATGGCAACGCGCCATCGGCCATCCTTTTTCTGCACAGGCACTATATTGGAAATCCATTTAGCGTACCTGCACGGCCTGATGAACCCGGCGGTCAACATTTTCTCGACCTCTTTCTTGACTTCTTCTAGGATATCGGCCTTCATCTGACGTGCACGTTGCTGGAATGGCCGAAATCCTTTCTTGAGAGGGAGCCGATGCTCGATGATGCTCCTGTCTAACCCAGGCATCTCTGTGTAATCCCATGCAAAGCAATTTGGGTATTCTTTCAACAGAGCTATCATCTGGCTCCTCAGATGTGGATCTAACTTTTTGCTGATAAAAGTTGGTCGTGGCTTATCCCCAGGACCAATGTCAACCTCTTCTAGCTCATCAGCCGATGTAAACCCATACCCTAGCTTTCCGTCGCCTGCTAGATCGATGTTAAACACAGGTAAAACGTATGGCGAGGATAGTATGGGCCGATTGCCGGAATCGGCCCCCATTTTGATTGTATTGTTCAATGAAGGTTTACATCTTGTTCGTGCTTTACTGCGACTACGTGACATGCTTGAGACGAGATCATCACTTTTTATTTTTTGGGGCCGATCGCAGGGATCGGCCTTGCCACGTATGTCCATTGCCTTTGCTCTTGCTATACTGTCAGGCTGGTGGATAAGACCAGCCTCACCCCATTTTTTGTCACTTCGATGCACTCACAGCCGTCCAAACTGACTCCGGAGAGCGGCTCTTGGTCTTCCGCTTCCCAAATGTTCATGCCAGACGTTGAGATTTTGGCTGAATCATCTGCATGGACGATCTCCACTTCATCTCCATCCCACTGTATCAAACATTGGTGCATCGTGGATGGAATGCAGCAGTTAGCGTGGATCCAATCTCTCCCTAGCAGGACAGTGTATGTGCTTTTGCTGTCGACGATGAAGAATGACGTAGGGATGGTCTTTCGGCCTACAGTTAAATCCACATTCAGAACGCCTTGCGCTTCCGATGCTTGGCCATTGAAGTCGTTCAATGTGACGTTGGTTTTGATCAGATCTGCGCTAGAGCGTCCCAAGCGACGTAGCATGGAGTATGGCATTATATTGACTGCCGCTCCCGTGTCGACCAGCATCTTGTTGACAGGCTGCCCGTTGATATAACCTCTTAAGTACAGGGCCTTCAGATGCCTGTAGCTCCTTTCTCGTGGCTTTTCAAAGATAACTGGTCCTGGGCCGCAATCGAGCTGTGCTACAGGTGCCTCTTCTGGTCCTGGAGCACAAAACTCCAACGGAAGAATGAACACCATGTTTGTACCAGTCGATGTCTTATCATCGGCTTTCTTTTGTTTGGGGCGCCACTCTTTCTTCTGTGGACGACCCTCCTCGTCCAGAGTTTGCTGAATTTTCGCGGCCAGATCAGGCCGCGCTTTCCTTAATGCGTGTAGGTATCGTCTCTCGGCTTCCTCCACGCTATGTAGTCGCTGAACCTTACGCTTTTGAGAATGACTGAGTCCATCAGGGCACCACCTTGGCCGGTGGTATCTATCTTCTTCTTCTTCTTCATCTTCTAACTCCTCGAGATCTTCCACCCGAGAGGACTCAGCTTGTTTGTTCCGAGATGGGAGAGGCCCTAGACGTTTGAACACTGACACGTCTCCTGTGTCCCTCTTCTTCTGTCTACACTCTGGGCAGTTGCCGATTGTAGGCAATCGGCTCATTCCTGAGTCCCAGCAATGCTTGAAGAAAGGACAATCCCAGTGTCTGTCCACGTCGTCCTGCTCTCTTGACTTTTCCTTAGCTCGGCGCTCATATTGTTCGTCGTCTCGATCATACCGACGATATTTCCTATTATACACACTAGACCGACGATCTCTTTCGTCGTCGTCATCGTATCGCCGGCGTTGGTCGTACTGACACTCATATTTGTTGAGGAGGTGCTCGGAGAGAGTTCGCTGGTATCGCACATTCCTCACTTGTTCCTCCGTGATGTAGCGCTTGTCATCGTGTCGGGGCCGGTCGCGTGGGACGGCCTCCTCCTTTTCCTTGCCACGAGAGCGACTGCTCTCATCTTTGTCCTTACCAGGGTGGTACACAGGTCCTACCATGTTGATGCTGAACGAGAAACCTGGTTGGCACCTCCCGGGGTAAGTGCACTCCACCATGTTAACGGCAGGGAAAGGGTGCGTGTCCACTTTCATGGCGTACTAGCTGAAAATTAGATGGCCTTGTTCTATCGCCATTTGGATCTGCTGACGCAACACTTTGCAGTCGCTGGTGGTATGGGTGAACGAGTTATGCCACTTGCAGTATGGCCTTCCGTTCATCTCTTGCACCGTAGGGATTTTATGGCCTTCGGGTAACTTCAGCTGCTTCTCCTTGAGTAAGAGGTTGAAAATCTGCTCAGCTTTGCTTACGTCGAAGTCAAACCCTTTTGCAGGACCTTGTGGTTTAACCCATTTGCAGGACACGGGGTTTGCCCCCCGAGTCCATTCAGCCACGGCTACCTCCTGATCTCCTGCAGAGTCATCTTCTTCTTCTGTCTCAACCAGGATTACCGAGCGCTTGAACTTGTCCTGGTACAATTCTGGGTGGCGCTGTTCATATAATGATAGTTTCTGAACCATATGCGCCAGTGAAGTGTACTCTGCTTGGGAAGCCATATCCTTGATCGGTGACGCGAGACCCACCACTGCCAGTTCGACTGCTTCTTTTTCATTCAAACGAGCCGAATAGCATCGGTTCCTGACGGTCCTGAAGTGCTGAATGTATTCCGATACCGTTTCTCCGCGCTTTTGTCGTACTTGTGCCAGATCGGCAATGCCAGCCTCGGAAGCTTCTGAGTGATATTACATGTGGAACTGTTCTTCCATCTGCTTCCAAGTCCGGATTGAATCTGGTGGCAGCGAGGTGTACCACCCGAAAGCCGATCCTGTGAGAGATTGCGCGAAAAACCTCACACGTAATGGGTCTGATGCTGAGATCATGCCCAACTGCGCCAAATATCGGCTCACATGCTCAATTGAACTAGAGCCTTCTGTTCCACTAAACTTGGAGAACTCAGGGAGCCGATACTTGGGTGGTAGTGGGATCAAATCATACTCGTTGGGGTACGGCTTGGAATAGCCGATTGCCCTCCTCTTCGGCACCATGCCGAACTGGTCTCTCAAGATTGCACTGATCTGATCCACGGTGCTAGCTGCAGGAGTTGAGCTTTGCTGATTCGTGGCAGTGGCATATTTAGCTAACCACGCCTGCTTCTCAGGATCCGATTTAGAAACCCCTCCTGCTGCTCCAGAAATCCCTCCTACTGCAACCTGGTTCGTGCGTGCCCAGTTATTGCAGTCTGGCACATATGTGCACATGTATCCGTGCGGGATCTCCTTAGGCGGTTCATACAAGAACTGGTAATCACTAGGATTGCCACCGATCTTGTAGACGACATATGCCGGTGAACTCGGTAGTTCTGGTGCTGCTAGCGCGAATGGCAGCTGTGGTCTGGTCTGGAACGGTATCTCTCCTTGGTGAGTCCCTAGGGTAGGTCCTGACGGAGAGTACTGATGCTTCATGATTTCCTGGACCACGCGAAGCGCGACGCGCTCCAAAGCGTTCACCAGGCTCTCAGAATGGCGGTGTAGCGAATGAGCTACCATGTGATTAATCTCCTGTCGTAGAGACCTGGTGCGTTCTTCTGAAGGAGTAGACAGATCCACTCCATCGAGAGCGCCTTCAGCCGAGAACCCCTTCCACCTGATGCCATGTGAGCAGGTCCTCTGGAAAGAGCCGATGAGGTCGGCTTCGAAGAGAGCTTTGATCTCGTCATACTTCTTCTTGTACTCCTCAGTCAGATCTTCGTACGTGACTGGATCTTCCGCCATCTCTGATGCAGATGTTGATGTAGTTGATGTAGAAGAACGTCCCACCGGGCGTGCCAGAATGTGTTGACCACCAAAACCCACCGACGAGTAGCGACGGGCAACACGAAGAGCCGGAAGGCTCCCAGGACTGCTGGTGGGCCCTGGTCCCTCGGGCGACGGCCCGCAATGCTCCGGCACGCACGTCCGATGCTGGTGCAAGGGCGTGCCACCTGACCTATACCTGGTCAGGAAGGTGATGGATTGCTTCGACTAGTTTCCTGCATGGCATACACGTAAACATTAAATATGAGCCTCGATTGGCTCTCAGGTTGTCCTGCGAATCGGCTCAAGGAGCCGATCCACCCATGATTCGTATGAGGTCTACGATAACATGGTGGTCCTGCTTGATCGATATTAAGTTAAAACGATCTACGACGATTTAGGGTTTTCACCACATAACCGGAACGTCCTACACGTAATTGAGCCTGGAAGACACGAAAGATGATAACAAACCAACCCTAGATAAGGCCTAAAAACCAACGTGGAGTTGATTCCCGGAACATCCTCTCTAGGATCAGTAAATTACACCTTACGCCCTACTGGATCATTCAATCCGTTTGCAAGGCCTAACTATGTAGATATCAAACTAATCCTTGAAGAACAAGGAGAAATCATAACGGATCGGATCTACTAAACAAGGATCAAGCAAGGTGCTGCCCTTACACCTAAAATAGGTGTAAAAGCAGCTAGACGTCTAGGGATAGCATAGATAAACGCATACATCAAGATAAAACAATGCTAACCCTAACACATCTATGATAACTACGTTGCTCGCCATCAACAAGGCTTCAGCACGAGCAACACATGAACAACGAATAAACTCAATACTGCCTAGATCGCGAGATGCGATCTAGGCAGCATGGTGCTTACCCGGAAGAAACCCTCGAAACAAGGGGTGGCGATGCGCCTAGATTGGTTTGTTGTGAACGTGATCGTCCTTCTTTCTCAATAACCCTAGATACATATTTATAGTCCGTAGACTCTCTAACTCGGGAATAATCCCAACCGTGTACGAGCTAAACTCTATCTTTTAATCCTAACCGACACGTATCCTACTATAATTTACAGATACACGGGCAATTTGGCCCAAACTCTTTATACAAGGCCGATTCATGAATAATTTCCATGCATATTCTCTAAGCCCATCTCAATCACGGCCCACCTCTGATTCGGTTAAAATCTGGTGATAACACTACCTCAACATAAACCCGGGGGCTAAACCGGTGAAGCAATCTTTGCGACGCTTTGGAGATAAGAAGCGCCGCGCCATAGGAATGGAATTAGCAAGTTACTAGAGGCAGGTTTTGTAATAGAAGTTATCCACACTGATTGGGTCGCAAATCCCATCCTTGTACCCAAAAAGAATTCTGAAATACTAAGAATGTGCATCGATTACTCTGGCTTGAACAAACATTGCCCGAAAGATCCGTTTCCCCTGCCGCGCATTGACCAAGTCATTGATTCGACGGCAGGGGCGGAACTTCTGTGTTTTCTTAATGCGTATTCCGGGTATCACCAGATCCGGATGAAGGAGTCCGACCAAAAGGCGACCTCATTCATCACCCCATTTGGCACTTACTGCTATGTTACTATGCCTTTTGGCTTGAAAAAATGCAGGTGCCACCTACCAACGACGATGCAGCGGTGTCTGAAGGACCAAATTGGCCGGAACGTGCACGCCTACGTCGACGACATCGCGGTCATGACCCGGAAAGGATCCGACTTGATCAGCGACCTCACAGAAACCTTTGAGAATCTCCGATGGTACAAGATGATGTTGAATCCGCTGAAGTGCGTCTTTGGCGTACCAGCTGGAAAACTCCTTGGCTTCATTGTTTCTAATAGGGGCATTGAAGTTAACCCAGAAAAAAATCAAGGCAATCCTGTGCATCAAAAGGCCAACTTGTCTCAAAGATGTGCAACGACTAACTGGTTGCGTCGCAGCAATCAGTAGGTTCGTTAGCCGTCTTGGCGAGAAGGCGCTACCCCTGTACAAGCTATTGAAGAAAACAGACAAATTTGTCTGGGATGAGGTAGCGGATGCAGCACTTCAAGGGTTGAAAGAAATACTCACCTCCCCACCTATCCTAGCAGCTCCAGGAGAGTCAGAGCCTATGCTCCTTTACCTGGCAGCTACCAACAGAGTCATCAGCCTCGTCATCGTGGTGGAGCGACAGGAAGAAGGTCACGAGTATGGAGTCCAAAGGCCAGTCTACTACATTAGTGAAGTGCTTATGGAGTCCAAACAGCGCTATCCTCACTTTCAGAAGCTAGCCTATGGAGTATTCCTAGGTAGCAGGAAGCAGAGACACTACTTCCAGGAGCATCCAGTAACAGTCGTGAGCAAAGCTCCGCTGTCAACGATTCTCAACAACACTGACGCAACAGGATGCACAACAAAATGGGGCATTGAATTATCCGCCTTCGACATCAACTACAAAGCCAGGACTGTGGTCAAGTCCCAGGTCTTGGCAGATTTCGTCGCAGATTGGACAGAAGCTCCGGATATGAATTTGGAGCCGGAACCAGAGACATGGGTTATGCACTTCGATGGATCCAAGCAGCATCAAGGCTCAGGAGCCGGAGTCACCCTGAAGTTCCCTACCGGAGAAGAACTGCAGTACGTTCTGCAGATCCATTTCGAAGCTACAAACAATATGGCGGAATACGAGGCTCTACTACACGGACTACGCATCGCTAAGGAGATAGAGATCAAGCACATCATCTGTTGCGGAGATTCCGACCTGGTGGCACAGCAAGTAGCCGGAACCTGGAACGCCAGAAACTCCGTCATGGCGGCTTACATAGACGAAGTTGACGAGATCGCAAAATCCTTCCTCGGATACGAAGTCAAGTACGTCAGGCGAGACGATAACACAGCGGCAGACATGCTATCCAAGCTCGGATCCGACAGGAAGCCAATTCCGCCTGGTATTTTCCTGGAGCATCTTTGGATACCCTCGGTGAAGGGCGCTAACCCGGAAAACCCAGAGGTGGCAGTATCTCCGGCTAGAGAAGTGATGGCTATCATTCCAGCTTGGACACAGCCTTTCCTGGACTACCTCATCGATCAGAAGTTGCCAGAGGACGAGGTCCTCGCACGACAGATCATCAGACGAGCAAGATCCTACACAATTGTTGACGGACAGCTCTACAAACGAAGTGCAACAGGGGTGTTTCTCAAATGTGTCTCTAATCAAGATGGCATTGATATCCTCAGAGAGATCCATGCAGGGGATTGCGGGCATCATGCCGCCCCCAGGTCACTCGTTGCAAAAGCTTTTCGGCTTGGGTTCTATTGGCTCACAGCTAAAGAAGATGCTGACAAGATAGTCAAGACCTGCCGAGGTTGTCAGTACTACGCTACTCAACCAAACGCTCCAGCCCAAGAGCTGAAGACCATACCTATCACCTGGCCGTTTGCGGTCTCGGGGCTCGATATGGTTGGTAAGTTAAAAAGATCATCTCCTGACGGTTTTGAATACCTCCTGGTCGCTGTTGACAAGTTCAGTAAGTGGATCGAGGCAAAGCCAGTGAGAAAAGCCGACGGTGCTACGGCACTAAAATTTGTCTGCAGCCTCGTGATGAGATTCGGCATCCCACACAGCATAATCACAAATAATGGCACAAACTTTGCACAGGGAGAATTGAAGGATTATTGCGAAACAGTAGGGATTCGACTGGACCTTGCTTCGGTGGCTCATCCACAATCCAATGGTCAGGTTGAAAGGGCTAGCGGCCTCATATTATCAGGAATTAAGTCACGCCTTGAAGAACCGCTGCGACGCGCAGCTAGAGCTTGGGCTGATGAGTTGGAATCTGTCTTGTGGAGTTTGCGAACTACCCCTAACAGGTCAACAGGATTTACCCCCTTCTTCCTGGTATACGGATCCGAGGCTGTGCTCCCCTCAGACATCATCCATGATTCACCACGAGTTTCCGCCTATGATGAAGAAACAGCTGACGAGGCCAGACAGCTATCTGTGGACCTGATCGAAGAAGCTCGGAACCTAGCCGACCAACGTTCCGCCATTTACCAGCAGAAACTCCGACGTTATCACAGTCGTCGAGTTCGGAACCGCTCTTTCATGGCCGGAGACTTGGTCCTCCGCCTTCGATAGGTGAAAGACCATAAGTTGCAATCTCCATGGGAAGGACCTTTTGTCGTTAGCAAAGTGCTTCACAACGGATCGTACTACCTTGTTGATTTCCAGGAGCTAAAGGACAGACCTGCAAACTGGTACCGGAAACGCAAGCGTGATGATCCGGATGACATCTACGACGAGACAGATCGCCCTTGGAACATTGCACAGCTACGTCCTTTCTACACTTAGCATAATCTTCCGAGTTACATACTCTGTAATAGTTATACATGATCAATGAAATAAAGCTTTTGGTTCACTCTCTGAGTCTTTTACCTCCTTTACTTGTTCATTTTTAGATCGTGTATGTTTTCCGACTAAAATCGCAGAGCTGGATATTTCCGCCTAGGCGTGTATAAAAGTTGTGATTTTCAAAAATCGTCCTTTAGGACGTAAGCTTAAGTTTTCTGATGGAAGTGTTTTCTGTTGCGAACTCGTGGATTCCTAGTAGCGATTTCCGGCACCTAAGCTGGGGGCTTGTTTCCGCGGTTATTGACGGATTGCCATTGGGCTTCGTCGCCGCTGGTGAGTGTTTCCAGCTAAGGTCTTCCGGCTCGCGGAAGGTCAAGCGAGCAAGCCGGAAAACAATGAAATCAGCACTTGCTTTCCCGACAAAAAACGAAACATGCAAATAATATTAAAGGATAGCAGGATAAGTGTTTCCGCCCATGCATACCTGTTTCGTGCCTAGCTACTTAAGAATTTAAGTTATATTACAAACCCACTCCGGGGCCAAAATGATGCAACACTGTTTCATTGTTTCACAGGAACTCTACTCGGAGTGCTCCTCCTCAGATTCCACATAGGCGGAGCCGTCGCCATCGCCATCGCCGGAGCCGATGTCGGAGTCTTCGTTGGTGCCTTCTCCAGAAAGCTCAACGCTTGACCCGGAGCCTTCTGCATAGTACTCTGGCTCGCCTTCCTCCTCTTCCGCGTCGGAGAAACCCTTGGGCAGATCATACTTGTGATACCAGAACGAGTGGTTAGCTCGCCTGACAAACAGCTGATCAAACCCTTTGGTCTCCGCGAGGATGGAGCGCAGGTTGGCACCCTTGGGAGTGTCACGCGCAATATCCGCGAAGTTCAGTGAAGGGAAGTGCGCCTTGCAGGTGGCTAAGACAAGGGAGGCGACTCCGTGAGCGGAAGACTCTTGCCAGTCCTTGATGAACTCCGGCACCTGCTTCATCAGCTTGGTCATCGTATCAATCACTGAAGTCTTGGCCCTCTTCAAGGATAGGGTCTTGGCGATTCCGCGACACGCTGTGAACAGCTCGTCGATGGAACTCCGCGCCTCATCGTATGCCTCCGTCCTCTTGAGGGCTGACTCTTTGTTCCACTCAAAGCCAAGGCTTGCTGTGAAAAATTGGGGATCAGTTCCTTCGCGGACAAAGCAACGTGTGGTGGAGTCGGAATTACAACATAGAGAGACGCTTACGGAAGATCATCTTGTCGATAGCCTCCGCCTCCGCTTCTTGGACCTTGCTTTTGGCCACTAAGATTTTGACATTCTGTTGGCTCTTCTTCAGCTTGCCAGTCAATTCCGCCAAGTCGCGGGCGTGCTTCTCGGGGAGCTCCTTCCTCGCCAAATTCTCCTTGTCGGAGGAATCTTTGATAAAGGCCTTGAGGGATTCGTTCTCCACCTCGAGCACCTTGACTTTGGCGGACAGGTCGTCAAAGGCGGAGTGCTTGGCAGTTTCTTCTGCAGGCAGTCACACAAGTTATGCATCATGAAAGATTATCGCAAAATACAAATCCAACTCGGAGTTCGTACCCTGAAGGCGGGTCTCCAATTGCTGGATAGCCTTCTGGCTATTTTCCGCGTTCTGGCGCAGCCCCTCTATCTCCGTTATTTGTTCAAGCACGTGAACGCGCAGATCCTCATGCAGCTTCCGCGTGTTCTGAGACGCAGACAGGAGTTAGCCGGATATTTAAAATTCTGGGGGCTGGCGAGGAATTCAGAGTCTTGGAGGTATAAAATTTTAAATTTCCGCCTAAGGTACATATTAAAGAAAAGCATCGGCTAACACATGTTACACGGAAAAATGTCTAACCCAATGCTTGGGGGCTAAGTGTTACCTGGAGCACGTTCTTGTGCTTAGCAAAGAAGACCTTGAGATCACTCTCAAGGTCGGAGAGCTCCTGCATTTCTGTATTCGCAGCCCCCCACACCTGATCCATCATGGCGGAAACTTCTGCGTGGCGTTGTGCGAGGGGAACCTTTTTCATAGTCGGAAATAGCTCAGGATTAGTTTGCGGCGTGCCAGTCGCATGGATAAGCTGCACCTTCTGCTCGTATTGTTCTGGCGTAGGTTCGGCGAAGGTGGCACTTGGTTGCTCAGGCGGAGGCGCAGAGGAGGATGCGCCCTTGCCGGAATCGCCATGGCCAGCGGGGTCTTCGAGAAGGTCATCGATGTTGATGACGTCCTTGGGATCCGGCTTGGTGGCGGATGAGGCCTTGGGCGGAACCTCCACTTCCGGCGTGACGGGGATGGAAGCCGGAGATGGCTTGACCTTCTTCTTGAGGGCTCTTGGAGCCTTGGGGGGTGGCTTCCAGAACTTCTGTAAAGGAAAAAAGCATAATAACTAAGTAAGTGCTAACTCGTGATAACAAAAGAATTTGAATTCGGAAATCAAGCGTTTACCCGGAAGGCTTGAAGAACTGGTGGATGTCGGGTTGAGCTCGGTTGCTGGTGTCGATAAGTTTGAGGCTCTTCTTCTCCGCCTCTGCCTTCCGAGTAGCCGCAGTGCTAAGCACTTCGCGGGCGCGTTTGGCTGCAGGGCTAGAGGGAGCAGCCCTCTTCCTCTTGGAGGGACGCGGAGCCTCGGGATCTTCCGCCTCCGATGCGGCTTCTAGATCCGTGTTGCCCATAGAAGGGACCCGGAGAAGAGTTCCGAGTTCACCTTCCTCGAGGGCCTCGAGCTAAGTCACAGGGCCAACAGTTAGAAAATTTTTTGAGTACAAAAGGAACCATGGTCAAGTCAAGATAACATACCGTGGTCCCGGAGCCGTTGATGTGAATATCCTTGTTACACACGTGAACGTGAAGTTCACGCGGAATTTTGATAAGGAGCCGGATCCTCTTGTCGATGGCGTCGGTGGAGAGATTGTCCTTCGTGGCGCGCATCAGATCGTCGCGCCCTGTGTAGTGGAACATCAAGCGGTCCCTGTGTTGGAGTGGCTGGATCCGCTTGGTGAACCAAGATAAGGTAAGGTCCTTCCCCGTCAGTCCTTCCTCCGTGAGCTTGCAGATCCGCCTAACAACGCGGGTCAGCTGAGGCGACTCGGAGAGGTGGGGGCATTGCGTCCATGCCGGAGTTTCGCTGGCGGGGCTGTTCTTGAAGGGCGGCAGCCTCCTTTCGCCCGCCGGGTCGGAGACGTCCTTCAAATAGAAGAAGCCCCCTGACCAGTACCTCGCGGATTCGTGGCGGTCGGTATGGGGGTAGACGCGGCCAGGGCGGAGCATGAAGGTGATGGACCCGCATATCGCCAACTCGGAGGTCTGGCGGATCTTCTCCTTCTTGACGGAGAAATAGTATTGGAAAAGAGAGAGTTCGGGAGGTACCCGGAGATGGCCTCGCAGAGAGTGACGTGGTTACTGATTGACATAGGCATCCCAAATGGGCCTGCCGGAGATAGTACCTGGGGTTTACTGAAGGTCCACTACCCGAAGAATAAGAAGATTCGGAAGCCCAAGATAGTATTAAGGAAAGTTAGAGTTGTAATAGAAAGTCTTATTTGTAATCTTGCGGGATGAGTTAGAAACCTTCCCGGACTTTGTAACTTGTACAAAGATTTAATCCCTCGGCTCCGCCTCCTATATAAGGTGGAGTCGAGGGACGCAGAGATCATCGAATCATTGTTTACAAACCCTAGTTTTCATAATCGTCGAGTACTTTTCGGCTGAAACCTTCGAGATCTACTTGCCCTCTACTTCCAACTAAACCATAGCCTACAATCCATAGGCATTGACAAGTTGATACCTTGTCAATTGGCGCCGTCTGTGGGAACTAGAGGCGTAAGGATCTGATCTCGATGGCACGTTCAAGATCTTCGACATCATCAACCGCAAGCAACGCAATGGATCGAGGTAAACAGATCGCTGCTGGTCCTATCGATTTTGTTCCTCACCAACCCTCCCGTTTGGATGCATATGTGTATCTGGCGGAGCCTATGGAGATGACGTTCGGAAGGTTTCACTTTCGCGTCGAGAAGGAAGGATCGTATCGTGTCGAAATTCCGATTTCGTCGGGATCGTCGGCGGTCGATTCCGATTTTTCAAGCTATACATCGTCAACCGAATCAGGAGAAGAAGAAACTTCATCGTCGCGCTACATCAGCATCAGGGCAAGAGAGAAACTCGCCAAAATCTTCAGCGACATGTCGTTTGAGTCATCTGCGGACTCATATATAAGCGATGGCTCAAGCAGTGTCGACAGTTACGACTTCATCGACAAATCTACTACAGTGGGTGATACGTCTCCAACGTATCTATAATTTCCGATGTTCCATGCTTGTTTTATGACAATACCAACATGTTTTGTTCACACTTTATATCATTTTCATGCATTTTCCGGAACTAACCTATTAACAAGATGCCACAGTGCCAGCCTCGTTTTCTGCTGTTTTTGGTTCCAGAAAGGCTGTTCGGGCAATATTCTCGGAATTGGACGAAATCAACGCCAAACCTCCTATTTTTCCCGGAAGCGTCCAGAACACCGAAGAAGAGTCGGAGAGGGGCCAGGGGGCCACCACACCACATGGCGGCGCGGGCCAGGCCTAGGCCGCGCCGGCCTAGGGTGTGGCGCCCCCAGGTGCCCCCCTGCGCCGCCTCTTCGCCTATAAAAGCCCTTTCGACCTAAAAACGCAGTACCAATTGACGAAACTCCAGAAAGACTCCAGGGGCGCCGCCACCGTCGCGAAACTCCAATTCGGGGGACAGAACTCTCTGTTCCGGCACCCTGCCGGACGGGGAATTGCCCCCGGAGTCATCTCCACCACCGTCTTCACCGCCATCTTCACCGCCATCGCTGCTTCCATGATGAGGAGGGAGTAATCCACCTCCGAGGCTGAGGGCTCCGCTGTAGCTATGTGGTTCATCTCTCTCCCATGTACCTCAATACAATAATCTCATGAGCTGCTTTACATGATTGAGATTCATATGAGTTTGTATCACAATTTATCTATGTGCTACTCTAGCAAAGTTATTAAAGTAGTTCTATTCCTCCTGCACGTGTGTAAAGGTGACAGTGTGTGCACCGTGTTAGTACTTGGTTTATGCTATGATCATGATCTCTTGTAGATTGCGAAGTTAACTATTGCTATGATAATATTGATGTGATCTATTCCTCCTACATATGCATGAAGGTGACAGTGTGCATGCTATGTTAGTACTTGGTTTAGTCTGTTGATCTATCTTACACTATAAGGTTACTTAAATATGAGCATTATTGTGGAGCTTGTTAACTCCGGCATTGAGGGTTCGTGTAATCCTACGCAATGTGTTCATCATCCAACAAAAGTGTAGAGTATGCATTTATCTATTCTGTTATGTGATCAATGTTGAGAGTGTCCACTAGTGAAAGTGTAATCCCTAGGCCTTGTTCCTAAATACTGCTGCGTTACTACTGCTTGTTTCTTGTTTCTTTGCGTTATTACTGCTGCAATACTACCACCATCAACTACACGCCAGCAAGCTATTTTCTGGCACCGTTGCTACTGCTCATATATATTCATACCACCTGTATTTCACCTCTTCGCCGAACTAGTGCACCTATTAGGTGTGTTGGGGACACAAGAGACTTCTTGCTTTGTGGTTGCAGGGTTGCATGAGAGGGATATCTTTGACCTCTTCCTCCCTGAGTTCGATAAACCTTGGGTGATCCACTTAAGGGAAAACTTGCTGCTGTTCTACAAACCTCTGCTCTTGGAGGCCCAACACTGTCTACAGGAAAGGAGGAGGAACGTAGACATCAAGCACTTTTCTGGCGCCGTTGCCGGGGAGGAAAGGTAAAAGGTACTCACACTCCGGACCTCGGCTACCAAGCTATTTTCCGCCATTGTAAGTACTCGAAGCTATTTCCTTTAGATCCTGCAATTGCAACTTTTTGTTTCTTGTTTACACTAGTTAGGCATAATGGAAAACAACAAAAAAATTGGTGAGCTTTTTAGTCTTTTTCCTGATTTAGAATTGTTTGATGCAAAAATTAAAAAACCTATGGAACCTTATTTGCATGCTAGTAGTGATGTTATTAGTATGAATGCAATTACTGCTAATGCTATGGAGAAGTCTAAGCTTGGGGAAGCTAGTTTTTGTGATCTTTTTAGCTTCCCATCTTTAGGGGAGAAAATTTGTTCTGATAATGCTTTATCTCCCATATGCGATAACTCTAATGATGCTTCTGATATTTTGAATGCACCTGCTGAAAGTATTCCGTATAAAATACCTATGAAAATTATTGAACGTGTTATGGACAATCACTATAAAGGGGATGGAACTGTCCATCCTAGAGATCATTTACTGTTTTTGCACGAATTATGCGGGTTATTCAAGTGTGCAGGTATCTCTATGGATGAAGTGAAGAAGAAGCTATTCTCCGTTTCGCTGTCTGGTAAAGCGGCGCATTGGTATAAATTGTTGGAGAATAGGCATTCTCTTGGTTGGGAGGAAATTGCATCTCTCTTTTATTCTAAATTTTATCCTCCGCATGAAGTGCATATTGATAGGAATTATATTTATAACTTTTATCCTCGTGATGGAGAGAGTATTTCTCAAGCGTGGGGGAGATTGAAATCTCTAATGCTCAAATGTCCCATTCATGAGCTCCCCCGTAATGTTATTGTTAATAATTTTTATGCGAGGCTTTCAGGACAACACAAGGACTATCTGGACGCGTGTTCGGAAGGATCTTTCACAAGCAAAGAGGTTGAAGCTAGGTGGGATCTTCTTGATCGGATTGAGGACAACGCTGAAGGATGGGAGAACGACAAAGGTAAAGAGTCAGGTATAAATTATGATTATGAATGCATTGAAGCTTTTATGGATACCGATAAATTTCGAAATATGAGTGCTACTTATGGTCTTGACTCTCAAGTTGCTGCAAATCTTTATAAAGCCTTTGCTTCTCATTTTGAATTGCCTAAAAATAATTTTGATAAGTATCATGAACCTTTTAAAGAGGCTTGCATGAAGAATGAAATTGTTGTTAATTATTGCAATAAGCATGCTCAAACTCCTAAAAATGCTATTTCTTATAAGCATGTTAATTTTTGTGGAATGCATAGGCCTTGCGGAATTAATCAAGTCAAAGATGAATATTGCATCCATCATATTAATGAAAAAACTAGAAAGTGGTTTAGGGCTCTAGATGATCTTGGTAAAAAAGTTTGTGCCCTCTATCCTTTTATTTGTGAAGTTTGCCATGAAGTGGGTCATTTTAATTTTCAATGCTCCTCCAATGATAATTTGAACCCAATGAGTGCTGCAAATTTGTATTGTGATGATGAAATTACTCCTAATCAGCATGATGAACTTACTTTATTTTTGGGGTGTGAAGAACTGTCGAGAAAAATCTCTTTGTTACATATGAGTGATCTTGATATTGATGATGTCCTGCATGGGTGTTTTTCTTATTGCATTGATAATAGCCATACAAATACTTACATACAAAATATTTTAGAAGATGACACCTTGCCAAAATATGATAGGACCGCTGTGTGTTTTCAACTAATTAATGAAAAGGAGGGATCCTCCCAAGTTTCTTCTATTGTTTCTGAAAGTAAATCAGGTTATGCGGACGAGCCACCCTTCAAGCCTCTTCCTCCTAAAGAAGGGAACGAGGAGAAGGAAGAGAAGAAGAAGAAGAAGGGAACGAAGAAGAAGAAGAAGAAGGAGAATAAAAAGAAAGAGGTAACGGCGTATCCCCGCGTGAATGAGATAACGCTAGGTAACCGTAAGTATGTTGCTCCTAATGATTATTGTGATAATGAATCTGAATACGATGATCTTCCTATGCCCTTTACATACATTAGCAATCATGATTTGAATGAACACACTACTTTTGATATTGCAAATCTCTGGGAAACTAATTCTGAAAATGATGATAATAATTGCCATAGTGTCAGTGCTATCCATGCTTCCTCCCATAATAATATAGAAAGCTGTAAGCTTGGGGAAGAGGTGTTTGAAAATCCTTTTGCTACTGATCATTATGTGTTTGATACATCTCCTTCTAATAACAATGATGGTATGGTTATAGATAAACCGACTGTGAAAGATAACTATTCTATTTCTTATGATGACACTGTGCCTCCGATCTTTGATGATTATTATAAAGAATGCTATGATATAGGTTATAATTATCCTTATGAAACTTTTCATAGTCATGATTGGATTACCAAAAACAATTCTTTTAATATGCAACTTTTTTACCATGTTCAAATTCTTGATAATAATCTTGCTCCAATCACTAATAATGAGAATAACTCTTCTTATGCCAAAATTAATGATACTTCTATGCATATGAACCATGATAAGAATGTTTTAAGTGATGGGTATATTGTGGATTTCATCAATGATGCTACTGAAAGTTATTATGAGAGAGGGAAATATGGTTATATGCATCTTAATAATATTAAGTTTCCCCTCTTTATGTTGAGAATCTTGAAGTTACTCGTGTTTTATCCTCTTATGCTTGTCACTTTGTTCTTCATGAATTCATTTGTGTACAAGATTCCTCTTCATAGGAAGCATGTTAGACTTAAATTTGTTTTGAATTTGCCTCTTGAAGCTCTCTTTTGCTTCAAATACTATTTCCCGCGAATGGATTATTAAAACTACTGAGCCCATCTTAATGGCTATAAAGAAAGAACTTCTTGGGAGATAACCCATGTGTTATTTTGCTACAGTACTTTGTTTTATATTTGTGTCTTGGAAGTTGTTTACTACTGTAGCAACCTCTCCTTATCTTAG
This sequence comes from Lolium perenne, assembly GCF_019359855.2. Taxonomy (NCBI): domain Eukaryota; kingdom Viridiplantae; phylum Streptophyta; class Magnoliopsida; order Poales; family Poaceae; genus Lolium; species Lolium perenne. The sequence continues at coordinate 170,985,697 of NC_067244.2, forward strand.
TTTTGTGTTTTGTTGTGCCAAGTAAAGCCGCTGATAGAAAAGTAAGTACTAGATTTGGATTACTGCGCAGTTCCAGATTTCTTTGCTGTCACGAATCTGGGTCCACCTCCCTGTAGGTAGCTCAGAAAATTAAGCCAATTTACGTGCATGATCCTCAGATATGTACGCAACTTTCATTCAATTTGAGCATTTTCATTTGAGCAAGTCTGGTGCCATTTTAAAATTCGTCAATACGAACTGTTCTGTTTTGATAGATTCTGCCTTTTATTTCGCATTGCCTCTTTTGCTATGTTGGATGAATTTCTTTGATCCACTAATGTCCAGTAGCATTATGCAATGTCCAGAAGTGTTAAGAATGATTGTGTCACCTCTGAATATGTTAATTTTTATTGTGCACTAACCCTCTAATGAGTTGTTTCGAGTTTGGTGTGGAGGAAGTTTTCAAGGGTCAAGAAAGGAGGATGATATACTATGATCAAGAAGAGTGAAAGCTCCAAGCTTGGGGATGCCCCGGTGGTTCATCCCTGCATATTTCAAGAAGACTCAAGCGTCTAAGCTTGGGGATGCCCAAGGCATCCCCTTCTTCATCGACAAATAATCAGGTTCCTTCTCTTGAAACTATATTTTTATTCGGTCACATCTTATGTGCTTTACTTGGAGCGTCTGTATGCTTTTGTTTTTGTTTGTGTTTGAATAAATGCTTGTGTGGGAGAGAGACACGCTCCGCTGGTTCATATGAACACATGTGTTCTTAGCTCATAATATTCATGGCGAAGGTTGAAACTGCTTCGTTAAATTATTATATGGTTGGAATTGGAAAATGCTACATGTAGAAATTGGTGTGATGTCTTGAATAATGTGATACTTGGCAATTGTTGTGCTTTTTTTTTAAGCTCTTGCATCATATACCTTGCACCCATTAGTGAGGAAATACATAGAGCTTGTTAAAATTTGGGTTTGCATGAGTGGTTTCTCTAGAGTCTAGATATTTTCTAGTAAGATGTTTGAACAACAAGGAAGACGATGTATAGTTTTATAATGCTTGTAATATGTCTTTTATGTGAGTTTTGCTGTACTAGTTCGTGCTTGTGTTTGCTTCAAACAACCTTGCTAGCCTAAACCTTGTATCGAGAGGGAATACTTCTCATGCATCCAAATCCTTGAGCCAAACAACACTATGCCATTTGTGTCCACCATACCTACCTACTACATGGTATTTTCCGCCATTCCAAAGTAAATTGCTTGAGTGCTACCTTTAAAATTCCATCATTCACCTTTGCAATATATAGCTCATGGGACAAATAGCTTAAAAACTATTGTGGTATTGAATATGTAATTATGCACTTTATCTCTTATTAAGTTGCATGTTGTGCGATAACCATGTTCACTGGGGACGCCATCAACTATTCATTGTTGAATTTCATGTAAGTTGCTATGCATGTCCGTCTTGTCTGAAGTAAGAGAGATCTACCACCCTATGGTTAAGCATGCATATTGTTAGAGAAGAACATTGGGCCGCTAACTAAAGCCATGATCCATGGTGGAAGTTTCAGTTTTGGACATATATCCTCAATCTCATATGAGAAAATTATTAATTGTTGTTACATGCTTATGCATAAAAGAGGAGTCCATTATCTGTTGTCTATGTTGTCCCGGTATGGATGTCTAAGTTGAGAATAATCAATAGCGAGAAATCCAATGCGAGCTTTCTCCTTAGACCTTTGTACAGGCGGCATAGAGGTACCCCTTTGTGACACTTGGTTAAAACATGTGCATTGTGATGATCCGGTAGTCCAAGCTAATTAGGACAAGGTGCGGGCACTATTAGTATACTATGCATGAGGCTTGCAACTTGTAAGATATAATTTACATGATACATATGCTTTATTACTACCGTTGACAAAATTGTTTCATGTTTTCAAAATAAAAGCTCTAGCACAAATATAGCAATCGATGCTTTCCTCTTTGAAGGACCATTCTTTTACTTTTATTGTTGAGTCAGTTCACCTATCTTTCTCCACCTCAAGAAGCAAACATTTGTGTGAACTGTGCATTGATTCTTATATACTTGCTTATTGCATTTGTTATATTGCTTTGCATTGACAACTATCCATGAGATATACATGTTACAAGTTGAAAGCAACCGCTGAAACTTAATCTTCCATTGTGTTGCTTCAATGTCTCTACTATGAATTTATTGCTTTATGAGTAACTCTTATGCAAGACTTATTGATGCTTGTCTCGAAAGTACTATTCATGAAAAGTCTTTGCTATATGATTCACTTGTTTACTCATTGCATTTACATTGTTTCGAATCGCTGCATTCATCTCATATGCTTTACAATGGTATGATTAAGATTATGTTGGTAGCATGTCACCTCGTAAATTATCTTTTATCGTTTACCTACTCGAGGACGAGTAGGAACTAAGCTTGGGGATGCTGATACGTCTCCAACGTATCTATAATTTCCGATGTTCCATGCTTGTTTTATGACAATACCAACATGTTTTGTTCACACTTTATATCATTTTCATGCATTTTCCGGAACTAACCTATTAACAAGATGCCACAAAGCCAGTTCTGTTTTCGCTGTTTTTGGTTCCGAAAGGCTGTTCGGGCAATATTCTCGGAATTGGACGAAATCAACGCCAAACCTCCTATTTTTCCCGGAAGCGTCCGTAACACCGAAGAAGAGTCGGAGAGGGGCCAGGGGCCACCACACCACATGGCGGCGCGGGCCAGGCCTAGGCCGCGCCGGCCTAGGGTGTGGCGCCCCCAGTGCCCCCTGCGCCGCCTCTTCGCCTATAAAAGCCCTTTCGACCTAAAAACGCAGTACCAATTGACGAAACTCCAGAAAGACTCCGGGCGCCGCCACCGTCGCGAAACTCCAATTCGGGGACAGAACTCTGTTCCGGCACCTGCCGGACGGGGAATTGCCCCCGAGCCATCTCCACCGCCGTCTTCACCGCCATCTTCACCGCCATCGCTGCTTCCATGATGAGGAGGGAGTAATCCACCTCCGAGGCTGAGGGCTCCGCTGTAGCTATGTGGTTCATCTCTCTCCCATGTACCTCAATACAATAATCTCATGAGCTGCTTTACATGATTGAGATTCATATGAGTTTGTATCACAATTTATCTATGTGCTACTCTAGCAAAGTTATTAAAGTAGTTCTATTCCTCCTGCACGTGTGTAAAGGTGACAGTGTGTGCACCGTGTTAGTACTTGGTTTATGCTATGATCATGATCTCTTGTAGATTGCGAAGTTAACTATTGCTATGATAATATTGATGTGATCTATTCCTCCTACATATGCATGAAGGTGACAGTGTGCATGCTATGTTAGTACTTGGTTTAGTCTGTTGATCTATCTTACACTATAAGGTTACTTAAATATGAGCATTATTGTGGAGCTTGTTAACTCCGGCATTGAGGGTTCGTGTAATCCTACGCAATGTGTTCATCATCCAACAAAAGTGTAGAGTATGCATTTATCTATTCTGTTATGTGATCAATGTTGAGAGTGTCCACTAGTGAAAGTGTAATCCCTAGGCCTTGTTCCTAAATACTGCTGCGTTACTACTGCTTGTTTACTGTTTTACTGCGTTATTACTGCTGCAATACTACCACCATCAACTACACGCCAGCAAGCTATTTTCTGGCACCATTGCTACTGCTCATATATATTCATACCACCTGTATTTCACTATCTCTTCGCCGAACTAGTGCACCTATTAGGTGTGTTGGGGACACAAGAGACTTCTTGCTTTGTGGTTGCAGGGTTGCATGAGAGGGATATCTTTGACCTCTTCCTCCCTGAGTTCGATAAACCTTGGGTGATCCACTTAAGGGAAAACTTGCTGCTGTTCTACAAACCTCTGCTCTTGGAGGCCCAACACTGTCTACAGGAAAGGAGGGGGAACGTAGACATCAGTGGGCAAGGTCTTCACCAATCTCAACGATGGTGTCACCAAACCCAACATAGATCTAAATACAAAATATCATCAGATTTATGCCATTGGAGAGCCAAGCAATGATCAAGAGGAAACATCTGAGGCTTTCGACGATCTGGGAAATCCATACGTCGATCCCTCCGATCTGCGACGAGGCTTGGGCAATAAATACGTCGGGCCATAGCCGCGACACAGAGTTCAACTCCCGCAAGCAGCATGGGATAGAGCCGCGAGAGCTATGGACGGCTCAGAACCAATGGCTACCACAGCCACGCCAGAGGAATTACAAGCATATCAATATAGGCTCGCACGAGCTGCAAGAGAATTGGAAAAACAGACAGCTGAGTTAAACAGAAGAAAGGAGGCAGCTTCTGCATCCAGCAGGAGAAGGGCAGAGCTGAGTCGACAATCTAGAACTTCGGGTGATAGCCACAGGGAGGCTCGGAACAGAGCAAGATCAAGGTTACAACACATACCCGAAGCAGAAAGAGAGCACTTGGTCCAAAACCTCGACATGTCCTTCATGTCGATAGATACAAGAGGAAACATCATCCCTAAGACACCAGAGGCTGGGTATATGGCGACACATGCTTTTATCCTCGCATCTAAACCACCTCCAGGAGATCCAAGGGAAACATTATACAATATGGCGATAGCAGGAGTTGGAGCTATGGGGACAGCGTTTGTATCAACGCCTCCCGAAGGAGCGGCAAGGCAAAATAGTCCACGACCTGCAGCAGCAGCAGCGGCAGCCCATGAAGGACCAAGTGGAGCAAGAGACACGGCAGCACAAGCAAGGGTCGACAGAGCGCGGCAAAGCAGAAGGGAACATCGGCAATCCCCAGAGCTTAACGATGAGGATATATGTGGCTTGCCGTGCTTCACGAGGAGAGTCCGAAAAACTCGAGTCCCTTCAGGATTCAAGTTACCTGACAACTTCAAGAAATTCGACGGCCTTCAAGATCCAGAGGACTGGCTAGTTGATTATCTCGAGACGGTGAAGCTCACAGGAGGAACCAGGGCAACAGCTATGCAAAGCATCCAGGTGCATTTGTGTAAGGGTACATTGCCCCTATGTGTGGTTTTGGTAATTAATGACAACCCCTATGGACTAATGTTTTCATTGAGTTTATATGAAGGAATATTCCATAGGTTCTACTTGTATTCCATGAGTTGGATTCAAGTATTGATGCCATGAAGATAAATATATACCTTGTGTATTGGCATCAAGATCATCGATTTGAAGATATATATGTGATATGATCAAGAAGAAGAAATGAAGATGGAGTTCTTATGTGGAACTCAATATTAGCCATGCTCTAGCTTATGTGATAAGCAATGAATGATCAAGATCTTGAGTGCTTGATTCCAAGTGAAGAATTCTATATACACCTCAAGATAGTATGATAGAGCATGAGAAGATACTAGGTTGACCAATACAAAGAGTGAAGAATAGATTCAAGTTTGGTCAACACATGAAGCATGAAGAATGTGCCACGAGAAGTCATGTGGTATGGTAAGCCGTCTCAATTATGCTTTATGAACTAACCCATCATATATGTTCCCTTGTGTTTTCTATGTGGGTTAGGTATCTTTCCATGGGCATGCATCAAAAGTGAGATCTCATATAGCCCATGAGAGGATGACGTCAAGTGGTGATCGTCATCAAGGTTGAGTTGGGCAAGTTCAAGTTGAGCATCTCGAGAGGATCATATGCTTGAAGCTTGACGTCCATTTGATGATAATGGACATGTGAAGATGTATATCAATGGAGCTTTCCCATCATAGTGTATGGGGGAGCATTTGTGAGTCTTCACGAAGTAACGATGATCAAGTGAGGCATTCCGGCTTGAGTGGAGCTTGAAAAGATATCATCAAGATCAAGCGGGGATACGCAAGGCAAAGGTATGGCCTTGCTAGGATTTCCTTTTACCGGTCTCAAGGTGGTTGTTGGGAGACCGGGTTATAGGATACATAGCCGCACTATCAAGAGGGGCTTTCGGTTGGGTAACTTGATCACATCGTCTTAGGGAGCTCAACCCTTTGCATGATTTGCATTCCATAAATCTTATTGCTTCTTGGTGTTTCTCTGTGTGAGGTTCTTGAGCTTGTTGCTAGCTTTACAACAAGCCCAAGTTCATCTAAAACGGAATCCATATGCATCTTCTATTGCGTTTTCAATCTTGGAGGTTTTACCGGTGTCTCTTTTATAGATAGGTCAAACATTCATCTTATGGTTTTTACTCCGTGGGTGGACAATGATGTTTCTATGCATAAAGTTGTAGGTCTTGTTGTTCTCATTCCAACAAGCCCAAGATCATCGAAATCGGAGTCCGAACGTAAAAGTTATCATGGTTTTGTAAATCATGTTTTTCATGTTTGGCCCGGCGCGCCGGCTGTCTCACCGGGTCGTCCGGCACAGACCGGCTCCCAGACCGGTGCCATCCGGACGGTTTCCAGGGGGCTTTCAGGGGCGCCCGGTCCCTGGCCCGGTCGACCGGGTTTTCCGCCAGGCGGCCCGGTCCCTGGCCCGGTCTGACCGGGTTTTCCGCCAGGCTGCACGAAAAACTCCCAGATCTGCCCCAAACGGTCATATTTCGTTTGGCTATAAAAGGGGCTTCTTCCCCAACAGTTTTCTAGGGTTCTTGAGCACGTTTTTGACCACCATTGTTGAACCTCTTGAGCTTGCTTCCTCTCCCTTCCCTCCCATGATTCTTGCTCATTCTTGAGGGATCTAAGAGAGGAGATCTAGATCTACAACCTCCACCAATCCATTTCTTCTCTAAGTGAGGGGAACTCTTGGGATCTAGATCTTGGAGTCTTTTGTTGACTTTCCCCATTGTTCTTCCTCTCCAATCTCATCTTAGCATTTGTTGCTTGGGTGGAATTTGAGAGTGAAGGATTTGAACACCTCTAGTGTTCTTGCTTTGCATCATTGCATAGTGTTGAGCTCTCCACCACGATTTGTTCGAGTGAGAGACCGTGAGCTTGTTACTCTTGGAGGGTGACCTCCTAGTTGGCTTGGTTGGTGTCCCGGTGATCTCTTCGTGGAAGATTGTGAAGGGGCCCGGGCTTCTCCTTCGTGGAGCTTGTGAAGTGGTTGTGGAGCTTGCCATCTCCGGAGCGGAGGAAAAGCTAACCATAAGGAAAGGGCCATTATCCTTCGTGGGTGTGGTTCGGAGAATAGGGTGAGCCTTCGTGGCGCGGGGAATCCTTCGTGGGACCTCCACTCCTCCAAACATGATGTACCTTGTTGCAAAGCAAGGGAACACGGGAATACATCCTCGTCTCCGCGTGCCTCGGTTATTTCTATACCCGAGCTCTCTTTCTTTGTGATAGCCATCGTGCTTGAAGTACATATATCTTGCTATCACTTGTGCTACATATATCTTGTGCCTATCTTGCTTAGCTCTAGTTTCTATTGTTACACTTAGTTGAGCTTAGCATATTTAGGGTTTGTGCTTGTAAACTAAATGATAGTTTAATTCCGCATTCTTACAAGACAAATCCGCAAGAGTTTGTAATTGCCTATTCACCCCCCCTCTAGGCGACATCTCGATCTTTCAATTGGTATCAGAGCAAGGTCTCTCCTTGTTTAAGGCTTCACCGCCTTGAGAGTAAAGATGTCGGCTAGTATAGTGCACAATGACACAATTGTCTTTAATGGCACAAATTATCTTTTGTGGAGAAATTGCTTGCTTTGTAAGCTTCGGACCTTGTGTCCACATATAGAGCAATTTCTAGATGTCGGTTTTTCTCCTCTGATGGATTCTCAAAATCTATCTTTAGAGGATGAGAAAAACTTACATCTTGAAGCTCAAGTATCTAATGAGCTTTTATTCTCTTTGAGACCCAATTTTCGTAGGTTCTTGATATATATAAAGCGAAAATTGTCTCATGAGATGTGGATCAAGCTTAAGGAAATGTTTGGTGGATCCACTTCTCAATTGGTCGGTGGTGACTCCGAGGAGCTCTCTTCCCCTTCACATCATGAAGAGCTCCAAGTTGCTTCCACCTCCGGTCGTGATGAGTCATCATCTTCTTCCACTTCAACAACGTGTTGCAAGACACAAGGTAATGATATGGTGAGTGGTGAGGGAAATTGCAATGTTGATATTGTGCTCATTAGTGATGACTCTTCATCTCTATCTCATTGCAATGGTTCCTCTTTGGACTTAAACACATCTTGCATTGAAAATAATCTACATGCTTGTGTTGATAGTCCTTGCATATCATGTGTAAATTGCTTACATAGATCTCATGAGGATATGCTTGCCTTGTCTTGCTCCCATAATCAAAATGTTTCTATTTCCTCTAGTTGCTTGTTGACTAACATTGTAGAGGAAACCGAACACTCTATGGATCAAGACATGATTTCAAATGAGGATTCAAGAATATCTTCATCTTCATCCTCCGGTATGCACATGTGCCTTATGGCAAATGGACCAAAGGTATCTCCTACTTTGACTCCTAACACATCCTCTAATGATGAGAGTGATGATGATGATAATGATGAAGAATATAATACCTTGGTGCATAATATGGCAATAGTATATGCTTCTCTTCATGGTAATAATGAAGCTCGTGCTAATCTCGAACACTCTATGGATACCTTGAATAAATATAGGGAAACCATAGTGGAGTTGGAGTCCCATGTTGAAAATGAGGAAATGAGATTCACTCTCCTCAAGCATGAGCTAAAAGATGAGAAGCATACTAATTTTATGCTTACACAAAAAATTGAATCCTATATGCATAAAAATGAGAAAACTATTGTTGATGCTTGTGCTACTAACTCTAATTCTTGTGAAGCATCTACCTTAAAGGAGAATGTTGAGCTAAGGGCTCAACTTGAGTTGCTAACTAGCAATTGTAGGGAATTGGAAGAAAGCAATAAAACGCTCTCACACTCTTTTGAGGATCTTCTAACTTCCTACGATGAGCTAAAGTTAGCTCATGAGGCTGGTATCACTAAGGTAACATCTTGTGAGCCTCATGTGGACATTAGCACAACCTCTACCCAAAATGTTATATTGCCATGTGCTAGTCCTTGTAATCCATCTAGTCAAACTAGTGATACACCTTGTGTTGGATTACTTACTTTGCCTTGTTGCTCTAACAATGAAGCTTCTACTTCCTCTAGTACTTGTATTTCTACTAACCATGTAGAGGAAATAAAAGAGCTCGAGGCTCAAGTCCTTTCTTTGAAGAAAGACTTGGAAAAACGTCATGAAGGGAAATCCGCACTTGACAAGATGCTAAGTGTGCAACAATCCCCCAATGACAAGAGTGGGCTTGGATTCAACTCCAATAACAAGAACAAGTCCAAGAGCAAGAGCAACAAGAAGAAGGGCCAAGACAAAGTCAAGGATCCGGCCAAGTTGGTTTGTTTCAAGTGCAAGGTTGAAGGGCATCATGTTAGATCATGTCCATTGAAGAAGAAGAAGAAGCACTTGAGTGAGAAACAACAAGGGAAACGGCCACAAGGTAAAGGTCAAGCTCATGCTCGACCTCAAGTTGAAGATAGGCCACTTCCCAAGAAGAATCAAGATATTGTTCCCCAAGAGAAGAAATCAATAAAAAAGAGAAAGGGGAACACTTGCTACTTATGCCGTGAGAAGGGGCACTTTGCTTCTTCTTGCTTAGGTGGTACCTTATCTAACCCTATAATTGTTGATGATGATTATTCTCTAGGGAAGGATAAGGATGGCAATGTGTTTGCCAAGTTTGTTGGAACTCAAAGTGGTTTCAAGAAAAGAACCATTTGGGTTGCCAAGCCTATTGTGACTAACCTCTTAGGACCCAACTTGGTTGGGGACCAACAATTTCAAACTTGATCAATAGGTACATGTGGAGGTCATTGGAGACTTGGCTACTTCATGAAGAATTAAGGGATCTTCATATATTATATTTTGACCAAGCCAAGTCGTATGGATCATCACCTATATCTCATAATCCAATGTTCCTCCTTGCGGTAACTTATACTTCAACTCTTCATGTTTATTGTAAGTTATTTGCCCCTTTGCATGTTTGGTTTTGTACCAAATATGTGTATGTATGTGTTGTGTCTTACTTGCCTATCTTGTGTATTCAAGTATGTTTGTTTGACTCATCATATACTTGTGTATTGATTTGAGCCTAATGCATCTTGATGATATCTTATTTGGCTCTCTTTGAAGTGATTAATGGAACATCCCATTTTGGGGGAGTGATATGCTTTGTGCATCTCTCTTTCTTTAAAATGTGTGTACATGGGTACCACCACTTAGTATTGATATTGCAAGATTATCTAGTCACTATGTGGTGTGTCATACTCATGAGAAATTCAAATTCTAAAATATCCATTAATCATCTCTAGTTGAATTTTAAGTTGCCTCTTGTTTAGAAGAAATGTTTTATCACATTATGGGGGAGTAATATGTTTTGTACATATCACAAGCCTAGAAAATGTGAACATATGAGGTTATGCCACTTAGAGTTGATGCTCTTAATTATCTTGTTCCTAGGTGGCATGTTTGCTCAAACAAGCTCCATTCCTAATAAAAATATTTTATTACTCATCTTGTGGGCTCTTGTTTGAATATGAAATTCTTGGTGCGGTTTTTCCTCAAATACATATCTCTATATCTTATTTGGGACACCGTTTGCTTCAAGTTATTCTAATCATTGCCGTGCGTGATTGTGTGACTAGTTGAAGTTATCAAGAATCTTCATCCATGCATAGTGCTTAATTCTATATACTTATCCTATGCCTTTTATTGTGAAGTTGATCCTTACTATCGTTGTCAATTCACCACCGGAAATTATTTCCAATATACTCATTGTCTTTGACAATTGATAACCTTATATGTGGTTGAATTTATGGATCACCTTCACCTTGGATTGTTTCTTACTTCCTTATTTTATTTCCAAGAAATCTTTATAGCCCCCATATGTCTTCCTTGTCCCTTTGAAAAATCTTTTGATAAATCCTCTTGATTCATATCAAGTGTTTGTTTTGAGATTTGCTTCTTAGATATAACTTGGACAACAAATTTGTTTTGTGGCACCTCTATGCCTTATCTAATTCTTTTGGTGTTTTGTCCAAAGTATATCTTTCTTGGATCTTTAAAGGTTTTGGTGCATGCTTATATGTAATTTGGTTATACTTGTAGCATGCTTGCTTTCTTTTGATCCATTATGTAGGATATACTCCATCAAATCCTAAATGGCTAAGATGTGCATGAAATTCAAACTTCATCTAAATATGCACATGTTTATATGGAGTGTGTCCTATATATTGTGGTTAGTCTAACCATGTTGGACCCAATAAGTTTGGGGACCAAGATGTACTTGAATAATGTTTTAGGTACATTGGAGATGCAATGGAGGCTTGTCTCATCTATAAGGAAGGTGTTGTCACCATATGAGAATTGGAGTCAAGCTAGGATGATCGATGAACTCTTATCTACTACATCAAGCCATTGCTATCTCGGTAACAAGTATCTTATTCATGCATTCTCATATAGCATCCAACCTCTTGTAGGTTGTATCTTGGCATGAAATTATTTATTTCAAAAATATTGCGGTTCTTGAAAACTCATTTTTAAAGTAAAACTTTTTATTGTACATTTGAGTAATTTGAGAAGATGCATATGTTGGGAATATATATATATATATCATGTTTATGATTCACCTACCCAAATATGCCCTCTAGCAATTTATTGCATATCAATTCCTCAAAGAGCTCCTATGTGCAATATTGATGAAATTGCGAAATAAATCCATATTTATGATACTTGTTGCCTTTCTCAAAACACTCCAACTAGCTCTATTTCCCTTATTGTTAGTTGTTATGTTTTTGAGGTTTAACTTGGTTGAAGTTCATTCATATAGCATAAGTGAAAATTGGAGCCATAGGCTATATATGCTTCTTAAGCAAACATCCTTTGGTATATTTTATGACTTCATCTTGGATATCTTGTCTTATCTATTTTGTTAACCTCTTGTGTGTGCATGTTTCTTTATGGATCACTTTGTCCACTTTAGAAACTCATATACATAAGAGCGTTAATCCATCATCTTGATATCCTTGTTCTTTGCCGACCATCTTTTACCCCTTTTGTTTTTAGTGGGTTGGTAAAAATTTTTTTTTTTTGAGTGCTTGGTTTATTTATTTTCTTCATGCACTCATATCTCGTAATTGTTGGACTAAAGTTGTTCTTGATAAGCATACTCTCTTTATCTTAGTTGTGTTCTAAATGATATATAGGGAGTGAGGATTCCATGTTTGTGCATATTGTATTCAAATGCAAACATTATAAATTGTGCACGAACCTTGGGGAGCTTTCTTATTTTTAGAAGCACTATATCTCTCTTATCATGATATCTTTGTTTGTCCAATTGGATCTTTGATTGCTTGCTTTATTTGTTGAAGCTCACTTCGCCATGTTATCTTTATGCAATCTTTGATCCTCAATATAGTTTGACTTCCTTCAAGTATTCATCATTGGATATGTGCACTTGATTCCACTCAAATTATGAGAAGTGCACACTTTGGGGAGGAACTCACATTATATTGGCCTTCTAAATTTTTCACCCATTTCGACAATCGATGCCAATGGGGGAGAAGTTTAGAGGGTTTAAGGGAATGGTTTTGTGCTTAAGTTTGGTTTGTACTTAAGTGTTTTGCCTCTCATGCATTCCATATTTATATGTCTTGCATGGTTGTATATATATAGTGGAAACTATCCCAAAGGTTAATCTTGACAATGTATGCAATGAATTCATGTTCATTACACGTGCATACATTGTGGTGGAGTTTTCTCTATATATATTGGTTCTACTCACATCCATTGCATTTGTTGTAGTTGTGTGAGTAGAGCCGGTTTTGATATGGGCTAGTAGCTTTGTGTTACTTGATCATATCAAATACAACCTCTTGTATACAACTTATTCTCGGATAAGTTGCGTACTTGTCACTAATATTCATTATATAAACCCTCTTATTGTGGTTGTCATCAATTACCAAAATGGGGGAGATTGTAAGGGTACATTGCCCCTATGTGTGGTTTTGGTAATTAATGACAACCCCTATGGACTAATGTTTTCATTGAGTTTATATGAAGGAATATTCCATAGGTTCTACTTGTATTCCATGAGTTGGATTCAAGTATTGATGCCATGAAGATAAATATATACCTTGTGTATTGGCATCAAGATCATCGATTTGAAGATATATATGTGATATGATCAAGAAGAAGAAATGAAGATGGAGTTCTTATGTGGAACTCAATATTAGCCATGCTCTAGCTTATGTGATAAGCAATGAATGATCAAGATCTTGAGTGCTTGATTCCAAGTGAAGAATTCTATATACACCTCAAGATAGTATGATAGAGCATGAGAAGATACTAGGTTGACCAATACAAAGAGTGAAGAATAGATTCAAGTTTGGTCAACACATGAAGCATGAAGAATGTGCCACGAGAAGTCATGTGGTATGGTAAGCCGTCTCAATTATGCTTTATGAACTAACCCATCATATATGTTCCCTTGTGTTGTCTATGTGGGTTAGGTATCTTTCCATGGGCATGCATCAAAAGTGAGATCTCATATAGCCCATGAGAGGATGACGTCAAGTGGTGATCGTCATCAAGGTTGAGTTGGGCAAGTTCAAGTTGAGCATCTCGAGAGGATCATATGCTTGAAGCTTGACGTCCATTTGATGATAATGGACATGTGAAGATGTATATCAATGGAGCTTTCCCATCATAGTGTATGGGGGAGCATTTGTGAGTCTTCACGAAGTAACGATGATCAAGTGAGGCATTCCGGCTTGAGTGGAGCTTGAAGAGATATCATCAAGATCAAGCGGGATGCGCAAGGCAAAGGTATGGCCTTGCTAGGATTTCCTTTTACCGGTCTCAAGGTGGTTGTTGGGAGACCGGGTTATAGGATACATAGCCGCACTATCAAGAGGGGCTTTCGGTTGGGTAACTTGATCACATCGTCTTAGGGAGCTCAACCCTTTGCATGATTTGCATTCCATAAATCTTATTGCTTCTTGGTGTTTCTCTGTGTGAGGTTCTTGAGCTTGTTGCTAGCTTTACAACAAGCCCAAGTTCATCTAAAACGGAATCCATATGCATCTTCTATTGCGTTTTCAATCTTGGAGGTTTTACCGGTGTCTCTTTTATAGATAGGTCAAACATTCATCTTATGGTTTTTACTCCGTGGGTGGACAATGATGTTTCTATGCATAAAGTTGTAGGTCTTGTTGTTCTCATTCCAACAAGCCCAAGATCATCGAAATCGGAGTCCGGACGCAAAAGTTATCATGGTTTTTGTAAATCATGTTTTTCATGTTTGGCCTTGCGCGCTGCTGTCTCACCGGGTCGTCCGGCACAGACCGGCTCCCGTGACCGGTGCCATCCGGACGGTTTCCAGGGGGCTTTCAGGGGCGCCCGGTCCCTGGCCCGGTCGACCGGGTTTTCCGCCAGGCGGCCCGGTCCCTGGCCCGGTCTGACCGGGTTTTCCGCCAGGCTGCACGAAAAACTCCCAGATCTGCCCCAAACGGTCATATTTCGTTTGGCTATAAAAGGGGCTTCTTCCCCAACAGTTTTCTAGGGTTCTTGAGCACGTTTTTGACCACCATTGTTGAACCTCTTGAGCTTGCTTCCTCTCCCTTCCCTCCCATGATTCTTGCTCATTCTTGAGGGATCTAAGAGAGGAGATCTAGATCTACAACCTCCACCAATCCATTTCTTCTCTAAGTGAGGGGAACTCTTGGGATCTAGATCTTGGAGTCTTTTGTTGACTTTCCCCATTGTTCTTCCTCTCCAATCTCATCTTAGCATTTGTTGCTTGGGTGGAATTTGAGAGTGAAGGATTTGAACACCTCTAGTGTTCTTGCTTTGCATCATTGCATAGTGTTGAGCTCTCCACCACGATTTGTTCGAGTGAGAGACCGTGAGCTTGTTACTCTTGGAGGGTGACCTCCTAGTTGGCTTGGTTGGTGTCCCAGTGATCTCTTCGTGGAAGATTGTGAAGGGGCCCGGGCTTCTCCTTCGTGGAGCTTGTGAAGTGGTTGTGGAGCTTGCCATCTCCGGAGCGGAGGAAAAGCTAACCATAAGGAAAGGGCCATTATCCTTCGTGGGTGTGGTTCGGAGAATAGGGTGAGCCTTCGTGGCGCGGGGAATCCTTCGTGGGACCTCCACTCCTCCAAACGTGACGTACCTTGTTGCAAAGCAAGGGAACACGGGAATACATCCTCGTCTCCGCGTGCCTCGGTTATTTCTATACCCGAGCTCTCTTTCTTTGTGATAGCCATCGTGCTTGAAGTACATATATCTTGCTATCACTTGTGCTACATATATCTTGTGCCTATCTTGCTTAGCTCTAGTTTCTATTGTTACACTTAGTTGAGCTTAGCATATTTAGGGTTTGTGCTTGTAAACTAAATGATAGTTTAATTCCGCATTCTTACAAGACAAATCCGCAAGAGTTTGTAATTGCCTATTCACCCCCCCCCCCCCTCTAGGCGACATCTCGATCTTTCAATTTGAGTGGAGCCGCATGATCTTGGATAAAGAAATTTCCTCCAGGATCTATCGACAGTTGGGAAAGCTTCGAGGACGTGTTCGTCAAGAACTTCCGGTCCACATGCAAAAAACCTGCGTCGTTGGAGGAGTTGAGAGCATGTCGACAAAAGCCGGACGAGCCAATTAGAAAATATATCCAAAGGTGGAACATCATCAAAAACTCGGCAGAAAATATATCTGACGAGAGAGCGATAGATGCGTTTGTCGCAGGAATCAGGCGTGGAGATTTTGTCGAAGACTTGGGAAGGACCAACCCAAAGACAGTATCCGCGTTAATGGAAATAGCTAACAGATGGGCAGATGGAGAAGATGCTGTCCACAACAAACGGCACAGGTCGCCAGAGGAGGACCGTGGTCGAAATTATCAACCGAGGTGACGATTTCCTCGGCAGTACCCGAACTATGACGCTCCAGGACAAATTTCGGCAGGTTTTCGGGCAAACACAGGAGGAAACAACAGAGATGATTATCAGAGAAGCAATGAGCAGCGAAGCGATAATAGAGACGATTCTCGAAACAACAGGCAAAATAGCGGGCCTAGGTTCACGAGGCCTTTCGTGTCTCCCGAAGAGATGATGAACGGGCCGTGTCAGATGCACTTTTTCCTCGACAGCAACGGAAAAAGACAGTCAGGACATCTGCAGAAAGATTGTCGCAATTTCCAGGCAATGTTAAGGTGGGCAGAGCACGCTAACGCTCGAGCAAAGACAGAAATCCTCGAGAACCCAGGGAGCGAGATTCACTTGCCACCTCCTCCCGCGATTACAGAAGACAATCGACACCATTTCGTAATAGCGGCAGCACCTCCACCACCACCTTACGTTGATCCTAACTCCAACGGAGCGGTGTCGATGATTCAGAAGGGAAGGCCATCCAATAGAGCTCAGAAAGTAATCTCACGACAGGTGTTCATGGCAGAAAAAATGCCTCCACCAACAGTCGAGTATCTTAATTGGTCAGGACAAG
The DNA here is from genome assembly GCF_019359855.2 of Lolium perenne. NCBI lineage: Eukaryota > Viridiplantae > Streptophyta > Magnoliopsida > Poales > Poaceae > Lolium > Lolium perenne. The sequence goes on from NC_067244.2 coordinate 171,002,200, forward strand.
ATATTGGCTTCACCATAGCAGATCATCCGCAGCAAGTTCCTGGACCAGGGCAGTCAGCACTTATCTTACCAGCAGTTATTGCAGGATTTGATGTCTCTCGAGTGTTCATAGATGGCGGCAGCAGCTTAAACCTTATGTATGCAGATACATTGAGGAAGATGAACATATCCCTAGCAAACTTGAAGCCAACAGACACGAGGTTCCATGGTATCACACCGGAGAAACCAAGTTATCCATTGGGGAAGATTAATCTCGACGTTCAGTTTGGAACCCGAGAGAATTATAGAATCGAAAAGCTGGAATTTGAAGTTGTGGATTTTCCGTCGCAGTACCACGCTCTGTTGGGACGACCAACATATGCTAGATTTATGGCGGTACCACATTATACATACCTGTTGTGGAGGATGCCTGGACCTAAGGGACCAATCACAGTCAAAGGAAGCTTCGCCTTAGCCGATAAGTGCGATAAGGATTTTCATCGGATATCAGAAACTTTCAGGATGCAAGCTGAGTATCTGGCGTCAAGGAGTATGACTGACTACGACGTGCTGCCAGACGTTGGAAGGCCAACTAAAGAATCAACTTTCAACACCGAGAAAAATTCTAAGGAGGTGCAGATTCACCCGACAGACCCGAAAAAGACGACGTCCATCGCAAACGACATGGACCTCGCATAGGAAAGCGCGCTCGTCGAGTTCCTCCGTGAGAACTGGAAAATCTTTGCATGGTGTCCAGCTGACATGCCAGGAGTACCCAGGGAACTTGCCGAGCACCACCTAAACTTGGATCCACTAGCGAGACCAATCAAACAACCCTTGCGGCGTTTTTCGGAACCAAACCGCAAGGCCATGCTGTCAGAAATCGATCGACTACGAGAAGCTGGTTTTATCAAAGAGATATCTACAGAAGCCACATGGGTAGCTAACCCAGTGATGGTGCCGAAGAAACACACGAAAGTCCTTCGCATGTGCGTCGACTTTACGTGTCTCAATAAACATTGTCCTAAGGATCACTTTCCCCTCCCAAGGATCGATCAAATCATCGACTCCACGGCAGGATGTGAACGTCTTTCCTTCTTGGATGCATACTCTGGTTATAACCAGATCAGATTGAAAGAAGATGATGAGGCCAAAACAGCGTTCATAACACCTTACGGCGTGTTTTGCTACAGAACAATGCCCTTTGGTCTAAAAAACGCGGGAGCAACATATCAGAGGATGATGCAGAAGTGTTTGGCGACACAGATTGGGAAAAACGTGCAAGTATACATCGACGATGTCGTCATAACATCAAAAAAGGGGGCAACGCTGATCGAGGATCTCAAGGAAACCTTTGACAACCTCGACAAATTCTGCCTCAAGCTGAACCCGACGAAGTGTTCTTTTGGCGTTCCAGCAGGAGAACTTCTGGGGTTTCTAGTTTCAGCAAGAGGAATTGAAGCAAATCCCGACAAAATACAAGCTATCGTAACAATGAGGAAGCCAACAAAGTTGAAAGAAATACAACAGCTAACTGAGCGAGTCGCAGCTTTGAGCAGATTCGTCGCCAGGCTGGGAGAAAAAGCGTTACCATTTTACGCTCTGATAAAGCAAGGAGAGAAATTCCAGTGGAACGAAGAGGCCGACAGAGCTTTCGAGGATTTGAAGCGCACAATCTCGACACCACCAATCTTGGTGGCGCCGAAGGAAAAGGAACCTCTCCTGCTGTATATTGCAGCCACGCCCCAAGTGGTTAGCACGGTGCTAGTTGTTGAAAGAGAAGAAGAAGGGAAACTCCATGGAGTGCAAAGGCCAGTATATTTCATCAGTGAAGTTTTATCACCTTCCAAACAGCAGTACCCGCAGTACCAGAAATTAGCATATGGAGTAATTGCAACGGCAAGGAAGTTGCGCCACTATTTTTCGGCACACCCGATAATAGTAGTCAACGAAGCACCTCTTTCAAATATACTGAACAATCCAGAAGCTACAGGGCGTGTCTCCCTTTGGGGAATAGAACTTTCCCCTCGGGACATCACGTATGAAAAAAGAAAGGCAATCAAGTCGCAAGTTCTGCCAGATTTCATTGCAGAGTGGATGGAGCTACAAAACACGGGACCCCCAGATTTGTCGATAACTTGGACTATGAACTTCGATGGGTCCAAGAGAGTAGAAGGAGCTGGCGCAGGAGTAGTACTTATATCACCTGAAGGCGACAAGTTGAAATACGTCCTTCGGATGACGTTCCCTAACGCATCCAACAATGAAGCAGAATATGAAGCCCTCATACACGGGATGAAGATGGCGAAAGCTTGCGGTGCAACTCGACTAAAAATCTTTGGCGACTCACAATTGGTGGCTCAGCAAGTTATGAACCAATGTGACGCAGTCAATGATAGCATGATGGCATACAAGGAGGTGTACAATGAGCTCGAGAAGCTGTTTGATGGATGCGAGGTAAACCACATCAGTAGATTGAGCAATGATGAAGCCAACGTTCTCGCAAACATCGGGTCGCAGTGCCTCCCAATCCCGCCAGGAGTATTTTGGGAAGAAATAGCGGAGAGATCCACGAAGCCGAAAAAGGTACAGAAAAAAGCAAAGGAAGAGAAAACTTCAGCGCCCCTCAAAGAAACCTCGGAGGACGAAGAGGACCAAGAGCTTGTGATGATGGTAGAAATTCCTTGGATGCAAGCATATATATCATATATCCTCAGGAAAGAAATACCCGACGATCCAGTTGAGGCAAGGCGAGTTATTCGACGATCCAAAGCTTTCACAGTGATCAAAGGGGAATTATACAAGCGAAGTATTTCAGGCGTTCTGCAAAGGTGTGTCACACCCGAGGAAGGAAGAATAATTCTGAAGGATGTACACGAAGGAATATGTGGCCACCACGCAAGTAGTCGAGCTATTGCAGCCAAAGTTTTTCGGGCAGGATTCTATTGGTTGACAGCAATCGAGGATGCCAAGGAAATAGTAAGAACTTGCGACGCGTGTCAAAGATTTGCCGCAAAACCTCACTCTCCAACGGCGGAATTAACACCAATACCATTGTCGTGGCCCTTTGCCCAATGGGGACTCGATATGGTGGGCAAGTTGCACAAAGCTTCGCCTGGAGGGTATGAGTACTTGCTGGTCGATGTCGACAAATTCACCAAGTGGGTAGAAGCGAAGCCAATAAATTCACCAGATGCAGCGTCGGCAATAAAGTTTGTGAAAGGCCTCGTTTTTCGGTTTGGCGTGCCTCATAGCATTGTTACAGATAATGGTTCAAACTTCACATCCAAGGAATTCAAGGAATACTGCGCAGAAGTAGGCATTAAATTGCACTTTGCGTCAGTTGGGCACCCGCAAACTAACGGACAAGTCGAGAAAGCCAATGGTATCATCTGCAACGGCCTCAAGAAGCGCCTGCTAGGGCCACTTGAAAAAGCTCGACATACTTGGCCAGAGGAATTGCCAAGTGTTTTGTGGAGCATCCGAACAACACCAAATACGACGACGCAAGAAACTCCGTTTTTTCTCGTCCACGGAGCCGAAGCAGTATTACCAATTGAAATAGAGCATGATTCTCCAAGAGTAACAGAGTATGACGAAGAAACATCACAAAAAGCTCGGGAGGATGATATGGATGCACTCGACGAAGCTCGAGATGAAGTACTCTCACGAGTCACCAAATACCAGCAAGACCTCAAAAACTACCACAGTCGACGGTTAAGGCCAAGGTCCTTTCAGGTCGGGGATTTGCTCTTGCGGTTAAATCAAAAAAGCACTGAGAAGCTCGAATCACCATGGCTAGGTCCTTACGTCATCACGGAAGTCATCGACGGAGGAGCATACAGGATCAAGGACAAGAAGACGGGGGCTCCCGAGAAAAACCCCTGGAACGTAGCACAGCTCAGGCGGTTCTACGCCTAGAGTCGAAATATAGTCCTTCTATGTAAAAATACAATGTACTGAAACGCCCGCGAGTTTTCAGACGCACTCTTTTCCTTTTCGGGGCACCGAGTGGGGCCGGAAAGGTTTTTAATGAGGCGGGCTCGCGGTGCTGCAGTATAATAAAGATAGTGGAGATATATTTCTTATTCTTCGACACGCTCGGGGGCTCAACGCCTTCAAGTCTCAAAATACGTACAATATAGACAAACTAGACTTACCAAAATATTTCACCTTGGTACACTAAATACCTCGCCAAATATCGGAAGCTAACAATTATAAATATAGTGTACACGTCAAAAATCTTATTGCTTTGGTCCAAGAACCTCGCAACAAAATAGAACTTCGACATTAAGATACTCGGAGGCTTGCAACCTATTTGGTGAAAAAATAAAGATATCTTCTTACGGCAAGAGGAAAAATCTTCGAAATGGAAAAAACAGTACAAACTCTAGCCAGAAGGCTCGGGGGCTCCAACAATATAGAGCACTTTACAATATACAACAAATTTCTTCGGAAATAAAAAAAGAAATCAAAAAAGATACAGACATAATGTTTTCCAATATGGTACAAATCAGTCAAAGCCTAAAATACTATCTATGGACAAGCCTCTGGTTGTTTTATGTTCAGCATAGGACCCCTTGACGAAGAATTCTGAGTCCATCCGAAGAAGCTCATCTATCATCGACTCGGCTACAGGAGTTACCATCTCATTGATTGTGTCAATATCATTTTTTCGCCGCGATTTATTGGCCAGGCAATCAGCAACAATCTTCGTCAGGTCTAATTTTGGATGGCAAATATTTATCATAATCATGGCGAACCTTGCTCCAGCAGTCAATTGAGCTCGCACAAAATTATGAATGCGGGGAGCATCCCTGAATACCTCCAGCAATTCAGGAAGAGTTTTGGGAACTTCATTTCGAGGAAACAAAGTCCTATAAACAAGGGTTAATGTTGTCGTGCAAAAATTGAGAAATTCGCGCACTTGGCAAGCACGATCTTGGAACCTGACAATCTGCTGGGTTCGTTCAGGGGAGGCCTAGAATAAACAGCCATGGTTAAGGGAAAGATTGACAAGAAGATTTGTTCTCTCGTTTACTCTTCGATCTTCGGCGGCAGCATCAAGAACCGAGCCTATTAAGCGACAAGGCAAGAAATTTGAAGGGGGGCACAGCAAAATAAAGAGGAGGCATTGTGAGGTTCGAAAAACATACCTAACATATCTGTGCTAGCTTCCAACATTAGCTCGAGCATGCTATTTTCTCGGGTAGTGGCTTCCTTTGCTTCCAATACAGCAGTATCCTTGGCAGCCATAGCCTCTTTGGCTTGTTGGAGAGCAAGTTTTTCTTGTTCGGATGCTTTCCGAGACTGTTCCATCATCGCCAGAGTTTGTTTCTTCATGGATTGAAGTTGTTGTCGAAGTTCTTGCAAATCCTCCGAGAAATGTTTGCTCGAAGAACGTTATCAACTAGCATTTTCTTCGAGAAGGAAGAAGCAGGTGAAGCATCGGCAGAGCAAGGATTGGTCGAATAGTTATCAAATATTAACTAGAAAAGAAAGCGACAGGATCAATGATAGTGCCAGAAGGAATTTCATTGATTTCTAGAAAAATTTACATAGATATTACAAACGAAGTTCTCCAAAAAGACTACCAGGATAATTGTCGCCACAGCTAAATTGGCGACAAGGACAAAAGAGAGAGAGAAAACAAAGAAAAAAAAGAGGCATGCAACTAGACCTCCGGCCTCGATGAGCTAGGAGTTGAAGATGGCTTGATCCCGAGATAGGCCAGAATTTTCTTCGTATTGGGCTTGGCCGCCTTGATCAAAGACCGCCACTTTGTTTGCTCTATCTGCTCGGTGTCGCCAACCTTCATCCAGTCAACAGTTTGTTGGCTGTCAGCGACCAAGGCAACAGTGCTCTCGACAGCAATCTTCATGTTCTCCTGGCGCATTTTCAGCCCAAGGTCCTCTGATGAATTGAAGCTCTGGGCAAGGGCAAGGAAAGTCTTGGGCTCCTCTTTCTTTGGGAAGAAGTAGGGGAATAGCTTTGACAATCCTGCGTCAGCATTCACCACGCCTTCACGAATTTCGGATCCATGAAACTCCAGATAAGAAAGTGCATCAAGGAGAGGATCATTGTCGGGATTCTCCAGATCAAACTCTTGGTTTGTTTGGCCTGCCACAGGAAATAAACGTTGGTCAAAAGCAAGAAAAAGCAGGTCCTATAAAAAATAGAAGGGATCGATAAAATTACCTTTGAAGCGCCGACTTTGCGAATTCAGGCGCTTGAGGATTCCCTTTTCACGAGCAGCCTGTGCGGCTTTGTGCTCATTTAATGCAGCTTCAGCATCCTCAAGCCTCTTCTGCAGCTCCTCGACACTAGCAGCTTTTGCCTTGGCTTCATCAGCCTCTGCTTTGGCTTCGCTAGCAACAAGTTCGGCTTTCTTGCGGGCCGCTTCACTTTGCTCCAGTTTTTGAGCAAGAGTGTCGGCAAGCTTGTTGGCCTCTGCAAGTTTCTCTGTCGAAATAGAAAAGAAAGTTCAAAATTGCGACAAAAAACAGGAGCAAGAAGTCAGAAACAACGACAGCAAAAAAGTTATTACCTTCAGTTCTGCTGGCATACTCACGGTACCCAATGAATTGGGATCCGATGCGAATAAGCTCTTTGATCATGGGCTGTCAAAAAAGAACAAAGAAAGAGAAACATCGGTATGGAAAAAGAATGAAGGCGTAAAAAAAAAGCAAATAGAGAAAATATAGATATTGGCAAGGAAATTAAAAAAAAAACTTACATCATCCAAGAGCGGAGTAGAAGAGCTACCCAATTGAGGGGCAGGCTCAATGATCGTTTCAATCCTTGTCCTTTTTGGTGAAGGAGCAAGGGGGCTTGATGGCGGAGTAGTGGTGACGACGTTTTGTTGAGGAGGCGAGGATTCTTCTCCTTCAACTGGCGTATCCGAGGCAAGTAAAGTATGTGACGTGCTCATCCGAGGAGCCACGTCAAAAGTTGGTACTTCTTCCTCATCATCACTGTGATTAAAAATCGACAGCATAAAAAGCAAGATAAGACAAATATTTCGAGTACAGAAATAAGGAGAAATAAAAATGACTTACGAGCTGACGAGGGATTCAAGATAAGGATCATAAGTTGCCTTCTGACGTGAAGGATCAACTTCTTCGGCTTTGGAAGTGCCGGAATCTTCGACGTCATTCCTCTTCCTTTTGCCTTTTGGAGGAACTGCGGGAGGAGGAGATAGTGCCGACGCAGTGCCTTCGGAAGATCCCGCAGATTTTCGAGAATCCACGGGTTCATTCACAAAAGACGGAGCTTCTTGATTGTCATCAGTGACAATGGCCCTTTCTTCGACCTCTCCACCTTCAGGAAGAGGAGGAAGCGAGACAAGGTCTGGATGATTCTGTACAAAATAAAATAGGGAGAGACATCAGGAAAGAAGTTATATAAAAAAAAAGATAGCAAAGCAACAACAAGACAATAGACAAAGGTTACCTTGGGAAGTGGATTGGCGGCGCTGAATGGTGTCACACGGCAAGAAGAAGGGACAGCATCTTTTTTGCTGAGAGACGAGATTTTTCGGACAAGTTTTTCTAAATCCTTGACCTCCAAATTCACCGACAGCCGATCTACGTCCTCGTCGCCAGCATATTTCCATAGAGGGTATTTGCGAGCCTGAAGCGGTGATACGTCTCCGACGTATCGATAATTTCTTATGTTCCATGCCACATTATTGATGTTATCTACATGTTTTATGCACACTTTATGTCATATTCGTGCATTTTCTGGAACTAACCTATTAACAAGATGCCGAAGTGCCAGTTCCTATTTTCTGCTGTTTTTGGTTTCAGAAATCCTAGTAACGAAATATTCTCGGAATCGGACGAAATCAACGCCCAAGTTCCTATTTTCACCGGAAGCATCCAGAACACACGAAAACCGCCAGAGAAGGGGGACAGGGCCACCAAACCACACCCCGGCGCGGCCAGGGGGGGGGGGGGCGCCCCCCTATGGTTTGGGCAGCCCGTGGCCCCTCCGACTCCGACTCTTCGCCTATTTAAGCCGTCGTGACCTAAAACTTCGACACCAATTGACGAAACTCCAGAAAGACTCCAGGGGCGCCGCCGCCATCGCGAAACTCCAATTCGGGGGACAGAACTCTGTTTCGGCACCCTGCCGGGACGGGGAATTGCCCCCGGAGCCATCTCCACCGCCGTCTTCACCGCCATCTTCACCGCCATCGCTGCCTCCATGATGAGGAGGGAGTAATCCACCCCCGAGGCTGAGGGCTCCGCTGTAGCTATGTGGTTCATCTCTCTCCCATGTACCTCAATACAATAATCTCATGAGCTGCCTTACATGATTGAGATTCATATGAGTTTTGTATCACTATTTATCTATGTGCTACTCTAGCAATGTTATTAAAGTAGTTTTATTCCTCCTGCACGATGTAATGGTGACAGTGTGTGCATCTGTGTTAGTACTTGGTTTATGCTATGATCATGATCTCTTGTAGATTATGAAGTTAACTATTGCTATGATAGTATTGATGTGATCTATTCCTCCTACATATGCATGAAGGTGACAGTGTGCATGCTATGTTAGTACTTGGTTTAGTCTTTTGATCTATCTTACACTATAAGGTTACTTAAATATGAACAAATTGTGGAGCTTGTTAACTCCGGCATTGAGGGTTCGTGTAATCCTACGCAATGCGTTCATCATCCAACAAGAGTGTAGAGTATGCATTTATCTGTTCTGTTATGTGATCAATGTTGAGAGTGTCCACTAGTGAAAGTCTAATCCCTAGGCCTTGTTCCTAAATACTGCTATCGCTGCTTGTTTACTGTTTTACTGCGTTACTACTGCTGCAATACTACCACCATCAACTACACGCCAGCAAGCTATTTTCTGGCACCGTTGCTACTGCTCATATATATTCATACCACCTGTATTTCACTATCTCTTCGCCGAACTAGTGCACCTATTAGGTGTGTTGGGGACACAAGAGACTTCTTGCTTTGTGGTTGCAGGGTTGCATGAGAGGGATATCTTTGACCTCTTCCTCCCTGAGTTCGATAAACCTTGGGTGATCCACTTAAGGGAAAACTTGCTGCTGTTCTACAAACCTCTGCTCTTGGAGGCCCAACACTGTCTACAGGAAAGGAGGGGAAGTAGACATCAAGCTATTTTCTGGCGCCGTTGCCGGGGAGGAAAGGTAAAAGGTAATCACACTCCGGACCTCGGCTACCAAGCTATTTTCCGCCGTTGTAAGTACTCGAAGCTATTTCCTTTAGATCCTGCAATTGCATCTTTTTGTTTCTTGTTTACACTAGTTAGGCATAATGGAAAACAACAAAAAAATTGGTGAGCTTTTTAATCTTTTTCCTGATTTAGAATTGTTTGATGCGAAAATTAAAAAACCTATGGAACCTTATTTGCATGCTAGTAGCGATGTTATTAGTATGAATGCAATTACTGCTAATACTATGGAAAAGTCTAAGCTTGGGGAAGCTAGTTTATATAAAAATAATCTTTTTTGCTCCTCGGCTTTGGAAGAAATATTTTGCTCTGATAATGCTTTATCTCCCATATGCGATAACTCTAATGATGCTTCTGATATTTTAAATCCACCTGCTGAAAGTATTCCGTATAAAATACCTATGAAAATTATTGAACGTGTTATGGACAACCATTATAAAGGGGATGGAACTGTCCATCCTAGAGATCATTTCGTGTGAGTGCACGAATTCTGGGGGTTATTGAAGTGTGCAGGTATCTCTATGGATGAAGTGAGGAAGAAGCTATTCTCTGTTTATTTGTCACAGTAAAGCGGCGCATTGGTATAAATTGTTGGAGAATAGACATTCTCTTGGTTGGGAGGAAATTGCATCTCTCTTTTATTCTAAATTTTATCCTCCTCATGAAGTGCATATTGATAGGAATTATATTTATAACTTTTATCCTCGTGATGGAGAGAGTATTTCTCAAGCGTGGGGGAGACTAAAGTCGCTAATGCTCAAATGTCCCATTCATGAGCTCCCCCGTAATGTTATTGTTAACAATTTTTATGCGAGACTTTCAGGACAACACAAGGACTATCTGGATGCCTGTTCGGAGGGATCTTTCACAAGCAAGGAGGTTGAAGCTAGGTGGGATCTTCTTGATCGGATTAAGGAGAACGCTGAAGGATGGGAGAACAATGAAGGTAAAGAGTCAGGTATAAATTATGATTATGAATGCATTGAAGCTTTTATGGATACCGATAAATTTCGAAATATGAGTGCTACTTATGGCCTTGACTCTCAAGTTGCTGCAAATCTTTACAAATCCTTTGCTTCTCATTTTGAATTGCCTAAGAAGAATTTTGATAAGTATCATGAACCTTTTAAAGAGGCTTGCATGAAGAATCAAATTGTTGTTAATTATTGCAATAAGCATGCTCAAACTCCTAAGAATGCTATTTCTTATAAGCATGTTAATTTTTGTGGAATGCATAGACCTTGTGGAATTAATCAAGTCAAAGATGAATATTGCATCCATCATATTAATGAAAAAACTAGAAAGTGGTTTAGGGCTCTAGATGATCTTGGTAAAAAAGTTTGTGCCCTCTATCCTTTTATTTGTGAAGTTTGCCATGAAGTGGGTCATTTTAATTTTCAATGCTCCTCCGATGATAATTTGAACCCAATGAGTGCTGCAAATTTGTATTGTGATGGTGAAATTACTCCTAATCAGCATGATGAACTTACTTTATTTTTGGGGTGTGAAGAACTGTCGAGAAAAATCTCTTTGTTACATATGAGTGATCTTGATATTGATGATGTCCTGCATGGGTGTTTTTCTTATTGCATTGATAATAGCCATACAAATACTTACATACAAAATATTTTAGAAGATGACACCTTGCCAAAATATGATAGGACCGCTGTGTGTTTTCAACTAATTAATGAAAAGGAGGGATCCTCCCAAGTTTCTTCTATTGTTTCTGAAAGTAAATCAGGTTATGCGGACAAGCTACCCTTCAAGCCTCTTCCTCCTAAAGAAGGGAACGAGGAGAAGGAAAAGAAGAAGGGAACGAAGAAGAAGAAGAAGAAGAGGAAGGAGAATAAAAAGAAAGAGGTAACGGCGTATCCCCACGTGAATGAGATAACGCTAGGTAACCGTAAGTATGTTGCTCCTAATGATTATTGTGATAATGAATCTGAATACGATGATCTTCCTATGCTCCCTACATACATTAGTGATCATGATTTGAATGAGCATACTACTTTTGATATTGCAAATCTCTGGGAAACTAATTCTGAAGATGAAAATAATTGACATAGTGTCAGTGCTATCCATGCTTCCTCCCATAATGATATAGAAAGCTCTAAGCTTGGGGAAGAGGTGTTTGAAAATCCTTTTGCTACTGATCATTATGTGTTTGATACATCTCCTTCTAATAACAATGATGGTATGGTCATAGATAAACCGACTGTGAAAGATAACTATTCTATTTCTTATGATGACACTGTGCCCCCGATCTTTGATGATTATTATAAAGAATGCTATGATATAGGTTATAACTATCCTTATGAAACTTGTCATAGTCATGATTGGATTACCAAGAACAATTCCCTTAGTATGCAACTTGTTTACCATGTTCAAATTCTTGATAATAATCTTGCTCCAATTACTATTAATGAGAATAACTCTTCTTATGCCAAATTTAATGATACTTCTATGCATATGAACCATGATAAGAATGTTTTAAGTGATGAGTATATTGTGGATTTCATCAATGATGCTACTGAAAGTTATTATGAGAGAGGGAAATATGGTTGTATGCATCTTAATAATATTAAGTTTCCCCTATTTATGTCGAGAATCTTGAAGTTACTCGTGTTTTATCCTCTTATGCTTGTCACTTTGTTCTTCATGAATTCATTTGTGTACAAGATTCCTCTGCATAGGAAGCATGTTAGGCTTAAATGTGTTTTGAATTTTCCTCTTGAAGCTCTCTTTTGCTTCGAATACTATTTCCTGCGAGTGGATCATTAAAACTGCTGAGCCCATCTTAATGGCTATAAAGAAAGAACTTCTTGGGAGATAACCCATGTGTTATTTTGCTACAGTACTTTGTTTTATATTTGTGTCTTGGAAGTTGTTTACTACTGTAGCAACCTCTCCTTATCTTAGTTTTGTGTTTTGTTGTGCCAAGTGAAGCCTCTAATCGAAGGTTGATACTAGATTTGGATTTCTGCGCAGAAACAGATTTCTATCTGTCACGAATCTGGGCTGTTTTCTCTGTAGAAAAATCAGAAAAATATGCCAATTTACGTGCGTGTTCCTCAGATATGTACGCAACTTTCATTAGTTTTGAGTTTTCTGATCTGAGCAACGGAAGTATTTATTAAAAATTCGTCTTTACGGACTGTTCTGTTTTGACAGATTCTGCCTTTTATTTCGCATTGCTTCTTTCGCTGTGTTGGGTGGATTTCTTTGTTCCATTACCTTCCAGTAGCTTTGAGCAATGTCCAGAAGTGTTAAGAATGATTGTGTCACCTCTGAACATGTGAGTTTTTGGTTATGTACTAACCCCTCTAATGAAGTTTATGAGAAGTTTGGTGTGAAGGAAGTTTTCAAGGGTCAAGAGAGGAGGATGATATACTATGATCAAGAAGAGTGAAAGCTCTAAGCTTGGGGATGCCCCGGTGGTTCACCCCTGCATATTTCAAGAAGACTCAAGCGTCTAAGCTTGGGGATGCTCAAGGCATCCCCTTCTTCATCGACAAATTATCAGGTTCCTTCTCTTGAAACTATATTTTTATTCGGTCACATCTTATGTGCTTTACTTGGAGCGTCTGTTTGTTTGTTTCTATTTTTGTTTGTGTTTGAATAAATTGGATTACATCATGCTTGTGTGGGAGAGAGACACGCTCCGCTGTTGCATATGAACACATGTGTTCTTAGCTTTTAATATTCATGGCGAAGTTTCTTCTTCGTTAAATTGTTATATGGTTGGAATTGGAAAATGATACATGTAGTAATTGCTATAAATGTCTTGGGTAATGTGATACTTGGCAATTGTTGTGCTCATGTTTAAGCTCTTGCATCATATACTTTGCACCCATTAATGAAGAAATACATAGAGCTTGCTAAAATTTGGTTTGCATAATTGGTCTCTCTAAGGTCTAGATAATTTCTAGTATTGAGTTTGAACAACAAGGAAGACGGTGTAGAGTCTTATAATGTTTACAATATGTCTTTTATGTGAGTTTTGCTGCACCGGTTCATCCTTGTGTTTGTTTCAAATAACCTTGCTAGCCTAAACCTTGTATCGAGAGGGAATACTTCTCATGCATCCAAATACTTGAGCCAACCACTATGCCATTTGTGTCCACCACACCTACCTACTACATGGTATTTCTCCGCCATTCCAAAGTAAATTGCTTGAGTGCTACCTTTAAGCAATTCAAAATTTATCACCTCTGATTTGTGTCAATGTTTTATAGCTCATGAGGAAGTATGTGGTGTTTATCTTTCAATCTTGTTGGGCAACTTTCACCAATGGACTAGTGGCTTCATCCGCTTATCCAATAATTTTGCAAAAAGAGCTGGCAATGGGATTCCCAGTCCCAAATTAATTCACAAAAATAGACACTCCTCCATGGTATGTGATTGTTGGACGGCACCCGAAGGATTCGGTTAGCCATGGCTTGTGTAAGCAAAGGTTGGGAGGAGTGTCATCATAATAAAACTAAAATAAAAAGGCACTCCTTCATGGTATGAGATTGTTGGCAGGCACCCGAGGATTCGGTTAGCCATGGTTTGTGAAAGAAAGGTTGGAAGGAGTGCCACCCAAAAATAAAATAAAATGGGAGCCGCTCTTTGAAGGTTTGTCTGGCAAGGGGGTTAGAGTGCCCACTACCATTCGTTGACAACAACATACACCTCTCAAAACTTTATTTTTATGCTCTCTATATGTTTTCAAAATCAAAGCTCTAGCACAAATATAGCAATCGATGCTTTTCCTCTATGGAGGACCATTCTTTTACTTTCAATGTTGAGTCAGTTCACCTATTTCTCTCCACTTCAAGAAGCAAACACTTGTGTGAACTGTGCATTGATTCCTACATACTTGCTTATTGCACTTATTATATTACTCTATGTTGACAATATCCATGAGATATACATGTTATAAGTTGAAAGCAACCGCTGAAACTTAATCTTCCTTTGTGTTGCTTCAATGCTTTTACTATGAATTATTGCTTTATGAGTTAACTCCTATGCAAGACTTAATTGATGCTTGTCTTGAAGTGCTATTCATGAAAAGTCTTTGCTTTATGATTCACTTGTTTACTCATGTCATATACATTGTTTTGATCGCTGCATTCACTACATATGCTTTACAAATAGTATGATCAAGGTTATGATGGCATGTCACTCCAGGAATTATCTGTGTTATCGTTTTACCTGCTCGGGACGAGCAGAACTAAGCTTGGGGATACTGATACGTCTCCGACGTATCGATAATTTCTTATGTTCCATGCCACATTATTGATGTTATCTACATGTTTTATGCACACTTTATGTCATATTCGTGCATTTTCTGGAACTAACCTATTAACAAGATGCCGAAGCGCCAGTTCCTGTTTTCTGCTGTTTTTGGTTTCAGAAATCCTAGTAACGAAATATTCTCGGAATCGGACGAAATCAACGCCCAAGTTCCTATTTTCACCGGAAGCATCCAGAACACACGAGAACCGCCAGAGAAGGGGGACAGGGCCACCAAACCACACCCCGGCGCGGCCAGGGGGGGCGCGCCCCCCTATGGTTTGGGCAGCCCGTGGCCCCTCCGACTCCGACTCTTCGCCTATTTAAGCCGTCGTGACCTAAAACTTCGACACCAATTGACGAAACTCCAGAAAGACTCCAGGGGCGCCGCCGCCATCGCGAAACTCCAATTCGGGGGACAGAACTCTGTTTCGGCACCCTGCCGGGACGGGGAATTGCCCCCGGAGCCATCTCCACCGCCGTCTTCACCGCCATCTTCACCGCCATCGCTGCCTCCATGATGAGGAGGGAGTAATCCACCCCCGAGGCTGAGGGCTCCGCTGTAGCTATGTGGTTCATCTCTCTCCCATGTACCTCAATACAATAATCTCATGAGCTGCCTTACATGATTGAGATTCATATGAGTTTTGTATCACTATTTATCTATGTGCTACTCTAGCAATGTTATTAAAGTAGTTTTATTCCTCCTGCACGATGTAATGGTGACAGTGTGTGCATCCGTGTTAGTACTTGGTTTATGCTATGATCATGATCTCTTGTAGATTATGAAGTTAACTATTGCTATGATAGTATTGATGTGATCTATTCCTCCTACATATGCATGAAGGTGACAGTGTGCATGCTATGTTAGTACTTGGTTTAGTCTTTTGATCTATCTTACACTATAAGGTTACTTAAATATGAACAAATTGTGGAGCTTGTTAACTCCGGCATTGAGGGTTCGTGTAATCCTACGCAATGCGTTCATCATCCAACAAGAGTGTAGAGTATGCATTTATCTGTTCTGTTATGTGATCAATGTTGAGAGTGTCCACTAGTGAAAGTCTAATCCCTAGGCCTTGTTCCTAAATACTGCTATCGCTGCTTGTTTACTGTTTTACTGCGTTACTACTGCTGCAATACTACCACCATCAACTACACGCCAGCAAGCTATTTTCTGGCACCGTTGCTACTGCTCATATATATTCATACCACCTGTATTTCACTATCTCTTCGCCGAACTAGTGCACCTATTAGGTGTGTTGGGGACACAAGAGACTTCTTGCTTTGTGGTTGCAGGGTTGCATGAGAGGGATATCTTTGACCTCTTCCTCCCTGAGTTCGATAAACCTTGGGTGATCCACTTAAGGGAAAACTTGCTGCTGTTCTACAAACCTCTGCTCTTGGAGGCCCAACACTGTCTACAGGAAAAGGAGGGGGAAGTAGACATCAAGCGGCTGCACTCTAGTCCTAAGAAAGTATGCAGTGATTTGGACACCCGATAACTCTTTGCCGCGAGTATTTTGCAACTCGTGGATACGAGCCATCAAGCTTTCTGTCGACGCCTTTTCTTCTTCGGTGGCCTCCGCGTCCCAGGAGCGGCGGCGAAAGATTTTCTCGGCGCCATCAAAAGGAGGGATGTTGTCCTCCGCACATCCATGGTTCTCCTCCTGAATGTACAACCACTTCTTGCGCCACCCTTGAACTGAGTCAGGAAGCTTGACGTCGAAGTAGTCGACAGTGGGCCGAACAGAAATCACAACGCCGCCTATATTATAGGCGACATTGGGCGAGCCATTACGGCGGCAGAAGAAAATGCGCTTCCATAGCGCCCAGTTAGGCTGGACGCCAAGGAAGGCCTCGCACAGAGTGATGAAAATAGAGATATGGAGGATTGAATTTGGCGTGAGGTGGTGGAGTTGCAGACCGTAGATAAAAAGAAGTCCACGGAGAAAAGGATGAATGGGGGCGGAAAGACCGCGGATGAGGTGGTCGACAAAACTTACCCGGTACCCCATTGGAGGGGTTGGGTAGCTTTCCTCCCTGGGGAAGCACAGTGCCTTGGGTTTCTTGCTGATCCCCATCTTCTTGAGCATGTTGATGTCTTGAGTGGAAATCTTCGATCTTTCCCACTCCGCCGCCCCAAGATCCACGGCGGCCATGGAGGACTCCGGCGTGTTGTGCCTTGTCAATCGACGAGGTGGCATCAACAATGGCGCAGGGTTTGCAGCTTGGAGGCGAGGAGTTTAGGAGGCTGTGGATCGCAGGAGGAATTTGCAGATGAGAGAAGGAGGACGGCGCGAGCGGAAGTGCTCAAGGAAGAAGAAGACGAACTTATATAGGGGTGCGGTGAAACGACGGACCGTTGGATAAGGAAAATGTGTGACAGATGATAGCAATCGTGGCAACAAGGGTAAAAAAGTAATTCAACGTTGGGGAAGTTACGGTGCGTGCGCCAGAAAAAGCGGAGGACGTGTGTCCCCCACTTGCACGACGTGTCAAGATAGTGGATTAATTGGGCCCGCATGGCAGTGAGAAAAGACTTGTCACAAATTTTTGACAAGCAATCGTGGCTATCGTCAGCAACAACGTCATCTTGGCAGAAGAAATAAATTCGACTCAACAGCTTCATAAAAGGCGACACGGAAAAATAATGTTGAGCCTTTGATCAAATACAAGTTTTTGATCAAATGCTCGGGGGCTACTTTGGAAAAAAGGAAAAGATCCAGAAGGACGAGATAGAAATGGCGTGAGCCTATGACCAAATATAAATATTTGTTCATAGCCTCGGGGGCTACTCCCATCGGGAGCGCTGTTCGCGCACCCGAGAAATTATAAAACTTCGGGAGATAATAGAAAATATAGCGGCATAAGGCGTGGAGCCTACACCCAAGTACAAGTCCTTGGCTGTAGCCTCGGGGGCTACTCCCATCGGGAACGCTGCTCGCGTGCCCGATGAAATTATAAAAAATAAAGAAAGAAAGAGAAAAAGAAAGATAGAAGAACAAAAGAGTATATTTCGAGTTATAAATAACTCTGCATATACTCCCATCGGGAGAGCAATATAAGTCATCTTTGACTCGATAAAATGTGCCATTCCAACAGCCGAAAAAGCACTCGACAATATATTCTCAGAACGCCAAAGTTGCGATCAATTTCTGAATGCCGCAAATTTGCGAAGATAAGACCCCAGACCCGTTCTGCTGGGCGTGGCATCGCCGAAGACTGCGCTCTGCTACTTTTATCCGTATCAACAGATACGAAGAAAAATCCTAACGGACGCGTTAGGTACCCGATAAATTTTACTGGGACTCGACAGAATGGTAAGACCTTAAGCGGCACCTGTCGAAGTTTACACCGGTATCCCGAGGTCATGTCCAGGGACGTGATCTTGAAGTAGGTTTTTGCGGATTGCCACTAGAGCAGTTAACTAGTACCTGATCCGTCAGATGAACTAGCCCCAACTACCATTATCCCTGTACAATATAGATGTTTATGAGAAGAAATATAGAAAAGTCGAAGCTGTCGAATAAAAATAAACAGTGGAGATTTTCCTTGACCCTACGATTCAAGCAAAATCTCGGGGGCTACTGACATAGGCATCCCAAATGGGCCTGCCGGAGATAGTACCCGGGGTTTACTGAAGGCCCACTACCCGAAGAATAAGAAGATTCGGAAGCCCAAGATAGTATTAAGGAAAGTTAGAGTTGTAATAGAAAGTCTTATTTGTAATCTTGCGGGATGAGTTAGAAACCTTCCCGGACTTTGTAACTTGTACAGCACGAATCCCTCGGCTTCGCCTCCTATATAAGGTGGAGTCGAGGGACGCAGAGATCATCGAATCATTGTTTACAAACCCTAGTTTTCATAATCGTCGAGTACTTTTCGGCTGAAACCTTCGAGATCTACTTGCCCTCTACTTCCAACTAAACCCTAGCCTACAATCCATAGGCATTGACAAGTTGATACCTTGTCACTGATCGCTAACACGCTGTTCGGTGATATGTTGTGGGGCTGGAGCCCATATACCTTCAGGATTTCCGAGAAGAAATCCGAAGGCGGAAACGAAAAGCCTCGCTCCACCAGCGCCTTAGTCAGCACCATCTCGCCATCTTGAGGGGCTGGAGCCAAGGAGTTCGGAACTGTTCGCAAGCTTCCGGGTTGCAGGAAACCTTCCGCCTCCAAGTTCTTCAGCTCCATTTCAGTGGTGGTGCAGGGTGATGTCTACGTTCCCCCTCCTTTTCCTGTAGACAGTGTTGGGCCTCCAAGAGCAGAGGTTTGTAGAACAGCAGCAAGTTTTCCCTTAAGTGGATCACCCAAGGTTTATCGAACTCAGGGAGGAAGAGGTCAAAGATATCCCTCTCATGCAACCCTGCAACCACAAAGCAAGAAGTCTCTTGTGTCCCCAACACACCTAATAGGTGCACTAGTTCGGCGAAGAGATAGTGAAATACAGGTGGTATGAATATATATGAGCAGTAGCAACGGTGCCAGAAAATAGCTTGCTGGCGTGTAGTTGATGGTGGTAGTATTGCAGCAGTAGTAACGCAAAGAAACAAGAAACAAGCAGTAGTAACGCAGCAGTATTTAGGAACAAGGCCTAGGGATTACACTTTCACTAGTGGACACTCTCAACATTGATCACATAACAGAATAGATAAATGCATACTCTACACTTTTGTTGGATGATGAACACATTGCGTAGGATTACACGAACCCTCAATGCCGGAGTTAACAAGCTCCACAATAATGCTCATATTTAAGTAACCTTATAGTGTAAGATAGATCAACAGACTAAACCAAGTACTAACATAGCATGCACACTGTCACCTTCATGCATATGTAGGAGGAATAGATCACATCAATATTATCATAGCAATAGTTAACTTCGCAATCTACAAGAGATCATGATCATAGCATAAACCAAGTACTAACACGGTGCACACACTGTCACCTTTACACACGTGCAGGAGGAATAAAACTACTTTAATAACATCACTAGAGTAGCACATAGAATAGTAGTGATACAAACACATTGCAATCATAAAGAGATATAAATAAGCACCTCACTATGCCATTCAACAGTGAATAAGTATTCTGTGAAATATAGCCTAAGAGACCCACACGGTGCACACACTGTCACCTTTACACACGTGGGACAAGGAGTCTCCGGAGATCACATAAGTAAAACTCACTTGACTAGCATAATGACATCTAGATTACAAGCATCATCATATGAATCTCAATCATGTAGGGCAGCTCATGAGATTATTGTATTGAAGCACATAGGAGAGAGATGAACCACATAGCTACCGGTACAGCCCCGAGCCTCGATGGAGAACTACTCCCTCCTCATGGGAGCAGCAGCGGTGATGAAGATGGCGGTGGAGATGGCAGCGGTGTCGATGGAGAAGCCTTCCGGGGGCACTTCCCCGCTCCGGCGGCGTGCCGGAACAGAGACTCCTGTCCCCCAGATCTTGGCCTCGCGATGGCGGCGGCTCTGGAAGGTTTCTGTGGTTTTCGTCGAACGTATCAGGGTTTTCGATCCAGGGGCTTTAAATAGGCGAAGAGGCGGCGCAGGAGGGCTTCTGGGGGGCCCACACCATAGGGCGGCGCGGCCCCCCCTCTGGCCGCGCCAGGGTGTGGTGTGGGGCCCCCAGGGCTCCCCTCTGGCGGCTCTCGGGTGTTCTGGATGGTTCCGGGAAAAATAGGAACCTGGGCGTTGATTTCGTCCGATTCCGAGAATATTTCGTTACTAGGATTTCTGAAACCAAAAACAGCAGTAAAAACAGAAGCGGCACTTCGGCATCTTGTTAATAGGTTAGTTCCAGAAAATGCACGAATATGACATAAAGTGTGCATAAAACATGTAGATAACATCAATAATGTGGCATGGAACATAAGAAATTATCGATACGTCGGAGACGTATCACAGGGCCACCATTTCCCTTTGGCTTCGGAGTCTCGCTGACGAGCCTTGGATTTCTTGGCGGCGTTTTCTTCCGCCTTCTGCTCTGCCTGCTCCGCCCTGGAGGTTTTCTCCGGGTTAGCAGAAGTACCCTCGGCGTCCTTACCGGAATCCTTAGTGGGATCCAGTTGGACTGGGACGAAGGGAGGAGGGGAGGAGGAGAGGGGCGTTGCCATGATTGGCTCGGAGGTTGGAGGCGGAGTCGCAGAAGACATCTGAAGAAAAAGAAGTGGCGGAAAAAATGGCTTAGTCGGATCCACATCGTCATCCTAAGGATCATCCCTACCAACTATGGCGAAAGGTTGAAGCTCGAGAACTCACCGTGATGGATTCCGCGGTGGTCGGAGTCGCCGGCGACGAGGATTTCGCGCGGTGGCTCGCCGAAGTTAAGAACTCGATGAACTGTGCGGTGGTGAAGTCGCTCCGGCAAGACTCCAGCGGGTTTTTTGGAAGACTCCGGCACGGCGGAGAAAGAGCTCGATGGCGGCGCTTCGCAGAGAGGTGAATGAGAGGTTTAGGGTTGACGATGGATATTTATAGGCCGCGGGGAGGAGATTCGTGCTCCGCATCCTATGGTCGGAACGCAAGCGTCACGCCGTTGGATGCGTGACACGTGTCCAAACCCTAAACGGTAAAAATGGCTAAGGATAAGTTACTGCTCAAATCGCGCGAAAATGGCGCCAAAATTGGCGGAACCGTTTGAGTCTTTTAAGATTCCGGGTAACAGCGCAAAGATAAGCAGTTCTCGTTCGCAAGCAGGGGAGTAACCCGGAGA
The DNA here is from genome assembly GCF_019359855.2 of Lolium perenne. Taxonomy (NCBI): domain Eukaryota; kingdom Viridiplantae; phylum Streptophyta; class Magnoliopsida; order Poales; family Poaceae; genus Lolium; species Lolium perenne. The sequence continues at coordinate 171,023,417 of NC_067244.2, forward strand.
CATGTCTTGAACTATCGATGGATGAAGTCCCGCAGGATGAGGATATTTTCCGACTAAAGGTTGGGAAAGAAGAAAATGTGAAGTTGGAGTTCTTCAAGTTTCTCCAGGTTACCAACATTGCCGGAGACCATGAGGCGCTAGCAAGGCGGAAACAGGAGGTGAAACTCAGAGAACTCTGGGGGCTACTGTTGTGGGTATACTTCATGGGTGTACCATCGACAGTGCCTAGATCCGGCAAGCCCGGGTGGCCCACAGATGGTGATGTGGCATGTCGCCCATCGGGCGGCCCAGTTGTTGTTGATCCTGAAGGATGAAGTCCGGCCCAGGAGAAGGGAGCCGGATCCGACCGACCTCAGGAGGAACCCGGATCCATGAAGTCCCGTAAGGAACCCGGATCCGGTACGACATATAGAGGAAGGCGGATCCTTGACGTGCACGGCAAGACATTGTACCGTAGTTAAGCAAACCTGTATCCGGCTAGGACTCTCCATGTAAACCCTAGATCCGTGCGCCTTTATAAGCCGGATCCCGGGAGCCCTAAAGGCACAACGACAACTCATTGTAACATCGCGAAAGCGCCCAGATAATTCCAGTCAAGCAGCAGTAGGCCCTGTCATCGTGCAGGTGTTCCGAAGCTGGGTAAATCGCGTACCACCATCCCGTGTGCACTCCGCCCTATGGCCCCTACTTCTTCTCCCCCTCGTGAGGATCCCTCCTCCGAGGTACCGTCGATTAGGCAACGACACACGGGGACCTGCGCGACATTGTGGTCGTGGATGAGCAACGCGGCCTCCGTGTGAAAGTCGACCTCGGACTCGTCGTCTGAGGACGTGTCGATGAAATTTTTGTAGAAGAACTCGTCGTCGCTGTCAACCATGATCTACAGATAAATGGGACAAATTATTAGTTCGCCCATTTCATCGAACACCTCGCGGGCGGGGGCAATCCAATGCCTTAGTAGGGACCTGCAGGCAATGACTGTTCCGGCCGACTTGCAGCCTGGAAGCACGGTACACGAGAGCTCACCTCTGGCGGCAACGGTGAAGCTGATGACGGCGGGAGGTCTCACGACGGCGAGAGTACCACAACGTCAGGTGCAACATCCTCCGACGCTACAACGAGGGCGCGAAAGCACATGCGAAAGCGCCGGGCCGCGTCCTATGCTGCCGCACCGCTTGTCGGCGTCTCGATGTTGGTGGCCATCGTCGACATCGGTCACAAATCGCCGGTCCTGGGATTGCGACGGAGTGGGGGGAAGATGTGTGCGAGGGGTTGTGTTTTGGGAGGCAGACAGGCGGACCAGGGGAGGACAAGAGAGGACGCGAGCGGCCAGCCCTAATGTACGCGGCCATGCAAATGAGTTCCAGATTTGGAGCGGGTTTAAGTCGTTCGGATGCCGCAGCCATCCGTTTTTGGGTAGGTTCGCGCGCTGGACCGCGTTTTTGTCTGATTAACCTATGCAGACGTGCGGGATGGGTTGCCCCATGGAGATGGCATAATTTTGCAGCAAAAATAGATTTAAAATCCACTCCACTGCACATTGTCAGTCACATGGTGCCTCGTTGTGATTAGCTGGGCCCATGGCACCTGTCTCTCTTTTAATTTTCCCCAATTCGGCAAACCGAGCGAGAGCACAAGCCTCGCATGACCTTTTCTGACACTTAATTAAGTAAGAAAGGGAAGCACGGTCCACGGATGGGCAGATGATGTAGTACCTGCTGCCACTATTAGCCAGGCGGCGGGGGCCCTTCCTCGTCGCCGCGTGCAGATCGGCGGCCGGATCCCCACCTCCTCGATGCTTGGCCGTGCAGACGCGCGTGGGATGGGCGACGGCGGCGGCGGCCCTCCTCCCGTCGGCTGCCCCCTGGCGGACCGGTCGGCGCGGGTGGGATGGGCGGCGCTGCGGTCTCCCTCTTCTCGTAGGCTTCCCGCAGCACTCTGGCAGGGGTTGGTGGTGGGCGGCGGCCAGACCCTCGGTCTGCGCCATGCCATCCACCCCCGTCTCTCGTTGGTGCGTGGAGGCGATCTCGGGCATCTTCCGCGACACGAGGGCGCCCGGGGCAGCAGCCTTGGGTTTGATGGAGGAGGTGGCCTCTTCTTCGCCGGAGAGGGTCGGCCTGCGGTTGGTGGTGGTGGATTTTTGATCTATCATCGCCAGCCGGCGGTGAGATGGAGGTGCATGGAAGTCGGCGATGGTGTCGCCGGTGGAGGGTTGGGTTGGCCAACCCGGGATGGTCGCCGACGTGGGGGTCCGGCCTGAATAAAGGCGGCGGTCCTAGGGCCTCTCTTGCGTGAAGAGGAGGACCTACCGGAGGCCTGGACTCGTGATCTGGCCGGAGGGTTGAGTTCCGGAAGGCTCCGCCGGCGAATGTAACAGTGTTTTGCCTGGAGTTTGCTGGATCAGAGGTATTCGATCGTGCGCACCCATGCGTTTATTCCGACCGTTTGGTTCTGGAGGGAGCGGCGCGAAGCTCTTTTTCTGTGTTGACATCAAGTGACTATGGATCCATGATGAAAGTCGGAAGAAGAGAATTTCATGAAGCCCGGAGGGGAGGACTAGCTAAGGGAGGTTCAAGTCTCCGCGCTATTGAGGGGCTTGCTTGGTGTCCGGGCCTCACAGCAGCGGTATGAAAGTGGGGGCGACAACACATGTGAAGCGCAGAGTCCTACCTTTCAGGGTGAAAATCCAAGGTCTGGCCTTAACTGGTTGTACCTGGCAGTGACCTTGGTGGAGGCATTGTTTTGAGAGTGGGGACTATCTTCAGGGTGAAAACCTAAGATCTTTGATCGAGCGACGACGGTGCTGGAGCACTGTTTCCTTCTTGGAGGTGTCGTTTTTTGGAGAGTCTGCAATTCAGGTGTTGTCATAGTGGTGGATGTATTGCTGTTGTTAGGTCCGTGATACTGTAGCGGGACTTTTGTTTCTTAGTTTTCTTTTCGTTTTTTTGGCTGTGTGCATCCGTAGTGCCATTAGGGTGGTGCGTTGTTGCAGAGGCTGGGTGTAATTGGTATCTCTCGATATTAATATATTCCCTTTATCGAAAAAACTATTAGCCAGTGTTGGAATTAATTTGCTGTCCTGGCGAGCGCAGACAGTGTGAGACAAGCAACTCGATGCGCTACAGTCACCCATCATCGGCTCATCTCGTCACAGTGCACGAACACCGCCAGGCCTGAATTGATGCAAGTGAGTCAGAAATTCTTGACACGGCGTGGAGACGCAGACAAAGATATCTTGGCCAGACAGACAGCGCCTGCCGACACGTGGGGAGAGGAGGGACACGCGTGCTGGTGAGCTGGCGCTGACGGCACAGATGAGATTGAGATGTGATGACTGACGGAAGATAATTAGATAGAGGCGTGGCCATCAGCGGTGAAAAGGCTAGAAAGGTCCTCACTCCTCACATGGATCAGATCAGCCACCCAGCACAGCAGCACACCGTCGACTTGCTTTTTCGGCCTTTCCGCTTTCGGCTCACGAGCTACACAGGCAGTTTGTGGAGTGGAGTATCCGAGTATGTACTGTAGTGGAGCGCAGGCAATGCAAGGCAGGTGTATACTGTTCCTTTCTGTCCAAGTTAGTTAGTCGTGTGCGACCAAGTTAAACCATACACTACCTCCCATTCTTATTCTTACTATGCTACTAGTAGCAGTGCTAAACGTGGCAAGGAAAAAGAGTGAGAAAAGGGAAATCGTGATTCGGCGAGCACGGGGCCGAAAGAGGGAGCCACGAAGCCGGCCGGCAGGCGGTTGCTCTTTGTTGACGCGGCAACAAAGAAACGAACAACCAACGAACTCGCCTAGCCTCCAGCGATGGCGCCGCATCTCCAACCGCGCGCCTAGACGGGCCACCCATCGTCCGCCCGCCCGCCCGCCCGATCCATCGTGAGCGACACGTTTCGATATCCCGCTGCTCGGCTGAGAACCAGATAGTGAAGCGGTGGTGGTGCCCACTTGGCCTCCCCCGCCATTTATTTATGACGACGCGCGCAACGGAACGCAGACGCAGCGGAGGAGACGGCCACGTCAGGCTCCGTTAGGCCGTGGGGAAAGCTCGTAACTGCCCCGCGAAGGGATGGAGTAATGTGTGGTGTGGTTGTTCCATTGTTCCACGGTGTTCTTCCTAAGAGCATTTTCAGTCCCTTTCTCCTAAACGGCGTTCGTAAGAAGCGTCAGATTAAGCTATTGTAAATGCCGCAAGGTGCTGTTGTTTCTTGGAGCATCGTTTCCGGCTATGTTTCCCAAATAATACCCAAAACATTAAAATAGCTTAAAAATAAAAAAATTCATTCAAATTTGAGTATAGTTTACAATTTTGAATGAAAACGGCTAGCTGATCTACCCTAGCCTTCTTTCGGGGCGCTCGGCGGCCCTATCCCATCGTCACCTCCCTCCTGATTCTGGTCTCGGAGCCGTCGCATACTTCGGAACCCCACGAAAAGGGATCGACGTTTCGCCGCGTCCTCGAGGAGTTGTTGTCGCTCCTCAGCGAAGAAGCAGTGGGCCGCCTTCTCTATCGGCACCAATTGTATGGAGACGCCAACAATGCCGCGTCGCTGCTCCTCGTTGGCTTCCTCGCGGGCACGACTGTCGTCCTCGGTCTTCTTCAAAGACTTGAGGGCCGCAAAGATGACCCTCTGCTACAACGCTCCTCCGGGTTAGGGCTGTCGTCGCTACAGTCATCTTCGTCGTATACCTCATCCTCTGTTGCCACTGCTCCGCATTGAACGTAGTGTGGTCCGCCTCCTCGTATGCGTCAGCCATGAACTGCACGTTCAGCACCGCCTGCTCCGAGTCCTCCTCGAGGACATCATCATCGTCAGCCTCGAAAAACAAGTCAAACTCGGGGACCTCAGGGATGTGGGGCGGTGGAGGCAGAGGTGGAGGCGGTGGTGGAGGTGCCTAGCTGCCGCTGGTGTGGCTCAACATTACGTAGGTGGTGGCCAAGCGATGAGGCTTGTTCTTGTGGAGGCAAAGGGAAGGATTGTAGGTTGTGGTGGCGATATCAAGAGAAGGCAGCGTTTTATAGCTTATGGCGCCGCGAGAAGATACGGGAAAAAACGCAGAAAACAATGGCAAATGCGTGGGAAGGCGACCGACGCCGATGCGTGGAAGAGGCACAACGCGGACGAGACGTCTGGCCCGATCTGCCTTGGAAACCGTTGTAGCCATTAAGGCAAATCTACAGCGCTATGGTTCGTGTTCTTGACGAGGCAGGTCTGCCAATCGCCGTATCCCTTTTAGTTGTTTCCTTGCTAGTTGCTAGTCATCGACCGAAAACATGTTTGGGACGCGTGACTAGGGGCGGACAAACGTGTGACGTCTCTCAAATCCCTTTTGGGATGCTTTGATGGACGAGGATTCACTAAGGTTCTTGGCTATTGGTTATTGTAATACAAAGGGGAGCGAGATGAACATGGGAGGAAGGAGAAAGGTGCGATGCAATTTCGTCCAACATAGAATACATGATGAATGCGCGGCCAATTTTTGACCGAGAGAGAGTTCAAATGGCTACAGTGGTATCTGTGGATGTATATACAAGAATTGCCGGGGTATATTTCAAAACCGCCTGAATTGGAGTGATATTTTTTTTATCCAAATAACCCTTTGATCATTGCCGCGCTTATCCAATCGGCAACTTGTGATTAGAATCCGCACAGAGATGAAGTTGAGATTCATTGATTGATATCGGCGCAGCCAGTCCATCGTAGGGTTCAACACAAACAGTGTTTTGCCGAAATAACTACATACCTCCTTTCTCCACCATCATCCAATATCCCAAACGGTGGCACTGAATTGTAAACAAATATTCCTCTAGTAGTTTTGATCCGTACCTCCTTCGCCGGGCTCCATGGCACCCTCCTATGATGCTCAAACGTCGTTGGTGGGCTGAACATGTTTGTGGTATGAACCCTAGCTAGGGCTATGGTTAGCCACATGATACCATTGTGTATTTTCGCTCTCCGTCTCGTATTTTTCCTTAATCTAAGAGAAGAGGCATGGTTTGGAGGGGGGGAGGGGGCTAGCGAAGCAAAAGCCAGTTAATTTCCTTATGATATGTGAGCAGTTCGTACGCTTTTGTGGAGGTGAGTTTCTTTTGCACCTATTCAACGGTGGTAGTACTTTACAGGTTAACATCTGTTGCTTCAACATGTCTTCCGATACGGCATAAAGCACTTCCCCCTCCCCTGCTCTCGCGTAGCTACAGTACTCCTGAGAGGCTCGCCGCTTTGAATGGGCCGCCGATGGCCGCTCTGGGCGGCTAGTCCGGCCGGAGTTGGTCTCGGCTTGGCGCCGTAGTAGTGTAGAAGTAGTTTGTAGGTCTCCTTGTTGTTTTTTTCGGCTGGATGCCGTCTTTCGGGCAGTTGCCCTATAGTGGAGATGGAGTTTTGGATCGCCGCCAGATCCTTAACGCCCTAGGCTCGCTGCTGCGTTCGATTGAGCTCCTCTGGATGGAGGTCAATGGAAGGCGAAGTGGGACTATCTTCCTCAATAAGCTCTTGGCGGCGAATCCCCATCAAGAATCTGGAAGTCAAGATCTGCAATCTTGATGAGGGGGAGAGCCTTACGATCTTGATGAGATGTGCTGCTATTTCTCTTCCGGCCGGCCGTGGAGGCGAGGAGAAGAGCACTAGCAGCCCATCGCTCCTCGCTCCTGGTAAGGGATCCAAGGGTTCTCGTCAGCGTGGCTTGGAGAACTGTATCTCCTTGTTCTTCTTTTCTCTGTCTGGCCGTGGAGGCATGGGGAGAAGAGAAGACGGAGTTCTGGCTCTCTCTAGTCGATGCTGCTTTTGCCTGCGAGGTGCTACTACGACGAGTTGAAGCTCTTTCGAGCGGAACACGCGGCGTTCACAAGCGACGCCGCGATCTTTGGCCGGCAAGGCGGCCCTTACTCAACCTCCAAGACGGAGGCTCTTCAGCGCATCGTTCGCCGGAGCTCGACGCTCCATCTCCGCCAAGTGGTTCGTCCCCGGAGGAGGAGGAGTGGCTGATGCGTGCAGTTAACACACGTCCGTTGGGAACCCCAAGAGGAAGGTATGATGCATACAGTAGCAAGTTTTCCCTCAGTAAGAAACCAAGGTTATCGAACCAGTAGGAGTCAAGGAACACGTGAAGGTTGTTGGTGACGAAGTGTAGTGCGGCGCAACACCAGGGATTCCGGCGCCAACGTGGAACCTGCACAACACAATCAAAGTACTTTGCTCCAACGTAACAGTGAGGTTGTCAATCTCACCGGCTTGCTGTAAACAAAGGATTAGATGTATAGTGTGGATGATGATGTTTGTTTGCGAAGAACAGTAAAGAACAATTGCAGTAGATTGTATTTCAGATGTAAAGAATGGACCGGGGTCCACAGTTCACTAGTGGTGTCTCTCCCATAAGATAAATAGCATGTTGGGTGAACAAATTACAGTTGGGCAATTGACAAATAAAGAAGGCATAACAATGCACATACATATATCATGATGAGTACTATGAGATTTAATCAGGGCATTACGACAAAGTACATAGACCGCTATCCAGCATGCATCTATGCCTAAAAAGTCCACCTTCAGGTTATCATCCGAACCCCTTCCAGTATTAAGTTGGAAACAACAGACAATTGCATTAAGTATGGTGCGTAATGTAATCAACACAAATATCCTTAGACAAAGCATTGATGTTTTATCCCTAGTGGCAACAGCACATCCACAACCTTAGAACTTTCTCACACCGTCCTGCATTCAATGGAGACATGAACCCACTATCGAGCATAAATACTCCCTCTTGGAGTTACAAGTATCAACTTGGCCAGAGCCTCTACTAGCAACGGAGAGCATGCAAGAACATAAACAACATATATGATAGATTGATAATCAACTTGACATAGTATTCAATATTCATCGGATCCCAACAAACACAACATGTAGCATTACAAATAGATGATCTTGATCATGATAGGCAGCTCACAAGATCTAACATGATAGCACAATGAGGAGAAGACAACCATCTAGCTACTGCTATGGACCCATAGTCCAGGGGTGAACTACTCACACATCGATCCGGAGGCGATCATGGCGATGAAGAGCCCTCCGGGAGATGATTCCCCTCTCCGGCAGGGTGCCGGAGGCGATCTCCTGAATCCCCCGAGATGGGATTGGCGACGGCGGCGTCTCTGGAAGGTTTTCCGTATCGTGGCTCTCGGTACTAGGGGTTTCGCGACGAAGGCTTTAAGTAGACGGAAGGGTAGGTTTAGGGGCGACACGAGGGCCCCACACAACAGGGCGGCACGGGCCCAGCCCTGGCCGCGCGGCCCTGGCGTGGCGGCGCCTCATCACCCCACTTCGTAATCCGTTCGGTCTTCTGGAAGCTTCGTGGAAAAATAAGACCCTGGGCATTGATTTCGTCCAATTCCGAGAATATTTCCTTTGTAGGATTTCTGAAATCAAAAACAGCAGAAAACAGCAACTGGCTCTTCGGCATCTCGTCAATAGGTTAGTGCCGGAAAATGCATAATAATGACATATAATGTGTATAAAACATGTGAGTATCATCATAAAAGTAGCATGGAACATAAGAAATTATAGATACGTTTGAGACGTATCAAACATCCCCAAGCTTAGTTCCTACTCGCCCTCGAGTAGGTAAACGATAACAAAGATAATTTCTGAAGTGACATGCTATCATAATCTTGATCAATACAATTGTAAAGCACATTAGATGAATGCAGCGATTCGAAGCAATGGTGAAGACAATGAGTAAACAACTGAATCATATAACAAAGACTTTTCATGAATAATACTTTCAAGACAAGCATCAATAAGACTTGCATAAGAGTTACTCATCTTTACTATTAAATGGGAGTTGGTCGTTTGACACTCAACGCACTTTGGTGGTCGTCATTAAAACAATCCGGACCGTCCGCTAACTCATCAACATCGCGCACCGTAGGATTACTCCACGACCTCGAATCCTCTCCCGAGCGATTCGTCGCGTGAGGGTTTGGCGGCTAGCTCCATTCTCGTGGAAGAAACCCTGGTTATTGGCGGTGGCTTGTTCCACTTGGGGCGATTGGATCTGGCTGCGATCTCGCCGCCATTGTTCCACCTCCAACCCACCTCGAGCGGCCTTCTCTCAACGCCCTCGCCTCCGACTGCTCTGGCTCTGTGCTGCCCGTGCTTCGCCGGCTTCTCGAATTTAGGTCGCTGATTTCTGATCCCCCAGTGATGCGTGACGAAATCCTGGCGATCCATGCCTCCACGGCTCCACCCAATCAACGTCTGGAACCAAAGCCCGCTCCACAAGATCTGTAAGGGCCAGAAAGACGAGTTCGTCCTATCAGCGATGGAGATCCACCACCTATTGATTCTGCACCCGCCGTCGCCAACGAGATGTTTCTCACGAAGTAAACGATTTCGAGTTTGGAATTTTCATATTTTTCTTCTCTACATCGATTCAAATCTGTTGCGGTGTTTGGTGGCGAAGGTGGGATGATGGTTTTCCTCGGTTTTGCTCGATGTGTGCAGGATGGAGTACACTAGCTGGTTGAACACCTTCTCCCCAAGTCGATGTTGTTCCAGGTTGAGTACACCATTGAGGCCATAAAGGTGAGATTCATTTTATTTATTTATTTGTGAGGGGATCTATGTCGGAAGTGTTAAACTGCCGAGAGGCTGATGCTATATGGCGTTACGTTTGAGGCTTCATATGCTATTCTGGTGGATCTGTATTGCCACCTTTAGCTGAGATAGATGTTCAAGATCGATGTACTGTATGTAAGTAACACTTATGATGTTGATCCTCAGGCTATTGATTGCAGTTGGGCTTGACCACGGTCAGGTTGAAGACTAAGGATGGTGTTGTCCTGGCCGGTGAGGAACGTGTGACCTCATCGCTGCCGGTAATTGCATCTTTACTTACCAATTCATTATGCTGGAGAAATAATACTTCAGTTATATATGCTTATTACCCATGCATTTGAATGTTTAGTTGCAAACCTTTTTGACTGAACTAGGGCTGGACTAACGACACCAGCTTCATGCGCTGCAAATGGAGGAGATGAATTAGAGAGAATCCACGGTCGTGCTTTCCTCCTGCCATTATACTCTATTTAATCATCCACCCCCTGTTTGAGGTAATACTTAAATCATACTCCTCCTTTGTGTTCAATTTTATCTAATTGTATTCGTTAATCTTGCTTCAATGTGTAAGGGATCAATTTAGTTTACATGGCCCAAACCGCATATACATCAACAATCTCTGTCTCGCCGAAGAAATGCAGCAAGTACGGGATGGGAGAGAATACACAGACCAGTACACCATTGGTGACCACATCTTGCCGTCTTCACCACTCCAAGGACTGGTACTTACGCATGTCACAACGTGGTGCTACATTGGCGGGCTGGCGGGCGGCCATTGTGTCTATATGTCATCATCTTTTCTGATATCATCATGAAATTTTCGGGCAGCTCCCAAATGTGAACTGAAGTATTGAACTATGTTCTCAAACCTGGAGAAGAAAACACCGAATCTTCATCAGTGTTGGACTACAGGTTTGCATAAAAATCATTTAAAAGTGACTGCAAAGAGGTCATAAATAATCTCTGGAATTTTTTGGTTTCCTTTTTGGACTTAAGTTTTGGGTGCAAACCTTTTCATGGTTGCATCATGAAAGTTGGGACTTGGCAGTAAGAAACAAAATAATTCATCACGACATCACCTAGCTTAGCATGTGCACATGATTTCTCTTTCTTAGTCCTTCTGTATGGTAACACATCCATCCACATGTAGTTTGAGGCTTTTTTGAGTCAAGCAAGTAGTTTCAATGTACAATATGGATTAGCACGAACAGAATGTGGGTAGCCCTGCGTCAATTTTTGGAGTCTTATATGTCTCTTAATTTTTGGTTTTCCATTTTTTCATGCACTTAATGGAAACGTGGGGTTAGCAGGAATTAAAAAGGCTAACATTTATGTATTAGTTAGTAAACAAAATTAGTTAGCATTACTATGTCTTCCCATCAGTATTGATCTTTTATTCTTCTTTTCCTATTTAGGTTATGATAAAATCTGGTTGACATATTCATTTTTTTTTCTGAATCGTGACTCTACGGTGCAGATCTGGTGCACACTAGATTTCACATAAGTCTAGAAGAACAAGGTACAAAAGGGACATCTAAGTTCCTCACGGCAGTAAAGCGGGTGCAAAATTTGGCTCCCTAATAGTTTTCCAAGAAAACATTAAATGTTCGAAGTGCAAAACTTATGGTCCCAACAATCGTTTCATAGTTTCAATTCATAGGTCTGCAAGTGCTACTGTAAGTGATTGTGGTTATTTGTAGACTTTCTTTTCTCTACGGTTGCCAGGATGAGTAATCAAAACGGGTGTGATTTTTTATGTTTGCATTGAAAAGGACAGGTCCATACATTTGGATAGATTGAAATTTCTTTTTTTTTCTTCACTTCGAGTAATATGTTAAAGTAAATTTCATGCGATTTGTATACCCATGAGAGTAGAGATTGCAATATTTCTCTGATCGATCTGCTTTGGCAGAGTGCTGGTGTGTATTTCAGGTTGTATCTGATCGATAACCTACCGGTGTGTATTTCAATTTTTAATACTGCTCCGATCAATCTGCCTCTATATGCAGGAGTATTTTTGTGCTGTTTTGACCCTGTTTGGAAGAAAGGTTTTCCGAGCTAACCAATCGGAAATTACCAGCCTGTAAAAAAGTTCAGTATGATCCAAAAATAGTGTGTTTGGAAGCCAAATATTGGATTCGTATTAATCCGTTGGATCCTATTATACACCCTAAAAAGAATATGTGGGTTCTCCTAAGGATTGAGTCGCCACCCCAGGCCCATGTCGCACCAGCATCCGCTGGTGATGCCTCATCTGTTGGCCGTCACCATGGGTACCGCCAGCTCTTCAAGTTGTTGTCGTGGGTGTCGCCTCCTCCGTCGTCGCCCCTTCCACAGGTTGCCACCTACTCCTCGACGGTTAGACTTCCACACCCTAGACGGTTCCATTCGCTCGCCCAGTGTCATGATCCCCTGGGGTTCACAGTTCCATTGATGGATCCAACCCAAGTGTGAGGAAGTGATGTCGTCAGCCGCTGGTATGCTATGCTCAAAATCCTGCTAGCCAAACAAGACATTCTGAGCCAGAACTATACCCAAGTTTTTTGAGGTTTTACGGAGTTCAGTAGAATTCCCTTTGTGGTAAGTTCCACCGAGCTCCCAAACAGGACCCTGGGGTTTTCAAATGCGCCGGGATTAGTGGGGTTAGCGAACCTGTACAAAATAGAAGATATATTTAGGAGGCATTGGGGTGCTTAGCTTTTTGGTCAAGTTGGGGTATTTGAATCAATAACTCTATCTAGCTGTTGGACGTGATGTAGTAGTCATTTCAGATGAAAGGAAAAAAACCAAGATTATTGTCGATGAATACATAAGGCAATATTCGTTAAGGAGAGGGGAGCACAATTGTGCATGTAGTAGGAAGAAGTCAGCAACACACGATCACAACTGAATCAAGAGGTAGATTTGGAGAAAGAGATGTGTGGCCAAAATGAAGAGTTTTGAGGATGAAGGGGCAAAATAAATAGGATTCTCAGCCTATTAAAACATTTCTCGATACATGCGTAAATAAAACATAACATCATCAATGTCACTTCATGTCTATTGACCACTCCGTAGCAACGCACGGGCATTCGACTAGTAAAGCAATAAATTCTTAGTAGAAAGATTTGAAACAACACAAAGGAAGATATAAGTTTCAGCAGTTGCTTTCAACTTCAACATATATATCTCATGGATAATTGTCAACATAAAGTAATATAACAAGTGCAATAGGTAAACATGTAAGAATGAATGCACACAGTTTACACAAGTGTTTGCTTCTAAGATAGAAAGAAGTAGGTAAACTGACTCAACAATAAAGTAGAAGAATGGCCCTTCGCAGAGGGAAGCATGGATTACTATTTTTGTGCTAGAGTTTTTCATTTTGAAAACATAGAAACAATTTTGTCAACGGTAGTAATAAATCATATGTGTTATGTATAAGATATCCTATAAGTTGCAAGCCTCATGCATAGTATACCAATAGTGCTCGCACCTTGTCCTAATTAGCTTGGATTAACATGGATTATCATTGCATAGCATATGTTTCAACCAAGTGTCACAAAGGGGTACCTCTATGCCGCCTGTACAAAGGTCTAAGGAGAAAGTTCGCATTGGATTTCTCGCTTTTGATTATTCTCAACTTAGACATACATACCGGGAAAACATAGACAACAGATAATGGACTCCTCTTTAATGCATAAGCATTCAACAACAGATAAAATTCTCATAAGAGATTGAGGATTAATTGTCCAAACTGAAACTTTCACCATGGATCATGGCTTTAGTTAGCGGCACAATATTCTTCTCTAACAATATGCATACTCAAACCATTTGATCACGAAAATCGCCCTTACTTCAGACAAGACGAACATGCATAGCAACTCACATGATATTCAACAAAGGTAAAAGTTGATGGCGTCCCCAGAAACATTGTTACCGCTCAACAAGCAACTTATAAAGAAATAAGATACATAAGTACATATTCTTCACCACAATAGTTTTTAAGGCTATTTTCCCATGAGCTATGTATTGTAAAGACAAAGAATAGAATTTTAAAGGTAGCACTCAAGTAATTTACTTTGGAATGGCAGAGAAATACCATGTATTTGGTAGGTATGGTGGACACAAATGGGATAGTTTTTGGCTCAAGGATTTGGATGCACGAGAAGAATTCCCTCTCAATACAAGGCTAGGCTAGCAAGGTTGTTTGAAGCAAACTCAAGTATAAAACGGTGCAGCAAGACTCACATATGAACATATTGTAAGCATTATAAGACTTTACATCGTCTCCTTGTTGTTCAAACACCTTAACCAGAAAATATCTAGACTCTAGAGACCAATCATGCAAACCAAATTTTAACAAGCTCTATGTAGTTCTTCATTAATAGGTGCAAAGTACATGATGCAAGACCTTAAACATGATCTATATGAGGACAACAATTGTCAAGTATCAATTTATTCAAGACATTATACCAATTACCACATGCAGCATTTTCTGTTTCCAACCATATATCAATGAACGAAGTAGTTCAACCTTCGCAATGAACATTAAGAATAAAGCTAAGAACATATGTGTTCATACGAAAAAGCGGAGCGTGTCTCTCTCCCAAACAAAGAATGCTAGGATCCGATTTTATTCAAACAAAAACAAAAATAAAAACAAACAGACGCTCCAAGCAAAGCACATAAGATGTGACTGAATAAAAATATAGTTTCACTAGAGGTGACCTGATAAGTTGTCGATGAAGAAGGGGATGCCCAAGGCATCCCCAAGCCTAGATGCTTGAGTCTTCTTGAAATATGTAGGGATGAACCACTGGGGCATCCCCAAGCTTAGACTTTTCACTCTTCTTGATCATATTGTATCATCCTCCTCTCTTGACCCTTGAAAACTTCCTCCACACCAAAATCAAAACAAATTCATTAAAGGGTTAGTGCATAATCGAAAATTCATATATTCAGAGGTGACATAATCATTCTTAACACTTCTGGACATTGCACAAAGCTACTGAAAGTTAATGGAACAAAGAAATCCATCAAACATAGCAAAACAGGCAATGCGAAATAAAAGGCAGAATCTGTCAAAACAGAACAGTTCGTAAAGACGAATTTTTCTGGGGGCCTTAACTTGCTCAGATGAAAATGCTCAAATTGAATGAAAGTTGCGTACATATCTGAGGATCACGCACGTAAATTGGCAGATTTTTCTGATTTACCTACAGAGAATTCTACTCAAATTCGTGACAGTAAGAGCATCTCCACTCGTTGGCGCTTCCCACAGCGAAATCCGGACGAAACAACCGCCGGATTGGACGAAATTAAGTCGTGGGGAGTACCGTATTTCCAGTCGTCCACCCGGAGTTCGGCGGACATAGTTTAAATTCAAACAAAGCGTCATCCCGCGCTACAAGTACGGCCAGTTGATCGGCAAAAGTAGCAAAAGGATCAGCCACAGATCGGCGATCGGAGGGAAATTACACGGAAACAGGCTCATCGGCAGTCCCGGCCGGCACGGCGGTGTCCGACGGACCAGTTTCCTCACACGCCGTGGCCGAAGCGGCTGCGGCAGTCGACGACGAAGCAGCGGCAGTGGACGTCGAAGCAGCGGCAGTCGACGAGGTAGACGGTGAGGAAGCCGAGGTAGGAGCCGGCGGAGACGACGAAGGACTGGCCGGAGTGGCTCGGAGGATGTCGCTGCAGTGGCCCTGGTACCAATTCCTCGTCTCCTCGTCCATCAGTTCCATGTTGCCGCCGCCCATCAGGAACGCCAAGTCTGTGTTCCTCTTCTTCGCCGCCGTCGTCGTCTTCAGCAGGGCGATCCGGACGCCTTGGTTGGCGAGCATCTCCCGCCACCTGCCGTCGAACTTGTTGTTCCTCCCGTCGGCGTGCGACCTCAAGTCGGCCCAGCACTTGTCGATCGACGCCTGCATCCTGTCGGCGGGATTGCCCGTCTTTTTGAGCTCTTTGAGCTTCTTCTGCCCGAGTTCAGGGCGCCCTTCCGCCGCGCCAGCTGCCGGAGCGTCGGGGTTGTACGGCTCGGTCTTGCTCTTCGAGAGGGTCGTGCGGGTTTCCTTCCACTTCTCGAGGCGGGCGTAGACGTTCAGGAACTTGAACTGCATGCCGGTGTCGTCCGAGTACATGTCCAAAGCACGGCGCAGCTGGGGAAAAAGAGTACGGTGATACGGGTCAGCTCACGACGATGTACCTCGGTGATGCAGGGTCGACGGAGCATATCTTTTGCTCCAAGTCGTGGCCGCTGATCGGCCGTTCTTCGACCTCCTCCTGTATGCGTGTCATTTGCTGCACGCCGTCTGCATGATCCCCCAATGGGTGTCCATTGCCTTGTCTCCCCGGTACACGTTCATGTTCGTCTTGTTGAAGTAGGGATCGACGAGTTTGCGTTCCTCGTACGCCTGCTTCACTCGAAGCCAATATGTGTCGAACGTCTGATTGGCCCCGTTTATGCCGTTCATGGACACGGTCATCCAAGCTTCGGCGAGGCACTCCTCTTCCTTCGGCGTCCATTTGATACGCGGTTCGGCAGGCGGCGAGTCCTTCTTCCTCTTCTTCTTCCCCTTCGACAGGTTGGCGGCGGCTTGAGTTGGCTCTTCTTCTTCGTCGTCTTCTTCTTCGACGGCTTGGCTTCCGTCGACAACATCCTCCCCATGCTCGTTGCGCGCCGCCACAGCTGCCGTCGCCCTCGCCTCCTCTTGCGTGAAGAACCCCGGGCTCGTGGCGGCGGCGGCCATGAAGAACCCCGGGCTTGCAGCGGCGGCCATGGAGCCGGAGGTGATCATCTCGTGGATCTCCTCTTCGTTCGGCGCCGCCATCGCACCGAACGGGAGCGGCCCTCGTCGCATGACCGGCGAGGTGCCCTCGAACTGGCCGCCGCTGCCGTCAAGCTCGGGCGGCGACGGCGTGAACCTGGACGGTTGGACGTAGGCGCCCTCTTGGAACATGGCAGGTGGCGACGGCGAGTACATCGAAGGGGAGAAGGACGACGGGGAACTGCTTGTACCTTGCGCCGGCCATTGGCCGGGGAACATGGCGCCGCCGCCGCCGCTCAAGGCCATGCTGATCTTCCTCGCTTGTTCATCCTGGGCCGCCGCCGCCCTCTTGGCGGCGGCTTTTTTCACCCTCTCCGCCCTGCCGCTTGTTTCCACCTCGCGCCGTTGCTCGTCCGCCGCCCACTGTGCGTTCGTCATGCCCGGCGGCCGCTCCTTCTTCGCCCGCGGCTTCCTCGTCGTCGCCTTCGGCGGCATTGTGGTGGACGAGAAGACGAGGAGGAGAGCGGTGGTGGACGAGAAGACGCCGCCGGGAACTGGAACTGGAAGACGAGGAGAATGGACAAATTCGGCGGGAGAGAAGGGGGATATGCAAGCAAATTGGAGGGAATGGGGATATGCAAGCAAATTGGAGGGAAAATCGACAGGATTTGGTTTTCCTGTCGCCGACTACGCGGGTCCACACGACATTTCGCGCCAAAATCTTTCGTCCGGAGTCCCCGAGCGCGCCCCGGGGGACCGGGGATGGCGTGGGCTCGCCGGATGGATGAAGGGCCAAATCCGGACGAAAACGAGGAACCGGGGGCGCGACTGGGCCGATTTACGCCGTCCGGATGGAAAAAACGTCGCTCGGGGGCCTCGTCGGGGGGACGAGTGGAGATGCTCTAAGAAATCTGTTTCTGCGCAGTAATCCAAATCTAGTATCAACATTACTATCAAAGACTTTACTTGGCACAACAATGCAATAAAATAAAGATAAGGAGAGGTTGCTACAGTACTAACAACTTCCAAGACTCAAATATAAAACAAAAGTGCTGAAGTAAAATAATGGGTTGTCTCCCATAAGCGCTTTTCTTTAACGCCTTTCAGCTAGGCGCAGAAAGTGTGAATCAAGTATTATCGAGAGACGAAGCATCAACATCAATAGGTATCTTAGATGCTCCATCATCCGTAGTGGTGCTAAGGGCTTTGTCAATTTTAGGCCTATAATAGTTTTTTGGCTTAGGCACTTTAGAGACATACATGAACTTTTGCTCCTTACCCACAGAAGCTTTCTCCTTAAACTTAAGAGAAGAAAAGGTTGAACCCAAGGTTCCCATAGCTTCTTCAAGTTCACTAATCCTATGGGTTCGATTATCATGAGTAGCACAAGTTTCTAAAACGGCAATTTTCTCATTAATTCCACCTAGAGATTTATCAAGTTTATCAGTGCTATTAAGTAATATTCCCAATTTAGTTTCAATACTTGGAAGATCTTTCTCTATGGCCTCCAACTTTTTCATGACATCTTCAAGAGAGATTTCAATTTTAACTTCATTAACAGGTGGTATTCCAACTAGACTCTCAATAATGCAACTAGCTTCTAAAGCAGGAGTGCCTAGGAAATTACCTCCCGCAAGAGTATCAAGAACATACCTATTCCAGCAAGAGATACCAACATAAAAATTCCTAAGTAGTATAATAGTGGAGTGTTTCTTGATGCACATATGATGAGCATCACTAATTCTATACCAAGCATCTTTAAAACTTTCTCCCCCTTGTTGCTTAAACGAACGAACTTCAACTTCAGGATTACTCCTTTTTAGCAGTAGTAAATAAAGCAAACTAAATAAAGTAAATGCAAGTAACTAATTTTTTTGTGTTTTTAATATGGAGAACAAGACAGTAAATAAAGTAAAACTAGCAACTAATTTTTGTGTGTTTTTGATATAAGAGCAAACAAAGCAGTAAATAAGTAAAGTAAAGCAAGACAAAAACAAAGTAAAGAGATTGGAAGTGAGAGACTCCCCTTGCAGCGTGTCTTGATCTCCCCGGCAACGGCGCCAGAAAAAGAGTTTGATGCGTGCAGTTAACACACGTCCGTTGGGAACCCGAAGAGGAAGGTGTGATGCATACAGTAGCAAGTTTTCCCTCAGTAAGAAACCAAGGTTATCGAACCAGTAGGAGTCAAGGAACACGTGAAGGTTGTTGGTGACGGAGTGTAGTGCGGCGCAACACCACGGATTCCGGCGCCAACGTGGAACCAGCACAACACAATCAAAGTACTTTGCCCCAACGTAACAGTGAGGTTGTCAATCTCACCGGCTTGCTGTAAACAAAGGATTAGATGTATAGTATGGATGATGATGTTTGTTTGCGAAGAACAGTAAAGAACAATTGCAGTAGATTGTATTTCAGATGTAAAGAATGGACCGGGGTCCATAGTTCACTAGTGGTGTCTCTCCCATAAGATAAATAGCATGTTGGGTGAACAAATTACAGTTGGGCAATTGACAAATAAAGAAGGCATAACAATGCACATACATATATCATGATGAGTACTATGAGATTTAATCAGGGCATTACGACAAAGTACATAGACCGCTATCCAGCATGCATCTATGCCTAAAAAGTCCACCTTCAGGTTATCATCCGAACCCCTTCCAGTATTAAGTTGCAAATAACAGACAATTGCATTAAGTATGGTGCGTAATGTAATCAGCACAAATATCCTTAGACAAAGCATTGATGTTTTATCCCTAGTGGCAACAGCACATCCACAACCTTAGAACTTTCTGTCACATCGTCCTGCATTCAATGGAGGCATGAACCCACTATCGAGCATAAATACTTCCTCTTGGAGTTACAAGTATCAACTTGGCCAGAGCCTCTACTAGCAACGGAGAGCATGCAAGAACATAAACAAGATATATGATAGATTGATAATCAACTTGACATAGTATTCAATATTCATCGGATCCCAACAAACACAACATGTAGCATTACAAATAGATGATCTTGATCATGATAGGCAGCTCACAAGATCTAACATGATAGCACAATGAGGAGAAGACAACCATCTAGCTACTGCTATGGACCCATAGTCCAGGGGTGAACTACTCACACATCGATCCGGAGGCGATCATGGCGATGAAGAGCCCTCCGGGAGATGATTCCCCTCTCCGGCAGGGTGCCGGAGGCGATCTCCTGAATCCCCCGAGATGGGATTGGCGGCGGCGGCGTCTCTGGAAGGTTTTCCGTATCGTGGCTCTCGGTACTGGGGTTTCGCGACGAAGGCTTTAAGTAGGCGGAAGGGTAGGTTTAGGGGCGACACGAGGGCCCCACACAACAGGGCGGCGCGGGCCCAGCCCTGGTCGCGCGGCCCTGGCGTGGCGGCGCCTCGTCACCCCACTTCGTAATCCTTTCGGTCTTCTGGAATTTTCGTGTAAAAATAAGACCCTGGGCGTTGATTTCGTCCAATTCCGAGAATATTTCCTTTGTAGGATTTCTGAAACCAAAAACAGCAGAAAACAGCAACTGGCTCTTCGGCATCTCGTCAATAGGTTAGTGCCGGAAAATGCATAATAATGACATATAATGTGTATAAAACATGTGAGTATCATCATAAAAGTAGCATGGAACATAAGAAATTATAGATACGTTTGAGACGTATCAGTGGCCGGCGGAGGCGATGCTACGCCGGAAGCATGCTGCTGAGCGACTCGGCATCGTATCTTGGCGGAAACGTCTTGAGATCGCCGGCGGGAGGTGGCGGCGACACCCAGGGACCCGATTGCTTTTCAACTTTCTGTTCTATGGTGTTTTCTTGTAGTTCTAGATGGACTTTCTTCAAATTTCTGGTTTCTCGGTGCGAGAGATGTAAAAGGATCTTTATATAATTTCTGCCCGCCACATGTGCAATGATAGCTTCGCTGGGGTCTTCTAGACCCCGTTTCTGTTCAAAAAAAAAAGTATTCCGATACGTTCGTACTATCTCTTCAGCTTGTGACTGTGTAAATACGTGCATGTTCGGATGTGAGGAGGTGAATTCGATTACTTCTTTTTCTCCCCTTTTGGAATACATATATATACTGATCGGCGTCCTTCCGACAGAGAAAAGTCGAGCAAGCAGCCAAGTCTGTGGCCGGTGATATCCGCAGGTGGCCTCATTCAGAAGGCAAAACCTCGAATCAGTCATCACATCCGTGTAGTATCCTGTGGACCCAAAAGATTTCCGGCCACTGAACTTTATGCGCGCAGCTTTTCCCTTTTGGGACACGTAGGCACCGCACCGTGGCGATGCACCAAAAGTACACCGGGATTCGCGTCCACAACTCCACATCGGCGGACGACGACGACGACCTCTCCGTCCAGACGGAGGCGGGATTCGGATGCGCGACGGCCGTCGTTTGCGGCATCACACGGTATCGCAGTCCGGTGGAAAGAAATGGCTCTGAAATCAGATGCCATCTCCCGGGCGCGAATCTGCTCGCTGTGCTCGTGGTCCGTGGACGCGTCCATTTGGAGGGAGGACGTGGACGCGCCAACAGCATAGCTAGCTAGGTGCTACTCCAGTCTCCCAGATCCAGCGGTAGACGTAGTACTGTAGGTGGTTTGGAAGCAAACAATAGGGGATGGCCGCGCCGCGGAAACCAGAGAGAGAGGGAGAAGTGGATATTCCCCAGTGGGAATCGTGGAGCGACACCTCTGCACCTCGGTTCCCGGGTGGCGTCGCCACGGCGCACACCGAGGAGGAGGTGGCGTGGACACAAGCGACCTACTCCACCTAGCTATGCTCTGAATCCCGAGCTGCTCCGTCCGGGTAGTACCAGCAGGCAGCAGGTCACGCGCTTCGCGTTGTGTCCGCGGTACAGTAGCAGCATCGCACGGTCGCGCGCGGATTTCGCTCTGCCTGCCACGGCCACAGGGCTAGCCTCTCTCTCTCGTCGTTTCCCCCCGTTAAAAAGTAAGTAGTATCCCGTAGTCAAAACCCTGTGCCTACTGTGCAGTGCGCAGCGCGTGCGTCGCTCGTGCCCATCTCTCATCCGCTGTCCTCTGCGGCCTGCATCCTGCTGCTGCTGTCGCCTTTGCCCTGCATCGCCACCGTTCACCGGTCCTGCGCCGCGCTCGCCTGAAAAGACAGAATTAAAAGGACCCCTTTTGGTTTTAAGACCAACCCCGAGTATCTCGGCCTCGGCCACACCCCTACACACACCCATGCCTCGCCAAATCGCGTCAGGGCATCTCCAGCGGCGCGACGCATTTTAGTGTCCGCGCGCGTCCGTTTGCGTCGCGGACGCTGAAATGACCGTTTTCGTCCGCGTGTCTGTTTGCGTCTGGGTTGGCTCCAGCGGCCCGACGTATTTTTTTCTCTTTTTCATTTCAACATACTGTTATCACCAGAATTTGACCGAATCAGAGGTGGACCGCGATTGGAGATGGGCTTGAAGGATGTACATGGAAGAAATACATGAATCGGCCTTATATGCAAAGTTTGGGCTAGTTTGCTCGTGTATCTGTAATATAGTAGGATACGTGTCGGTTAGCTAGAGTTTGGCTCGTGCCCGGTTGGGATTATTCCCACGTTAGAAAGTCTACGGACTATAAATATGTATCTAGGGTTTGTGAAATAAACAACACTCACGTTCACCACAAACCAATCTAGGCGCATCGCCAACTCCCTTGTCTCGAGGGTTTCTTCCGGGTAAGCATCATGCTGCCTAGATCGCATCTTGCGATCTAGGCAGTACACGTTTATTCGCTGTTCATGCGTTGCTCGTACTGAAGCCCTTTTGATGGCGAGCAACGTAGTTATCTTAGACGTGTTAGGGTTAGCATTGTTCATTGTATCATATGCTGTCGTCGTGCAACCCTTAGACGTCTAGCCGCCCTTACACCTATCTTAGGTGTAGGGGCGGCACCCCGCTTGATCGTTATTTAGTAGATCCGATCCGTTATGATTGTTCCTTGTTCTTCAAGGATTAGTTTAATATCTGCATAGTTAGGCCTTACAAACGGGTTGAAGGATCCAGTGGCGCGTAGGGTGTAGTTTGCTAGCCCTAGACAGGATGTTCCGGGGATCAACCTCGTGTTGGTTTTTAGGCCTTGTCTAGGGTCGGTTTACGATCACCGTGTGTGGCCGCCAGGCTCAATCACGAGTAGGATGTTCCGATTATGTGGTGAAAACCCTAAATCGTAGTAGGTCGTTTTAGCTTTATTTTGATCAAGCAGGACCACCATATATTCGTACACCTCGTACGGATCATGGGTGTATCGGCTCTTTGAGCCGATTCACCGGACAACCTGAGAGCCGATCGAGGCTCGTATTTAATGTTTACGTGTATGCCCTGCAGGAAACTAAGCGAGGCACATCCATCACCTTCCTGACCAGGTATAGGTCAGGTGGCACGCCCTTGCACCAGCATCGGACGTGCGTGCCGAGTCTTTGCGGGCCGTCGCTCGGAGGGACCAGAGCCAGCCGCAGCCCTGGGAGCCTTCCGGCTCTACTGTGTTGCCCGTCGCTGCTCGCCGGTGGGTTTCTGACCGCAACACATTCTGGCACGCCCGGTGGGACAGTCTTCGACATCAACCACATCGCCATCTACATCTGAGATGGCGGAAGGCACTCCAGTCACGTACGAGGATCTGACCGAGGAGCTCAAGAAGAAGTATGACGAGGTCAAACCAATCCTCGAAGCCGACCTCATCGGCTCTTTTCACAGAACCCGCTCACATGGCATCAGGTGGAAAGGGTTCTCACCTGAAGGCGCGCTCGATGGAGTGGACCTGTCCGCCCCATCAGAAGAACGCACCAGGTCCCTGCGTCAGGAGATTAACTTCATGGTAGCTCACTCGCTACACCGCCATTCTGAGAGCCTGGTGAACACTTTGGAGCGTGTCGCTCTTCGGGTGATCCAGGAAATCATGAGGCATCAGTGCTCTCCGTTAGGACCTGCTCTAGGAACTTATCAAGGGGAGCTACCACTCCAGAGCCGACCACCGCTGCCGTTCGCGCTGGCAGCACCAGAGGTGCTGAATACACCGGCATTCGTTGTCTACAAGATCGGGGGCGATCCCAGTGATTACCAGTTCTTGTACGAGGCGCCCAAGGAGATCCCTCACGGATACACGTGCACATACGTGCCAGATTGCAGTAACTGGGCACTCACAAACCAGACTGCAACAGCAGGGACTTCTGGAACAGCAGGAGGAACTTCGGGAACAGATCTTGAGAAGCAGACGTGGCTAGCTAAGTATGCCACCCCGACAAACCTCCAGAGCTCAGCTCCTGCAGTTGGCTCAGAGCTGGAAAAGCAAGCATGGCTGGCTAAGTATGTCACCCCGGCGAATCTTCAAAGTTCAACTCCTGCAGCCACCACCGCGGATCAGATCAGTACGATCTTAAGAGACCAGTTCGGCATGGTGCCGAAAAGGAGGGCAATCGGCTATTCCAAGCCGTATCCCAACGACTACGATTTGATCCCACTACCACCCAAATATCGGCTCCCTGAATTCTCCAAGTTTAGTGGGGTAGATGGCTCCAGCTCAATCGAGCATGTAAGCCGATATTTGGCGCAGCTGGGCACGATCTCAGCTGCAGATCCACTACGCGTGAGGTTCTTCGCACAGTCCCTCACAAGATCGGCTTTCGGGTGGTACACCTCGTTGCCCCCAGACTCGATCCGGACTTGGAAGCAGTTGGAAGAACAGTTCCACATGCAGTATCACTCAGAGGCTTCCGAGTCTGGCATTGCCGATCTAGCACAAGTACGTCAGAAGCGTGGAGAAACTGTGGAAGAATATATCCAGCGCTTCAGAACTGTTAGGAACCGATGTTATTCGGCTCGTGTGACTGAAAAAGAAACAGTCGAGTTGGCAGTGGTGGGCCTTGCATCACCAATCAAGGATATGGCCTCCCAAGCAGACTACCCTTCACTGGCGCACATGGTGCAGAAGCTGTCAGTATATGAACAGCGCCACCCAGACTTGTACCAGGACAAATTCAAGCGTGCGGTAGTCTTGGTTGAAGCAGATGAAGATGAAGGGTCCGCGGGAGATCAAGAGGTAGTAGTAGCTGAATGGACTCGGGGGGCAACCCCCGTGTCCTGCAGATGGGTGAAGCCACAAGGTCCTCCCAGAGGGTTTGACTTCGACGTGACCAAAGCTGAGCAAATTTTTGATCTCTTACTCAAGGAGAAGCAGCTGAAGTTACCCGACGGTCTCAAACTCCCCACATCACAGGAGCTGAATGGAAAGCCATATTGCAAATGGCATAACACGTTCAGCCATAACACCAACGACTGCAGGGTGTGGCGTCAGCAGATCCAAATGGCGATAGAGCAAGGGCGTCTAATCTTCAACCAGTACGCCATGAAAGTCGACACACACCCCTTCCCCGCCGTTAACATGGTGGAGTGTACTTACCCTGGAGGGTGCCAGCCAGGATTCTCGTTCAACATCAACATGGTAGGACCTGAAAACCACTCTGGTAAGGACGAAGACGAGGGCAGCTGCTATCATAGCAAGGACACAGAGGAAGCCGTTCCACGCGATCGGCTCTGTCACGATGGCAAGCGCTACATCACAGAGGGAGAAGTGAAGAATGTGCGATATCAACGACCTCTCTCTGATCACCTCCTCAATAAATACGTGAGTCAGTATGACCAGCGCCGGCGGTACAATAGCGACGATGAAAGGGATCGTCTAGCTAGCAGGAATGCCAGGAGACATCGTTGGCATGATCGCGACGAGGAGAGATATGAGCGCCACGCCAAAGAAAAGTCAAGAGAGCAAGACGACAAGGATAGGCACTGGGACTGTCCCTTCTTCAGACACTGCTGGGATTCAGGAATGAGCCGATTGCCTACAATCGGCAACTGCCCAGAATGTAGACAGGAGAAGAAGGATGCAGCTAACGTGTCCGTGTTCAAACGTCTAGGGCCTCTCCCGCCTCGGAACAAGCACGTTGAGTCCCCTCGGGTGGAAGATCTCGAGGAATTGGAAGACGATGATGGAGAAGAAGCTAAGTACCACCGGCCAAGGTGGTGCCCTGATGGACTCAGCCGTTCCCAAAAGCGTAGGGTTCAGCGACTACGTGGTTTGGAGGAAGCCGAAAGGTTATACCTGCACACGTTGAGGAAGGCGCGGCCTGATCTGGCCGCTAAAATTCAGCGAACCCTGGACGAAGAAGGTCGGCCACAAAGGAAAGAGTGGCGCCCCAGACAAAAGAAAGCCGATGATGAAACATCGGCTGGCACAAACATGGTGTTCATCCTTCCGACGGAGTTTAGTGCTCCAGGATTAGACGAAGCACCTGTGGCACAACTTGACTGCGGCCCACGGCCAGTTATCTTTGAGAAGCCACGAGAAAGAAGCTACAGACATCTGAAGGCCATGTACTTGCGAGGTTATATCAATGGGCAGCCTGTCAACAAGATGCTGGTGGACACCGGAGCGGCAGTCAACATTATGCCATACTCCATGCTACGTCGGTTGGGACGCTCTGGCTCGGATCTGATCAAGACCAACGTAACATTGAGCGATTTCAACGGCCAAGCGTCTGACGCACAAGGTGTTCTGAACGTGGATCTGACCGTAGGAAGGAAAACCATCCCTACGACGTTCTTTATTGTCGATAGCAAGAGCACCTATGCTGTCCTGCTAGGAAGAGATTGCATCCACGCCAACTGTTGCATTCCATCCACGATGCACCAATGCTTAATACAGTGGGATGGAGACGAAGTAGAGGTCGTCCAGGCAGATGACTCAGCCGAGATTTCAACGGCTGGCATGAACGTTTGGGAGACAACAGGCCAAGAGCCACTCTCAGGCATCAATTTGGACGACTGCGAGCGCATCGACGTGACGAAGGACGGGGTTAGGCTGGTCTTATCCACCGGCCTGACCGTATAGCAAGAACAAACCTATGGACAAACGTGGCGAGACCGATCCTTGGGATCGGCCCCAAAGATCTATGGAGGAACATTGCAAAACCTTCATTGAGCGATTCAATCAACATGGAGGCCGATTCCAGCAATCGGCCAAAATTATCCTCACCACACGTTCTGCCTGTGTTCAACGTCGATCTAATGGGCAGCGGTTTCACGTCGGCTGATGAGAGTCAACATTAGTCCTAACGGAGCCGACGCTCAAATACAGTGCCATGACTAACTACAGAGCCGATATCCGTAGTTACCTGACAGATTCGGCTCGGGGGGCACCTAATCAGATGAACATGTGCGATACATGTGCAGTGAAATATTGGGGGCCGATAGAAAAATCGGCCAGTAAAAAAAAATTCTCATGGTATACAGCCGATGCACAGACATCGACTTTAGAGCTAAGAAACAAAGCCTCGTAGGAATGGCTAGGACCTCTGCATGGTGGCTGTCTCAATTGCCTGAGTTCAAGGCCCTTGGACTGAACTGTGTGTCCTCGCCACTGTTCTCGCCTTAACTGAGGCTCGGGGGGCAGCTGATTTGGTAGACATTCTGTTTTTGGAAGCCGATTGGAGTATCATCGGCTAACCCTGCATCATAACCTTCTTCAAAAGCGGTGAATTGTTGCAGAAGAAGATTTCTAGAGCTACAGAAAGGAGCCTGAAAGGGAAGCCGTCATCATTTACAGGGTCAGGGCCATTTCTGTTGCTGCGAAAAGATAGAGCAAGGCGCTATGTTCGGACAGCAAGGGGCAGTTAAGGATCACCTTCAGGCTGGAAACCATAGCGTGGGCATTGGATGGTGTTACCATGGATCCATTGCAGTTGCGAACCTGCGCGACTGAAGGTCCGATGCGCTGCCATCGGCTCTTAATTTGTTGACTTCTTTTAGCAATCGGCAAATTTGGTAAAAGGACAGAATCAACTGAGAAATTTCTTCTTCATTAATAAGAGGGGTTTTTTACAATGAAGAGCCGATTGCTCAAGAAAGGAAGAACAAAAGAAGAGCCGATTGCTCGAGTACTACTGATCCTACTCTACTAATCCTCGCTGCCCTCGTCGTCGGCATCGTAGCTGCCGCCGGCGCTGCTTCCGAAGAACTCCTCGTCGCTGCTGCCCCAGCCCTCGGCCGGAGCTTCTTCCTCCTCGTCATCATCATCATCTTCACTGTCTGCCCAAGCGCGGAAGCGCTTCGCTGGCGGGTACCCAGCGGAGGAGGAGGAGTCGTCTTCCTCCTCTTCTTTCTGTTCCTCCTCTTCTTCCTCGTCTTCCTCTTCCTCCTCCTTATCGGAGGAAGTGGGGTTCCCCCAGGAGTGGAGGTCATCCTCGCTCTTGCTCTCCAGTTCCCCTTCAATGAGGAACTGGAGGTCGCCCTCCCCATCAGTCAGGGGCAGGTCGCCATCTGATCCGACGAGGGCTTCTGGTGGGCCATCTGGCACGAAGTCGAAGTCCCACTCTGGCTCTGACATCGGCTCGCTCGAGGAAGAAGATTGGAAAAAGAGGCCGGAGGAGACGGAGGAAGAAGAAGACATTGCTTCGGGGAAAGAGGGTTTTTCGGTGCCGATAGCTAGAACAGAGGAGGGGGATGAAGAGGCGAATCGGTCGGCACAGTTAAATAAGGGGGAGCCTAGTGGAGATTTAATGCCATTGCAGTTTCCGAGGAAGTGGTGCTAAAGCTATCAAATCTTGCAGAGAAGTTGAGAAGGCAAGGCATCATGATGAAGAATACTGCGACGGTTCTGCTCTGCCACGACATGACCCGATGAAGAAAAGCAGAGTGATTTTGGAATTGTCATTTCCAAAACCAGGGGGGCATGTGTTATCACCAGAATTTGACCGGATCAGAGGTGGGCCGCGATTGGAGATGGGCTTGAAGGATGTACATGGAAGAAATACATGAATCGGCCTTATATGCAAAGTTTGGGCTAGTTTGCCCGTGTATCTGTAATATAGTAGGATACGTGTCGGTTAGATAGAGTTTGGCTCGTGCCCGGTTGGGATTATTCCCACGTTAGAAAGTCTACGGACTATAAATATGTATCTAGGGTTTATGAAATAAACAACACTCACGTTCACCACAAACCAATCTAGGCGCATCGCCAACTCCCTTGTCTCGAGGGTTTCTTCCGGGTAAGCATCATGCTGCCTAGATCGCATCTTGCGATCTAGGCAGTACACGTTTATTCGCTGTTCATGCGTTGCTCGTACTGAAGCCCCTTTGATGGCGAGCAACGTAGTTATCTTAGACGTGTTAGGGTTAGCATTGTTCATTGTATCATATGCTGTCGTCGTGCAACCCTTAGACGTCTAGCCGCCCTTACACCTATCTTAGGTGTAGGGGCGGCACCCCGCTTGATCGTTATTTAGTAGATCCGATCCGTTATGATTGCTCCTTGTTCTTCAAGGATTAGTTTAATATCTGCATAGTTAGGCTTACAAACGGGTTGAAGGATCCAGTGGCGCGTAGGGTGTAGTTTGCTAGCCCTAGACAGGATGTTCCGGGGATCAACCTCGTGTTGGTTTTTAGGCCTTGTCTAGGGTCGGTTTACGATCACCGTGCGTGGCCGCCAGGCTCAATCACGAGTAGGATGTTCCGATTATGTGGTGAAAACCCTAAATCGTAGTAGGTCGTTTTAGCTTTATTTTGATCAAGCAGGACCACCATATATTCGTACACCTCGTACGGATTATGGGTGTATCGGCTCTTTGAGCCGATTCACAGGACAACCTGAGAGCCGATCGAGGCTCGTATTTAATGTTTACGTGTATGCCCTGCAGGAAACTAGGCGAGGCACATCCATCACCTTCCTGACCAGGTATAGGTCAGGTGGCACGCCCTTGCACCAGCATCGGACGTGCGTGCCGAGTCTTTGCGGGCCGTCGCTCGGAGGGATCAGGGCCAGCCGCAGCCCTGGGAGCCTCCCGGCTCTACTGTGTTGCCCGTCGCTGCTCGCCGGTGGGTTTCTGACCGCAACACATACTTCCAAATATTACAAATTGGAAGATTATTTTACACAAACTAATACATAATTTGGAACATAGTTTACACAAACTAATACATAGTTTGTACCATGGTGGACACAAATATAAATATTTTAAAAATAGAAACCAGTTGTGTTGATTTCCGTATGTTCGCTGCCAAGAAAGAACATTCGAGGGCACACCCAGTCACACAAACTGGAAAATCCAGCGGGAGGATTGACGGTGCCCTTGTTGGTTCTACCGATGAGGCGAACAGACAGAAACCTTCCACTACTGGCTTCGTCTAGCCGTAGCCAGATTCGCTGCAAAGAAAGAACACTCTACGTTCTAACTATCGGAGTCCGACTGTAGCTGCAAATGCGCCGGCTCGACGCCGTCGACGAACTCGGCGAACTTGTCCGGGAGACGCTTGATGCCGAGCGGGTCGTCGTCGATGCGGAGGAGGAACTCGAAGCAGCGTCCCTCCACGTCGGAGGAAGACGAAGAGGGCGCAGGCGACGGCGAGCGTGGTGCCGTAGCTGCTCCACCACGGCGGCCCCTGCCCTGTCCCCGGGGCCGTCCAGGGCCGCAGCCTCGACCGCCTCGCCGGCCACCAGGACCCGCCATGGTCTTCCTCGCGGGGCTGGCTGCGTCGCAGGAACACCTAGGCGGCGGAACGCTGGAGCTTTGTGGCGGCTAGGGTTTCTATGGAGGGAGTGGATGAGGAAGAAGAAGGCGCGGCCCCGTTATATAGGCCGGAGGCATGCGGTGGCCGCGGGACGCGTGGCGACGCCATTAACGTGGTTGGCGGAGGTGGGCTGCTGATGCGGACTAAGTCCTTGGATGTGCCCGATCTTCACGGATTTGGATGGGATTCGTGGGGGAGGTGGATGAACAGGAAGAACGTGGGTGGATGGCGGGGTGGATCGAAGATACAAACGCAACACACACACACAACCGGTTGTTCTTCGTTGGCCCGATACACCAACCCAACGGAATTGCAAGAAAAAGACCCACAAGGAGTAGAATCCCTCACAAAAGGTTGGCAATAGCAATCGATAGAGTTCCAAAGAGGAAAAGAGTGCAAATAGATAGAATTGCAAAAGCAAAAGATCCAAAACACTAGAATTCCTAGAATGGAAGAGACCAATCGCCTAGAAGAGTAGATAACTTCATAGATTGGTAGATCTAGAAGGGGTTCCCGCGGGAAGGAGCATAGCTCATGTTTTCTCTTACATCAAGTCTAATCTCAGATCTGAGGCAACCAGCCTATTTATAGGTGGGGGCGAAGGGATAAGTTACACGCTGAAAAGTGCTGTTGTGCTGAAGTTCGATGGGGCGGAAGTTCCGGTCAATTTGGGCGGAAGTTCCGGCCAGGGGTGGAAGTTCCGGTCGGGGCGGAAGTTCCGGCCAAGTTCCGGCCTTGTTCCGGAATTGCGCCATTGTCCCGCAGTAACATCCAGTATGGTTTTCGCCGACTTTCGGAACTTGGGCGGAACTTGGGCGGAAGTTCCGGTGGGCGGAAGTTCCCGTCCCTCGGGGCGGAAGTTCCGGCTGGAGCCTGTCTTCTGGGCGCTGGAAGGCATCTGGAGGGAATCTGGAGGGCATCTGGCCGGAAGTTCCGGTCCTGGGGGCGGAAGTTCCGGCCTGGGCGCTGTAGCTCCATCTTCATCATTTCCAGCTCTCTCTCCATTGGCTTGGCCTTCAGGGCTTGCGTCTTGGTCGATGTACCTGATTGAACATAGGGTATTGGCATGAAGTAGCAAGCCATCCAAAGGAGTATCAAAAGCATACGTGGATAGGAGCGAATTCACCTCATCATGTAGAGCTTTAACTCGGGCTCGCGTCATTGGTCCACTTGGGGGACTTGTTGGTCTTGGTGTAGCGACGTCGGTGAGCGGGGCTACATCATCTCCTCCCCCTTGGGAAAGAGTCGTCCTCGACTCGTGCACCTCCTCATCTCCATGATAGGGCGACAAGTCCGAGACGTTGAACGTGTTGCTCACCAAGTACTTGGATGTCGGAATGTCGATGACGTAAGCGTTGTTGTTGATGCGTTTGAGGACCTTGAAGGGGCCATCTCCTCTTGGCTTGAGCTTGGAGTTGCGCTCATGAGGGAACCTTTCCTTCCGGAGGTGGATCCAAACGAGGTCTCCTTCTTGGAATATTCTTTCTTTTTTCTTGGCGTTGATGCGGTTTGCTTGACGAAGCACATGTTCTTGTATGGTCGCTCTTGTTTCTTCATGTAGCTTCTTCACGGCGGCGGTGCGCTTGTCTAAGTCCATGTTGGTCCGCTCATGAAGGGGGAGCGGGAGTATGTCGAGTGCCGTGTAAGGTTCGAAACCGTAGACTACCATGAAGGGGCTCCTTGATGTTGTCTTGTGCTTGGCGCGGTTGTAGGCGAACTCCGCATGAGGAAGGCACTCCTCCCATGACTTCAAGTTCTTCTTCACGAGGATGCGTAGGAGAGTAGAGAGGCTTCAATTGACCACTTCCGTTTGGCCGTCCGTTTGCGGGTGCGATGATGATGAGAATAAGAGCTTCACTCCAAACTTTGCCATGAGTGACTTCCAAAGATAACTCATGAACTTGACGTCTCGATCCGACACAATGCTTTGCGGTACTCCATGTAGGCGAACAATTTCCCTGAAAAACAATGAAGCAATGTGTGAAGCATCGTCGCTCTTATGGCAAGGTATGAAATGAGCCATCTTAGAGAATCTATCCACTACCACAAATATAGAATCATGACCGTGCTTAGTGCGAGGCAAGCCTAGAACGAAATCCATGCTAATATCGGTCCATGGTGCATTTGGAATAGGCAACGGAGTGTAAAGACCATAAGGGTTGGAGGTATACTTAGCTTGTAAGCATGTTGTACACCGTCGGCAAAGGCGCTCCACATCGCGCTTCATTCTTGGCCAATAATAGTGAGTGGAGAGCATGGCATATGTCTTTTCTCGTCCAAAGTGTCCCATAAGACCACCACCATGCGATTCTTGTAAGAGCAAAAGGCGAAGCGAAGACGTGGGAATACAAAGTTTGTTGCCCTTGAACAAGAATCCTTTGTGCAAATAGAAATCATCGATGCCCTTGTCACTAGAACACTTTGCAAAGATTGGGCCAAAGAAAGGATCGGGAACATATAAATCTTTGATTTCATCAAGACCCAAAACACTAATATCCAAACGAGTGAGTAAGAGGGTGAGTTTGCGGGAAAGAGCATCCGCCACAACATTGTCCTTGCCCTTCTTGTATTTGATCACATATGGAAAGGACTCAATGAAGTCAACCCACTTTGCATGTCGTTTGTTCAAATTGTGTTGACTTTTCAAATATTTCAAAGACTCATGGTCGGAGTGGATAATAAACTCTTTTGGCCAAAGATAGTGTTGCCAAACTTCAAGAACACGAACCAAAGCATAAAGTTCCTTGTCATATATAGGATAGTTGAGGCGTGCGCCATCCAACTTCTCGCTATAGTATGCCACGGGTTTTCCATCTTGCATAAGCACTCCACCAATACCGAGTCCACTCGCATCACATTCAATTTCAAAAGTTTTGGAAAAGTTTGGAAGAACAAGAAGTGGTGCCTCGGTAAGTCTTTTCTTCAACTCATCAAAAGCTTTTTGTTGTGCCTTGCCCCACACAAATGGAACATTCTTTTTCGTAAGCTCATTCAAAGGGCAAGCAATGGTGCTAAAATCTTTCACAAAGCGGCGGTAGAACCCGGCAAGTCCATGAAAACTTCGAACTTGACCAACATTGGTAGGAGTGGGCCAATTGTGGATGGCCTCAACCTTGGAAGAATCAACTTCAATACCATTAGCGGAAACCACAAAGCCAAGAAAAACCAACTTGTCTTGAGCAAAGGTGCACTTGGGGAGGTTAGCATAAAGCTTTTCATGACGCAAGATGCACAAGACTTCTCTCACATGTTGCACATGGTCCTCGAGGTTTTTGCTATAAATGAGAATATCATCGAAATAGACAACCACACTTTTGCCAATGAGAGGACGCAAAATGTGATTCATGAGTCGCATGAAAGTAGATGGAGCATTTGAAAGATCAAATGGCATGACAAGCCATTCATAGAGACCAAGTTTTGTCTTGAATGCCGTCTTCCATTCATCACCTATTGCCATGCGGATTTGATGGTAGCCACTACGCAAATCAATCTTAGAGAAAATCGTGGCACCACTCAATTCATCTAGCATGTCATCTAAACGCGGAATGGGATGGCGATAGCGAATGGTAATGGCATTGATGGGGCGGCAATCCATACACATTCGTTGCGACTCATCCGGTTTAGGAACAAGGATCACGGGAACCGCACAAGGGCTTAAGCTTTCACGAACATACCCTTTTTCGAGGAGGTCTTGTATTTGACGTTGGATCTCCTTTGTGTCTTCGGGGTTGGTGCGGTAGGCGGCGCGGTTTGGGAGAGGAGCGCCGGGTATGAGGTCGATGCGGTGTTCGATGCCTCTAGCGGTGGTAGTCCATGAGGAAGCTCGTTGGGGAAGACATCTTGGAATTCCTTCAAAAGAGACAACAAAGACGAAGGAAGTGTTGTTAAGTTGTTAGTCTCCGAGGATGGCCCCTTGCAAATGAGCACGTAGTGCAATATGGTGGATGGGTTGTGGTGCAATTCTCTCATCTCACTCTTGGTAGCTATGAGGACACTCTTCATCTCACTCATATATGGCTTGTGGCGCTCACTTTCCTTTTGGTGGGTCACTCTCTCACCACTCATCTCACTAGTGATGGTAGCTTCTTTAGCCCTCGCTAAAGCCTTTGCATTGTCCGCAATTACTTGGCTAGGAGTCATCGGGCGTAGGATGAAAGTCTTGTCGCCGACCTTGAAGCTATAGGCGTTTGTGTAGCCATCATGGCTTGCTCTTTTGTCATATTGCCAAGGGCGACCAAGTAGCATGTGGCACACCGTCATGGGCACTACATCACAATCAACGGTGTCTTCATAGGCGCCAATCTTGAAGGATACGGAGACGGTGTGTTGTATCTTGACATTTCCATTGTCACTTAGCCATTGCACATGGTAAGGGTGGGGGTGCTTCCGGAGTGTGAGGTTGAGCTTGGAGCATAGTTCGGTGCTTGCAAGATTGTGGCAACTCCCTCCATCGATGATAACCTTTATTGACTTGCCATTGATTCCGGCTCTTGTTTGGAAGATGTTGCACCTTTGATCTTCGTTGGGGAGTGCATGGGTTGTCAACACTTTGGTCACCACAAGGGATGGGCTTGCATCATGCACACATAGGACTTGCTCTTGGTCTTCCAAGTCATCATCTTCATGATTGGTTGCGGCTTGTACCAAGGCTTCATATTCACCTTCACTCAAGTACTCCACATCTCCATCATCTCGAGTTATCATAACTCTTGTGTTCTTGCATTCAAAGGATTTATGTCCTTGAGCTCCACACTTGAAGCAAGTGATGTTACTAGATCCCGTGGAAGCTTTGGAGGACATAGTTTGTTGATCCGGCTTGAAGCTTGTTGTCTTGAAGGCACTCTTCGTTTGCTTAGGAGGATACTTGGGAGCAATAGCGCTTGTGTTCTTGATGCTTGAGGAGGTGGTTGTTGCATTTCTTGCAGCGAAGAAGGACTTTGTTTTTGCACTTGCTAAGTCTTCTCGCACTTGGCGCTCGGCTCTTGTTGCTTGATGAAGCAATTCAACCATGTTGGTGTAAGGCAAGAACTCCACTATCCTTTTGACGGGAATGTTCAATCCATTCAAGAATCTTGCCATTGTTTGCTCTTCTCCCTCATCTACATTGGCACTCATCATGGTCATGTGCATCTCCTTGTAGTATTCCTCAACGGACTTGAAGCTTTGCTTGAGTTGAGTAAGCTTGTTGAAGAGGTCGCGCTTATGGTGGTTTGGCACAAAGCGTTTGTGCATGACTTCTTGCATCTCTTCCCATGTGTCAATGGGCTCTAGATCTTTCTTGTCACGCTTCTTGTTCACTTCTTCCCACCATACATTTGCATATCCTTCAAACTCAAGTGATGCCATAGCCACCTTCTTTGCTTCGGAGAAGTTGTGTATGCGGAAAATCTTGTCAACCTTGAGAACCCAAGAGAGGTATGCATCGGGGTCTTCTTCTCCGTGGAATTTGGGCATGGTGAATTTGAGCTTCCCAAAGATTTCCTCTTCATTGCGGTCATTGCGTCTAGGAGGTGGTCTTTCTTCATCTTCATCCTCATTATGGTTGCGAGGTTGTCGAGGTTGTTGAGGTTGTTGAGGTGGATCCTCATCTCCATGGCGGCGGTTTGGGAGAGGAGGACGCCTTCCATGAGGTTGCCGGGGGTGTAGCATGACACTAGCTTCACTTGAGGCGTCTTCTTCATTTTGGTACCTTGCTTCACCTTGGTGAGCATGAAGTGCTTGATGAGCTCGATAATTGAGAGGGTTGTGTCTTCTATTGTCCCTATTGTTCCTTCGTGCACCATCATCTTGCGGAGCATCAATATTGATGATTTGGCATTCTTGGTTCACTTCTTGGTCGACGTCATGAGGTGGGTTCCTTTGAGCGTTGGCCACTTGAGATGGGCGTGGTTGCCCTTGTTGTTGACGTGCCTCTTGCTCATGGCGAATACGTTCTTGCTCACGTACATGAAGGAGATCTTGATCATGACGAAGACGTTGTTGTTCCTCTTCGAATTGAGCTTGGCGATGAGCTTGTTGTAGTCTCTCTTGTTCAAGTTGAGCACGTGCTTGCTCCACATCTCGAGCTTGTTGTTGAAGCACTTGGACATCCACATTATGGTGGCGTGGGTCTTCATTAGAATCATGGCGAGACGGTGTAGGAGCTCTAGACCTTGAACTATGAGAGCGCGAAGACCTTGAGTGTTGGCTTCGGTTGTTGGCGATGTTGGCAATAGCTTGTTCAAGGCGTGCCATCCTTTCTTCTTGCCTTCTCATGCTCGCCATGTTTTGTTGACCTTGAGTAGCAAGTGTGGCCCTCATATCATGAGCTTGAGCATCGAGCTTGTCATGGATGTCTTGCACTTGGACATTGAGGTCCCGTCGTTGCACTTGAGCTCGTTCTTCATAGCGTGCAACGGTCTCATCGATCCTTGCCGTGAGGTCATGGATACTCTTGTTGACGGCTTGAGTAGCGATCCAATGTTGGTGCCGTGTCATCGGTAGTTGGTTCCCCTCTCCACTAGACATGGTTACAACTAAAACAAGAACTATGTTGTGGGGTTAGAGGAAAGCTCACAAGTAAGTCAAAGACTCACAACAAAATTGGAAGGGTGTATCAAGGTGAGGAACAACCGGTTACACACACAAAAACAAAACTCTATATGGTGTTAGGTACGGATGTGGAAAGCCAAATGGAAGAACCAAACGAAAAGTCTATTGTCAAAAGTGGGTAAGATCCAAAAGTCACAAGTCAAAGGCGGTGATCACAAAAGGCATACACAATGAGGAACACACGCGTGGGACAAAATGGGGTTAGCGCGACTTGGAAAATGAGCAAGAACAAAATGGTCCTAACGAAGACTACTAGCTCGGTGTCACGCCAACACAAGAGAGACCGTGGCTTGGTTGCAAAATTGAGAAGCAACAAGATTTGCGCAAGACGCCTCTCTTCTCTTTTCTCTCTTTTGCTTAAAAGCTTTGGACTCTTTTGTGTATAGGTGTCACTCACACACTTTTTTCTTTTTCTCTTTTTGTATTTTTGTTACTTTTTCTTTTTCTCACTATGTAAGGATACTACTATCTATGTAAGTATGTCACACTCTTTTGCTTATCTTTTCACACGAGCTTGCTTCGAAGCTTTGCTCAACACACGCACACCCTCACGGTCGGGACGCTTGCGCAATGCTTCGCAACACTAGAAAGCCACTCTCGATAGGAAAGGTACGCAAAAGAGGCTAGGGCTACAAGTTAGGAGCAAGTGATACCACTTGATGATGGTGGCCGACGATCTTGAACTTGCTATGGTGGTGGTGTCAAATGAACCGCTTGAATCTTCGGGGTGCCGTCGTCGTTGTCGATGTTGCGGAAGCTTTGTGGTAGCTGAAATGGCACTCAAACCGAAGTCCAAACACAAGGGGGTTAGTACCAAAACGAAAAACGAAGGTTGCTATCAAAATTTCGGCCAGGCGGAACTTCCGGTCCTGAGGGGCGGAACTTCCGGTCCCGGGCGGAACTTCCAGTCCTGCCGGGCGGAACTTCCGGTCGCAATCAGATCTGCGGGCTGTTCGTCGATTTGGGCGGAAATCCGGGCCGAAATCCTTCGAATTCGAGGAAAATTTGGCACTAGAAGCTGTGGGAAGGTGGGGGAATTGCAGATCAACACCAAAGACAAGTTTCTATTGGAGCAAAACCACAAATAACTCAACAAATCGAGAGATCGATCCAAGGCCAATTTGGGGCTATTTTTGGGAAAAAAATTTGGAAATTTTTTTGGGCGAAATTGGTGGAATTGGGTGGGGTGGAGGTCAAATCCGTGGCAACCAAAGAGCTGCTGATACCATATGATGCGGACTAAGTCCTTGGATGTGCCCTATCTTCACGGATTTGGATGGGATTCGTGGGGGAGGTGGATGAACACGAAGAACGTGGGTGGATGGCGGGGTGGATCGAAGATACAAACGCAACACACACACACAACCGGTTGTTCTTCGTTGGCCCGATACACCAACCCAACGGAATTGCAAGAAAAAGACCCACAAGGAGTAGAATCCCTCACAAAAGGTTGGCAATAGCAATCGATAGAGTTCCAAAGAGGAAAAGAGTGCAAATAGATAGAATTGCAAAAGCAAAAGATCCAAAACACTAGAATTTCTAGAATGGAAGAGACCAATCGCCTAGAAGAGTAGATAACTTCGTAGATTGGTAGATCTAGAAGGGGTTCCCGCGGGAAGGAGCATAGCTCATGTTTTCTCTTACATCAAGTCTAATCTCAGATCTGAGGCAACCAGCCTATTTATAGGTGGGGGCGAAGGGATAAGTTACACGCTGAAAAGTGCTGTTGTGCTGAAGTTCGATGGGGCGAAAGTTCCGGTCAACTTGGGCGGAAGTTCCGGCCAGGGGCGGAAGTTCCGGTCTGGACGGGCGGAAGTTCCGGTCGGGGCGGAAGTTCCGGCCAAGTTCCGGCCTTGTCCCGGAATTGCGCCATTGTCCCGCAGTAACATTCAGTATGGTTTTCGTCGACTTTCGGAACTTGGGCGGAACTTGGGCGGAAGTTCCGGTCCCTCGGGGCGGAAGTTCCGGTCCCTCGGGGCGGAAGTTCCGGCTGGAGCCTCTCTTCTGGGCGCTGGAAGGCATCTGGAGGGAATCTGGAGGGCATCTGGCCGGAAGTTCCGGTCCTGGGGGCGGAAGTTCCGGCCTGGGCGCTGTAGCTCCATCTTCATCATTTCCAGCTCTCTCTCCATTGGCTTGGCCTTCAGGGCTTGCGTCTTGGTCGATGTACCTGATTGAACATAGGGTATTGGCATGAAGTAGCAAGCCATCCAAAGGAGTATCAAAAGCATACGTGGATAGGAGCGAATTCACCTCATCATATAGAGCTTTAACTCGGGCTCGCGTCATTGGTCCACTTGGGGGACTTGTTGGTCTTGGTGTAGCGACGTCGGTGAGCGGGGCTACATCAGCTGCGGCCGCTCGGCAGCCGAGGCATTGCCATTAACGTGGCGCAGACTGCCGAAGCGACGCAGCGGCGCCAGTCGCAGGCGCGTTTGAGAAGACGCATCGACGCCGGGTCGCTGCCAGGCGGGCCCGACGAAATGTCCGCCGGATACGACCGGACACTTTCGGCGTCCGCGCAGTGTCCGCGGAGACGCATCCGAGGCGCATATTTGGGCCAGGTTTGCGTCTCCGCGGACGGCCCGCTTACTTTGCGTCACCCCGCTGGAGAGGGTGCCAGACGCATTTCCGGTCACGGCGGACGAAAACGACCATTTGCGTCGCGCCGCTGGAGATGCCCTCACGCATCAAATCAGGGGCTGACTTCAATCGCACCTGCACTCTAAATTCATGAATACTGCACTACCCCTAGCAACTCCTACGCCACCCTGCCGTGGATAAACTACTCCGTACTAGCTCAACATTATGAGTCAACAACTCTGGAGGAAATGGCAGATAGCATCACATGTTGGTGACATTTTTGCACAGAACCACAACATGTGTTCGTTTTTGCAAAGAACTCCACATTTTGTTGTAATCACTTGCACAAAACACGGAATCCATTATTAAAAGTTTTAATGGAAAATTAATCTCCATTGTCGTCTGAATTGGTATGTTCGGATCGGTTTGTCCAGCAACGAAGCGAAGGCGGCTACTGTCGTTGCCAATTCGACGGTACCTTGGAGGAGGGATCCTCACGAGGGGAGAAGAAGTAGGGGGCATAGGATGGAGAGCACTCGAGACGGTGGTACGCGATTTACCCAGCTTCAGAACACCTGCGCGATGGCAAGGCCTACTGCTACTTGTTTGGAATTATCTGGGCGCTTTCGCGTTGTTACAATGAGTTATGGTTGTGCCTCTAGGCTCCTTGATCCGGCTTATAAAGACGCATGGATCTAGGGTTTACATGGAGAGTCCTAGCGGGAATACAAGTTGCCTAACTACGGTACAATATCTTGCCGTGTACGTCAAGGATCCGCCTTCCATCAGGACCGTGCTGGACTCGGATACTTCATGGGCCTTCACGGATCCGGCCTCCTTCGTAGGTCGGTTGGGATCCGGCTTCCTGTTCCTGGGCTGGACTTCATCCTTCAGGATCTACAGCAACTGGGCCGCCCGATGGGCCACATGCCACATCACCATATGTGGGCCACCCGGGCTTGCCGGATCTAGGCCATGTCGTTGATATACCCATAAAGTATACCCACAACAGTAGCCCCCGAAGTTCTCCGAGATTCATCATTCCTCCGACTTCACTTAGCTCGGATCTGAAGAGAATCTTGAAGAGCTTGAAAAACTTCCTTGTTTCCGATGTTATCTTCTTCGGAAATCTCTTGATCTTCAGTAACGGCAACACAGCAGATTTTCCACTTTTCCCGCGCACAACTTCCTTTTTTCCCGCGCTAAATTTTCAGAGATGCGAATTTTTAGCCGGAAATTTCGGGAGTGCACAGTTAAGTTACCTCCGTGTCGTTTTACCGCTTTCAACCTAAGACACGTGTCACACATCCAATGGTGCGACCGTTCAGTTTCCACCGTCAGATCCGAAACACGAATCTTTGCGCGAGGTCTATAAATACCCCCACGCGCGGTAACTTTTCATCCTTTCACCTCCTCACCACCTCGTCTTCTTCCTCGCGCCGCGCCGCCAGTTAGATCTCAACTCCGGCGAGCTGCTCCGCGGAAAGCTTCGCTCGCCGCCACTCCAAGCCTCCCCTCACGCCAAGATCGCTACGGTTGATCGGGAATCTCTTCCCGCCGCCGATTCGTGGTCAAGCAGCGAGGTTTGCTTCAAGTCCGGCGATCTTCACTCCACCGGAGCTCCGTCGGACCAACGCGCCATTAACGGTTGTTTGCCTCCATGCTTGGTCCATCGTGTAGTGACAATATCTTGCCGTGTACGTCAAGGATCCGCCTTCCATCGGGACCGTGCTGGACCCGGATACTTCATGGGCCTTCACGGATCCGGCCTCCTTCGTAGGTCGGTTGGGATCTGGCTTCCTGTTCCTGGGCTGGACTACATCCTTCAGGATCTACAGCAACTGGGCCGACCGATGGGCCACATGCCACATCACCATCTGTGGGCCACCCGGGCTTGCCGGATCTAGGCATGCCGTTGATATACCCATAAAGTATACCCACAACAGCTACCCTTCACCATGGTCCCCGGTGTGATCGACAACATCAGCACATGAGGTGTTATGCTAGCGGTGGGGATGAGATCGACAGAAGGACAGTGGGAATCCATGGTCGGCGTCCTGGTGCTCTACTGTCATGCCACCATCATGTGCAGCGGTTGCTCGTCGGCGGTGGTGGAGTAGATGCTCACCCCTCCCACGAACTCGACGAACGAGAGACCATGTCCGGTCAGGCGCCGATGTAGCGCGCCAAACCATGCCATGCTGTCAACAGGCTTCTTCCGGTCTAGGTCGTAGTAGGACTAAGAGAGGACGTCTCAAGTAGTTAAAGAAACAACATGTCCGCCTTACTGATCGACTACAGTACCGCCGAGGCGGCAAGGCGAGGGGAGCTGCCTTGTCGTGCTTGTCTGCATCCTAACAATACATAGCAGCAATGACCTCAAGATGGAGATCTCTTTGATAGGGATGGGTGAGTCGAGGACAACGCAGCACAACTGATACACCTCGGCGCAACACGGACGGAGCCGGTAGAGCATGACAAGCTCGCTCCCGCCATGGGTGATGCGCCTAAGGACCATGCCAATTCATCCTCTGCCTCCATGGGCCAACATGGCAGCGTTTGTGTCGATGTGTGCGGGCAAGGCTCGCGGAAGGACAACGCGACATGCGATCAGTGAACGCTCTCTCGCCTCGACCAATATGCGAGCAAGGCTGACGGTCTTCAGGTTGCTGTG
The DNA here is from genome assembly GCF_019359855.2 of Lolium perenne. Taxonomy (NCBI): domain Eukaryota; kingdom Viridiplantae; phylum Streptophyta; class Magnoliopsida; order Poales; family Poaceae; genus Lolium; species Lolium perenne. The sequence goes on from NC_067244.2 coordinate 171,065,214, forward strand.
AACTTGGTGAGACTGGCTGCCTCCTCCTGGTATCGGGACAAGTTGATATGTACATACCAATTCAGTTGAATAAGGACAGAAAATACCATTACGCTTTGTGACACCGGGCTAGACTGGCTAACTGGCTATTAAAGCTTTTAGTGATTGGCTATGTGTTTTGTGCAAATGATCACAACAAAATATGGTGTTCTATGCAAAAACAAACGCATGTTGTGGTTCCTTGCAAAAAATTCACAACATGTGGTGTTAGATGCTATTTCCTAACAACTCTGTTGTTGTTGCTGCACACGATACGAGCACATCACTGGCTGTTGTTGCATTAGTTGGAAGAAGAAATGCATGCCGTACGGACCTGAGCCCGTGCTTAATCACCCAGACGGAGAGCTGTCGCTGCTCACCCAGGTGAGCAGGAAAGACCGCAGTTTTGTCTTACGGGATGTGACCCGCGCTTTCCCCATCCCATCCCGTCCACCCGAAAACTGGTCAACACACATCCAGAGACGAGATTGACCGGCTAACACAGCTCCACGTCGTGGTCAACGTTTACACTCCGGCGGTCGTCGTTCCTTGTTTAGTTGAACCTTTCCGCGATTTGACCCAATCCATCCTCCTGGTTTAGATGCCACTAACCTTTTGATATATTATTATCCCTCCCTTTTAGAAACACTTGAATTGGTATAAAACTAGGCATGACTGGTCGAACTGCTTTTCATCAAAGATACCCCCGGTTTATCACGAGGGGGATTCTTGTGTGAGCAGCATGTCCTACTCCTGTGGATTCTGACCAAAATACACAGCAGTATGTTTGCTGTGCCTAACATAGAATCCCCACCGTAATCGTGACCTCCTCCTTGGCACAGCTGATTACCAGAGGCATCAACCTAATCCGCACACAGACGGACCTTGTGGTGGACAGGTGGTGGTGGTCCTGCACTCGCGCCCTCTCTGAACAGGCAAATATACTAATCCCGGTATAGAAATCCAGCCCACCGCACTATGTCAGTCACAATGTGACATGGTGCCGCGTTGCGATCAGCGCGGGGCCCGTGGCACCTACTCTCTCCTGTTATCTTGCCAAATTCAGCAAACCGAGCGAGAGCTCAAAGGGTCACATGACCTTCCTCACCCTTAATTAAGTAAAAAGGGTATGCTCCACCTCCACGGATGGGCAGATGATGTACTAGTACCTGCAGCCACTATTAGCCAGTGTTGGAATTAATTTGCTGTTCTGGCTACCGCAGACAGTGTGCGACAAGCAGCAGCTCGCTCCAGTGCAGTCATGATCGGGTATGCTTGTCACAGCGCACGAGCATCGGCAGGCATGGACTGATGATGCAAGCGAGCGAGTCAGAAGGGTTTGCTTGGTACGGGCGGACACGCAGATAAAAGTTATCTATCACCGGACCGACACGTGGAGGGAGGAGGGACACGCGTGCTGGTGAGCTGGCGCTGACGGAGCTGGGCCGATGACGGTACAGTTTAAGAAATGAGATCTGGCTGACGGAGGGGGGTTTGATTAGAGGCATGGCATCAGCGGTGAAAAGGCTAGAAAGGTCCTCACATGGATCAGCCACCCAGCACAGCAGCACACTCTGGCTTTGCCTTTGCCCTTTCCGCTTTCGGCTCACGAGCTCACACACAAGCTGTTTCTGGAGCATAACCAGTAGGCAGTGCAGGTGTATCCTGTTCCGTTCTGTCCAAGTTTAGTTACAGTTAGTTTCCTGGTCGGTGAGAATCTGGTGTGCAACTTAACCAGACCACACACCATCTCCTACTACTAGTAGTAGCAGTGCTAAACGCGGCAAGAAAAAAAAAGTGAGAAAAGGGAAATCGTGATTAGACGAGGAGAGCAGAGAATATAAATAGCGGCTCGGAACTGCCGAAAGAGGGAGGCACGAAGCCGGCCGGCAGGCGGTTGCTCTTTGTCCGTTGACGCCGCAACAAAGAAAGGAACAAACAACAAACTCGCCCAAGCCTCGATGGCGCCGCATCTCCAACCGCGCATCGTCCGCCAGCCCGCCCGATCGATCGCGGCCGTCCGTGCGGGACACGTTTCGACATCCTGCGGCCACGCCACCGGCATCGGTTCAGCTCGCCTGTGGCCACTTGGCCTCCCCGCGCAATTTATTTCTGACGACGACGCGCGCAACGGAACGCGGCGACGGCGACGACGACGTCAGGCTCCGTTAAGCACGTGGGGAAAGCTCGGAACTGCCCTTGGAAAGGGATTGGTGTAATGGGTGCGGGTGGTGTGGTGGTTGCACTGTTCCAGGTGAGGTGAGCCCAACGGCCCCTACTACTAACCTACAGCTACAGGAATAGGATACCCATCATGTACCGTTTCTTTGGGTTGGCTCGGAATTGGTTCAAGACCAGCCACCTACTTCCGTCCACCGCTCCCTCCAAATACCAGCGATACGTTATTAGTCAAAAAATAGAGATAATAAACAAAATGAATCATCTTCTCAGGCCGCCCAACGGCTCCACGGCGGACGAAAGCTCAAATTTGTGTTGAGAAATGTGTAGGGAGGGACGCGCCGCTGACGTCCGCGCATCCTCCCTCTCCGGCCGCCGTCCCACTCGGTAACATCTCGGCAACCGTTTTGCCTTCCGCAAGGTGGTGTTCTGCGTCGCCATCGACGAGACACGAGCTTTGGGTGTTGTGGTGGCATTACCAGCGGCCGCATCCCTTTGAAGGCAAAATGAGCGTGCATGCCCTCGTCCACACGGGCCCACACCATTGCCACCCTCGCTCCCCTTGTCTCTATAGCACCGATAACACCATCGTGGCAGGAATGTGGGATGGCCGTGGAAGATGACGAAGAATGACACCGAGGCCGGGTCCTCAAGGCCCAACCCGCAGGGCACCCGCGTCAGCATCAATGTGCATCTTGCATGGGCACAACCAAAGCAGGAAGTCGTAGGGTGGGACGGCATGCACCTGGCCACCCGCTAGCACCTCAACGCACGGAGGGCCTCGACGACAAGTTCGGCTACGACATCGCCTCGGCCGTGGTCAAGACGAAGGAGGGGGAGGAGACGCCGGAGGGGTATCTCCTCATGGGCAAAGACAACACGGGCGAGGAGGCTTGGATCAACTCCCCATCATGCCGCCCGATGTGGGATAGTAGGAGGCTCTCCGCCTCACCATCGTTGCCTCAGAACTGCAGGAGGTGAACGAGTGGCACTAACTCGCCGTGCGGCTACACGAGTCGGCACTCTCAGTAAGAACCCCACAACAATGGTCCACACCAGCACCGGAAACGACTGCTTTGGCGCCGCAACCATCGCCATAGACCAAGGCATCATCAAGCCATGTGCATGCTGTTATCGCCCGATTTTAGCCAAATTAGGAGATGGGCCATGATTGAGATGGGCTTAGAGGATATGCACATAAAGTGTTTCTGAATCGGCCTCGTGCAAAAGTTTGGGCTAGATTGCCCGTATATCTGTACATTATGATAGATTACGTTTCAGTTTAGAATTAAGAGATAGAGTTTGGTTCGTACACAGTTAGGTTTAGAAAGTCTACGGACTATAAATATGTACCTAGGGTTATTGAGAAAGGAGGACGATCACGTTCACAACAAACACAATCTAGGCGCATTGCCACCCCTTGTTTCGAGGGTTTCTTCCGGGTAAGCGTCATGCTGCCCAGATCGCATCTTGCGATCTGGGCAGTATCAGTTTATTCGTTGTTTTGTGTTGCTCGTACTGAAGCCTTGTTGATGGCGAGTAATACTGTTATCATAGATGTTTAGGGGCTAACATCGATACTTTTCTGATATGTTTGCTTAGTTATGCTGCCCCTAAATATCTAGCTTCCTTTACACCTATCTTACGTGTAAGGGCAGCATCTTGCTTGGTCCTTATTTAGTAGATCTGATCTGTTATGGTTGTTCCTTGTTCTCCAAGGATTAGTTTGATATCCGCATGGTTATGCCTTGCAAACGGGTTGAACGATCCAGTAGTGCGTAAGGTATGGTTTGCCGATCCAAGAGGGGTTGTTCCGGCAATCGACTCTGTGTTGGTTTTTAGGCCTCTTCTAGGACTAGTTTTCTGTTATCTTTTGTATCTGCCAGGCTCGACTACGCGTAGGATGTTCCAATTATGCGGTGAAAGCCCTAGACTGTCGTAGATCGATTTAACTTGGTTTTGATAAAGCAGGATCCCCATGTTATCGTAGATCCAATACGAACCATGGGTCAATCGGCTCTTTGAGCCGATTCACAGGGTAACCTGAGAGCCGATCGAGGCTCAGATTTAATGTTTACGTGTCTGCCATGCAGGAAACTAATTGAAGCAATCCACCACCTTCCTGACCAGGTATAGGTTAGGTGGCACGCCCTCGCAATAGCCAGGACGTGTGCCGGATTTTGCGGGCCGTCGCCCGAGGGACCAGGGCCCACCAGCAGTTCTGGGAGCCTCCGGGCTCTTCGTGTTGCTCGTCGCTGCTCGCCGGTGGGTTTTGGCAGGCAACACATTCTGGCACGCCCGGTGGGACATTCTACAGCAACTGCGTCAACATCTGCAGCTGAGATGGCGGACGGACCAATCACGTACGAAGATCTGCCTGAGGAGCATAAGAAAAAATATGATGATATTAAAGCTGTCTTCGAAGCCGATCTCATCGGCTCTTTCGAGAGGACCCGTAAACATGGCGTTAGGTGGAAAGGGTTCTCACCCGAAGGCGTTCTCGATGAAGTAGATCTATCTGTCCCTTCAGAGGAACGCACCAGAGCTCTGCGCCAGGAAGTTAATTACATGGTGGCTCATTCTCTACACCGTCATTCTGAGAGCCTGGTGAACGCTTTCGAGCGCATTGCGGTTCGCGTGGTTCGGGAAATCATGAAGCATCAGTACTCTCCGTCAGGGCCTGCCCTAGGGACTCACCAGGGAGAAATACCGTTCCAGACCAGACCGCAGCTGCCATTCACGCTTGCAGCTCCAGAGCCACAGGGTTCACCGGCATACGTCGTCTACAAGATTGGAGGCGATCCTGGCGATTGCCAATTCATGTATGAACCGCCTAAAGAAATCCCACATGGATACGTGTGCACATACGTGCCAGACTGCAATAACTTGGCGCGCACGAACCAGATTGCAGCAGGAGGGATTTCTGGAGCGGACGTCGATAAACAGGCGTGGCTAGCTAAATATGCCACCGGAACGAGTCATGAAAGCTCAGCCCCTGCAGCTCATACCGTGGAACAAATCAGTACAATCTTGAGAGACCAGTTCGGCATCCTGCCAAAGAGGAGAACAGTCGGCTATTCCAAGCCGTACCCCAACGAATATGATTTGATTCCGCTGCCGCCCAAGTATCGGCTCCCTGAGTTCTGAAAGTTCAATGGATCAGAAGGGTCTAGCTCAGTTGAGCATGTGAGCCGATATTTGGCACAGTTGGGCATGATTTCAGCATCAGACCCGTTGCGTGTAAGGTTTTTTGCGCAATCTCTCACAGGACCGGCTTTTGGGTGGTACACCTCGTTGCCACCAGATTCAGTCCGGACGTGGAAACAACTGGAAGAGCAGTTTCATGTTCAATATCACTCAGAAGCTACCGAGGCTGGCATTGCCGATCTGGCGCAGGTGCGGCAGAAGCGGGGAGAAACGGTGTCAGAATACATTCAGCGTTTGACGACTGTCAAGAACCGATGTTATTCGGCTCGTTTAACTGAGAAAGAAGCAGTCGATCTGGCAGCGTTGGGCCTCGCAGCACCGATAAAGGATCTGGCTTTCCAAGTGGAATACAATTCACTGGCGCACATGGTCCAGAAATTAACATTGTATGAGCAACGCCACCCAGAATTGTACCAAGAAAAGTTCAAACGCCCGATAGGCCTGGTCGAGACAGAAGAAGTTGGGGACTCTGTAGAAGACCAGGAAGTAGCCGTGGCTGAATGGGCTCGGGGGGCAACTCCCGTGTCCTGCAAATGGGTGAAACAACAAGGGCCTGCAAAAGGGTTTGACTTCGATGTAAGCAAAGCTGAGCAGATATTCGATTTGTTGCTTAAGGAAAAATAGCTGAAGTTACCCGAAGGCCATAAAATCCCTACGGCGCAAGAAATGAACGGGAGACTGTACTGCAAGTGGCATCACTCGTTCACCCATATCACCAATGACTGCAAAGAGTTGCGTCGACAGATCCAAACGGCGATAGAACAAGGCCGTTTGATCCTTGGTCAGTTTGCCATGAAAGTGGACACGCAACCATTTCCTGGCGTCAACGTAGTGGAACACAATCACTCCACGAGGCGTCAGCCGGATTTCTCATTCGATGTTAACATGGCAGGGCCTGTATACCACCATGGCAGGGATAAAGAAGAAATCGGTCACTCCCGTGGCAAGGAAAAGGAGGAGGCCGGCCACGCGACCGGCCCCGATATGATGACAGACGGTACATCACCGAGGAACAAGTGAGAAACGTGCGGTATCAACGACCGCTCTCCGCTCATCTCCTTAACAAATATGAGTGTCAGTACGACCGACGCCGGCGGTACAACATAGATGACGAAAGATATCGTCGGTCTGATGTAGACAACGGAAAATGTCGTCGGTATGATAGAGATGACGAAGGATATGAGCACCGCGCTAAGGGGAAGTCAAGAGAGCAGGAAGAAATGGACATACACTGGGATTGTCCTTTCTTTAAGCACTGCTGGGATTCAGGAATGAGCCGATTGCCTACAATCGACAACTGCCCGGAATGTAGACAGCAGAAGGAGGACACAGGTGAGGTTTCAGTGTTCAAGCGTCTAGGGCCTCTCCCATCTCAGAACAGACAAGCTGAGTCATCTCGAGTGGAAGATTTCGAGGAGTCAGAAGATGAAGAAGAAGATAGATACCACCGGCCAAGGTGGTGCCCTGATGGACTCAGTCACTCCCAAAAGCGTAGGGTTCAGCGGCTACGTAGCTTGGAGGAAGCCGAGGTGCAATACCTGCACACGTTGAGGAAAGTGCGGCCCGATCTGGCCGTGAAAATTCAGCAAACTTTGGAGACGGAGATTCGTCCACAGAAGAAAGAATGGCGCCCTAAACAAATAAAAGCCGATGCGAAGGCATCGGCTGGCACAAATATGGTGTTCATACTTCCGTCGGAGTTTTGTGCTCCAAGAACCGAAGAAGTGCCGGTAGCACAGTTTGACTGCGGCCCACGGCCAGTTATCTTTGAAAAGCCACGAGAGAAGAGCTACAAACATTTGAATGCCCTGTACCTAAGAGGTTATATCAACGGGCAGTCTGTCAGCAAGATGTTGGTTGACACGGGAGCGGCAGTCAATATAATGCCATACTCCATGCTACGGCGTTTGGGACGCTCTAACGCAGATCTGATCAAAACCAACGTCACACTAAGCGACTTCAACGGCCAAGCATCAGAAACGCAAGGCGTTCTGAACGTGGATCTAACCGTGGGCTGAAAAACCGTCCCTACATCATTCTTCATCGTCGACAGCAAAAGCACCTACTGACAAGGTACTAACTTGTCAATGCCTACAGGTAGTAGACTAGGGTTTCGTTGGATGTAGAGGGCAAGTAGATCTCGAAGGTTTCAGCCGAAAAGTACTCGACGAAATAAAACTAGGGTTTGTTAACAATGATTCGATGATCCTCTCGTCCCTCGACCCCCCCTTATATATGAGGCGAAGCCGAGGGATTCATATTGTACACGTTACAGAGTCCGGGAAGGTTCTTAACTCATCCCGTAAGATTACAAACAACTCTTCCTATTACAACTCTAACTTTCCTTAATAATATCTTCGGGCTTCCGAGTCTTCTTATATTTCGGGTAGTGGGCCTTCATCAAACCCCGGGTACTATCTTTAGCAGGCCCATTGGGGATGCCTATGTCAGTAGCCCCCGAGATTTTGCTTCAATCATAGAATCAGGGAAAATCTCCCCTGTTTATTTTTACTCGACAACTTTGACTTGTCTATATTTCTTCACATGAATTTCTATTTTGTACAGGGATAATGGTAGTTGGGGCTAGTTCATCTGACGGATCAGGTACTAGTTAACTGCTCTAGTGGCAATCCGCAAAAACCTACTTCAAGATCACGTCCCTGGACATGATCTCGGGATACTGGTGTAAACTTCGACAGGTGCCGCTTAAGGTCTTACCATTCTGTCGAGTCCCAGTTAAATTTATCGGGTACCTAACGCGTCCGTTAGGATTTTTCTTCATATCTGTTGATACGGATAAAAGTAGCAAACCATCGTCAGAGATGGGGCCATGCCGCACAGAACGGATTTGGGGTCTTACCTTCGTAGTGTTTTGCGGCATTCAGAATTTATGCGCAACTTTTGGCGTTCTGAGAATATATTGTCGAGTGCTTATTCGGCTGTTGGAATAGCACATTTCATCGAGTCAATTTTTGACTTATATTGCTCTCCCGATGGGAGTATATGTAGAGTTATCTTTATAACTCGAAATATGCTCCTTCTTCCGTCCTTTACTTTTTTTTCTTTCTATTTTTCTTCTTGATAATTTTCATCGGGCACGCGAACAGCGTTCCCGATGGGAGTAGCCCCCGAGGCTACAGCCAAGGACTTGTGCTTGGTTGTAGGCTCAACATTTTAGTACACCTTGTCGCTATATTGTCATTCTTTCTCGATATCTGTTCATCTCTCGGGAGGGATTGGATTCACGCCAACTGCTGCATTCCATCCACAATGCACCAATGCCTGATACAGTGGGATGGAGATGAAGTGGAGGTCGTTCATGCAGATGACTCGATCGAGATCTCAATAGCTGGCATGAATATTTGGGACGCAGAAGACCAAGAGCCGATCTCTGGAGTCAGTTTGGACGGCTGTGAGCGCATCGAAGCTACAAAAAACGGGGTGAGGCTGGTCTTATCCACCGTCCTGACAGAGTAGCAAGAGCAAAGTCAATGGACGTACGTGGCAAGGCCGATCCCTGCGATCGGCCCCAAAAAATAAAAAGCAATGATCTCACCTCAAGCATGTCACGTAGTCGTAGTAGGGAGACTCCCTCCCGTAGTAGAGCACAAATAAGTTGTAAACCTTCATTGAGCAATGCAATAGAAAAGGGGGCCGATTCCAGCAATCGGCCCAAATTATCCTCACCATACGTTTTGCCTGTGTTCAGCATCGATCTAGCAGGCGACGGAAAGCTAGGATATGGATTTACATCGGCTGATGAGCTAGAAGAGATTGACATTGGTCCCGGGGATAAGCCACGACCAACATTTATCAGCAAAAAGTTAGATCCGCATCTGAGGGGCCTGATGATAGCTTTGTTGAAAGCATACCCAGATTGCTTTGCCTGGGATTACACAGAGATGCCCGGGTTAGACAGGAGCATCATTGAGCATCGGCTCCCTCTTAAGAAAGGATTTCGGCCGTTCCAGCAGCGAGCACGACAGATGAAGGCCGAAATTTTAGAAGAAGTCAAGAAAGAGATCGAGAAAATGTTGAACGCCGGGTTCATCAGGCCATGCAGGTATGCTGAGTGGATTTCTAGTATCGTATCTGTAGAGAAAAAGGACGGCCGATGGCGCGTCGCCATAGATTTTCGGGATCTCAATAGAGCCACTCCAAAGGATGAGTATCCAATGCCGGTAGCAGAGACATTGATCAATGCAGCTGCTGGTCATAAGGTTTTAAGTTTCATGGATGGCAATGCCGGTTACAACCAAATTTTTATGGCTCCAGAAGATATACACAAGACTGCGTTCAGAGTACCAGGTTCGGTGGGTTTGTTTGAATATGTAGTCATGACATTTGGACTGAAAAATGCCGGCGCAACATACCAAAGAGCCATGAATTACATCTTTCATGATCTGATCGGCAAGTTGGTGGAGATTTACATTGATGACGTGGTAGTCAAGTCTGTTTCAGTAGAAGGACACTTGGAGGATTTGCGACGCATCCTGGACCGAAATAGAAAATTCGGGCTAAGAATGAATCCAAAGAAGTGTGCTTTTGGTGTAACGACCGGTCAATTCTTGGGTTTCTTGGTTCATGAACGCGGAATTGAGATCGGCCTGAAAAGTCAGGAGGCAGTGCGAACAATGAAGCCACCTACCACGAAGAAGGAACTCCAGTGTCTCATCGGGAAAATCAACTTCGTCAGAAGGTTCATCTCCAATCTGTCGGGGCGAATCGAGCCGTTCATGGGATTGGTAAAAATTAAATCTGATGAGGAGTTTATTTGGGGACGAGCAACAACGAGCGTTTGACGAGATTAAAGAGTATCTAACGAAGCCACCCGTGTTGGTTCCGCTGACAAGACAGACCATTCTATATTTACTTGTCAGTAGCTAAAACTTCCATCGCCTCAGTGGTGGTGCAAGTTTATGATGGTCTGGAGAGAGTCGCTTTCTACATCAGCAGAAGGATGTTGGATGCAGAGACTAGGTACCCTGAGATCGAGAAGTTGTGCCTCTGCCTATTTTTTACCTGCACCAAGCTTCGTCACATCTTGCTGTCAGCGGAAGTTGTCATCATATGCAAATCAGATGTCATCAAACATATGCTGTCGGCTCCTGTGTTGAAAGGCCGACTCGATAAGTGGATGTTTGCATTATCGGAATTTGATATCCGGTATCAGCCTGCGAAAGCAGTCAAGGGACAGGCGTTGGCCGATCTTATTGCTGAACGAATCAACACTGATATAGCAGCACTGTCTGTGCGTGCATGGGCCATGTTTTTCGATGGATCGGCTTGTGATGATGGCTGCGGCATCGGCATTCTACTCGTGTCGCCCCGGGGGGCAACATATTCCTTCTCCATCAGGCTACCTACCCCTTGCACCAACAATGTCGCTGAGTATGAAGAAATTACGCAAGGGAATGGAGTTGCTTATGGAAGCCGGGGCAGAAGCAGTGGAACTTTTTGGAGACTCAAAATTGGTGATTTCCCAACTCACGGAGGAATACACATGTGAGAGCAACTCGCTCTTCCCATTATGGATGCAATGCCGTGAGCTGATGGCACAAATTAGGTACATAAACTTCAACTGGATCCCGAGGTCGCAAAATACCGAGGCGAACGATCTCGCACAGATGGCGTCAGGCTACAAGGACGTAGCAGGTGGAGCCGATGTTTAGGTACAGTTCCTGGAATCGGATGACTGGAGAGCCGATATCTTCAATTACTTGAAAGATTCGGCTCGGGGGGCACCTAAACGGATAAGGTACAAGGCCATGAAGTATGTCCTTATTGGGGATGACATGTTCTACAGGACTTTGGAAGGGTTACTTCTCAGATGTCTGGGACCAGCCGAGTCAAATCGGCTCTTACACGAGGTACACGAAGGCGCCTGTGGAACTCACCAATCGGCTCATAAGATGAAATGGTTGATCAGGCGATCGGGGTTTTATTGGCCCACCATGCTTGAGGATTGTTTTAAGTACTATAAAGGGTGTCGAGCGGTGTCAGAAGTTTGGGAAAATTCAGACGGTACCCGCATCAGCAATGAACCCCATCATCAAGCCTTGGCCATTTCGAGGTTGGGGCATGGATATGATCGGCAAAATCAATCCTCCATCGAGCAAAGGCCATATGTGGATTTTGGCCATTACAGATTATTTCACTAAATGTGTGGAGGCCGTCCCTATGAAGTAGTGGCATCGAAAGATGTTATCAAGATCGTGAAAGAACATGTCATTCATAGATTCGGGATTCCCCAGACTATCACGACCGATGGAGGTTCGGTCTTCGTTTCTCACGAGTTTAGAAAGTTCTGCGAGGACATGGGAATTAAGTTGATCCGATCGTCTCCATACTATGCTCAAGCAAATGGGCAAGCTGAAGCGTCCAACCAGAGCCTTATCAAGTTGATTAAGAGGAAAGTCGACGAGCACCCTAGACGTTGGCACGAGGTATTGTCAGAGGCTTTGTGGGCTTATCGCATGTCATGTCATGGAGCGATAAAAACCTCGCCATACCATCTGGTCTATGGACAAGAAGCCGTATTGCCCTGGGAAATCACGGCCGGGTCGAGACGTATTACGTTTCAGAATGATTTAACAACTGAAGAATATGCAGCCCTGATGAGTGATAGCATTGAGGATCTAACGAAACTTAGATTGTGGTCGCTCGAGAAAATTAAAGAGAACAAAGCCAAGGTAGCTCGCGCATATAATAAGAAGGTGAGACCAAAGGAGTTCCACGTTGGTGATCTGGTATGGGAAGCTGTATTGCCATTGGGGACTAAGGATGCAACGTATGGTAAATGGTCTCCAAATTGGCACGGGCCGTACAGGGTCGACCAAGTTTTAAAGGGTAACGCATCCATGCTCGAGGAGCTGAGCGGTGTGAAATTCCCAGTGGCTGTCAATGGTCAGCATCTCAAGAAATATTTTCCAAGTATGTGGGATGATGGACAGTGAAATATGGGGGGCGATGCATGAAATCGGCCAGTAAAAAAAATACAAAGCAACAGGACACAAAGCACAGCCGATGCACAAACATCAACTTTAGACTAAAAAGCCGATGCGCAGCCATCGACTCCAGAGGTACAAACCGTTACGAGCAGGTATCAGGTTACATGGATAGGCTCTACTGAAGGAATTCCGCGAAGGCACGGAGGGCGTCAGCACGGACACGATCCACCTCGGTGATCTCGGCCTCGTCATCTTCGTCCTCGCCCGTCACTAGCCGTTTGTTCAGGGCACGTATTTCTGCCAGATCAGTTTTCAGTTGAGCTTTGAGGCCTTCTGCTTCCTCTTGGGAGCGGGCAATAAGAGCTTCCTTATCGTAAATAAGCTGTTTGGTTGCCCGGACCCTCTCTTCAAGATCCGCCAATTCCTTTCGCAAGGTCTCAAGTTCGGCGGTGCTGACAGAGGTGTCAGTTTTGGCATCTAAGGCCGCCTTTTTCTCATTGAGCAGCTGACATTTGTCTGCAATGTCGGCTTTCAACGGAAGTTGGGCGTGGCGTAGATCGATTCTATGGCGAGCTAACTTCACCCTTGACCCGTAGACAGACAGAGTCACAACTGGCCAAAGTTTCACCTGCAACGTTACCGGGAGATGGTGCTTGATTTCTTCAAGAACGCTCTTCACTTCCTCGGGGTTTTCGACCAACGTCTCGATCGGGGAGGAAAGCAAGGCTTTGAGACGCTGGAATTGACGTAGGACAGCGCTGGGTCGTGGTTCATCGCATGCCGTAGAAGGAGCTGGTTCGATGGATTCAGGGTCGAACGTTAGCAAGCCCGAGAGGTCATAACCCTGACAAACAGAAATAGCGTCAGTATGCAGCAAAAGGGAAGGGTAAGCCAAACGAAAGGAGTATACCTCTCCTGAGACCAGGGGGACAGCCGATAATGAGGTAATCTGCTCTTGTGTTTCTGCTGGGGGCTTGGCCAAATTGGCGACCTTGTCAACGACACCTTTAGGGATTACTGGATCCAGGTTTGCGGAGGGCATCTGTACTTCCTCGACTCCCCCACTAGAAGTGTCATCAGTCTGCAAAGGAGGTGGTTAGCCGATGTGAGCAGCAATGGATTAGCATGAAAGATGAGCCGGGGAGAGTATGGAGGGTAATTACATGTGAAGCCTCTTGGTTTGATGAAGGGGCTTGCGGTTCCTTTCGAGTCCACTTGGTGCTCACGCCCTGCCCCGCTTTGATTGGAGCTTGGGGGGCAACAGGTTCAGGAACTGGCCTTTTCCTGGAAGCCGATGGTGGCAAATCTGGCTGGCTCTGCATGGTGATTTTCCCAGAGTTGTCCGAGCTCGAATCCCCTCGATTGGATTGTGTTTCCTCGCTGGAGTTGTCTTCGGTGGAGGCCTATATAAAAAAGGGGGTTAGTAAGCACAAGCATGTTGGCAGAAGCCCATAAGGATAGATGAAATCAATCAAGGCATGGATCAACGTACGTGCAAGCTCTCTTGATCTGGAGAAGGGCTCCGACTCTTCAAAGTTTTCCTGGTGGCTACATTCCTCACCATCGTTCTCGCCTTGGTTGGGGCTCGGGGGGCAGCTGGCCCGGAAGATACTTTGCTCTTGGAAGCCGATTTTGGTGAAATCGCCTGGCTCTGCATCACAACCTTTTTCAAGGGCGGCGAGCTTTTGCAGAATAGGACCACAGGAGCCGGTGGGATGAATTCAAAGGGGGAGCCGTCATCATATGTAGGTTCTGGACCATCTTGTTGCTGCAAGGAGACAGGGCAAGGTTATAAAAATCATTGTAAGCCACTTCAAGAAAATTTGCGAGTGGTAGTACCTGTTCTGCGAGGATATTATATTCAGCATCGAGTTGTTTCAGCAACGGTCCCAGAGCTCTCCTGAAGGCATGAGTTTTCCACATTGACCACCAGGTCTCAAAACCATCGGTTGACGAGGTGAAAGAGAGGTCGTTAGGGACTGGGATGGCTAGAGCATCAAAGAAAGAGTAACACCTCTGACCGGTGAGGACATCGGGCAAGTCAGCTCTGCTCTCTGTTAAGTGGTGGAGGAAGAAATGGGGAGACACCTGCCCAAGACCAAACTGCCGGGCTGCTACGACCGGCTGATAGGACTCATAACCAGGTTTGATTATTGATGTCTACTTCCCCCTCCTTTTCCTGTAGACAGTGTTGGGCCTCCAAGAGCAGAGGTCTGTAGAACAGCAGCAAGTTTTCCCTTAAGTGGATCACCCAAGGTTTATCGAACTCAGGGAGGAAGAGGTCAAAGATATCCCTCTCATGCAACCCTGCAACCACAAAGCAAGAAGTCTCTTGTGTCCCCAACACACCTAATAGGTGCACTAGTTCGGCGAAGAGATAGTGAAATACAGGTGGTATGAATATATATGAGCAAGAGTAACGGTGCGTAAAAATAGCTTGTCGGGCGTGTAGTTGATGGTGGTAGTATTGCAGCAGTAGTAACACAGTGAAACAGTAAACAAGCAGTAGTAACGCAGCAGTATTTAGGAACAAGGCCTAGGGATTAGACTTTCACTAGTGGACACTCTCAACATTGATCACATAACAGAATAGATAAATGCATACTCTACACTCTTGTTGGATGATGAACACATTGCGTAGGATTACACGAACCCTCAATGCCGGAGTTAACAAGCTCCACAATTCAATGTTCATATTTAAGTAACCTTAGAGTGCATGAAAGATCAATTCGACTAAACCAAGTACTAACATAGCATGCACACTGTCACCTTCATGCATATGTAGGAGGAATAATACACATCAATACTATCATAGCAATAGTTAACTTCATAATCTACAAGAGATCATAATCATAGCATAAACCAAGTACTAACACGGATGCACACACTGTCACCATTACACCGTGTAGGAGGAATAAAACTACTTTAATAACATTGCTAGAGTAGCACATAGATAAATTGTGATACAAAATACATTGCAATCATAAAGAGATATAAATAAGCACCTCACTATGCCATTCATCAGTGAATAAGTATTCTGTGAAATATAGCCTAAGAGACCCACACGGTGCACACACTGTCACCTCACACGTGGGACAAGGAGTCTCCGGAGATCACATAAGTAAAATTCACTTGACTAGCATAACGACATCTAGATTACAAGCATCATCATATGAATCTCAATCATGTAAGGCAGCTCATTAGATTATTGTATTGAAGTACATAGGAGAGAGATGAACCACATAGCTACCGGTACAGCCCCGAGCCTCGATGGAGAACTACTCCCTCCTCATGGGAGACAGCAGCGGTGATGGAGATGGCGGTGGTGTCGATGGAGGAGCCTTCCGGGGGCACTTCCCCGTTCCGGCAGCGTGCCGGAACAGAGACTCCTGTCCCCCAGATCTTGGCTTCGCGATGGCGGCGGCTCTGGAAGGTTTCTGTGGGTTTCATCGAACGCCTCAGGATTTTCGTGACGGAGGCTTTAAATAGGCGAAGAGGCGGCGCCAGAGGGTCGAAGGGGTGCCCACACCATAGGGTGGCGCGGCCCCCCCCTGGCTGCGCTGGCCTAGGGTTTGGTGGGCCTGTGCCCCCCCTCTGGTCCTTCTCGTGTGTTCTGGATGCTTCCGGTGAAAATAGGAACCTGGGCGTTGATTTCGTCCAATTCCGAGAATATTTCGTTACTAGGATTTCTGAAACCAAAAACAGCAGAAAACAGGAACTGGCACTTCGGCATCTTGTTAATAGGTTAGTTCCAGAAAATACACGAATATGACATAAAGTGTGCATAAAACATGTAGATAACATCAATAATGTGGCATGGAACATAAGAAATTATCGATACGTCGGAGACGTATCAGCATCCCCAAGCTTAGTTCTGCTCGTCCCGAGCAGGTAAAACGATAACACAGATAATTTCTGGAGTGACATGCCATCATAACCTTGATCATACTATTTGTAAAGCATATGTAGCGAATGCAGCGATCAAAACAATGTATATGACATGAGTAAACAAGTGAATCATATAGCAAAGACTTTTCATGAATAGCACTTCAAGACAAGCATCAATAAGTCTTGCATAAGAGTTAACTCATAAAGCAATAATTCAAAGTAAAGGTATTGAAGCAACATAAAAGAAGATTAAGTTTCAGCGGTTGCTTTCAACTTGTAACATGTATATCTCATGGATAATTGTCAACATAGAGTAATATAACAAGTGCAATATGCAAATATGTAGGAATCAATGCACAGTTCACACAAGTGTTTGCTTCTTGAGGTAGAGAGAAATAGGTGAACTGACTCAACAATGAAAGTAAAAGAATGGTCCTCATAGAGGAAAAGCATCGATCGCTATATTTGTGCTAGAGCTTTGATTTTGAAAACATGAAACAATTTTGTCAACGGTAGTAATAAAGCATATGTATCATGTAAATTATATCTTACAAGTTGCAAGCCTCATGCATAGTATACTAATAGTGCCCGCACCTTCTCCTAATTAGCTTAGACTACCGGATCATCACAATGCACATGTTTTAACCAAGTGTCACAAAGGGGTACCTCTATGCCGCATGTACAAAGGTCTAAGGAGAAAGCTCGCATTGGATTTCTCGCTATTGATTATTCTCAACTTAGACATCCATACCGGGACAACATAGACAACAGATAATGAACTCCTCTTTTATGCATAAGCATGTAACAACAATTAATAATTTTCTCATATGAGATTGAGGATATTTGTCCAAAACTGAAACTTCCACCATGGATCATGGCTTTAGTTAGCGGCCCAATGTTCTTCTCTAACAATATGCATGCTTAACCATAAGGTGGTAGATAGCTCTTACTTCAGACAAGATGAACATGCATAGCAACTCACATGAAATTCAACAAAGAGTAGTTGATGGCGTCCCCAGTGAACATGGTTATCGCACAACAAGCAACTTAATAAGAGATAAAGTGCATAAGTACATATTCAATACCACAATAGTTTTTAAGCTATTTGTCCCATGAACTATACATTGCAAAGGTGAATGATGAAATTTTAAAGGTAGCACTCAAGCAATTTACTTTGGAATGGCGGAGAAATACCATGTAGTAGGTAGGTATGGTGGACACAAATGGCATAGTGGTTGGCTCAAGTATTTTGGATGCATGAGAAGTATTCCCTCTCGATACAAGGTTTAAGCTAGCAAGGCTATTTGAAACAAACACAAGGATGAACCGGTGCAACAAAACTCACATAAAAGACATATTGAAAACATTATAAGACTCTACACCGTCTTCCTTGTTGTTCAAACTCAATACTAGAAATTATCTAGACTTTAGAGAGACCAAATATGCAAACAAAATTTTAGCATGCTCTATGTATTTCTTCATTAATGGGTGCAAAGCATATGATGGAAGAGCTTAAACATGAGCACAACAATTGCCAAGTATCACATTACCCAAGACATTTATAGCAATTACTACATGTATCATTTTCCAATTCCAACCATATAACAATTTAACGAAGGAGAAACTTCGCCATGAATACTATGAGTAGAAACTAAAGACATACTTGTCCATATGCTACAGCGGAGCGTGTCTCTCTCCCATAAAGTGAATGCTAGGATCCATTTTATTCAAACAAAACAAAAAAACAAAAAAAACCGACGCTCCAAGCAAAGCACATAAGATGTGATGGAATAAAAATATAGTTTCAGGGGAGGAACCTGATAATGTGTCGATGAAGAAGGGGATGCCTTGGGCATCCCCAAGCTTAGACGCTTGAGTCTTCTTGATATATGCAGGGGTGAACCACCGGGGCATCTCCAAGCTTAGACTTTTCACTCTTCTTGATCATAGTATATCATCCTCCTCTCTTGACCCTTGAAAACTTCCTCCACACCAAACTCGAAACAAACTCATTAGAGGGTTAGTGCATAATCAAAAATTCACATGTTCAGAGGTGACACAATCATTCTTAACACTTCTGGACATTGCCCAAAGCTACTGGAAGGTAATGGAACAAAGAAATCCACCCAACACAGCGAAAGAAGCAATGCGAAATAAAAGGCAGAATCTGTCAAAACAGAACAGTCCGTAAAGACGAATTTTAAAATGGCACTAGACTTGCTCAGATGAAAATGCCCAAATTGAATGAAAGTTGCGTACATATCTGAGGATCACTCACGTAAATTGGCATAATTTTCTGAGTTACCTACAGAGAATTAGGCCCAGATTCGTGACAGCAAGAAAACAGTTTCTGTGCAGTAATCCAAATCTAGTATTGACTTTAGTATCAAAGACTTTACTTGGCACAACAAAACACAAAACTAAGATAAGGAGAGGTTGATACAGTAGTAAACAACTTCCAAGACACAAATATAAAACAAAGTACTGTAGCAAAATAACACATGGGTTATCTCCCAAGAAGTTCTTTCTTTATAGCCATCAAGATGGGCTCAGCAGTTTTAATGATGCACTCGCAAGAAATAGTATTTGAAGCAAAAGAGAGCATCAAGAGGCAAATTCAAAACACATTTAAGTCTAACATGCTTCCTATGCATAGGAATCTTGTAAATAAACAAGTTCATGAAGAGCAAAGTAACAAGCATAGGAAGATAGAACAAGTGTAGCTTAAAAAATTTCAGCACATAGAGAGGTGTTTTAGTAACATGAAAATTTCCACAACCATATTTTCCTCTCTCATAATAACTTTCAGTAGTAACATGAGCAAACTCAACAATATAACTATCACATAAAGCATTCTTATCATGAGTCTCATGCATAAAATTATTACTCTCCACATAGGCATAATCAATTTTATTAGTTGTAGTGGGAGCAAATTCAACAAAGTAGCTATCATTATTATTCTCATCATCAAATATAGGAGGCATATTGTAATCATAATCAAATTTATCCTCCATAACAGGTGGTAACAAAAGACCAATATCATTATCATAAATAGGAGGCAAAGTATCATCGAAGTAAATTTTCTCCTCAATGCTTGGGGGAATAAAAAGATCATGAAAACCAGCTTCCCCAAGCTTAGAACTTTCTATATTATTATCAACAATGGTGTTCAAAGCGTTCATACTAATATTACTACCAGCATGCAAATAAGATTCCATAGGTTTTTTAATTTTCGCATCAAACAATCCATGTTTTAAATCAGGAAATAGAATAAGAAGATCATTCTTGTCCATTATGCCAAACTAGTGTAAACAAGAAACAAAAAGATGCAATTGCAGGATCTAAAGGAAATAGCTTCGAGTACTTACAACGGCGCCGAAAAATAGCTTAGTAGCCGAGATCCGGAGGGTGAGTACCTTTTACCTTTCCTTCCCGGCAACGGCGCCAGAAAATAGCTTGATGTCTACTTCCCCCTCCTTTTCCTGTAGACAGTGTTGGGCCTCCAAGAGCAGAGGTTTGTAGAACAGCAGCAAGTTTTCCCTTAAGTGGATCACCCAAGGTTTATCGAGCTCAGGGAGGAAGAGGTCAAAGATATCCCTCTCATGCAACCCTGCAACCACAAAGCAAGAAGTCTCTTGTGTCCCCAACACACCTAATAGGTGCACTAGTTCGGCGAAGAGATAGTGAAATACAGGTGGTATGAATATATATGAGCAGTAGCAACGGTGCCAGAAAATAGCTTGCTGGCGTGTAGTTGATGGTGGTAGTATTGCAGCAGTAGTAACACAGTGAAACAGTAAACAAGCAGTAGTAACGCAGTAGTATTTAGGAACAAGGCCTAGGGATTAGACTTTCACTAGTGGACACTCTCAACATTGATCACATAACAGAATAGATAAATGCATACTCTACACTCTTGTTGGATGATGAACACATTGCGTAGGATTACACGAACCCTCAATGTCGGAGTTAACAAGCTCCACAATTCAATGTTCATATTTAAGTAACCTTAGAGTGCATGAAAGATCAATTCGACTAAACCAAGTACTAACATAGCATGCACACTGTCACCTTCATGCATATGTAGGAGGAATAATACACATCAATACTATCATAGCAATAGTTAACTTCATAATCTACAAGAGATCATAATCATAGCATAAACCAAGTACTAACACGGATGCACACACACTATCACCATTACACCGTGTAGGAGGAATAAAACTACTTTAATAACATTGCTAGAGTAGCACATAGATAAATTGTGATACAAAATACATTGCAATCATAAAGAGATATAAATAAGCACCTCACTATGCCATTCATCAGTGAATAAGTATTCTGTGAAATATAGCCTAAGAGACCCACACGGTGCACACACTGTCACCTTTACACACGTGGGACAAGGAGTCTCCGGAGATCACATAAGTAAAATTCACTTGACTAGCATAACGACATCTAGATTACAAGCATCATCATATGAATCTCAATCATGTAAGGCAGCTCATGAGATTATTGTATTGAAGTACATAGGAGAGAGATGAACCACATAGCTACCGGTACAGCCCCGAGCCTCGATGGAGAACTACTCCCTCCTCATGGGAGACAGCAGCGGTGATGGAGATGGCGGTGGTGTCGATGGAGGAGCCTTCCGGGGGCACTTCCCCGTTCCGGCAGCGTGCCGGAACAGAGACTCCTGTCCCCCAGATCTTGGCTTCGCGATGGCGGCGGCTCTGGAAGGTTTCTGTGGGTTTCGTCGAACGCCTCAGGGTTTTCGCGACAGAGGCTTTAAATAGGCGAAGAGGCGGCGCCGGAGGGTCGAAGGGGTGCCCACACCATAGGGTGGCGCGGGCCCCCCCTGGCCGCACCGGCCTAGGGTTTGGTGGGCCTGTGCCCCCCTCTGGTCCTTCTCGCGTGTTCTGGATGCTTCCGGTGAAAATAGGAACCTGGGTGTTGATTTCGTCCAATTCCGAGAATATTTCGTTACTAGGATTTCTGAAACCAAAAACAGCACAAAACAGGAACTGGCACTTTGGCATCTTGTTAATAGGTTAGTTCCAGAAAATGCACGAATATGACATAAAGTGTGCATAAAACATGTAGATAACATCAATAATGTGGCATGGAACATAAGAAATTATCGATACGTCGGAGACGTATCAATTATTCTGTTTGATGTGCTCATGCCAACTGGAAGGAAGCAGGGACGGATCATGGTGGAATACAATTGCGGGGTGCTGGTGTCGTCGGCAAAGCTGTCTAGCCTGAAGGAGACTGGGTTTTCAAAAATTTCAGATTCCGTGTAAGGAAAGAAGAGAGGATTGTCCAGGCCTTGGAAAAAAAGCTGAACCACTTTGATGCTTCCTTGGGGATCAGTTTACTACCTGGAAGGCTATACAAGGCTTGGCCGTAGCTAGAGCATCGGATCTGCTTCCCGTTAGCATCTGGAAAGGTGCAAGTGGCCAAAAGTGGGAAGTTTGGGATATGGTTCTGGAAATACAGCTGAGCCCATAGCTGAGTAAACCACCAGGGACCTCCTGTTTTGACTGTTTTTTTTGGGAAGATAATTTGACGGACATTAGTTGGAGATATCGATAGACCTCTCCAAGGAACAGTTTGCCGATGCCAAGCTGGGTGCCTCTGGCAAGTTCATAGGCCAAGGGAAGATAATTCTTGGTCGGAGCAAGTGAAGGGCCACAGAATATGAAGTGTTCCAACCAGAAATTTAGGAAGGCCGTGTGTTCTTTCTCTCACATGTGGCCTTTATTTTTCATGTGGCGTCGAAGGTAAGCACCCCAGTTTGTGCACTCTGTTTTGGAAGAGAGCTTGAAAGGGACCCTTGGCAGCATAAAAGCAGAGGGGCTGGGGGATGTAACGTCTAGGCCAGTGATCATTACCACATCAAGCAGAGTTGGTGTCATGGGGCCGTGGCCAAACATGAAGCAGTTTAGAGCATCAGACCAGAAGTAGCCGATGGTTTTTAGAAGATTTTCATGCTTCTCAAGGGGAGACAATGATAAGGACAGAGCATCGGCTATTCCTGTGATTTCCCATTTGGATTGGTAAGTTTTGGATACTCTACTGTACCAGGAAACCCAATCTTCAGGAGGGTTAGGCCAGGCTCGTAAGCAGTCGGTCCAAGAAGTTAGATCTAAATTCTGGTTCACGAAGGGGATCCTATGGGCCTCGCAAGAAATCAGATAGGCAGGACTCTCGACAGTACGGGGGCCAAGACAAAGAGAGTTTGGAAGAGAAGGATGCGGCAACAGAATGTCTGATACCTAAAATTAATGGTGGAATAAGGCATTAATTCAGATGTTTGCTATTAGTTCTAACACTATGCTCGGACAGCGAGGGGCAGTTAAAGATTACCTTCAGGCCAGAGACCGTTGCGTTGGCGTTGGACGATTCCGCCATCTGATTCGCTGGCGGAGATGAATCTACGCGGTTGGGGATCTGGGATTCGCGTTGCCGCGAGTTGAATCTGTTCGATGGGCAATTGGAGATCTGAGTTTGGTCTTTTAGACGAGGGTCATAGGTTACCGTTTGAATTTGGGGAATGTCCGCTTGGACCTGTCTAAATAGGTAACTGAGTCTGGTCTTACTGGCGTTTTATGGTAAAAGACCGATGCATTGCTATCGGCTCTTTGTGCGTTGACCTACTTTGACAATCGGAAAAATCAGACATAGAAGCATTCTTCATTGATTAAAAGGGGTTTTTACAATAAGAGCCGATTGCTCACAAAAGGGAGTGCTACCTAATGTACTACTACTAGCCCTATTCTAGTAGCCCCTAATCTAGGGGTCGGCGCCGTCGCTTCCCTCGTCGTCGCCGTCCTCGCTGCCATCGGCGTTGCTGCCGGCGATGTCTCCGTCGCTGCTGTTGAAGCCGTCGACAGGGGCTTCTTCTTCTTCTTCGTCGGCGTCATCGTCGTCCTCCGACCCGGCGCGGAAGCACTTCGCCGGCGGGTATTTATCGGAGGAGGTTTCGTCCTCCGTTTCATCCTCTTCGTTGGAGGAGATGTCCTCGCCCCAGGAGAAAGCGTCGTCGTCGCTCTCTTCCTCCAACTCCCCGTCAACGAGGAAATGGAAGTTATCCTCCCCATCGGTCAAGGATTCGTCATCCTCTGACCTGACGGCGAAATCCCAATCCGCCTCGTCCCACCACAGTGGGGCGAGCGCCTCGTACGCCGCTATCGGGTCGTACTCCGGCGTCGGCTCACGGGAGGAGGAGGATTGGGAGGAGAGACCCGAAGAGCAGGAGGTAGAGGAGGAGTCCATGGTTGCAGAGGAGGGGAGTTTCGATTGCTAATGCAGAGCAAGAGGATGAGGAGGCAAACTGCTCGGATGAGGTTAAATAAAGGGGATACATTGGAAGATGATTCAATGCTGTGGCAGTTTTCGAGGATGCGGTGCCAAAACTGTCAAATCGTGCAGTACGTAGAAGTTGAGAAGGCAAGGCATCATGATGGAAGGGCACTGTAGCGGTTCTGCTCTGCAACGCGTAACCCGATGAAGGAAAACAGAGTGGTTTTGGAATTATTATTGCCAAAACCAGGGGGCATGTGTTATCGCCGGATTTTAGCCAAATTTCGAGATGGGCCATGATTGAGATGGGCTTAGAGTATATGCACATAAAGTGTTTCTGAATCGGCCTCGTGCAAGAGTTTGGGCTAGATTGCCCGTATATCTGTACATTATGATAGATTATGTTTCAGTTTAGAATTAAGAGATAGAGTTTGGTTCATACACAGTTAGGTTTATTCCAAAGATAGAAAGTCTACGGACTATAAATATGTACCTAGGGTTATTGAGAAAGGAGGACGATCACGTTCACAACAAACACAATCTAGGTGCATCGCCACCCCTTGTTTCGAGGGTTTCTTCCGGGTAAGCGTCATGCTGCCTGATACGTCTCCGACGTATCGATAATTTCTTATGTTCCATGCCACATTATTGATGTTATCTACATGTTTTATGCACACTTTATGTCATATTCATGCATTTTCTGGAACTAACCTATTAACAAGATGCCGAAGTGCCGATTCTTTGTCATTGCTTTTTGGTTTCAGAAATCCTAGTAACGAAATATTCTCGGAATTGGACGAAATCAACGCCCAGGGTCCTATTTTGCCACGAAGCTTCCAGAAGACCGAAGAGGAGACAAAGTGGGGCCACGAGGTGGCGACACCATAGGGCGGCGCGGCCCAAGCCCTGGCCGCGCCGACCTAGGGTGTGGGCCCCTCGTGCCCCATCCTGACCTGCCCTTCCGCCTACTTAAAGCCTCCGTCGCGAAACCCCGATGCACGAGAGCCACGATACGGAAAACCTTACCGAGACGCCGTCGCCGCCGATCCCATCTCGGGGATCCAGAGATCGCCTCCGGCACTGCCGGAGAGGGGAATCATCTCCCGGAGGACTCTACGCCGCCATGGTCGCCTCCGGTGTGATGTGTGAGTAGTCTACCCCTGGACTATGGGTCCATAGCAGTAGCTAGATGGTTGTCTTCTCCCCATTGTGCTATCATTGTCGGATCTTGTGAGCTGCCTAACATGATCAAGATCATCTATCTGTAATTCTATATGTTGCGTTTGTTGGGATCCGATGAATAGAGAATACTTGTTATGTTGATTATCAAAGTTATATCTATGTGTTGTTTATGATCTTGCATGCTCTCCGTTACTAGTAGATGCTCTGGCCAAGTAGATGCTTGTAACTCCAAGAGGGAGTATTTATGCTCGATAGTGGGTTCATGCCTGCATTGACACAGGGACAATGATGAAAGTTCTAAGGTTGTGTTGTGCTGTTGCCACTAGGGATAAAACATTGATGCTATGTCTAAGGATGTAGTTGTTGATTACATTACGCACCATACTTAATGCAATTGTCTGTTGCTTTGCAACTTAATACTGGAAGGGGTTCGGATGATAACTTTGAAGGTGGACTTTTAGGCATAGATGCAGTTGGATGGCGGTCTATGTACTTTGTCGTAATGCCCAATTAAATCTCACTATACTCATCATGATATGTATGTGCATGGTCATGCTCTCTTTATTTGTCAATTGCCCAACTGTAATTTGTTCACCCAACATGCTGTTTGTCTTATGGGAGAGACACCTCTAGTGAACGGTGGACCCCGGTCCAATTCTCTTTCTTGAAATACAATCTCATCGTAATCTTGTTTTACTGTTTTCTGCAAACAATCATCTTCCACACAATACGGTTAATCCTTTGTTACAGCAAGCCGGTGAGATTGACAACCTCACTGTTTCATTGGGGCAAAGTACTTTGGTTGTTTTGTGCAGGTTCCACGTTGGCGCCGGAATCCCTGGTGTTGCGCCGCACTACATCCCGCCGCCATCAACCTTCAACGTGCTTCTTGGCTCCTCCTGGTTCGATAAACCTTGGTTTCTTTCTGAGGGAAAACTTGCTGCTGTGCGCATCATACCTTCCTCTTGGGGTTCCCAACGAACGTGTGAGTTACACGCCATCACTGCCCAGATCGCATCTTGCGATCTGGGCGGTATCAGTTTATTCGTTGTTTTGTGTTGCTCGTATTGAAGCCTTGTTGATGGCGAGTAATACCGTTATCATAGATGTTTTGGGGCTAACATCGATACTTTTCTGGTATGTTTTCTTAGTTATGCTGCCCCTAAATATCTAGCTGCCTTTACACCTATCTTAGGTGTAAGGGCAGCATCTTGCTTGGTCTTTATTTAGTAGATCTGATCTGTTATGGTTGTTCCTTGTTCTCCAAGGATTAGTTTGATATCCGCATGGTTAGGCCTTGCAAACGGGTTGAACGATCCAGTAGTGCGTAAGGTATGGTTTGCCGATCCAAGAGGGGTTGTTCCGGGAATCGATTCTGTGTTGGTTTTTAAGCCTCTTCTAGGACTAGTTTTCTGTTATCTTTTATATCTGCCAGGCTCAACTACGCGTAAGATGTTCCAATTATGCTGTGAAAGCCCTAGACTGTCGTAGATCGATTTAACTTGGTTTTGATAAAGCAGGATCTCCATGTTATTGTAGATCCAATACGAACCATGGGTCAATCGGCTCTTTGAGCCGATTCACAGGGTAACCTGAGAGCCGATCGAGGCTCAGATTTAATGTTTACGTGTCTGCCATTGTTGGAGATATGCCCAAGAGGCAATAATAAAAGTGGTTATTATATATATCTTTATGTTTATGATGAATGTTTATATACCATGCTATAATTGTATTAACCGAAACATTGATACATGTGTGATATGTAAACAACAAAGAGTCCCTAGTATGCCTCTTAACTAGCTTGTTGATTAATGGATGATTAGTTTCATAATCATGAACATTGGATGTTATTAATAACAAGGTTATATCATTGTATGAATGATGTAATGGACACACCCAATTAAGCGTAGCATAAGATCTCGTCATTAAGTTATTTGCTATAAGCTTTCGATACATAGTTACCTAGTCCTTATGACCATGAGATCATGTAAATCACTTATACCGGAAAGGTACTTTGATTACACCAAACGCCACTGCGTAAATGGGTGGTTATAAAGGTGGGATTAAGTATCCGGAAAGTATGAGTTGAGGCATATGGATCAACAGTGGGATTTGTCCATCCCGATGACGGATAGATATACTCTGGGCCCTCTCGGTGGAATGTCGTCTAATGTATTGCAAGCATATGAATAAGTTCATAAGAGACCACATACCACGGTACGAGTAAAGAGTACTTGTCAGGAGACGAGGTTGAACAAGGTATAGAGTGATACCGATGATCAAACCTCGGACAAGTAAAATATCGCGTGACAAAGGGAATTGGTATCGTATGTGAATGGTTCATTCGATCACTAAAGTCATCGTTGAATATGTGGGAGCCATTATGGATCTCCAGATCCCGCTATTGGTTATTGGTCGGAGTGAGTACTCAACCATGTCCGCATAGTTCGCGAACCGTAGGGTGACACACTTAAAGTTGGATGTTGAAATGGTAGAACTTGAATATGGAATGGAGTTCGAATATTTGTTCGGAGTCCCGGATGAGATCCCGGACATCACGAGGAGTTCCGGAATGGTCCGGAGAATAAGATTCATATATAGGATGTCATTTTATGTGATTTAAAATGATGCGGAAGGTTCTATGGAAGGTTCTAGAAGGTTCTAGAAAAGTTCGGAAGAAACCACCAAGGAAGGTGGAGTCCCTCCGGGACTCCACCTCCATGGCCGGCCAACCCTAGAGGGGGAGGAGTCCCAAGTGGACTCCCCCAAAGGGGGCCGGCCACCCCCTCCATGGAAGGTGGAACTCCCACCTCTAGTGGGAGTCCTAGCTTGGGTAGGTTTCCCTATCATATGGAAGGTTTTGGGTTCGGGTCTTATTCGAAGACTTGTAGTCCAACACTTGGGGCTTCCACCTATATAATGAGGGGCCAAGGGGAGGGGGCCGGCCACCCCAAGACCACAAAGTGGCCGGCCACCCCCTCCCAAACCCTAGCCGCCCCCCTCTCCTCCACAGCCCTCGCGTGCTTAAGCGAAGCTCCGCCGGAGTTCTCCACCGCCACCGACACCACGCCGTCGTGCTGTCGGATTCAAGAGGAGCTACTACTTCCGCTGCCCGCTGGAACGGGAGGTGGACATCGTCTTCATCAACAACCGAACGTGTGATCGAGTACGGAGGTGCTGCCCATTCGTGGCGCCGTGATCAAGATCTTCTACGCGCTTTTGCAAGCGGCAAGTGAACGTCTACTGCAGCAACAAGAGCCTCATCTTGTAGGCTTTGGAATCTCTTCAAGGGTGAGACTCGATAATCCCCTCGTTGCTACCGTCTTCTAGATTGCATCTTGGCTTGGATTGCGTGTTCGCGGTAGGAAATTTTTTGTTTTCTATGCAACGTTATCCTACAGTGGTATCAGAGCCGTGTCTATGCATAGATGGTTGCACGAGTAGAACACAATGGTTTGTGGGCATTGATGCTTATGTTATCTTTAGTTTGAGTACTTTGCATCTTTGTGGCATAGTGGGATGAAGCGGCTCGGGCTAACTTTACATGACCGCGTTCATGAGATTTGCTCCACGCTCGACATGCAACTTGTATTGCATAAGTGGCTTTGCGGGTGTCTGTCTCTCCTACTATAGTGAAGATTCAATTTACTCTTCTATTGACAACACTAGAATCAACGTTGTGGTTCATGTTCGTAGGTAGATTAGATCTCTCTCGAAAACCCTAAACCACGTAAAATATGCAAACCAAATTAGAGACGTCTAACTTGTTTTTGCAGGGTTTGGTGATGTGATATGGCCATAATGTGATGATGATTATGTATGAGATGATCATTATTGTATTGTGGCAACCGGCAGGAGCCTTATGGTTGTCTTTAAAATTCATGTTGAGTAGTATTTCAAAGAAGTTGTAATAGTTGCTACATGGGAGAACAATCATGAAGACGGCGCCATTGACCTTGACGCTACGCCGACGATGATGGAGATCATGCCCGATGATGATGGAGATCATGTCCGTGCTTTGGAGATGAAGATCAAAGGCGCAAAGACAAAAGGGCCATATCATATCACATATGAACTGCATGTGATGTTAATCCTTTTATGCATCTTATTTTGCTTAGATCACGACGGTAGCATTATAAGATGATCCCTCACTAAAATCTCAAGATAATAAAGTGTTCATCCTTAGTAGCACCGTTGCCAAGACTTGTCGTTTCGAAGCATCTTGTGATGATCGGGTGTGATAGAATCAACAAGTGCATACAACGTGATGTAGCCCCGGTCACCGACGTCGCTACACCAAGACCAACAAGTCCCCCAAGTGGACCGATGACTCGGGCTCGAGTCAAAGCGCTACATGATAAGGTGAACTCGCTCCTCACCACCCTTGACCTCGGTACCCCTTTGGATGGATTACTACCTCATGCCGATGTGCTATGTGTCATTAGGTACAAGGCACATCAAGACGCCGGAGAAGAGGAGACGCCAAGGTCAAGGGAGGGAGAGAAGCATCTGGACATGGAGATGATCATGAAGCCGAAGCCGACGTCGCTCGAAGCGCTCCAAGGAAGAGACGGACGCTGGCCGGTCCAGGACCCGGTCAGACCGGACCCACGACCGGACGCCCCGGTCACAGGCCCGGTCAACCGGGCGCAAACCGGCGCAGCTCCCTCGTACCGGACGACGACCGGACCCAGGACCGGATTCTTCGCAGAATCCCGGTTGGCGACCGGTCGACCGGACCCTTGACCGGACAGCCCGGTCCCAGGCCCGGTCAGACCGGACCCTTGACCGGACAGCCCGGCCACAGGCCCGGTCCGACCGGACCCAAACCGGATCTGACGGGAGTGCCCCACCAAACTGCCTTAACTTATCCATTCGCGAACCTGTTCGCCCTTGCTGGCCATGTGTGCCTATATAAGTAGCTAGGACCCCTTCTTTACCCCTTAGACAAGATGATAGCTTAAACATGACTTTGAGCTTTGTCTCCCTAGGGTTTCATCCCTCTGTAATCAAGGCCACCCTTGTTGTTGATCTAGATATGTGAGTGAGATTCTAGTGTGAGCACTCTCTCTCTCTCCCCGATCTCCTTCTCCAACACCGATCTCTCACCTCGGAATTCTACCACGTGTCTCTTCCGGGTTGATTCTATTGGCATGGTCCATCGAGCCACGGGGGTAAGTATCGATTGTATCGGGTAGGTGTGCGTGCGTGAGTTCCTCGTGTTCTTCGTGTTCATCGTGTTCTTCGCGCTCTCCCTCTCCTTCCCCTTTGGATTTCGGGTCAACCGCAAGATCGGGCCACACACGGGGTCTTAGACCTCATCATATGGTATCAGAGCCTTTGGTTTCCGCGAATTTGACCCTCCACCCACCGGATTTGCCCTCTAAAAATTTTCCCAAAAAATACCCAAAAAATAGCCCTAAATTGCCTCTTGACCGATCTGTGATTTGGTTGCGTTTTGAGTGGTTTTGGTCCGTGGATCTGGTGTTGTTGTGCTTGATCTACTATTTCCCCAACTTTGAGCCTCCAATTCCATCATTTCCCTTCGTTTTGGTCGATTTGGATTTGGTTTGGGGAAGAACAGGAGAGAGAAATCTCAAATTCGTGAAACCCGGTTTCGAGCCCGGTCGACCGGGCCACAGACCGGACGAGCCAGCACAGAACCCGGTCGACCGGGCGGCAACCGGACAGGCCGGTCTAGGACCCGGTCCAACCGGACCCCAGACCGGGCGCAGCAACGCGCCCCCTTCGACCTCGTTTTCCGGCGATCACCACCACCACCACCATCGCAGGTATAACTTGCAGCTTTCACCCTGTAACCCTCTTCCTTTTGCGATCTATCCCATTGAGCATTGCTTGTCTAGTGTTGCGAGACATTGCACGTGGCCCCGCATTGTGAGGTGTGTGTGTCGCGTTGAGTAAGGCATCCAAGCAAATACTTGTGTGGCAAGATAGCAAAGGCGAGGCTAACGCTAACATAGTGCGTGAAAAAGCCCCAAAAACACAAAAAGTGTGCGAGTAGCACCATACATCCATACATCCATACATACAAAGTGTCCACGTGCCACCAAAGATACAAACGAGTGCAAGTGCCACCGTATACAAAAGAGAAAAATCTTTTAAGCAAAAGAGAGATACGAGAAGAGAGGTCGCGTGTGAATCTTGTTGTCTCTTCCTTTGCAACCAAAGCTTTGGCTCTCCTTGTGTTAGTGTGACAACGAGCACTTATACATACACTTTTCCGCTCACTTTTGGTTGCACTAACCCCGCTTATCTCGTGTGTGTGTTCCACAACTTTTTCCGTGTTTATAGTGATCTTCACATTGACATTTGGATTTTTGGACCTCACCCACTTTTAACAACATACTCGATCTTGGATTTGTCTTTTGGCTTTCCACAACACTCGCCTAACACCATATTTGCTAGCTTTTGCGTGTGGTTTTGCGTGTGTCCCCGATACAATTGTTCTAACTCTCGGTTTGTTGGATCACCCCAATCTTGTCATACCACGGTAAGATTGCGAGGTAGTGTTCTTCCACTAACATACACCATATAGATACCATCGTGCTAACATGGATAGCGAAGATGAAGATACGGAGGAGTACACGGAGCACTTCGAGGAGGATTCCTCTTCAAGCACCGCGGATGTGGAGGAACATGTGGAGCTCGACACCGACTATGGCTCCGCGAGCATCACCGACATGACCGACATCGAGGAGCTCTACATCGACAATGGCTCCTCAAGCATGGACGACATGGTGGAGCACCACCTTGAGGACGACATCGACGAGCTCTACATCGACAATGGCTCGTCAAGCATCGACGACATGGTGGAGCACCACCTTAAGGACGACATCGACGATCTCTACATCGACAATGTCTCACCACTCATGGACGACATGGTGGAGCAACGCCACGAGTACGACATCGACGACATGGTGGAGCAACACCACGAGTACGACATCGACACCATGGCGGAGCCTCACCTACGCTCCACGATGAGCAAAGACGATGCTCCCACGTACACCTACTTGACCAATGGAGCTACATATGAAGATAGAGGACCTCCACGATGGCACCATCATATGGATCATCAAGAGCGTCCCCATCATGAGCGTCATCGACACACTTCTTCGAGCTCCACAAGGCGCCACCATGAGAGTGCTTATGCACAAGATCGTCGACTTCAAGTACACCATATGGAGCATCAAGAGCGTCCCCATCATGAGCGTCATCGACACTCTTCTCCAAGCTCCACAAGGCGCCGCAAGCAACATGCCAAGTCGCATGAGCCATCATCTAGGCATGGCAAGGACCGTCATCGACATACGTCACCACATGAGCTTCGCCGCCACAAGCCACTTCATGATCGCCATCGACCAACATCTTCCACGAGTCTTCAACGACACCACTCAAGCCATGGTGATGATGCACGAAGACGAGAGCCTCGACATGAAGGCGACAAACACCATGATAGGGTGCCTACCACTCCAAGGATGGCAAGTGCACATCGCGCATACCTTCCTCATAAGACGACTTCCACCTCTTGTGCCACCACCACAATGGCCTCTACCTCGTCACGTGCCTATGGACTCCGATGCTACAAGTGCAAGCAACAAGGCCACCCTCCACGGGAATGTCCCAATCTCCTATGTGAGGTGTGCAAGGCCAAGGGTCACGTGGCATGGCAATGCACAACGCCAAGCGCCAAGACACTCTACTTCGACAAGCTACAAGCACAAGTCCCCAAGATGCCTATTGCGCTAACACTTCAAGATGAAGATCGCCAAGGTGAACTCAAGGGTGAAGTTGAGCCGAGCCTAGCTCTCATCAACACCGTGGCGCCACCATTTGAGGATGACTTGGGAGGCGATGGAGTTGAGCATGGTGACCATGGGATTCTCCCTTCACCTATGGAAGCGCATGGAGTTGAGATGGTTGAGCATGGGATTTTCCCTTCAACCAAGGAGGCGCATGGAGATGAGAAAGTCGAGCCTACTCCTATATGCTTGATTGACGAGTTGGTACTAATCCCATGTGAGCATGAGAGCCACTTAGCCCACTTGAGTGAGAGTGATAGTGAGTTGAGTGACTCCCACCCCACATGTGAGTTTGAGTGCTTCCATTTGGAGGACATGAGTGATACACAAACTGAGTTGAGAGAGATAGATGATAGGTCCATGGAGGACATCGCATTTGCTAACACATTAACCTCTCCCTCGTTTGTGTCTTCTTATGTTGCACTAGGTTCTACGGAGGACGAGTTCCCGCTAATGGAGACGATGTACATGGTGCATGAAGATGATGATATCTCACCATGCTTGCTCCAAGATGGACATGTCGACCACATGGATCCTCCTACTTCCACAACACCTACCTCAAATGAGTCGGCCTACAAAGGTAACAACATAGGTGTTGATGATGCCATGATCCCACTAGTGGACATGATGAATTTTGAGTGCATGCATGATCTCGATGATCCATTTGCTACTTCACATGCTACTTTCACTTTCCCGTGTGATGCTTTGCTTGATAACATTGTTGACCATGTGGAATTGATTGCTTGTGATACCATGACCATGCCATGCTACGAGAGTTTCAGTTTTTCCCCGCTTGCTAACGATATTGATCATGCTTGTGTTGTGACACCCTTGATGAACACTTGCTCTTTACATAGGGTTGTCGACAACAATGATAACATGTTGAACATGCTTTGCCCAAAATGTTTGCACCATTCCATGATCCTTGCATCCAAGATTATGAACAATTGCTCTTTCTTATGCTTGGTATGCAAGAATGCTTATTTCATTGTCCACGAGATGGCCCCCATAGCCTTCTCACTTTTTGATGATCATGAGTTACCACATGCCATGAATGCACCTTCTTGCCATATGCACCATCGCCATGCATTTCATACTATCTTGATTGACACTAACGGTGATGTGCACAAGTCATGGAACATCATGATGGATGATGTGTTCCTCTACCATGCACACACGCTTTTTGTTCTCTCTATTGTGTGTATAGGTACCCGCACAACACCTTCCACCGCCACGGAGCATGAGCTCACGAAACGCGCAATTGAGAGCTACCCCAACAAGGACCTAACCCGCGGGAATCACACCAAAGAGTATGTTCCCACAAGCCTTCACCCTCATGTGTTTCCGACTTGGTTTGTCGAGTTTCCGGTTTGGTCCAATTCCTCGTCATCTATTTTGCCTCTTATGCAACATATCTTGACACATCTTGTTGGCACAATGGTTGTTGTATGTCTTGATGTTATCATCATACACTCCAAGAATCTCAAGGACCATGTCATACATGTGAGAGACACCTTATACATCTTGTGCCACATGTCACTCATAAAGTTGCTCTTCTTTGGATTTCTTATTTCACCTTTGGCAATTGAAATGGATTCTTCGACACTTGAGGATACCCATACTTGGCTCACGCCAACCATACTTTCCCAAGCTAGAAGTTTCCATCTCTTTGCCATTGCACATAACAATTTTGCCCAAAATTTTGCCACCGATACTTGCCTTTTGTTTGTTCCACTTGTTTGGGACAATGCTACACCACACATTTTTGACACCTTACAACTCTTACATGCACAAATTTATGCCCTACCACATTTTGGATACATCGACACTCTTTTGGTTTCCATTTTTGCCAAATGCCTCTTGGAGAAACGACTTGATGCTTCGTGTTGTATTGAGAGCCTCTTGTTCGCCGATCACAAATTTGGCATGCACAAGCTTTCCATTTGCAAGTTGTTTTTCCCCAAGCTCTTCTTCGACCGCGACTTTATCCCTCTACCACAACATGGGACAAGCGTCATGGACTACACCGTCGGTGAGGAGGAAGAACAAGAATCGAGGACGACTCTTCCCCAAGGGGGGGAGATGATGTAGCCCCGGTCACCGACGTCGCTACACCAAGACCAACAAGTCCCCCAAGTGGACCGATGACTCGGGCTCGAGTCAAAGCGCTACATGATAAGGTGAACTCGCTCCTCACCACCCTTGACCTCGATACCCCTTTGGATGGATTACTACCTCATGCCGATGTGCTATGTGTCATTAGGTACAAGGCACATCAAGACGCCGGAGAAGAGGAGACGCCAAGGTCAAGGGAGGGAGAGAAGCATCTGGACATGGAGATGATCATGAAGCCGAAGCCGACGTCGCTCGAAGCGCTCCAAGGAAGAGACGAACGCTGGCCGGTCCAGGACCCGGTCAGACCGGACCCACGACCGGACGCCCCGGTCACAGGCCCGGTCAACCGGGCGCAAACCGGCGCAGCTCCCTCATACCGGACGACGACCGGACCCAGGACCGGATTCTTCGCAGAATCCCGGTTGGCGACCGGTCGACCGGACCCTTGACCGGACAGCCCGGTCCCAGGCCCGGTCAGACCGGACCCTTGACCGGACAGCCCGGCCACAGGCCCGGTCCGACCGGACCCAAATCGGATCTGACGGGAGTGCCCCACCAAACTGCCTTAACTTATCCATTCGCGTACCTGTTCGCCCTTGCTGGCCATGTGTGCCTATATAAGTAGCTAGGACCCCTTCTTTACCCCTTAGACAAGATGATAGCTTAAACATGACTTTGAGCTTTGTCTCCCTAGGGTTTCATCCCTCTGTAATCAAGGCCACCCTTGTTGTTGATCTAGATATGTGAGTGAGATTCTAGTGTGAGCACTCTCTCTCTCTCTCTCCCCGATCTCCTTCTCCAACACCGATCTCTCACCTCGGAATTCTACCACGTGTCTCTTCCGGGTTGATTCTATTGGCGTGGTCCATCGAGCCACGGGGGTAAGTATCGATTGTATCGGGTAGGTGTGCGTGCGTGAGTTCCTCGTGTTCTTCGTGTTCTTCGTGTTCTTCGCGCTCTCCCTCTCCTTCCCCTTTGGATTTCGGGTCAACCGCAAGATCGGGCCACACACGGGGTCTTAGACCTCATCACAACGGGTGCAAGACAGTTTTGCACATGCGGATACTAAGGTGGCCTTGACGAGCCTAGCATGTACAGACATGGTCTCGGAACACGTGATACCGAAAGGTAGAGCATGAATCATATGGTTGATGTGATGAACACTTTGAGTGTTCGCCATTGAAATCACACCTTGTCTTGTGATGATCGGACTTAGGTGCGGTGGATTTGGTTCGTGTGATCACTAAGACAATGCGAGGGATATTGTTTTGAGTGGGAGTTCACCTAGTTTTTAATTATGTTGAATTAAAAATTTGAACTCAATTTGTCATAAACTTAGTCTAAAATATTGCAAATATATGTTGTAGATATGGCGTCCCCAATCAATTTTAACCAGTTCCTAGAGAAAGAAAAGCTTAAGAGCAACGGTAGCAACTTCACCGACTGGTTCCGTCATGTGAGGATTTTCCTCGCTGGCGGAAATCTGCAATATGTGCTTGATGCACCGCAAGGTGACCCTCTATGAAACCAAACCGATGAAGTAAAGAATGTTTACGCAACTCGGAAAACTCGGTACTCTCAAGTTCAGTGTGCCATCCTATGCAATCTGGAAGTCGATCTTCAAAAACGTTTTGAGCACCACGATCCACATGAGTTGATAAAAGAGTTGAAGACTATTTTTGAAACTCATGTGGCCGTGGAATGCTATGAAGCATCGAAACACTTCTTCAGTTGCATGATGGAAGAAGGTAGCTCCGTTAGTGAGCACATGCTCGTTATGACCGGGCATGCGAAGAAACTCAGTGACTTGGAAATAGTTATTCCTAACAGACTGGGGATTAATCGTATCCTTCAATCACTGCCACCTAGGTACAAGAACTTTGTGATGAACTACAATATGCAGAACATGAACAAAGAGTTACCTGAACTCTTCTCCATGCTTAAAGCTGCTGAGATTGAGATCAAGAAAGAGCACCAAGTGTTGATGGTCAACAAGACCACCGATTTCAGAAAGCAGGGGCAAGTCTAAAGGCAAATTCAAGAAGGGTGGCAAGAAAGCTGCCGCGCCTCCTGTGAAACCTAAGACTGGCCCTAAACTTGATGCTGAGTGCTATTACTGCAAGGAGAAGGGACACTGGAAGCGTAATTGCTCCAAGTATTTGGCGGATCTGAAGAGCGGCCTTGTCAAGAAGAAGAAAGAAGGTATATCTGATATACATGTTATAGATGTTTATCTTACTGGTTCTCGTACTAGTACCTGGGTATTTGATACTGGTTCGGTTGCTCATATTTGTAACTCGAAACAGGAACTAAAGAATAAATGAAGACTACTAAAGTATGAAGTGACGATGCGCGTTGGAAATGGATCCAAAGTCGATGTGATCGCTGCCGGCACACTTCCTCTACATCTACCTTCGGGATTAGTTTTAAGCCTAAATAATTGTTATTTTGTACCCGCGTTGAGCATGAACATTATATCTAGATCTTGTTTAATGCAAGACGGTTATTCATTCAAGTCTGAGAATAATGGTTGTTCTATTTTTATGAATAATATCTTTTATGGTCGAGCACCTGAAAAGAATGGCTTATTTCTGTTAGATCTCGATAGTAGTGATACACATATACATAACATTGATGCTAAGCGAATTAAATTAAATGATAATTCTACTTATATGTGGCACTGTCGTCTTGGTCATATTGGAGTGAAACGCATGAAGAAACTCCATACCGATGGATTACTTGAATCACTTGACTTTGAGTCACTTGATAGATGCGAAGCATGTCTAATGGGAAAAATGACTAAGACTCCATTTTCTGGTATGATGGAGCGAGCTACTGACTTATTGGAAATCATACATACCGATGTGTGCGGACCAATGAGCGTAGCATCGCGCGGTGGTTATCGTTATGTTCTAACCTTCACAGATGATCTGAGTAGATATGGGTATATCTATTTCATGAAACATAAATCCGAAACTTTCGAGAAGTTTAAGGAATTCCAAAGTGAAGTAGAAAATCAACGTAACAAGAAGATCAAATTTCTACGATCTGATCGTGGAGGTGAATATCTGAGTTATGAGTTTGGCATGCATTTAAAGAAATGCGGAATACTTTCACAATTGACTCCGCCGGGAACACCACAACGTAACGGTGTGTCCGAACGTCGTAATCGAACTCTCTTAGATATGGTTCATTCTATGATGTCTCTTACTGATTTGCCGTTATCATTTTGGAGTTATGCATTAGAGACAGCCGCATTCACTTTAAATAGAGCACCATCAAAATCCGTTGAAACGACACCGTATGAATTATGGTTTAACAAGAAACCTCAGCTGTCGTTCCTTAAAGTTTGGGGTTGCGAAGCCTATGTAAAGAAGTTACAACCGGACAAGCTAGAACCCAAAGCGGAGAAATGCGTCTTCATAGGATACCCTAAGGAAACTATAGGGTACACTTTCTATCACAGATCCGAAGGCAAAATCTTTGTTGCTAAGAACGGAACCTTTCTTGAGAAAGAATTTCTCACTAAAGAAGTATTTGGAAGAAAAGTAGAACTTCGATGAGATTGATGAATCTTCACTAGTTGATCAGATTAGTGCGATACCGGAAGTTGTTCTGTGCTGCCTACACCAACAACAAGAGGAAGCTAATGATAATGATCATGAAACTTCAAGCGAGATAGCCTGCGAACCTCGCAGATCGACAAGGGAACGTGCCACTCCCGATTGGTATGATCCTTGTCTAAATGTCATGATTGTGGACAACAATGATGAGGACCCTGCGACGTATGAAGAAGCGATGATGAGCCCAGATTCCAACAAATGGCAAGAAGCCATGAAATCCGAAATGGGATCCATGTATGATAACAAAGTATGGACTTTGGTAGACTTACCTGATAGCCGAAAGGCTGTCGAGAATAAATGGATCTTCAAGAGAAAAACAGATGCTGATGGTAATATTACTGTCTATAAAGCTCGACTTGTCGCAAAGGGTTTCCGACAAATTCAAGGTGTTGACTACGATGAGACTTTCTCACCTGTAGCGAAGCTAAAATCTGTGAGGATTTTGTTAGCAATAGCTGCATTTTTCGATTATGAGATTTGGCAGATGGATGTCAAAATGGCGTTCCTTAATGGAGACATTGAGGAAGAGTTGTATATGGTACAACCCAAAGGTTTTGTCGATCCTAAAAATGCTGACAAAGTATGCAAACTTCAGCGTTCAATTTATGGACTGAAGCAAGCATCGAGAAGTTGGAACCGACGCTTTGATAAAGTGATCAAAGACTTCCGGTTTATACAGTGTCATGGAGAGGCCTGTATTTACAAGAAAGTGAGTAGGAGCTCTGTAGCATTCCTGATATTATATGTAGATGACATATTATTGATTGGGAATGATATAGAACTATTAAGCAGTGTAAAAGGTTATTTGAATAATAGTTTTTCAATGAAAGACCTTGGTGAAGCATCGTATATATTAGGCATCATGATTTATAGAGATAGATCAAGACGCCTAATAGGGCTATCACATAGTACATACCTGGACAAGATTCTAAAGAAGTTTAGAATGGACGAAAGTAAGAAAGGGTTCTTACCTATGTTACCAGGCAAGGTCTTGAGTAAGACTCAAGGACCAGCTACGGCAGAAGAAAGAGAAAGGATGAGTCAGATCCCCTATGCCTCGGCAGTAGGCTCTATCATGTATG
This sequence comes from Lolium perenne, assembly GCF_019359855.2. Taxonomy (NCBI): domain Eukaryota; kingdom Viridiplantae; phylum Streptophyta; class Magnoliopsida; order Poales; family Poaceae; genus Lolium; species Lolium perenne. The sequence continues at coordinate 171,104,585 of NC_067244.2, forward strand.
CCATGCTATGTACTAGACCGGATATAGCACATCTTTGTCAGTTTGACTAGCAGATATCAAAGTGATCCAGGAATGGAACACTGGACAGCGGTCAAGAATATCCTGAAGTACTTGAAAAGAACCAAGGATATGTTTCTTTGTTATGGAGGTGACCAAGAGCTCATTGTAACCAGTTACACCGATGCAAGTTGGAACACTGATCTTGATGACTCTAAGTCACAGTCTGGGTACGTGTTTATATTGAATGGTGCTGCAGTAAGCTGGGCAAGCTCAAAGCAGTGCACGGTGGCGAAGTCTTCAACAGAATCGGAGTACATAGCGGCCCGGAGGCTTCATCGAAGCGGTATGGATGAAGAGGTTCATTGTAGAGCTCGGTGTGGTTCCTAGTGCATTGGACCCATTAGTCATCTACTGTGACAACATGGGTGCCATCGCCAATGCACAAGAACCAAGGTCACACAAGAGGCTGAAGCATATCAAGCTGCGTTATCATTCGATTCGCGAGTACATCGAAGATGGAGAAGTAAAGATTTGCAAAGTACACACTGATCTGAATGTAGCAGATCCGTTGACTAAAGCTCTCCCTAGGGCAAAGCATGACCAACACCAGAATGCCATGGGTGTTAGGTATCTTACAATGTAATCTAGATTATTGACTCTAGTGCAAGTGGGAGACTGTTGGAGATATGCCCGAGAGGCAATAATAAAAGTGGTTATTATATATATATTTATGTTTATGATGAATGTTTATATACCATGCTATAATTGTATTAACCGAAACATTGATACATGTGTGATATGTAAACAACAAAGAGTCCCTAGTATGCCTCTTAACTAGCTTGTTGATTAATGGATGATTAGTTTCATAATCATGAACATTGGATGTTATTAATAACAAGGTTATATCATTGTATGAATGATGCACTACTAGGAAAAGGCCTAGCCGTAAGACTGCCAGCAGTGGCGCACCATGACTGCCGTGCGCCACTACTACTTAGCAGTGGCGCACCACAAAACGGTGGGCCACTGTTACAAAAGTAGTAGTGGCGCACCATGATTGTGGTGCGCCATAAGTAAGTGGTGATAGGAGTCCAGCTCGTCCCCCAAACTAGTAGTGGCGCACGTCTCCGTGGTGCGCCACTGCTACATTCCTTACCTATGGCGCACGTTGGTGAGGTGCGCCACTGCTAGGACGTGTCCAGAGCCCGTTTAGAGATGATAGGCTTAGCAATGGCGCACTTAGACGGTGCACCACTGCTACATAGGTTACCTATGGCGCATGTCTTTATGTGCGCCACTTCTAGGGGGTGGCCAGAGCCCATTTAGAGTGAGAGGCTTAGCAGTGGCGCACCACCAGGCAGTGCGCCATTGCTATGTCACCCTAGCAGTGGCGGTGAGCCACTGCTAACCTGGGACCATTTTCCTGCTTTTACCCCTCCACTCACATGTGCCACCCACTTTCCCCAAACACTCTTCCACCACCACCTCCCACCAAATCTGGATCTGGTCGTGTTGCCCCTCCTTCCCACCTCATTTTCACCTCTTCATTCACCAAAATTAAGTTGGTAAACTTAATTTTCTTCATAGGTAAGTAATGGTGAAGCTTTCTTAGCTCAATACCCTACTCAATCTCAACTTTTTACCTCATCCAACACTCTAGGTCTCGCCGTATCTGTAACTTTGTTGGTTTTATGCTTTGTGTGTGACCGGTTCCGATATGATCGTCTTGCACACACGTCACGTACACGTGTGTGTGCACATATGTTATGTGCGAAGCTCGATGATCATGTGTGTTGTGCGCATGCGCGAAAAGCGTCACGTGCATGTGTGTTGTATGTGTTATCACCAGAATTTGACCGAGTCAGAGGTGGGCCGCGATCAAGATGGGCTTGAAGAATACACGTCAAAGAATATATGTGAATCGGCCTTGAATAACGAGTTTGGGCTAATTTGCCCGTGTATCTGTAAATATAGTAGGATACGTGTCGTTTAGATAGAACTTGACTTGTGCACGGTTGGAATTATTCCCACGTTAGAAAGTCTACGGACTATAAATATGTATCTCGGGTTATCGAGATAAACAACAATCACGTTCATCACAAACCAAATCTTGGCGCATCGCCGACCCCTTGTTTCGAGGGTTTCTTCCGGGTAAGCATCATGCTGCCTAGATCGCATCTTGCGATCTAGGCAGTATACGTTTATTCGTTGTTCATGCGTTACTCGTGCTGAAGCCTTTTTGATGGCGAGCAACGTAGTTATCATAGATGTGTTAGGGTTAGCATCGTTCTACCTTGCTACATGCTTTCATTCATGCAACCCTTAGACGTCTAGCCGTCCTTACACCTTTCTTAGGTGTAAGGGCGGCACCTTGCTTGATCGTTATTTAGTAGATCCGATCCGTTATGATTGTTCCTTGTTCTTCAAGGATTAGTTTAATATCTGCATAGTTAGGCCTTGCAAACGGGTTGAAGGATCCGGTGGCACGTAGGGTGCAGTTTGCTAACCCTAGATAAGATGTTCCGGGGATCAACTTCATGTTGGTTTTTAGGCCTCATCTAGGGTTGGTTTATTGACACCGTGCGTGGCTGCTAGGCTCAATCACGAGTAGGATGTTCCGATTATGCGGTGAAAGACCTAAATCGTTGTAGATCGTTTTAGCTTTATGTCGATCAAGCAGGACCACCATGCTATCGTAAACCCTTTACGAATCATGGGTGGATCGGCTCCTTGAGCCGATTCACGGGAAAACCTGAGAGCCGATCGAGGCTCGTATTTAATGTTTACGTGTATGCCATGCAGGAAACCTAAGCGAGGCAAATCCATCACCTTCCTGACCAGGTATAGGTCAGGTGGCACGCCCTTGCACCAGCATCAGACGTGTGTGCAGAGTCTTTGCGGGCCGTCGCGCGAGGGGCCAGGGCCAGCCGCAGCTCTGAGTTGTTCCCGGCTCTTCGTGTTGCTAGCCTTTGCTCGCCGGTGGGTTTCGGACGCCAACACATTCTGCCCCCTGGTTTTCGTCGGGTCATGTCGTAGCAGAGCAGAACCATCGCAGTATCCTTCATCATGATGCCTTGCCTTCTCAACTTCTCCGCGTGACTTGGCAGTTTTTTTTTCTTTGGGCACCACCTCCTCGGAAACTGCTGTGGCATTGAATCTCCACCATATCCCCTTTATTTAACCGCTCTGAACAGTTCACTTCTTCATCCCCTTCGCATTAGCACTCCAAAAGCCCTCCTCTGTCACCATGTCTTCTTCCTCCTCTGCCTCGTCGGGTCTTTCCACCCAGTCCTCCCGCGAGCCGACGCCGGAGTGGGACCCAAAGAAGGCCCATGAGGCCCGCATTCGCCGCGCCATAGAAGACGGGGACGAGTCCAGTCACGATTTCTCTGTCTGGTCTGAGGATGACCAGTCCTCGACCGACGGGGAGAGTGACCTCCGCTTCCTTGCTGACGGGGAAACGGAAGAGGAGAGCGATGACAATCGCTTCTCCTGGGACGACTTCACCTCCTTCGAGGAGGAGGAGGAGGAAGAGGAGGAGGACGACGCCTCCTCCGATGAACCGCCGGCCAAACGCTTCTGCCCCTGGCCGGGGAACCTCAGCGACTTCGACAGCGACGACGATGCTGACGAGGAGGACGAGGACAACGAGGGCCCTGCTGGCGGCCGCGGCAGCAGCGACGACGAGTCAACCGGGAGTAGCGCCGACAGCGGCAACGACGGCGACGACGAGGGCAGCGACGGCCCATAGATAGGACCCTTAGTATAGGATTAGCAGTAGTAAACGGGGCAATGTATCCCCTGGTACTTCCTTTTGAGAGCGATCAGCTTTTTATGTAAGGAATCCCGTTATCAATGAAGAATTTCCTTTAATTTGATTTTGTCGATTTCCTTTATGCTAATTTAGCCGATTTCCCCTCATACTGCCTTTGCCGATTGTCAACTTAATCAATGCTCAATGAGCCGATGGTAACGCATCGGTCCCTCGCAATCTATCCTTCATCTCTTCGACTGACGACTTTGAGATCTGATGTATAAATGTGGGAGACCCATGCCTTCAGGAGAGCCCTAGGACCGTTGCTGAGACAACTTGACGCTGAAGCTGATACTTCTGCAGAACAGGTGCCACTTGCTCGCAAATCTCCTCGCGATAGTTTCCAGTGATGCTTTATAACCCTGCTCTGTTTCTTTGCAGCAACAAGATGGCCCAGATCCTGTCAATGATGATGGATCCCCTTTCAGATTCCTTTCAGCAACTCTGGTGGTCTTCTCCTGCAACAATTCACCGCTTCTGAAGAAGGTTATGATGCAGGGCCAGCCGACGACACTCCAATCGGCTCCCAAAACAGAGTGTCTACCAGATCAGCTGCCCCCCGAGCCTCAGTTAAGGCGAGAACAGCGGCGAGGACACACAGTTCAGTCGAAGGGCCTCAAACTCAGGCAATTCTGAGACAGTCACCACGCAGAGCCAGCCAGACTTGCCACCGTCGGCTTTCAAGAAAAGGTCAGCCCCTGAACCTGCCATTTCCCAAACTCCCACCAAAAAAGGGCAGGGCGGCTCTATCCTCTCCTCGGCTCATGTTGCATGCTGACCCCTTATCGCCCTTATCGGCTAACCTCTTCCTCTGCAAACTGACGACACCTCCAGTGGGGATGTCGAGGAGACACCCATGCCATCCGCCACTCTGGCCTTAGCAAATTCTGTGAATGTAGTTGAGAAGGTGGCCAACTTGGCCAAACCGACAGCAGAAACACCAGAGCCGATCACCCCTTCTTCCGTTGAAAGCCGATATTGTAGACGAAAAACCAATGGCTTGATGAGCAAAAGGCTGTCGCTTCTAACAGCACTGCCGAACTGGCGACTTTGCACAAAGGGTTGGAGGTCCTCGAAGAGAAAGTCTGACTTGGTCGAAAATCCGCGTCTTGAACACGCGGCTGGTAGATCCTGTGTAACTTAGTTCTAAAGTCGATGTCTGTGCATCGGCTGTTCACCATGAGAAATTTTTTTTTACTGGTCGATTTTTCTATCGGCCCCCGATATTTCACTGCACATGAATCGCACATGTCCATCTGATTAGGTGCCCCCCCGAGCCGAATCTGCCAGGTAACTGCGGATATCGGCTCTGTAGTCAGCCAAGGCACGATAATTGAACGTCGGCTCTGTTAGGACCAATGTTGACTTCTTCCAGCTCTTCAGCCGACGTAAATCCGTTGCCCGTTAGATCGCTGTTGAACACAGGCAGAACGTAGGGCTAGTATAATACGGGCCGATTGCTGGAATCGGCCCCATCTTGGTTGCACTGCTCAAAAGAGGTTTACATCTTGTCTGTGCGTTGCTACATTTACGTGACATGCTGGAGACAAGACTCTTACTTTTTATTTTTTAGGGGCCGATCACAAGGATCGGCCTTCCCATGTGTGCTCATAGACTTTGCTCTTGTTACAACGGCCAGGCCAGTGGATAAAACCAGCCTCACCCTGTTTTTTGACGCGTCGATGTAATCGCAGTCGTCCAAAGTGATGCCTGAGAGTGGCTCTTGGCCTTCCGCCTCCCAAACATTCATGGCAGCCGTTGAAATCTCGGCTGAATCGTCTGCGTGGACGACTTCTACTTCATCTCCATCCCACTGTATTAGGCATTGGTGCATCGTAGATGGAATGCAACAGTTGGCGTGGATCCAATCTCTCCCTAGTAGGATAGCATAAGTGCTCTTGCTGTCGACGATGAAGAACGTCGTAGGGATGGTTTTCCTCCCTACGGTCAGATCCACGTTCAGAACACCTTGCGCGTCAGACGCTTGGCCGTTGAAATCGCTCAGTGTAATGTTGGTCTTGATCAGATCCGAGTTAGAGCGTCCCAACCGACGTAGCATGGAGTATGGCATGATGTTGACTGCCGCTCCGGTGTCCACCAACATCTTATTGACAGGCTGCCCATTGATATAACCTCGCAAGTACAGGGCCTTGAGGTGTATGTAGCTTCTTTCACGTGGCTTCTCAAAGATAACTGGTCGTGGGCCGCAGTCAAGTTGTGCCACAGGGTGCCTCGTCTAATCCTGGAGCACAAAACTCCGCTGGAAGGATGAACACCATATTTGTGCCAGCCGATGTCTCATCATCGGCTTTCCTTTGTTTGGGGCGCCACTCTTTCCTTTGTGGTCGACCCTCCTCGTCCAGAGTTCGCTGAATTTTCTTGGCCAGATCAGGCCACGCCTTCCTTAGCGTGTGCAGGTATAACCTTTCGGCTTCTTCCACGCCGCGCAGTCGCTGAACCCTACGCTTTTGGGAACGGCTGAGTCCATCAGGGCACCACCTTGGCCAGTGGTACTTGTCCTCTTCTTCTTCATAGTCATCCTCTAACTCCTTGAGGTCTTCTTCCTGAGAGGACTCGGTTTGCTTGTTCCTAGATGGGAGAGGTCCTAGACGTTTGAACACTGATACGTCCGTTGCACCCTTCTTCTTCCGCCTACATTCTGGGCAGTTGCCGATCGTAGGCAATCGGCTCATTCCTGAATCCCAGCTGTGTTTGAAGAAAGGGCAGTCCCAGTGCTTGTCCATGTCGTCCTGTTCTCTCGACTTCTCCTTGGTATGGCGCTCATATCCCTCCTCGTCGCGATCACGCCGACGATGTCTCCTGGCGTTCCTGCTAGCTAGACGATCCCTTTCATCGTCGCTATTGTACCGTCGGCGCTGGTCATACTGACTCACGTATTTATTGAGGAGGTGATCAGAGAGAGGTCGTTGATATCGCACGTTCTTCACTTCTCCCTCTGTGATGTAGCGCTTGCCATCGTGTCGGAGCCGATCGCGTGGAGCGGCTTCCTCTTTGTCATTGCTACGAGAGTGGCTGCCCTCGCCTTTGTCCTTTCCAGAGTGGTGCCCAGGCTCGACCATGTTGATGCTTAACGAAAAACCTGGCTGGCACCCCTCGGGGTAAGCGTACTCCACCGTGTTAACGGCGGGGAAGGGGTGTGTGTCGACTTTCATGGCGTACTGGTTGAAGATTAGACGCCCTTGCTCTATCGCCATTTGGATCTGCTGACGCCACACCCTGCAGTCGTTAGTGTTGTGGCTGAACGTGTTATGCCATTTGCAATATGGCTTTCCATTCAGCTCCTGTGCTGTGGGGAGTTTGAGACCGTCGGGTAACTTCAGCTGCTTTTCCTTGAGTAAGAGATCAAAAATTTGCTCAGCTTTGGTCACGTCGAAGTCAAACCCTCTAGGAGGACCTTGTGGCTTCACCCATTTGCAGGACACGGGGGTTTGCCCCCCGAGTCCATTCAGCTACTGCTACCTCTTGATCTCCCGTGGACCCTTCATCTTCATCTGCTTCAACCAAGACTACCGCACGCTTGAATTTGTCCTGGTACAAGTCTGGGTGGCGCTGTTCATATAACGACAGTTTCTGAACCATGTGTGCCAGTGAAGGGTAGTCTGCTTGGGAGGCCATATCCTTGATTGGTGATGCAAGGCCCACCACTGCCAACTCGACTGCTTCTTTTTCAGTCACACGAGCCGAATAACATCAGTTCCTAACGATTACGAAGCGCTGGATGTATTCTGCCACAGTTTCTCCGCGCTTCTGACGTACTTGTGCTAGATCGGCAATGCCAGACTCGGAAGCCTCTGAGTGATACTGCATGTGGAACTGTTCTTCCAACTGCTTCCAAGTCCGGATCGAGTCTGGTGGCAACGAGGTGTACCGCCCGAAAGCCGATCCTGTGAGGGACTATGCGAAGAACCTCACGCGTAGTGGATCTGCAGCTGAGATCGTGCCCAGCTGCGCCAAATATCGGCTTACATGCTCGATTGAGCTGGAGCCATCTGCCCCACTAAACTTGGAGAATTCAGGGAGCCGATATTTGGGTGGTAGTGGGATCAAATCATAGTCATTGGGATACGGCTTGGAATAGCCGATTGCCCTCCTTTTCGGCACCATGCCGAACTGGTCTCTTAAGATCGTGCTGATCTGATCCGCCGTGCTAGCTGCAGGAGTTGAACTCTGAAGATTTGCTGGGGTGGCGTACTTAGCTAGCCACGCTTGCTTCTCGAGATCTGAGCTAGCCACAGGAGTTGAGCTCTGGAGGTTCGTCGGAGCGGCATACTTAGCCAGCCACGTCTGCTTCTCAAGATCTGATCCAGAAACTCCTCCTGCTGTTCCAGAAGTCCCTACTGTTGCAGTCTGGTTCATGAGTGCCCGATTCTTTGGCACATCGCACGTATGTGCACGCGTATCCGTGAGGGATCTCCTTGGGCGCCTCGTACAAGAACTGGTAATCACTAGGATCGCCCCCGATCTTGTAGACAACGAATGCCGGTGTATTCGGCACCTTGATACGTCTCCGACGTATCGATAATTTCTTATGTTCCATGCCACATTATTGATGTTATCTACATGTTTTATGCACATTTTATGTCATATTCGTGCATTTTCTGGAACTAACCTATTAACAAGATGCCGAAGTGCCGATTCTTTGTTTCTGCTGTTTTTGGTTTCAGAAATCCTAGTCACGAAATATTCTCGGAATTGGACGAAATCAACGCCCAGGGTCCTATTTTGCCACGAAGCTTCCAGAAGACCGAAGAGGAGACGAAGTGGGGCCACGAGGTGGCGACACCATAGGGCGGCGCGGCCCAAGCCCTGGCCGCGCCGACCTAGGGTGTGGGCCCTCGTGCCCCATCTGACCTGCCCTTCCGCCTACTTAAAGCCTCCGTCGCGAAACCCCGATGCCGAGAGCCACGATACGGAAAACCTTGCGAGACGCCGCCGCCGCCGATCCCATCTCGGGGGATCCTGGAGATCGCCTCCGGCACCCTGCCGGAGAGGGGATTCATCTCCCGGAGGACTCTACGCCACCATGGTCGCCTCCGGAGTGATGTGTGAGTAGTCTACCCCTGGACTATGGGTCCATAGCAGTAGCTAGATGGTTGTCTTCTCCCCATTGTGCTTCATTGTCGGATCTTGTGAGCTGCCTAACATGATCAAGATCATCTATCTGTAATTCTATATGTTGCGTTTGTTGGGATCCAATGAATAGAGAATACTTGTTATGTTGATTATCAAAGTTATATCTATGTGTTGTTTATGATCTTGCATGCTCTCCGTTACTAGTAGATGCTCTGGCCAAGTAGATGCTTGTAACTCCAAGAGGGAGTATTTATGCTCGATAGTGGGTTCATGCCTGCATTGACACACAGGACGATGTGAGAAAGTTCTAAGGTTGTGTTGTCTTGTTGCCACTAGGGATAAAACATTGATGCTATGTCTAAGGATGTAGTTGTTGATTACATTACGCACCATACTTAATGCAATTGTCTGTTGCTTTGCAACTTAATACCTGGAGGGTTCGGATGATAACCTGAAGGTGGACTTTTTAGGCATAGATGCAGTTGGATGGTGGTCTATGTACTTTGTCGTAATGCCCAATTAAATCTCACTATACTCATCATGATATGTATGTGCATGGTCATGCCCTCTTTATTTGTCAATTGCCCAACTGTAATTTGTTCACCCAACATGCTGTTTATCTTATGGGAGAGACACCTCTAGTGAACTGTGGACCCCGGTCCAATTCTCTTTACTGAAATACAATCATCTTGCAATATTGTTCTCTTTGTTTTCTGCAAACAATCATCTTCCACACAATACGGTTAATCCTTTGTTACAGCAAGCCGGTGAGATTGACAACCTCACTGTTTCGTTGGGGCAAAGTACTTTGGTTGTGTTGTGCAGGTTCCACGTTGGCGCCGGAATCTCTGGTGTTGCGCCGCACTACATCCCGCCGCCATCAACCTTCAACGTGCTTCTTGGCTCCTACTGGTTCGATAACCTTGGTTTCATACTGAGGGAAACTTGCCGCTGTACGCATCACACCTTCCTCTTGGGGTTCCCAACGGACGCGTGCTGAACGCGTATCAAGCAGCTTTTTCTGGCGCCGTTGCCGGGGACCAGAAAGCTACACAACAGGGATTTCCTCCCTCGTCAACAGCGCGCCAGTCCTGGACAGCATCAAGCTTTTTCTGGCGCCGTTGCCGGGGAGATCAAGACACGCTGCAAGGGGAGTCTCCACTTCCCAATCTCTTTACTTTGTTTTTGTCTTGCTTAGTTTTATTTACTACTTTGTTTGCTGCACTAAATCAAAATACAAAAAAATTAGTTGCTAGCTTTACTTTATTTACTGCCTTGTTCTCTATATCAAAAACACAAAAAAATTGGTTACTTGCATTTACTTTATCTAGTTTGCTTTATTTACTGTTGCTAAAATGGCCAACCCTGAAAATACTAAGTTGTGTGACTTCACAACCACAAATAATAATGATTTCTTATGCACACCTATTGCTCCACCTGCTACTACAGCAGAATTCTTTGAAATTAAACACTGCTTTCTTTGAATCTTGTTATGCGAGAGCAATTTTACAGTGTTAGTTCTGATGATGCTGCTGCCCATCTTAATAATTTTGTTGAATTATGTGAAATGCAAAAGTATAAGGATGTAGATGGTGACATTATAAAATTAAAATTGTTCCCTTTCTCATTAAGAGGAAGAGCTAAAGATTGGTTGCTATCTCTGCCTAAGAATAGTATTGATTCATGGACTAAATGCAAGGATGCTTTTATTGGTAGATATTATCCCCCTGCTAAAATTATATCTTTGAGGAGTAGCATAATGAATTTTAAACAATTAGATACTGAACATGTTGCTCAAGCTTGGGAAAGAATGAAATCTTTGGTTAAAAACTGCCCAACACATGGACTGACTACTTGGATGATCATCCAAACCTTCTATGCAGGACTAAATTTTTCTTCACGGAATTTATTGGATTCAGCTGCTGGAGGTACCTTTATGTCCATTACTCTTGGTGAAGCAACAAAGCTTCTTGATAATATGATGATCAACTACTCTGAATGGCACACGGAAAGAGCTCCACAAGGTAAGAAGGTAAATTAAATGAAGAAACCTCTTCCTTGAGTGATAAGATTGATGCTATTATGTCTATGCTTGTGAATGATAGGACTAATATTGATCCTAATAATGTTCCATTAGCTTCATTGGTTGCACAAGAAGAACATGTTGATGTAAACTTCATTAAAAATAATAATTTCAACAACAATGCTTACCGGAACAATTCTAGTAACAACTATAGGCCATACCCTTATAATAATGGCAACGGCTATGGTAATTCTTATGGGAATTCTTACAACAATAATAGAAATTCATCCCCTGGACTTGAAGCCATGCTTAAAGAATTTATTAGTACACAAACTGCTTTTAACAAATCTGTTGAAGAAAAGCTTGGGAAAATTGATATACTTGCTTCTAAAGTTGATAGTCTTGCTGCTGATGTTGATCTTTTGAAATCGAAAGTTATGACTAATGAGAATCATCATAATAAAATTACTACTACAGCAAATGCTATCCAAGTTAGAATTAATGAGAATATAAGATTAATGGCTGAACCGCGTGCTAGGTGGGATAGAGAAGAAAATGAAAAACTAGCTAAAGAGAAGAATGTAGCTAAAGTTTGGACTATTACCACCACTAGTAATGCTAATGCTACACATGTTGCTGCACCTCCTACTAATACTAATAAAAGAATTGGTGTTAGCAATGTTTCCACTTCTAATGCAAAGCGCGGCGCTCGAAAGCTGCTAAAACTGTTGAAACTGCCTGTGATAAAGCTGCTGAAATTTTTTCCAACATTGGGGATGATGATCCCATTGCTTTAGATTATAATGGTTTGAATTTTGATGATTGCCACATCTCTGAAGTTATAAAGTTCTTACAAAAACTTGCTAAAAGTCCTAATGCTAGTGCTATAAATTTGGCTTTCACGCAACATATTACAAATGCTCTCATAAAAGCTAGAGAAGAGAAACTAGAGCGCGAAGCTTCTATTCCTAGAAAGCTAGAGGATGGTTGGGAGCCCATCATTAAGATGAAGGTTAAAGATTTTGATTGTAATGCTTTATGTGATCTTGGTGCAAGTATTTCTGTTATGCCTAAGAAAATTTATAATATGCTTGACTTGCCACCACTGAAAAATTGTTATTTGGATGTTAATCTTGCTGATCATTCTACAAAGAAACCTTTGGGGAAAGTTGATAATGTTCGCATTACCGTTAATAATAACCTTGTCCCCGTTGATTTTGTTGTCTTGGATATTGAATGCAATGCATCTTGTCCCATCATATTGGGAAGACCTTTTCTTCGAACTGTTGGTGCTACTATTGATACGAAGGAAGGTAATATAAAATATCAATTTCCTCTCAAGAAAGGTATGGACCACTTCCCTAGAAAGAGAATGAAGTTACCTTTTGATTCTATTATGAGAACAAATTATGATGTTGACACTTCGTCTCTTGATAATACTTGATACACACTTTCTGCGCCTAGCTGAAAGGCGTTAAAGAAAAGCGCTTATGGGAGACAACCCATGTTTTTACCTACAGTACTTTGCTTTTATTTTGTGTCTTGGAAGTTGTTTACTACTGTAGCAACCTCTCCTTATCTTATTTTGGTGTTTTATTGTGCCAAGTAAAGTCTTTGATAGAAAAGTAAGTACTAGATTTGGATTACTGCGCAGAAACAGATTTCTTTGCTGTCACGAATCTGGGTCTACCTCCCTGTAGGTAGCTCAGAAAATTAAGCCAATTTACATGAGTGATCCTCAGATATGTACGCAACTTTCATTCAATTTGGGCATTTTCATTTGAGCAAGTCTGGTGCCATTTTAAAATTCGTCAATACGAACTGTTCTGTTTTGACAGATTCTGCCTTTTATTTCGCATTGCCTCTTTTGCTATGTTGGATGAATTTCTTTGATCCACCAATGTCCAGTAGCTTTATGCAATGTCCAGAAGTGTTAAGAATGATCGTGTCACCTCTGAACATGTTAATTTTTATTGTGCACTAACCCTCTAATGAGTTGTTTCGAGTTTGGTGTGGAGGAAGTTTTCAAGGATCAAGAGAGGAGTATGATGCAACATGATCAAGGAGAGTGAAAGCTCTAAGCTTGGGGATGCCCCGGTGGTTCACCCCTGCATATTCTAAGAAGACTCAAGCGTCTAAGCTTGGGGATGCCCAAGGCATCCTCTTCTTCATCGACAACATTATCAGGTTCCTCCCCTGAAACTATATTTTTATTCCATCACATCTTATGTGCTTTGCTTGGAGCGTCGGTTTGTTTTTGTTTTTTGTTTTGTTTGAATAAAATGGATCCTAGCATTCACTTTATGGGAGAAAGACACGCTCTGCTGTAGCATATGGACAAGTATGTCCTTAGTTTCTACTCATAGTATTCATGGCGAAGTTTCGTCTTCGTTAAATTGTTATATGGTTGGAATTGGAAAATGATACATGTAGTAAATTGCTATAAATGTCTTGGGTAATGTGATACTTGGCAATTGTTGTGCTCATGTTTAAGCTCTTGCATCATATGCTTTGCACCCATTAATGAAGAAATACATAGAGCATGCTAAAATTTGGTTTGCATATTTGGATTCTCTAAAGTCTAGATAATTTCTAGTATTGAGTTTGAACAACAAGGAAGACGGTGTAGAGTCTTATAATGTTTACAATATGTCTTTTATGTGAGTTTTGCTGCACCCGTTCATCCTTGTGTTTGTTTCAAATAAGCCTTGCTAGCCTAAACCTTGTATCGAGAGGGAATACTTCTCATGCATCCAAAATACTTGAGCCAACCACTATGCCATTTGTGTCCACCATACCTACCTACTACATGGTATTTCTCCGCCATTCCAAAGTAAATTGCTTGAGTGCTACCTTTAAAATTCCATCATTCACCTTTACAATATATAGCTCATGGGACAAATAGCTTAAAAACTATTGTGGTATTGAATATGTACTTATGCACTTTATCTCTTATTAAGTTGCTTGTTGTGCGATAACCATGTTTTCTGGGGATGCCATCAACTATTCCTTGTTGAATTTCATGTGAGTTGCTATGCATGTTCGTCTTGTCTGAAGTAAGAGCGATCTACCACCTTATGGTTAAGCATGCATATTGTTAGAGAAGAACATTGGGCCGCTAACTAAAGCCATGATCCATGGTGGAAGTTTCAGTTTTGGACATATATCCTCAATCTCAAATGAGAAAATTATTAATTGTTGTTACATGCTTATGCATAAAAGAGGAGTCCATTATCTGTTGTCTATGTTGTCCCGGTATGGATGTCTAAGTTGAAAAATAATCAATAGCGAGAAATCCAATGCGAGCTTTCTCCTTAGACCTTTGTACAGGCGGCATAGAGGTACCCCATTGTGACACTTGGTTAAAACATGTGCATTGTGATGATCCGGTAGTCCAAGCTAATTAGGACAAGGTGCGGGCACTATTAGTATACTATGCATGAGGCTTGCAACTTGTAAGATATAATTTACATGATACATATGCTTTATTACTACCGTTGACAAAATTGTTTCATGTTTTCAAAATCAAAGCTCTAGCACAAATATAGCAATCGATGCTTTTCCTCTATGAGGACCATTCTTTTACTTTATTGTTGAGTCAGTTCACCTATTTCTCTCCACCTCAAGAAGCAAACACTTGTGTGAACTGTGCATTGATTCCTACATATTTGCATATTGCACTTGTTATATTACTCTATGTTGACAATATCCATGAGATATACATGTTATAAGTTGAAAGCAACCGCTGAAACTTAATCTTCTTTTGTGCTGCTTCAATACCTTTACTTTGAATTATTGCTTTATGAGTTAACTTTTATGCAAGACTTATTGATGCTTGTCTTGAAGTGCTATTCATGAAAAGTCTTTGCTTTATGATTCACTTATTTACTCATGTCATATACATTGTTTTGATCGCTGCATTCACTACATATGCTTTACAAATAGTATGATCAAGGTTATGATGGCATGTCACTCCGAAATTATACGTGTTATCGTTTTACCTGCTCGGGACGAGCAGAACTAAGCTTGGGGATGCTGATACGTCTCCGACGTATCGATAATTTCTTATGTTCCATGCCACATTATTGATGTTATCTACATGTTTTATGCACATTTTATGTCATATTCGTGCATTTTCTGGAACTAACCTATTAACAAGATGCCGAAGTGCCGATTCTTTGTTTTACTGCTGTTTTTGGTTTCAGAAATCCTAGTAACGAAATATTCTCGGAATTGGACGAAATCAACGCCCAGGGTCCTATTTTGCCACGAAGCTTCCAGAAGACCGAAGAGGAGACAAAGTGGGGCCACGAGGTGGCGACACCATAGGGCGGCGCGGCCCAAGCCCTGGCTGCGCCGACCTAGGGTGTGGGCCCCTCGTGCCCCATCCTGACCTGCCCTTCCGCCTACTTAAAGCCTCCGTCGCGAAACCCCCAGTACCGAGAGCCACTATACGGAAAACCTTACTGAGACGCCGCCGCCGCCGATCCCATCTCGGGGGATCCAGGAGATCGCCTCCGGCACCCTGCCGGAGAGGGGATTCATCTCCCGGAGGACTCTACGCCACCATGGTCGCCTCCGGAGTGATGTGTGAGTAGTCTACCCCTGGACTATGGGTCCATAGCAGTAGCTAGATGGTTGTCTTCTCCCCATTGTGCTTCATTGTCGGATCTTGTGAGCTGCCTAACATGATCAAGATCATCTATCTGTAATTCTATATGTTGCGTTTGTTGGGATCCGATGAATAGAGAATACTTGTTATGTTGATTATCAAAGTTATATCTATGTGTTGTTTATGATCTTGCATGCTCTCCGTTACTAGTAGATGCTCTGGCCAAGTAGATGCTTGTAACTCCAAGAGGGAGTATTTATGCTCGATAGTGGGTTCATGCCTGCATTGACACAGGGACAGTGTGAGAAAGTTCTAAGGTTGTGTTGTCTTTGTTGCCACTAGGAATAAAACATTGATGCTATGTCTAAGGATGTAGTTGTTGATTACATTACGCACCATACTTAATGCAATTGTCTGTTGCTTTGCAACTTAATACTGGAGGGGGTTCGGATGATAACCTGAAGGTGGACTTTTTAGGCATAGATGCAGTTGGATGGCGGTCTATGTACTTTGTCGTAATGCCCAATTAAATCTCACTATACTCATCATGATATGTATGTGCATGGTCATGCCCTCTTTATTTGTCAATTGCCCAACTGTAATTTGTTCACCCAACATGCTGTTTATCTTATGGGAGAGACACCTCTAGTGAACTGTGGACCCCGGTCCAATTCTCTTTACTGAAATACAATCTACTGCAATATTGTTCTACTGTTTTCTGCAAACAATCGTCTTCCACACAATACGGTTAATCCTTTGTTACAGCAAGCCGGTGAGATTGACAACCTCACTGTTTCGTTGGGGCAAAGTACTTTGGTTGTGTTGTGCAGGTTCCACGTTGGCGCCGGAATCTCTGGTGTTGCGCCGCACTACATCCCGCCGCCATCAACCTTCAACGTGCTTCTTGGCTCCTACTGGTTCGATAACCTTGGTTTCATACTGAGGGAAACTTGCCGCTGTACGCATCACACCTTCCTCTTGGGGTTCCCAACGGACGCGTGCTGAACGCGTATCACACCTCTGGTGCTGCTAGCGTGAACGGCAGCGATGGTCGGCTCTGGAGTGGTAGCTCCCCGTGATGAGTTCCTAGAGCAGGTCCTGACGGAGAGTACCGATGATTCAAGATTTCATGGAGCACTCGAAGAGCGACTCGCTCCAAAGTGTTCACCAGGCTCTCAGAGTGGTGGTGTAGCGAATGAGCTACCATGAAATTGATCTCCTGACGCAAGGACATGGTGCGTTCTTCTGAAGGGGTGGACATGTCCACTCCATCGAGCGCGCCTTCAGGTGAGAACCCTCTCCACCTGATGCCGTGTGAGCGGGTCCTGTGGAAAGAGCCGATGAGGCCGGCCTCGAGGAGAGCTTTGACATCGTCATACTTCTTCTTGAGCTCCTCTGGCAGATCCTCGTACGTGACTGGAGTACCTTCCGCCATCTCAGATGTAGATGGCGATGCAGTTGATGTCGAAGATGGTCCCACCGGGCGTGCCAGAATGTGTTGGCGTCCGAAACCCACCGGCGAGCAACGGCTGGCAACACGAAGAGCCGGGAACAACTCAGAGCTGCGGCTGGCCCTAGTCCGTCGCGCGACGGCCCGCAAAGACTCTGCACACACGTCCGATGCTGGTGCAAGGGCGTGCCACCTGACCTATACGTGGTCAGGAAGGTGATGGATTTGCCTCGCTTAGGTTTCCTGCATGGCATACACGTAAACATTAAATACGAGCCTCGATCGGCTCTCAGGTTTTCCCGTGAATCGGCTCAAGGAGCCGATCCACCCATGATTCGTAAAGGGTTTATGATAGCATGGTGGTCCTGCTTGATCGACATAAAGCTAAAACGATCTACAACGATTTAGGGCTTTCACCGCATAATCGGAACATCCTACTCGTGATTGAGCCTAGCAGCCACGCACGGTGTCAATAAACCAACCCTAGATGAGGCCTAAAAACCAACATGAAGTTGATCCCCGGAACATCTTATCTAGGGTTAGCAAACTGCACCCTACGTGCCACCGGATCCTTCAACCCGTTTGCAAGGCCTAACTATGCAGATATTAAACTAATCCTTGAAGAACAAGGAACAATCATAACGGATCGGATCTACTAAATAACGATCAAGCAAGGTGCCGCCCTTACACCTAAGAAAGGTGTAAGGACGGCTAGACGTCTAAGGGTTGCATGAATGAAAGCATGTAGCAAGGTAGAACGATGCTAACCCTAACACATCTATGATAACTACGTTGCTCGCCATCAAAAAGGCTTCAGCACGAGCAACGCATGAACAACGAATAAACGTATAGGCAACATGATACTTACCCGGAAGAAACCCTCGAAACAAGGGGTCGGCGATGCGCCAAGATTTGGTTTGTGATGAACGTGATTGTTGTTTTTCTCGATAACCCTAGATACATATTTATAGTCCGTAGACTTTCTAACGTGGGAATAATCCCAACCGTGCACAAGTCAAGTTCTATCTAAACGACACGTATCCTACTATATTTACAGATACACGGGCAAATTAGCCCAAACTCGTTATTCAAGGCCGATTCACGTATATTCTTCGACGTATATTCTTCAAGCCCATCTTGATCGCGGCCCACCTCTGACTCGGTCAAATTCTGGTGATAACAGTATGCGAAGCCTCCGGATCCACATGTGTTGTATATGCGAAGCCTCCACACATGTGTTGCATGTGTTTTTGTTTGCAGGGATTTGAAATGCGATGGAGTTGCCAATATTTTGCCAAAACGTTGATTCATTTCCGTTTCGGCGAATGTTGGGCATACTACGCATATACATATGTCCTATTTTTAGGGAAGGTCATGCCAAAATTTTCTTTTGGTATGCTAAGATATCCATTTTCTCTATACCCGCAGGCGACCATGGTCCGCATGATGAGCGAAGGCGTTGTGGCTAGGTTTTTGAAAGCCGCGACAGCCGAGATGATTAGAAATAACCAAAAGGAGATAAGATGTCCGTGTCGAAGATGCAAGCTGACGAGCCTTATGGACCCTAAAGCCGATATGGTGCGGGACCACCTTCTCATGCGTGGTTTCATGGATGGCTATCGGTGGGAAGGCGACGAAGATGATTATGAATTTGTCCATGGGATTTCAACAACAAATAAGGAAGGAGGTGATCAGGATGTAGAAGATCTCGGACATGATCAGGATGTAGAAGATCCCGGAGATGATCATGATCACAATGTAGGAGATCCTGGACCTGATGATGAGGAAGATCAAGATGGAGGTCATCATGACGATCATGAAGATGAAGACGATGGACCATCGTCGATGGACTGGGTGCAGGACCCTTATCTTCAAGAGCTGCTTCTCAAGCAGACGAGTAACGCAAGAGCTGCCGCCCGAGAGAAAGCCAAGATGGATCAACTGGAGGTAGACGCGGTTACTCCATTGTATGAAGGATGCATGCCGGAGGATACCCGCCTGAAAGTAACGCCCATGGCTCTGGAGATGAAGGTAAAGCACAGAATGACGGACACATCCTTCAACGACAACATGTTATTCTGGCAGGAACGTCTTCCCAAAGGTAACACGTGTCCGACTAGTATCGAGGAGGCCAAGAAAATCGTGTGTCCTCTGGATTTACCGCATGTGAAATACCATGTGTGCTTGAACGATTGCATCATTTATCGGAACGAGCACGCGGAGTGTATCATATGTCCGGTGTGCGGCGTCAGTCGGTACAAGAAGGGGAAGAAAGCTCCTCGGAAGGTGGTGTGGTACTTTCCGATCACTCCTCGTCTGCAGCGGTATTTCGCGGATCCTAAGCAAGCAAAGCTAATGCGCTGGCACGCGGAGATGAGGAAGGGAGAAGATGACGCAGATGATCCGAAGAAAAAGAAAAAGGACAGGGTGTTGAGACACCCTTCGGATGCTAGCTAGTGGAATGCGTTGAACCTCGAGTACCCAGAATTTGGGGACGATCCTAGGAACATAAGGCTGGGCACGAGCACCGATGGAGTCAATCCGTTTGGCAGCCAGAGCAGCACGCATAGCACCTGGCCCGTGTTTGTGTGGATGTACAACCTCCCCCCTGGTTGTGCATGAAGAGGAAGTACATTCAAATGAGTATGCTAATTGAAGGGCCGAAACAACCAGGGAACGACATCAATACGTATATGGGGCTTACGAAAGAGGAGCTAGCCACGCTATGGGACGCGCCTGCCAACACGTGGGACGCCGCCGCAGAAGAATATTTCCCTATGAGAGCCGCGTTGCTCACGACGGTGCACGACTTTCTCGGTTACGGATATGTCGCGGGGCAGGTGGTCCACGGATTCAATGCATGCGTCAGGTGCATGGACGACACAACGTACCGCCGACTAGATAGAGATCACGGGTCCTCGAAAACGGTGTTCATGGGACATCGAAGGTGGCTTCGCGAGGACGACCCATGGAGGAAACGCAAGGATCTGTTCGATGGTCAAGACGAACCACGAAGACGGCCACGTACGAGAAGCGGCGAGCAAATAGACGAGCTATTGAAAAATTGGAAAGAGTGCCCACCGCCAGGAAAGAAGCGAAAGGCGCCGAAGCCGCTGCTTAAGGTATGGAAGACGAGGTCTGTTTTCTGGGACTTGCCGTCTTGGAAGATCCTCCGTGTGCCTCACAGCCTTGATGTCATGCACATCACGAAGAACGTGTGCGAGAGTCTGCTTGGTACCCTCCTCAACATGCCAGAGAAGACCAAAGATGGGCCGAAAGCAAGGTACGACTTGCAATCAATTGGGATCAGGGAGGAGCTTCACGCGGGACGCCCTAATGATGATGATGATGATGACGATGACGATGATGAGGCGGAGGACACGCAAAGTCGTCGCAAGGGCAAAAAGGCCAAAAAGATCGAATATTACTGTCCCCGCGTGCTTCACTCTAAGTCAGAAGGAGATCGAGCGATTTTATTTGTCTCCTAGGAGTAAAACTTCCTTACGGTTACGCGGGGAAGATAAGCAGGTACCTAGACAAAGCGAAGCGAGAGGTTCAGCGGGATGAAGTCTCCACGACATCACGTGCTGATGACGCAGATACTTCCGGTTGCAATCCGTGGGATCATGGACGCGCACGTCCGTGAAACGCTTTTTGGCCTATGCAACTTTTTTGACGTCATCTCTCGGAAGTCTGTTGGCGTGAGGCAACTTAGAAGGCTACAGGAAGAGATCGTGGTGATACTGTGCGAGCTTAAGATGTACTTCCCGCCCGCATTCTTCGACGTTATGGTGCATCTGCTGGTACATATCGTGGAGGATATCATCCAACTGGGGCCGACGTTCCTGCACAGCATGATGCCGTTCGAAAGGATGAATGGTGTCATCAAAGGGTACGTTCGCAACAGGGCACGTCCAGACGGAAGCATAGCCAAGGGCTTTCTGACCGAAGAGTGCATCTTCTTCTGCACGAGTTATCGAGAAATCGAGAATCCCGTCGGTCTGCCCGTAAACAGGCACCTCGGGAAGCTCGCTGGATGGGGTCACCGCGAGGGTAGCCGCGAAATACATGTCGACTTCAAGGGTCGAATCGCCGACTTTGAAAGAGCAAACCTAGTCGCGCTACAACACATAGACGTGGTCGATCCTTGGGTGGTAGAGCACAAAACCTTCATCGCCACGACGTACAATGATCAGGGCCAACAAAGGACGGACAGCGATATAATCAAAGAGCACAACTCAACCTTCACGCGGTGGTTCAAGGACAAGATGCTGACGTACCCTATAGATGAGGATTCTTCTGCGGAAGAAAAACTCATCTTCGCCTTGTCACAGGGCGCCGAACACAACCTGATGACATTTCAGGCGTACGATATCAACGGCTACACATTCTACACCGAGGAAAAGGACATGAAGAGCGATTATCAGAACTCCGGGGTAACGATGGAGTCCTACACCGGTGACATCAAGCAGAGATACTACGGAAAGATCGAGGAGATCTGGGAGCTGAGCTACGCCGGAGAGAATGTGCCGATGTTCCGTGTTAGGTGGGCCAAGAATGTCGTAAAAGAAGACCAACATTTCACCACCATGGTTATACCCGAAGCCAAATCCAAGACAGCGGGCGCAAAGGTCACCGCGAAATATGAGCCATGGGTACTAGCTTCCCAAGTGGACCAATGCTTCTTCATTACCGACCCGCAAAAGCCCAGCCGTGTTGTCGTGAGGAGAGGCAAAAGGAGCATCATCGGAATGGATGGAGCCGCCAACGAGCTAGACTTTGACCAGTACGGCGATCCGGAGATGGAAGATGACGACGACGATGATGAAGAACCATACACAACAAGAAGAAGCAGGACCACCCTACCTAAAGGCCGTCCATTCAAGAGAATAAGTCTAGGAGTTCCGGGGCTAAATTATTCAACCGCGAGAAAGAAGGGCAAGAAGATTTTGAAAAGATAATTATGTATCATTTTCTTGTATGAATAATGGATGTCATATTGTTAATCTACACATTGTACCGATCAAAATAGACATATAATTTATATTTTTGGATATTTTCTAGATTCTATAGTATTTTAAATATTCTACATAATTATAATTATTTGTGCCTTTTATGTTGGTGTATTATGCTATTTATTATAGTGCTAAATCAATTTAATAAAAAAGTGAAAAAAATTGGGGCCGCCAGGGTTCGAACCTGTCCGGCCAGGGTAAACCAAACAGGGGGAGCTAGCCATTACGGTACAGTGCGATTCTTGTCAACTGTAGGTGTCGCACTCATTTTGACCTAAACCTAACGAGGCAGTGGCGCACCCCTAGAGGTGCGCCATTGGTAAGCCTCACAGTGGCGCACCCCTAGACGTGCGCTATTGCTAAGGGGAGTCGGGGACTTAGAAAAATCCCCTTCTCTTCCCTGTCCCGACCAAATCCCTCCTCTTCTTCCTCGCGACTGCACCCTCCTCTCCGCCGGCCACCATCCCTCGATCTGCCACCCCTCCCCTGAGCGACGCCACCTCCCACCGGCGGTCGCCACCCCTCCCCTGAGCGACACCACCCCTCCTCTCACGCGAGTGACCATAGACCCTGGCGGCCAGATCCCCTCGACCTCGATCCCCCTCCTCCCACCGGTGCGTGGCGCTGCATCAGGGTGGAGCGAGAACCTTCTCCACGGAGACCTGACCCGCCACGGTAAGCTCCGGACCCCGTCCCCTCTCCGCGTCCACACCTCGATTAATTTCTTTCTTCATGCCCATGCTCCTGCCCCGTGCAGGTAAGGGGAGCAGATCAGGGACGGCCTACCCCCGCTCCTCCTGCCGCAAGGCACGCCAAGGAGAGGCCGGTCGGCGTCCGACCACCACGCGAAAGAGACTTGGTTGCCTCCTCGCACAAGGGGAGCAACCAGTAGGATCAGGCCTCGCGCGGGGCAGATGTTCTCGACTCCGACATTGCCATATCAAGGTCGAAATCTTTCTCTGACTGCCTATGATTTGGGTGCTCAATATTGCTGTTTGTAAGTGTTGTGCAAATCGTTGATGCATGTGGTACCGAAAAAGAATGATTAAACAATTGTGCGTGTCTGCTTAATGCATCTCTGGGGCCACATATTGTATTTGTTCAAATACAAATAGAATAATTAAATAGTTTTGCTTGTCTGCTTAATGCATCTTGTATTTGCAGAGATACAAATTACTAAATAAATGATCCAAGTAGGACTGAGCCAACAAACAAAGAGCACAAAGGATGGCAGTGGAGTAGAGTAGACTTTGCTCTGAGCCAACAAACAATGTGCACTAGTCTTGTAGCTTTGCTCTGTGTCTCTGCTGCTGCTTCCTTTGCTCTATGCATTCCCTCCTTCAGTTGTTGTTGCTAGTGATTTTAAGCTACTGACTATTATGTATCTGATATTGCATACTCTATTTGGAAAATAACATGGAAACTAAAAAAGAATTAGTACTTACTATGCTATGGCACTATGAGCACCAGCACTCCTACTGCTGTTAAGCTAGTATTTTTTTAAGAAGAAATGCATTGCAAAATGGGTATAATTCTAGGAATATGTTGTTGCATGAATGTTTGCATTCTATATTTTGGAAATCATGGGTTTTCAAACAATCTGCATAGCTTCTTTTTTTTAGAGGTGAGGTGCTGCTAAGTGCATGTGCTAGGAGCAGGACAAGCACGTCGCCGTCGATCCCCTCCCCACGCACCACTGCCTCCTCTCAGACGCCACCTCCCCGGCGACACGAGTGACCACACCCCCGGTGACGCCCTCCTCTCCTCGCCACCCCGGCGACGCCCTCCTCTCCCCATTCACCACTCCCTCTCCGCCGGTGCCTCTCTCTGAAGCCACCGGACTCGCCGTACTCGCTGCGCCCTCCTCTGCATCATCATCGTCGCCAAGGTACCCCCGATGCCCCTCCTCCTCCTCATCCTCATGCAAGCCCCCGGTGCCGCTGCTTGCTAGGTGCTTGCTGCCGCTGCTTGCTGCTGCTAGGTGTTGCTGCTTGCTAGGTGCTTGCTAGGTGCTTGCTGCCGCTGCTTGCTGCTGCTAGGTGTTGCTGCTTGCTAGATTTTTAATATTTCTGTTGCTCATGATGGATTTTTAATATTACTGCTTGCTGCTGCTCATGATGGAAATGTTCTCTGTTAATTAGCTACTAGCTAATGTTCTCTAAAAATTTGGAAATGAAAATTTCGAAATGTTCTCTGTTGACAGTAGGTTTAGTGGTTTGAAAATTTGGAAATGTTCTCTGTTGAAATGGAAATTTGGAAATGTTCTCTGTTGACAGTAGGTTTAGTGGTTTGAAAATTTGGAAATGTTCTCTGTTGAAATGGAAATTTGTAAATGTTCTCTCTTGACAGTCGGTTTAGTGGTTTGAAAATTTGGCTGATCAAAGAACTTCATGGTAAATATGTAGTAGGTTTAGCTGCTAGGTTGCTAGGTTGATTACTGCTGCTACTAGGTTCTTGAAGTTCACATTTTATACTGATTTGTTACTATTTTTCCATTCAAATGCATATAATTTGGGATCAGAGTGAAGGGTTGATGCTCATAGTGTTCATTTTGATGTTTACAGCACTAGTTGTTGCACGCCGCGCCGCCCTGACCTCCACGCGCACCTTGGAGCAGCAGCTGGAGAAGCACGCCGCGCCGCCCTCGACCCAGCGCGCCGCCATGAGGACCGCCGCCGCCGCACTTGCAGACAGGTAGCTGCCATATTGTCATTCTTTCACAACCCTGGAACTTACCATATTGTCATTCATTTTCTTACCATATTGTCATTCTTTCACAGCCCCGGAACTTCAGCACCTGACCGTCGCTGCCATATCTTCCTCGACCCGGAGCAACACCTCGCCTCTTAGTGACTCCACGCGACTCACGGTGAGCATGCTGCTAGATGCTAGCTGCTGCTTGTTGTTGATGCATGCTGCTAGCTAGTTCTTCTGCTAATTTGTTGATGCATCTTTGCTATTGCTTCTTGCTACTAAGCTAACTGCTAGCTTCTTCTTGCTTCTTTGTTGATGCATGTCGCTAGCTTTACTGCTACTAGTCATTCTTTGTTCTGCTGCTTGCTGTTGATGCTGCTGGTGTATATGGTGTCATATTCTTGTGCATGTGCCATGGTGCTCAGCTGGTGTATATGAGGAACAATTGTACATGTGCCATGGTGCTCAGCTGGTGTATATGGTGACATATTCTTGTGCAGGGATCGACAGAGTTGCCCATTATCGCCGAAATGTTGATTCATTTCCGTTTCGGCGAAAATGGGGCACTCATATGTACATAAATTAGCATAGGTCATGCCCAATTTTTCCGTGAAATCTTGCGCTAATTTATTCATTTTTTCCTACTTAGTTCCCCTGAGCGACGTCGCCGTCCCTCTTCTTCCCCTGAGCACCGCCGCCGTCCCTCTTCTTCCTCTCCGCCGGCGACGCCTTGCGCTACCACCCCTCCCCTTCTTCCTCTCCGCCGGCGACGCCCTGCGCCCTGCACCAGATCCCACCGCGCAGGTACGTCCCCCTCGATTCACCTCCCCCTTAGTGTCTGTGATGGAGTAACTCATATTTGTTAGTGGAATGGATCGTAATATGGTTCAAAAATGTGAACATGTAGGATGGCCGGTCCCGGTGGCCGGCGAGGCGGTCGAGGCCGCGGTCCTGGGCGCCCCCGGGGCCGGGGAAGGGGCCGCCGCGGTGGAGCAGCAAGGGCCCCACGGTCACCGTCACCTGCATCCTCCTCGTCTTCGCATGAGGAACGCTGCTTCGAGTTCCTCCTCCGCATCGACGACGACCCACTCGACATCAAGAGGCTACCGGACAAGTTCGCCGAGTTCGTCGACGGCGTCGAGCCGGCGCACTTGCAGCTACGGGAGGCTAGCTGCAACTTCTGCCGCTGGTCCGTGGAGGTCCTGTTCGACGGGCAGGGCAAGATGTACCTGCACACGGGGTGGGACAAGTTCGCCCGTGACCTCCACCTCGAGCCCGGCTGCCAGCTCACCTTCCTGTACGAGGGGGACGGCGAGATGATCGTCAAGGTGTTCGACGACACAGCCTGCCGTGTGCACTACCCCCACACCGGCGAATCCGGCTCGGACACCGATAGTTAGAACTTAGAGTGTTGTCAACTCTATCTTCGTTGCTTCGTGTTGTTTGAATTCTATCTTAAATTGTATGAAGCTACGATGTTAGGTATGATGATGTTATGTCCATGATGTGTGTACGAATTGGCTGTTTTCCATGATGTGTGTACGAAATGTTTGGTCAATTGTACACTCCGGGGTGACGCCAGCGAGCCTGGTGCGATGACACAAATATCAATCTCTTGTGCATCCTACCTGGCCTCGCTGACACCATCCCGGGATGTTCATATTTGTTTGGACCAATAATGTATGAGGCATTCCATTTAGTTCATACTAGCTACTTGTCTCTTATTTGAGTTTGCACTTCTTAATTGCATTGGCCGATGATTAAATTTTGTGGTCACTACACTCCGGGGTGACGCTAGTGAGCCTGGTGTGATGGCACAAATATCAATCTCTTGTGCATCCTACCTGGCCTCACTAACGCCATCCCGGGATGTTCATATTTGTTTCGACCAACAATGTATGAGGCATTCCATTTAGTTCATACTAGCTACTTGTCTCTTATTTGAGTTTGCACTTCTTAATTGCATTGGCCGATGATTAAATTTTGTGGTCACTACACTCCGGGGTGACGCTAGTGAGCCTGGTGTGATGGCACAAATATCAATCTCTTGTGCATCCTACCTGGCCTCACTAACGCCATCCCGGGATGTTCATATTTGTTTCGACCAACAATGTATGAGGCATTCCATTTAGTTCATACTACTTGGATCGTTTTTGAGTTTGCTCTTATTCGTTGCAAACATCTATGAGCGTGCACTAATGTTTCTTTGGCTTGTTCATATATGTGCAGGTATGACGTGGTATGTCGTGTACAAGGGCAAGGTTCCCGGAGTCTACAACGACTGGGAGGAGTGTTGGAGACAGGTTCACCGTTTTAGCGGTAACAGCTACAAAGGGTACACCACTAGAGCGGAGGCCGAAGACAGATACGCACGCTATCTGGAGGGAGAGAGGACGGAGCGGAGGAGGAACCGGATGAAGACCACTTTCATCGGGACGGTGCTAGTAGTGACTCTAGCTCTCTTCTATGTGATGCTAGTTTAGATGATCGACCTTGTGTAACCACTAGCTCATTTGTGACTTGTAACACCGTAACTTGCATTGTAACCTCTTCTCTAATGCGAATGCTTGTGAATCATGTGGGACTAATGTGAAGAACTATGTATGGATAAGCTCTGCTGTTGTTTATATGCTGTTATATATCCTGTATTGTGCTATTGTACTATCATATACAACCTGTATAAATACCTGCCAAGATACAAAAAAAATTCGAAATCTTAACAGTGGCGCACTAGTGGACCATCTGTGGCGCACTACCACTAAGTAGCAGTGGCGCACTGCTCTGGATCGATGGCGCACCGCCCTGTGATCCTCTCCGAGACTAACGATGGCGCACCAGGATAAGTAGCGATGGCGCACGTCCCGGGAGAGGCGATGGCGCACGTACTCACGCAGCAGTGGCGCACCTCCTCGCTGGACCAGTGGCGCACGCAAGACGGTAGCAGTGGCGCACCTCTTCTTACACAGTGGTGGCGCACTGCCTCTGACCAACAGTGGCGCACCACTTTGGAGTAGTAGTGGCGCACTGGAGGACATGTCAATGGCGCACCAGTCAGTGCGCCACAGGTATCCAGGCTAGTAGTGGCGCACCCCTAGTGCGCCACTACTATGAGTTAGCAGTGGCGTGATAACAGTGGCGCACCACTAGTGCGCCACTGATGGGTAAAAGTGGTGCGCCACTGATTGCCCTTTTTCTAGTAGTGATGTAATGGACACACCCAATTAAGCGTAGCATAACATCTCGTCATTAAGTTATTTGCTATAAGCTTTCGATACATAGTTACCTAGTCCTTATGACCATGAGATCATGTAAATCACTTATACCGGAAAGGTACTTTGATTACACCAAACGCCACTGCGTAAATGGGTGGTTATAAAGGTAGGATTAAATATCCGGAAAGTATGAGTTGAGGCATATGGATCAACAGTGGGATTTATCCATCTCGATGACGGATAGATATACTCTGGGCCCTCTCGGTGGAATGTCGTCTAATATCTTGCAAGCATATGAATAAGTTCATAAGAGACCACATACCACGGTACGAGTAAAGAGTACTTGTCAGGAGACGAGGTTGAACAAGGTATAGAGTGATACCGATGATCAAACCTCGGACAAGTAAAATATCGCGTGACAAAGGGAATTGGTATCGTATGTGAATGGTTCATTCGATCACTAAAGTCATCGTTGAATATGTGGGAGCCATTATGGATCTCCAGATCCCGCTATTGGTTATTGGTCGGAGTGAGTACTCAACCATGTCCGCATAGTTCGCGAACCGTAGGGTGACACACTTAAAGTTGGATGTTGAAATGGTAGAACTTGAATATGGAATGAAGTTCGAATATTTGTTCGGAGTCCCGGATGAGATCCCGGACATCACGAGGAGTTCCGGAATGGTCCGGAGAATAAGATTCATATATAGGATGTCATTTTATGTGATTTAAAATGATGCGGAAGGTTCTATGGAAGGTTCTAGAAAAGTCCGGAAGAAACCACCAAGGAAGGTCGGTGCACGCCGATGGACGGGATGAGGAAGACGAAGGCGGTGGTGCAATGAACTGGAAACAGGTAGTCGCGTATGCGTCTCATCTCTGTGGCTAGGGTTGCACAGGGTCTTATATAATGCGGTTCGGGAAGGTCGTGGGGCGCAACCCACGTCCGAGTCGGCACAACCACGATCCAGAAAAACCAGAAGGCAAAACAGCTGAGTAACGCGTCCGTTAATGACTCAAAATTGATTACACAATTTCCCGCAACCCGCGTCGGGACGTGGCGTGGCGGCGGAGGAGGAAGAGTGCGCGAGGGCTCTCTCTCTCTTCTCACTCACTTACTAGGACTAGAACAGCCCACCTTATATACCACTCCAACTTTCTCCGAACTAGCAATGTGGGACTAAACTTTAGACCCCACTAGTGCTGCCACTGATTTTTAAAATGGGCCATGTGAGTTTCAGAATTTGATAATGGTCCATGGGCCAAATGCCAAATGACCCAAATTCCAGCAGCGCCTCCATCGATAATACGATAATACAGGTGGTAAAATAAAACCTGCAAAAGATTGGGCACCAATGGCACGAGGCAGCGGTCTGGTGGTACCGCGACAGTAGGAGACGGTGGACTGAGGTACCGCCACTTGTCGAGAAAAGAAGGGCGTGAAATTTACTCGGGCAGCGCCTTTTGGGCCAACTGTCCCAGGTGGTAGGATTGTAAATGTCACATGCAGGTGAGCAACTACCCTACTACCCTCGCCATGACAGAGCGAAAGAGAAAGGCAGGGCGAGAACGTGGCGGACGCGGTTCCGTCACCGTTAGCGTCAGGCGAACCAACCAACGGATCGATGACCTCGTCTCCGTCTCCATCTCCAACCGAACCAACCAGAGAGAAGTAAAGAAGGGAAAAAAAAAAAGGAAAGCGAGAAATTAAAGGGGGAGAGAAGAGAAAAGCGTGGGCGACGGGTACAAGTGGGTCGCTCCCCGCGGTGCGCTGCGGTTTCGCCATATCACCCACCTCCCACCCTCCTCTCCCCTCCGCCTCCATCCTCGCCCGTTCCGTTCCGTCCCGTTCCGGCGACCGCCCCCCACCGCCGGCAGCCCCGCCCCCGCGGTGGGGTCCCCATTGCCGGCCCTCCTCACCTCCTCCACCTCCCTCACCCCCGCGCACCACCGCGCGGGAAAATAACAGCCCAGAGCAGGACGAGGAGCAAGCCGAGAGGACGGCTCAGGGCTTCGGTTCCGCCGGGATCCCCACCCCCGCCGCCGCGCCCGGACGGGAATGCGGGGCCCCAGCCGCCGCGGAATTCGCTAGCCGCGCCCAGCCGCGGCCCGCCGGAGACATGGTGAGTTCCCGAGATCTGCCCCGCGGTTTCCGCCGCTCCTTCCGCCTCCCCCGTTCGCGCCATTTTTTTCTCTCTGCCCTCCCTCGCCGCCTTAATCATCAGCGCCTGTTCCTGGCCGGTTACTGTTTGATTCCTAGCTAGAGTTTTTCTCTGGAATTATTGCGTCGTCCTCCCGGTAAAATTTCCTCCCTCCCCAAGCCCGCGGAGCGATTCGTAGATGCCGCCACGAATCGCGCCAATTTGGTAGAATTACTCGGAATTTAGCGCCCGTCGATCAGCGCTCCCCGTCAAATTATACCTTGTACGCGTTCTCCGCGTTCCGTCTCCGTGAATTCCGAGGCCGTCAATGTTGGAAACCCATGCGGAACATGTTTTGCAGGCCTCTTCCTTTTGGATTTCTCCCTAGTTACCATCATCGCCACCGCAGCTGTACCCAACTCCGCCTCGCCCCCGCCCAAGGCCCCGTGGGATTGATTGGATTGGGTAGATTCACTACGACGTCACCCTGCCTGCCGCTCCCGCTAGGAATCGTACCGCCAGTATTTATTTCCTTCCCTCCACTTTTCCTTCCCCTTCCCCTTTGGGTTAATCACGATGCTCTTTGCTAATTTCGCCGGTACAAGCCCAACTTAATCGCACCTATCCTTGCCGTGTGGGGTTCGTTCGGCAACCGGCCGGGCGGTGGCATCTTCCTCCCCTTTCCCGCTAATTTCTAGTGCCGCTCCAGTGGGCGCATGTGCGTAATTACCCGCTTTGACCGAGTATGGAAACCACCTTTTTCGTCCTCCTTTCCTCCCGACGAGTTTTCTACAGTAAGCGTATTCTTCCGTCGTCCGAGCCTCTATCAGCTCGCCGTGTGTTACCAATTGAATTCCATGGAATCACAATCATTATTAGTTGGCTACCATTGCTGTGAATACCTCGGGGACGCACAAGTAGTTTTTTGATTCCTCGAATTTCGAATGGCCCTGGGTAAATTCCTCGCGCAAGACTGATTGCGATGGATGGTCGTCGCGGGGATGAGGAGGAAGGGTATCGCGGTGCCGTGTTCGGTTCCACGACGATTGCTTTCCTGACTCAGTTTCCAGTGGCCTCTCTTTCGTCTCCACCTACGACCGATTCCTGCCAGCCAGACCAATGGGGCGCTGCTAATTGACCCCGCTGTCTTTGCTGGTCAATGCCGGCTTTGCTAAATGAGATTGCAATGTTTCACGTGCTTGTTCGTTCACTCTCTTTCGTTTCCACCTGTGACCGATTCGTGGCAGCCAAACTGTTCATGCTCATTGACTTGACCAGTGCCGTCTTTGCTGGTCAGCGCTGGCCGGCTTGCCAAACTAGATTGCAATGCTGCACGTGCTTGTTCACTCCCTGATGTGTCTCTACCATCCTCGCAGGTAGAGGGCAGGAACTGTC
The DNA here is from genome assembly GCF_019359855.2 of Lolium perenne. Classification (NCBI taxonomy): domain Eukaryota; kingdom Viridiplantae; phylum Streptophyta; class Magnoliopsida; order Poales; family Poaceae; genus Lolium; species Lolium perenne. The sequence goes on from NC_067244.2 coordinate 171,136,035, forward strand.
TCCCCGCAGAGGTCAGGAACGGGCTCGAGACGCTGAAGAAGAGGAGGCTCGAGAGGATGCGTTTGAGCGCGCAGAACGAGGCCGACGACAGCCCTGCCGTGGCTGCGAGGAGCGGCGGGGATGCGCTGCGGGCTCCCGCAAACTGTGGCGTGAGATTGCATGCCAACAATGGTGCTGCGGGTTCACTAAGCACTAGCAGCGCCCAGGACAAGGATCCTTTCGCCAAGCGCAAGGTCGACAAGTTCGACATGTCTAACCTTGAATGGATCGACCAGATACCGGAATGCCCTGTGTACTGTCCCACCAAGGAGGAGTTCGAGGATCCCATTGCTTACATACAGAAAATATCCCCCGTGGCTGCGAAATACGGTACAGCTCCCTTTTCTTAGACTCGAACTCTTGTTCTTGACAGTGTGTTACTGAATTGGTGAGTAATAACCATTGTTATTGCATCTTTCTACTTCAGGCATTTGCAAAATCGTAGCTCCTGTAACCGCTTCTGTGCCTGCTGGTGTCGTGCTGATGAAGGAGCAGCCTGGCTTTAAGTTCGTTACTAGGGTTCAGCCGCTTCGTCTTGCTGAATGGGCTGAAGACGATACGGTCACTTTCTTTATGAGTGGAAGGTGCGCCGCTGTCTTATCTATTTCTCGCTACCGGTTTAGTTTGCCTTCCGAGTCTCATCATCTTTGTCGCGACTTCGCAGAAAGTACACTTTCCGAGACTATGAAAGAATGGCCAATAAGGTGTTCTCTAAGAAATATTCCAGTGTTGGCTGTCTCCCAGCCAAGTACGTGGAGGAGGAGTTCTGGCGCGAAATCTCTTCTGGGAAGATGGATTCTGTTGAATATGCCTGCGATGTTGATGGGAGTGCCTTCTCTTCTTCTTCTCACGATCAGCTTGGGAAAAGCAACTGGAACCTCAAGGTAAAAAGGATATCTTTCTTCCTTCGTCCCTGCGTGTGGTGTTTGGTACTAGACATTCTTATTAATCTTTTTCTGTCTGGCTACAGAATTTTTCACGGCTCTCCAGTTCTGTGCTTAGACTTCTGCAGACACCAATTCCGGTATGTAATATGATCCTTACCAATTTATGTTTTACATTCTTTACTATGGATTTTTTTCATGACTATAATTACTCTGATCCAAAACAGGGAGTAACAGATCCGATGCTCTATATCGGGATGCTCTTTAGCATGTTTGCATGGCATGTCGAAGATCACTATTTGTACAGGTACAGTTTCTCATTCTTATAAAATCATGGTTACTCTTCATTGCTTACCTTCTGGAGAAGTTTCTGACATTGTTATCCAAATATAACCAGCATTAATTACCATCATTGCGGGGCATTTAAAACATGGTATGGGATACCAGGCGATGCTGCTCCTGAGTTTGAAAGAGTGGCTAGCCAGTATGTTTACAACAAGGATATTTTGACTGGTGATGGAGAAGATGCAGCATTTGATGTTCTGCTAGGGAAGACAACAATGTTCCCTCCCAATATCCTATTAGACCACAATGTTCCTGTTTATAAAGCCGTGCAAAAACCTGGAGAGTTTGTTATTACATTCCCTCGTTCCTACCATGCGGGTTTCAGCCACGGTATGTGTAGTTTCTTATATCTCGTGTTTGCTGATTGCCACCTTTATGTGTTATATATTCTAAGCAATATTTGAACTACCTAGGCTTCAACTGTGGAGAGGCTGTCAACTTTGCTATTGGCGACTGGTTTCCTATGGGCTCTCTGGCTAGCAAACGCTATGCACTTCTGAACAGGACACCTTTTCTTGCACATGAGGAGCTACTTTGCCGTTCTGCCGTGCTTCTGTCCGACAAACTATCAAACAGTGATCCAACAACACTTAATTCTGAGCACCCATACACTCAATACTGTGTGAAGTCTTGCTTTGTGCGGTTGATGCGACTGCAGCGACGTACACGTGGCTTACTTGCTAAAATGGGCTCTCAGATATGCTACAAGCCAAAAATTTATTCGAATCTGTCTTGTAGCATGTGCCGGCGTGATTGCTACATTACACATGTGGCGTGTGGATGCACCTTTGATCCTATCTGCCTTCATCACGGTAAGAAGTGCCTCATTTCTGCTTTTGTAGACTCTCCCTGAAGTTTACAATTTACCTGATAGTTTATCTTTTTGGAGTGCAGAACAAGAGCTGCGGAGCTGCCCTTGTAAATCTAACCGGACTGTCTATGTCAGAGAGGATGTACTGGAACTAGAGGCTCTATCTAGAAAATTTGAGCAGGATATTCGCTTGGATAAGGAAAAAAGTGCTAATGGCTCTTTTAAGCAGGCTAGTCCATCATTTAGGACTACCCGGGCAATAAGCAACAGTGAGGCAAACTCTATAGATGATGCAATTTTAGAAGCAAATGATGCCGACGCTGGAAAGATTTCTCCTGCAACATCATCGTTGACATCTTTTGCACATCATAACGAGCCTCTACCTGCAGAATCAAAGGTCAGTTTACCAAGCTCAAATTGAACCTTCTTTCCAACTATTGATTTTTTTTTTTGTTTGAGTTAATGGTAATGTTGTTTTTCAGGTCTATGCATCTCAAACCAACCAAGATTACTCAACTGCAAACCAGGCCATAAACACATCACCAGTCAAACGAAATGACACTCTGGGTGACAATTCATCCTTCATGGCTGACGCTTGTAATGAAATTAGTTCCTGCAATGCTTCACCCATGGATTATAGTGGCAATTCTGATTCTGATTCTGAGATCTTCCGAGTCAAGCGCAGATCCAGCATATTAGGAAGATCTGCTCTTGACACAACGACAACGGACTCCTCTGAACAGAAGGTACGTTGTGGTTTCAGCCTTTAGTTACGAGAACCGATTTTAGGAGAGATGAAGACGGATTTTTTTTTACTCGGTCATTGGATCCTATAGCCAGAGTTTTTTTTTTATCGCTGCCTTGCCTGCTCGCTGTGGTGACATATTCACATAAATACTTAGGCTTAGGAATGTCGAGGGCTTAGATATATGATGGAATCACATTGTAGGTTAGTGAACACAAAGATTTCTGAGTTACTCACACCATGCAGGATATCTGAATAACGAAATTAGTAATTGAATGAGGACCTAGAAAGAACTATGGTTGCGTAGGATGGTTACTGTGTATACTTAGTTTCTGATAAAAAATACTTTAATCAGGTTCTGAGGCGGCTGAAGAAGGTGTGCCATGAAACGCAACAGGACAATAAGCATCCCGCAGACTCTGAGCATTTTTCAGTTCCTGCGATCCATACGAGCCGTATGAAGTCAAATTCCGCCTCCACTTCTGATGAAGAAAGAGAGGACATGGTTCCCATCTCCTGGAGGATGAAGCGGCGCCACCTGGAAACTAAACACGAAGATGCCAGCTACGAAGTGAAGCCGAAGGTGTATCCATCTACCAGCAGTTGTTCCCAGCAAGAGTTTGCGGAAGCAACTAGAGATGCAGCTTCAGAGGTCCGGCCAAAGCGAGTGAAAATCCGGTTCACTCCTAGCGCTAACAGACTGGTTGAGCAGCAGAGCAGCTCAGGTCAGAGATTTGCAAGCGATGACAAGCCACCTGGGTATTGGCGCACGTATTAGGGTGCGGCTACACACAGGTGCTAACCTCAACAGATAGAATTCTTTGTCTAGGTGCATTGTTAACTACACGAAGCGCTTGCATTATGGTTAGCACAGATGCTGACTGACTGAGTTTAGGAAGGGTGAGGAGAGGAGGATAGGGCTGATTGCTTTGGTTAATCCATTCTTTGTGCAGCATGGCCTCCAATTTGAGGCCTCGCTAGGCACGGTTAGAAATCATGATTTGTTTAGAGGCTCTGAGTCACCGCTTGCTGCTCTTTGATGCCTGCATTGCCTGTGACGGAATTGGGCCTCGCTACCTTCCATTCTGCAAGTCCTTTTTTCTTTTGTTTAGCAGCTGTAAATCTCTCTGTATCTTCTTGTTTTTATCATCAACAAGAGCGGCATTAGCTGCTGCTAACTGTATTCTTTCATACGCTTGTCGATTCAAGTATCCTTGGCTTACCTGCTTCTGAAATATTCAATCAATTGAGCAAATCATTCTTTTAGGATGTTGGAATGGAAGTGTCTTAAGATGTTTGGAAATTCTCCTGAACACTCCAGGAATTGTGGAATTGAACCGTTTCTCGTGACATGGGTTACAAAAAGGACACCCGCCTGAACACTGAAGTGTTTACCTTTTAGAATTTTCCTTTTGTTTACACAGTGAAGCACTTTGAAAATTCTCCTGAACACTCGAGGAATTATTGAATTGAACCATTTATTGTGAAATTTATGCGTTACAAAAATGGACTCCTGCCTGAACGAAGGGATTTCGGTTCTTAGGAATTTTTCCAAAGGAATGTTGTAGATTTACGTTCTTAGAACTTTTTTCTATCTACACTGTTTGATTTGTAGGATTCAAATTTTTAGAATGCATACCTCATGTTACAGTTCTCTTGTTGACATTCTATTTCTACAGTTTTTCTATTACTGTGTTCTAAAACCTGACCCTTAGATTTTTTCTTTTGTTTACACAATGAAGCGCTTCTGCTTATGGAATAACGATTGTCTTTTCTAACAAACATGGTTCTCACGAATATCAAAGAAGAGGCTTTGTGAAGCCTAAATAATTTTGTAATATAACGCCTTTATGTGTTGTTTGCCTTGGCTTTTGCCAAGGTTGAGATTGTAATACTACCTAAAAAAATGTTCTTAATTAATAAAAATGATACGAGTAAATCTTTTGCCTTGTTAAAAAAAGACCGTCTTCCCTAACTCTGACGGGAGGGAGAAGCTAAGGCAGTCCCCGCCTCACAGACACACACAAGCACATACAGTCCGGGACCTCCATCCTAGAATAATGGCGGCCATGTCCATTGCCGCAGCCACCACCTGCTGCTCCTCCCCCTTCCCTTCAAACCCCAGCTGGCACGCCACATCCTACTCCCGTGCTGCTCGCCTTCCTCTTCCACGGCCAGCTTGGCGGCGCTCTCTCCTTGCCGCCTCCACGCCGGCGAGACGGCTCCGCATCCGCCCCAGAACATCCGCGTCTGCATCACCGGCCACAGCGTACGACTACGAGGCAAGCAACTGCTCTCTTCTTGATTATCCACTGCTTCATTCTGCTTACCTCATCCGTTCTCGTATGCTTGCTAGTTGCTACCCTTATCTGCTTATGCGCTCGATACGCACACGGCACTCTTCAACGAGCTCGCACTCGCCTTCCCCAATTCTGTCATCTCGGTGTCCCCAATTGCCATTTTATTTGTGTCACGCACTCCCATTACCAACATCAGTGCTAGCAAACTTGGTTTCAGTAGTTCAGTATGCGCACCTGTTGTCAACGATTTCACAACCTGCCCAGTTCTAGGAGAAGAACAAGGCCACAAGGAGGAATGTTCAGACTTCAGAGATTCCTAGTATCTGCAATAGCGTCACGCAGCGCCTGTTTCCCTCATCGTACATACAATCTTGCATACCGCATCAAACGCATTGCTATGGTGTGACCATAAACATGATTCAACATATACATTACGGATCATTCGGAGTGGACTATGGAGTATGGAAATGGTCACCTTGGACCACATTTTGCAATGGATTTCTTTGCCAGCCCCCTGTTTGTGCTCATGTACTAGTCTTGGGTCAAGTAAATATTGTACTACCATTTAGAAAAAGCATTGTAGATTACTCGGGAGATGGCTTGCTATGAGATGTCTTCCCTTCATCCTATTCCTAATGAACCACATGAGTCACATAGCTCGGAAAATAATTTTATGGGACCTGGTCCACAAATTCACCTCCGTGGACTAACCCCAGCGATTGACACATGTCATGTGTGGTAGTTTATATCTAAAAATAGGCGACCAAATCCTGTACATTTTCTCCCTCCTGTCCACGTGTCAATTGCTGGAGTTGGTCCACCAGGGTGAATTTGTGGACTAGGTCACAAAATTATTTTCCACACAACTCCCTGTTTCCCTCATTGTGCATTGAATCCTGCATACAGCATCAAACACATATATGCACTGAAATGAACTGTGACTAGAAGATGCAACTTATATTTATTGCAGATTACTTGGTGTTAACTATGAAAGGTTACCTTATAATATCACATCTTACAATGGTCGTTCCCCCCTAACTCCTCTAAAGCATCATATCAGTTGGTTCTGTGCAACAATTCCACGGCCAGCAGCGCTGTTTGTGCTCATATGTTAGTCCTGGAACAAATACACACATCCGTTGCAAAATAATTGTAGAGCATGGTGCTTATTTGGGAGATGACATGCTATGAGATCTCTTTACTTCGTATAGTACAATTGAATACCATGAACCGTATGAATCTAGGTCTCTACGAGCTCCTGTGAGCTGTATAAGAGGTGGCTATTGAGGTTTTGTTAGTAATAAGTTCTGAAAACTTTCTACTCTGAATCCTCCGCATCCTTGCAATATGGTGTTCGACAATATGTATCTTGATGTATTGTTGGAGTATTCAGCTTACATTATTTGTATAGTTCACCGACGGAAACGGGGACGTGGAGCTGAGACTGGACATCGGAAAGCTTGGCATCGAGAGTTCAAGAGATGTTTTTGTGGATGTCGATGACATGTCCATACTGATCAGAGCCAAGTCTGACGGAACACTGAGGACTTTGATGAATGTTACCACTCTGTTCGACAGGGTTAAGTCTTCTGAGACAATATGGTACGTATCAGTAATTCAGCAGCGGGCTTATTGCCCGTCAGGATTTATCTGTTCACTTCTTTCATTCTTACAGGTTCATTGACGAGGAACAGTTGGTGGTGAATCTAAAGAAAGTCGAACAGGAGTTGAAATGGCCTGACATTGATGAGTCTTGGAAATCCCTTACTTCTGGGATCACGCAGCTATTGACAGGGATCAGTATTCATATAGTTGGCGATGCCACGGATATTAACGAGTTGGTTGCTAAAGAGATTGCTGAGGGCATTGGGTGCGTGCATCACTGTCTTATAATGCGGGGTGCCAATTGCATTCTTGTTTCTGCTGCACCTTTTTTTTTAAAGATCTCCTACACCTTTTTAAACCAGTTAATAGTTATGTCCAACTTTGGAATTTGCTACCATAAACACGATAACAATTGTTACTTCATAGCAGATAAGGCTTCTTACATGTGTTTGTGCTGCATGTTTTGCAGGTATCTTCCAGTTTGCACAAGTGAGCTGCTAGAGAGTGCCACTCAAAAGTCTATCGATACTTGTACGTCATTTTGGTGATTTAATATGTAGGCATGCAGAGTTTAAGACCATATGCCACTGCAGCAAATTAACTACATGTAGTTACCTGCAGGGGTGGCTACAGAAGGAGTGGATAATGTAGCCGAAGCGGAATGTGTCGTCCTAGAAAGCCTTAGCACGTTGTTTTTCCTCCCGGGCTTCTCCTCTTGCTTTCGTTGATTACAGTTGATCACTTGTCATTTGATCTCAAGAAATACATCTCTTGCAGCCATGTCCGTACCGTGGTAGCGACGCTAGGTGGCAAGCAAGGAGCAGCAAGCAGATTCGACAGATGGCAGTACCTTCATTCTGGGTTTACGGTGTGGCTGTCGGTGTCCGATGCCGGTGGTGAGGAAGCCTTGTCCTTTGTGTGTGCTGCTGCATTGGTCTTCAGATTCTGATTCTTGCTACACCTGATGTGCTGTGCTGGTTCATGTAGATGAAGCCTCTGCCAAAGAGGAAGCCCGCAGAAGTGTTAGCAGTGGGACCGTTGCTTATGCAAAAGCAGATGTGGTGGTGAAGCTGGGTGGATGGGACCCTGAGTACACGCGAGCTGTTGCGCAGGGCTGCCTCGTTGCCCTGAAGCAACTAACCTTAGCAGACAAGAAGCTAGCAGGTATACATCATAACATCAAACCGCTATAGGTGTGAAATATTAGCAAAATTTGGTGAGAAAGTAGAGACAACTTTTCCATCTTGTCACTAACAAACAGTTGTGGACTTGTGGTAATGGCAGGGAAGAAGAGCCTTTACGTGAGGCTAGGTTGTCGAGGGGACTGGCCAAACATCGGGCCACCCGGCTGGGATCCTGAATCTGATGCCCCACCCGCCATCTGAACTAGCTTCTTCCTTCAGTTCGAGGCTTCTTCTGTCACTGTTTTTCTCTTTAGAGGCTTCATTCATTGTGTGGCCTTCTATTGTCCAACGATGTAAAGAAAGCCTGTGACAATTATACAAAGCATTCAACCTTCCCTTTTCTGTCTCCTCTACTATTATGCCTTAAATTGCATCAAGAGACCTCATAAACCACCAGATAATTTCTGAGCTCAAACTGCATCTGCAGATGAGGCGTACACGCATGAAGAAATATAAGCGCAGCGCAAGATATCAATCTCGCAGCTGTATAAGTTAACAAAAATGCCAATTATTAACTAAACTCAATGTTGTCTGGATAAAACCAAACAGAACGGTAAACAAGGAGCCTTTTCCTATTTAACAACCTTACGTTCACAAGTATACTCGAACAGTTTCCTTGTTGCAACTAAAACAGAAAAACAGAGCAGCATATGCATAGACAGACACAACCAACTCAGAAGACTATCATTTGTTTCATGGCCTCCTGGTTCTGGGTAATCGTCAAAGTCGACCAGTTCCTTATCTCTTTCACCAATGATCACTGATCTCGTGGCTCAGCCACAAGCTTGGCTGGTACATTGGGTGCTTCACGCCTGACCACCGGAGGTAACTGTTGATACATAAACACAAGGTGAATTACATGTTGCTATTCAATGCCCTAAGAGCACTAAGCTGTGTGTTACCGACTGATGAGACATGGTAGTCTACTTCATAATGAGAAGCTAAGAGTGCCTCAAAATAATAATAAAATGGTTCAAACCTTATCTTGGAGCCGAATTATTGTGGATACCAGCATTCTGTCACCTACTATATGCCTTAGCCTCTTCACTAGATCGACTCGGCTTATTTTCTTGGTCTGGTATAAATACACACACAGACAAATATAAGTAAACTCAGCTGTCAACAGAAGCAGAAGGTAAGCTCCCAACTGAGAACGTCAGGAACAGAACAGCAGACCTTGAATTCTTCATAGCAGTTATTGATCATGTCCATATTCTCGCGAGGAACTTTGGTTGAAATAGCTGCAAATAACATGGAGAAAGGCATCCAAGGTGTACTTGGAGCTTTTGCCATTGAACCTCCTAACATGGGGGCACATTGACCACCCAATGCTGGAGATGCCTCAAGGTTCATGTCCTGGTTGTACATAGAAGAATGTTGTCAACAGGTGTCACAACTTGCCCAACGTAAGTGGCATAACATGGTCATAACAGGAAACTTATCATATTTGGAGATTTCTATCAAACATAAAGACTACAATCAGCTTGAGTTATAATCTCATAATGGAAGCACAAGTCAACACTGTTGAGCCAGACACTCAATCTGAATTACTGCATGCTCCTGCTGCTCCAACAGAGGAACTTGTCTGTATGAGAACAGAAGTTGACTCTAGTCTGACAGTACATATTATCAACTCCCAATGTAGAAAATCTCACCTGTGATACACTGTCCGGCGAACTGGGACTCAACACCATTGAAACATCAGACGAATCTTGACAATCTTCTTGTGTGAAGAGGGAATCTGACACATGATGAGAGAGCTTGATCACCATCACATGATAATTGAGATTGACATATCATGAACTGTACAAAGCTAAATAAAAATCTAAAAATGACGCAGCAGTTGCGATAAATTACCTTTGGATTTAGAAGGCAATTTGATGGTGACTACAAATTCAGAATAGACATGACTATTCAGATTCATATCCCATACAATGTAATGCTGCGGGTTTTTTAGGTCATCTACACCGCTATCAAAATACTCGCTACTAGGCTGGTGCTGCTTAGATCCATGGCGAACTATTTCTACGTTCCCCATAACAACACGGCACAACATCATATGGACAATGCCATTTTCATCAACATCAGAGTAATTCACACTGCAGAAAGTAATACAAAATATTGAATGTTTCCAGTGGTTAGGGAAAGGACGAAACATGTTAAAGAATGGAAATAAATAAATTATTATACAGCGTAAGTTGACATATAAAACATGTAAACAATTGCAGAAACTATTTATCTACAAATAACAAAACAGGAATGGGAAGAATAAGACAGATGTGAATATACTACTTCAAAAATTTCTGAAGAGGGGTTAGATATCCATAGTGTTCATAGTAAGTTTTTGGCAAAGAGATAATCTGAGACAAGAGCAAATACCAGTTAATGGAGCAATTAGCTGGTGCAAGGACTATGCCAGTTCCATAGGGTGGACACTTAGTGGGCTTCTTAACTTGCAAGGTGCCAGTCAGCATCATTTCATCCACAACTTCTTTCGAGCAAGGAAGCCAGGCATAACGCACATTTGCATTACCATGCTGACGTGTAGTGGCCTTTACCTGTTTTTGGAAGAGACCAAAACGTCCTTCTCTACAATTATTCACCAGAGGCGTTCTGTAGATACCGACAATGTCCTTTGAACCAATAACATTGCCCATTCCCTGCATCAACAGTGTCTGCACAACTCCATGTTGTGACTGCCCACCCAGCTTATCTTGCTGTGGTTGAGAACTAAAGGCTGTAGGCATCGGTTCATTTTCACCAACATTTTCTCCAACTTCCAAAACTTTCTTCTGGATGATACTCTTCACAGCCTTAACTCTCTTGGCACTGGAAACTTCTTCAGTACTTGACTCAAAGTTGGAGCTTTCAGCAGAGCTCTCCGCTGCTCCGAACTGGTCATTTATTTCATGTGTCCCATTAGGCTCAGCTTTAACATAGACGTGATTCCCGTTGCCAAGATCCTTCCTCCTATATAAGACCTGATCTTCAACAAATACTTCTGGGAAGTAGCGCCTTCCAGCATCATCAATCCAAGCTATCGGCCTCTGAAGACCAGACTTTGAGTCTATGAATGTCATGTGGACAAAGTCGAGCAAGTAGAGCCGCTTCTCATATGCGAGTTCTGTGATGGCCTTCTTTGTCCTGAAATCAACCTGGGCCAGCTTGACAATTTTGTCTGGAAATTCTTTCCAGTTGCCACCTTGGCGGAGCAGGATACGCTTCGGGGTAGAACTAGCCATGAAGTTCTGGTAGCCCTGCAAAATCTGCCTGTTTAAGTGGCACGCGATGTTCGCCTTGCGATCTTCACCAACATACAACCTGATATCAGAGTTTCCAGCAGTACGCTGATGCACTTGAGAGGTGTTGCCGGCATCAGCATGGTTTGCAGCGGGGCAGTCCCGCTTCCTCTTGAGGCTAGTTGCGTTCTTTGCGCATTTAGCCAACACCTTTTCGTTCATCGCAGCCATTGTTTCCAGTAGAGAAGAACGCCAAACAGAGACTAATTCCTTCTAGCAAACTAAAGCCCACGAGTCTAGTATTTACACTAAGCTAATGCAGAAACTTCTGAAGATAATCTACTACGTTGTCGACGAGGAGAATACTAGGAAAGGTCGGGTGAGAGAGAGGCAACATAAAAGAAGAAGTAGTCCTGGAAAAGGAAAAATTAGCCTATGTTATTAACCAGCGGTTACATAAAATCTCGAACAACTTAAATCAAGGGTACGTTCTCTGAGCACGTAATCATGAGAGTAAATTCCACAAAAACAATTTCAATACATTAGCATGATGGTCTAGATGATAAAAAGATACAGCAACAAAACATCAACAGCATATCTGTCTGAATTCTAAAAGCTAACATGTGTTGGTCTACGTGAACGAAAAAAGCGCGCGAAACACGTAAATCAAATATATTTGAAAAAAAGCGGGGAACCACAAATAAATGATGTAAAGTTGGCCTAGTCAAGCAATCATAGAAGGTAACAAGGCAGATTCTGTCCAACGTGGAATTCAACAGAATTATCATGATAAAGAAAGTGGCCACTTAATTTCTCCATCGGAATCCCACAAGCATGGTGCTGATGAACTAACGTAAAATTCATCGCATCAAAAGATACAACAACAAAATATCAACAGCATACCTGTCTGAATCCTATAAGCTAATATGTGTTAGTCTACGTCGACGAAAAAGCGCGCGAAATACGTAAAATTTGAAAAAAGCCGGGAACCATAAATAAATGATGTAAAGTTGGGCTAGTCGAGCAATCATAGAAGGTAACAAGGCATATATGCTGTCCAACGTGGAATTCAACAGAATTATCATGATAAAAAAAGTGCCCAGTTAATTTCCCCATCGGAAAGCATGTTGCTGATGAACTTAACATAAAATTCACAGGTAGTTGCGCATCAAAAGTTGAAAATTTTAAGATTTAGCAAGTCGATCGTACATGGAATCTGCTTCATAAATCCTAAATCTACCAGTACTACTTCAGGCAATCAGCACAAAAAAAGCCCTAGTTCTTTCTTACGCAAGTAAATTCTAGCATACAAAAACAAAGAATTATAACGACCGGGAAAGTCGCGCAGATCCACACGGAGAGCACCAACCAAATCGGCCGATCCAGCGTGGCGACGCTTACCTAGGGTTAGCAGCGGCGTCAGCGGAGGAGGCGGCGAAGGAATTTATGCGGTTCATCTCGTCCGATCTAACCCCCGGTCACCCCCGCTAGGACTCCCTCACGGAGCCAACTTCAGCCCCGGCGACGACGGCCGGAGGCGCACCCCGCCGATCCTCCCAGCACCGGCGGCGAGCGAGGCTCGGCTGGTCAGAGCGAGGGCTCGGGCTCCGGACGGCGGCGGGCGGCGGCGGGCGAGAAGAAGGCGAGAGGAAAGTTGGGGGAGAGGAGAGCCGTGCGGCGGTGGATGAATTATTATTGGTGTTGGGAAAATACTAACGCGGGCGGGTCCACGCCTTTGTCGTGCCCACTTGCGAGGCATTAATACTGCGCCCACCGCCTTACCGTTGGCCCTGCCACCGACGTGCGGGTCCGGGCGAGGGTGGGGCCCGCCTGGCGGTGGGGTGGCGGCGCGCTAAACTTGGATGCCAAGTTGCGTGTGATTTTTCTTGGGCCGTAAGCAAAATGGCGACGGCCTGATGCCGACATCCCGCCCCATCCGACGGTTCACACGCGCGGTCAACGTTCTCCGCCCCGCGCGCAGCCGTCCGTCTGGCTGGCTGGCCCAGATATTCTTTATTCCCGTCTAGTATTTTTTTTTCTTTCTGATAACGTTCGGTTGCGTGCGCGAGTGAGATACAGGCTGACGTGTCCGTGACGGAAGTTCGTGCTTGCTTCCGATTTGTATTCTTTTTGGGGTTTGGTTTGTTGGTTTCACGAAACCTATGTGTGTACGTACATACCATCGGGGACGCGCTCAAAGTCTCCAAAATGTTGCTCAGCGGTTGGAGGTGGTGGTTTGTGCCGGTCCCTGTTGGGCGGGCGCGAGGTCTTGGAACTCTTTGTTGGGCGAAAGCTCTGTCTTGGCGGTCGGCCAGGACCGACGATGGTGACGCCCGTGGGCGCCACATACTTCTTGAAGGCGTCGTCGAAGCGGGAGTTTCTTGTTCTCCGCTCGGGCTCTCCGGGGGAAACCCTAGACCCCTCGCGGGTTCGGGCGTGGGCGGCGCTCTCGTGTCGCTTTGCCTCTTGGGGCCTCGCTTTGGATGTCCACCGGACAGAGGGACTTGTGGAGTGTTTTGGTGGTTCGACGGAGTCGGGTTCGTCTTCGGTCAGGCGGGGCGCGGCCTTGGGGTCGGCGTGGTAGTTGGAGCGGTGGCTCCGGTCTTTCGCCTCCGCCTGTTGCGTTGAGGTGTGGTGTCGACCTGGATGGTCGTCGACCCGTATGGAGCACAGCCTCGGGGCTGGCGTGTGGTGTCGTGTTGTAACGATTTTTTCGGCCAGTTTTCCTCATAAACGGGCCAACTCTTTTCTCCTATATCAATGAAAGGCAAAGCTTTTGCCTCGTTTCAAAAAAAAAAAAGTCTCCAAAATATAAATATGGAACATGTTACTGGATTGCTTCTTTCATCTTCTTCGGTCAGCCGGAGAAGGGAAACGAAACTGATTGATTAGCTATCCCTTTATTTGCAGCGACTGTAATAATAGTCTATAGATCTCACGTAGATTAAGCATGAGTGATTTTTTTTCCTAAATGTCATTGTCCGGGCTGCGGTTTTCAAGAGCAAGATTTGTAAATAGGACTTTCTTTGAGTCACCACTGTTGACTATGTTGAGTTATACTAGTAATTACCATACCATGGATAGGTTGGCTCAAGGGTATTCCTTCTCGGTCGTTTCTACATAGTAGATTATTGAGCATGAGTGATGTTCCTAAATGTCATTGGTTGGGCTGCAGATTTCAAGAGTAGTAAGATTTTTCAATAGGACTTTCTTTCAGTCATCATTGTTGACTATGTTGAGTTGTAATTACCATCCCATGGACATGCTGGCTCAAGGTATTTCTTCTTTATCGTTTCAATGAATCATCGACGGAGTTTACCGTGTAATAGTTGTTGGTTGCCACGAATATGGATGTTTTGGTGTAGCAATGGAGGCTCTGAAAAAACGTTCTCCGTATATACATCATTTTGCAGCCATTAGAGTGATGTGTTCCTCTCAATGTAACAGTTGATCGGCATGAGACATTTCTCCATTGATATTGGGGACACTTGGATTATTAAACCGAGAGCATATTCTGCGTGGTGATTTATTGTTTGCTACCATGTGATGGGCAGTGGGTCATCATTCAGGGCTGCAAAGTATTGAATTAATAAGGACATCGGTGAATAGATGGCCATAAGACGTGTTCCTGATGGAAATACGTGTTTGCCTTAGATTTGTACTCTTCATAATATTTTCATTTTAGTTATTATGCATCTGCATGTTTATGAGCCTGCCCATATAGTCATTTTAAATAAAGAGGACATGTACAAAGCCTCCAACATAAATATGGACCATGATTTGTCTCCAAGAACCAATGAATTCATTTGCATCGCATCGCAGTGAACAAGGGCATAAGTTAATATTCAATCAACGGAAACTTATTAAAGTATGCTCATGGAGAACCCGCCTTATATTGCTAGCATATGTACGTCCCTCTCTCCGCATGTGCATCACGGAGTGCCTGCGAGAGAGCGCATCTAATGCCCAACCGAGAAGGGAGATGCTTAATTTGCGGGTAGCCCGGGTAGTCCACTTTACTTGTCAATGTGGGGAGTTATCGCAATAGTTGATTAGATGAAGGTACAATTTAAGCTGACTATACTATATACTAGACTCACGGAAGAAGGAAAAAATACTTGTTAGAGAGCCCCTATTCATCGTGACTATGGTATATACGTTTGATATAAATTAAGTTGGAGTGGTTTTCTGAAACATCATTGTCTATGATGTTTTTTAAGAGTAAGATTTGTGAACATGCTAAGATGGTGTGATCATTGTGGGCTACAAAGTTGAACTAGCAATGAATATAAAGACACCAACTAACAAATTATCATAATATGTGTTTATGATGGAAGTTTGTGTGTGCCCCCTAATTTTTATTTATTTTTGCTTTCAATCATATTGCAATAGAATTTCATGTTTCACATAACTAGGCACATTCGTTCTCTAAATAAAAGGTACATATAGTATGGAGGACATGTAAAAATCCTCCATGATAAATATGAACCATGTTCGTAGGAAATAACTAGTGATTTATTGTGTGACTAGTCGGGGTGGTTATAGTTTCAGCTAATTATGGATCAAACCCAATGTTTATTACCATGTATATATCACTACTATGATGTTTTTTCAGTGAGTAGCGACGACGTCAGTATCAAGCCGTAGGTGTTGCCTTCACAAATAAAATAAATGCACATAACTCTACCCTAGACATTATGTGTGTTGGCATTGGGAGAGTGCGGGTGCGCATGTACATTGTAATCAGTATTTCCAGTGAAACATACAAGTTTACAATAGCAGTTTTCTTTCTCGTAATAAGCCAACAAGGAAATAAAACTATAACTAGTTAGCTAGCCCTTAGTCTGTTGCTATTACAAATTTGATATATGAAGCGATAACTGGCTATGTCAATTGTATAGGTACCTTAGATAAATGAACTAGTTACTTCAGATGGATGGACATGTTCAAGGTATGTGTTACTTATTTGTTATTTCTATAAATTGAGTCATAATTTCCATTTAGTGGAATACTAATCGATTTTGCACGCACATGTGTGTCAGTGAAAGTTACCACCCCGTTAAAACCTTTACCATATTATAATCAACTAGCAACCAATATGTTGGTCAAGTAACAATTGGGACGATAAGACATCAAAATAAAATTGATTATAAGTTTTAATGTTGCTCATAACCAAGGGCACATTTTTGCAAGATGAAGCTAGAGAATCGTTATATTTGTGGGTTTTAGAGACCATGCATTTGCATGCAATGAACAAGGACACCAGTTAGGAAATTTTGTAAGACTTGTTATCATACACTGATGGACATCATGTGTGTCGTATGCGTCTCTTCACCTCTTTCCTCTTCAAGTCAACTCGTCAAGGCCATGTGTGCAGTGGGAGTAGGGGAGCAGCATGCTCCCCTGCCCAACCAACAACATGGTGCATACTCATGAATGGGCAGGAGATAACGCGGTAGCTGGCTGAAGAAATGTGTGAGCTAATATAAGTATAATTTTTTTGGAACAAAAATCACCATACATGCCAATTGGTTGAAGAGTTATGCTCTTACTTTTTACCTCGTTAGGTGACCTATTTATCACTTATTAATTTATAGTATTGTGTTGATTTATGATGTGCAAATCTAGAAGTCCTCTTTTGTGGTAGTATCATATGGTAACATGGGTCCCTGAATCTCCATGACTCAGTATGGTGCATTCGTTGTGTGAGCATGATAAGGAGTGGTCACGACTCGAGATTGTGCATATGTGTTGGTCGTATTTCATATTTCTAAGAAAAAACATTTTCGTATGAATTTTCTTTATTATAGTCAAACACGAATGAGACAAGAAAAAATAATAATCAACTAACATTTAATTTTTTTTGACACCTGTACCGTAGGGAAAAGTCCCTACGGTGTAATTTTTTATATATAACGAATATTTACAAGTTACAGCTAGCCTTAACCAAGGCTTATGAAATCAAGGTGGAAAAGAGTGTTTAAGAAGAAAGAAGAAAATTACAGAAATATATTGGCGAGCCATTCAACTAGGGGTTGAACATAAGCTGTTTTGACCTTGTAGCGATGCAAGAGTATATCACTTTGGAAGCAAACTTTCCATCTACTAAAGGAGGCTGGGTTACTGATGAAAATCAAATCATTCCTGACTTTCCAAATGTTCCAGGCTGCACAAGCAAAGACTTCGAAAAAACAAGGACCAATAAAAGCCGCCTTGGCTGCCATAAATTTTTCAGCAAACGGTCTTGAACAATCCCATTGGATATTTAAGAAAAGCCAACATTGGTGTGCAAACTCACACTGGAAAAAGAGATGTTCAGACGTTTCCAAGTCATTTCGCACGCACAGCTATTATAAGTTGATGCTATTATAAGTTTGACCAAGGTGATGAGTCACTGTAGTTCACTATGTTGAGTTGTAGTTATGTTCGAGGTATTCTTTTTTTTATTGGTATGCATTGAGACTTAGTTCATCATGTAGTATGCTAGTAGTGAAATTTTCAAAAAACATGATCGTTCACCAATCATCACTGACCATTCATGTGCACTCCCATGACAAATTGGCCTGAATAAAACAATTCAACAAATAAGGTTGAGTTTTGCTTATGGTAATAGACTGATGGATATTTTTCACGGTGATGCATTGTTCATTACGTGATGGATGTTATATTTGTACGGTACAAAGTTTGGTTGCATTGAAGTGAGTGAGGATATCAAGTAATAAGCAATCATGTGAAACTTGCTAACGATTGGGCTCGTGGATATGCCAATTGAAAAAGGATACAAGGCAAGACAAATACGTATTTGACTATTGGAACCAAGTTTACTATTCAGCAAACAGTGTAAGGTTACACTGCTTACAATTTTGCCATGGTTGCTCGTATATTTATCGTGTATTAATGCATAGGCTTCGTAGTACAAATATGATTTTATGATGTGAATAAGTAGAAGTCCTATCTACTGACAGTATGATATGGTGCATGGACCAATCTTAAATTGGTAGGTGTTGTGCGAGTAATAATAATCACATGTTTACTTTCTCAAGGTCATATTCCATAAAGAGGATTGTACCGTCAGCGTATTGAAGAATCGATAGCCACCATTGATGGTGCTCCGGTTATGGCGCCAGATAATCTTGTTTAGCGCTGTTGTGGTAGCGGTTGGGAAATCCCAAGAGGAAGACATGATGAGCACAACAGCAAGTTTTTTCTCAGTACGAAACTAAGGTTTAATCGACCAGTAGGAGAAAGGCGTGACTTCTGAAGGTGGTACTATCTAACTAGTGGCAGAGCGCACTATCGACGTCAGCAACAATATGGAACCTGCACACAACACAACCAAAGTATGTTGCCTCAACTTGCAGTGAGGTTGTTAATCTCACCGGTTTGCTGAACCCAAAGGATTAAACGTATCGAGTGGAAAGAGATGTTTACAAAAAGTTAACAGAACATGATTGCAATAGATAAATTTATCAGTGTAAAAGGAAAGGACCGGGATCCACAGTTCACTAGAGGTGTCTATCCATAAAGATAAATAGCATGTTGTGTGAATAAATTACAGCTGGACAATTGACAGAATATCGATCATACATGACAAGATGATTACTATGAGATTTGATTGAGCATTACAATATAATACATAGACCGTAATCCAACTGCGTCTATGAATAATAATCCACCTTCCGGTTATCGTCCGAACCCCTTTCAGTATTAAGTTGCAAGCAATAGATTATCACATTAAGCAATATGTGTAAAGTAAACAATAGGATTACCCTCGGAGAAAACATTGTTGTTTTCTCCCTAGTAGCAACAGCACATCTACAATCTTAGAAGTTATTGTCATTCTCCTAGATTACTAGAGGTATGAACCTACTATTGAGCATAAATACCCCTTGGAGTCACAAACATCTACTTGGCCAGAGTATCTACTAGCAACGAAGAGCATGCAAGATCACAAATAATATATGACATGAATATATAATCGACCTCAACATTGTATACAATATTCATCGGATCCCAGCAAACACAACATGTAGGATTACATAAGGATGATCTTGATCATGTAGAGCAGCTCACAAGATCTAAACATGAAGCATAAATTGGAGAAGACAACCATCTAGCTACTGATGTGGACCCGTAGTCTAGGGATGAACTACTCACGCATCACTTCAGAGGCGGGCATGACGATGTAGATGCCTCCGATGATGATTTTTTCCTCCGGCAGGGTGCCGAGAAGAGCTTCACAACCCCCCGAGATGGGTTCTGCGATGGCGGCCACGATGGAACTTTTCGTGGATGGAGACTCGGGTATCCAGGGTTTACCCAAGAAGATGTATAAATAGGCGGAGGATTTAGGCATGGGGGGTCCACACCACCCCTAGGCGCGGGCCACACCCAGGCCGCACCATGGGGTGGTCTGGCCCCCCTGTGGCGCCTCTTCAACCCCACTTTGTGTAGGATAACGTTGCATAGAAAACCAAAATTTTCCTACCGCGAACACGCAATCCAAGCCAAGATGCAATCTAGAAGACGGTAGCAACGAGGGGGTTATCGAGTCTCACCCTTGAAGAGATTCCAAAGCCTACAAGATGAGGCTCTTGTTGCTGCGGTAGACGTTCACTTGCCGCTTGCAAAAGCGCGTAGAAGATCTTGATCACGGCGCGACGAACAGGCAGCACCTCCGTACTCGGTCACACGTTCGGTTGTTGATGAAGACGACGTCCACCTCCCCGTTCCAGCGGGCAGCGGAAGTAGTAGCTCCTCTTGAATCTGACAGCACGACGGCGTGGTGTCGGTGGTGGTGGAGAAATCCGGCGGAGCTTCGCTAAGCGTGCGGGAAGTGGAGGAGCGGGGCGGCTAGGGTTTGGGGAGAGGGGGGCGCCGGCCACTAAGGGGTGCGGCCACCTTGGTGGTTCTTGGGGTGGCCGGCCCCCTCCCCTTGGCCCTCATTATATAGGTGGAAGCCCCAAGTGTTGGACTACAAGTCTCCGAATAAGACCCGAACCTAAAACCTTCCATGTGATAGGGAAACCTACCCAAGGTGGGAATCCCACTTGGGGTGGGATTCCCCCCTTCCATGTGGGGGGGTGGCCGGCCCCCATAGGGGGAGTCCACTTGGGACTCCTCCCCCTCTAGGGTTGGCCGGCCATGGAGGTGGAGTCCCTCCGGGACTCCGCCTTCCTTAGTGGTTTCTTCCGGACTTTTCTAGAACCTTCTAGAACCTTCCATTGAACCTTCTGGATCATTTTAAATCTCATAAAATGACTTCCTATATATGAATCTTATTCTCCGGACCATTCCGGAACTCCTCGTGATGTCCGGGATCTCATCCGGGACTCCGAACAAATATTCGAACTCCATTCCATATTCAAGTTCTACCATTTCAACATCCAACTTTAAGTGTGTCACCCTATGGTTCGCGAACTATGCGGACATGGTTGAGTACTCACTCCGACCAATAACCAATAGCGGGATCTGGAGATCCATAATGGCTCCCACATATTCAACGATGACTTTAGTGATCGAATGAACCATTCACATACGATACCAATTCCCTTTGTCACGCGATATTTTACTTGTCCGAGGTTTGGTCATCGGTATCACTTCATACCTTGTTCAACCTCGTCTCCTGACAAGTACTCTTTACTCATACTGTGGTATGTGGTCTCTTATGAACTCATTCATATGCTTGCAAGACATTAGACGATATTCCACCGAGAGGGCCCAGAGTATATCTATATGTCATCGGGATGGACAAATCCCACTGTTGATCCATATGCCTCAACTCATACTTTCCGGATACTTAATCCCACCTTTATAACCACCCATTTACGCAGTGGCGTTTGGTGTAATCAAAGTACCTTTCCGGTATAAGTGATTTACATGATCTCATGGTCATAAGGACTAGGTAACTATGTATCGAAAGCTTATAGCAAATAACTTAATGACGTGATCTTATGCTACGCTTAATTGGGTGTGTCCATTACATCATTCATATAATGACATAACCTTGTTATTAATAACATCCAATGTTCATGATTATGAAACTAATCATCCATTAATCAACAAGCTAGTTAAGAGGCATACTAGGGACTCTTTGTTGTTTACATATCACACATGTACTAATGTTTCGGTTAATACAATTATAGCATGACATATAAACATTTATCATAAATATAAAGATATATAATAACCACTTTTATTATTGCCTCTTGGGCATATCTCGTTCAGTCTCCCACTTGCACTAGAGTCAATAATCTAGATTACATTGTAATATACCTAACACCCATGGCATTCTGGTGTTGGTCATGCTTTGCCCTAGGGAGAGCTTTAGTCAACGGATCTGCTACATTCAGATCAGTGTGTACTTTGCAAATCTTTACTTCTCCATCTTCGATGTACTCGCGAATCGAGTGGTAACGCAGCTTGATATGCTTCAGCCTCTTGTGTGACCTTGGCTCTTGTGCATTGGCGATGGCACCCATGTTATCACAGTAAATGATTAATGGGTCCAATGCACTAGGAACCACACCGAGCTCTACAATGAACCTCTTCATCCATACCGCTTCTGATGAAGCCTATGAAGCCGCTATGTACTCGATTCTCGTTGAAGACTTCCCCACCGTGCAATCGCTTCGAGCTTGCCCACCTATCGCAGCACCACTCAATATAAACACGTACCTGCATCGTGACTTAGAGTCATCAGGATCAGTGTTCCAACTTGCATCGGTGTAACCATTTACAACGAGCTCTTGGTCACCTCCATAACAAAGAAACATATCCTTAGTTCTTTTCAAGTACTTCAGGATATTCTTGACCGCTGTCCAGTGTTCCATTCCTGGATCACTTTGATATCTGCTAGTCAAACTAACAGCATGCGCTATATCCGGTCTAGTACATAGCATGGCATACATGATAGATCCCATCGCCGAGGCATAGGGGATATTACTCATCCTTTCTCTTTCTTCTGCCGTAGCCGGTCCTTGAGTCTTACTCAAGACCTTGCCTGGTAACATAGGTAAGAACCCTTTCTTACTTTCATCCATTCTAAACTTCTTTAGAATCTTGTCTAGATATGTACTCTGTGATAGCCCTATTAGGCGTCTTGATCTATCTCTATAAATCTTGATGCCTAATATATACGATGCTTCACCAAGGTCTTTCATTGAAAAACTATTATTCAAATAACCTTTTACACTGCTTAATAGTTCTATATCATTCCCAATCAATAATATGTCATCTACATATAATATCAGGAATGCTACAGAGCTCCCACTCACTTTCTTGTAAATACAGGCCTCTCCATGACACTGTATAAACCCGAAGTCTTTGATCACCTTATCAAAGCGTCGGTTCCAACTTCTTGATGCTTGCTTCAGTCCATAGATTGAACGCTGAAGTTTGCATACTTTGTCAGCATTTTTAGGATCGACAAAACCTTTGGGTTATACCATATACAACTCTTCCTCAATGTCTCCATTAAGGAAAGCCGTTTTGACATCCATCTGCCAAATCTCATAATCGAAAAATGCAGCTATTGCTAACAAAATCCTCACAGATTTTAGCTTCGCTACAGGTGAGAAAGTCTCATCGTAGTCAACTCCTTGAATTTGTCGGAAACCCTTTGCGACAAGTCGAGCTTTATAGACAGTAATATTACCATCAGTATCTGTTTTTCTCTTGAAGATCCATTTATTTTCGACAGCCTTTCGGCTATCAGGTAAGTCTACCAAAGTCCATACTTTGTTATCATACATGGATCCCATTTCGGATTTCATGGCTTCTTGCCATTTGTTGGAATCTGGGCTCATCATTGCTTCTTCATACGTCGCAGGGTCCTCATCATTGTTATCCACAATCATGACATTTAGACAAGGATCATACCAATCAGGAGTGGCACGTTCCCTTGTCGATCTGCGAGGTTCAGTAGTTTCCTCGTTCGAAGTTTCATGATCATTATCATTAGCTTCCTCTGTTGCCGGTGTAGGCGGTACAGGTACAACTTCGATGATCGCGCTACTCGATCAACGAGTATAGATTCATCAATCTCATCGAAGTTCTACTTTTCTTCCAGTCACTTCTTTAGTGAGAAATTCTTTCTCAAGAAAGGTTCCGTTCTTAGCAACAAAGATTTTGCCTTCGGATTTGTGATAGAAAGTGTACCCTATAGTTTCCTTAGGGTATCCTATGAAGACGCATTTCTCCGCTTTGGGTTCTAGCTTGTCCGGTTGTAACTTCTTTACATAGGCTTCGCAACCCCAAATTTTTAGGAACGACAGCTTAGGTTTCTTATTAAACCATAATTCATACGGTGTCGTTTCTACAGATTTTGATGGTGCTCTATTTAAAGTGAATGCGACTGTCTCTAATGCATAACTCCAAAATGATAACGGCAAATCAGTAAGAGACATCATAGAACGAACCATATCTAAGAGAGTTCGATTACGACGTTCGGACACACCGTTTCGTTGTGGTGTTCCCGGCGGTGTCAATTGTGAAAGTATTCTGCATTTCTTTAAATGCATGCCAAACTCATAACTCAGATATTCACCTCCACGATCAGATCGTAGAAATTTAATCTTCTTGTTACGTTGATTTTCTACTTCACTTTAGAATTCCTTAAACTTCTCGAAAGTTTCGGATTTATGTTTCATGAAATAGATATACCCATATCTACTCAGATCATCTGTGAAGGTTAGAACATAACGATAACCACCGCGCGATGCTACACTCATTGGTCCGCACACATCGGTATGTATGATTTCCAATAAGTCAGTAGCTCGCTCCATCATACCAGAAAATGGAGTCTTAGTCATTTTTCCCATTAGACATGCTTCGCATCTATCAAGTGACTCAAAGTCAAGTGATTCAAGTAATCCATCGGTATGGAGTTTCTTCATGCGTTTCACTCCAATATGACCAAGACGACAGTGCCACATATAAGTAGAATTATCATTCAATTTAATTCACTTAGCATCAATGTTATGTATATGCGTATCACTACTATCGAGATCTAACACAAATAAGCCATTCTTTTCAGGTGCTCGACCATAAAAGATATTATTCATAAAAATAGAACAACCATTATTCTCAGACTTGAATGAATAACCGTCTTGCATTAAACAAGATCCAGATATAATGTTCATGCTCAACGCGGGTACAAAATAACAATTATTTAGGCTTAAAACTAATCCCGAAGGTAGATGTAGAAGAAGTGTGCCGACAGCGATCACATCAACTTTGGATCCGTTTCCAACGCGCATCGTCACTTCATCTTTTAGTAGTCTTCGTTTATTCTTTAGTTCCTGTTTCGAGTTACAAATATGAGCAACCGAACCAGTATCAAATACCCAGGTACTAGAACGAGAACCAGTGAGATAAACATCTATAACATGTATATCAGGTATACCTTCTTTCTTCTTCTTGACAAGTGATACGTCTCCGACGTATCGATAATTTCTTATGTTCCATGCCACATTATTGATGTTATCTACATGTTTTATGCACACTTTATGTCATATTCGTGCATTTTCTGGAACTAACCTATTAACAAGATACCGAAGTGCCAGTTGCTGTTTTCTGCTGTTTTTGGTTTCAGAAATCCTAGTAACGAAATATTCTCGGAATTGATGAAATCAACGCCCAGGGTCCTATTTCGCCACGAAGCTTCCAGAAGACCGAAGAGGAGACGAAGTGGGGCCACGAGGTGGCCAAACCCTAGGGCGGCGCGGCCCCTGCCCTGGCCGCGCGGCCCTATGGTGTGGGCCCCTCGTGCCGCTTCTTGACCTGCCCTTCCGCCTACTTAAAGCCTCCGTCGCGAAACCCCCAGTACCGAGAGCCACGATACGGAAAACCTTACTGAGATGCCGCCGCCGCCAATCCCATCTCGGGGGATTCAGGAGATCGCCTCCGGCACCCTGCCGGAGAGGGGATTCATCTCCCGGAGGACTCTACGCCACCATGGTCGCCTCCGGAGTGATGTGTGAGTAGTCTACCCCTGGACTATGGGTCCATAGCAGTAGCTAGATGGTTGTCTTCTCCCCATTGTGCTTCATTGTCGGATCTTGTGAGCTGCCTAACATGATCAAGATCATCTATCTGTAATTCTATATGTTGCGTTTGTTGGGATCCGATGAATAGAGAATACTTGTTATGTTGATTATCAAAGTTATGTCTATGTGTTGTTTATGATCTTGCATGCTCTCCGTTACTAGTAGATGCTCTGGCCAAGTAGATGCTTGTAACTCCAAGAGGGAGTATTTATGCTCGATAGTGGGTTCATGTCTCCGTGAATCTGGGGGAGTGACAGAAACCTCTAAGATTATGTATGTGCTGTTGCCACTAGGGATAAAACATTGGTGCTATGTTCAAGGATGTAGTTACTGATTACATTACGCGCAATACTTAATGCAATTGTCTGTTGTTAGCAACTTAATACGGAGGGTTCGGATGATAACCTGAAGGTGGACTTTTTAGGCATAGATGCATGCTGGATAGCGGTCTATGTACTTTGTCGTAATGCCCAATTAAATCTCACTATACTCATCATAATATGTATGTGCATGGTCATGCCCTCTTTATTTGTCAATTGCCCAACTGTAATTTGTTCACCCAACATGCTATTTATCTTATGGGAGAGACACCTCTAGTGAATTGTGGACCCCGGTCCAATTCTCTATACTGAAATACAATCTACTGCAATACTTGTTCTACTGTTTTCTGCAAACAATCATCTTCCACACAATACGGTTAATCCTTTGTTACAGCAAGCCGGTGAGATTGACAACCTCACTGTTTCGTTGGGGCAAAGTACTTTGGTTGTGTTGTGCAGGTTCCACGTTGGCGCCGGAATCTCTGGTGTTGCGCCGCACTACATCCCGCCGCCATCAACCTTCAACGTGCTTCTTGACTCCTACTGGTTCGATTAAACCTTGGTTTCTTACTGAGGGAAACTTGCCGCTGTGCGCATCACACCTTCCTCTTGGGGTTCCCAACGGACGTGTCAACCACACGCATCAAGCAAATTTACTGGCGCCGTTGTCGGGAGATCAAGACACGCTGCAAGGGGAGTCTCCACTTCCCAATCTCTTTACTTTGTTTTTGTCTTGCTTAGTTTTATTTACTACTTTGTTTGCTGCACTAAATCAAAATACAAAAAAATTAGTTGCTAGTTTTACTTTATTTGTTATCTTGTTTACTATATCAAAAACACAAAAAAAATAGTTACTTGCATTTACTTTATCTAGTTTGCTTTATTTACTGTTGCTAAAATGGCTACCCCTGAAAATACTAAGTTGTGTGACTTCACAACCACAAATAATAATGATTTCTTATGCACACCTATTGCTCCACCTGCTACTACAGCAGAATTCTTTGAAATTAAACACGCTTTCTTGAATCTTGTTATGCGAGAGCAATTTTCTGGTGTTAGTTCTGATGATGCTGCTGCCCATCTTAATAATTTTGTTGAATTGTGTGAAATGCAAAAGTATAAGGATGTAGATGGTGACATTATAAAATTAAAATTGTTCCCTTTCTCATTAAGAGGAAGAGCTAAAGATTGGTTGCTATCTCTGCCTAAGAATAGTATTGATTCATGGACTAAATGCAAGGATGCTTTTATTGGTAGATATTATCCCCCTGCTAAAATTATATCTTTAAGGAGTAGCATAATGAATTTTAAACAATTAGATACTGAGCATGTTGCACAAGCATGGGAAAGAATGAAATCTTTGGTTAAAAATTGCCCAACCCATGGACTGACTACTTGGATGATCATCCAAACCTTTTATGCAGGACTAAATTTTTCTTCGCGGAATTTATTGGATTCAGCTGCTGGAGGTACCTTTATGTCCATCACTCTTGGTGAAGCAACAAAGCTTCTTGATAATATGATGATCAACTACTCTGAATGGCACACGGAAAGAGCTCCACAAGGTAAGAAGGTAAATTCTGTCGAAGAAACCTCTTCCTTGAGTGATAAGATTGGTGCTATTATGTCTATGCTTGTGAATGATAGGACTAATATTGATCCTAATAATGTTCCGTTAGCTTCATTGGTTGCACAAGAAGAACATGTTGATGTAAACTTCATTAAAAATAATAATTTCAACAACAATGCTTACCGGAACAATTCTAGTAACAACTATAGGCCATATCCTTATAATAATGGTAACGGTTATGCTAATTCTTATGGGAATTCTTACAATAATAGTAGGAACACACCCCCTGGACTTGAAGCCATGCTTAAAGAATTTATTAGTACACAAACTGCTTTTAACAAATCTGTTGAAGAAAAACTCAATAAAATTGATATACTTGCTTCTAAAGTCGATAGTCTTGCTGCTGATGTTGATCTTTTGAAATCGAAAGTTATGCCTAATGAGAATCATCATAATAAAATTGTTACTACAGCAAATGCCATCCAAGTTAGAATTAATGAGAATATAAGATTAATGGTTGAACTGCGTGCTAGGTGAGATAGAGAAGAAAATGAAAAACTAGCTAAAGAGAAGAATGTAGCTAAAGTTTGGACTATTACCACCATTAGTAATGCTAATGCTACACATGTTGCTGCACCTCCTACTATTAATAACAAAAGAATTGGTGTTAGCAATGTTTCCACTTCTAATGCAAAGCGCGAGAAACTGCCTGAAATTGCTAAAACTGCTGAAACTGCCTGTGATAAAACTGCTGAAATTTTTTCCAACATTGGGGATGATGATCCCATTGCTTTAGATTATAATGGTTTGAATTTTGATGATTGCCACATCTCTGAAGTTATAAAGTTCTTGCAAAAACTTGCTAAAAGTCCTAATGCTAGTGCTATAAATTTGGCTTTCACGCAACATATTACAAATGCTCTCATAAAAGCTAGAGAAGAGAAACTAGAGCGCGAAGCCTCTATTCCTAGAAAGCTAGAGGATGGTTGGGAGCCCATCATTAAGATGAAGGTTAAAGATTTTGATTGTAATGCTTTATGTGATCTTGGTGCAAGTATTTCTGTTATGCCTAAGAAAATTTATAATATGCTTGACTTGCCACCGCTGAAAAATTGTTATTTGGATGTTAATCTTGCTGATCATTCTACAAAGAAACCTTTGGGGAAAGTTGATAATGTTCGCATTACCGTTAACAATAACCTTGTCCCCGTTGATTTTTTTTGTCTTGGATATTGAATGCAATGCATCTTGTCCCATCATATTGGGAAGACCTTTTCTTCGAACTGTTGGTGCCACTATTGATATGAAGGAAGGTAATATAAAATATCAATTTCCTATCAAGAAAGGTATGGAACACTTCCCTAGAAAGAGAATTAAGTTACCTTTTGATTCTATTATTAGAACAAATTATGATGTTGACACTTCGTCTCTTGATAATACTTGATACACACTTTCTGCGCCTAGCTGAAAGGCGTTAAAGAAAAGCGCTTATGGGAGACAACCCATGGTTTTTACCTACAGTACTTTGTTTTTATTTTGTGTCTTGGAAGTTGTTTACTACTGTAGCAACCTCTCCTTATCTTAGTTTAGTGTTTTGTTGTGCCAAGTAAAGTCGTTGATAGAAAAGTTCATACTAGATTTGGATTACTGCGCAGAAACAGATTTCTTTGCTGTCACGAATCTGGGCTGTTTTCTCTGTAGGTAACTCAGAAAATTATGCCAATTTACGTGAGTGATCCTCAGATATGTACGCAACTTTCATTCAATTTGAGAATTTTCATTTGAGCAAGTCTGTTGCCTCGATAAAATTCGTCAATACGAACTGTTCTGTTTTGACAGATTCTGCCTTTTATTTCGCATTGCCTCTTTTGCTATGTTGGATAAATTTCTTTGATCCATGAATGTCCAGTAGCTTTATGCAATGTCCAGAAGTGTTAAGAATGGTTGTGTCACCTCTGAACATGTTAATTTTTATTGTCGCTAACCCTCTAATGAGTTGTTCTAAGTTTGGTGTGGAGGAAGTTTTCAAGGATCAAGAGAGGAGTATGATGCAACATGATCAAGGAGAGTGAAAGCTCTAAGCTTGGGGATGCCCCGGTGGTTCACCCCTGCATATTCTAAGAAGACTCAAGCGTCTAAGCTTGGGGATGCCCAAGGCATCCCCTTCTTCATCGACAACACTATCAGGTTCCTCCCCTGAAACTATATTTTTATTCCATCACATCTTATGTGCTTTGCTTGGAGCGTCGGTTTGTTTTTGCTTTTTTGTTTTGTTTGAATAAAATGGATCCTAGCATTCACTTTATGGGAGAGAGACACGCTCCACTGTAGCATATGGACAAGTATGTCCTTAGGCTCTACTCATAGTATTCATGGCGAAGTTTCTTCTTTGTTAAATTGTTATATGGTTGGAATTGGAAAAATGATACATGTAGTAATTGCTATAAATGTCTTGGGTAATGTGATACTTGGCAATTGTTGTGCTCATGTTTAAGCTCTTGCATCATATGCTTTGCACCCATTAATGAAGAAATACATAGAGCATGCTAAAATTTGGTTTGCATATTTGGTTTCTCTAAGGTCTAGATAATTTCTAGTATTGAGTTTGAACAACAAGGAAGACGGTGTAGAGTCTTATAATGTTTACAATATGTCTTTTATGTGAGTTTTGCTGCACCGGTTCATCCTTGTGTTTGTTTCAAATAAGCATTGCTAGCCTAAACCTTGTATCGAGAGGGAATACCTCTCATGCATCTAAAATACTTGAGCCAACCACTATGCCATTTGTGTCCACCATACCTACCTACTACATGGTATTTCTCCGCCATTCCAAAGTAAATTGCTTGAGTGCTACCTTTAAAATTCCATCATTCACCTTTGCAATATATAGCTCATGGGACAAATAGCTTAAAAACTATTGTGGTATTGAATATGTACTTATGCACTTTATCTCTTATTAAGTTGCTTGTTGTGCGACAACCATGTTCACTGGGGACGCCATCAACTATTCTTTGTTGAATTTCATGTGAGTTGCTATGCATGTTCGTCTTGTCTGAAGTAAGAGAGATCTACCACCTTATGGTTAAGCATGCATATTGTTAGAGAAGAACATTGGGCCGCTAACTAAAGCCATGATCCATGGTGGAAGTTTCAGTTTTGGACATATATCCTCAAT
Organism: Lolium perenne; assembly: GCF_019359855.2. Classification (NCBI taxonomy): domain Eukaryota; kingdom Viridiplantae; phylum Streptophyta; class Magnoliopsida; order Poales; family Poaceae; genus Lolium; species Lolium perenne. The sequence goes on from NC_067244.2 coordinate 171,166,300, forward strand.
CTCATATGAGAAAATTATTAATTGTTGTTACATGCTTATGCATAAAAGAGGAGTCCATTATCTGTTGTCTATGTTGTCCCGGTATGGATGTCTAAGTTGAGAATAATCAATAGCGAGAAATCCAATGCGAGCTTTCTCCTTAGACCTTTGTACAGGCGGCATAGAGGTACCCCTTTGTGACACTTGGTTAAAACATGTGCATTGTGATGATCCGGTAGTCCAAGCTAATTAGGACAAGGTGCGGGCACTATTAGTATACTATGCATGAGGCTTGCAACTTGTAAGATATAATTTACATGATACATATGCTTTATTACTACCGTTGACAAAATTGTTTCATGTTTTCAAAATAAAAGCTCTAGCACAAATATAACAATCGATGCTTTTCCTCTATGGAGGACCATTCTTTTACTATTCATTGTTGAGTCAGTTCACCTATTTCTCTCCACCTCAAGAAGCAAAACACTTGTGTGAACTGTGCATTGATTCCTACATATTTGCATATTGCACTTATTATATTACTCTATGTTGACAATATCCATGAGATATACATGTTACAAGTTGAAAGCAACCGCTGAAACTTAATCTTCCTTTGTGTTGCTTCAATGCCTTTACTTTGATTTATTGCTTTATGAGTTAACTCTTATGCAAGACTTATTGATGCTTGTCTTGAAGTACCATTCATGAAAAGTCTTTGCTATATGATTCACTTGTTTACTCATGTCATATACATTGTTTTGATCGCTGCATTCACTACATATGCTTTACAAATAGTATGATCAAGGTTATGATGGCATGTCACTCCAGAAATTATCTTTGTTATCGTTTTACCTGCTCGGGACGAGCAGAACTAAGCTTGGGGATGCTGATACGTCTCCGATGTATCGATAATTTCTTATGTTCCATGCCACATTATTGATGTTATCTACATGTTTTATGCACACTTTATGTCATATTCGTGCATTTTCTGGAACTAACCTATTAACAAGATGCCGAAGTGCCGATTCTTTGTTTCTGCTGTTTTTGGTTTCAGAAATCCTAGTAACGAAATATTCTCGGAATTGGACGAAATCAACGCCCAGGGTCCTATTTCGCCACGAAGCTTCCAGAAGACCGAAGAGGAGACGAAGTGGGGCCACGAGGTGGCCAAACCCTAGGGCGGCGCGGCCCCTGCCCTGGCCGCGCGGCCCTATGGTGTGGGCCCCTCGTGCCGCCTCTTGACCTGCCCTTCCGCCTACTTAAAGCCTCCGTCGCGAAACCCCCAGTACCGAGAGCCACGATACGGAAAACCCATCGAGACGCCGCCGCCGCCAATCCCATCTCGGGGGATTCAGGAGATCGCCTCCGGCACCCTGCCGGAGAGGGGATTCATCTCCCGGAGGACTCTACGCCGCCATGGTCGCCTCCGGAGTGATGTGTGAGTAGTCTACCCCTGGACTATGGGTCCATAGCAGTAGCTAGATGGTTGTCTTCTCCCCATTGTGCTTCATTGTCGGATCTTGTGAGCTGCCTAACATGATCAAGATCATCTATCTGTAATTCTATATGTTGCGTTTGTTGGGATCCGATGAATAGAGAATACTTGTTATGTTGATTATCAAAGTTATGTCTATGTGTTGTTTATGATCTTGCATGCTCTCCGTTACTAGTAGATGCTCTGGCTAAGTAGATGCTTGTAACTCCAAGAGGGAGTATTTATGCTCGATAGTGGGTTCATGTCTCCGTGAATCTGGGGGAGTGACAGAAACCTCTAAGATTATGGATGTGCTGTTGCCACTAGGGATAAAACATTGGTGCTATGTTCAAGGATGTAGTTACTGATTACATTACGCGCAATACTTAATGCAATTGTCTGTTGTTAGCAACTTAATACTGGAGGGGGTTCGGATGATAACCTGAAGGTGGACTTTTTAGGCATAGATGCATGCTGGATAGCGGTCTATGTACTTTGTCGTAATGCCCAATTAAATCTCACTATACTCATCATAATATGTATGTGCATGGTCATGCCCTCTTTATTTGTCAATTGCCCAACTGTAATTTGTTCACCCAACATGCTATTTATCTTATGGGAGAGACACCTCTAGTGAATTGTGGACCCCGGTCCAATTCTCTATACTGAAATACAATCTACTGCAATACTTGTTCTACTGTTTTCTGCAAACAATCATCTTCCACACAATACCGTTAATCCTTTGTTACAGCAAGCCGGTGAGATTGACAACCTCACTGTTTCGTTGGGGCAAAGTACTTTGGTTGTGTTGTGCAGGTTCCACGTTGGCGCCGGAATCTCTGGTGTTGCGCCGCACTACATCCCACCGCCATCAACCTTCAACGTGCTTCTTGACTCCTACTGGTTCGATTAAACCTTGGTTTCTTACTGAGGGAAACTTGCCGCTGTGCGCATCACACCTTCCTCTTGGGGTTCCCAACGGACGTGTCAACCACACGCATCAACAAGGCCGCTCTTCAGATCAGCTAGATACTTGGAGCAATTACGCTTCCAGTGTCCCTTCTCCTTGCAGTAATAGCACTCAGCATCAGGCTTAGGGCCGTTCTTAGGTTTCATAGGAGGCGTGGCAGCTTTCTTGCCACCCTTCTTGAATTTTCCCTTAGACTTGCCCTGTTTCTTGAAACTGGTGGTCTTGTTGACCATCAACACTTGGTGCTCTTTCTTGATCTCAATCTCAGCAGCTTTTAGCATGCCAAAGAGTTCAGGTAACTCCTTGTTCATGTTCTGCATATTGTAGTTCATCACAAAGTTCTTGTAACTTAGTGGCAGTGATTGAAGGACACGATTAATCTCCAGTCTGTTAGGAATCACTATTCCCAAGTCACTGAGTTTCTTCGCATGCCCGGTCATGGCGAGCATGTGCTCACTAACGGAGCTGCCTTCTTCCATCATACAGCTGAAGAAATGTTTCGATGCTTCATAGCATTCCACGGCCGCATGAGTTTCAAAAATAGCTTTCAGCTCTTTCATCAACTCATGAGGATCGTGGTGCTCAAAACGTTTTTGAAGATCGGATTCCGCATCGCACAGGATGGCACACCGAACTTGAGAGTACCGAGTTTTCGAGTCTCGTAAACAGCTTTTACTTCATCGGTTTCAGTTTACAGTAGAGGGTCACCTAGCGGTGCATCAAGCACATATTGCAGATTTCCGCCAGAGAGGAAGATCCTCACATGACAGAACCAGTCGGTGAAGTTGCTACCGTTGCTCTTAAGTTTTTCTTTCTCTAGGAACTGGTTAAAATTGATTGGGGACGCCATCTCTACAACATATATTTGCAAAAGTTTGGACTAAGTTTATGACAATTTGAGTTCAAATTTTAATTCAACATAATTAAAAATCTAGGTGAACTCCCACTCAAAACAATATCCCTCGCATTGTCTTAGTGATCACATGAACCAAATCCACCGCACCTAAGTCCGATCATCACGAGACAAGGTGTGATTTCAATGGAGAACACTCAAAGTGTTCATCATATCAACCATATGATTCATGCTCTACCTTTCGGTATCACGTGTTCCGAGACCATGTCTGTACATGCTAGGCTCGTCAAGGCCACCTTAGTATCCGCATGTGCAAAACTGTCTTGCACCCGTTGTATGCACTTGTTGATTCTATCACACCCGATCATCACGAGATGCTTCGAAACGACAAGTCTTGGCAACGGTGCTACTAAGGATGAACACTTTATTATCTTGAGATTTTAGTGAGGGATCATCTTATAATGCTACCGTCGCGATCTAAGCAAAATAAGATGCATAAAAGGATTAACATCACATGCAGTTCATATGTGATATGATATAGCCCTTTTGTCTTTGCGCCTTTGATCTTCATCTCCAAAGCACGGACATGATCTCCATCATCTTCGGGCATGATCTCCATCATCGTCGGCGTAGCGTCAAGGTCAATGGCGCCGTCTTCATGATTGTCCTCCATGTAGCAACTATTACAACTACTTTGAAATACTACTCAACATGAAATTTAAAGACAACCATAAGGCTCCTGCCGGTTGCCACAATACAATAATGATCATCTCATACATATTCATCATCACATTATGGCCATATCACATCACCAAACCCTGCAAAAACAAGTTAGACGTCTCTAATTTGGTTTGCATATTTTACGTGGTTAGGGTTTTCGAGAGAGATCTAATCTACCTACGAACATGAACCACAACGTTGATACTAATGTTGTCAATAGAAGGGTAAATTGAATCTTCACTATAGTAGGAGAGACAGACACCCGCAAAGCCTCTTATGCAATACAAGTTGCATGTCGAACGAGGAACAAGTCTCATGAACGCGGTCATGTAAAGTTAGTCCGAGCCGTTTCATCCCACTATGCCACAAAGATGCAAAGTACTCAAACTAAAGATAACAAGAGCATCAACGCCCACAAAACCATTGTGTTCTACTCGTGCAACCATCTATGCATAGACACGGCTCTGATACCACTGTAGGATAACGTTGCATAGAAAACAAAAATTTTCCTACCGCGAACACGCAATCCAAGCCAAGATGCAATCTAGAAGACGGTAGCAACGAGGGGGTTATCGAGTCTCACCCTTGAAGAGATTCCAAAGCCTACAAGATGAGGCTCTTGTTGCTGCGGTAGACGTTCACTTGCCGCTTGCAAAAGCGCGTAGAAGATCTTGATCACGGCGCGACGAACGGGCAGCACCTCTGTACTCGGTCACACGTTCGGTTGTTGATGAAGACGACGTCCACCTCCCCGTTCCAGCGGGCAGCGGAAGTAGTAGCTCCTCTTGAATCCGACAGCACGACGGCGTGGTGTCGGTGGTGGTGGAGAAATCCGGCGGAGCTTCGCTAAGCGTGCGGGAAGTGGAGGAGCGGGGCGGCTAGGGTTTGGGGAGAGGGGGGCGCCGGCCACTAAGGGGTGCGGCCACCTTGGTGGTTCTTGGGGTGGCCGGCCCCCTCCCCTTGGCCCTCATTATATAGGTGGAAGCCCCAAGTGTTGGACTACAAGTCTCCGAATAAGACCCGGACCCAAAACCTTCCATGTGATAGGGAAACCTACCCAAGGTGGGAATCCCACTTGGGGTGGGATTCCCCCCTTCCATGTGGGGGGGGGGGGTGGCCGGCCCCCATAGGGGGAGTCCACTTGGGACTCCTCCCCCTCTAGGGTTGGCCGGCCATGGAGGTGGAGTCCCTCCGGGACTCCGCCTTCCTTAGTGGTTTCTTCCGGACTTTTCTAGAACCTTCTAGAACCTTCCATAGAACCTTCCGGATCATTTTAAATCTCATAAAATGACTTCCTATATATGAATCTTATTCTCCGGACCATTCCGGAACTCCTCGTGATGTCCGGGATCTCATCCGGGACTCCGAACAAATATTCGAACTCCATTCCATATTCAAGTTCTACCATTTCAACATCCAACTTTAAGTGTGTCACCCTACGGTTCGCGAACTATGCGGACATGGTTGAGTACTCACTCCGACCAATAACCAATAGCGGGATCTGAAGATCCATAATGGCTCCCACATATTCAACGATGACTTTAGTGATCGAATGAACCATTCACATACGATACCAATTCCCTTTGTCACGCGATATTTTACTTGTCCGAGGTTTGATCATCGGTATCACTTCATACCTTGTTCAACCTCGTCTCCTGACAAGTACTCTTTACTCATACTGTGGTATGTGGTCTCTTATGAACTCATTCATATGCTTGCAAGACATTGGACGACATTCCACCGAGAGGGCCCAGAGTATATCTATCCGTCATCGGGATGGACAAATCCCACTGTTGATCCATATGCCTCAACTCATACTTTCCGGATACTTAATCCCACCTTTATAACCACCCATTTACGCAGTGGCGTTTGGTGTAATCAAAGTACCTTTCCGGTATAAGTGATTTACATGATCTCATGGTCATAAGGACTAGGTAACTATGTATCGAAAGCTTATAGCAAATAACTTAATGACGTGATCTTATGCTACGCTTAATTGGGTGTGTCCATTACATCATTCATATAATGACATAACCTTGTTATTAATAACATCCAATGTTCATGATTATGAAACTAATCATCCATTAATTAACAAGCTAGTTAAGAGGCATACTAGGGACTCTTTGTTGTTTACATATCACACACGTACTAATGTTTCGGTTAATACAATTATAGCATGACATATAAACATTTATCATAAACATAAAGATATATAATAACCACTTTTATTATTGCCTCTTGGGCATATCTCCTTCACTTTGGACTTTGTCTTCATTTTGATAAAATATTGACTTCAGCTTTTGTTTCGTCCAATTCCGAGACTATTTTCTGTACAATTTTTTTGAAATACAAAAATAACAGAAAACAGAGAACTGCACTGTGGCATCTTGTTAATAAGTTATTGCTGAAAAATGTATAAAATTGCAACGAAGTATGAGCAAAACATATATGAATTAGTGTAAAACAAGCATGGAGCATAAAAAATTATAGATACGTTTGAGACGTATCAAGCATCCCCAATCTTAACTCCTGCTCGTCCTTGATACGCGTACAGCACGCGTCCGTTGGGAACCCCAAGAGGAAGGTGTGATGCGTACAGCGGCAAGTTTTCCCTCAGTAAGAAACCAAGGTTTATCGAACCAGTAGGAGCCAAGAAGCACGTTGAAGGTTGATGGCGGCGAGATGTAGTGCGGCGCAACACCAGGGATTCCGGCGCCAACGTGGAACCTGCACAACACAACCAAAGTATTTTGCCCCAACGAAACAGTGAGGTTGTCAATCTCACCGGCTTGCTGTAACAAAGGATTAGATGTATAGTATGGATGATGATTGTTTGCAGAAAACAGTAGAACAAGTATTGCGATGAGATTGTATTCGATTAAAAGAATGGACCGGGGTCCACAGTTCACTAGAGGTGTCTCTCCCATAAGATAAATAGCATGTTGGGTGAACAAATTACAGTTGGGCAATTGACAAATAGAGAGGGCATGACAATGCACATACATGATATGATGAGTATAGTGAGATTTAATTGGGCATTATGATAAAGTACATAGACCGCTATCCAGCATGCATCTATGCCTAAAAAGTCCACCTTTAGGTTATCATCCGAACCCCTTCCAGTATTAAGTTGCAAACAACAGACAATTGCATTAAGTATGGTGCGTAATGTAATCAACAACTACATCCTTAGACATAGCATCGATGTTTTATCCCTAGTGGCAACAGCACATCCACAACCTTAGAAATTTCTGTCACTGACCCAGATTTAATGGCGGCATGAACCCACTATCGAGCATAAATACTCCCTCTTGGAGTTACTAGCAAAAACTTGGCCAGAGCCTCTACTAATAACAGAGAGCATGCAAGATCATAAACAACACATAGGTAATAGATTGATAATCAACATAGCATAGTATTCTCTATTCATCGGATCCCAACAAACACAACATATAGCATTACAGATAGATGATCTTGATCATGTTAGGCAGCTCACAAGATCCGACAATGAAGCACAATTAGGAGAAGACGACCATCTAGCTACTGCTATGGACCCATAGTCCAGGGGTGAACTACTCACACATCACTCCGGAGGAGACCATGGCGGTGAAGAGTCCTCCGGGAGATGATTCCCCTCTCCGGCAGGGTGCCGGAGGCGATCTCCTGAATTCCCCGAGATGGGATTGGCGGCGGCGGCGTCTCTGGAAGGTTTTCCGTATCGTGGCTCTCGGTACTGGGGGTTTCGCGACGAAGGCTATAAGTAGGCGGAGGAGATAGGTCAGGGGGCCACACGAGGGCCCCACACAATAGGCCGGCGCGGCCAAGGGCCAGGCCGCGCCGCCCTAGTGTTTGGCCACCTCGTGGCCCCACTTCGTGACTCCTTCAGTCTTCTGGAAGCTTCGTGTAAAAATAGGCCCCTGGGCGTTGATTTCGTCCAATTCCGAGAATATTTCCTTACTAGGATTTCTGAAACCAAAAACAGCAGAAAACAGCAACTGGCTTTTCGGCATCTCGTTAATAGGTTAGTGCCGGAAAATGCATAAATATGACATAAAGTATGCATAAAACATGTAGATATCATCAATAATGTGGCATGGAACATAAGAAATTATCGATATGTCGGAGACGTATCAGCATCCCCAAGCTTAGTTCCTGCTCGTCCCGAGCAGGTAAACGATAACAAAGATAATTTCTGGAGTGACATGCCATCATAACCTTGATCATACTATTGTAAGCACATGTAATGAATGCAGCGATCAAAACAATGGTAAATGACATGAGTAAACAAATGAATCATATAGCAAAGACTTTTCATGAATAGTACTTCAAGACAGGCATCAATAAGTCTTGCATAAGAGTTAACTCATAAAGCAATAATTCAAAGTAAAGGTATTGAAGCAACACAAAGGAAGATTAAGTTTCAGCGGTTGCTTTCAACTTATAACATGTATATCTCATGGATATTGTCAATGTAAAGTAATATAACAAGTGCAATATGCAAGTATGTAGGAATCAATGCACAGTTCACACAAGTGTTTGCTTCTTGAGGTGGAGAGAAATAGGTGAACTGACTCAACATAAAAGTAAAAGAAAGGGCCCTTCGCAGAGGGAAGCATTGATTGCTATATTTGTGCTAGAGCTTTGGTTTTGAAAACAAGAAACAATTTTGTCAACGATGGTAATAAGGCATATGTGTCATGTAAATTATATCCTACAAGTTGCAAGCCTCATGCATAGTATACTAATAGTGCCCGCACCTTGTCCTAATTAGCTCGGATTACCTGGATTATCATTGCAATACATATGTTTTAACCAAGTGTCACAAAGGGGTACCTCTATGCCGCATGTACAAAGGTCTAAGGAGAAAGCTCGCATTGGATTTCTCGCTATTGATTATTCTCGACTTAGACATCCATACCGGGACAACATAGACAACAGATAATGGACTCCTCTTTAATGCTTAAGCATTCAACAACAATTAATTTTCTCATATGAGATTGAGGATATTTGTCCAAAACTGAAACTTCCACCATGGATCATGGCTTTAGTTAGCGGCCCAATGTTCTTCTCTAACATTATGCATGCTCTAACCATTCAAGTGGTAAATCTCCCTTACTTCAGACAAGACGGACATGCATAGCAACTCACATGATATTCAACAAAGAGTAGTTGATGGCGTCCCCAGGAACATGGTTATCGCACAACAAGCAACTTAATAAGAGATAAAGTGCATAAGTACATATTCAATACCACAATAGTTTTTAGGCTATTTGTCCCATGAGCTATATATTGCAAAGGTGAAGGATAGAAATTTAAAGGTAGCACTCAAGCAATTTACTTTGGAATGGCGGAGAAATACCATGTAGTAGGTAGATATGGTGGACACAAATGGCATAGTGGTTGGCTCAAGGATTTTGGATGCATGAGAAGTATTCCCTCTCAATACAAGGTTTAGGCTAGCAATGTTATTTGAAACAAACACAAGGATGAACCGGTACAGCAAAACTCACATAAAAGACATATTGTAAACATTATAAGACTCTACACCATCTTCCTTGTTGTTCAAACTCTTACTAGAAATTATCTAGACCTTAGAGAGACCAATTATGCAAACCAAATTTTAGCAAGCTCTGTGTATTTCTTCATTAATAGGTGCAAAGTATATGATGCAAGAGCTTAAACATGAGCACAACAATTGCCAAGTATCAAATTATTCAAGACATTCTACCAATTACTACATGTAGCATTTCCCGTTTCCAACCATATAACAATTTAATGAAGAAGATTCAACCTTCGCCATGAATATTATGAGTAAAGCCTAAGGACATATTTGTCCATATGCAACAGCGGAGCGTGTCTCTCTCCCACACAATGAATTCTAGGATCCATTTCATTCAAACAAAACAAAAACAAAAACAAACAGACGCTCCAAGAAAAGTGCATAAGATGTGATGGAATAAAAATATAGTTTCACTAGAGGAACCTGATAATGTTGTCGATGAAGAAGGGGATGCATTGGGCATCCCCAAGCTTAGACGCTTGAGTCTTCTTGAAATATGCAGGGGTGAACCACCGGGGCATCCCCAAGCTTAGAGCTTTCACTCTCCTTGATCATATTGTATCATCTCCCTCTTTTGATCCTTGAAAACTTCCTCCACACCAAACTCAAAACAACTCATTAGAGGGTTAGTACACAATTAAAATTTACATGTTCAGAGGTGACATAATCATTCTTAACACTTCTGGACATTGCACAAAGCTACTGAAAGTTAATGGAATCGAAAAATCCATCAAGCATATCAAAACAGGCAATGCGAAATAAAAGGCAGAATCTGTCAAAACAGAACGGTTCGTAAAGACGAATTTCTAAGAGGCACCAGACTTGCTCAAATGAAAATTCTCAAATTGAATGAAAGTTGCATACATATCTGAGGATCACTCACGTAAATTGGCATAATTTTCTGAGTTACCTACAGAGAATTAGGCCCAGATTCGTGACAGCAAAGAAATCTGTTTCTGCGCAGTAATCCAAATCTAGTATGAACCTTACTATCAAAGACTTTACTTGGCACAACAATGCACAAAACTAAGATAAGGAGAGGTTGCTACAGTAGTAACAACTGCAAGACTCAAATATAAAATAAAAGTGCAGTAGTAAAATCATGGGTTGTCTCCCATAAGCGCTTTTCTTTAACGCCTTTCAGCTAGGCGCAGAAAGTGTGTATCAAGTATTATCAAAAGATGGTTGATACGCGTACAGCACGCGTCCGTTGGGAACCCCAAGAGGAAGGTGTGATGCGTACAGCGGCAAGTTTTCCCTCAGTAAGAAACCAAGGTTTATCGAACCAGTAGGAGCCAAGAAGCACGTTGAAGGTTGATGGCGGCGAGATGTAGTGCGGCGCAACACCAGGGATTCCGGCGCCAACGTGGAACCTGCACAACACAACCAAAGTACTTTGCCCCAACGAAACAGTGAGGTTGTCAATCTCACCGGCTTGCTGTAACAAAGGATTAGATGTATAGCGTGGATGATGATTGTTTGCAGAGAACAGTAAAGAACGAGTATTGCAGTAGATTGTATTTCAGATGTAAAGAATGGACCGGGGTCCACAGTTCACTAGAGGTGTCTCTCCCATAAGATAAATAGCATGTTGGGTGAACAAATTACAGTTGGGAAATTGACAAATAGAGAGGGCATGACCATGCACATACATGATATGATGAGTATTGTGAGATTTAATTGGGCATTACGACAAAGTACATAGACCGCTATCCAGCATGCATCTATGCCTAAAAAGTCCACCTTCAGGTTATCATCCGAACCCCTTCCAGTATTAAGTTGCAAACAATAGACAATTGCATTAAGTATGGTGCGTAATGTAATCAATAACTACATCCTCAGACATAGCATCAATGTTTTATCCCTAGTGGCAACAGCACATCCATAACCTTAGAGGTTTCTCTCACTCCCCCAGATTCACGGAGACATGAACCCACTATCGAGCATAAATACTCCCTCTTGGAGTTACAAGCATCAACTTGGCCAAAGCATCTACTAGTAACGGAGAGCATGCAAGATCATAAACAACACATAGATTGATAATCAACATAACATAGTATTCTCTATCCATCGGATCCCAACAAACACAACATATAGCATTACAGATAGATGATCTTGATCATGTTAGGCAGCTCACAAGATCCAACAATGAAGCATAATGAGGAGAAGACAACCATCTAGCTACTGCTATGGACCCATAGTCCAGGGGTGAACTATTCACTCATCACTCCGGAGGCGACCATGGTGGTGTAGAGTCCTCCGGGAGATGAATCCCCTCTCCGGCAGGGTGCCGGAGGCGATTTCCTGAATCCCCCGAGATGGGATTGGCGGCGGCGTCGTCTCTGGAAGGTTTTCCGTATCGTGGCTCTCGGTACTGGGGGTTTCGCGACGAAGGCTATAAGTAGGCGGAGGAGATAGGTCAGGGGGCCACACGAGGGCCCCACACAACAGGCCGGCGCGGCCAAGACCTGGGCCGCGCCGCCCTGGTGTCTGGCCACCTCGTGGCCCCACTCCGTCTCCTCTTCGGTCTTCTGGAAGCTTCGTGGCAAAATAGGCCCCTGGGCGTTGATTTCGTCCAATTCCGAGAATATTTCCTTACTAGGATTTCTGAAACCAAAAATAGCAGAAAATAGCAACTGGCTCTTCGGCATCTCGTTAATAGGTTAGTGCCGGAAAATGCATAAATATGACATAAAGTATGCATAAAACATGTAGATATCATCAATAATGTGGCATGGAACATAAGAAATTATCGATACGTCGGAGACGTATCAGCATCCCCAAGCTTAGTTTCTGCTCGTCCCGAGCAGGTAAACGATAACAAAGATAATTTCTGGAGTGACATGCCATCATAACCTTGATCATACTATTGTAAGCATATGTAATGAATGCAGCGATCCAAACAATGTAAATGACATGAGTAAACAAATGAATCATATAGCAAAGACTTTTCATGAATAGTACTTCAAGACAAGCATCAATAAGTCTTGCATAAGAGTTAACTCATAAAGCAATAATTCAAAGTAAAGGTATTGAAGCAACACAAAGGAAGATTAAGTTTCAGCGGTTGCTTTCAACTTATAACATGTATATCTCATGGATATTGTCAATGTAAAGTAATATAACAAGTGCAATATGCAAGTATGTAGGAATCAATGCACAGTTCACGCAAGTGTTTGCTTCTTGAGATGGAGAGAAATAGGTGAACTGACTCAACAATAAAAGTAAAAGAAAGGTCCTTCAAAGAGGAAAGCATCGATTGCTATATTTGTGCTAGAGCTTTGATTTTGAAAACAAGAAACAATTTTGTCAACGGTAGTAATAAAGCATATGTGTCATGTAAATTATATCTTCAAGTTGCAAGCCTCATGCATAGTATACTAATAGTGCCCGCACCTTGTCCTAATTAGCTCGGATTACCTGGATTATCATCACAATGCACATGTTTTAACCAAGTGTCACAAAGGGGTACCTCTATGCCGCCTGTACAAAGGTCTAAGGAGAAAGCTCGCATCGGATTTCTCGCTATTGATTATTCTCAACTTAGACATCCATACCGGTACAACATAGATAACAGATAATGGACTCCTCTTATATGCATAAGCATGTAGCAATAATTAATTTTCTCATATGAGATTGAGGATATTTGTCCAAAACTGAAACTTCCACCATGGATCATGGCTTTAGTTAGCGGCCCAATGTTCTTCTCTAACATTATGCAATGCTCTAACCATTTTAGTGGTAAATATCCCTTACTTCAGACAAGACGAACATGCATAGCAACTCACATGATATTCAACAAAGAGTAGTTGATGGCGTCCCCAGGAACATGGTTATCGCACAACAAGCAACTTAATAAGAGATAAAGTGTATAAGTACATATTCAATACCACAATAGTTTTTAGGCTATTTGTCCCATGAGCTATATATTGCAAAGGTAAAGGATAGAAATTTAAAGGTAGCACTCAAGCAATTTACTTTGGAATGGCGGAGAAATACCATGTAGTAGGTAGGTTTGGTGGACACAAATGGCATAGTGGTTGGCTCAAGGATTTGGATGCATGAGAAGTATTCCCTCTCGATACAAAGTTTAGGCTAGCAAGGTTATTTGAAACAAACACAAGGATGAACCGGTGCAGCAAAACTCACATAAAAGACATATTGTAAACATTATAAGACTCTACACCGTCTTCCTTGTTGTTCAAACTCAATACTAGAAATTATCTAGACCTTAGAGAGACCAATTATGCAAACCAAATTTTAGCATGCTCTATGTATTTCTTCATTAATGGGTGCAAAGTATATGATGCAAGAGCTTAAACATGAGCACAACAATTGCCAAGTATCACATTATCCAAGACATTATAGCAATTACTACATGTATCATTTTCCAATTCCAACCATATAACAATTTAACGAAGAAGAAACTTCGCCATGAATACTATGAGTAAAGCCTAAGGACATATTTGTCCATATGCAACAGCGGAGCGTGTCTCTCTCCCACACAAAGAATGCTAGGATCCATTTTATTCAAACAAAACAAAAACAAAAACAAACAGACGCTCCAAGCAAAGCACATAAGATGTGATGGAATAAAAATATAGTTTCACTAGAGGAACCTGATAATGTTGTCGATGAAGAAGGGGATGCCTTGGGCATCCCCAAGCTTAGACGCTTGAGTCTTCTTGATATATGCAGGGGTGAACCACCGGGGCATCCCCAAGCTTAGAGCTTTCACTCTCCTTGATCATGTTGTATCATCTCCCTCTCTTGATCCTTGAAAACTTCCTCCACACCAAACTCAAAACAACTCATTAGAGGGTTAGTGCACAATCAAAATTTACATGTTCAGAGGTGACATAATCATTCTTAATACTTCTGGACATTGCACAAAGCTACTGAAAGTCAATGGAATCGAAAAATCCATCAAACATAGCAAAACATGCAATGCGAAATAAAAGGCAGAATCTGTCAAAACAGAACAGTTCGTAAAGACGAATTTTATTGAGGCACCAGACTTGCTCAAATGAAAATGCTCAAATTGAATGAAAGTTGCGTACATATCTGAGGATCACTCACGTAAATTGGAATAATTTTCTGAGTTACCTACAGAGAATTTGGCCCAGATTCGTGACAGCAAAGAAATCTGTTTCTGCGCAGTAATCCAAATCTAGTATGAACCTTACTATCAACGACTTTACTTGGTACAACAATGCACAAAACTAAGATAAGAGAGGTTGCTACAGTAGTAACAACTTCCAAGACTCAAATATAAAATAAAAGTACTGTAATAAAAACATGGGTTGTCTCCCATAAGCGCTTTTTTTTAACGCCTTTCAGCTAGGCGCAGAAAGTGTGTATCAAGTATTGTCAAGAGACGAAGTGTCAACATCATAATTTGTTCTAATAATAGAATCAAAAGGTAACTTCATTATCTTTCTAGGGAAGTGTTCCATACCTTTCTTGAGAGGAAATTGATATTTAATATTACCTTCCTTCATATCAATGATAGCACCAACAGTTCGAAGAAAAGGTCTTCCCAATATAATGGGACAAGATGCATTGCATTCAATATCCAAGACAACAAAATCAACGGGGACAAGGTTATTGTTAATGGTAATGCGAACATTATCAACTCTCCCCAAAGGTTTCTTTGTATAATGATCAGCAAGATTAACATCCAAATAACAAATTTTCAATGGTGGCAAGTCAAGCATATTATAGATTTTCTTAGGCATAACGGAAATACTTGCACCAAGATCACATAAAGCATTACAATCAAAGTCATTGACCTTCATCTTAATGATGGGCTCCCAACCATCCTCTAGCTTCCTAGAAATAGAAGCTTCGCGTTCTAGTTTCTCTTCTCTAGCTTTTATGAGAGCATTTGTAATATGTTTCGTGAAAGCCAAATTTATAGCACTAGCATTAGGACTCTTAGCAAGTTTTTGTAAGAACTTTATAACTTCAGAGATATGACAATCATCAAAATCCAAACCATTATAATCTAAAGCAATGGGATCATCATCCCCAATGTTGGAAAAAATTTCAGCAGTTTTGTCACAGCGATTTCAGCATGATTTTAGCGATTTAGCAGTTTTTCGCTCTTTGCATTAGAAGTGGAAACATTGCCAACACCAATTCTTTTACCATTATTAGTAGGAGGTGCAGCAACATGTGTAGCATTAGCATTACTAGTGGTGGTAATAGTCCAAACTTTAGCTATATTATCTTCTTTTTCATTTTCTTCTTTTTCCCACCTAGCACGCAATTCGGCCATCAATCTTATATTCTCATTAATTCTAACTTGGATGGAATTTGATGTAGTAACAATCTTATTATTATGATTTTCATGAGGCATAACTTTCGATTTCAAAAGATCAACATCAGCAGCAAGACTATCAACTTTAGAAGCAAGTATATCAATTTTCCCAAGCTTTTCTTCAACAGATTTGTTAAAAGCAGTTTGTGTACTAATAAATTCTTTAAGCATGGCTTCAAGTCCAGGGGGTGTGTTCCTATTATTGTTGTAAGAATTCCCATAAGAATTACCATAGCCGTTGCCATTATTATAAGGATATGGCCTATAGTTGTTACTAGAATTGTTCCGGTAAGCATTGTTGTTGAAATTATTATTTTTAATGTATTTACATCAACATGTTCTTCTTGAGCAACTAATGAAGCTAACAGAACATTATTAGGATCAATTTTAGTCCTATCATTCACAAGCATAGACATAATAGCATCAATCTTATCACTCAAGGAAGAGGTTTCTTCGACATAATTTACCTTCTTACCTTGTGGAGCTCTTTCCGTGTGCCATTCAGAGTAATTAATCATCATATTATCAAGAAACTTTGTTGCCTCGCCAAGAGTGATGGACATAAAGGTACCTCCAGCAGCTGAATCCAATAGGTTCCGCGAAGAAAAATTCAGTCCTGCATAAAAGGTTTGGATGATCATCCAAGTAGTCAGTCCATGGGTTGGGCAGTTTTTAACCAAAGATTTCATTCTTTCCCATGCTTGTGCAACATGCTCAGTATCTAATTGTTTAAAATTCATTATGCTACTCCTCAAAGATATAATTTTAGCAGGGGGATAATATCTACCAATAAAAGCATCCTTGCATTTAGTCCATGAATCAATACTATTCTTAGGCAGAGATAGCAACCAATCTTTAGCTCTTCCTCTTAATGAGAAAGGGAACAATTTTAATTTTATAATGTCACCATCTACATCTTTATACTTTTGCATTTCACATAGTTCAACAAAATTATTGAGATGGGCAGCAGCAGCATCAGAACTAACACCAGAAAATTGCTCTCTCATAACAAGATTCAGTAAAGCAGGTTTAATTTCAAAGAATTCTGCTATAGTAGCAGGTGGAGCAATAGGTGTGCATAAGAAATCATTATTATTTGTGGTTGTGAAGTCACACAACTTAGTATTTTCAGGAGTACCCATTTTAGCAAAGTAAATAAAGCAAACTAGATAAAGTAAATGCAAGTAACTAATTTTTTTGTGTTTTTGATATAGCAAACAAGATAGCAAGTAAAGTAAAACTAGCAACTATTTTTTTTGTGTTTTGATTTAGTGCAGCAAACAAAGTAGTAAATAAAATAAAGCAAGACAAAAACAAAGTAAAGAGATTGGGATGTGGAGACTCCCCTTGCAGCATGTCTTGATCTCCCCGGCAACGGCGCCAGAAAATCTGCTTGATACGCATACAACACGCGTCCGTTGGGAACCCCAAGAGGAAGGTGTGATGCATACAACGGCAAGTTTTCCCTCAGTAAGAAACCAAGGTTTATCGAACCAGTAGGAGCCAAGAAGCACGTTGAAGGTTGATGGCGGCGAGATGTAGTGCGGCGCAACACCAGGGATTCCGGCGCCAACGTGGAACCTGCACAACACAACCAAAGTACTTTGCCCCAACGAAACAGTGAGGTTGTCAATCTCACCGGCTTGCTGTAACAAAGGATTAGATGTATAGTGTGGATGATGATTGTTTGCAGAGAACAGTAAAGAACGAGTATTGCAGTAGATTGTATTTCAGATGTAAAGAATGGACCGGGGTCCACAGTTCACTAGAGGTGTCTCTCCCATAAGATAAATAGCATGTTGGGTGAACAAATTACAGTTGGGCAATTGACAAATAGAGAGGGCATGACCATGCACATACATGATATGATGAGTATTGTGAGATTTAATTGGGCATTACGACAAAGTACATAGACCGCTATCCAGCATGCATCTATGCCTAAAAAGTCCACCTTCAGGTTATCATCCGAACCCCTTCCAGTATTAAGTTGCAAACAACAGACAATTGCATTAAGTATGGTGCGTAATGTAATCAATAACTACATCCTCGGACATAGCATCAATGTTTTATCCCTAGTGGCAACAGCACATCCATAACCTTAGATGTTTCTCTCACTCCCCCAGATTCACGGAGACATGAACCCACTATCGAGCATAAATACCCCCTCTTGGAGTTACAAGCATCAATTTGGCCAAAGCATCTACTAGTAACGGAGAGCATGCAAGATCATAAACAACACATAGATTGATAATCAACATAACATAGTATTCTCTATCCATCGGATCCCAACAAACACAACATATAGCATTACAGATAGATGATCTTGATCATGTTAGGCAGCTCACAAGATCCGACAATGAAGCATAATGAGGAGAAGACAACCATCTAGCTACTGCTATGGACCCATAGTCCAGGGGTGAACTACTCACTCATCACTCCGGAGGCGACCATGGCGGTGTAGAGTCCTCCGGGAGATGAATCCCCTCTCCGGCAGGGTGCTGGAGGCGATCTCCTGAATCCCCCGAGATGGGATTGGCGGCGGCGTCGTCTCTGGAAGGTTTTCCGTATCGTGGCTCTCGGTACTGGGGGTTTCGCGACGAAGACTATATGTAGGCGGAAGGGTAGGTCAGGGGGCCACACGAGGGGCCCAGACGACAGGGCCGCGCGGCCAAGACCTGGGCCGCGCCGCCCTGGTGTCTGGCCACCTCGTGGCCCCACTTTGTCTCCTCTTCGGTCTTCTGGAAGCTTCGTGGCAAAATAGGCCCCTGGGCGTTGATTTCGTCCAATTCCGAGAATATTTCCTTACTAGGATTTCTGAAACCAAAAATAGCAGAAAACAAAGAATCGGCTCTTCGGCATCTCGTTAATAGGTTAGTGCCGGAAAATGCATAAATATGACATAAAGTATGCATAAAACATGTAGATATCATCAATAATGTGGCATGGAACATAAGAAATTATCGATACGTCGGAGATGTATCAATGGTGCACCAACATTACCTTGGGTTTTGCACCTACCTTTCTTGTTCTTTTTCTTACTCTTTGATTTAGGGAATACATGTCTACCCCCCGGTGTAGAGGTGAATTTTAGGGTGCCTTCTCCCACATCTATGACTGTTCCCAATAGTTTCTGCAGGGATCTTCCGAGTGTGATTTGTCCTGTTCCTACACATTCAATAACAAGATAGTCAATGGATATTGTTCTTCCAAGAATGGTTGTATGAACACCCGCAACTATTCCCTTAGGAATTATAACAGAGTTATCAATAAGAGTTATTCCTTCTCCCCCTTCAACGAATCCCCAAAGTGTCAAAGATTCATGAATACTTTTAGGCATAAGGCAAAATTCAGACATAATATCACAATTGGCATGAAGAGTTTGATCATCGATAACAACTTTAATAGTAGGATCCCATAATGAAGGTTCAGAGTTCACTAAAACTTGATCAAGACGGTTACGAACATAGCTATAATTTTCGTTCAAGCGAGATGCACTTGTCTCAAGAGTGTTTAATCTATTATAAATGCTAATAAGGGCTGAATCAAAGTTATTAGCTGAATCATGTGATGCAACCAACTTCTTTATGGCATTAAAAGCTTGATCCCCATTGCAATGAAGGAAATCTCCTCCCACTAAAGCATCCAAGGCATATCTATAGCGAATCATAAGACCAAAATAAAAGTTACTAAGAAGCAAACTTAGAGTCATTTGAGGTTCAGCTTTACGATAAGAATCAAAAATTCTGGACCAAGCATCTTTAAAACTCTCCTCATCCCCTTGTTTAAAAGTGAAGACTAATTCCTCAGGTGAAGAAGTATCAGGTGCAGAACTAGACATGGTAACAAAAGTAAAATGCAAGTAATTAATTTTTTTTTGTGTTTTTAATATGGAGAATGCAAACAAGACAGTAAATAAAGTAAAACTAGCAACTAATTTTTTTGTATTTTGATTTAGTGCAGCAAACAAAGAAAGTAAATAAAACAAAGCAAGACAAAAACAAAGTAAAGAGATTGGAGGTGGAGACTCCCCTTGCAGCGTGTCTTGATCTCCCCGGCAACGGCGCTAGAAAATCTGCTTGATACGCGTACAGCACGCGTCCGTTGGGAACCCCAAGAGGAAGGTGTGATGCGTACAGCGGCAAGTTTTCCCTCAGTAAGAAACCAAGGTTTATCGAACCAGTAGGAGCTAAGAAGCACGTTGAAGGTTGATGGCGGCGAGATGTAGTGCGGCGCAACACCAGGGATTTCGGCGCTAACGTGGAACCTGCACAACACAACCAAAGTACTTTGCCCCAACGAAACAGTGAGGTTGTCAATCTCACCGGCTTGCTGTAACAAAGGATTAGATGTATAGTGTGGATGATGATTGTTTGCAGAAAACTGTAGAACAAGTATTGCAGTAGATTGTATTCGATTAAAAGAATGGACCGGGGTCCACAGTTCACTAGAGGTGTCTCTCCCATAAGATAAATAGCATGTTGGGTGAACAAATTACAGTTGGGCAATTGACAAATAGAGAGGGCATGACAATGCACATACATGATATGATGAGTATAGTGAGATTTAATTGGGCATTACGACAAAGTACATAGACCGCTATCCAGCATGCATCTATGCCTAAAAAGTCCACCTTCAGGTTATGTCAACACCCGGATTTTTAAGTCCGGATGCCTATTATGTCATACATCGCAATCCCAGGAAATTGTTGTTGCGAGGCATAATAGTTAAGTATCACAGTCATCATTCATTACAAACCATAATGTCTTACAACTTGGAATCACACGATCCATATTACACAAATAGTTGATCTATTGATCAACGAACAACACAAGTTCATAGCGGAAGCGTAAGATACAAGGACTCTCTAGTCCACAGGCCAACGCTTGACGTTAGAAACTCCTAGTTGTGGTAGACGTCCTGCTGATCGTCCTCCTAAATGCTGCTCGGCTTCATATTCTGGCCATTTGAATAGCCAGGGACAAAGCCGTGAGTACTTTAAGTACTCGCAAACTAATACTAAAGTAAGTACTAGCATTGACATAAAGGTGTTCTAAGCTCTAAGTTTATTTGCATAAAGCCAATTTTATTTCCTAAACACTTTTGTAAACAACTCCTCAAGTGCTAACTAACTCAAGTGGGAACATTAGTGTCATTCCCACAACTCAGTTGTGATTCAAAGTCAAAGTCACCTTTCAAGTTCAGGTTCAAAAACACCAGTCACAAAGATATAAATTCTGATGATGGAAACAGAATGGCCTTTCCAATTGTCCATATCCGCGGACGCGGCTATTCGAATAGTTCTACACTCTGCAGAGGTCGCACACTTGTGCCACAACATTTGATTACATCCGTCAGGGGTAAAACCCTGAATAATCGTAACTCAGGACGCGGCTCCTGAACCATTAACCTTGCACTTACACACCCTAGTATAGGCACCTCTCCCCCTGAGCTTGGCCTCGCGGTGAAAACCAACCTGTTAACCCGGAATCGCACAGTGGCTTGGGCCGGACATTCACCTCATATTCACGTCATATCATATCATCTCTTTTGTTGTAGAGGCAGCTTTCGGCATAACCCCGATGACGCTTGTTTAGAGGGAACCCATACTAAGACACATAAACTTCCGCTTAAGCCCTACCCATAATCAGGTATTGTGGGGGTACTTAATATTGGGAAGGTATCGCATCCAACTCAATCATCGAGTTTTTAACCAAAGTCACCAGGTCAAACTTGATGTCATATTCACCTTCAAAATCTTTCAATGGAAATGACTAATCATTCCAAGGTTTTCACCATCATCATCTCATCAACACATGTTCCCATCTAGAGTAGTCATTTTAAAATTAGCACTAGCCACTATGTGTGAGGGGTGCTAAGTATTTGCTTTGCTTCTAGGCTAAGTTTGATACTCTTGTACTAACTCCAAACTAACCCAGTAAAGCATAAATCAACAAGTACTTTGATAAAACAAAAGTAAATAAAGCTTGTAGAGTAAAACTGGGAAATAGGATTATAAGCATAAAGTAAATGGGGTAATGCCTTGCTCATGGTGAGCTTTGCACTTTGCAAGAGTATTATCTTGCCTTGGTTGGGAAACTGGTCAAAGTGGTCTTCTTCTTCCTGGAAGTAGACCTCCTCCTCCTCCTGGTACTCCTCGGTACTAGCGTCTAAAATACGAATACGGGGTACACAATCATCACACCAAACTAATCTACTAAACTAATGCACAAGCATGGTTCACACATTTAAACTAGCATCACTATTTACTATTAAGTTGGTGGATGTGTTTTTCTTGTTATTTAAGAAAAATAATTTCCTCTCATACTAACTTAAATGTTACTTTGAATTAATTAGAGAAATAATTTCCTCTCCTTATCTTATTAAGATTTAATTTCTCTTATGCATAATGTGTGACCTAGGTTGACCCAAGTCAACCTCTTCACACTTAGCATTTGGAGAAAAGATTTAAATGAGGTGAGCACCTCATACTATTTAATTCTAGCATAACAAAGATTTAATATCACCACAATTCCTATGGGACCTAAATAACCAGAGTCTCCACTTTATTTGGAAATTGTGGTGACAAGATTTAAATGAGGGAAAATCCCACATAAGATTTAGTAATAGTTTTGGACAATATCTTTGACTAGAAAATAGCCATAGGGCTCTTAAATCAACTAAACTATGATCATCCAAAGTAAGCATGGCATATTTTTGTAAAAACAATTAGTATAAGTGAAAAGTGAATTATTGGAGGTGGAATTTACTGAAAAGCATTTATGGTTGATTTTTAAGAATTATTATAAGGCAGAAAAGTCCCTGCCTTGTTTATTTTGTCATTTCATTTCTACAAAAGATCTAGGGTTCTAGTCAGTGGCAAAGTGTAGACCATTTCATAAGGTTTCCAGAAATATAAAGTTTGCAAAATTTGGCCCAGTAGATTTATCACAATTAAATTTCAAAGTTTGCAACAGATTGTGTATTTTATCTAATTTCCAATTTTGAATTCAAATAGGTGGGCTTGCGCGGGAAACGAACTTGGCCGGCCCGATCGCGTCTAGCGCAGCGGGCCGTCTGACCGTGTGGGGGCCACGCGTCAGCGGGGTTACTTACCGAACCGGTACGGGGGAAAGAGAGGCGTTGGATCGTGCGATGATCTAACGGCCTGTGGTTGTCGTCGTCCGACGGCGAGAGGCGATGGCAGCGCGGCGGCAGCAGGGGAGTCGGAGCCGTCGTCGGAGCTCCGGCGGTCGTCGGAGTGGTGCGCCGCGTCGTTGTCGATGATGGGGAGGCGCACGGAAGCAGCGGCGCGTCCCGGGGCGGCCTCCTTCTCCGGCGGGCTTCGGCTACGGTATGCGGCGGCGAGCTAGCAATTGGGGCGAGGCAAAGGCTAATCGATGGAATTGAGGCGGCGAGGAGAAGCTGTGAGGTGAGGGAAGGTGGGTGGCGTGCTCAATTTGGGGCGCGGAGTGCCCCTTTTATAGCGGCTCCGAGCCAGGGCGGGCGGTCATGGTGACGGTGGCTCGGCGCGCTCCGTCGATCCACGGCGTGGGCGAGGTCATGGGCGTGTCCAGTGCAAGCTCGGGGAACGTCACGGCGAGCTCCAAACAGGGTTCGGTGGTCAAGCACGGTGGCGCGCGTCACGCGTCCGTGGGCACCGTGGCGGACGGTCGTCGACGCGGTCGTCGTCCACGGCGTTCCCGCGGCCTCGTGCGCATGTCCAGGGCGATGCAGGGCACCGTGGTGCGTCTACCGGCGGTGAGCGTGAAGGCGGAGGTGACGCAGGGCGCGGGGCGGCCGACGCTCGGCGCGTCCGGCCGCTGGCGCCATGCGCGCTACGGCGCGGCATGGGCGTGCTGGCGCGCGTCTGGGCTCGACGTTTTCTACTAGCTGCGGTAAAAATTTTTGTCGAGGCAGTGTTGGGTCGTGCTCAGGTGAGTGAGAGGGAGGTGAAAGACAAGGTGATGCAGGCTGGATTGGACCAGAAGAGGAGATGGCATGAAGTGGCATGCCATGCCACGGCATGGCATGGTTTGGGTTGTTTAATCCAAACCAAGTCCAGTGCAAGTGGTGAGGTTGATGTAGTGAAGTGAGAGGGAGACTCTGTGGTGCAGAGAGAGCAAGATTGGACCAAGTCCAAGTAGAAAAATGAGGTATGGGCTCCAATTTATACCCTGCCTGCAATGTGTTCGACACAATGCCCGCAAGAAAATTATTTTCGAAATTTGAAATTCTTTTTGGTGGGTTGCAAACAAATATTGAATGAAGCATTTTGGTGGTGGTGGTGGTCAAAATGGAGTTGGTATGCAAAATCACATTTTGCATATGATCTTGTTTTTGTGAGAAAGTTCCAACTTTGCTTGCTTCCCATTTGAAATTGGTGATGAATTTGAGGGGGTGGTTTTGGGCAAGTTGTAGTGCTTGATGTTGTCTTGGATGAGGTGAAAAGGTTTGACAAAGTTTAGAAGTGGAAAGAGGAGAACCAGGGGCTCAAAGTGGCCATCAGGTTAAAAATGGCACAAGTGACCATATTGCATGTATGTTGGGATTTGAATTTGATTTTGGTTTGAGTTGAGTTTCTTCACTTCCAAAAGTATTTAAAAGTGTTTAGTAACCATCTTCAACCAATGGTGCAAGCCAAAGTGGTCTAGGTTAAGATTTGCAAAAATGGCATAGGCCTTATGTGAGAGTGAAATGGGTTTTTGGAATTTCTTTTATATTTTCTTTTTATTTGACTTTGGGTGATCAGGTGATCATCCCTAGGGTTTTGGAGTGAGAAGGAACACATAAGCAAGCATCATGGCAATTGCACACTCCAAATAAAATATAAGGTGATCTAATATGCATAAACCTATATGATGAGAAAAAGTTTTTGTTTGCCCCAATTTTTGGATTCTTGAAATCTCTCTTGTTCATTTTGTTGAAACTTGGGATGTTACAAACCCTTCCCCCTTACAAAAGATCTCGTCCCGAGATCTAGAGAAAACTAGGTACTAAAGAGATTTGGGTATTCCTTCTTCATATCTTCCTCGCGTTCCTGTGTTGCTTCTTCTTCGGTGTGATTACTCCATTGTATTTTCAGGAACTTGATACTTCTAGTGCGGGTGGTCCTGAATGCTTCTTCAAGGATGCGAATAGGCACTTCACGATAGGTTAGGTCCTTGTTGATATCAATGGCTCTGTGGTCGATGTTCTTGAATACTTCGGTCTTCTCAGGTACTTCTAGACACTTCCGAAGCAGTGAGATGTGAAACACATTGTGTACGGCGGACATCTCTTCTCGGCAGTTCCAAGCGATATGAGACTTCTCCTCGGCGATCCGTAATCTTGAATGGTCCGACATATCCGGGGGCGAGCTTTCCTTTAAGTTGGAATCTCTGCATTCCTTTGAGGGGTGAGACTTTGAGATACACAAAATCTCCGATTTAGAATGTCATCTCTCGGCGTCTCTTGTCGGCGTAGCTCTTCTGTCTGGATTGGGCGGTCTTGAGGTACTCACGGATCTTGTGCACCTTCTCTTCGGCTTCGCGGAGAACATCGGGGCCGAAGACTTGACTATCTCCGACTTCCGACCAGTTCAGAGGGGTACGGCATTTCCTTCCGTACAGGGCTTCAAAGGGGGCCATCTGTAAGCTGGCTTGATAGCTATTGTTGTAGGAGAATTCTGCATATGGTAGGCAGTCTTCCCATTTGGATCCGTACTCTAGCACACAGGCTCTCAACATATCTTCTAGGATCTGGTTGACTCTCTCAGTCTGTCCGTCGATCTGTGGGTGGTATCTTGTCTGAAATTCGACGGGTTCCTAGTCCTTCATGTACTTTCTCGCCGTAATCTTGAGGTGAATTGTGATCCTCTATCTGACACAATTGACTTCGGGGTTCCGTGCAGGCTGACTATTCTGGATATGTATAACTCAGCTAGCTTTGGGCCTTGGTATGTGGTCTTGACAGGGATGAAATGTGCAACCTTGGTCAACCTATCAATGACTACCCAAATGGAGTCATTTCCTCGGCTAGATTTGGGCAATCCTGTGATAAAGTCCATACCGACGTAATCCCATTTCCACTCGGAATCAGAAGGTTGCAACAGATCCTGCGGGTCGTTGATGTTCTGCTTTGACTCGCCGACGTATATCACACTTGGCGATGTAGCTTCCTATCTCTCGCTTCATTCCGTGCCACCATAATTGTTCCTTCAGGTCTTGGTACATCTTGGTACCTCCAGGGTGGATTGAGTAAAGGGTGTCATGGGCTTCTTGCAGAATGACTTGCTTCAAGTCAGAGTCCGATGGTACGCAGAGACGTTCTTTGTACCAAAGAACTCCGGCTTCGTCTATGGTGAATCCTGGTGCCTTTCCTGCAGCTATTTGACTCTTTATTCCGTCAATGCGGCATTTCCTTCCGGGCTTCCTTTATCCGGCTCATCAAAGTGGGTTGGAGTTCAATGTCGGCGAGGAATCCTTCGCTCACTAGCTCTAGTCCGAAATGTTCAAACTCTTGGTGCAGGCTTGGTTGCTCTATTGCGATCATGGAGTTTAACTGACACGGCAGTCTGCTCAAGGCATCCGCTACCACATTGGCCTTGCCGGGGTGGTAGTGAATTTCCATGTCGTAATCCTTGATTAATTCAATCCATCTGCGTTGTCTCATGTTCAGCTCTTTCTGGGTGAAAATGTACTTCAGGCTCTTGTGATCTGAATATATCTCGCATCGATTACCCATAAGGTAATGACGCCAAACCTTCAGGGCTAACACTACGGCTGCTAACTCCAAGTCATGGGTTGGATAGTTCTGTTCATGTTGCTTCAGTTGCCTTGATAGGTAAGATATCACTTTGCCTTCTTGCATCAACACACATCCAAGTCCAGTCTTGGATGCATCACAATAGACATCAAATGGCTTGGTGACATCGGGCATGATCAAAATTGGGGCTGTGGTTAATCTGAGCTTGAGTAGCTGAAAGCTTTCTTCACATTTGTCATTCCAGTCAAATTTCCGGTCCTTCTTCAAAGCTTGAGTCATTGGCCTTGCGATGCTTGAAAATCCTTCAACGAATCGGCGGTAATATCCCGCCCATCCTAGACATGCGCGGACTTCCGTGCGGGTGGTTGGGGCCTTCCATTCCTCAACAGCTTTGATTTTTGCGGGATCTACAAAGAATTCCTCCTGCGGACAAGATGTGTCCCAGAATCCCACTTCTCTTAACCAAAACTCACATTTGCTAAACTTGGCGTACAACCGATGTTGCCTAAGGGTTTCTAGAACCACTTCCAAATGTTGCTCATGTTCTTCTTCGATTTTGAGTAGATAAGGATGTCGTCGATGAAGACAACGACAAACTTATCCAGGAATTCCATAAAGATCTTATTCATGAGGTTCATGAAATAAGCGGGGGCATTGGTCGGTCCAAAGGACATGACATTGTACTCATACAGTCCATATCACGGTGGTAAAGGCAGTCTTTGGAATATCTCGTTGCTCGAATCTTTAGTTGATGGTAACCCGTCCTCGAGATCAATCTTTGAGAAAACTTGGGCACCGGTTAGCTGGTCAAACAGATCTTCTATCTTTGGCAAGGGATATTTGTTCTTGATGGTGACATCGTTAAGCTTACGATAATCCGTAACCAAACGAGTGGCACCGTCCTTTTTATCCACAAACAAAATCGGTGATCTCCAAGGCGACGCACTTGGTCGAATCAGACCTTTGTACAGCATATCATCCAGCTTGCTTCTTCAGTTCTATCGATTCTGGGGTTCATGCTTTGTAGGCTCTCTGGGCTATGGGTCTGTTCCAGGGATTAACTCGATGATAAACTCGATATCCCGGTCCGGGGGCATACCGGGTAGATCATCCGGAAACACATCGTGTATCGACAAACGACCACGATTTGATCCAGAGTTGGCTTTGCTACACTTTGATTGCAGGTGAATTTTCTCGGGTAGTTTTTCGAGATAAGTGTTCTATTATTATTCCGGTGCTACTTGTCATGGTGATGGCCTTCTTGGCGCAGTCTATCAATCCATGATGTTTCGCCATCCAGTCCATACCAGGACTACTTCCAATCCTTTCGTTCCCGTAACAATCAAGTTTGCATAAAAGTCTATTTCATGGATTACGATGGGTACATCTTTGCAAAATTTTCTAGCTTTAGTTGTTGATCCAGGTATTTGAACTACCATGACATGTTTCAAGCTGACTGGTTGAATCTTACTAGTGCATACAAAATCTTCTCAGAATAAACGAATGCGATGCTCCAGAATCAAACAACACTCTTGCTGGTATTGAGTTAACAGAGAACATACCCGGCACCACGTCAGGTGCTTCCCGGGCTTCCTCGGCATTCATGTGGTAGAGGCGACCTCCGCGGTTGTTCGGGTTGTTGGGGGCGAACTTCTTGCCGGTGGAGACACGGCGTTGCTGCTGAGCTGGTGGTGCGGGGTTGCTGCGAGCTTGGCGAGCCTCTTGGGACACTCATTGGAGTAGTGCCCCACTACACCACACTCATAACAAGTGATGGTGGTCTTGTCCTCGCTTGTTCGCGACGGGGATTGCATTGCTCCCGGTCCTTGGTGCGGTGTTGGAGTTGTTGTTGCTATTGTTGTTGTTGGGGGCTCTTGGCGGAGCGCGGTTGAAGTTGTTGTTGGTGTTGTAGTTCTCGTTGTTGTGATGGCCTCCCGGCCTCGGGTTTCCTCCACTCCGGTTCCGATAAACCGGACGTGACATCTGTGCATTGGGCTTGTTGGTCTGAAACCTCCGCCCGAGTTGGGGCGGTACCTTGGGGCATTGCTGGGCCCACTCGATTCATCATGCGGCGCTTGCGGTTCTCGCCGGCTTGGTGCGCTTTGCCCTCCATCCGGATGGCGGAGTCAACGAGGGCTTCGAGGTCGGCAAAGGGGATGTTGATCAACACACCCGCATCTCATCATGCGGTCCGTTCAGAACCTTTCCTTCCTCTTCTCGCAGTGTCGGTCTCATCCGGGCGTACCTTGACAAGTGTGAGAAACTTGTCGCGGTATTCCACCACGGACATCCGCCTTGCTTCGCTTCACGGAACTCATCTCTCATCTTCTTTATCAGACCCGGGGGCACATGGTACTTGCTGAACTTGAGCTTGAAATCAGTCCAAGTCATGAACCGTCCTGCGTTCATGGCACGGGTGCTTGTCCACCAAGCTCTTGCTGGTCTGCTAAGTAGTGCGTGGCAAACAACACTTTCTCATTCTCTTCCACTCCAGCCTACTTCTAGATTGTTCTCCATAGTTTGGAGCCAATCATCTCGCATCAAGTGGTTCCTCGCCTTGCTGAAAACTCGGCGGGTTGGTATTCGGAAGTTCTTGAGCTTAGATCCTGGATGATCATGGTGGCCTTGATGGTTGTTGACAAGCTGTTGATGTGCTGCAAGGTTGGCTTGCCTTTCAGCTCTTTCTGCTTCTCTATCTTCCAAAGATAACTTGCAACATCTCGCATCATAGCATCTTGGTTCGTGTTGCGAGTTGGAGGGGCCATCTCGAGTATTGAGATTGATCATGAGAAAAGAGGGAAATTTCTATGGCTTGTTTTGTGGTTGAGTTCACAAGTTTAAAACTTGAAGTCTTTTCATGATGACACAAACATACATTCATTCATAGCAAACAACACACATTACAAGCTAACACACTAAGGGTTTTAAGAACCCTTCTTCTCCAAACTACGATACATGGGGCGGGATACAACTCACACCTACGATAGTGCATAAGTGAACTACTCCTCCTCCTCATCAACATCGATGGGGGTGTGGTCATCATCCTCGTCGTCCGTGAAGTCGTAGTCTTCCCCCTCGGTGTTCTCATCCTCCTCGAAGTCGTCGTCGTCACTCGGTAGTTGCTTCCTCCCCGAATGTCTTCTCCATCTTCCTCCATCTTCTTCATCTGCTCTTCTTGGGCCTTGACGGTGGCCTCAAGTGCTGCGATCTTCGCGCGGAGGCGGTCGATAGTGGCATCCTTCTTTGCGCGCCGCGGCGGGAGAGTCCTGCGGTCCTTGGCGAGCATCTTGATGCGATCGCCCTGCTCGATGATGCGGGCGTGAGTCCGGTTGGCGTACTCACGGAGTGGTCGAGATCCCGCCGAGTGTGGTACAGCATGAAGTCGAGATGCTCCACGTGGTGCTTCACCGCGGGTGCGATGACATGTCCATGGGTTCTCCAGCGGAGTTACGCCTCGCAAGGTGAGAGAAGCGAGGGTGCTGGAGTGCCTCCCCGCTCATCCCGCACAAGCGTGCGAGTCCCTCCTGAAGGCCGCGAGCAAGTCCGTCCAGCCAGTTGCTCTCCATGAAGGAGAAGAGGATCCTCTCGAAGTGGGAGGCTCCATCTTGCCCCTCAAGTCAGCGGTGATGATCCACCGCAACTCGCCTCTGGCTGGTTCGCGATCTCGCGATCCGTGGAACTCCGGGTGCGGGCGACCAAGGTGGTCGGACAGGGCGTTGAGGTCGTGCTCGAAGATCAAGCTTCCCCCATTCCCAAGCTGGTAAAACTTCGTGTTCACGGGCTCCATCTGAAAGTGAAGTAAAGGATTAAGTTAGAGAAGTGAACAAGTGTGGCAAAATTTTAGTTATATTTCTAAGGAAGAGCATGACTTCTTGTTTTTCCAAAGAGCTCAAGGAGAAGACAAGATTAAGATTTTTAGAAATACTTCATTTCTTTTTGAAACTCAATTTTTCGTAACGTCCATTTCTAACTAGGGTCTCCTAAGGTCAAACAATGGCTCGATACCAACTTGTCAACACCCGGATTTTTAAGTCCGGATGCCTATTATGTCATACATCGCAATCCCAGGAAATTGTTGTTGCGAGGCATAATAGTTAAGTATCACAGTCATCATTCATTACAAACCATAATGTCTTACAACTTGGAATCACACGATCCATATTACACAAATAGTTGATCTATTGATCAACGAACAACACAAGTTCATAGCGGAAGCGTAAGATACAAGGACTCTCTAGTCCACAGGCCAACGCTTGACGTTAGAAACTCCTAGTTGTGGTAGACGTCCTGCTGATCGTCCTCCTCGTACCGCTGCTCGGCTTCATATTCTCGCCATTTGAATAGCCAGGGACAAAGCCGTGAGTACTTTAAGTACTCGCAAACTAATACTAAAGTAAGTACTAGCATTGACATAAAGGTGTTCTAAGCTCTAAGTTTATTTGCATAAAGCCAATTTTATTTCCTAAACACTTTTGTAAACAACTCCTCAAGTGCTAACTAACTCAAGTGGGAACATTAGTGTCATTCCCACAACTCAGTTGTGATTCAAAGTCAAAGTCACCTTTCAAGTTCAGGTTCAAAAACACCAGTCACAAAGATATAAATTCTGATGATGGAAACAGAATGGCCTTTCCAATTGTCCATATCCGCGGACGCGGCTATTCGAATAGTTCTACACTCTGCAGAGGTCGCACACTTGTGCCACAACATTTGATTACATCCGTCAGGGGTAAAACCCTGAATAATCGTAACTCGACGCGGATCATCAACCATTAACCTTTCACTTACACACCCTAGTATAGGCACCTCTCCCCATGAGCTTGGCCTCCGGTGAAAACCAACCGTTAACCCGGAATCGCACAGGGCTTGGGCCGGACATTCACCTCATATTCACGTCATATCATATCATCTCTTTTGTTGTAGAGGCAGCTTTCGGCATAACCCCGATGACGCTTGTTCAGAGGGAACCCATACTAAAGCACATAAAGTGCGACTTAAGCCCTACCCATAATCAGGTATTGTGGGGGTACTTAATATTGGGAAGGTATCGCATCCAACTCAATCATCAGTTTTTAACCAAAGTCACCAGGTCAAACTTCAGTGTCATATTCACCTTCAAAATCTTTCAATGGAAATGACTAATCATTCCAAGGTTTTCACCATCATCATCTCATCAACACATGTTCCCATCTAGAGTAGTCATTTTAAAATTAGCACTAGCCACTATGTGTGAGGGGTGCTAAGTATTTGCTTTGCTTCTAGGCTAAGTTTGATACTCTTGTACTAACTCCAAACTAACCCAGTAAAGCATAAATCAACAAGTACTTTGATAAAACAAAAGTAAATAAAGCTTGTAGAGTAAAACTGGGAAATAGGATTATAAGCATAAAGTAAATGGGGTAATGCCTTGCTCATGGTGAGCTTTGCACTTTGCAAGAGTATTATCTTGCCTTGGTTGGGAAATCGGTCAAAGTGGTCTTCTTCTTCCTGAAGTAGACCTCCTCCTCCTCCCCGGTACTCCTCGGTACTAGCGTCTAAAATACGAATACGGGGTACACAATCATCACACCAAACTAATCTACTAAACTAATGCACAAGCATGGTTCACACATTTAAACTAGCATCACTATTTACTATTAAGTTGGTGGATGTGTTTTTCTTGTTATTTAAGAAAAATAATTTCCTCTCATACTAACTTAAATGTTACTTTGAATTAATTAGAGAAATAATTTCCTCTCCTTATCTTATTAAGATTTAATTTCTCTTATGCATAATGTGTGACCTAGGTTGACCCAAGTCAACCTCTTCACACTTAGCATTTGGAGAAAAGATTTAAATGAGGTGAGCACCTCATACTATTTAATTCTAGCATAACAAAGATTTAATATCACCACAATTCCTATGGGACCTAAATAACCAGAGTCTCCACTTTATTTGGAAATTGTGGTGACAAGATTTAAATGAGGGAAAATCCCACATAAGATTTAGTAATAGTTTTGGACAATATCTTTGACTAGAAAATAGCCATAGGGCTCTTAAATCAACTAAACTATGATCATCCAAAGTAAGCATGGCATATTTTTGTAAAAACAATTAGTATAAGTGAAAAGTGAATTATTGGAGGTGGAATTTACTGAAAAGCATTTATGGTTGATTTTTAAGAATTATTATAAGGCGAGAAAAGTCCCTGCCTTGTTTATTTTGTCATTTCATTTCTACAAAAGATCTAGGGTTCTAGTCAGTGGCAAAGTGTAGACCATTTCATAAGGTTTCCAGAAATATAAAGTTTGCAAAATTTGGCCCAGTAGATTTATCACAATTAAATTTCAAAGTTTGCAACAGATTGTGTATTTTATCTAATTTCCAATTTTGAATTCAAATAGGTGGGCTTGCGCGGAAACGAACTTGGGCCGGCCCAAGATCTGCGTCTAGCGCAGCGGGCCGTCGACCGTGTGGGGGCCACGCGTCAGCGGGGGTTACTTACCGAACCGGACGGGGAAAGAGAGGCGTTGGATCGGGCGATGATCTAACGGCCCAGGGTTGTCGTCGTCGACGGCGAGAGGCGATGGCAGCGCGGCGGCAGCAGGGGGTCGGAGCCGTCGTCGAGCTCCGGCGGTCGTCGGAGTGGTGCGCCGCGTCGTTGTCGATGATGGGGAGGCGCTCGGAAGCAGCCGGCGCGTCTCCCGGGGCGGCCTCCTTCTCGGCGGGCTTCGGCTACAGATGCGGCGGCGAGCTAGCAATTGGGGCGAGGCGATGGCTAATCGATGGAATTGAGGCGGCGAGGAGAAGGCTGTGAGGTGAGGGAAGGTGGGTGGCGTGCTCAATTTGGGGCGCGGAGTGCCCTTTTATAGCGGCTCCGAGCCGGGCGCGGCGGTCATGGTGACGGTGGCTCGGCGCGCTCCGTCGATCCACGGCGTGGGCGAGGTCATGGGCGTGTCCAGGCAAGCTCGTGGAACGTCACGGCGAGCTCCAAACAGGGTTCGGTGGTCAAGCACGGTGGCGCGCGTCACGCGTCCGTGGGCACCGTGGCGGACGGTCGTCGACGCGGTCGTCGTCCACGGCGTTCCCGCGGCCTCGTGCGCATGTCCAGCGATGCAGGCACCGTGGTGCGTCTACTGGCGGTGAGCGTGAAGGCGGAGGTGACGCAGGGCGCGGGCGGCCGACGCTCGCGCGTCCGGCGGCCGGCGCCATGCGCGCTACGGCGCGGCATGGGCGTGCTGGCGCGTACGGGCTCGACGTTTTCTACTAGCTGCGGTAAAAATTTTTGTCGAGGCGGTGTTGGGTCGTGCTCGTGTGAGTGAGAGGGAGGTGCAAGACACGGTGATGCAGGCTGGATTGGACCAGAAGAGGAGATGGCATGAAGTGGCATGCCATGCCACGGCATGGCATGGTTTGGGTTGTTTAATCCAAACCAAGTCCAGTGCAAGTGGTGAGGTTGATGTAGTGAAGTGAGAGGGAGACTCCAGGGTGCAGAGAGAGCAAGATTGGACCAAGTCCAAGTAGAAAAATGAGGTATGGGCTCCAATTTATACCCTGCCTGCAATGTGTTCGACACAATGCCCGCAAGAAAATTATTTTCGAAATTTGAAATTCTTTTTGGTGGGTTGCAAACAAATATTGAATGAAGCATTTTGGTGGTGGTGGTGGTCAAAATGGAGTTGGTATGCAAAATCACATTTTGCATATGATCTTGTTTTTGTGAGAAAGTTCCAACTTTGCTTGCTTCCCATTTGAAATTGGTGATGAATTTGAGGGGGTGGTTTTGGGCAAGTTGTAGTGCTTGATGTTGTCTTGGATGAGGTGAAAAGGTTTGACAAAGTTTAGAAGTGGAAAGAGGAGAACCAGGGGCTCAAAGTGGCCATCAGGTTAAAAATGGCACAAGTGACCATATTGCATGTATGTTGGGATTTGAATTTGATTTTGGTTCGAGTTGAGTTTCTTCACTTCCAAAAGTATTTAAAAGTGTTTAGTAACCATCTTCAACCAATGGTGCAAGCCAAAGTGGTCTAGGTTAAGATTTGCAAAAATGGCATAGGCCTTATGTGAGAGTGAAATGGGTTTTTGGAATTTCTTTTATATTTTCTTTTTATTTGACTTTGGGTGATCAGGTGATCATCCCTAGGGTTTTGGAGTGAGAAGGAACACATAAGCAAGCATCATGGCAATTGCACACTCCAA
The DNA here is from genome assembly GCF_019359855.2 of Lolium perenne. NCBI lineage: Eukaryota > Viridiplantae > Streptophyta > Magnoliopsida > Poales > Poaceae > Lolium > Lolium perenne. The sequence continues at coordinate 171,201,099 of NC_067244.2, forward strand.
ATAAAATATAAGGTGATCTAATATGCATAAACCTATATGATGAGAAAAAGTTTTTGTTTGCCCCAATTTTTGGATTCTTGAAATCTCTCTTGTTCATTTTGTTGAAACTTGGGATGTTACAGGTTATCATCCGAACCCCTTCCAGTATTAAGTTGCAAACAACAGACAATTGCATTAAGTATGGTGCGTAATGTATACATCCTTAGACATAGCATCGATGTTTTATCCCTAGTGACAACAGCACATCCACAACCTTAGAACTTTCTGTCACTGTCTCAGATTTAATGGAGGCATGAACCCACTATCGAGCATAAATACTCCCTCTTGGAGTTACTAGCAAAAACTTGGCCAGAGCCTCTACTAATAACAGAGAGCATGCAAGATCATAAACAACACATAGGTAATAGATTGATAATCAACATAGCATAGTATTCTCTATTCATCGGATCCCAACAAACACAACATATAGCATTACAGATAGATGATCATGATCATGTTAGGCAGCTCACAAGATCCGACAATGAAGCACAATTAGGAGAAGACGATCATCTAGCTACTGCTATGGACCCATAGTCCAGGGGTGAACTACTCACACATCACTCCGGAGGCGACCATGGCGGTGAAGAGTCCTCCGAGAGATGATTCCCCTCTCCGGCAGGGTGCCGGAGACGATCTCCTGAATCCCCCGAGATGGGATTGGCGGCGGCGGCGTCTCTGGAAGGTTTTCCGTATAGTGGCTCTCGGTACTGGGGGTTTCGCGACGAAGGCTATAAGTAGGCGGAGGAGATAGGTCAGGGGGCCACACGAGGGCCCCACACAACAGGCCGGCGCGGCCAAGGGCTAGGCCGCGCCGCCCTAGTGTTTGGCCACCTCGTGGCCCCACTTCGTGACTCCTTCGGTCTTCTTGAAGCTTCGTGTAAAAATAGGCCCCTGCGCGTTGATTTCGTCCAATTCCGAGAATATTTCCTTACTAGGATTTCTGAAACCAAAAACAGCAGAAAACAGCAACCGGCTCTTCGGCATCTCGTTAATAGGTTAGTATCGGAAAATGCATAAATATGACATAAAGTATGCATAAAACATGTAGATATCATCAATAATGTGGCATGGGAACATAAGAAATTATCGATACGTCGGAGACGTATCAGTCCTCGAGTAGGTAAGTGATAACAAAATAATTTTTGAGGCGACTGCAGTCAACACAATCTTGATCAAGCATGTAAAGCATTGTGAGCTGGGATCTAAGTACTCTAACATAGGCATGATAGATATAATTCAATAGAACTTAGCAACTATGTTATAACATGAAGAGTAACTCAAACAAAGATCATGAATAATAGTGCACTGAAAGCAACTGTTTGTTTATGAGCATAGAGGAAATATAACAAAGTGGTACTCTTGTTGCCGGTAACTAGACCCACAATGGCGTGCCACGAGAGGACAATAGGTAGACCTATTATTTGTAGCCGTGTGTTGGATTAAACATCAATTCCGCTTTTTTTGTCATGCGATTAGCATCACTAAGCCAACCCTTAGTGCGAGCAAGAGTAATGACACTAAACTGCCTATTGGCGCACAAAAAAAAAAGATTTGCCAAGTGGCACATGTGGTGAGCAACCCAAATTTTACGAAAAGAAAAGGTGACAAATAACAGGATCGGCCAAGTTAATATTATTAGAGAATGGAGTAAAGGCGAAATTTGGATAGAGGGAAAGGGTAGGAGAACGAGAGGGACGTATGTGCAAAAATATAAAGGAGATGTGCCAATCAGCTCCCACGAGAATCCTGATCCACTTGAAAACAAATCCAGTTTATTTGGGTTCGTGGAGAAACCAAGAAGCGAAAATCGGCACCGTTCCCGTCGCCGCCTCGTCGCCTCCGTCGCCCGCCCCTCTTTTGCTGCGCCACCACCACTCTCCTCTCCCACTAGCTAGGGTTTTCGGTTTCTAGAACCTCCGCTCCATGCAAGCCCCGCCGCTCGCCGCGCTCGCCGGAGGCGCCTGGGCCTCCCATCGCCCTGCCATACTGGCGGCGCCGGCGAGCCTCCGCCGTTCCAGGCGCGGGGCCCTCCGCCTGCCCGCCTGGAGGGCGGCAGGAGGCGGCCGAGCCCCGCGGGTCCCGGCCAAGGGCGCCGTCCTCGCCTCCGACATGGGGGCCGAGGAGGTCGTGGGGCCCTCGCCCCTGCTCGACGCGCGAAGCGAGCAAGGTCTGCTTCTTCTTCCAAATGCACCCGGCCTCACTCTCCACTTCTATTCAGTCCCGTGGAAGAGTCAACCCATAAATCTCATCTCATTCGTTCATTCATTCATATGATATACCATCAGTCGCATGTGGTGTGCAGAGCTCGTTCTTCGTATCAGGAAGGAAGTGGAGAAAGGGAAGCTGCCTGCTGACGTCGCTCACAACTTCGAAAACCTGTTCTACAATTACAAGAATGCGGTAAATATGTTGATATACTCCTGTTTGCTACATTCAGACCATTCTTGGCTGTCCCGTGACGTCAGTGCCAATATTATCAGGTCCTGAAAAATGGAGATCCAAATGCACATCAGATCATCCTTTCCAACATGATGGATTTATTTGAACGCGTTCTGTTGGATGAAGAGGTCCTACCTTCTATGCCTGCTACCTTCTCAATTTTGCTCTCACATTTTTCTCTTATGCTCCAAGGCGCCTGTTTACACCAAACTTTACCTTTTTTTGCAGAATCAGTTTACATTTCAACCTTATCACAAGGCCATCAGAGAACCATTTGACTATTACACTTTTGGTCAGAACTACATTAGGCCACTCGTAGATTTTAGGTAATGAGAAATCTAACCTGAGAACATATAGGAGATTCAAATAGTTTCTACGAAGTTTTTGCACTTCTTATCTTCTGTGTAAACTGGAATATACAGCACATGGCATATGTCTCAGCAGACTTATTCGTTATAATTGCTTGCTGCTTTCATGCTGCACATATTAATCTCGTTTGTCATGTCTTCCGCGTAAACTGGAATAGCGTCTCTTTCGTGTGAACATCTCATTTTTTTTAAATATTCACAGCATGCATATTTCACAGTTTTGTCGCACAAATACATATTGAATATTGATGAATTACAATGAAAATTCTAAATGCTTTCATCCACATATTTCCATCATGGTGCTGAGGAATTTCTATTGAAGATAGTAATTAATAAATCAATTTGCTAGATCCTAATGGATGGTATCTGAACTACAATCTCCACTTTTGCAAGATATGTCTGCCCATTCTCTGGCAGCAAGTAGTTAGTTTATTTTCGACTAATGATTTACTCAGAATGTATCTTCCATCAACATAACAGGGGTATTTGTTACATACCTAGGCTTAGTTTGTTACCATCAGGTCTCACGAGGCTCCGACACTCATATGTATTTGATTTTTGTAGCGTATCGTTTTGGTTGACTAATCTCCTAACATTGTCAATATCTATGCTCAGGAACTCTTACGTCGGTAACATTTCTGTTTTCAGTGATATGGAGAAGAAGCTCCAGCAGGTAACTCTTCTAACCTTCATTGTGTTTTTCCATGGCATGTCGATTGCTAGCTTCTTTGGGCGCCAAACCTAAATTATATGTTCTAATAGCCGCAAGCCATTGTGGTATTTGGAGAAAAAAAGGAGAATACAATCCATAATTCTGCATTGATAACCCAACAACAACATATTGAGAGAGATGTTTGCTCATTTGGTGAAATAGAATAATGTGACCAAGTTTGCACATAGAGGAATCATGGACCAATCCTTAAATCCTGCAGAAAGTATTCTAGTGGATGTTAGCACACAACACCCCCTAACACCATATAATTATGTATCTGACTTGCTTATGTTACTCTTTTGATCCAGAATGTTATAAATTGTTTACAATCCAAACCATCTTCTGAAAATATTTGATGTCATTGTAGGGTCATAATGTTGTTCTGATGTCTAACCATCAGACAGAAGCAGATCCAGCGGTTATAGCCTTGTCACTTGAAAGAAGCAACCCGTGGATTAGCGAGAACATAGTGAGTTCTTTGAACATACTATCAATTTTCTTGTGAATCAACATAAGCTAACCACATTAGCATCAAAACCATCTGCTATAGGTTTATGTTGCTGGGGATAGGGTTCTTACTGATCCTCTTTGCAAGCCATTTAGCATGGGAAGGTCTTATTCTCCACCCTGGAAATTTATATGATAATGCTGCATTGTGGATTCTGATTTCTCTTAATCCTATCACCGAAAACATCAGTTTGTCACCTAAGCATTTTTTCTTAACAGAAATCTTCTTTGTGTGTATTCAAAGAAGCATATGAATGATTTTCCTGAGCTAATTGAGATGAAGAGGAGGGCAAACACTCGAAGTCTTAAGGAAATGGCTTTGCTTTTACGGTACTTGTCCCATGCAATAGTTTGATATTTCTCATCCTATTTCCTTATCAATATCATGCAACTGACATATATGTTAAATCATGGTTGGTACTACAAGTTGGTGACAGTTGAAACACATGATACAATTGTTGGTTTTAATCTAGTCCTAGCCCTGTGAAGGTTGTTCACTGGCATTGTACCCAAAGGAAGATAGATTTAAAGATATGGCCACATTGGTTCATAAGCAATGTCTATCTTTTCGTGTTCACAATCATGAAAGATGAAACTGCCTTTTGCTCTCTTTTAAGGAAAATATATGCTACACTGGAATCACTTTTTGCATCAGATGATAATGTTTATCTTTTATGATATTATGTAGTGGCGGTTCACATATAATTTGGATAGCTCCAAGTGGTGGTAGAGACCGTCCAGACCCTTTGACTGGAGAATGGCACCCGGTACGTTCTCTTCCCTTTCTTGTCTATATGATTTGGTTTCTTATAAATGTTATCATGTTTACTGAGGTCGCTCTAAATGATTGTGCACATTTTTTTTCAATCTAATGACTAATAACATTATCAAATGTCATCTCACGAAGGGAATGAGATGGTACCATGTCAAAACTGCAACAATGCTATTGATTTTTTTATTAGTTCCCCTTACGTTTACCTTGCCTGCTACTTACAAAAACAAGGGCAGGCGCCATTTGATGCATCTGCAGTGGATAATATGAGGAGGCTTCTGGAGCACTCGGGCGTTCCTGGGCACATATATCCACTATCGTTGCTATGCTATGAGATTATGCCTCCACCACAACAGGTATGGTTACTAGCCACAACTCACCAGTTCAGATATTTTTGTCAGACAACCTCTCTGAAAATTTTCTTTCTAATTGAATAGATTGAGAAAGAGATTGGTGAGCAACGAGTTATATCCTTCCATGGGGTAGGCTTATCAGCAGCTGAAGAAATAAAGTACGGGGATGTTACTGCTCAGACTCAGAATGCTGACGAGGTTTGTATACTTTCATGTTGAACTTTTGTGTAGTTTTTGGTTTTTTAACGGTAGGATTATTGAACAGTCGAAAATCTTGTACAGTTGTCATGGCCTTAAAGCTGTGTATTATGTATAATTTATTTTTGTCTTTACTGAGGTAGGGGGTTGTTGGGCAGTCTCTATCCAACGTTCAGCTAATAGTGTTAGATTACCTTCCATGGCTGTGATTGCCTTTGTACTGAGAAGTGAGAACTAGTACAGCTTAAATCTAGATTAGGTGCTGAACCATTGTCAAAATTATATGTAGTCTATGTGGTCACTATTCATCAACAGTTGGTCCTTTTATATTGAAGTCTTAGTGTGAAATAGACAAATTGGTGCATCTATCTTCCTTACTCAGGGTATGATAATTACAAAACCTTTAACTAAAACCATGACAAGAATTATGGAATGGAGGTAGTATTTAGTAATTGTTGTACTGACGGCGTATCATTGTCCTTATAAGTTTTGTTAGTACGTCATTTTCATTGTCCTTATATCTTTTTGAAGTTATTTTCAGATTTTGCTATTTTTATTTACATGTTGCACCTTGTGTTTTTTAGTTAGCTGCTTTTTTGTTCTGTTGAAAATAATGTTAGATTGAATTTATGGAATACAGGCCAGGAAGAAATTCACGGAGACTTTGTACAACTCAGTTGTTGATCAGTATAATGTGCTCAAGTCTGCTATCTTTAGAGATCATGCAGCAGCTTCGTCAAACCCTGCCATCTCACTCTCGCAACCATGGCGATGAAACATAGCTTACTCAGGTTTGTTCTGTGCTGACCTGTTTGTCTTTCCCTTCGATTTGCTGGTCGTATCAAGCACGCACATGTGGACACCCTAGCACTACTTTTTCTAGTTTGACATACACGAGATAGGTTGGTTTTAAGTGCAACTGCACGTGGACCTGCATCTGTAGATTCCAGTGAGTTGTATCTATACCACTTGATCAGCAAACACAAGTGTAGCTTGTAAATGCTGTAGCATATTCACTTGCGCAGGTTGCATTAGAAATCAGAAGAATGTTTATATCATATTAGAATACACTTTGTGTTGGTGAAACAATTTACGAGGTACTCGTAGTTTTTTCCAATGGAGGTGCGTGTAAGCACACTGGGATTTCATATTTTTGTACGATACCTCTCATTTTTTCCGAGTTAAGTACGATACCCCTTGTTGCATGCTACCACTACAAGAAATAACTGATTGTAGTTATGAATTGATCATTATGTCCACATGAAGCAACCGTTTCCATTCCTCATTTGCCGGCTCATGTGATTTTCCGTTCCAAAGATGATTTATCAGTTCTTAGATGGATTGCATAATAAATTTGCGACTCTTGTAATTTCCAGGACTGTATTTCTCAATGGAGTTACCTTCATTTCTTTCCAATAGAGCAGATGAACTGCCATAGTGCAACTTTGCAGGTTTTAGCCGTAAGGCTTCTTACGCTTTGATGTCATCACCCTTACTAATCATGGAGGCCAGATCTCTGCAGATCCTGTAAGTTTGCAGGAATTTTTTTTACCATATGGTGCTGCACGGTGTTTATGTTCTGATAAGGACTGTGGGACTGTTGTCAGGTCTAAATATGATTTTGCACAGCGGCAGATGGTGCATGTGTTCATCATTTGTGAACAAATACCGCTGCATCAGTTGACCGTCCTTTGGGCCTGATGTGTTCATCAATGCGAATTGGAACCTGGACTGAGTCGGCGGTGCTGCAGCCCGACATGTGTTCTTTTTTTTTTTTTTTCGTGTTACAAGTTAGCCTGTTTTATTTTTGTTGTGTGTACATATTTGATTCTTTTGCTCCAAAATGTGGAGATAATGTGTACACTGTTCTCTCGATATTAATCCGTCAACTGCTTTTTTGCTCTCGTTGAGGTTCTTTAGATGCATATATAACTTGGGATAGCCATGTGAGACTTTCCTACAAAGACAAGCTTGTGAAAGATGACGGTTTGGAAACAATCTTGGGATGATGGCGACAGTATGCAAAATATACAGCGATGTGGACAAAAAGACTAGTCATAGCATTCGTATGCGCGTGCGTGCGTGTTGAAATTTATATGGGGGAAGGCAGAACGCGCTCGGTCGTAGGCTCTGAACTGAATCTCAGGCTCCTGAAAATTCCAACCATCTAGAGTCAGACTACAGAAAGGTTTTAGGCAAAGCATGGTCGTGTTACGGCCCTAGAGGTTGCTCTCAGTCTGACGAAACGACCACCACCGGGATTATCCTGACCTGCTTATTATGCCCGTCTAATTGGAATTCCATAATTCTTATCTTTTTTCCAAAGAAAAGGAAGGAAGGAAGGCGAAAAGTAGACGAGAGCTGAAAAGGAAGGAAAGGGGAGGGATTTGGAATCCATCCATTCTTCATCAAACCCTTCCGCAGCCGCAGCAGAGGAGTCACCTGGCCGGACCTCGTCGTGGGGCGCTGTTGGGCGGCGCGCGGCTGAGCCTGAGCCGGGGAAGGAGGAAGAGGAAGCCAACTGCCGCCGTCGGCGCTTGGAAACAAGGTGAGCCCCGATCCGCCATCCACCGCCATCGTCATCGCTAGGGGTTCGGAACAAGGGTTTCGCTCCCTTCCTGGTGCCGCAGATTAGAGATTCTGTTGCCCCCTTCTCCATCTGCTTGCTCTACTTGCTGCTACTGCCGCCGCCGCCGCCGCCGCGGCTGCTCTTCTCCTCGTGCTGCTACTAACACTCTTGTTGATGCTGCTTGTGCATCCAGGTTCTCGAATTAGAATATCGCACACAATTCCATGTCCAACTGAAATCACCCTAATCCGACAGCACGCGGTCAAGCCATCGCCCACCCCCAATTCCTCGTTTCTTTTCTCTCCAACTTGTCAACTTGTGGTGTGTTCCCTTAATTTAATCGCGCAAAAAAATCTAATGAATCGGTTAATTTTTTTTGTCAACTCATTACTTATGCACCAATCCATCACCCCGATGCTTCTCGGTTCATCTTCACCAGCAAGAAATAGTCTTGCAAGTTGCATTGCCTCCTCCCCTTTTCAAACGAAAAACCGCAGGTGCTGTATTACAAGGATCAATCATAATAGTTTCTGTGAGATGCACTCAGCACTCAAGATGACAAGTACAAGCTTCTAAAAAAAGTAGATGAGTCAACTTCGATTAACCTCCTACATGCATGGCTGCATCTACCTAGGAACGGCCTCTCCCTCTCTATTTCTGTCCACTACTTTTATGTTCTCAGCTGCTTAGATCTCCCTCCCTGACTTCCTCCTGGCTAACAAATTACAATTTCTGTTTTCAATTGGTTCTGTACTAGCCAGTTTGATTTCGACAGGTCCAAAAACTGGCAGCCAGACGCCAGTACAGTTTACATCATTAGCCATGACCAGGGACCAAACCTCTAGTTCCAATTAATGAATAGGACGGTTTCCATGGTTTGGTTGAAACTAATTTGTGAACGCCCCTAGTGTTCTAACATAGCCCTTTACTCGCCTGCAGAATCCGGCCGAGTTTCTACTGTCAAATCGCTCTTACAAGATGAGTGACAATCTGATGGACAAGGTCAATGCCTTGGGCGAGCGCCTCAAGATAAGCGGGGCAGAGGTTAGCCGCAAGATGTCCACTGGCGTGACCAGCATGAGTTTCAAGATGAAGGAGTTTTTCCAAGGCCAGAACATGGCGGACAAGATTGTTGACGAAGCCACGACGGAGACCATGGATGGCCCCGATTGGGCTACCAATCTTGAGATTTGCGATATGGCCAACACCGAGAAGGTCGACAGTGTTGAGCTGATCCGTGCCATCAAGAGGCGAATCATGTTGAAGAGCCCAAGGGTGCAGTACTTAGCTCTTGTCCTACTTGAGACCATTGTCAAGAACTGCGAGAAGGCTTTCTCTGAGATTGCTGCTGAGAGGGTCCTTGATGAGATGGTCAGGCTTATTGATGATCCACAGACTATAGTCAACAACAGAAACAAGGCTCTTATGCTAATTGAAGCATGGGGAGAGTCGGGAGATGAACTCCGCTACCTTCCGGTGTATGAAGAAACTTACAAGGTACCTACAAAGTAATGCTTTGTGCTTAAATTGGCTTAGTGCAATTTAACCTGAACACCTTGCTTTGCTTATCTGCCTAGAATCTGAGAAAGACAATATTTTATTCCTTTGACAGTTGCTGGACTTGAGATATAAAATTACTTACGTTGAGGGATAATTAATATGTACATTCATAAATCATAACCATTCCTTCAGTGCAGTTTATACTGCATCCATAGCCCAGTGTTGTGCCTGGAACAATCATTAATTCTGTCGAACCAGCATTGTTAAGCATGTGGATTTTAGTTAACATTTGGTTATCATTGCAGAGCTTAAGATCTAGGGGAATTCGCTTCCCAGGACGCGATGATGAGAGCCTTGCACCAATATTTACTCCTCCCCGTTCCGTACCTGCAGCTGAACCATATTCTGATGCAGCACATGATGGGTATCAAGAAATTCCAGAGGAAAGTTTTGCTCCGGTTCGTGCTGCCCCTTCTGTGCAAGTTGACGAGGCCTTTGAGGTGGCTCGTAATAGTGTTGAGCTTCTTTCCACAGTGCTATCTTCCTCTCCACAAAGTGAGGCTCTAGAGGTCAGTCTGTGCTATTCCCTGCCATTTAAATCCTCCTGCTTAGGTGATAAGTTCATGTTGTTCAGTGTGCAGTCTGCGATGTAGGCATCTCAAAGATCAGGGTTGAAGTTTTGTTGTCTTCATGCAGGATTATATGTTAAGGAAACTATATATCGATTGCTAGCATTTGTTATTTTAGGATGTTTCTAGTAACAATTACACTGGCCAGTCATGCTGTTATCCCTTATTTCCTGATCACAGCTCCGGTGCAAAGCAGCATCTGAAATCCAGTAATTAACTGACAGTTAGTGATTAACTATGTATAAGAACTACATCTCTATTTGATATCAAATTGACTACATCTCTATTTGGTATCAAATTGGTACTTCGCTACCATCACCTCTGCGTTCTGATTGCACCTCACATTGATGCAGGATGACCTGACTACCACCCTAGTCCAGCAATGCCAACAGTGTCAATACACAATCCAGAGAATCGTCGAGACAGCAGGGGATAACGAGGCTCAGCTCTTCGAGGCACTGAGCATCCACGATGAACTCCAAAAGGTTCTTTCCAAGTATGAAGAGCTCAAGGCGCCTGTAGTCGCGGAGCCTGAGCCAGAACCAGCTATGATTCCGGTCACCGTGGAGCCTGAGGAATCCCCCCGCGCCCCTGCGAGGAAATCAGCTGGGTCCGGATATCGGTCTGGCGGGGAGGACTTGCTTCAGGACCTCGACGACATGATCTTTGGTAAGAAAGGCGGCACCTCGTCCCAGCAGGACAGGACTCCCAGGAAGGAGCAGAAGGACGATTTCATCGGTCTCTGATCACTGGGTATATGTTTACTCGGCCGGAACTTGTTATATATATACAGGTGTTGCGTCGTCAGTGTACTTCCAAATCATGTTACAGGTTTGTGCTTGCAGATGTGTGATGTGCGCATCTTTCTTCTCCTGTATCCGGGGGCTTCGGGTTAGTTTATTTGCGACATGAGCAGTTGCTTTACTGTACAGTAGTAGATGTAATCATGTGACAGACTTGATTTCTAACTTACCCTGGCACATGGCATACACCTTTTCTTTTGTGATGCTTGGCAAAGGATTTGGATGCGAGACTGCTCTCATGCATAGGCATCAGGGTATGTTACATATATGCAGATCTAGAAATTCTGTTGCGCTAGTTTTCTTGTTTTACTGCATCGATCCTCGTTTACATACTCTTGTGTGCTACATTGTACATTTTTAATTTTTGTAGCGCAGACGATTTCTCCCCATTCATCCCTGGGCTCCTAAATTGATCTGGAATTGCTAGCCTTCTCCATCTCTTGCTTGCGCTGAAGGATTTACTCCCAGTGTTCTCACTTAGAAATTACATCCCTTTCTCCCAGATGAAGATGGGCACAACTGCACAAGCCATGTGCGGAAGCGTGGAGAACAAACGTAGAAGTCTAGAGGAGGGCCAATCGACGCCTAGCTTTCCGAAGAAATTTAAGGCGATTTTTGATAGTTTTTGAAAGAGAATGTCAACATGGAATTAATATACGGAGACATGGGAAAGGTTTGACGGTTGCTATCGGTGACGGGTAGCAAGTTGATCAAAATTAGTGGCGACCTTAATTGATCAAGTTAATGGGAGTGGCGCACCAAGAAACCAACAGGATCATCCAGCCTGCAATTTTCCACTAAAGCCTTAGCAGATTAGCTAGCTGTCTGGTCCTTCTTCTTCAATCACTTTACTCAATAATCCAGTACTATTCGAGGGGCAATTCAGCCGGAAGCAAGCCAACACTCAACATCAAAGGCACGCACGCACGCACAATCCTATGTGTTCCTGCCAGCCGATCGATTAATTTCTCGTGATCTTGTCGCCATGCCGCTCCCCTATATCCGAGGTCGGCCAGGCCAGAGACACCGTTTGCATTCAAATGCGTGAAATGAAAGATTTTTTCTTCTTTTCGAATAACTGAATGGCGGGTTTTGACTTGCTGATTTGCGTAATGCATGACCATGTGGGCTGGCGGAAATTCAAAGAATGAATTAACCAGGTCAATGCATCTACATATAGCGAAATTAATCAACTCTACCCTCAATGCATATATGTAACCTCTGCCACCTGACCACCTCCCTCTCAGCATCATGAGGTGGCCGTCAGGCTAAACCCGCACAAAAATATACGATGTTGCATACATAAACCAGTAGCACAGACCTAGCATGAACTCCGCTTCACAGTTCACGTACATGGCCATGTGCAAGTCCGCTTTAATCGCTTCTAACAACCTAGCTGCAGTACAGCTTACTATCTGTCTAGGATGTTGTGTTCTCATTGTGTATTCTCTTTTCCCCATGCCTCTCATCCCTACAGAAACCCATTGCAGCATAGCTTTGGTATGGAGAATGGAGAAGGATGGGATCATGGGAGGGAGGTCGAATGAGCTGAATGGGGTGTCTAAGAGTTTGAGAGTAAACCTTGACTTATATGGGTCCCTGTGAAAAAGAAAAAAGAGTTATATGGGCGAGAGCATGAAGAGAAGTCGAGGATATGACTGAGTGGTGTGTGTTCTTTTAAGTTCTTTCTTGTGGATCGATGCGGGTTGTATGATTAAACCACAAGAGTTCTAGTTTGCGGTGAGCATGTGGAATAAATGGTTGTGTATCTGGGAGCTACATGTCCTATAACCGGAAAATTCATGCAATCTTGTCCTATGATATGTCTTCATATATGCACTCAAGCTCCTCGCAAGTAGTACACATAGCAATCAAATTTGCCACGTGAACACGGCTAGCTCTGGCTGCACGCTGGTTTAGTGACAAGTACAAGGCTATCTTTGAACAAGAACTCTGCTAGTCTAGTGACAAGTACAAGACTATGTTTGCAACAAGAACTCTGCTACACGTACGCGTCAGTTTCCATCCAAATTCTGTACGACACCAAGATCGAACCATTCCTAGGCGGCATCAAAGTGCAGCGCACCATCCGATCTTGCATCGTACAAGAACCAGAGAGGGAAGTGTGTGTTAAGTAGTTCGCTTGCAACAAATGAATCTACCATAAAGTTGTAACACATCACTTTTAGATTCACCATTCATGAACCAACATAAAAACCCACAAAGTGCGCCATGGAATTTCTAATTAAAAAAATACCATACATAAGATTGAAGAAATCATCAAGAAAAAAACTTATTCTGAAGTGAGGTACTATCTTAAATCTCATACGATTATATTTCTCAGCACAATGTTAGTTGTTATGAAATTTAGATAATTGTTGCTAAGGATGGCAATTGGTATGATATGTGCAGGGTAGAGCAATACCATACCCATACCCGTATAGTTAATGGTTACAAAGTTTTATCCATACCTGTACCCATGGGTATGAAATTCTACCCACTCCCATACCCAACGGATACCCACAAAATTTAGAATTCGTAATCACATACTCATAACTCATAAGTCAACAACATTAGAAGAGTCACATGACATATTGATAATCGGTGACAACTTAATATAGGTTCATAAACTCAATAACTTGGCTATTTAGAACCACGAAGAAGTGCTACTAAGAGCTCAGGGTCTATGGCATGATCATGCCTGGAGCGCTACAGCTCTCGAAGCAGAGGCTGTTCGAGAGGGGGTTCGCTTGGCTATCGATATGGGACTACATAAGCTAGTCGTCGAGACGGATGCTCAAGAGGTGGTTAATCTCTATAACCAATCTGATACTAGTAGATCTATAATTACTAGTGTTTGTTAGGAAATTAGGGAGCTTAGCGGGTTTCTAACTAGTTTTGAGTTGATGTATGTAAACATGACTGCGAATGAAGCAGCCCATGCTTGTACTCACAGAGCTAGTTCATATAGGAAACGGTGTGTGTGGGTTAACTACACTCCTGTTTTCCTCACTAGTATTCTTGCTAAGGACTGTAATACCGCTGGTTGATTAATAAAGCTCCCGATTCGTAAAAAAAAGTCCATATATCAGTATAAGTAGGTAGTGTATGGGTATACCCATACGTACAAGGCTATATATATCCGTGCCCTACCCATGACTTAACAGGTTGGATATGGGTACTATCCATGGGTACGGAACCCACTAGTACCCTTACCCGTGGGTAAAATTGCCATTTTTAATTGTCGCAAAGTAGTAGACTTGTAGTAGAAAATGACGCACAACATCCAACCATGCGTGTGTGGCGGTATCCTCTAACACTTCCATTACTCCATTTAAGTGTGTGAAAATAATCTATGCCAGCTAAATAATGCATAGTAGGAAAGGGAATGCAGAAAAGAACAATGTGATTTTACTGGTTGAGTAAAGGTAGAGGCCATTGTCTTTTGAGGGATTTTTTTATAGGGAATACATGCCCTCATCTATATATTCCACCTAACGTTGCAGTATCGTTAAGGTGCAGAAGAGGAATATCAGAGAGCGGCAAAGCGACAACTGTATCTGTAGGGCTAACGTCGGATATCCAATCTTTCTTCTCACCTAACCAAACTAACTACCATACCATCACAATTTGTCAATACGCAGTTGCTGGTAACTGAAACAAATCCAAACCAATCGAACTCTTTTTAGATAAAAAACATTTCCACCTGACTTCAAATTAATAAAGCCTTCAAAGGTTCAACTATTACAAGGATCCAGCGGCAACAACCAGCAAACAAAGCACCCAAGGCCCATAAGATAGAATACCGCACAAGACAACACAACATAAAGTAAACTCTACTAAACATGAGCCGACGGAGCAAAATAAGTTGACCTAGTCAAGATTCACATGAGGGAGATCAACATGTCCATCGTGTAAACATATTTAATAGTACGAAAGCTAGTACGAGAACCTTGACTTTCGAATCTTCGTCTTTATCTAGTACAAAAATCTTCAGCGAGCCCTTCAAATCGAGCTCCTTCACTCCAACAATGATGGAAATCAAAGCCGAGCCCGACGAGATGGAAATTGTCCGTAAGAAAGCTCCAACATGTATATTTCTTGGAATAAGTCAAGAAAGCTCCAACATGTATATTCCTTGGAAGAAGTCAACGCTCGTGACGGTGCTCCTGTAGGCAACGAACTGTAGGAAAGTTTTGCTCCGGTTCGTGCTGCCCCTTCCGTGCAAGTCGACGAGGCCTTTGAGGTCGCTCGCAGTAGTGTTGAGCTTCTTTCCACAGTGCTATCTCCCTTTCCACAAAGTGAGGCTCTAGAGGCCAGTCTGTGCTCTTCCCTGCCATGTAAATCCTCCTGCTTAGATGATTAGTTCATGTTGTTCAGTGTACAGTCTGCGATGTAGGCATCTCAAAGAGCAGGGTTGAAATTTTGTTGTCTTCATACAGGATTATATGTTAAGGAAATTATATATCAATTGCTAGCATGAGTCGGGTTATTTGACCCTTAAGGTACAAAATAGTTATTTTACACCCACACTCTATCTTTGCAACCACAAATGATTGGCACGTAAATTTTGTCTTACTTCAGTAGTGGAGTTGAACATAAGAAAAAAAATAGACATAGCATAATTATTTGTTTTACGTGACATACAAAAGATGATGTAAAATACATATTTTTAGTGTTTTTTACACTGTAATGACTCATTTAATGTGTTTTTTATTTGAATACAAAAACATAATTTTATGTAAGTAACATCGTAAAATTATGTGGGTGCAAAATTACTTTTCTACACCCTGTGAGCCAAATAGGGCTTCTATTGCTAGCATTTTCTTATTTTAGGATGTTTCTAGTAACAATGACAGTGGCCAGTACTTGAGAAGGTTGTTAACATGAGGTTAATTCTTTGCATCTTTGAGCAATTACCTGGACTTAAGATCAATTTTCATAAGAGTGAGATTTTATGTTTTGGATAGGCGAAGGATGAGGAGAACCAATATAAGCAAATATTTGGTTGTGAAGCTGGTTTCCCCCCCTTTCGTTACCTAGGGATCCTGGTCCATTATTGCGGTGACCCAGCATACCACTGCATGTTGTAGTATACAAGTCGTTGATATGATCTTTGTGAAGGGACTTCTTCACAATTGCCATATACCTCAGAGTGGTACAACAGAAACATTGCAGGTCATAACACTCCGTATATTATTACAAACATTGTCTTAACAAGTTGGCATTCTCACAGGTCATATGAGAACACCCTAAGATACTACTTAAGTACGATTACAACTCATAACCATATATGAAAGAGAGCTCAACAACTTATTTAGGTAAGTTCTACGCTGCTCGGCTCTATGATGCTAGGGTATATCACTACTCCTCCACCTCCGTGTCATCGGGTCCGTAGACTATCCCATAGTCTACTCCTTCAACTCCTCTGGTAAGATCAGGTTCCTCGTAGATCAGCTCGTAGCTTCCTTCCGGTGCTCCATCGGTGATAGCCTCCACTTCTGTATTACAGTCTAGCAAGGGTGTCGAAAGAAAGTGAGTACAGGGGTACTCAACAAGTTCAAAAGAGTAAAAGGTGTTTGATGCACTAGCTACGATCATTGATCGGGAAATCGCAGGTCAATGCATGTTTTGAAATCATTTCTTCAAAAGGTTGCTTTTATTATGAAAACTATGCCCGTCAGTCTTCACAGGTTGACTAGAACTTCGTGGAGTTCCTTTCCTGCCGCTGTCATAGCTTCCCTTCCCGGAACAAGGAGTGACAGTCACAATTTGATACACTCTGCAGAGGTGCGTTACTTTTCCCATAAGAGATCCCATCCTTTTTGCCATCCGCAGGGACTTGCCCCCGTTCACACTTCCTTTGGTGTGAGGCCAAGTATGAAGATCCAAGCCCACACCATCTTCTTCGCAATCTCGCAAACCCACCCTTTTGTAAGTCTGTCCTCCCCTATATATATGGGTAGACAAACGCAAGCACTTGTTCTCCCCTATACCAATAAGGTAGACCGATCCGAACAATTTTATGTGCCCCATCCTATACACCATAGATAGACCGATCCGGACAACCCTTACAATCCTTCATAGACCAATGACAAGTCTGCCCTCCCCTGTATCTAATGGTAGATCGTGCAAGACCACATGTCCCCACCTTTACCAAAGATAGACCGATCCAGGCAACCCTTATCACTAGTCCGTTGGCGTGCGAGAGGAAAAAGATAAAGTTGGCTTCCCCAGAGCCATTATAGATCTTATGGTCAACGCGGTATGTACGGCGCTAGAATCACTGGACGGCATTGGTAATTACTCCTAGGTAAATATAACCCATGCAATGGAACCTCCACCATATCAACACATACCATGGTTCCACTGCCAGCCACATAGTCATATTCATAGTTGGAAAAGTAACATTTTATTTGCGATGCAGGAATGATAAGTATATAGCTTTGCATTAAATTAATAGAAAATACTCAAGTTGGTATGAGCAAGGGTGAACTTGCCTGTGGACTGCGAGATAGTGCAGTTCAATGCAGTGGATGGAACCTGGACCTCGGGTTCTGTAAGAAGCATCATTGTCCGGTAAGGACAATGTTATAAATTCCAAATAATGCAGTCATGAATGTATTATTTTATGTGGAATCCCTTTACCCCAATTATTTGTTACAATTTAGGGTTGAATTAAGATTTATGCCTTTGGCAGTAATTTGCAATTGTTTTTATGTGTAGAAACACTTTAATTATCATAAGATAAAATGATTCAAAGTAATATTACTCTACCTTGGTGATTCATTATTCATTCCAAAATAATTTGAAATAATAGAGTTGCCTCTATATTTTTGGAATAAAAAAGGAATAGAGTATTTTCCTTTGGAAAATATATTTCTTAAATAGAAATGACTTGGAATAATAGAATTTCATTTTGAAATGTTTGAAAATAAGTATTTGAACTTATTTGAGATTTTTCCTTGATTTATAAATACAAGGAAATAATAGTTTGAAATTCCAAGTTTTTATTTTAAATTCATCAAATTCACAAATTTGAATTTGTTTCCTAAATTCTATTTCATATTTTATTCTTGTTAAGAATAATTTTTCATTCACAAATCCAATTTTTAATGGATTTTTAGAGGTGTATTTTATTTACTAAAACTTGGTGAAATTCTGGCTATTTTCTAAAATGTGAAAAGTCTAAAATACCCCTGGCCCCTATTGGGCCAACCCACTTACTAAAGCCCATTGGGACAACCCACTAAGGCTAGTCCCATAATGGGTCGGTGGCGCCGCAGCGGCCCACCTCACTCACTCACTCGCGTCTCTCTCTCTCTCTCTCTCACTCGACCTAACCCTAACCCTCTGGCGACGCTCGTGGCGATGGCGTCGCCGCCATGGCCGCCGCCGTTCTCCGGCCGCCTCCGTGCTCCCCTGACTTCGCCACCTACCTGATCTGAACCACCGCGCGACGATCTATCGATCAGTGCGCGTGGTTCCTTTGATTGCTTCCTCCTCTGGCGGATCGCCTCCTCTCTGGATCTCGTGGAGAATCGCCTCCGGCGATTGGTGATCTCCGATGAGCTCTCGTCCTCGCTGTCGACGTGTGCGCGCCTCCGAGACTGACCTGCCGTGGGTGCTGCTCGCAGCTCCTGTGCCGTCGTCTCTGGTGCTGTGCTACTGGTGGTGTTCGTCGGCGTAACGCCAGCGTCCTCCCCGGCTTTGCAGCTGCTATGGCCGCGTGGGCACTGCCTCGCCATGCCATAGCCTCTGCCACCAGGCGCGGGTAAGGTTCTCTGCTCCTCCTCCTTCTCCTCTCCATGCCTGTGCGCCTCCCATGCTTCTGTGCTCCTTCTACCTCTTGCTCTACAGCCTTCTGATGATCCTATGATCATGCAGAGCCTTGCTGCTACTGCCTATGCTACCTATGCCTCTCTTCTCTGCAAGCTCTGGCCAATTCACCAAGTCTTGGTTACTGGCCAGTGTGTGTTGCTTGCTGTGCATGCCATGTGTTGCTTGCTTACTGCTCCTATCATGCTATGATCTTGCTATGCCATGCTGTACATGCTTATGACCTTGCTTGTGCTTACTGGCATCTTATACTTGCTTGTCTAGGTGTACTGCTATGCATCTGTGACACTTGTGAATGCCAGTGATGCCTGTGAGTTGCTTTTGTGCCTCCTGTGAGTTACTGGCATCCATTGGATCAATCATTTCTTGTTGGCTAGCCTATCTATGTGGATTGACTTGATTCAATTGATCCATTTGATCAATTAAATGTCAGTGACTTGGTTGCTTACTGATGCTGCTGTTCAAGCATGACTATGCTACTATATATGTGTGCTGCTGCTCTTCCTAGCTCACTGGACTTGATCCAGTAGCTATGATGCAGTGACATGTGCTGGTGTGCCTCACAGTGTGCTACTGTCAAAATATTGCATGGATTTGTTATGTATTCATGCTTGGATGAATTAATTAATGATGAACTGCTTATGCAGTAATGATTAAATAACTTGCTTTATATGAATTTGCTTTTCATGATTAATTGTCAAGCAAATGAAGTCTGAATCCATTTCTGGATAATGATGCTTTGTATTTGGCTTTGCTTTGGATGGTTCTATGTGTGATGTGACCTCAGTAGCCTTGCTGCTGACCGGTTGCTCACATGGTTGGCTGGATCTTGTTGGCTACTCATATTTGCTTGCATATTTGGGGATCATAAATAATATGAATGCCAATATGCTTGCATGTGAAGAATTCTAGGGTTTACTGATGGTTGCATGCTTAGGATTTTCTGTGAAGTCTTTGTTAGCTGCTAATCCTTGCAATACATCTACTGGTGCTGTCTGTGCATGAGATCTTGTTAGTATGTGCATCAGTGCATGATTTCTAGCTTCTGTGCACATGATCTGTATCTAGATGGTTTCTGTCTTAGTGGCTTCTAGACTGACAGTGATCCTTGGTGAAAACCAAGTGATGATTTACCCATTGAGCATCTGCTCAATCCCATGACATATGTCAGGCATTGTCAACACCCGGATTTTTAAATCCAGATGCCTGTTATGCCCTTCCTCGCAATCCTAGGAATATTGTTTTTGCGAGACATAATAGATTGATATCACAACACATCATTCATTACAACACATAATCGTCTTACAAATAAAGGATCACATGATCCAGTCTCATTACAATAATAGAAGTTCTAATTATCCATTACATAACACATAGCGGAAGCGAAATATCGTAGTAGTAGTCCATCTATTCCACAGGCAACTGCTGACGTCAGGAGTGATCCTAGTTGTCGTAGACGTCCTGCTGTCCTTCTTCCGGGTTCTGGTACTCGTCTTCATAGTCTGGCCATTTGTATAGCCAGGGACACAACCATGAGTACTTTAAAGTACTCGCAAACTAATACTAAGGTAAATACTATCAACTATAGTAAGGGGGTTCTAAGCGCGCTCTAGTTTCATTTGCATAAAGCCAGTTTTATTTCATAAACACTTTAATAATCAAAAATCTTCATTTGCTCAACTAACTCAAGTGGGAACATTAGTGTCATTCCCACAACTCAGTTGTGATTCAAAGTCAAGTCACCTTTCAATTCAAATCACAAGTCACCATTCATATTTTTAGAAAAACTTCTGATGACGGAACAGTATGGCCTTTCCAACTGTCCATGACCGCGGACGCGGCTATTCGAATAGGTTAAACTCTGCAGAGGTTGTACACTTGTGCCACAACAATTGCAATACTTCGTCAGGGGTAACTGGCCCTAATTTATCGTACGCAGTACGCGAACTACCAATCCTAACCTTTCATTTACATACTCTAGTATAGGCACCTCTCCCCATGAGCTTGGCCTCACGGTGAAAACAAACCGTCAACCTGGGAACTGCACAGGGCTTGGGTAGTACATTCACCTCATTTCACATCATTTCACATTCAATGGAGGCAGCCTCGGGATAACCCCTATGACGCTTGTTCAGAGGGAACCCATACTAAAATACATAAGTTTCCAGTCAAGCCTTACCCAGATTCAGGTATTGTGGGGGTACTTGTAAAATTGGAATGGTATCGCATCCGAACCCAACCATCAGTTTTAGTAAAATTCACCAAATCATTCACCAGTCATATTCACCTTCAAAATCTCTCAATAGAATGACTCATCATTCCAAGGTTTTCAAAGTCATTTCAATTCACAAGTTCCCAACTAGAATAGTCACTTTTTAATATTGAGCACTAGCAACTAGTTATGAGGGGTGCTAAGTATCTTGGAGCTTCCTAGTCTAAGTGTGATGCTCTTGTACTAATCCATATCTAAACCAAGTGAATCATAAATCAAAAAGTAACTTTGATAAGTAAAATTTAATAAAGCTTGTAAAGTAAAAACTTGGGATAGGATCATAAAGTAAAATGTAATGGTGCCTTGATCTTGTAGAGCTTTGCACTTTGCAAGAATATAAACTTGCAACCAAAATAGTTTGCATTAGTCTAGCTTGCATTGGTAATAGCTTGCCTTGATTGGTGATGTGATCAAAGTTTTCTTGCTCTTCCTCTTGGTAGAAGACCTCTTCCTCTTGATAGTCTCCGGTACTAGCGTCTATAAACGAATACGAGGATACAATCACCAAACAACACTTAAGTAATCTTAATTAGCCTTATTGGCTCACACAAATGATTTAACATCACTATTTAACATTTATTCACAAATTATGCTAGAGTTTCTTTATTTAATATTAGGAAAATAATTTCCTCTCATTGAAAGGTGGAAATAGGGTTTCTCTTTGGTTTGGAGAAATACTTTCCTCTCCTTGAATCTTCTTAAGATTTAATCTTCTCCAATAACCAGGGATGATCACATGTTGACCAAGGTCAACACTTCACACTTATTATTTGAGAAAAGTGATTTAAATGAGATTCATCATCTCATGTGATTTAAATAACCATTGCAATTTAAATTCTATATTGATTTATTTTCCACAAGTGAGAAAGTATGCCTAATCAGTAGAGGTCATCACATTACTTCATAACACTTGAGAAAATGATTTAAATGAGGTGCTACACCTCATAGATTTAAATTCCTAAAATTTGAAATAGTTTAAATGGACTAGTATTGACTACATAGCCAATATTTTGCTTCTAGCCCATGATCATGTACAGAACCTATATCATATTTTTACATAGTAAATTAGAGTTGGTTAAATGTGAATTATTGCAATTGGATTCACTTCAAAATTCAAATTGGTTGATTTTTAAGATTTATTTGAATACTGAAAAGTCTCTGTTTTGTTATTTTTTCTGTTCAAAATCTACACAAGATATGGGGTTGAGACCAGTTGGGTTTGCTAGATCAGTTCATAACCTTTCTGGAACAATTTGAATCACTCAATTTGGGTGGGTAAATTTTAAACTATTCAATTTTTAGCACAGACCAGTATTGAATAATTGCTGAAACGAATTAATTTGAATAAGGCTAGATGGGCTTAGGCGGGAAAACTAATGGGCCGCATGGTTTGAAACGGAGAAAACTAGCCCAGTAACGATGCGGGCCTGATGACAAATGGTCCTACGCGTCAGCGACTTACTTCAACCGAAGCGGTACGCGGAGTGGTGGCCGTCGGATTAGAAGCTAGATCAACGGCTGAGGGTGGTCTTCTTCTCCGGCGAGAGGAGGACGTACTGGCGGCGGAGGTACGGGTCGGAGAGCTTGCCGGCGTTCCCGCGAGTCAGTGCGAGGTGCGAGGCGATGTTATCGACGGTGAGGAAGCTCCTGGTGGCAATGTCGAGGCTTGGGGCGGCGTGAATCGACGGCGGCGATCTCAGGGCTCCGGCGACCTTCGGCTTCATATTGGAGTCGCTCCAGCGATGATTTGGTGGATGGTTTGGTCGAGGCGAAACAGTGAAGAGAGGTGATCGAGATGGTGTGAAGGAGGAAGGAGCGGGGGAGCTCTATTTATAGAATGGTGAGGGGGCCGTGGGTGCTGCGAAGAGTCGATTAAGACGATGGCGCTGCGGGTTGCGAAGGGGCAAGGCGAGGTGCGCGTGTTGTAGGCGACAGCTAGGCGATGCTCTGGGTGTAGCTGGCGCGTCCAGGGGACGATGGGATTGCTCGGGCGCGTGCTCATCATGCCACCGTACCCGCGGCGTTCCTCCGACGCGGACGACGGCGACAGGGCAGTAGCAGGTGCGGGAGTGTGTCTAGCAGCTAGAGGAGGTGGAGACGTGCTTGATACAGGAGTAGGGATGCAGGGGAAGGACGAGGACGACGGGTCGCGTGGAGCTCTGGCACGTCCAGGACGTTGTCCGTGCGCGCTCACCGCGTGCACTGGCATGCCGTGGCATGGTACTGGGCATGTGTGTTCTGGCCAGTGCCAGCCTCTCCTGAGCAAGGCCTTGCACGACGATCATCAGGGGTGCCAAGGGATTCTCCAGGACAAGAAGAAAAAGTGAGGAGAGGATCAGAGAGAAAGTGAGTGAGTGTGGCCGGCATGGCACGGTATTGCATAGTTTAGGGTTTGTCCACACTTTAATCGACCATAGTAGGTACTTGGCTTGAAGCAGGAGTGGTAGGGGAGAAATGATGATCAGGTTTAGAAAGGGGTTTAGGCCAAAATCTGCTGGACAAAGAGGTGTATTACAATTCCAGAATTGTGCCTGCAAGGTGCTCGACACAATGGCCGCATGAAACTTTTTTTCAAATTTTGAAATTCTTTTTGGTGCAACTCATTTATATATTTAATGTGATAGAATGGTGGTGGTGGTGTTCATTTTGGTGAAGATTTGTGAGATTCCAAAATGGGGGTTATCTTCTCTTTATTTCAAAGTCCTCTCATGTCAATTCTATTCTGGTCAACCTGGTAAAAGTTAGCACTAGTGGTCAACATAAAAGTTGTTCACCTTGACATGGTCTTGGATGAAATGGCAAGAGTTAGTCAAGGTTGGTTGAAGAAAAGTCAAAACCAGGGGGGTAAAGTGGGGAAGATTTTATAAAGTGGTCATATGACCATTATCATATGTAAGTTGAATTTGAATTCATTTTTGATTTGAATTGGGTTTCTTTGATTCAAATGGGTGTGTTATTGATATATAAGTATTTTACAAACAATGGCACAAGCCAAAGTGGCCTTGATTGAAGATTTGCAAAATTGGCTAAATGTGTATGCGAGTGAAATTGGGATTTTCTCACTATTTGATTTCTCTCTTTTTGATTTGATTTTTCTTGACTCTAATGTGATTCTTATTAGTTTAGAAACATTTCCAAACCATTGAAACCATTCCAAAAGGTCTAGATCAAAGATTTGCAAAATTGGCCATAACACATAAGAGGTGATATGTCAAATTTTTCATTATTCTTGTAAATTGTTCCCCTTGCTTTACTTGGGCATGGGTTAGGGTCAATTTAGTGTTATATTAGGTTTAGAGATGGTTTCACATCATTTGGTCAAGGTTTGAAGTCATAGGTCAAGGTTTGGTGAAATGGCTATGTGTCACATATGTCTTGATGCATATGTTGTATTTGATTTTCAATTTGACTTGGCTTGACCCAATTGGTGTTGTTGAGTGTTGAAATGGTATAGAGGAGTGATCCAACCATTCACAACATGTCTTAGGGTCAAGATTCTTAAATTCACATATTTGCTATTTTACTCTCATATGCCTCTATGGCATTTTTAGTTTCTTTTTATTTTCTTTGGAAACAACTTGAATTGGGTTTGATAAGCACTAGGTAAGGTTTATGAAGGTTTTCCAAACCTCTAAACAAAGTAGAAGAGCTTAGGGTAAGGATTTATAAATATAGCCATAGGCACATATGCCTTTTTCTTTTTTAATTTCCTTTTATTTTATTTTAACTTGGGTGGTGAAAAGAGGGGTAAGGTTTAGGGTTTAAGATCATTTCAAACTACTTTAACAAGCAATCATGGCAATAGCACAAGAATTAAGCAAGATCACTATGTATCAAACTTAATTGAATAAAAGTTTTTGTTGGTTCCAAATTTTGGAACTAGGGAAATTCATTTGTTTTGTTTTGAAATTTTTGGGATGTTACAAACCCTTCCCCCTTAAACAAATCTCGTCCCGAGATTTTAAGAAAAGTTAGGTTCCTAAGAGAGATTGATTATTTTGAGTAACAGGAAGACATACTTGGCATGGTCTGGGGTGCTTCCTGTGCTTCAGTGGCATTCATGTGGTAGAGGCGGCCGTTGTTGTTGTTCTGGTTCCTTCTTCCTGCAAAGCGGCGCTGTTGCTGGGCAGGTGCAGCGGTATTGGCGACAATCTTGGCAAGCTTCTTGGGGCACTCGTTGGAGTAGTGACCCACGACTCCACATTCATAGCAGTTGATTGTTGCCTTGTCTTTGGGGATGATGGGGGTGGCATTGCTTCCAGTCCTTGGGGCAGTATTGGCGTTGTTGTTGTTTCCATTGTTGTTGTTGTTGTTGTTGTTGTTGTTGGGGTGGGTGTTGTTGTTGTGGTTGTTGTTGTTGTTGTTGTTGTTGCCTCCGGGCTTCGGGGGTCCTCCGTTGTTGTTGGTGTGGTTGGGGCGATAATTCTGGGCAGGGGGCTTGTTGTATCTTGGGGTGAATCCTCCAGAGGAGTTGTTGCGGTACTTCTGGGTATGGTGGGGTCCATTCTGGTTCATCATTCTGCGCTTGCGGTTCTCATTGGCCTGATGCAGCTTTCCTTCCATCTGTATGGCTGAGTCTACCAGGGCTTCTAAGTCAGCGAACGGAATGTTCACCAACACAGTTTGCATCTCGTCGTGCAGTCCGTTCAGAAATCTCTCCTTCCTTTTTTCATTGGTGTCGGTCTCATCCGGGGCGTACCTTGATAGAGTGAGAAACCTATCGCGGTAATCCACCACGGACATCCTTCCTTGTTTGAGTTCCCGGAACTCGTCTCTCATCTTCTTGATCAGTCCTTGGGGCACATGGTACTTGCTAAACTTCAGCTTGAAGTCTTCGCATGTCATCATCTGTCCCGCATTCATTGCACGGGCACTTGTCCACCAGGCTCTGGCAGGTCCTGACAGGTAGTGGGTGGCGAACAGTACTTTTTCTGCGGCTTCAACTCCCGTAACTTCGAGGTTGTTCTCCATGGTCTGGAGCCAGTCATCAGCATCAAGGGGTTCTTCAGTCTTGTTGAACATTGGAGGGTTGGTGTTCTGAAAGTTCTTCAGCTTCGATCCAGGGTGATCGTGGTTTCCATGGCCTTGATTGTTCTAAGCTATCTGTTGCAGTGCAGCAATGTTTGCTTGGCGTTCAGCTCTTTCGGCTTCTCGGTCTGCCATCATCGTCTGCAACAGTTGCATCATGGCTTCCTGGGTGGTGTTGCGGGTTGGTGGGGCCATCTGAACATTGAGGTAGATGATAAGATGAGAGGGAAATTTCTATGGTTTGTTTTGTTAAAGTTTAAAAAGTTCATAACTTGAAAATTTGAGTAGTGTTGCGGGGGTAAAAACCAACAAAACTTTTTCATTCATACCAAGCATCACACATTACAAACTAACACACCGTTGGTTTGAAGAACAATTCATTCGTTCTACGATACAAGGGGATCCTGATACAACTCACACCTACGAAAGTGCTTAAAATGATACTACTCTTCAGGGGGGGATTCTTCATCTTCACGGGTGATGTCTACGCCCCCCTCCTTTTCCTGTAGACAGTGTTGGGCCTCCAAGAGCAGAGGTTTGTAGGACAGCAGCAAGTTTCCCTTAAGTGGATCACCCAAGGTTTATCGAACTCAGGGAGGAAGAGGTCAAAGATATCCCTCTCATGCAACCCTGCAACCACAAAGCAAGAAGTCTCTTGTGTCCCCAACACACCTAATAGGTGCACTAGTTCGGCGAAGAGATAGTGAAATACAGGTGGTATGAATATATATGAGCAGTAGCAACGGTGCCAGAAAAGTGCTTTGCCCAGGACAGTAAACAAGCAGTAGTAACGCAGTAAAACAGTAAACAAGCAGCGATAGCAGTATTTAGGAGCAAGGCCTAGGGATCATACTTTCACTAGTGGACACTCTCAATTTTGATCACATAACAGAATAGATAAATGCATACTCTACACTCTTGTTGGATGATGAACACCATTGCGTAGGATTACACGAACCCTCATTGCGGAGTTAACAAGCTCCACAATTCAATGTTCATATTTAAATAACCTTAGAGTGCATGAAAGATCAACACGACTAAACCAAGTACTAACATAGCATGCACACTGTCACCTTCACACTATGTAGGAGGAATAGATCACATCAATACCATCATAGCAATAGTTAACTTCATAATCTACAAGAGATCATAATCATAGCCTACGCCAAGTACTAACACGGATGCACACACTGTCACCATTACACCGTGCAGGAGGAATAAAACTACTTTAATAACATCGCTAGAGTAGCACATAGATAAATTGTGATACAAAACACATTGCAATCATAAAGAGATATAAATAAGCACTTCACTATGCCATTCATAACAGTGAATAAGTATTCTGTGAAATAGCCTAAGAGACCCACACGGTGCACACACTGTCACCTTTACACACGTGGGACAAGGAGTCTCCGGAGATCACATAAGTAAAATTCACTTGACTAGCATAACGACATCTAGATTACAAGCATCATCATATGAATCTCAATCATGTAAGGCAGCTCATGAGATTATTGTATTGAAGTACATAGGAGAGAGATGAACCACATAGCTACCGGTACAGCCCCGAGCCTCGATGGAGAACTACTCCCTCCTCATGGGAGACAGCAGCGTTGATGGAGATGGCGGTGGTGTCGATGGAGGAGCCTTCCGGGGGCACTTCCCCGTCCCGGCGGCGTGCTGGAACAGAGAGTCCTGTCCCCCAGATCTTGGCTTCGCGATGGTGGCGGCTCTGGAAGGTTTCTCGTACCGTGGCTTTTCCGTATCGAGGTTTTAGGTCGAGGGGGCTTAAATAGGCGAAGATGCGGCGTCAGAAGGTCAACGAGGCGACGACACCATAAGGCGGCGCGGCCAGGGCCTGGGCCGGCCGGCCTATGGTCTGGGTGGCCTGTGGCCCCCCTCTGGTCCTTCCCGGGTGTTCTGGAAGCTTCATGGAAAAATAGGATGCTGGGCGTTGATTTCGTCCGATTCCGAGAATATTTCGTTACTAGGATTTCTGAAACCAAAAACAGCAGAAAACAGCAACTGGCCCTTCGGCATCTCGTCAATAGGTTAGTTCCGGAAAACGCATAAATATGACATAAAGTGTGCATAAAACATGTAGATATCATCAATAATGTGTCATGGAACATAAGAAATTATCGATACGTCGGAGACGTATCAACGGGTAATGTGCTTGGCGAAAAGCGAGGGCGTTGTCCAACTCCTTGCGGGTCTTGTACAACATGTAGTCGAGGTAGGCAACATAGTGGTTCATCTCCGGGTGCGGGGGCATGATTATTGGTCTTCCCATGGGGTCATGTCCTGGGTAGTAAATGAAGTGGGTATTCTCGAGCTTGTTTATATTCTGTCCGCACAGACGGGCAATTGCTTCTTGCATCGCTCTGACTTGTCCTTCCTTCCAGGTGCTTCCCGTGACAGAAAACCAGATGGTTTCCCATGTTGGGGCTCCAAGCTTTCCTCTCAGATCTGTAGTAACTTCCCACCGAGGTTGTCCTCCCGATGGATTGTTGAGGGGTATTCCGAAGAACTCGGGATACGGGCGTCCTAGATATTCAACCAGTTGTTTCAAATCCTTCTCGAACATGAGGTTTCCTTCGTGACCAAGCTGATAAGACTTGCAGGTGTACTCCATCTGTGAAGAATTATGATGAGTAAGTTAGAGGTGTGAGTAGTGTGTCAAAATTTTATGTAGTAGTATGAAAAGAATAGAGCATAACTTTCTTATTTTGAAGAAGATCTCAAGGATAAGAGGGAGAATAAGTTTTTATAAATAATCACTTCATTTTTTTTGAAACTAAGTTTTTCAGACGTCCATTCTAACTAGGGTCTCCTAAGGTCAACAATGGCTCTGATACCAACTTGTCAACACCCGGATTTTTAAGTCCAGATGCCTATTATGCCCTTCCTCGCAATCCCAGGAATATTGTTTTTACGAGACATAATAGATTGATATTACAACACATCATTCATTACAACACATAATCGTCTTACAAATAAAGGATCACATGATCCAGTCGCATTACAATAATAGAAGTTCTAATGATCCATTACATAACACATAGAGGAAGCGAAATAGCGTAGTAGTAGTCCATCTATTCCACATGCAACTGCTGACGTTAGGAGTGATCCTAGTTGTCGTAGACGTCCAGCTGTCCTTCTTCCGGGTTCTGGTACCCGTCTTCATAGTCTGGCCATTTGAATAGCCAGGGACACAACCATGAGTACTTTAAAGTACTCGCAAACTAATACTAAGGTAAATACTATCAACTATAGTAAGGGGGTTCTAAGCTCTAGTTTCATTTGCATAAAGCCAGTTTTATTTAATAAACACTTTAATAATCAAAAATCTTCATTTGCTCAACTAACTCAAGTGGGAACATTAGTGTCATTCCTACAACTCAGTTGTGATTCAAAGTCAAGTCACCTTTCAATTCAAATCACAAGTCACCATTCATATTTTTAGAAAAACTTCTGATGACGGAACAGTATGGCCTTTCCAACTGTCCATGACCGCGGACGCGGCTATTCGAATAGGTTAAACTCTGAAGAGGTTGTACACTTGTGCCACAACAATTGCAATAGTTCGTCAGGGGTAACTGGCCCTGATTTATCGTACGCAGTACGCGAACTACCAATCCTAACCTTTCATTTACATACTCTAGTATAGGCACCTCTCCCCATGAGCTTGGCCTCACGGTGAAAACAAACCGTCAACCCGGGAACTGCACAGGGCTTGGGTAGTACATTCACCTCATTTCACGTCATTTCACATTCAATGGAGGCAGCCTCGGGATAACCCCTATGACGCTTGTTCAGAGGGAACCCATACTAAAATACATAAGTTTCCAGTCAAGCCTTACCCAGATTCAGGTATTGTGGGGGTACTTGTAAAATTGGAATGGTATCGCATCCGAACCCAACCATTAGTTTTAGTAAAATTCACCAAATCATTCACCAGTCATATTCACCTTCAAAATCTCTCAATAGAATGACTCATCATTCCAAGGTTTTCAAAGTCATTTCAATTCACAAGTTCCCAACTAGAATAGTCACTTTTTAATATTGAGCACTAGCAACTAGTTATGAGGGGTGCTAAGTATCTTGGAGCTTGCTAGTCTAAGTGTGATGCTCTTGTACTAATCCATATCTAAACCAAGTGAATCATAAATCAAAAAGTAACTTTGATAAGTAAAATTTAATAAAGCTTGTAAAGTAAAAACTTGGGATAGGATCATAAAGTAAAATGTAATGGTGCCTTGATCTTGTAGAGCTTTGCACTTTGCAAGAATATAAACTTGCAACCAAAATAGTTTGCATTACTCTAGCTTGCATTGGTAATAGCTTGCCTTGATTGGTGATGTGATCAAAGTTTTCTTGCTCTTCCTCTTGGTAGAAGACCTCTTCCTCTTGATAGTCTCCGGTACTAGCGTCTATAAACGAATACGAGGATACAATCACCAAACAACACTTAAGTAATCTTAATTAGCCTTATTGGCTCACACAAATGATCTAACATCACTATTTAACATTTATTCACAAATTATGCTAGGGTTTCTTTATTTAATATTAGGAAAATAATTTCCTCTCATTGAAAGGTGGAAATAGGGTTTCTCTTTGGTTTGGAGAAATACTTTCCTCTCCTTGAATCTTCTTAAGATTTAATCTTCTCCAATAACCAGGTATGATCACATGTTGACCAAGGTCAACACTTCACACTTATTATTTGAGAAAAGTGATTTAAATGAGATTCATCATCTCATGTGATTTAAATAACCATTGCAATTTAAATTCTATATTGATTTAAATTCCACAAGTGAGCAAGTATGCCTAATCAGTAGAGGTCATCACATTACTTCATAACACTTGAGAAAATGATTTAAATGAGGTGCTACACCTCATAGATTTAAATTCCTAAAATTTGAAATAGTTTAAATGGACTAGTATTGACTACATAGCCAATATTTTGCTTCTAGCCCATGATCATGTACAGAACCTATATCATATTTTTACATAGTAACTTAGAGTTGGTTAAATTTGAATTATTGCAATTGGATTCACTTCAAAATTCAAATTGGTTGATTTTTAAGATTTATTTGAATACTGAAAAGTCTCTGTTTTGTTATTTTTTCTATTCAAAATCTACACAAGATATGGGGTTGAGACCAGTGGGGTTTGCTAGATCAATTCATAACCTTTCTGGAACAATTTGAATCACTCAATTTGGGTTGGTAAATTTTAAACTATTCAATTTTTAGCACAGACCAGTATTGAATAATTGCTGAAACGAATTAATTTGAATAAGGCTAGATGGGCTTAGGCGGGAAAACTAATGGGCCGCATGGTTTGAAACGGAGAAAACTAGCCCAGTAACGACGCGGGCCTGATGACAAACGGTCCCACGCGTCAGCGACTTACTTCAACCGAAGCGGTACGCGGAGTGGTGGCCGTCGGATTAGAAGCTAGATCAACGGCTGAGGGTGGTCTTCTTCTCCTGCGAGAGGAGGACGTACTGGTGGCGGAGGTAGGGGGTCGGAGAGCTTGCCGGTGTTCCCGCGAGTCAGTGCGAGGTGCGAGGCGATGTTGTCGATGGTGAGGAAGCTCCTGGTGGCAGTGGCGAGGCTTGGGGCGGCGTGAATCGACGGCGGCGATCTCAGGGCTCCGGCGACCTTCGGCTTCAAATTGGAGTCGCTCCGGCGATGATTTGGTGGATGGTTTGGTCGAGGCAAAACGGTGAAGAGAGGTGATCGAGATGGTGTGAAGGAGGAAGGAGCGGGGGAGCTCTATTTATAGAATGGTGAGGGGGCCGTGGGTGCTGCGAAGGGTCGACGACGATGATGGCGCTGCGGGCTGCGAAGGGGCAAGGCGAGGTGCGCGTGTTGTAGGCGACGGCTAGGCGATGCTCTGGGTGTAGCTGGCGCATCCAGGGGACGATGGGATTGCTCGGGCGCGTGCTCATCATGCCACAGTACCCGCGGCGTTCCTCCGACGCGGACGACGGCGACAGGGCAGTAGCAGGTGCGGGAGTGTGTCTAGCAGCTAGAGGAGGTGGAGACATGCTTGATACAGGAGTAGGGATGCAGGGGAAGGATGAGGACGACGGGTCGCGTGGAGCTCTGGCGCGTCCAGGACGTTGTCCGTGCGCGCTCACCGTGTGCACTGGCATGCCGTGGCATGGTACTAGGCATGCCTGTTCTGGCCAGTGCCAGCCTCTCCTGAGCAAGGGCCGTGCACGACGATCATCAGGGGTGCCAGGGGATTCTCCAGGACAAGAAGAAAAAGTGAGGAGAGGATCAGAGAGAAAGTGGGTGAGTGTGGCCGGCATGGCACGGTATTGCATAGTTTAGGGTTTCTCCACACTTTAATCGACCATAGTAGGTACTTGGCTTGAAGCAGGAGTGGTAGGGGAGAAATGATGATCAGGTTTAGAAAGGGGTTTAGGCCAAAATCTGCTGGACAAAGAGGTGTATTACAATTCAAGAATTGTGCCTGCAAGGTGCTCGACACAATGGCCGCATGAAACTTCTTTTCAAATTTTGAAATTCTTTTTGGTGCAACTCATTTATATATTTAATGTGATAGAATGGTGGTGGTGGTGTTCATTTTGGTGAAGATTTGTGAGATTCCAAAATGGGGGTTATCTTCTCTTTATTTCAAAGTCCTCTCATGTCAATTCTATTCTGGTCAACCTGGTCAAAGTCAGCACTAGTGGTCAACATAAAAGTTGTTCACCTTGACATGGTCTTGGATGACATGGCAAGAGTTGGTCAAGGTTGGTCGAAGAAAAGTCAAAACCAGGGGGGTAAAGTGGGGAAGATTTTATAAAGTGGTCATATGACCATTATCATATGTAAGTTGAATTTGAATTCATTTTTGATTTGAATTGGGTTTCTTTGATTCAAATGGGCGTGTTATTGATATATAAGTATTTTACAAACAATGGCACAAGCCAAAGTGGCCTTGATTGAAGATTTGCAAAATTGGCTAAATGTGTATGTGAGTGAAATTGGGATTTTCTCACTATTTGATTTCTCTCTTTTTGATTTGACTTTTCTTGACTCTAATGTGATTCTTATTAGTTTAGAAACATTTCCAAACCATTGAAACCATTCCAAAAGGTCTAGATCAAAGATTTGCAAAATTGGCCATAACACATAAGAGGTGATATGTCAAATTTTTCATTATTCTTGTAAATTGTTCCCCTTGCTTTACTTGGGCATGGGTTAGGGTCAATTTAGTGTTATATTAGGTTTAGAGATGGTTTCACATCATTTGGTCAAGGTTTGAAGTCATAGGTCAAGGTTTGGTGAAATGGCTATGTGTCACATATGTCTTGATGCATATGTTGTATTTGATTTTCAATTTGACTTGGCTTGACCCAATTGGTGTTGTTGAGTGTTGAAATGGTATAGAGGAGTGATCCAACCATTCACAACATGTCTTAGGGTCAAGATTCTTAAATTCACATATTTGCTATTTTACTCTCATATGCCTCTATGGCATTTTTAGTTTCTTTTTATTTTCTTTGGAAACAACTTGAATTGGGTTTGATAAGCACTAGGTAAGGTTTATGAAGGTTTTCCAAACCTCTAAACAAAGTAGAAGAGCTTAGGGTAAGGATTTATAAATATAGCCATAGGCACATATGCCTTTTTCTTTTTTAATTTCCTTTTATTTTATTTTAACTTGGGTGGTGAAAAGAGGGGTGAGGTTTAGGGTTTAAGATCATTTCAAACTACTTTAACAAGCAATCATGGCAATAGCACAAGAATTAAGCAAGATCACTATGTATCAAACTTAATTGAATAAAAGTTTTTGTTGGTTCCAAATTTTGGAACTAGGGAAATTCATTTGTTTTGTTTTGAAATTTTTGGGATGTTACATGCATGATTTATGGATTAGATCCATGGGATCTTCTCCAGGAACTAGGTATACCTTGTTCCAGCTCCTAGAGTGAAATATTGTGTTGATGCAGACTTCTGGTTTGTGTGTGTCACAGCCCTTCACCTCCAGGTCCTGGTTGATCTTCTCAGGTCACCATGATTTCTGGTGGTTGAGTGGTTGTATGTTGGTTGGTGCTGTTCTTGAGCAAGAACTGGATGAACTATCCTGCTCTATCTTCACCTTACCTTGTGAATCCTTATCTGGTCGACTGGGTACTGTTTCTAGGGTTTGTGCCCCTTTTATATGAGCTCTACTTCTGTTCTTGCAATGCCACACAGGCTTGGCTTGCTTTGGTGACTAAGCCTGTGCATTGCCTTGCTGTGTCTTGCTCAGCACACATGAGCTGTGTGTGCTCTCATATGCTGAAACTTGAGCGCCTGGTGGTGCTCAGGTTTGGTCTGCTGTTGCCCTTATCTTGTGCTGTCCAGGGCTTTGGACAAGCACAAGTGTGCATGACAGTTGGTTCTGTCCAAACTGAATTCTATCTAACAGTTAACTCTCTGGCTAGTACTTGCTGTGTTATTTTGCAGGTTTTGAAGATGAATATGTCCATGAAGATATACTTCAAGTCATTTAGCCTAGGTTTTTAGTTTAGGATCAATATTGTAATCTTCATTTTCATTTCTGTTTATTGTTCTTTAATTCTTGTATCAAGAATCTTGTAAAGACAATGTAATCTGTGTTGTGATATCAATAAAGCTCAAATTTTACTTATGAACTTTCGATTTGTGTAAAGTTTATATTCTTGAATAAATGTGGTATTTATTATTCACTTTGAAATTCAAAGTCATTTGAATTCATAATTTGCATTTGAATTGTGAATTCAATTTCTATATTCATTTATACTTATTGTTTGATATTCTCAATGCAATCTTAATTGTCAAATGAAATCAATTCCCAAGTCAACAAGATACAAAAGAGATCATGTCGAAATTTCCCTAACTCACATTGCCTAACCCTAATTGCATAATGAGAGAGAACCTCGATCCCTCTTAGGTTTAGTTGCAATAAGGCGCGAAAATTTCCCCCGTTTTGCGATGAAATGCACATCCCATTTCTAAATCTACCCTTCGTTGTTCCTATGTTCTGGGTTATTACAGCCTCTCCCCCTTAACAGAAACTTCGTCCCGAAGTTAAGATTGGTACCTGAACATCTCGGGGTAAGACTTCCGGAGTTCTTCTTCCGTTTCCCAAGTTGCTTCTCGTTCAGGGTGATGTTGCCATTGAACTTTGCAATACTTGATTGCTCTGTTCCTTAACTTCTTCCATTGTACTTCCAAGATCTTTTCAGGTTTCTCCACATAAGTTAGATCAGATTGCAATTCTATTTCTTCATGTGTGATGGGATCATCCGGTGCCTTCAAACACTTTCTGAGTTGTGACACATGAAATACATTGTGAACCAGACTTAGTTGCTCCGGTAATTCCAACTCAAAAGCTGTTCCTCGATTCTGACTGAGTATCTTGAATGGTCCTATATATCGAGGACTTAACTTTCCTTTTACTCCAAACCTCTTAAGTCCTTTCATTGGGCTAATCTTTAAATATACCATGTCTCCTACTTTCGGTTCCCACACTCTTCTTCTTTGGTCGGCATAACTCTTTTGATGACTTTGAGCTATTTTGAGTCTATCCCGGATCACCTCGATGACTTCTTGTCTCTCCTTGATGTAATCTGGTGTAAACTCCTTGTTTTCTCCGGTTTAAACAAATTGGTGATCTACACTTCCTTCCGTACAATGCTTCGTACGGTGCCATCTGGATGCTACTCTGATAACTATTGTTATATGAGAATTCCGCCAATGGTAGATGGTCCTCCCATGAGCCTCCAAAGTTCAGAGCACAAGCTCTAAGCATGTCTTCCAGTATTTGATTGGTTCTTTCGGTTTGTCCTCCGGTTTGTGGATGATATGCTGTACTGAAATCCAACTTGGATCCCAAAGCTTCTTGGAGTTGTTTCCAAAATGCTGATGTGAAAATCGAACCTCTATCTGAGACTATCTTCTTTGGTACTCCATGCTTGCTAACTATTTCCTTAACATATATATCCACAAGCTTCTCCGCAGTATCCTTTTGATTTACGGCTATGAAATGAGCACTCTTGGTAAGTCTATCCATTATTACCCATATCATATCCTTCCTTTTACTAGTCATTGGTAGACCAGTAACAAAATCCATTCTGATTTCATCCCATTTCCACTCCGGTATCTCTAGTGGTTTGAGTAATCCAGCAGGACTTTGATGCTTTGCCTTCACTCGCTGACATGTATGGCATTCAGAGACATATTGAGCTATCTCTCTTTTCATGTTGTTCCACCAGAACATCTCCTTCAAATCCATATACATTTTAGTACTTCCCGGATGTATTGAATAAGGGGTTTCATGTGCTTCCTTTAATATGATTGACTTCACTTCTGGATCATCCGGTACACATATTCTTTTCTGGAAGTATAGTGGATCAAACTCCCCTAGATTGAATTCCGATGGTCTTCCTTCTCCAATCCTTTTGATTTCTTCTTGGATGAACAATTCATCCGCTTGTTTTCGGATAATCTCATACTTCAAGTCTGAATACATCTCATCCATAATCCTCATGGTTGCTACACTTCCCTTAGCATCACCTTGAATAAACAGGATCTGGGCTTCCTCTAGTTCTTTCCGAAGTTCTTTTGGAATCTCCCATTCCGTAGGTTGATTTTCCGTACTCTTTCTGCTTAAGGCATCTGCTACTACATTAGCCTTGCCTGGGGTATGATGTCTACGGGAGCTTCTATTCTTGTAGACAGTGTTGGGCCTCCAAGAGCAGAGGTTTGTAGAACAGCAGCAAGTTTCCCTTAAGTGGATCACCCAAGGTTTATCGATCTCAGGGAGGAAGAGGTCAAAGATATCCATCTCATGCAACCCTGCAACCACAAAGCAAGAAGTCTCTTGTGTCCCCAACACACCTAATAGGTGCACTAGTTCGGCGAAGAGATAGTGAAATACAGGTGGTATGAATATATATAAGCAGTAGCAACGGCACCAGAAAAGTGCTTTGCCCAGGACTGGCGTGTGGTTGATGGTGGTAATATTGCAGGCAGTAGTAAAACAGTAAACAAGCAGCGATAATAACAGTATTTAGGAACAAGGCCTAGGGATCATACTTTCACTAGTGGACACTCTCAACATTGATCACATAAATACATAGATAGATGCTAGACTCTACACCCTCTTGTTGGATGATGAACAACACTAACTGTGTAGGATTACACGAACCCTCAATGCCGGAGTTAACAAGCTCCACAATATTCGATGTTCATATTTAAATAACCTTAGAGTGCATGACAAATCAACATAACCAAACCAAGTACTAACATAGCATGCACACTGTCACCTTCACGCTACGAAAGGAGGCATAGATCACATCAATACTATCATAGCAATAGTTAACTTCATAATCTACAAGAGATCACAATCATAGCCTACGCCAAGTACTAACACGATGCACACACTGTCACCTTTACACCGTGCAGGAGGAATAAACTACTTTAATAACATCACTAGAGTAGCACACAGATAAATTGTGATACAAAACACATTGCAATCATAAAGAGATATAAATAAGCACTTCACTATTCCATTCATAACAGTGAATAAGTATTCTGTGAAATATAGCTTAAGAGACCCACACGGTGCACACACTGTCACCTTTACACACGTGGGACAAGGAGTCTCCGGAGATCACATAAGTAAAATTCACTTGACTAGCATAATGACATCTAGATTACAAGCATCATCATATGAATCTCAATCATGTAAAGCAGCTCATGAGATTATTGTATTGAAGTACATAGGAGAGAGATGAACCACATAGCTACCGGTACAGCCCCGAGCCTCGATGGAGAACTACTCCCTCCTCATGGGAGACAGCAACGGTGAAGAAGATGGCGGTGGAGATGGCAGCGGTGTCGATGGAGAAGCCTTCCGGGGGCACTTCCCCGTCCCGGCGGCGTGCCGGAACAGAGACTCCTGTCCCCCAGATCTTGGCTTCGCGATGGCGGCGGCTCTGGATGGTTTCTCGTACCGTGGCTTTCCCGTATCGAGGTTTTAGGTCGAGGGGGCTTAAATAGGCGAAGAGGCAGCGTCGGAGGGTCAACGAGGCGACGTCACCACAGGGGGGCGCGGGCCACCCCTGGGCCGCGCCGGCCTATCTCCTGGGGGGCCTGTGTCCCCTCTCTGGCGGCTCTCGGGTGTTCTGGATGCTTCCGGGGATTCTAAGATGCTGGGCGTTGATTTCGTCCGATTCCGAGAATATTTCCTTACTAGGATTTCTGAAACCAAAAACAGCAGAAAAACGACAAGCGGCCCTTCGGCATCTCGTCAATAGGTTAGTTCCGGAAAACGCATAAATATGACATAAAGTATGCATAAAACATGTAGATATCATCAATAATGTGGCATGGAACATAAGAAATTATCGATACGTCAGAGACGTATCAGCATCCCCAAGCTTAGTTTCTGCTCGTCCCGAGCAGGTAAACGATAACAAAGATAATTTCTGGAGTGACATGCCATCATAACCTTGATCATACTATTGTAAGCATATGTAATGAATGCAGCGATCAAAACAATGTAAATGACATGAGTAAACAACTGAATCATAAAGCAAAGACTTTTCATGAATAGTACTTCAAGACAAGCATCAATAAGTCTTGCATAAGAGTTAACTCATAAAGCAATAAATCAAAGTAAAGGTATTGAAGCAACACAATGGAAGATTAAGTTTCAGCGGTTGCTTTTAACTTATAACATGTATATCTCATGGATATTGTCAATGCAAAGTAATATAACAAGTGCAATATGCAAATATGTAGGAATCAATGCACAGTTCACACAAGTGTTTGCTTCTTGAGGTGGAGAGAGATAGGAGAACTGACTCAACATAAAAGTAAAAGAAAGGTCCTTCAAAGAGGAAAGCATCGATTGCTATATTTGTGCTAGAGCTTTGATTTTGAAAACAAGAAACAATTTTGTCAATGGTAGTAATAAAGCATATGTGTTATGTAAATTATATCTTACAAGTTGCAAGCCTCATGCATAGTATACTAATAGTGCCCGCACCTTGTCCTAATTAGCTTGGATTACCGGGATTATCACAATGCACATGTTTTAACCAAGTGTCACAAAGGGGTACCTCTATGCCGCCTGTACAAAGGTCTAAGGAGAAAGCTCGCATTGGATTTCTCGCTATTCATTATTCTCAACTTAGACATCCATACCGGGACAACATAGACAACAGATAATGGACTCCTCTTTTATGCATAAGCGTGTAGCAACAATTAATTTTCTCATATGAGATTGAGGATATATGTCCAAAACTGAAACTTCCACCATGATTCATGGCTTTAGTTAGCGGCCCAATGTTCTTCTCTAACAATATGCATGCTCTAACCATTAAATAGGTGGTAAATCTCCCTTACTTCAGACAAGACGGACATGCATAGCAACTCACATGATATTCAACAAAGAGTAGTTGATGGCGTCCCCAGGAACATGGTTATCGCACAACAAGCAACTTAATAAGAGATAAAGTGCATAAGTACATATTCAATACCACAATAGTTTTTAGGCTATTTGTCCCATGAGCTATATATTGTAAAGGTAGAGGATAGAAATTTAAAGGTAGCACTCAAGCAATTTACTTTGGAATGGCGGAGAAATACCATGTAGTAGGTAGGTATGGTGGACACAAATGGCATAGTGGTTGGCTCAAGTATTTTGGATGCATGAGAAGTATTCCCTCTCGATACAAGGTTTAGGCTAGCAAGGCTATTTGAAACAAACACAAGGATGAAGCGGTGCAGCAAAACTCACATAAAAGACATATTGTAAACATTATAAGACTCTACACCGTCTTCCTTGTTGTTCAAACTCAATACTAGAAATTATCTAGACTTTAGAGAGACCAAATATGCAAACCAAATTTTAGCATGCTCTATGTATTTCTTCATTAATAGGTGCAAAGTATATGATGCAAGAGCTTAAACATGAGCACAACAATTGCCAAGTATCAAGTTATTCAAGACATCATACCAATTACTACATGTAGCATTTTCCGTTTCCAACCATATAACAATTAACGAAGCAGTTTCAACCTTCGCCATGAAAATTAAAAGCTAAGAACACATGTGTTCATACGGACAAGAGGAGCGTGTCTCTCTCCCACACAAACATTTATTCAAACAAAACAAAAACAAAAGCACACAGACGCTCCAAGTAAAGTACATAAGATGTGACCGAATAAAAATATAGTTTCAAGAGAAGGAACCTGATAATTTTGTCGATGAAGAAGGGGATGCCTTGGGCATCCCCAAGCTTAGATGCTTGAGTCTTCTTGATATATGCAGGGGTGAACCACCGGGGCATCCCCAAGCTTAGACTTTTCACTCTTCTTGATCGTAGTATATCATCCTCCTCTCTTGACCCTTGAAAACTTCCTCCACACCAAACTCGAAACAACTCATTAGAGGGTTGGTGCATAATCAAAAACTCACATGTTCAGAGGTGACACAATCATTCTTAACACTTCTGGACATTGCCCAAAGCTACTGGAAGTCAATGGAACAAAGAAATCCATCCCACATAGCAAAAGAAGCAATGCGAAATAAAAGGCAGAATCTGTCAAAACAGAACAGTCCGTAAAGACGAATTTTATTGAGGCACCAGACTTGCTCAAATGAAAATGCTCAAATTGAATGAAAGTTGCATACATATCTGAGGATCACTCACGTAAATTGGCATAATTTTCTGAGTTACCTACAGAGAATTTTGCCCAGATTCGTGACAGCAAAGAAATCTGTTTCTGCGCAGTAATCCAAATCTAGTATGAACCTTACTATCAACGACTTTACTTGGCACAACAATGCAATAAAACTAAGATAAGGAGAGGTTGCTACAGTAGTAAACAACTTCCAAGACTCAAATATAAAATAGAGTTACTGTAGCAAAATAACACATGGGTTGTCTCCAAAGAAGTTCTTTCTTTATAGCCATTAAGATGGGCTCAGCAGTTTTAATGATGCACTCGCAAGAAATAGTATTTGAAGCAAAAGAGAGCATCAAGAGGCAAATTCAAAACACATTTAAGTCTAACATGCTTCCTATGCATATGAATCTTGTAAATAAACAAGTTCATGAAGAGCAAAGTAACAAGCATAGGAAGATAGAACAAGTGTAGCTTCAAAAATTTCAGCACATAGAGAGGCATTTTAGTAACATGAAAATTTCTACAACCATATTTTCCTCTCTCATAATAACTTCCAGTAGTATCATGAGCAAACTCAACAATATAACTATCACATAAAGCATTCTTATCATGAGTCTCATGCATAAAATTATTACTCTCCACATAAGCATAATCAATTTTATTAGTAATAGTGGGAGCAAATTCAACAAAGTAGCTATCATTAAATATAGGAGGTATATTGTAATCCATAATCAAATTTATCCTCCATAACAGGTGGCACCAAAAGGCTACTATCATTATAATCATCATAAATAGGAGGCAAAGTATCATCAAAGAAAATTTTCTCCTCAATTCTTGGGGGACTAAAAAGATCATGCTCATCAAAACCAGCTTCCCCAAGCTTAGAATTTTCCATAGCATTAGCAACAATAGTGTTCAAAGCATTCATATTAATAACATTCCCATTAGCATG
This sequence comes from Lolium perenne, assembly GCF_019359855.2. Lineage (NCBI taxonomy): Eukaryota > Viridiplantae > Streptophyta > Magnoliopsida > Poales > Poaceae > Lolium > Lolium perenne. Next base: position 171,242,768 of record NC_067244.2, read on the forward strand.
CATATAAAGTTCCATGGTTTTTTTTAATTCTCTCTTCAAACACATCATGTCCTAATTCAAGATAAAGCTCATAAAGATCTCTCATATTTTTGTTGTTTTCCATTATGCCTAACTAGTGTAAACAAGAAACAAAAAGATGCAATTGCAGGATCTAAAGGAAATAGCTTCGAGCACACACACAATGGTGCCAGAAAAGTACTGTTACCTGGAACCGGAGTATGAGTGCCTTTTACCTTTCCTCCCCGGAAACGGCGCCAGAAAAGTGCTTGATGTCTACGGGAGCTTCTATTCTTGTAGACAGTGTTGGGCCTCCAAGAGCAGAGGTTTGTAGAACAGCAGCAAGTTTCCCTTAAGTGGATCACCCAAGGTTTATCGATCTCAGGGAGGAAGAGGTCAAAGATATCCCTCTCATGCAACCCTGCAGCCACAAAGCAAGAAGTCTCTTGTGTCCCCAACACACCTAATAGGTGCACTAGTTCGGCGAAGAGATAGTGAAATACAGGTGGTATGAATATATATAAGCAGTAGCAACGGCACCAGAAAAGTGCTTTGCCCAGGACTGGCGTGTGGTTGATGGTGGTAATATTGCAGGCAGTAGTAAAACAGTAAACAAGCAGCGATAATAACAGTATTTAGGAACAAGGCCTAGGGATCATACTTTCACTAGTGGACACTCTCAACATTGATCACATAAATACATAGATAGATGCTAGACTCTACACCCTCTTGTTGGATGATGAACACCACTAACTGTGTAGGATTACACGAACCCTCAATGCCGGAGTTAACAAGCTCCACAATATTCGATGTTCATATTTAAATAACCTTAGAGTGCATGACAGATTAACATAACCAAACCAAGTACTAACATAGCATGCACACTGTCACCTTCACGCTACGAAAGGAGGCATAGATCACATCAATACTATCATAGCAATAGTTAACTTCATAATCTACAAGAGATCATAATCACAGCCTACGCCAAGTACTAACACGATGCACACACTGTCACCTTTACACCGTGCAGGAGGAATAAACTACTTTAATAACATCACTAGAGTAGCACACAGATAAATTGTGATACAAAACACATTGCAATCATAAAGAGATATAAATAAGCACTTCACTATGCCATTCATAACAGTGAATAAGTATTCTGTGAAATATAGCCTAAGAGACCCACACGGTGCACACACTGTCACCTTTACACACGTGGGACAAGGAGTCTCCGAAGATCACATAAGTAAAATTCACTTGACTAGCATAATGACATCTAGATTACAAGCATCATCATATGAATCTCAATCATGTAAAGCAGCTCATGAGATTATTGTATTGAAGTACATAGGAGAGAGATGAACCACATAGCTACCGGTACAGCCCCGAGCCTCGATGGAGAACTACTCCCTCCTCATGGGAGACAGCAGCGGTGAAGAAGATGGCGGTGGAGATGGCAGCGGTGTCGATGGAGAAGCCTTCCGGGGGCACTTCCCCGTCCCGGCGGCGTGCCGGAACAGAGACTCCTGTCCCCCAGATCTTGGCTTCGCGATGGCGGCGGCTCTGGATGGTTTCTCGTACCGTGGCTTTCCCGTATCGAGGTTTTAGGTCGAGGGGGCTTAAATAGGCGAAGAGGCAGCGTTGGAGGGTCAACGAGGCGACGTCACCACAGGGGGGCGTGGGCCACCCCTGGGCCGTGCCGGCCTATCTCCTGGGGGGCCTGTGTCCCCTCTCTGGCGGCTCTCGGGTGTTCTGGATGCTTCCGGGGATTCTAAGATGCTGGGCGTTGATTTCGTCCGATTCCGAGAATATTTCCTTACTAGGATTTCTGAAACCAAAAACAGCAGAAAACAACAATTGGCCCTTCGGCATCTCGTCAATAGGTTAGTTCCGGAAAACGCATAAATATGATATAAAGTATGCATAAAACATGTAGATATCATCAATAATGTGGCATGGAACATAAGAAATTATCGATACGTCGGAGACGTATCAGGGTATAATTGGTTGTAAGGTCATAATCCTTAATCAACTCTAACCATCTCTTTTGTCTCATGTTTAATTCCTTTTGAGTGAAGAAATATTTCAAAATCTTATGATCTGTGTATAACTCACACTTAGATCCATACATAAATTGCCTCCAACTCTTCAGAGCATAGACAACTGCTGCTAACTCTGGATCATGTACTGGGTAGTTATGTTCATGTGGATTCAAATGTCTTGATCCATAAGCTATTACTTTCCGATCTTGCATAAGAACACATCCAAGTCCATTCTTGGAAGCATCACAATACACCGTGTAATCCTTTCCAGGTTCCAGAACTGCTAACACCGGTGCTGTGGTTAACTTATCTTTGAGTGTTTGGAAACTGGCTTCACACTCATCAGTCCACACAAATGGAGTATTTTTCTTGAGTAACTTGGTCATTGGTCCTGCAATCTTCGAAAATCCTTCAATGAACCTCCGATAATAGCCCGCCATACCAAGGAATCCTCGTATCTCCTTAGCATTTTTGGGTGACTTCCACTCCAATACGGACCGAACCTTGCTTGGATTCACCGCTATTCCTTCTTTGGTTATGACATGTCCAAGAAATTCAACACTATCTAACCAAAATTTGCACTTGCTGAACTTTGCATATAGCTGATGTTCTCTCAAAATTTGCAGAACTATCTTCAAATGCTTGGCATGTTCTTCTTTATCTTTGGAATAGATTAGAATATCATCTATGAACACTATCACGAACTTGTCCAAGTACTTCATGAATATCTTGTTCATCAAATTCATGAAAATTGCTGGTGCATTTGTTAGTCCAAATGGTACAACCAAGTATTCATGGTGTCCATACCTTGATACAAACGCTGTTTTTGGCACATCCTCCTTCTTGATCTTTATTTGATGGTATCCTGACCTTAAATCTATCTTCGAGAAGACTCCAGCTCCTTGAACTTGATCAAAAAGTTCTTGTATCCTAGGTAAAGGGTACTTGTTCTTGATAGTTACATTATTAAGATTCCTGTAATCTCCACACATTCTCTTTCCACCATCTCTTTTATCTACAAAAATGACTGGTGTACCCCATGGTGATACACTTTCTTGAATAAATCCCTTATGTTCCAATTCATCTATCCGAGCTTTCAATTCCACTAACTCCTTTGGTCCCATCTTATATGGTGGTTGAGCTATTGGTGCTGTGCCTGGAATCAGATCGATTGTGAACTCTATCTCTCTATCGGGTGGCATGCCCGGTAGTTCTTTAGGAAATACATCTGGAAATTCATTTACTACAGGGATATCTTCAATCCTCACTTCCTTCAGACTATTGAGCTCCAATCCTATCTCCAACTTAGTGTATTTGTCTCCTTGGAAAACTATTCGACCTCCAATAGAGTTGCGAAGTGATACTGGTTTTGTCTCCACAGTTGATCACCGCTCCATTCTCCGTCAACCAGTCCATCCCTAGGATGACTGATATGTCCTTCATGGGAATGATGAATAGGTCCGCGAAATACACACAGTCACATATGGTTATGAATTGTGCTTCTTTCACGTGGGTGACTAAGATCGTTCCCCCCGCGGATAGAACAGTTATAGTGGTTTCTAACTTAGAACATCTAAGCCCGAATTTTTCCACAAATTCCCGTGCAAGAAATGATGTGGTTGCTCCAGTATCAAATAAGACTTTGCCAGGATGAGTAAGAATGCTGAGCGTACCTAAGACTGTTTGATCCGACTCTTCCGCTTGCTCCAAAGATGTGCAATTCAGCTTTCCATACGGCTTGCCACCTCGTCCCCCTGAGCCTTGACCACTCCATGCTGCTTTGTTAGGACACTCTGGCTTGATGTGTCCATCCTTTCCACAACCATAGCAGATGATCCTGGGTTTCTGACACTCCATTCAGACGTGTCCCCTCTACCCACAGTTGTTACAAATGATATGGGACTTGGGATTCTGGTTCTGACCTCCCCGGTTGTACTGATTACCAGTAGGTCGAAATCGGGGTTTGAAACTCCGATCAGGCATTGGTTTGCTGACTGGGTATTTCCTTGGCTCGATACGAGCCCTCTTCCTCCTATCCTCTTGGACTTGCCTGTAATCATCCTCGAAAGTGATTGCCGAGTCAATCAGTTCCTGGAATTCAGCAGTCTGGGCCAACCTCAATTGCATCTTCATGTATGGATTCATGCCTTTCATGAACCGCTTCTTCCTTTTCTCTTCAGTATCAACATCCTCAGGTGCATACCTTGACAGCCTGTTGAAATCACGAACATACTGCATAATGGGTGCAGTATTCTGATGTAGTTCGTCAAACTCTCTCTTTTTCAGCTCCACTACGCTCTCCGGAACATGGGCATCCCGGAACTTCTTCTTGAATTGCTCCCAGGTGAACACCTTATCTGGAGGATGTACTGCTACAAGATTCTCCCACCATGACGCTGCTGGTCCTGACAATAGATAAGTAGTATACCGAATCTTCTCCTCATCGTTGCATCCAACGGTCCTCAGCTTCCGTTCCGTATCCATGAGCCAGTCTTCAGCATCCATTGGTTCTGGAGCTGATGTAAAAGGTAGTGGTCTTGCATTTTGGAAGTCTAATAAGGTTACTCCTTTGCCTTCATTACCCCTATCATTGATGACGTGGGTAAAGAAATCTTGCATGTTCTTACTTTGACTTTCCTGGTATCGCCTCCTATCTTCTTCCATTGCTCTCATGTACTGTTGGAAATCTGGGTGCATCATTGGGTGTGGTGGTGGTGGTGCATTCTCCGCTCTAGCTGCTGCATCTGCCTCCTCTTTTTCTCTCGCCTCTAGCTCTCTTCGAGCATCTCCGGTTTCAACTAATGCCATGTTCCCCCTAGTCCCGTAACAAAGAGCGATTACTCATAATTACACCATGCGAATGTTTTCTAAGCTCAACTCATTGCCCAGAACTAGTCACACAATGAAATCCAGAAGCAAATACGAAACAAACATTTATTATGCATATACTTTGTATATTACATAACATACACACTTATATTACATGTGGTACATATATGACCACTTATTTGGCTTAAAGCCCAAGCCAACGGAATTTAAAAATACGTTCTATTACAATACCACCTATACGACTTTATTCTTCCTTGGAGCTCTACTCCTCATCATCATAACTCGCCTCCGTGTACATCCCTGGGGTCCATCCGGTATAGCGATTCGTCTTCCGAACACCGTCCGGAATGAAGGTCCTTCCAGTAGGTATGTAATCTTAATCGGACGAAGTGCCGAGACAGAGATCTGTCATGCAAAGTAGCTGGATAAAGACTCATATGTATCCCCAGTAGGATACAGCTCACCTTCTTCTACCATCCATGGAGGATTTCTACTCACTTGGCCTCTCATCATCATCTTCTTCTTCTTCTTCTTTTTCTTCGTTCCAGAACTCTCACCTACCACGTACTGGGATGTTTTGGGTAGTCCCATCTCCAGATCTAAAGAAATGGAGTTGGTGTCTTTCTCTTCCTGTCCAAAGCTTTGGTTAACATCTTGGTTAACCTCGCCTCCTTCATCCTCTGTATCACAAGTGATGGGTTCTCCTTCATCCCCAAATGGTTCCCCGAAACGCCAACCAGTCGAATTCTCGATTGGTGACTCCGAGCAGTTTAGGTTTCTGGAATCATCTCCCCCATATCCAGATTCATACGATGCTGACACATGCGGATAGTGTGGGACAAAGTTGGGTGTGAGTGGATCTCTCTTGGGTAGTTGGTCACTCAAATCTACATAGCTGTCTAGGCTAAAGAAAGGTGTAGTGTGTTGTGGTTGTGCCCTCAGATCACGCATCCGAGCTTGGACTTTATCAGGGTCCGTGAACTCAGCTAGCATGTGATCAATCTCACCCCTCATCTTCATGTGTAAAAGGTACATCGTGGTTAATAAAGACTTACAGCTATCCATGTGCTGTGCTGCAGCTTCAGGGCTTCTGTGTGCTAACACTAGATGATTCAGAGTGGGATCCTCATCTTCCTCGGCATGAGGTATATGAGAATACTCTGAACATAGCAGTTCTACTGACTTGTGCTGCCTTATCTAAAGGATTGCCTTGAATAGGGCCATGTGATAGGCTATGGTGATGGTTTTAGCTTCTCCGTATGGCATTATACGACTCATCATCAGTTGCATCGGTAGTTGGACCGATACTCCGCACTTGGCTAGGATTTCCCCATCATAATAGGTATACTTGATAACATGTATCCGTGGGTCACAATGGAGTTCCTTCAACATCCCACGCAGGAGATCTGTGATTGGTCCATCATAATCACCGAGCCATCCCTCAACTTTCCTCAAAGTCCTCTTAGGAAACGTGTTCGCCATTATGGCTGTATACAAAAAGCAGAATATTAGTAGTGATGATGCATCATAATAGCTATAATAAAGAATTATCGCACTAAAATATATGGTTTTGCTATTCTCATATGAATAATCACCATATTTCTAGAGAATCCTTTACTATTTCTACTTGAATCCTACAGGTTTCTTCCCTAAACTAGGTTTTTCCAACCTAAGGTCGCAACATTTGCTCTGATACCAGCTGCGGTGACCCAGCATACCACTGCATGTTGTAGTATACAAGTTGTTGATATGATCTTTGTGAAGGGACTTCTTCACAATTGCCATATCCCTCAGAGTGGTACAACAGAAACATTGCATGTCATAACACTCCATATATTATTACAAACATTGTCTTAACAAGTTTGCATTCTCACAGGTCCTATGAGAACACCCTAAGATACTACTTAAGTACGATTACAACTCATAACCATATATGAAAGAGAGCTCAGCAACTTATTTAGGTAAGTTCTATGCTGCTCGGCTCTATGATGCTACTGTATATCACTACTCCTCCACCTCCGTGTCATCGGGTCCGTAGACTATCCCATAGTCTACTCCTTCAACTCCTCCGGTAAGATCAGGTTCCTCGTAGACCAGCTCGTAGCTTCCTTCCGGTGCTCCATCGGCGATAGCCTCCACTTCCGTATTACAGTCTAGCAAGGGTGTCGAAAGAAAGTGAGTACAGGGGTACTCAGCAAGTTCAAAAGAGTAAAAGGTGTTTGATGCACTAGCTACGACCATTGATCAGGAAATCGCAAGTCAATGCATGTTTTGAAATAATTTCTTCAAAAGGTTGCTTTTATTATGAAAACTATGCCCGTCAGTCTTCACAGGTTGACCAGAACTTCGTGGAGTTCCTTTCCTGCCGCGTTCGCAGTTCCCTTCCCGGAACAAGGAGTGACAGTCACAATTTGATACACTCTGCAGAGGTGCGTTACTTTTCCCATAAGAGATCCCATCCTTTTTGCCATCCGCAGGGACTTGCCCCCGTTCACACTTCCTTTGGTGTGAGGCCAGGTATGAAGATCCAAGCCCACACCATCTTCTTCGCAATCTCGTAAACCCACCCTTTTGTAAGTCTGTCCTCCCCTATATCTATGGGTAGACCAACGCAAGCACTTGTTCTCCCCTATACTAATAAGGTAGACCGATCCGAACAATTTTATGTTCCCCGTCCTATACACCATAGATAGACCGATCCGGACAACCCTTACAATCCTTCATAGACCAATGACAAGTTTGCCCTCCCCTGTATCTAATGGTAGACCGTGCAAGACCACATGTCCCCACCTTTACCAAAGATAGACCGATCCAGGCAACCCTTATCACTAGTCCGTTGGCGTGCGAGAGGAAAAAGATAAAGTTGGCTTCCCCAGAGCTATTATAGATCTTATGGTCAACGCGGTATGTACGGCGCTAGAATCACTGGACGCATTGGTAATTACTCCTAGGTAAATATAACCCATGCAATGGAACCTCCACCATATCAACACATACCATGGTTCCATTTCTAGCCACATAGTCATATTCATAGTTGGAAAAGTAACATTTTATTTGCGATGCAGGAATGATAAGTATATAGCTTTGCATTAAAGTAATAGAAAATACTCAAGTTGGTATGAGCAAGGGTGAACTTGCCTGTGGACTGCGAGATAGTGCAGTTCAATGCAGTGGATGGAACCTGGACCTCGGGTTCTGTAAGAAGCATCATTGTCCGGTAAGGACAATGTTATAAATTCCAAATAATGCAGTCATGAATGTAATATTTTATGTGGAATCCCTTTACCCCAATTATTTGTTACAATTTAGGGTTGAATTTAGATTTATGCCTTTGGCAGTAATTTGCAATTGTTTTTATGTGTAGAAACACTTTAATTATCATAAGGTAAAATGATTCAAAGAAATATTACTCTACCTTGGTGATTCATTATTCATTCCAAAATAATTTGAAATAATAGAGTTGCCTCTATATTTTTGGAATAAAAAAGGAATAGAGTATTTTCCTTTGGAAAATATATTTCTTAAATAGAAATGACTTGGAATAATAGAATTTCATTTTGAAATGTTTGAAAATAAGTATTTGAACTTATTTGAGATTTTTCCTTGATTTATAAATACAAGGAAATAATAGTTTGAAATTCCAAGTTTTTATTTTAAATTCATCAAATTCACAAATTTGAATTTGTTTCCTAAATTCTATTTCATATTTTATTCTTGTTAAGAATAATTTTTCATTCACAAATCCAATATTTAATGGATTTTTAGAGGTGTATTTTATTTACTAAAAATCGGTGAAATTCTGGCTATTTTCTATAATGTGAAAAGTCTAAAATACCCCCTGGCCCCTATTGGGCCAGCCCACTTACTAAAGCCCATTTGGACAACCCACTAAGGCTAGTCCCATAACGGGTCGGTGGCGCCGCAGCGGCCCACCTCACTCACTCACTCGCGTCTCTCTCTCTCTCTCTCTCTCTCTCACTCGACCTAACCCTAACCCTCTAGCAACACTCGTGGCGATGGCGTCGCCGCCATGGCCGCCGCCGTGCTCCGGCCGCCTCCGTGCTCCCCTGACTTCTCCACCTACCTGATCTAAACCGCCGCGCGACAATCTATCGATCAGTCCGCGTGGTTCCTTCGATTGCTTCCTCCTCTGGCGGATCACCTCCTCTCTGGATCTCGTGGAGAATCGCCTCCGGCGATTGGTGATCTCCGATGAGCTCCCGTCCTCGTCGTCGACGTGTGCGCACCTCCGAGACTGACATGGCGCGGGTGCTGCTCGCAACGCCTGTGCCGTCGTCTCCGGTGCTGTGCTACTGGTGGTGTTCGTCGGCGTAACGCCGGTGTCCTCCCTGGCTTTGCAGCTGCTATGGCCGCACGGGCACTGCCTCGCCATGCCATAGCCTCTGCCACCAGGCGCGGGTAAGGTTCTCTGCTCCTCCTCCTTCTCCTCTCCATGCCTGTGCGCCTCCCATGCTTCTGTGCTCCTTCTACCTCTTGCTCTACAGCCTTCTGATGATCCTATGATCATGCAGAGCCTTGCTGCTACTGCCTATGCTACCTATGCCTCTCTTCTCTACAAGCTCTGGCCAATTCACCAAGTCTTGGTTACTGGCCAGTGTGTGTTGCTTGCTGTTCATGCCACGTGTTGCTTGCTTACTACTCCTATCATGCTATGATCTTGCTATGCCATGCTGTACATGCTTATGAGCTTGCTTGTGCTTACTGGCATCTTATACTTGCTTGTCTAGGTGTACTGCTATGATCTGTGACACTTGTGAATGCCAGTGATGCCTGTGAGTTGCTTTTGTGCCTCCTGTGTAATCCAATGATCCATTGGATCAATCATTTCTTGTTGGCTAGCCTATCTGTGTGGCTTGACTTGATTCAATTGATCCATTTGATCAATTAAATGTCAGTGACTTGGTTGCTTACTGATGCTGCTGTTCAAGCATGACTATGCTACTGTATATGTGTGCTGCTGCTCTTCCTAGCTCACTGGACTTGATCCAGTAGCTATGATGCAGTGACATGTGCTGGTGTGCCTCACAGTGTGCTACTGTCAAAATATTGCATGGATTTGTTATGTATTCATGCTTGGATAAATTAATTAATGATGAACTGCTTATGCAGTAATGATTAAATAACTTGCTTTATATGAATTTGCTTTTCATGATTAATTGTCAAGCAAATGAAGTCTGAATCCATTTCTGGATAATGATGCTTTGTATTTGGCTTTGCTTTGGATGGTTCTATGTGTGATGTGACCTCAGTAGCCTTGCTACTAACAGGTTTCTCACATGGTTGGCTGGATCTTGTTGGCTACTCATCTTTGCTTGCATATTTGGGGATCATAAAGAATATGAATGCCAATATGCTTGCCTGTGAAGAATTCTAGGGTTTACTGATGGTTGCATGCTTAGGATTTTCTGTGTAGTCTTTGTTAGCTGCTAATCCTTGCAATACATCTACTGGTGCTGTCTGTGCATGAGATCTTGCTAGTATGTGCATCAGTGCATGATTTCTAGCTTCTGTGCACATGATCTGTATCTAGATGGTTTCTGTCTTAGTGGCTTCTAGACTGACAGTGATCCTTGGTGAAAACCAAGTGATGATTTACCCATTGAGCATCTGCTCAATCCCATGACATATGTCATGCATGATTTATGGATTAGATCCATGGGATCTTCTCCAGGAACTAGGTATACCTTGTTCCAGCTCCTAGAGTGAAATATTGTGTTGATGCCGACTTCTGGTTTGTGTGTGTCACAGCCCTTCACCTCCAGGTCTTGGTTGATCTTCTCAGGTCACCATGATTTCTGGTGGTTGAGTGGTTGTGTGTTGGTTGGTGCTGTTCTTGAGCAAGAACTGGATGAACTATCCTGCTCTATCTTCACCTTACCTTGTGAATCCTTATCTGGTCGACTGGGTACTGTTTCTAGGGTTTGTGCCCCTTTTATATGAGCTCTACTTCTGTTCTTGCAATGCCACACAGGCCTGGCTTGCTTTGGTGACTAAGCCTGTGCATTGCGTTGCTGTGGCTTGCTCAGCACACATGAGCTGTGTGCTCTCATATGCTGAAACTTGAGCCCCTGGTGGTGCTCAGGTTTGGTCTGCTGTTGCCCTTATCTTGTGCTGTCCAGGGCTTTGGACAAGCACAAGTGTGCAGGACAGTTGGTTCTGTCCAAACTGAATTCTGTCTAACACTTAACTCTCTGGCTAGTACTTGCTGTGTTATTTTGCAGGTTTTGAAGATGAATATGACCATGAAGATATATTTCAAGTCATTTAGCCTAGGTTTTTAGTTTAGGATCAGTATTGTAATCTTCATTTTCATTTCTGTTTATTGTTCTTTAATTCTTGTATCTAGAATCTTGTAAAGACAATGTAATCTGTGTTGTGATATCAATAAAACTCAAATTTTACTTATGAGCTTTTGATTTGTGTAAAGTTTATATTCTTGAATAAATGTGGTATTTATTATTCACTTTGAAAATCAAAGTCATTTGAATTCATAATTTGTATTTGAATTGTGAATTCAATTTCTATATTCATTTATACTTATTGTTTGATATTCTCAATGCAATCTTAATTGTCAAATGAAATCAATTCCCAAATCAACAAGATACAAAAGAGATCATGTCGAAATTTCCCTAACTCACATTGCCTAACCCTAATTGCAAAATAAGAGAGAACCTAGATCTCTCTTAGGTTTAGTTGCAATAAGGCGCGAAAATTTCCCCCGTTTTGCGATGAAATGCACATCCCATTTCTAAATCTACCATTCGTTGTTCCTATGTTCTGGGTTATTACAATTATAGAAAACTTCTCAATAGGGAATGGAATCCAATAGAGAACCACTTTGAACGAAAGTTGGGCCGTTGGCAAGGAAAGCTACTCTCATATGAAGATAGACTTGTGCTTATTAATTCCGTCCTAACCAGTCTACCGATGTTTATGTTATATTTTCTTGAAATACCTAAAGGGATAAAGAAAATATTAGATTTCTACATGTCAAGGGTTTTTTTTGTCAAAATGATGAGCATACGCGTAAATTTCGGCTGACTAGGTGGAACATTATTTGCCGACCTAAAGATCAAGGGGGTCTCGGGGTGGAGGTGTTAGATATCAAAAACAAATGTTTACTCAATATAAACTCTTAAATGAGGACTGAGAATGGAAGGAGTTGCTGCATAATAAATATCTCCGGACTCAAATGTTTTCACAAGTGACAACAAAACCCACCGATTCTCCTTTTTAAAAGGGGCTCATGGGAGTTAAGGATGAATTTTTCTCTCGCGACTCTTTCAAAGTCAGCAATGGTCAGAATACATGCTTTTGGGAGGACATATGGTTAGGTGACCAACCGCTAGTTAAGCAATACCCTTCGGTATATAACGTTGTTCGCGGGAGAAACGTTCTGGTTTTAGATGTTCTAAGGAGTAATCCTCTGAATATAGAATTCATGAGAACTTTATGTACTGATAAATGGGAGGTTTGGCTACTTCATCGCCTAATCAGGGTTAACTTGACGGAAGACACGGGTCTGGAAATTAACAACCAATGGAGTTTTTTCGGTCAAATCCATGTACGCATACATGATGAATGGTCATACGGTTTTCTTGCGCGAATATCTTTGAAAAATAAAGGTACCGCTGAAGATTAAGATTTTCATGTGGTTTTTTTTATAAAAAGTAATCCTCACAAAAGATAAGCTCGCAATTTCTTTTTGGAATGGGTGTAAGAAATGTGTTTTCCGTGACTCTATTGAAACAATAAACCATTTATTTTTCGATTGTTCCTTCACAAAGCTAATTTGGAGAACCATCCAGTATACTTTTGATATCCCTCCATCTGCCAATGTTAGAAATATGTTTGAAAATTGGCTAAATGGTGTTGATAAAATATCTAAAGGACAAATTCGAATGGGTATTTGTAATTTGATGTGCTACATGGAATTGTTGCAATGATATTGTCTTTAAAAGGAGCTTATCTGTATGGTTATGCACTGGTTTCACGAATAATCCTACCTATTACCGGAGGCTTAGCGTGCGCATATGGATTCTAGATGTAGCCGTCCGGAGAAGATTGCTCAAGATATCTACAACTAAGGCTGGACGTTCGGGCCGAGCTTTTGGCTCGGCCCGAGCTTTTCCTGGCTCGGCTCGTTTTGGGCTCAGCCCGCGTTAGACAGGGACCGAGCCGAGCCTACATTTCTGGCCCGTAGCGGGCTGAAAGCTCGCCTGGCTCGGCCCGAGCCAGCCCGAAAGCTCGCCAGATTTTTTTTTTGAATTCACGGGAAGGCCAAGGGAGAGAGAGTGGGCTGTTTTCTGGCCCATGAGCAGATCAAACGAACAGGGTAGGTCACGACTCACGAACTGTTCCTTGGCTACGGCGGGATCTACTGCTACCCGACGATACAGAGGGAAAGGAGGGGGACGAAGATGACCAGGACGTTCGCGTGCTCACCCTTGAAGCGTGGGAAGCGACGACGGCGGCGGAGGAGGACCACATCGCCGGCGCGAAGCTCGGCGTGCGGCGGCCGGAGTGGAAGGAGAACTCGATTTCCCGGAGGTTTACTGCGCCCCGGCTCGATTCCTTCGGCGAGGAAGGAGAGTATGACGCGGTGGATCTCCCGGTGGTCTTCGATCTGCTCCAGGAGGCTTCGATCACCGGCGACGCATCCAGAATTCACCATCTTCATCCGTTGGCATTATGGGCCCACTTGGCAGTGACTTAAGACGTTTGGCTCGCGAGCCAGCCCGAGCCAGCTCGAGTTTTCGTATAGCTCGAGCCGAGCTCATTTTTCCAGCTCGGGAGAGAAACGAGCCAGCCCGAGCCGAGCCGTTTTGGAGCGAGCCAAAGACTGGCTCGGATCGAGCCCAGCCCGAGCTGGCTCGTGTCCACCCTTATCTACAACACCAGGGTGGCTGGTAGCTTACTAAGAGATTGCAACTTGCATAAAGATCTTTTTCTTTTTATTTTTCGTTGGTTAACTTTTATGTACACCTTATGTGACTCATGAGTTGTTATAAATTTTAAACTATGCAATAAAACGACTGTGTGCATCAATTGATGCAGACGGTGCTCTCATTTCTAAAAAATATCATGTTATCCCCTTATTTCATGATGGCAGCTCCGGTGCAAAGCAGCATCTGAAATTTAGTTATTAACTAACAGTTACTGAATAAGTTACCGAATAACTCTGGATAAGAACTAATCTCTATTTGATATCAAATTGAATACATCTCTATTTGATATCAAATTGGTACTTTGCTATCATCACCTCTGCGTTCTGATTGCACCTCGCATTGATGTTGGATGGCCTGACTACCACCCTAGTCCAGCAATGCCAACATTGTAAATACACAATCCAGAGAATTGTCGAGATAGCGGGGGATAACGAGGCTCAGCTCTTCGAGGCACTGAGCATCCACGATGAACTCCAAAAGGTTCTTTCCAAGTATGAAGAGCTCAGAACCAGCGATGATTCCAAGCCTGAGCCAGAACCAGCGATGATTCCAGTCACCGTGGAGCCTGAGGAATCCCCCCGCGCCCCTGCGAGGAAATCAGCTGGATCACTACGGGAGAGCTGATTTTCGGGGGCATTTTAAAATGTCCCTATAAATAGAAAAAATGCCTCTAATCCCCGACTCCTCCAAGCGCTCGAGCCTTGTTGTGCTCGGCCTCGCCGACACCAAGACGCTACCCGTAACCCGTATACACGGCCGCGCTCTCGGGGCCCATCCCACCGGAGCTAGCCCGGTACGCCACATGCTCTCTGGCGCGCTTCCGTTGGTGTTTGGTCGCCGCTAACGAAATATCCTGCCTCATCGCACGGGAGCTTGGTCGGGGCCTGTCCAGCCTGCAGGTGCTGTTCGCGTGGCAGAACAGTTTCGAGATCGCCATGATCCATGGGCCGTTAATTTGGACCACTAGTAGCGGTGCTGCTCCGTTGATTGAGCGCGGTTCCTGCCGTAGCTTCGCCGAGGCTTGTTCATCCCGCCATCCGAACCACGCTCGCGTCAATGAAGAGCTTTCAGGCGTTCGACCTCTCGCGCAATTTCCCCAGCAACGTACGGTATTCTCATACCTGGTATACCGGGTCTTGAAATGGGCCTCAATCAATTAAATGTAGGGCTAAATATCCAATAGCCCAACTGAGTTTGAGGAGGAGGTTGTACTGGAGCAAGACCCCTAACTAGTAAGCCGCAAGAAGGCACAAAAGGTAGTTCCGTTTCATCAGAAGGATCTGTTTGTTTGGTAGAGGATGTCAACGTGGAATTGAGGGATAGAGACCGGAGATGGGGGCACCTGGCCAGCCAGCTGAGAAAAAGGTTTAACAGTTGCTTTTGTGATGTGTAGCAAGTCGATCAAGTTAACGTGAGTTGGACAAGAAGCTGCCAGCGGGATCATCCAGCCGGCCTTATCTCCGTCTTCTTCTTAAGCGTAGCCAAGCTAGCTAGCTGCCTGGTCCTTAATCATCCATCACTTTCACT
This sequence comes from Lolium perenne, assembly GCF_019359855.2. NCBI lineage: Eukaryota > Viridiplantae > Streptophyta > Magnoliopsida > Poales > Poaceae > Lolium > Lolium perenne. The sequence continues at coordinate 171,258,132 of NC_067244.2, forward strand.
CAACAATCCAGCAGTATTTGAGGGGCAATTCAGCCGAAGCAAATCGACACTCAGATGTCCAAGCTAGCTGAGAGAAAGCCCCCATCAGTCCGATGGATTGGAGATCTCATTACTTGCCCTCACAGGCACGCGCGCACGTACGTTTTGCGGCCGGCTGGCCGATTAAGGATGCGTTTGGTTCTCAGCCGATGGTTGCCTTACCAAATTATTGGCACGCCCGTGATACTTTCTGCTGTTTGGTTCAGTCCCAAATAATTGGCTAGCCCCAGCTCAGATCATGCGCTGCAGTGCAATTTTTTGCCAACGGCGGGCGAGACGTGGGCGGAGAAATCCTTCGCCAAAATTTTGGTCATGCCAGGATATTGGTAAGGCTGGTCCGGGCGTGAACCAAACGCACCCTAACTCCTCGTGATCTTGTCGCCTTGCCGTTCCTAACACTCCATGCTCTGAGATCAGTATACAATATCTTAGGTCGATCGGGACGGAATACTGCTGCACTTCAACGCGTGAAATAAATGAAGGATTTTGACCTGTGATCGAGAGGCATGTGATCATGTTGGCGGGCGGGAATTCAGAGGAGGAATTCAGCTAGCTCAATGGATATATCTTGGGAAAAGAATCCCGAATTCTAATTAGTGCCGGGGCACTCTGTTGTGTTACAGGGTGCTCCCCACCCGCGCCCTTCGATCTTCAGCTAACGGTGTATACCAAGCGGTGGCTTTTATGGGAAGTCTGTGGTGTACGTGGCCAGGCTGTCACGGAATAAATCCTCGTCTTCCTCTCGCCGCCTGTTCTTCATCGTCAAAACTCCATGTACAGTATCCCAAGTCCCGACACAGGAACCAGAGGTGGTGGACTGGTGATGGTGCGCATCTGACGACGCCCGCCCGGCCCCGGCACACTCAACCTCCGCCGGTGGCTCACCCGCTTGGCCCCGGCGCGCTCGACCTTCGCCGGCCACTCACCTGCCCGGCCCTTGCGCGCCGGACCTTCGCCGGCGATTCACCTGCTCGGCCCCGATGGAGTCGGCGCTCGACGCCGTCTTCCTTGCGCCGGATCTCGACCGCGTCGGCCGGATCAGGTACCTCCAGATCCGCTCGATTTTTGCACATCTAGTAATTTTACTTGTCAAACATGTAAGTATTGGGATGCAGATTCTACGAATTGGTGAGCTATCATGCTGGATGTATTTTTCGTAACGGGATCGTCTACTTTTCAATGTTTTCCCCTCAATTCTGGATACAGTATTGTAACTGGATGTAAGAGTACCAATTGTTTCCCCAATTTTGGATGTATATTTTTGCAACTGCATGTAATTTTCCTACATTTTTTACATTCCGAAGTGATGAAAAGCTCGAGATGTATTTTTTCCTCAATTGTAGATGAGAGTATGAGACTCGCGCATCTAAATGTATTTTTTTGTCATTTTCTACATCCAGACTCTTGAATGGATCAAGACATCAAACACTATTATGTTTTGTAATCCCAGTTTTGATGCATCTGGATGTATTTTTTTTTACCTCTTTTCGACATCCATCAGTGCAATTTTTACATCCTAATTAGATCACAAACTAGTTGTTATATACTTCTTGAGGATATAATTTTTACAGCGGTGGATAAAGTTTTTGGGAAAATTGAAGAACAAAGGGGAGTGCTAGAATTATTTTTTCCTTCTCGGAAAAGCGGGGACCGTTGCATGTGACTAGCGGGGGTTTTCTGGTAGAAGACACTTTTGGACAGGAAAGACCTCGCCCGTCACTATCAACTTGCTATTTTAGGAAATTTTTAATTCAGACAAGGGGAGCACTCCGGTAGACTAACCGGTGCTATAGCACCGTGTAGCATCGTCCGAAAAGAATGACTATGTCAATGGACACACACACACACAAAGCGCGTGATATGCATGTTTGTAAGCTACAACTACACTCACACCACAGATCAGAGGAGAAGCAAGGATCAACGCAAGGAAATTGTTATTTTGCTCGATTTAACCTCCCAACCACCCCCGAGCAGATCCTCCGGCACTGCCCGTTAACATAACATTACAACACCTGTCTTCCTCTTACGCACGCAACACCAGGGGCGGACCCAGAACAAGAAAACCCCGGGGTCACTCTTTAAGTCATGCATATTTTGTACCTAGATTTGGGGGTGTCACACACTAGAAATGAACAAAATTTACCAAGAAAAACAATTTCAACCCGGTGTCCTGTGACACCTGGTAGCATAACCTAGGTCCGCCCCTGCGCAACACTACTTATAGGCGAGGCGACGACGTGGTCAAGTCCTAGTGTCCCACTCGTTCCCAGCGTAGCGCGTAGCGGGCCGCCTTTCTCTCCTGGGCCTTGACCTTGGTGGGCTTCCTTGCGTGCTGTCAGCCTCGTCGCCCTCCTGGTCGCTGACAATCCCCCGCTGTTGAGAACCTGCTTGTCCCCAAGCAGGGGCTGTCTGGAAATGCTGCTGGAGCGAGTCACGATCCTCCCAGGTCGCCTGTGCCGCTGGCAAGCCACTCCATTGCACGAGGACCTGAGCTACGGTCCGGTGTCCAACCTGCCTCGCACGCTGCTGGAGGATACGAACAGGAAATCTGAACAGATCATCAGGAGAGGGAAGCTGGGGTAGTACCTGTCGTGGCGGTCCAATGCAGGGTTTCAGCTGAGACACATGGAACACTGGGTGAACACGGCTTGATTCGGGCAACTTCAGTTTGTAGGCGACTTTACCAACGCGCTCAATAATCTGGTAAGGGCCGAAGAACTTGAAGGCGAGTTTCTGATTCGCTCGTCGAGCTACAGAAGATTGGATGTAGGGCTGGAGTTTAAGGAACACCTCTTCCCCCACAGCGAACTCTCTTTCTGTCCGATGCTTATCAGCCTGCGCCTTCATACGCTGCTGCATTCTCAACAAGTGTTGTCTCACTGAGTTCAGAATGACCACACGTTCCTGTAACCACTCATTCGTATCCCCAGAAGCAATAGAATCGGTAGCCGTGATGCCAAAATATCGGGGCTGGCGGCCGTAAAGCAACTCGAAAGGTGATTTACCTAATGAAGCATGCCAGTTGGTGTTGTACCAGAATTCGCAGAGGGAAATCCATTTGGCCCAATGCTGCGGGTGCGCACTGATGAAACACCTGAGATAGCATTCAACAGACTGATTCACCCGTTCCGTTTGCCCATCTGTCTTGGGATGATTAACAGTGCTCATTTTTAAGTTCGTACCAGTGGCTTTGAACACAGACTGCCAGAACTGGCTGGTGAAAACGGGGTCACGGTCCGAAATGAGGTTCTGTGGCATACCATGGAGGCGGTACACGTTGTCGACAAATACTTCCGCGATCTTGCCAGCATTGTAGGGGTGTCGAACTGGAATAAAGTGGGCGTACTTGGTAAGCTTATCCACGACCACCAAGAGACAATTGTATTGTCTGGATGTAGGCAACCCATCAATGAAATCCATTGTAGCAGTTTCCCAAGGATCTGATGGAATTGGTAGAGGTTGCAGGAGCCCGGCTGGTGGTATGCGTTCTGGCTTAGCTTGTTGACAGGTACGGCAAGAGCGCACGTATTCCCGAGTCATATGCTTCATCGTGGGCCATTTGAACAGAGCGATTAAGCGACGGTAGGTGACTGGGAAGCCAGAGTGCCCCCCTTGTGGACTGTCATGGAAAGCTGAAATAATGCGAGTCTGCAGCTGCTCATCCTTGCCAACCCAGATCCTTCCTTGATAACGGAGGATGCCATGGTCGAGGGTATAGTGCTCATCTGCTAATGGCGCTATTGCCAGCTTCTGCAAGAGATTCTGAGCATGAGCGTCCTCATCGTAGCTGGTTTGGACTTCTGCAAGCCAGGTGGGCTGCACAGTTGTAATTGTCATCAGCTGTGAACTATCTGGCGGCTTCCTTGACAAAGCATCAGCTGCAGCATTAAGGATTCCTTTTTTGTAGAGGATTTTGTACTGGAGGCCCATCAGCTTGGTGAGAACTTTTTGTTGCCACTCAGTGTGGAGCCGCTGATCTGTGAGGTGGGACAAACTTTTGTGATCAGTTCTTATGATGAACTCACCAATCTGGAGATATGGTCGCCACTGCTGAACTGCCAGAAGGATAGCCAAGTACTCCTTCTCGTACACAGACAAACCCCTGTTCCGAGGTCCAAGAGCACGACTGACATAAGCAAGGGGGTGCCCTGACTGTGACAGAACTGCCCCAATTCCCACATCACAGGCATATGTTTCGATGACGAACTGCTCCGTGAAACTGGGTAGAGCCAAGACTGGTGCAGTGATCAGCGCTTGCTTGAGAGCTCGAAAAGCTACTTCTGTATCACCTGTCCAAAGGAAATGAGCACCCTTACGCAGCAACTGTGTCAGTGGCTGACTGATAACTGCATAGTGTTTGATGAATTTCCTGTAATAACCTGTGAGCCCCAGGAATCCCCGCAATTCCTTCAAGTTTTGGGGAACTGGCCAGGAGTCAACTGACTGAATTTTCGCAGGGTCGGTTGCTACTCCAGCTGCCGAAATTACATGTCCTAAGTAATGCACTTGTTCCTGTGCAAAGGCGCACTTCGACAATTTCACTTGCCACTGGTCGCGCTGTAAGATCTGCAGAACAGCTTCCAAGTGCTGCAGGTGGTCAGAGTAGTTCTTGCTGTATATTAAGATATCATCAAAGAAAACTAGAGCGAATTTGCGGAGCACTGGCGCCAGAGTGGCATTCATTGCATGCTGAAAAGTTGCCGGTGCGCCAGTCAGGCCGAATGCCATCACTCGAAACTCATAGTGACCATTGTGAGTCTGAAACGCAGTCTTGTGTTCTTCACCGGGAGCGAGACGAATTTGGTGATAACCAGCCTTTAAATCCAGCTTGGAGAACCAGCGAGAACCAGCGAGCTCGTCAAGTAAATCGTCTATGACTGGCAATGGGTATTTTCCTTTGACTGTTAAAGCATTGAGGGTGCCGGTAATCAACGACCAAGCGCCATGTCTTATCCCCTTTCTTTACCAAGAGAACTGGGGATCCAAAGGGGCTAGTGCTCAGCTGAATTACACCCTGATCGAGTAGCTCCTTAACCTGCTTCTCTATTTCTGTTTTTAATTCTGGTACCACTCGATATGGCCGCATAGAAATTGGCCTAGCACCTGGTATCAAGGGAATGTGGTGGTCATACTGTCGCCTGGGTGGTAATCCTTCAGGTGTAGCAAACACGGGACTGAACCGATCTAACAATGCCTGTACCTCTGATGGAATAGGGGCAGGCTCAGTTCTCGGAGCCTCGTGGATCAAGTTCAACTCGACAATTGCATGCGTACACAGATGGTCTCCTTCACCTTGCAGAACAACCAGCTTGCCATTCTTTGGAACAGCGATCCATCCCTGGCTCCAGTGAGTAAACATGGGACTATACTTTCCCAACCAGTCCAGGCCAATGATACCATCGTAACTGCCCAATTCCAATACCTTGAAATCATCCTGAAAATCAGTTCCTTGAGCTGTCCAAGTGAGTGCTGGAAAATATTCACAGCAAGGCAACATTGCTCCACCAGCTACCTTGACCTTCATCGTGCGAGGAAGTGCCATTCTGCCAGACATTCCGTCTGCCTTCTGTCTGTCGATGAAGCAAGAGGAACTGCCCGAATCAACAAGGAATAAAAGGAATTGCCCTTGGATTTCAACCTTGAGTAGCATTGTTTTAGGAACTGTCATCGACGTGTCGAGGGCTGCTGCGGACAACATCATCAGGTGTGGGTCTTGTTCATTTTCCTCTGTACTGGCGTCCTCTAGGTCTTCCTGGTTACTGGACTGCATGTATTCCACCATTTCCTGAACGACGTGGAGCTGCACAGTGTTCTTACATTGGTGTTCTCGGTTGTACTTCTCTCCACAAGTGAAGCACAAATTCTTCGCTCTCCGATAGGCTCGGAGACTCTGCCATTTGTTCTCCGTAGCTGACTGTTGGTGCTCAGCATTCTTCTTCGCCTCGACCTTCGGTGAAACCCAACGAGCTGGTGGTGGAGGTGGTGCTTGCGAACTTGCAGGGAATATGCTGTCCTTCGAGGTGGTATATATGGTGGAGCACCGGCCACTGTAGGACCACATTCCTCGCCAAGTTCCTCATACAGCAACGCCAGAGAATAAGCCGTGTCGAGGTCACGCGGTTGCTGAATAGCAACAAGGATACGAACACCGGGCTGCAGACCGTCAATGAACTTAGTGGTGTAGTGCACTGGATCCGGATGCATTTCATAAGCACTAATCTGATCCATAAGAGCTGAGAATCGAGACACATAATCCTCCCCTGTGGTAATCTGCCCAATATGAATCAAGCGCCTGACGAGAATAGCATGTTGATTACGGCAAAATCGTGCCAACACTGCTGCTACAAACTCTGTCCAAACTGACTGACGGTGTTGATGCAGATAAGACTCCAACCACGTTGCTGCTGCCCCAACAAACTGATCAGATGCGGAAGAAACCCAGAGCGTCGTCGGTGTCTGCCATCGCTGGAAATAATCCTCACATCGTCGTTGCCACAATTTGGGGTTGGATCCGTCAAATTGCGGCAGATCCACGCGCGGAGAGTGTTGCAAGTCAGTACTCTGAGGTGGATTGTAACGGGACGATGAAGATCCAGGAAGGAAGGAATCATGTCGCGTACCTCCTCCCGGAGGAGATATGTGGTTAACACATACCGTCCCCCGGTTGTCGAACGTCCTGCGGTGCCCATCCGGGCCGGCGGTGCCTCCTCCAGGCTCGAGGTGATGCGGAGCGGAGGGATCACGCGCCCCTGTGGAGGAATCGGCGCGGGAGATGTCGTCGATCGCTGTTGTGAGTTGCGCGATCTCGGAACTGAGGGTGGTGCGGACGGCATCAAGCTCCCCACCAAGATGGGCCTTGACGCCTGCCAGATCCGAGGAAAGCGTGGCCATACCAGCGTCGACGGTCTTGAGCTGGGCACGGGTGTCGACGACGAAAGGCTGGAACGTGTCGAGAACCTCCTTCTTGTAGTGGACGAAGCGGCGCTCGTACTCCTCGGCTGTGTCGGCCTTCAAGAGCTCATAGAGAGCTCGTGACTCCGGCGAGATCTCATCCATCACCTCGGATCGGCGGCGAATGGAGAAACGAGTGGCGTGGTATGGGTGGGGAACTCCAGATCTAGAACTGGGGAAAAAAAAATTTCGAACGAGGCTCTGATTACCAATTGTAAGCTACAACTACACTCACACCACAGATCAGAGGAGAAGCAAGGATCAACGCAAGGAAATTGTTATTTTGCTCGATTTAACCTCCCAACCACCCCCAAGCAGATCCTCCGGCACTGCCCGTTAACATAACATTACAACGCCTGTCTTCCTCTTACGCACGCAACACTACTTATAGGCGAGGCGACGACGTGGTCAAGTCCTAGTGTCCCACTCGTTCCCAGCGTAGCGCGTAGCGGGCCGCCTTTCTCTCCTGGGCCTTGACCTTGGTGGGCTTCCTTGCGTGCTGTCAGCCTCGTCGCCCTCCTGGTCGCTGACAATGTTAGATGTTGGTTAGCAGCGGAAGGAGATGTTTGCACTTGCAGCTAGCAGCTGGTGCATACCCCAGCTGAGGAGCCACTTCAGCGCCAGTACGTTGGACAGCTGCCTTGCTCATTTTATTTCCTTCTCGTAATAACTACATACCCTCTCCGTCCCTAGTTGGAGCATACAAACAGTAAGGCTCATTTCCGCCTTTGATTGCATGTGTGCAATGCAATTGCTCTGACTCTATCTCCCAGCCCGGACACGACATGCATCTAGAACATCAGAGAACAAACTGGACCGACACCATACAACTCTACAAAAGAAGAAGAAAATTGCTTGCCTTCTGGTTTCTGAACGAAGATGACTGCCGTACAGGCGTAAACTGGGTCAAGAAGATGAGCGCCGAGCGAGGAACTGTCTCTACCTACGCACAACGAGTCAACGACGGAGCGACGGAAGCACTGTCTTGGCCCAAGTCCAGCGCCATTGCCCTCGTCGCTGACCTTACCTTGGCGCCGAGTGGCTTGGCACCTACGTGCTTCTGTGTTGTTTTCTCCATTACACGAGGAATCGCGCGATGAGGACATAGTCGAGTCCTAGTGATGGTGTACCGAGTGTGAAAACAGTTGGACATATGGAAACAGTGTGAAAACAGTTGAAAAAAGTTAACGGGAAGGTCTAAATGGTTGTAGAGATCGTGGCATTTTACGCAGACTTTCAGTTCACAGTGGGTTTTCTTTTCCCGGTGCCTCACATGCCTATGCCTAAAGCAGTAAAGCCCATGTTTCGGAGTAATTGGCATAGTGGATAGAAAAGGTTGGGAATTGAAGATCCAATTAGTTGAATGGGGATTTTGAGGGTTAGAGAAACCTGGCGTCACTCAGGTGCGGGCATAAAGAGATGATGAGGCTATGAGGAGTAGAGGTGTGGACTATTTAAGTTCTTTCTTGTGGATCGATGTGGCCATGTGGGTGTTTAAACCCTTGAGTTCAGAGCGGACATAATGTAAATGGTTGTGTGGACAGGGGTACTACCTGCCCAATGGTCAGATAGTTCATGCAATCTTGTGTGGACAGGAGTATGTAATAGGACCTATAACACGTCGGCTCATGTGTATTCAAGCTACCAACTAGCTACGTAGTATAAGCTATTCATATACATGTCGGCCGCATGAACATGTATAGCTCTAGCTGGAGGTTGGTTTACTGATTAAAAGTCTATCTACCACAATTGCCACAAAACAAACCTATAATGAGCTTATAACACAACATTTTTTTAGTGTGGACAAATGGAGCCGAGCTACATGTAATCCTTTTTTGAAAAATTCAAAAACGATATTTAAACTTTCAAATAAATCCTATATGTAGACAATGATGTATTCTACAAGTGTGCAAAATATTAACAGGGAATACTTTGTATTTGGGGTATGAAAAATTATGGATCTGAGGTACTCAGTGGGGCAATTTTTCAAACCTCTGAATTGGTCGAAATTTGTTACTCTTTCTGTAGCTAAGAGTATAGGGTATTTCACATTAAGATTTTACATGTTGGTAGAATACAAAATTGATTACACATGCGGTTTCCGGGGGTAAACTGCTTCTGCATTTCACTCCCTCCCCACCACCTTCGGGTAACTCTGTCATCCCCTCCCCTCCCTCCCCCGCCAAATAACCAGCATCGGATCCACCTCTAAAGCACCGATCTACATACCACTAAAGTATGGTTGGTCAATTCATTGTCCGAGGCACATTTTGTGCCTCCATGCGCCACAGAGCATCCTCGTTGGCTGGCCGCGCTCGTGTGTCCGAAGTTGAGTGCCGTTGCGGTGCCCTCTTCCTCCGACATGCATCGTTTCCTGTGTGGGCAGGGTTCCCGAGCCATGGTGCCTCCCATGCAAATGACGCCGATATATACATTGTTGTATTGTGATCCAAATTCATATACTAAAGGGAGGCTACGGTACGGATCGTTGGCACCGCCTATATATACATCTTGTAAGCTGCCGGCTAGGGTTTATCAGATTATAAGATAACCCACGGCGTTTGTAAACACCTCCCGATATAGTGAAGTTTTGCTGGCTGGCGCCCGTGGTTTTTTCCCCTTCTGTGTTGGAAGGGGTTTTCCACGTTAAATCTTGTGTCCCCTGCGTGTGTTCTTGTTTCGTTCTTTGTTATTTGTTTGTCGCTTTTATAACAAGTGGTATCAGAGCCCGTGTTTCAATCTAGGGTTTTGCGACATGTCTTCCTTGAAGTTCGATCTACCGCAGCTGGATTACACCACGAGATTTTCTCTGTGGCAAGTGAAGATGAGGGTGATACTTACCCAATCTTCTGATCTGGATGAAGCTCTTGATGGTTTTGGCAAGAAAGATGCCAAGACCTGGACCGACGATGAAAAGAGGAAAGACCGTAAGGCTTTTTCATTAATTCAGCTTCATCTATCCAACAATATCTTGCAGGAAGTGCTGGCTGAGAAATCCGCAGCGGCGCTGTGGTTGAAACTGGAATCGATCTGCATGTCCAAAGATCTAACCAGTAAGATGCACGTGAAGATGAAGTTGTTCTCGCACAAGCTGCAAGAAGGTGCGTCAATGATGAATCACCTATCGATCTTTAAAGAGATCGTTTCTGATTTGCTATCCATGGAGGTAAAATATGATGATGAGGATCTAGCTCTTATACTGTTAGTCTCGTTGCCTAATTCTTTTGCGAATTTTCGAGACACCTTGTTATACAGTCGTGATGAACTAACCCTTGCCGAAGTTTATGAGGCCCTCCAGCAGAGGGAAAAGATGAAATCTATGGTGCAGGCAGAGGGTTCGTTATCTAAGGCAGAAGCACTGCAGGTCCGAGGCAGGACCGAGAACAGAAACAACAACTACAACAACTACAACAGAGATAAGAGCAAGACCGACAGAGGTCGCTCAAAGTCCAAGGGACGAGATGGTAAGTTCTGCAAGTACTGTAAGAAAACTAGCCACAATATTGATGATTGTTGGAAGTTGCAGAACACAGAGAAAAGAAACGGTACTTACCAACCGAAAAACAAATCTGAGGGTGATGGTAAGGCTGCTGTTATTTCCAGTGATAATTCTGATGGCGATTGCCTAGTTGTGTTTGCTGGTTGTGTTTCTGGTAATGATGAGTGGATCCTTGATTCTGCATGTTCGTTTCATATTTGCTGTAACAAAGACTGGTTCAGTTCTTATGAGTTTGTGCAGAGTGGAGATGTTGTGCGTATGGGAGATAACAACCCACGTGAGATCGTGGGCATTGGCTCCGTTCAGATCAAGATGCATGATGGCATGACACGCACTCTGACAGATGTGAGACACATACCTGGCATGGCCAGAAATTTGATCTCTCTCAGTACCCTTGATGTTGACGGGTACAAACACTCCGGTTCTCGCGGAGTTCTGAAGGTATCAAAAGGTTCTCTCGTTCACATGATTGGTGATATGAATTCTGCAAAGTTATATGTTCTTAGAGGTAGCACTTTGTCTGGTATTGCTGCTGCTGTTATTCCTGATGAACCTGGTAAAACTAATCTGTGGCATATGCGTCTTGGACATATGAGTGAACATGGCATGACAGAATTGCACAGGAGAGACCTGCTAGATGGCTGCAATTTGAGTAAGTTTGAGTTCTGTGAGCACTGCATTTTTGGTAAGCATAAAAGAGTTAAATTCAATGCTTCCGTTCATACCACTAAAGGGATTTTAGATTATGTACATGCTGATGTGTGGGGGCCTTCCCGCAAGACTTCTCTTGGTGGTGCAAATTACATGCTTACTATCATAGATGATTACTCCAGAAAAGTGTGGCCTTTCTTTCTGAAACATAAATCTGATGTGTTTGATGCTTTTAGAAAGTGGAAGTTATGGTAGAGAAGCAAACAGAAAAGAAAGTTAAATTGCTTCGTACTGACAATGGCATGGAGTTTTGTTCTACTATTTTCAATGATTATTGCAGCGACGAAGGCATTGTCAGGCACCACACCATCCCATATACTCCTCGGCAGAATGGTGTGGCGGAGAGGATGAACAGAACCATCATCTCCAAGGCTCGCTGCATGTTGTCTAATGCTGGTATGCATAGACGTTTCTGGGTTGAAGCAGCCTCCACCGCCTGTTACTTGATAAACAGGCCACCTTGTATTCCGCTTGATAAGAAAACTCCTATTGAGGTATGGTCTGGTTCACCTGCTGATTATTCACAGTTGAGAGTTTTCGGTTGCACTGCTTATGCTCATGTTGATAATGGAAAGCTAGAGCCTAGGGCTGTTAAGTGTGTGTTTCTTGGTTATGGTTCAGGTGTTAAGGCATACAAGTTATGGAATCCTGAAACTAAGAAAGTTTTGCATAGCAGGAATGTTGTCTTTAATGAGGCTGTTATGTTTTACAAGAGTTCATCTACAGATGTTACTGATGTTGTTGATTTTTCTGATAACTGATGATGAACAACAGAGGATTAGCGTGCAGGTGGAGCACGTGGAGGAGAAAGAAAATGATGTTGCTGAAATTGATAACATTGTTGTTCAGCACTCACCACCTGTTTTGCAGCAAACAAATAGTTCCATTGCTGCTGATAGACCGAGGCGTAACAAAGGTCCACATCCTCGTTTAATTGAAGAATGTAATCTTGTTCATCATGCTATGAGTTGTGCTGAACAGGTGGAGCATGATACTGAACCTGCTACATATACTGAGGTCGTTGCATCCGTTGACCGCGTGAAGTGGATTTCTGCTATGCAAGAGGAGATGCAATCGCTTGACAAGAATGGCACATGGGATGTTGTGCCCTTGCCTAAACAAAAGAAGGTTGTCCGCTGTAAGTGGATATTTAAAAGAAAGGAAGGTTTGTCTCCTAATGAGCCTCCGAGGTATAAGGCAAGGTTAGTAGCAAAAGGTTTTAGCCAAATTCCAGGTATTGATTATAATGATGTATTCTCTCCGGTTGTGAAGCATAGTTCCATTCGTGCATTCTTTGGTATTGTGGCTATGCGTGATCTCGAGCTTGAGCAGCTAGATGTAAAGACTGCTTTTCTGCATGGTGAGCTTGAGGAGGAGATATACATGGACCAGCCTTAATGTTTTGTTGTGCCTGGTAAGGAGGATCTTGTTTGCAAGTTGAAAAGGTCCCTTTATGGTTTGAAACAGTCTCCAAGACAGTGGTATAAAAGGTTTGATTTATTTATGCTTGCACATGAGTTTAAGAGATCTAAGTATGATAGTTGTGTTTATATCAAGTTTGTTAATGGATCACCAATATACTTGCTGTTATATGTTGATGATATGTTGATTGCTGCCAAGAGCAAGAAAGAGATCACTACTTTAAAGTCACAGTTAAGTAGTGAGTTTGAGATGAAGGATCTTGGTGCTGCTAAGAAAATACTAGGTATGGAAATTACAAGAGACAGAAAATCTAGTGTGTTATTTCTTAGTCAGCAAAATTACATTCAGAAAGTTTTTCATCGTTTTAATATGCATGATGCAAAGCCTATTAGTACACCAATTGCTTCTCACTTCAAATTGTCAGCATTGCAATATCCTAGTACTGATGAAGATATTGAGTACATGTCTCGAGTTCCATATTCTAGTGCTGTTGGTTCTTTGATGTATGCCATGGTTTGTTCTCGTCCTGATTTATCATATGCTATGAGTTTGGTTAGTCGATACCTAGCTGATCCTGGTAAAGAACATTGGAGAGCTGTTCAGTGAATTTTCAGGTACCTTCGTGGCACATCTAAAGCTTGCTTGAAGTTTGGCAAGACCGGTGAGGGACTCGTAGGCTATGTGGATTCAGATTTTGCTGCCGATTTGGATAAGAGAAGATCCCTCACAGGTTATGTGTTCACTGTTGGTGGATGTGCTGTGAGTTGGAAGGCAACGTTACAATCTGTTGTTGCCCAATCTACGACCGAAGCAGAATATATAGCAATTAATGAAGCTGGTAAAGAGTCTGTTTGGTTGAAAGGTTTGTATGCTGAGCTTTGTGGAGATGATTCTTGCATTAACTTGTTTTCTGACAGTCAAAGTGCAATATACCTTACTAAAGATCAAATGTTCCATGAGAGGACAAAACACATTGATATATAGTACCATTATATTCGCGACATTGTTGCTCAAGGTAAACTGAAGGTATGCAAGATAAGTACTCATGATAATCCTGCTGATATGATGACAAAGCCAGTTCCTGTTTCCAAGTTTGAGCTTTGCTCAAGCTTGGTTGGTATAACTGTTTAGCCCAAGTGGCTGTTGGCGCCAGCAAGTGTTTTTCCTTTGTTGTTCAGGAGATTGTTGAAGTTCATGCTACAAGATGGAATTTGTCTCAAGGTGGAGTTTGTGTATTGTGATCCAAATTCATATAGTAAAGGGAGGCTAACTTCTGACGAGCGGAGCGAGGCCCGTCGCCGGAGGCTTAGGCCGAAGCGTAGCGTAGTCAGAAGTTAGCCCACGTCGTGCCCTGCAGGGATGCCTGCGGGGGGTGCGGGGGACGGCAGCCCCCCGCGGTACGGTACAGATCGTTGGCACCGCCTATATGTACATCTTGTAAGCCGCCGGCTAGGGTTTATCAGATTATAAGATAACCCACGGCGTTTGTAAACACCTCCCGATATAGTGAAGTTTTGCTGGCTGGCGCCCGTGGTTTTTTCCCCTTCTGTGTTGGAAGGGATTTTCCACGTTAAATCTTGTGTCCCCTGCGTGTGTTCTTGTTTCGTTCTTCGTTATTTGTTCGTCGCTTTTATAACATACATGGAGTTCGCGGTCTGCTAAGTGGGCTCCCCACACCCCGTCATTGCCAACGTGCATGCAACTGACATCCTCACCCGCCGCCGCGGAGGAAGACTCCTCCGATGATGAAATGCCCTCACGTCGCGGAGCGGGGGGCTCCGTTACTTGGAGGTCGCCCGGCGCCGCTCCCTTGCCACCGCCGTCTCCAACTTTGGGACTATGTCAAGTGCCACTGATACGTCAGAAACATATCAATGAACGTTGTTATTTATTGTTATAGTCCATCATATTAGGAGTCATTACTAGTGTTTTTAATGATTTACAGGGTTTTCCATGAAATCTCATTATTTGTTAGTATCTAATACTGGGAGGCAGAAAAACTTTCTATCACTATTTTTAGCTTTTAAGGATCTAGGAACTCCAAAAGAGATAGGCAAAATGCCTATCAGAAAAAACTGTGTGAACTTCCAACTTCCGTCGAGACAAAAGAAGGGTTTAAGGCAATGATGCATAAACCGTAATAGAAAAGCAACACAAAGTTATCCATCATGTAAATACTTTTCTCTCCTTAGGGCATCTCCAGCGGCGCGACGTGAGCGACCGTTTGCGTCCGCCTTGACCGAAAATGCGTCTGGCACCCTCTCCAGCGGCGCGACGCAAAGTGATCGGGCTGTTCGCGGAGACGCAAACCTGCCGCAAATATGCGCCAGGTTTGTGTCTCTGCGGACGCGCAAAGTGTCTGCTCGCGTCTCCACCAGGCCCGCCTGGCAGCGAGTCTGCATCGAGGGCATCGCTTCAGCGTTCAGCGCTTCCGCGTCTGTGCCGCAACCTCCGCGCCGATCCGGCGTACGCCATCGACTCCGACAGTTGGCGTACATATCTGTCGACCGAGACGGATAAGAGAAGAAGGGCGGGCTTCATGAGCGATAGGGATTTTCCCTTCGGGGCTGCACCGCCGACTCGTCCACGAAGACAGGAGGCGCCGAGGCGTCGTCAGCAGGCGCCGACGCGCGCGCAGCACAACGACGACGACGACCACGATGACCATGACGACGATGCCTACGCCGCCTACGACGATGAGGACGACTACATCGAGGCGCTCACGTACCATAACGAGGAGGTGAAGGACGACAGTGACGACTACGTCGCGGTCGTCTTCCACGAATGGCAGCATGCCGTGGCGGAGGGCCGCATTTTCGAGTTCCCGGAGAACATGACGGACGACGAGATGGCGAAGCTCGGCATCCTCGTCTCCGAGAACGACGCGCTTGTGCAGCCGCCGCTGCCCCGCTACGCCACCGGTGTCATGCCGCCGGGCCTGTCGGAGGATGAAGCCCTTCGACTGGCACTACAGGACTCGGCGGCGCCACAACCGCAGCCCTGGGTGCCTCCTCCACCGCCGCCACAGCCGCAGCCCTGTGCCTCCTCCACCGCCGCCACAACCATATCCCTGGGCGCCTCCACCGCCGCCACAGCCGCAGCTCTGGGCGCCTCCACCGCCGCCACAACCGCAGGTCTAGGCGCCTCCACCTCCAGCACCGTCGGCGCGCCCGACATACGCTCCCCCGGATGGCAACTGGCCGTGGGCGATACCGGAGCTCATCGTGCTCGACAACGACGAGGAGCAGCACTAGGCGTTAGGTTTTTTTTCATGTTTTAACTATGTAAATTATGTTTCATGTTTTAAAAAAATGATTCGGCCAAAAAATGCGTTGTGCCGCTGGAGCCACCCCCGATGCAAACAGACGCGCGGTCGATTTCGACCATTTCAACCGACGCAAACGGACGCGCGTGGACGCTAAAATGCGTCGCTGGAGATACCCTTATCTAATCAAATGACAGAACACCTGCATTGTTCCGAAAATACGCAGTCGCACCCGGGTTCTGAAGTACCCAAGTTACTGTAGCGACGGCAGTAGGGCACAAAAGGTAGTTCCGTTTTCTCAGCAGGATTTGCTTGATTGGTAGACGATGTCAACGTGGAAATGAGTGATAGGGACCGGAGAGGGTGCACCTGGCCAGCCAATTAGGGAAAAGGAGCTGCCAGCAGGATCATCCAGCCGCCCTTATCTCCGGTAGAGAGATGCAATGCTCGATGTATTGATCGGATGCATATGACGATACATATATAGGGCACGTCCTCGACTATACAAGAAAGGAGGCGTGCCCACTAATAAATACAAAGATATGTATCGCTAATTTACACAGATATGTATCTCAACACCCTCCCGCAGTCGAAGCGTTGCCTGGTCGAACGCATAGACTGGACCGAAACTCCTGAAATGATGTCGTAGGGAGACCCTTGGTCATGATATCGGCAAATTGTTGGGAGGTGGGCACATGAAGTACTCGAATGTGTCCAAGGGCCACCTGTTCCCGAACAAAGTGAATGTCCAGCTCAATGTGCTTGGTGCGGCGATGGTGGACCGGGTTGGCGGAGAGGTAGACGGCGGAGACGTTGTTGCAGTAGACCATGGTGGCTTTGGCGATAGGATATGAGAGCTCAACGAGGAGTTGCCGGGAAACCTCAGCAACCGCGTTAGCAACAGCCCGGTACTCCGCTTCGGCGCTGGAGCGAGAGACCGTGGGTTGTCTCTTAGACGACCAGGAGATGAGCGAAGGTCCAAAGTAGACGTAGTAGCCAGACGTGAAGCAATGCGTGTCGGGGCAGCCGGCCCAATCGGCGTCCGAGTAGGCGACGATGTCCGTGGCGGTGGAAGCGTGGAGGAAGAGGCCAAAGTCCATGGTGCCACGAATGTAGAGGAGGATCCGCTTGACCGCAACCCAATGAGGATCACGTAGAGCGTGCATGTGAAGGCACACCTGCTGAACAACATACTGCAGCTCGGGGCGAGTCAAGGTGAGGTACTGCAGAGCACCGACGATGGAGCGATAAGATGACGCGTCCGTGGCCAAGGAACCATCCGTGGCGGAGAGCTTGGACTTCGTGTCGACCGATGTGGTCGCGGGTTTGCAATTAAGCATACCGGCGCGGTCCAGAAGCTCGTGGGCGTACTTGCGCTGATGAAGGAAGAAGCCGTCGGGGCGACGTATGACCTCGATGCCGAGGAAGTAGTGCAGGGGCCCCAAGTCCTTGAGGGAAAACTCGGCGCGAAGACGCTCGGTGAGCTGTCGCAGTAGGTCCGTGGAGGTGGCCATTAAGATGATGTCGTCGACGTAGAGCAGAATGTACGCGGCGGTGGCGCCGTTGTTGTACACAAACAGCGAGGCATCGGAGCGGGTGGAGCGGAAGCCGAGTTGGTGAAGAAATGTTGCGATGCGCTGGTATAACGAGCGCGAGAGCAGGCACACATGGTCGGGGTGGGCACTGTCGACAAAACCCGTGAGCTGCTGGCTCCTGTAGATGGTTGTGAAGGAAGGCGTTGAAGACGTCCATCTGATGCACGGGCCATGCACGGGAGACCGCGAGCTGAAGAACGGTCCGGATCGTCCCAGGCTTGACGACCGGGGCGAAGGTGTTGGTGAAGTCGACGCCGGCGCGTGATACGTCTCCAACGTATCGATAATTTCTTACGTTCCAAGCTTGTTTTATGATGATACTCACATGTTTTACACATACTTTATGTCATATTTATGCATTTTCCGGCACTAACCTATTAACGAGATGCCGAAGAGCCAGTTGCTGTTTTGTGCTGTTTTTGGTTTCAGAAATCCTAGTAAGGAAATATTCTCGGAATTGGACGAAATCAACGCCCAGGGGCCTATTTTTCCACGAAGCTTCCAGAACACCGAAAGGGAACCGAAGTAGGGCGACGAGGCGCCGCCACACTAGGGCGGCGCGGCCCAAGGGGGGCCCGCGCGGCCCTAGTGTGTGGTCCCCTCGTCAGCCCTCCGACTCCGCCCTTCCGCCTACTTAAAGTCTTCGTCGCGAATACCCCAGTACCGAGAGCCACGATACGGAAAACCTTCCAGAGACGCCGCCGCCAATCCCATCTCGGGGGATTCAGGAGATCGCCTCCGGCACCCTGCCGGAGAGGGGAATCATCTCCCGGAGGACTCTTCACCGCCATGGTCGCCTCCGGAGTGATGTGTGAGTAGTTCACCCCTGGACTATGGGTCCATAGAAGTAGCTAGATGGTCGTCTTCTCCTAATTGTGCTATCATTGTCGATCTTGTGAGCTGCCTAACATGATCAAGATCATCTATTTGTAATGCTACATGTTGCGTTTGTTGGGATCCGATGAATATTGAATGCTATGTTATGTTGGTTATCAATCTATCTATGTGTAGTTTATGATCTTGCATGCTCTCCGTTATTAGTAGAGACTCTGGCCAAGTCATTACTTGTAACTCCAAGAGGGAGTATTTATGCTCGATAGTGGGTTCATGCCTCCATTAAATCTGGGACTGTGACAGAAAGTTCTAAGTTTGTGGATGTGCTGTTGCCACTAGGGATAAAGCATCAATGCTATGTCTAAGGATGTATTTGTTGATTACATTACGCACCATACTTAATGCAATTTTCTGTTGTTTGCAACTTAATACTGGAGGGGGTTCGGATGATAACCTGAAGGTGGAATTTTTAGGCATAGATGCATGCTGGATAGCGGTCTATGTACTTTGTCGTAATGCCCAATTAAATCTCACACTACTCATCATAACATGTATGTGCATGGTCATGCCCTCTTTATTTGTCAATTGCCAACTGTAATTTGTTCACCCAACATGGTATTTATCTTATGGGAGAGACACCACTAGTGAACTATGGACCCCGGTCCATTCTTTTACATCGAATACAATCTACTGCAATACTCGTTCTACTGTTTTCTGCAAATAATCATCATCCACACTATACATCTAATCCTTTGTTACAGCAAGCCGGTGAGATTGACAACCTCACTGTCACGTTGGGGCAAAGTAATTTGGTTGTGTTGTGCAGGTTCCACGTTGGCGCTGGAATCGCTGGTGTTGCGCCGCACTACACTCCGCCGCCATCAACCTTCAACGTGCTTCTTGGCTCCTACTGGTTCGATAAACCTTGGTTTCTTACTGAGGGAAAACTTGCCGCTGTACGCATCACACCTTCCTCTTGGGGTTCCCAACGGACGCGTGCTGTACGCGTATCAAGCTCTTTTTCTGGCGCCGTTTCCGGGGAACGGAGAAAAGTTACACCACAAAGATTTTCAACTCCCACGTCAACAGCTCTTTTTCTGGCGCCATTGCCGGGGAGATCAAGACACGCTGCAAGGGGAGTCTCCACCTCCAATCTCTTTATTTTGTTTTTGTCTTGCTTTACTTTATTTACTTCTTTGTTTGCTGCACTAAAACAAAACACAAAAAAATTAGTTGCTAGTTTTACTTTATTTACTGTCTTGTTCTCCATATTAAAAACACACAAAAAATTAGTTACTTGCATTTACTTTATCTTGTTTGCTTTATTTAATATTGCTAAAATGGGTACTCCTGAAAATACTAAGTTGTGTGACTTCACAAACGCAAATAATAATGATTTCTTATGCACACCTATTGCTCCACCTGCTACTACAGCAGAATTCTTTAAAATTAAACCTGCTTTACTAAATCTTGTTATGAGAGAGCAATTTTCTGGTGTTAATTCTGATGATGTTGCTGCCCATCTTAATAATTTTGTTGAACTATGTGAAATGCAAAAGTATAAGGATGTAGATGGTGACATTATAAAATTAAAATTGTTTCCTTTCTCATTAAGAGGAAGAGCTAAAGATTGGTTGCTATCTCTGCCTAAGAATAGTATTGATTCATGGACTAAATGTAAGGATGCTTTCATTGGTAGATATTATCCTCCTGCTAAAATTATATCTTTGAGAAGTAGCATAATGAATTTTAAGCAATTGGATAATGAGCATATTGCCCAAGCATGGGAAAGAATGAAATCTTTGGTAAAAAATTGTCCAACCCATGGACTGACTACTTGGATGATCATCCAAACCTTTTATGCAGGACTGAATTTTTCTTCGCGGAACCTATTGGATTCAGCTGCTGGAGGTACTTTTATGTCCATCACTCTAGGCGCCGCAACAAAGCTTCTTGATAATATGATGGTTAATTACTCTGAATGGCACACGGAAAGAGCTCCACAAGGTAAGAAGGTAAATTCTGTTGAAGAAACCTCCTCCTTGAGTGATAAGATTGATGCTATTATGTCTATGCTTGTGAATGGTAGGACTAATGTTGATCCTAATAATGTTCCGTTAGCTTCATTGGTTGCTCAAGAAGAACATGTTGATGTGAACTTCATTAAAAATAATAATTTCAACAACAATGCTTATCGAAACAATTCTAGTAACAACTATATGCCATATCCTTATAATAATGGTAACGGTTATGGTAATTCTTATGGGAATTCTTACAGAAATAATAGGAATACACCCCCTGGACTTGAAGCCATGCTTAAAGAATTTATTAGTACACAAACTTCTTTAACAAATCTGTTGAAGAAAAGCTTGGGAAAATTGATATACTTGCTTCTAAAGTTGATAGTCTTGCTGCTGATGTTGATCTTTTGAAATTGAAAGTTATACCTAATGAAGATAAAGATATTAAGTCATTTTCTACAGCAAACGTCATCCAAGTTAGAATTAATGAGAATATAAGATTGATGACCGAATTGCGTGCTAGGTGGGAAAAAGAAGAAAATGCTAAAGATAACAATGTAGTTAAAGTTTGGACTATTACCACCACTAGTAATGCTAATGCTTCACATGTTGCTACACCTCCTACTATCAATGGTAAAATAATTGGTGTTGGCAATGTTTCTACTTCTAATGCAAAGCCTGCAAAACTGCCTAAAACTGCTAAAACTGCTGAAACTGCCTGTGATAAAACTGCTGAAATTTTTTCCAACATTGGGGACAATGATCCCATTGCTTTAGATTATAATGGTTTAGATTTTTATGATTATCACATCTCTGAAGTTATAAAGTTCTTACAAAAACTTGCTAAAAGTCCTAATGCTAGTGCTATAAATTTGGCCTTTACAAAACATATTACGAATGCTCTCATAAAAGCTAGAGAAGAGAAATTAGAACGTGAAGCTTCTATTCCTAGGAAGCTAGAGGATGGTTGGGAGCCATCATTAAGATGAAGGTCAATGATTTTCATTGTAATGCCTTATGTGATCTCGGTGCAAGTATTTCCGTTATGCCTAGGAAAATCTATAATATGCTTAACTTGCCACCATTGAAAAATTGTTATTTGGATGTTAATCTTGCTGATAATTCTACAAAGAAACCTTTGGGGAGAGTTGATAATGTTCGCATTACTGTTAACAATAACCTTGTCCCCTTTTATTTTGTTGTCTTGGATATTGAATGCAATGCATCTTGTCCCATTATATTGGGAATACCTTTTCTTCGAACTGTTGGTGCTATTATTGATATGAAGGAAGGTAATATTAAATATCAATTTCCTCTCAAGAAAGGTATGGAACACTTCCCTAGAAAGAGAATGAAGTTACCTTTTGATTCAATCATTAGAACAAATTATGATGTTGATGCTTCATCTCTTGATGTTACTTGATACACACTTTCTGCGCCTAGCTGAAAGGCGTTAAAGAAAAGCGCTTATGGGAGACAACCCAATATTTTACTACATCACTTTTGTTTTATATTTGAGTCTTGGAAGTTGTTACTACTGTAGCAACTTCTCCTTATCTTAGTTTTGTTGCATTGTTGTGCCAACTAAACTCTTTGATAGTAAGGTTCATACAAGATTTGGATTACTACGCAGAAACAGATTTCTTGCTGTCACGAATTTGAGCAGTAGCCTCTGTAGGTAACTCAGAAAATTCTGCCAATTTATGTGAGTGATCCTCAGATATGTACGCAATTTTCATTCAATTTGAGCATTTTCATCTGAGCAAGTCTGGTAGTCTTTACAGACTGTTCTGTTTTGACAGATTCTGCCTTTTATTTCGCATTGCCTGTTTTGCTATGTTTGGTGGATTTCTTTATTCCATTAACTTTCAGTAGCTTTGTGCAATGTCTAGAAGTGTTAAGAATGATTATGTCACCTCTGAACATGTGAATTTTGATTATGCACTAACCCTCTAATGAGTTGTTTTGAGTTTGGTGTGGAGGAAGTTTTCAAGGATCAAGAGAGGAGGATGATACAATATGATCAAGGAGAGTGAAAGCTCTAAGCTTGGGGATGCCCCGGTGGTTCATCCCTGCATATTTCAAGAAGACTCAAGCATCTAAGCTTGGGGATGCCCAAGGCATCCCCTTGTTCATCGACAACATTATCAGGTTCCTCTAGTGAAACTACATTTTTATTCCATCACATCTTATGCGCTTTACTTGGAGCGTCTGTATGTTTTTGTTTTTGTTTTTGTTTTGTTTGAATAAAATGGATCCTAGCATTCATTGTGTGGGAGAGAGACATGCTCCGCTGTTGCATATGGACAAATATGTCCTTAGCTTTACTCATAATGTTCATGGCGAAGGTTGAACTGCTTCGTTAAATTGTTATATGGTTGGAAACGGGAAATGCTACATGTGGTAAATGGTATAATATCTTGAATAATGTGATACTTGGCAATTGTTGTGCTCATGTTTAAGCTCTTGCATCATATACTTTGCACCTATTAGTGAAAAAAATACATAGAGCTTGCTAAAATTTGGTTTGCATGATTGGTCTCTCTAAGGTCTAGATATTTTCTAGTAAGGGTCAATGAACAAGGAAGACGGTGTAGAGTCTTATAATGCTTGCAATATGTTTCTTATGTGAGTTTTGCTGTACCGGTTCATACTTGTGTTTGTTTCAAATAACCTTGCTAGCCTAAGCCTTGTATTGAAAGGGAATACTTCTCATGCATCCAAAATCCTTGAGCCAAACACTATGCCACTTGTGTCCACCATACCTACCTACTACATGGTATTTCTCCGCCATTCCAAAGTAAATTGCTTGAGTGCTACCTTTAAATTTCTATTCTTTATCCTTGCAATATATAGCTCATGGGACAAATAGCCTAAAAACTATTGTGGTATTGAATATGTACTTATGCATCTTATTTCTTATTAAGTTGCTTGTTGAGCGATAACCATATTCCTGGGGACGCCATCAACACTTTGTTGAATATCATGTGAGTTGCTATGCATGTTCGTCTTGTCTGAAGTAAGGGCGATTTACCATGAGTTGAATGGTTAGAGCATGCATATTGTTAGAGAAGAACATTGGGCCGCTAACTAAAGCCATGATCCATGGTGGAAGTTTCAGTTTCGGACAACAATCCTCAATCTATTATGAGAATATTATTCGTTGTTGAATGCTTATGCATTAAAGAGGAGTCCATTATCTGTTGTCTATGTTGTCCCGGTACGGATGTCTAAGTTGAGAATAATCAAAAGCGAGAAATCCAATGCGAGATTTCTCCTTAGACCTTTGTACAGGCGGCATAGTGGTACCCCTTTGTGATACTTGGTTAAAACATATGTATTGCGATGATAATCCAGGTAATCCGAGCTAATTAGGACAAGGTGCGGACACTATTGGTATACTATGCATGAGGCTTGCAACTTGTAGGATATAATTTACATAATACATATGCTTTATTACTACCGTTGAAAAAATTGTTTCTTGTTTTCAAAATAAAAGCTCTAGCACAAATATAGCAATCAATGCTTCCCTCTGCGAAGGGCCTTTCTTCTACTTTTATGTTGAGTCAGTTTACCCATCTCCTTCTGTCTTAGAAGCAAACACTTGTATTAACTGTGCATTGATTCCTACATACTTGCATATTGCACTTATTATATTACTTTATGTTGAAAATATCCATGAGATATACATGTTATAAGTTAAAAGCAACCGCTGAAACTTAATCTTCCTTTGTGTTGCTTCAATACCTTTACTATGAATTTATTGCTTTATGAGTTAACTCTTATGCAAGACTTATTGATGCTTGTCTTGAAAGTACTATTCATGAAAAGTCTTCGCTATATGATTCAATTGTTTACTCATTGTATTTACCATTGCTTCGAATCGCTGCATTCATTACATGTGCTTACAATAGTATTGATCAAGATTATGATGGCATGTCACTTCAGAAATTATCTTTGTTATCGTTTACCTACTCGGGACGAGTAGGAACTAAGCTTGGGGATGCTGATACGTCTCCAACGTATCGATAATTTCTTATGTTCCATGCTTGTTTTATGATGATACTCACATGTTTTACACATACTTTATGTCATATTTATGCATTTTCCGGCACTAACCTATTAACGAGATGCCGAAGAGCCAGTTGTTGTTTTCTGCTGCTTTTGGTTTCAGAAATCCTAGTAAGGAAATATTCTCGGAATTGGACGAAATCAACGCCCAGGGGCCTATTTTTCCACGAAGCTTCCAGAACACCGAAAGGGAACCGAAGTGGGGCGACGAGGCGCCGCCACACTAGGGCGGCACAGCCTAAGGGGAGGCCCGCGCGGCCCTAGTGTGTGGCCCCCTCGTCAGCCCTTCGACTCCGCCCTTCCGCCTACTTAAAGTCTTCGTCGCGAATACCCCAGTACCAAGAGCCACGATACGGAAAACCTTCCAGAGACGCCGCCGCCGCCAATCCCATCTCGGGGGATTCAGGAGATCGCCTCCGGCACCCTGCCGGAGAGGGGAATCATCTCCCGGAGGACTCTTCACCGCCATGGTCGCCTCCGGAGTGATGTGTGAGTAGTTCACCCCTGGACTATGGGTCCATAGCAGTAGCTAGATGGTCGTCTTCTCCTAATTGTGCTATCATTGTCGATCTTGTGAGCTGCCTAACATGATCAAGATCATCTATTTGTAATGCTACATGTTGCATTTGTTGGGATCCGATGAATATTGAATGCTATGTTATGTTGCTTATCAATCTATCTATGTGTTGTTTATGATGTTGCATGCTCTCCGTTATTAGTAGAGACTCTGGCCAAGTCATTACTTGTAACTCCAAGAGGGAGTATTTATGCTCGATAGTGGGTTCATGCCTCCATTAAATCTGGGACAGTGACCGAAAGTTCTAAGGTTGTGGATGTGCTGTTGCCACTAGGGATAAAGCATCAATGCTATGTCTAAGGATGTATTTGTTGATTACATTACGCACCATACTTAATGCAATTTTCTGTTGTTTGCAACTTAATCTTTGGAGGGTTCGGATGATAACCTGAAGGTGGAATTTTTAGGCATAGATGCATGCTGGATAGCGGTCTATGTACTTTGTCGTAATGCCCAATTAAATCTCACACTACTCATCATAACATGTATGTGCATGGTCATGCCCTCTTTATTTGTCAATTGCCCAACTGTAATTTGTTCACCCAACATGCTATTTATCTTATGGGAGAGACACCACTAGTGAACTGTGGACCCCGGTCCATTCTTTTACATCGAATACAATCTACTGCAATACTCGTTCTACTGTTTTCTGCAAACAATCATCATCCACACTATACATCTAATCCTTTGTTACAGCAAGGCGGTGAGATTGACAACCTCACTGTCACGTTGGGGCAAAGTAATTTGGTTGTGTTGTGCAGGTTCCACGTTGGCGCCGGAATCCCTGGTGTTGCGCCGCACTACACTCCGCCGCCATCAACCTTCAACATGCTTCTTGGCTCCTACTGGTTCGATAGACCTTGGTTTCTTACTGAGGGAAAACTTGCCGCTGTACGCATCACACCTTCCTCTTGGGGTTCCCAACGGACGCGTGCTGTACGCGTACCAGCGCGCTGGCAAAAACCACGAACCACCCACCGTGCCTTGTGGCAGTCGAGAGTACCGTGCGGATGAAACTTGTGCTTGAAGACCCACTTCCCGGTGATGATGTTTGCGTGAGGAGGGCGGGGAATAAGCGTCCATGTCTGGTTCCGCTGCAGGGCGTCGAACTCGTCATGCATGGCCGCAAGCCACTGTGGATCGCGGAGAGCAGCCCGGTGAGAGGTGGGCAGGGGCGACGGCGTGGCTAGTGAAGGCGCGGAAGTTGACGCGGTGCAGACGTACTCGTCCGAGGGGTATCGCGTACTCGGGACGTGAATCCCCGCACGGGCACGT
Source organism: Lolium perenne (assembly GCF_019359855.2). Classification (NCBI taxonomy): domain Eukaryota; kingdom Viridiplantae; phylum Streptophyta; class Magnoliopsida; order Poales; family Poaceae; genus Lolium; species Lolium perenne. Next base: position 171,284,392 of record NC_067244.2, read on the forward strand.
GTGTGGGGACCCGTGACCGGCGGCAGAGGAGGCGGAGCCGGAGCCGGAGCCGGAGCCGGAGCCGGAGGCGAGGCATCGCCCGAGCTGGGGCTCGAGGGCGACGCGTTCGAGGGTGCAGAAGACACGGCGGTGCCCGAGGCAGTGCTCGAGGGCAAGGCGGCAGCGCCCGAGGCGGGGCTCGAGGGCGAGGCGGCAACGCCCGAAGCGGGGCTCGAGGGTGCCACGTGTGAGCCCGAGGCAGTTCTCAAGGGCGCCACAGAGGGCGTCGCAGTCGGAGTAGAGGGGGCGCGCGGGGGTGCGGACGGTCCGGGAACCTCCACCAAAGTAGGGCCCCGACGCCGCGAACTGTTAGTCACGGGAGGAGAAGTCATCACCTGTTCCTGTGCAAAGGGAAAACAATGCTCATCAAAGTACATGTGCCGGGACGTGATGACGCGGTGAGAGACCGGATCATAGCAACGGTAGCCTTTGGTGTTAGCCGGGTAACCAAGAAATACGCACGGAATGGAGCGAGGTGCGAGTTTATGAGGGGTGGTGGCGGCGGTGCTAGGGAAACAGCGACAACCGAAGATACGGAGACCGTCGTATGAGGGGGGTGAGCCGTACAGGAGGTTATGTGGTGTGTAATTCCAGCGAGGGCGACACGGCGCAGGTTGACTAGGAGGGTGGCGGTGGAGAGGGCGTCCGGAAAGAACTGGGGGGCATGTGGGCGTGGAACAGGAGGGTACAGACGCAGTCATTAAGGGTGCCAGGACACGCTCGGCGCGGCCGTTCTGCTGGGAGGTGTATGGGGAAGTTAGGCGGAAGATGGTGCCATGGGTGGAGAGGAGGGTGCGGATGGTGGTGTTGTCGAACTCCTTGTCGTTGTCAGTTTGGAGGGCGAGGATTGGGGCGACCGAACTGCGTAGAGACATAAGAATAGAAGGCGGTGAGTGTCGAGGCGACGTCAGATTTCTTACGAAGAGGAAAAGTCCAGACAAAGTGAGAAAAATCATCGAGAATAACAAGATAATAAATAAAACCAGAATGACTCGGTATAGGGGACGTCCATACATCACTATGAAGTAATTGAACATGAAAAGATGCAACTGTGGATGAAGTACTGAAAGGAAGCCGAACATGTTTGCCTAGTCGGCAGGCGTCACATGAGTGAGCTGCCATTTTATTACATGAAAAAGAAAAGCCTCTGATTATTTGGTGGAGCGAGGTGGAGCTGGGATGGCCAAGACGAGCGTGCCAAAGGTCGACGCCGGCGGAGAGCGCTCGAGGTGCAGCGTGAGTGGAGGGAGACGGCTAAACGGGGTACAGCTCGCCGGGACTCTCACAACGGTGCAAAACCATCCGGGTACGGGCGTCCTTTACAGAAAAACTAAACTCGTTAAATTCCACAGTTACACACTTATCACGAGGAAGAGTTTTGACGGAAACTAAATTCTGAACAAGATGTGGTGAAACTAAGACATTATTAAGATACAATTGTGTGGAGTTAGAAGGAAAATGAGTGGATCCAACATGAGAGATGGGAAGACCAACACCATTACCAACGATGATGCGAGAGGAAGTGGATGTCGGAGATGAAGTGGAAAGGTTACCCGGGTGAGCAGCCATGTGTGCGGAGGCTCCGGTGTCCATGAACCAGTCGCCACCACCAGAGTAAGCGCCCAGCGAGGGAGCGTACTGAAGGGCGGTGTACAGCGCGAGGTCCCAGTGGGCCGCCAGGGCCTGGGGCTTAGGGCAGGCCGGCGGGAGCCTGCAGTGGCGCGGTGATGAAGGCCTGGTGAAAGGATCGTATGCCGCACCTAGAGGGGGGGTGAATAGGTGCTAACCAATTATTAGTTCTTTTTCAATTTAGGCTTGACACAAATGGTAAATTCTCTAGATATGCAACTAGGTGAATTTACCTATATGACAAGGCTAACAACTAAGCAAGATATATCTAAGCAATATAGAGATAGAGTGGGATAGAGGTAACCGAGAGTGGAGCACGCGATGACACGGAGATGATTCCCGTAGTTCCCTTCCTTTGCAAGAAGGTACGTCTACGTTTGGAGGAGTGTGGTTGCTACGAAAGCCAAACCAACAGCCACGAAGGCTTCACTCAGATCTCCGGTGAGCAACGCCACGAAGGCCTAGCCCACTTCCACTAAGGGATTTCCTCGAGGCGGAAACCGGGCCTTTACAAGGTTCTTGGGGCACACATCCACAACCAAATTGGAGGCTCCCAAATCTGTTACAACACAACAAATCAACAAGCATACATCAACAACAAACACTAGGGATCCAAAGAGGAACACTAGCAAGGGGGCCCTCAAGCATAAGAGGGGGAAATGAAAACGCCGGTGAGGATGTAGATCGGGGTCTTCTCCGTCGATTCTCCAAAGCACAAGGGATTTGGGTGGTTGAGGAAGGAGATCCGATGGATTTGATGTTCTTGGTGGCTCAACAATGGTGTAGTCTTTTTTAGAAGGGGGAATGAGCAACCCTAGCTCAATGGAGAAGAAGCCTTTAAGTAGTAGCTGTTGAACCGGACGTTGGAGCCGTTGGAGAGGGGTGGCCAGTAGTACCGGCCAGTTTGGGCCGGTACTACCGGTCCTAGGCGCGCGCGCGAGGCCAACAGGGGGCGGCCACGTGGACAGAGGGGGCTCGGTCCGGGGGGGGGAGGCCGGAGCCTCCGGCCGGGGTACCGGTCGCGGTACCGCCGGGGCTCCAAACCCCCCAGCATCTATACTGAGCCGCCCTCCTCTTCCCCGGTACCATGGGCGGTACCATGGCCGGAGCCTCCGGCCGTGGCCAGGCCGGCGGTACCGCCCAGGGCCCCCGCTCCTTCTTCTTTTTCCTTTGCTTCTCTCTTCTTCTTCATATTTCTTTCTTTCTTCTTTTCTTTCTTATCTCTTTCTCTTCTTCTTCTCATTTCTTGTATACTCTTCACACTTTAAGCATCTAGAGAATGTAATAACCTACAAATCTTATAAACCGAAATGTTCATATATTATCATTGTCATCAACACCAAAACACATATAAAATGAGATATGATCTTTCAATCTCCCCCTTTTTGGTTTCTTGATGACAATATAAGATTTGCAAAAGATGAGAGTATTTGAGCAGAGAGAATATAAGATTTGCATAAAAGGCTCCCCCTAGACATGTGCATCTAATAGAATTAACATTTGAATGAGAGGCACATAATCTAGGATCAAACTACTCAAGAAAATATGAATCACCAACAAGTGCAAAGATGCTTAGTAAGCAAATAAATTCATCACTTGTATAGAGGAGAGACAACCATATGTGAGTAAAGATAAGTGTTGAGTTTAGAGATCATACCACATGAAGTTCACTTAGTCTTTACCATAGATAGATAGATAGATAATGTCTCATACATAAATAGATAGCCCCTATGTCTCACACACATAGATAAGGTGCATAAAACATGATAAGTAGTTCTCAACAATAGATAACCATAAGTCACAAGCATAAAGAGTCAAAGAAAACGCAAGCTTGTGACTTCCCATGCAAATCCCGAACCTAATAGAACTCTTCTCCCCCTTTGACATCAAGATGCCAAAAAGGTTGAAGAGCGATGCTACCGTCCCTAGCCATCAAGGAAGTCCTCGGCAACATCGGAGTCGACATCATAGGAGGGACCATCCTCGCCATCAGACCACTGGCTATGAGCAGAAATCCACTGAGGCTTCGGAAGGATATTCTCTTCAGATCCTGGAGGAGATACTTCCACACCAAGTTTTGCCATGATGCTCTTCTGACGGCGTCGAGCTTTCTTCTCTGCCACAAAGGCGTCATACATGCGCTCCTGAATATCCAGCTGGAGACAGAAGGTCTTCTTTACCTTGATCTTGAGTTTGGTGTACCAAGAGGGCTCGAGCATGGGATCATATGCAGAGTGAGCCGGAGGCCCCCCAAGGGCCATATGAGGAGTAAAACCATCAAGGAGTCTAATGCCAGCAAACCGGCGATCAGCGCGAGGATCTGCAGGACCTGCTGGAGGAGGTGCTGAGGCAGAAGGAGCTGCAGGGGCTGAGGTAGAAGCTAGGAGCTCATGATCTTTGATAAGAAGGTTCTTGCGTTTATGAACAGTGAGTGTAGAAAATGGTTCCAGAATGGCACCCTCAAACTTCTGACGCCACACCTCAGAAATAAGCTTCATGATGAAGGGACCAAAGGCAGGAGACCTCTTCTCAACCATACGCAGGAAGATCTGGTTCCACAGGCAATCCATGACATCCATCTTCACACCCTTGCCCTTTCGGAGATGAGTTTGAAGCATCAAGTCAATGACAAAAGAATGGATCTCATCAACATTACCCACTTTGACGGCAACAGTCTCACGGTAGATGCGAAGCATAATATCATAGACGGGTTGGAGACCAGAAGTGAATCCAAGCTTGCATCGACCGGGCATATAGAGCGGCTCAAGAACATCCTTGGTGCTTGCATTAGTCTGCCCATGAAACCTCCAACCACTATCAGTGTCATGTTCACAATCTTCCGGAAGAGGATAGCCAAGAATCTGTCCAAATGTGCTCCAAGTGGTAGTGAGTACCTCATCACGAGTCATCCAAGTGATGGAGCGAGCGTCATCCTCATGAAAATAGACTATGGCAAAGAACTGAGTCACAAGGTAAGGATCATAGTTGCATTGGAAAGTCATAATGGGAAGCAAACCAAACTCCTCGCAAATACCAAGAGCTTCATGAAAGTAGGCATCCTTCTTCAAATGGTCAATGTTGATATACCGTTGATCAACTACCTTCACCTTGTTGGGAGGATAGACTTCATTGAATATGCGTTCTTGAACCTCGGTGTAGAAGTGGCGGTTGTGGGTGCGAGAAGACCGAGGCCCCAAATAGGGGTTAGCGGTGCGAATAGCCATGTATGCATGAAGGCGGACGCTACCATAGGACTCAATAGCCTTTTTCCCTTTCTTTTTATTTGCCAAAGAAGCACCACGCGCAGTAGTGGCACGGGGTAGCACTTCATCTTGTTCAACAAAATCATCCTCAAGGGGTGGATCCCCTCTCCTCTTCCGACTAGTACCTGTGAAATAGACGAACAGAGCCGAGGGAAATATGGGATAAGGGCACAAGCTCATCTCAACTTAACAAAATTTTGACCCAAAATACACATGCATGAGGAAAAAAAAATAAGGCCACACACAATGGGTAGAAAAAAATTCTACAAAGTAGAGGTTAACGGTGCTACATACTAGAGGACATAGATCAGCAATAGATACAACCTCTAAGAGCAAGATTTAGCCAAAAATCTAAGCATGTAGAACCACTAACCAACACACATGTGAGCCAAAAATACGAGCAAAATACACGGAGGGAGAGGCTAATACCGGGAGCCATGGAGGAGGAGGGGTGGGGGAAGGCTCCCACGGAGCCGATCCGGCCGGAGATGGCCGGAGAGTGGCCGGGGGAGCAAGGGAGCCGGCAGGGGCGGTCGGGCGGCTGATGTGTTTGGGAGCTGGGAGAAGATGGGGGCGAGTGGGGAGGGTGGGGAGCGGGGCTCGACCCGCCCACACTTGGAGGCACCGGCCCGAGGCCGGCGGTAGTACCGGCCAGGCCCCAGGCGGTACTACCGGCCTGGTCAGGCCCGGGTCGGCCAGCCTCCGCCCCCTTTTTTTTTTTTTTTTATAGGCTGTTTTAAACAAAAAACCTCCCCTTTTTTTTGTAGGCTGTTTTAAACAAAATCCCCCTGTTTTTTTTAAAGACACCCTCTTTAAAACAAACAATTTTGATATGCATTTTTTTTTGAGACGAGCTTGTGCAAGATATAGAATGTTTTAGAGGTGAGAGAATGGCTTAGGATGGACACAAAGAGGAGTAAGGTAATATGAACTCAAGTTTGCAAGGAGCAAATCAAAAGAAGCCAAACATTGAGCCAATCCCCCTAAAAACAAAAGATAGGCAAATGAAGTCCAATAAAGATCCAAATTACTCCAACTCTTCATAGAGAAGAGTGTGGTGGCCTAGGCCACCATATATGAGTGTTATGGCATGGCACCGCGAAGATATATCTTGGGCCCAAAAACCACTACTCATCATTGAAGCTCACATATCATTATATGATATAAAGAGAATGATTTCTTAATGTTGGCATTATGGGGGGAGGGATAGCTCAATAATTTAAACCGCACTCCCCCTATTTCCATGCCCACATCTAAACCAAATAAAGTTTTGAGACGAAGGTGTGTTTGCAAGATGGTCAAGCTATACTCCTTGAATCAATGATATTTAGCTCATTCCTCAAATAAGTGAACCTTGCTTCATCAAGAGGCTTCCTGAATATATCGGCAAGTTGATCCTTGGTAGGAACATAGATAAGCTCAATATCACCCCGGGCAACATGATCCCTAATGAAATGATTCCGGATCTCAATATGCTTCGTTCTTGAATGTTGCACCGGATTATAGGCAATCTTGATAGCACTTTCATTGTCACATAATAGAGGCACTTTGTCACAAATGACACCGTATTCCTTTAAAGTTTGCCTCATCCATAACAATTGAGTGCATCCACTTGCGGCGGCAACATATTCGGCTTCGGCGGTGGAGAGAGATATTTAATTTTGTTTCTTAGATGACCAACACACCAAAGACCTACCAAGAAATTGGCAAGCCCCCGAGGTTGATTTCCTATCATCCTTGTCTCCCGCCCAATCCGCATCGGTATACCCATTGAGAATAAAACTTGAGCCTTTGGGGTACCAAATACCATATCTTGGGGTATCAACCAAATATCGAAAGATTCTCTTGAGAGCTATCATGTGGCTCTCCTTAGGAGAAGCTTGATACCTTGCACACACACCAACACTCAACACTATGTCCGGTCTAGATGCACAAAGGTAAAGCAAGGATCCAATCATGGAGCGATATACCTTTTGATCCACCTCTTTACCATTGGGATCAAGTGCAAGATGACATTTGGTAACCATAGGAGTGGCCACACCCTTCAACTCGGTCATCTTGAACCTCTTGAGCATGTCTTGGAGAAATTTTGCTTGGTTGATGAAGGTTCCTTCTCTCAATTGCTTGATCTCAAAACCAAGGAAAAACTTCATCTCTCCCATCATAGACATCTCAAACCTATCGGTCATAAGCTTTGAGAATTCATCATTGAAAGCTTTGTTAGTAGAGCCAAATATAATATCATCAACATATAGTTGGCAAACGAAAAGCTCCCCATTGACCCTCTTAGTAAAAAGAGTGGGGTCGATTAGCCCAACATCAAACCCACGGTCTACCAACAATTCCTTAAGGTGCTCGTACCAAGCTCTAGGAGCTTGTTTGAGACCATAAAGTGCTTTATCAAGCTTGTAGACATGGTTAGGAAAGTTGAGATCCTCGAACCCCGGGGGTTGCTTAACATAAACCTCTTCATGCAAAGGACCATTAAGAAAAGCACTTTTCACATCCATTTGTTGTAACTTAAAGTTATGATGCGAAGCATAAGCAAGAAGGATACGGATGGACTCAAGACGAGCCACGGGAGCATAGGTCTCTCCAAAGTCAATTCCTTCAACTTGGGAGAAACCTTGGGCCACCAATCTTGCCTTGTTTCTCACAATATTTCCAAACTCATCTTGCTTGTTCTTGAAAATCCATTTAGTGCCTATAACATTGCGGCACTCCTTTGGCTTCTCTACTAAGGTCCACACTTTGTTGCGCTTGAAGTTGTTGAGTTCCTCATGCATAGCTTCCACCCAATCCGAATCTTCAAGGGCTTCAAATACTTTCTTGGGTTCCACTACGGAGATATAAGCATGATGATTGCTAAAGTTAGCCAATTGCCTTCTTGTGGAGACTTTAGCTCGAACATCACCAAGGACCTTGTCATGAGTGTGTCCACGAATTTCAAGGGTCCTATCTCTTCTTGCTAAACGACGGGCCTCGATCTCCTCCTTGGTTCTTCTTGGCCTTGGAGGTGTCACTTGATCAACTTGATCATTTGGGTCCCCGTCTTGACCTTGAACTTGAGCTTCCTCAATTGCTTGGGGTTGCTCAATCTCATGTGCTTGATCTTGAACAAAGTTCGGAGAAGGGCAAGAGTTGGTTGGATCCTCATTGGAGCCATTATGAATGATAGGTTGATCTTGACCTTGATCTTGTCCTTGATCTTGCACAAAAGAGGAAGGGTCTTGTTCTTGTTCTTGGGTTGGTGCATCATTTGCTTCACTAGGTAAGGTTTGTTGATGTTGAGAAGATGAGGGCTCCACCGTGGTAGAGCATAGTTCTTCCCGAGACGCCACACCGTGTCCCTCAATGGGGCGGAAAAATCCCACACCCATTCTTACTATGGCATCTTGAGGTATTTCATCACCTGCACAAACATCAACTTGCCCCACTTGGGAGCCATCATTTTCTTCGAACTTCACACTACAAGATTCAATGATAATCCCGGAGGATACATCAAAGATTCTATAAGTGTGAGATTCGGCACCATAACCAACAAATATACCCTCCAAAGCTTTAGGAGCAAATTTAGACAAACGAACCCCTTTGATTTTGTAGAAACACTTACACCCGAACACCTTGAAGTATGAGATATTAGGCTTGTTCCCGGTGAGTATTTCATATGGAGTCTTGTTCAAGCCCTTGCGGAGATAGAGCCGGTTGGAGGAGTGACAAGCGGTTGAGATGGCTTCGGCCCAAAAGTTATAGCGGGATTTATACTCCGCCATCATAGACCTTGCCATATCCATAAGAGTCCGGTTCTTTCTCTCCGCAACACCATTTTGTTGAGGGGTGTAAGCAGCGGAATATTGATGACGAATCCCCTCATCACTAAGAAAATCATTGAGTGTGTAGTTCTTGAACTCGGAGCCGTTGTCACTTCTTATTGCCATAATGAGGAGGTTGTGTTGGCGTTGCACCTCGGTAGCAAAGTCAATGAATACTTGTTGAGTCTCATCTTTCGTCTTGAGAAAGTAGACCCAAGTGTATCTTGAGTAGTCATCGACAATCACCAAGCAATGTTTCTTCGCACCAAGACTTGCATGAGTAACGGGACCAAAGAGATCCACATGAAGGAGCTCCAAGATCCTCTTGGAAGAGATGATGGTCTTGCTTGGATGCGGAGAGTCATGCATTTTGCCTTCAACACAAGCCCTACAAACACGATCTTTGGCAAAAGACACATTTTCCATTAGTCCCACAATATGGTTCCCCTTGTGAAGACTTTGCAAAGTTCTCATGTTGACATGGGCTAGGCGGCGATGCCACAACCAACCCACGTCCGCCTTTCCGAATAGGCACATCGCACTTGACGTGGTGGCCCCCGAAAAGTCCACCACATACAAGTTGTGTTCGCGATACCCAACGAATGCGACTTTTAGAGTCTTGCTCCACAAGAGGACCACAATATCATTATCAATAAAGACGGCGAAACCCATCTTGCCAAGGGCGGAAACGGAAAGTAAATTGTAACCAAGGGTTTTGACAAGCATGACATCCACAAGAGTAATGTTGTGTGCAACCACGACCTTGCCAAAACCCAATACCTCGGATGTAGAATTATCGCCAAAGGAGACGGTGATATCATTTATGTTAGGCCTCAACTCCTTGACGAGGTTCTTGCCGCCGGTCATATGACTTGTACATCCACTATCAAGTACCCATTTTGAACCTCCGGCGGCATAGTCCTACATGAGATCAATTCTTGGATTTAGGTACCCATTTTTCAATGGGTCCTCTTTTGTTAGCAACAAGGGTCTTTGGAACCCAAATAGACCAAGCTACATAACCATCATATGGACCAACATATTTAGCATAGACATCACCATAATAATCTTTAAAGAGAACATAGTGAGGGTTATCTATTCCCGCACCATCATCATTAATGGTGTTGCCCTTTCGGGTTTCACCATTAGCTTTCTCATGTGCGGGCTTGGTCTTTTTCTTGTTTGCCTTTTTAGCCTTGGTATTAAAACCAAGTCCCTCCTTCCCATTGTTTGACCTTTGCTTACTCAAAAGATCATCCAAGGAAAGTTTACTTTGGGGAGAGGAGGTCCTAGCAAGTTCATCTTTCAACCTAGCATTTTCCTCAATTATATTTGCATGATCACATGAAGGAGTAGAGGTACTAGGTATGTCATATGAAGCAAGCCTAATTTGAAGTTGCTCATAAGACTCGGAGAGGAGAGAGTATTCACTCTTCAAGGCTTTGTGAGCCTTGTCTAGTTCATCTAGATCCTTCACAAGTTTCTCATGATCAACACCAAATTGGGCCTTTTCCTTTTTAAGCACTTTAGACTTAGCCCTAGCAAGATCTCTAGCTTTTGTAAGCTTGTTGATTTTATCTTGAGGATCTTCAAGAGTTTCTAGCCTCTCCTCAAGAGAAGCTATAGTTTCTTGACTTTCCTCAAGAGCATTTTTAAGAGCATGGATTTCAAGAGAGTCTTCTCTCTCTATTTGACCCTTTTTCTCAAGCATATCACTTTGTTGAGCTATACGAACCATGAGGCTAGAAACATGCTTCTTAGTGATACCTTGTAGGTTAAGAATGAAATCATCAAACTCTAGCATTTCTTGTTTCACTTTTAGACTAGCATCATCAACCCCTAGATCACTAGATAAGTTAGGCATAGAGGGGTTAGGGGATGATACCTCGGAGGATTTAGCCATAAGGCAACTTTCTTCCTCCACATGAATGACCTCATTGGGGGATTCACTTGGTGATGAAGAGTTAGTGGAGAGGGAGGCAAGAGCGACCAATCCATTAGAGGTTGCATCTTCTTCATCATCAACATCATCATCTCCGGAGGTATACTCTTCTTGAGTTGATAGCACAATAGATGAGTCCAAGGAGGACCTTGCCATGAAGCAATGTGCATTCTTGATGTGAGGGTTCTCATTGGGAGATTCAAAGAGACTTGAAGGGGGTGTGTTGGTGGTGACGATGGCGGCTAATTCCTTTGAGCTTTCTTCATCTTCATCACCACTAGAGCTTTCAACTTCATCGGTAGAATATTCTTCCCTTGTTACTAGCACAACTCTTGAGGGCCTCTTGCCCTTCTTGGTCTTGTTGTTGTAGAACTTCTTGTTGAGGGGCTTTGAATATTTGCCCTTTGAGTCTTTGCTCTTGTCCTTGGGAATGAGCCTCCCATTATGAAGCTCTCTATTCTCATAGGGGCATTCGGCAATGAAGTGGCGCTTGTCATCACAATTGTAGCATGATCTTGTCTTTGGACCAAAGCTAGTGAACCCACTTTTGTTGTTCCTCTTGATGTTGTCTTCCTTGGCCTTGGAGGGATCAATCCAAAACGACTTTGCATGGAAGGCCATGTGGTCATGGTAGTGGCATTGCAAATCTTCCGGATAGGTCATGCTCCAAGATGCCCTATAAGATTCTTGAGGAATCACTTCATCGACGGAGTTGACCACCAAGGCAAGGTTGGAACCTTTTGACATCCCAAGAGCACGATTGCGAGAATCATGAGAGGATTCCTCAAGCACCTTGAGAGCTTGCATCTCGTGCACGACTTGTTGAGAGGTGAGAGAGGAATCGCATTCCCTCCCCACAAGAGTCTTGACATCAATGGGTACAAATGGCATCATGCATTCGATGTACTTCTCCTTGATCCAAGAGTCATTTATGTGGGTGGCACCAATAAGCCGGAAGGCATCGGTAACGGTGAGAAGTCTTCCATACATGTCTTCATGATCTTCATCCGGTAGCCTCAAGAACCCTTCGGCTTTATTCTTGAGAGCATTATACTTGTTCCTCCTTGTGCTCTCACTTCCAATGCAACTCGAGGTCAAACCATCCCAAGCTTCCTTGGCGGTGGTGTAGTTCCGGACGCGATGCAATTCCTTTGTCCCCACACTAGTTTGAATCATGTACAAGGCGGTGACGTTGAGTTGACTATCAACCGCTTCTCTTCTAGTCAACTTGTCGGGGTTGTATGGCTTGAAGCCCTCCAAGATGATTCTCCATAATTCATTGGAGGCACTACAAACATGAGAGCGGAACTCAAATTGCCAAGTATCGAAATTTTCAATAGAAAACTTAGGTGGGTCGCCCCGAATGTTCAAATGAGGATGGGGAACCGGTATATCGGGTGATTGGAAAGGTGGAGGTACTCGATTGTAGCTCTCACTCCCATCGGTTCCCCTAGGAGATGCAATGGGAGATTTGATAGTGTTTAAGTTATCACCTTCCACGGGTTTGGTAGATGAAGGTAGGTCCGAAGCCTCTCCCTTATCTAACGCACCCGAGTCTTTTACCTCTACACTAGGAGCCTTGGGAAGGGCCGGAGCCAAAAGCTCGGCAATCATCTTTTTCATGCTTTCCATTTGGGCTTCCATGGAGGAATTCAACGAATTGAAGTCTTCCACGGAGACCATCTTGACGGCGCCTTCCGAGGACTCCTCGTCCGGCATACTCTTAGGCGGTTAAGCCCGAAATAAGAGCCGAGGCTCTGATACCAATTGAAAGGATCGTATGCCGCACCTAGAGGGGGGGGGGGGGGGGTGAATAGGTGCTAACCAATTTTTAGTTCTTTTTCAATTTAGGCTTGACACAAATGGTAAATTCTCTAGATATGCAACTAGGTGAATGTCGGGGGGAAGACCCCGGAGAGGGCAATGGACGCGGAGCAGCCGGCTGGCCACTGGCCGGCTCGCGGCAAAGGCTGGCTGAGGAGCAGCCGGCTGGCGCCGTGGCCGGCTGGTCCGGAAGCCGGCTAGCTCTAGGTCCTAGTCGGCTTGGCTACAGCCGCCAATGCTGTGGCTGGGCCGGCTTCTACAAGCCATATCCGACTGGGGTTTGTACCTCAGACCGACTCGAGGCTGGCGAGTCTTGCACTGGAAGGAACCGGGTTGGTGATCCGGGTTCCTAAAGTCCACGCTGACTCCATCTTCCGTAAAGTGCGGGGCACTGTGGAGCAATAGTGCCCCGCGCCGGACAGGCCGTCAGGGCTTACGACGATCCGTACCGGCTACAGTGGCTGACGGCGACAGGGACAGCTCCTCTCCATACCGCTGACCGTGGCAGCCGGATGGGACAGGCCACGATGCCTCAACTACTCCTGACGTCACCGCCTCGGGAAGGAGCGGAAGTCGAAGCCGGCCCAGCCGGCCAGTAAACTATAGGGTCTTATATGTAAAGTGCCGGCGCCTATATAAGCCGCACTACCCCCTCTCGTGCAGGGGATCGATCAATCAATCATTCTTACTTCACTCCACTCATAGAGCTGCCCTGAGAGAGAGACCATCGTCTCCCTTAACCTCCCAGGAGCAGCCGGACACAGCTCTAGGAGCACCATTGTATTGTGTGATCATCATATACACTCATAGCAGGAGTAGAGGTTTTACCTCCATCGGAGGGCCTCGAACCTGGGTACGTCGCCGTGTCGCTCGTGCCCATACCCGCATCCGGATACCGCCGTGAGATCCCTCAGGGACCACTTCGATTAGCCACCCTATGGCATATGCCGTGACGATACCACGACATTTGGCGCCCACCGTGGGGCCCTCAGCATCCTCGGCCGGTGTCTTCATCCGGACGGGCCTCACCATCACCACCGGCGAGCGAGTCGCTTCAGGCTTGATCTGGAGATTCGGCTCCCTCGACTGCGTCAGCGACAACGCTAGCTGCTTCGCTGACCGGCCCTTCCCAGCCGGCGGCAGCGTCATCTCCTTCGGCGGCCACGACGTCTACGTCGCCACCGTCGCACCGCCGCGCTACCCGCGGCAGGTCCTGCGCTGCGCAAGCCCTCCTCCGCGAGCCGGCAGCAGCGCTCCCGCCAGCCCCGTCGTCGTGCAAGTCATGATGGCTGGCGAGGAGCTCCCCACCAAGAACCCGCGCGCCCGTGGCCCCAACCTGGAGCGCAACGTCGACCCCAACGCCTCCGGCTCGGGCCCAAAGGCACCACCGCCACCGTCCCGGCTGGACGAAGTCCGGGCAAAGCTGAGCACCCCGCTCACGCCTGGCGGAGACCCCACCACCGTCGAGGCGGATCTGGAGGCGCACCGCCAGCTCCTCCTCAAGCAAACCGAAGAACTGGCTGCTGCTAAGCGCCAGATGGAGATCACCCAGCGCGAGTACAACCGCGCCCACGGCCTCACTCCAGGCGGCGACGAGCCAAGCCGAGCCGGCCACATCCGCCGCAGGGGCCGTGACCTCGGCGCCGAGATCGCCCGCGACGGCGCTCCTTCGCCGGCTCCGTCCGCGGAGCTCCCCGTCTACAACACTCCCGACAAGAACATGCGCGCGGCACAAGCCGCCGCAGAAGAGCTGAACCGCCTTCAGGGCGAAGAGTTACGCCGCGGACCAAGCGGGTGGCCCGAGCTGCTCGGCGCAGCCACCAGGCGGCCGACCCCAGGTATGTCAATGCCCCCAGAGCTTCTCACGCTCGTGGAGCTGCAGGCAACGACAGGGAAGGCGCCAGGGACTCGGCCGAGTCCGCCTCCCCAGCGCCAAGCCGGCACCATGACTCCCGCGCCACGCATGCAAGCTCGAGCAGGCCGAGCCACCAGTCAGGCGGCAGCAGCCGCAGCCGGCCTCCCCCGAGCCGGAACCAGGAGCAAGACTCCGAGCCCCGCCGTCAGCACCGGCCGGCTCCAGAAGCAGCCGGCACACGCCAGCCGGCACACTCCCGGCTGGGCCCGCGCATCGAGCCCGCCGACGCCCGAGATCGCCTCGACCGGCTGGTCGAATCCCGCATTGCGGAAGAAGAAGCTCCAGCCGGCCCAAAGTGCTTCGGACCCCGCATCGCCAACGAGCCCACGCTTGAGGGCTTCACGCTCCCCCGCGACACCCCCAAGTACGACGGCACCGCCAAGCCGGAGGACTGGCTGCAGGACTACTCCACCGCAGTCGGCATTGCCAAAGGCAACAAGCGCTGGGCTGTGCGCTACTCCCCCCTGATGCTGGTCGGCTCCGCCCGCACATGGCTCAACAACCTGCCAGCCGGCAGCATAAACGGCTGGCTGGACTTGAGCGGCCTTCATCGGCAACTTCACCGGCACCTACCGCCGGCCGGGTCGCCCCCAGCAGCTTGAGATGTGCAAGCAGGGCCCCGACGAGACGGATCGCGCATACCTAACGCGCTGGTGCGAGATGCGCAACTCCTGCGAGGGCGTGCACGAGATCCAGGCCATCAGCTTCTTCATGGGAGGCTGTCGGCCCAACACCATGTTGTGGCACAAGCTGCGCCGCAGCGACCCCAAGTCGATGGCCGCCTTGATGGCCATCGCCGACAAGTACGCGCTGGTTGAAGAAGCCGGCAAGGCGCCGGCTGAAATTTCGCCGGCCCCCGCCAGAAGAGACAACAACAAGCCGGCCGAGGGTGCCTCGCACGGCAGCCGGCGGGACAACTACCGCGGCAAGCGTCACAGTGACCAGCCGGACCGCCGGTACGGCTCCGCCCACGTAGCCGCCGTGGCAGACAACGCGGCAGGCGGCAGCCGCCGAAGCAAGACCGGCAATGGGCCGAAGTACACCTTCGAGCAGATGCTCGACTCGCCGTGCAAGTACCACAGCGGCAAGAACCCCTCCAACCACACCACCCGCGATTGCCACTTCATGAAGCGGCTGACAAGCGGTGAACCCCTCCCGCCTCCCCCCCCCGCCTCCACCAGCCGGCGGGCCGGGTGGCCAAGCCGGCGCAGAGAACGCCAACCTCGAGCACCACGAGGCTAACCAAGTGCACCATGCCGGCCGATATCTGGCCGAAGATGCTACCTACATCATCTTCACCTCCGAGCCCGAGGACAAGACGAGCCAGCAGAGCCGTTCCCTCGAGGTCAATGCGGTCATACCGCCAGTCCCCCAGTACCTAAACTGGTCAGAGCAGGCCATCACTTTTGATCGCCGCGATACACCGGCTGTCTTGCCGAAGCCGGGCAGCTACACCATGGTCCTCGACCCCACCATCGGCACAACCCGGCGCAGCGTGCGTTTTTCGCGCGTCCTCATCGACGGCGGCAGCAGCATCAACATCCTCTACAGCGACACCGCCCGCAAGCTGGGCATCCAGGAGGCCGAGTTGCGCCCCACCCCCACCGTCTTCCATGGCATCGTGCCAGGCCATTGCTGCCAGCCGATCGGCCGGATCACGCTGGAGGTGATGTTCGGGAAGCCGGATCACTTCCGCACCGAGAGAATCGAGTTCGAGGTGGTGGACCTCGTGAGTCCCTACCACGCGCTCCTGGGCAGGCCGGCCCTGACCAAGTTCATGGCGGTGCCCCATTATGGGTACCTGAAGATGAAGCTGCCTGGCCCCAAGGGGGTCATCACCGTAGCCGGCGACTATCGCCGCTCCATGGACTGCGCCACGCAGGGCTCCAAGATGGCCCAGACGCTGGTCATCGCCACCGAGAAGCAGCTCATCCGCAACGCCGTCGCCCTCGCCAAGGCTGCGCAGACAGACATGCCGGCTGCAGGCAACCCGGCTGGGACGACTCACTTCCAGCCGGCCGACAACACCAAGAAGATCCTGCTGGACCCGGCGCAGCCGGACAAGTACGTCACCATCGGGGCCGGCTTGAGCAAGAAATAGGAAAGCAAGCTCACCAGCTTCCTCCGTGAGAATCGGGACATCTTCGCATGGACTCCAAGAGACATGCCGGGTGTGCCGAGGGAGTTGGCTGAGCACCACCTCCACGTCCGGCCTGAAGCCAAGCCGGTGAAGCAGCCTCTCAGGCGCTTCACCGAAGAACGAAGGAAGGCCATCGGTGAAGAAATCGCCCGGCTCCTAGCTGCCGGCTTCATCATGGAAGTGCTGCACCCGGACTGGTTGGCGAACCCGGTCCTGGTTTTGAAGAAGAACGGCTCCTGGCGCATGTGTATCGACTACACCAGCCTGAACAAGGCGTGCCCGAAGGATCCCTTCCCCCTGCCGCGCATAGATCAAGTCATAGACTCGACTGCCGGCTGTGAACTGTTGTCTTTCCTAGACGCCTATTCAGGCTACCACCAGATTCCTTTGAATCCGGCTGATCAAATAAAGACTTCGTTCATTACCCCGTACGGGGCTTATTGCTACACGACTATGCCGTTCGGCTTGAAAAATGCAGGCGCCACCTACCAAAGGTGCATGCAAAAATGCTTACAGGATCAAATCGGCAGAAATGTTCACGCATATGTGGATGATGTCGTTGTAAAGACCAAGGAGACGACTACCCTCCTTGATGACCTGAGAGAAACCTTCACCAATCTGAGAAGATTTCGGATGAAGCTCAACCCGGCCAAGTGCACATTCGGCGTGCCGTCTGGCCAGCTCCTTGGCTACCTCGTCTCTCAGCGAGGATCGAAGCCAACCGGACAAGATCGGTGCCCTGGAGAAGATGGAACGCCGCGGTGCCTCAAGGACGTCCAGAAGTTCGCTGGCTGCCTGGCTTCCTTGAGCCGCCGTCGGCCGGTGGGGAGCAGGCACTGCCCCTGTATCAATTGATGAAGAAGGCGGACAAATTCGTCTGGTCACCGCAGGCGGATGAGGCCTTCCGTGACTTGAAGCGCGTGCTCTCAACCGCGCCAATCCTTGCAACGCCGGCTTCAATGGAGCCGATGCTGTTGTACATCGCAGCCACCAATCGAGTGGTTAGCGTTGTCCTGGTGGTGGAGCGCAAAGAAGACGGCAGGGAGCAGCTGGACCAACGTCCAGTCTATTACCTTAGCGAAGTGCTCTCCCAGTCGAAGCAAAACTACCCCCACTACCAGAAAGTCACCTACGGCGTCTACATGGCGGCCAAGAAGCTGAAGCACTACTTCCAAGAACACCCCATCAAAGTGGTTGCCACAGCACCCTTGGCGGAAATCATAGGCAGCAAGGATGCCAACGGCCGGGTTGCCAAGTGGGCCCTGGAGCTAGCCGCCCACACCATCCTCTACGAGCCACGCACAGCCATCAAGTCGCAGATCCTCGCGGACTTCTTCGTCGACTGGGCTGAGATGCGATGCTGCCGCTGTGCCGGATTCCACACACTGGAAGATGCACTTCGACGGCTCAAAGATGCGCAACGGCTTGGGAGCCGGCATCGTCATCACCTCTCCCAAGGGAGACCGGCTGGACTACGTCCTGCAGATCCACTTCGCCGCATCCAACAATGTGGCGGAGTACGAAGCGCTCATCCATGGGCTGAAGCTGGCCAAGGAGATTGGCGTGCGTCGCATACTTTGCTTCGGCGACTCCGACTTGGTCATCTGACAAGCATCCGGCGGCGGGACGCGAAGGACGCCAACATGGCCTCATACCGCTTCCATGTCCAGCAGCTATCCGGCTTCTTCGACGGCTGCGAATTCCACCATGTGCCACGGGCAAACAACGAGGCGGCTGACGCCTTGTCCAAGATTGGCTCAACCCGGCAGGCCATTCCACCGGGCATCGCCTTGGCGGTTCTCAAGAAACCGTCCATCATACCGTCACCGGACTCGGATTCAATATTCGTGCCGGCTGACCCGGGGGCTTCTCAGCCAAACCCGGGGGCTTCATCGCCCAAGTCGGGGGCTAACAAGCCGAAACCGCCGGCTACCATGCCGAACCCGGGGACTTCTCAGTCCAACCCGGGGGCTTCATCGCCAAACTCGGGGGCTAGCAAGCCAAACCCGCCGGCTAGCAAGCCGAACCCGGCGACCATGCAGTCGGATCCGGAAGCTCCCACGCAGGAGGCCCTGTTGGTTAGCGTATTCGAGATAAGATGCGTACCTTCATGGGCACAAGAATTCCTCTCCTACCTCACCGACGGTGTGCTGCCTGAGGATAGAGTCCAGGCCAGGCAGATTGAGAGAAGGGCCAAGGCCTATACCATCATCAACCACCAGCTGTACAAACGCAGCGTAAGTGGGGTGTTCCAGCGGTGCGTCGAGCCGGCTGAAGGGATTGAACTCCTACGGGAAATCCATCAAGGAGAGTGCGGACATCACGCCTCATCCAGAGCCATAGTGGCCAAAGCCTTCCGGCACGGTTTTTATCGGCCATTGCGCTCAAAGACGCAGAAGAGTTGGTGAAGAAGTGCAACGGCTGTCAGCGCTTCGCAAAGAAGAGACACCAGCCGGCTTCCGCCTTAAAAACCATCCCCATCACATGGCCATTTGCCGTATGGGGCTTGGATATGGTAGGCCCATTCAGAACGGCGCGAGGCGGCATGACACATCTCTTGGTAATGATTGACAAATTCACCAAGTGGATTGAAGCCAAGCCGATCAAGAAACTGGACGGATCCACAGCCGTCACATTCCTCAAGGAAATCATTGTGAGATTCGGCTACCCCCACAGCATTATCACCGACAACGGCAGCAATTTCTCCCAAGGCATCTTCTCTCGCTATTGCGGGGAAATGGGGATCCGGATGGCCCTATCTTCTGTGGCACACCCAGAGTCCAACGGACAGGTGGAAAAGGCTAACGGCTTAGTCCTAGCCGGCATCCGGTCCCGGTTGGTGGAGCCGCTCGAGCGAGCAGCCGGCTGCTGGATTGAAGAGCTGCCCAATGTGTTGTGGAGCCTGCGCACGACGACAAACCGCTCAGTCGGCTTCACACCCTTTTTCCTCGTATACGGGGCCGAAGCCATCCTACCGACTGATATCGAGCACGACGCGCCAAGGATCAAGCTCTACACTGAAGCCGAGGCCAAAGAAGCTCGTGAAGATGGAGTTGACCTAGTCGAAGAGGCCCGGCTGCTGGCTGCGTCTAGATCTACTATCTACCAGCAAAGCCTCCGACGCTATCACAGCCGGAAGGTCCAGCCCTTAGCATTCCGAGAAGGAGACCTAGTGCTCCGGCTGATCCAGCGGACAGCCGGACAGCATAAACTGTCATCCCCATGGGAGGGTCCCTTCATCGTGAGCAAGGCAGTAGGCAATGATTCCTACTATCTCATAGATGCCCAAGAGGCTAAGAAAAACAAGCCGGACAAGGCTGACGAGGAGACTAAACGTCCCTGGAATGTCAACTTACTCCGCCCATTTTACACATGAGAGCAGGAATGTATGTATCCCTTGTATCCCTTTTGTAAGCTATGAAAAAGCACGTGCCAAAAGCGCCGTTTCCGACAAGTTTTTCGCGTACTTTACCTCTGTTTCGCCAATTGGCTTGAACCCTCTCACACGGTCGGCTCAGTAACGTGATCCGGT
The DNA here is from genome assembly GCF_019359855.2 of Lolium perenne. Lineage (NCBI taxonomy): Eukaryota > Viridiplantae > Streptophyta > Magnoliopsida > Poales > Poaceae > Lolium > Lolium perenne. Next base: position 171,304,488 of record NC_067244.2, read on the forward strand.
TTCCGACAGCCGGCTTCCGATCCAGCTACAGACCGCAACCCGGCTGTCCGGCTGGCGGGAGTAAGGCCTAGGGAGCCGGCACGCGAAAAACGACTAAGGGAAAGAGTAAGAGCGAGTTGACTTGCAACTTTTCATATAAGTGCCGGATTGCCGAATTCAGCTCGTTCGACTGAAATACTGTCAGCCTCACCCAGCGGCCCGCTCTTGATCCGGCGACGGATCGCAAGTCGGACGTACGACCGGCAAGAGCACAGCCAAAGAGTGGGGCGGATGGGAAAAAGCGAACGAGTCGGAAGAAAGCAACTCGGCACACAAATGATTAACAAACACATTAAAGTGTGACATAATTAAAGGACGATAATATTCATACACGCGCACCTGGCATCCCGGGGATTTAATAAACTGTCTTGGCAAAAGAACAACCGAAAAGCAGGTAAACTAGGCCGGAGGAGCATCAGCGGAGCCGGCTGCCGGGTCGTCCTCGGGCGCGTCTTCCGCCTCCTCATCTTCCATGTAATCTTCATCGGATGGAGGAGGGTTCGGGTCCGCGACGAAGGCGCCCTTGTCAACGAAGTCGGCGATGGCGCTGGCTCGGGCAAGACGGGCAGCCTTGAGTTCGGCTGGGAGCTGGTCCTCCACGCCGGCTCGCCGGAACTCAAGCTGCCCCAGGTCCACCTCGTTGTACCAAGAGAGGACGAAGGACAGCGCCATGTCGGCGCCAGCGCGCGTGGCCGACTCCTTCCAGTCGAGGAAGCGATCCGGCGCCCGCTCCATAAGGGAGGTGAGGCTGGAGATATCTTGCGGCACCGCCTCCTCAGGCCACAGCATCGGCGCCAGCTCCTCAACCGCCTTCCGGAGCTCCCAGCCGAGCTTGGTGATGGGCTCGACGCGGGCAGCCATGGACGCCATATGATCCTCCATGGAGAAATACTCCGAGCTGCCCTCGCCGGTCTCCTGCCTCCTGGACTCGCGCGCAGCGCCAACGGCTGCCAAAGCCGCGTCCTGCGTCTCCGGGAAGGCCGCTGCAAGAAGAAGCAAGTCAGAGATCATCGAAGCCGAAATAAGCTGAAAAATGCAAATTTTCGAAGTCCTAAGCCAAAAGGAAAAGCCTGGCGGCAGCCGGCAAGAACCGACTGCCACCAGCCCGAAGATGGAGATAGCAAAGACATCAGAAGTTTCTGCTGCCGGCTGCCAACGAAAGCCGGCAGCCGACAGCCGAAAGCCGGCAAAGGGAAAGGAACACTAAGGTGCACTCACCCGCCAAGCCGCGATCAAGTGCACCAATCTCATCCGTCCAGCGCTTGGCGGTAGCCGTCAGCTCCGTGGACTTGGCGGTGACCTCCTCTTGCAGCACAAGCCGCTGCTTCTCCACCTCCGTTAGCCGCCGGCTCAGATCGTCCACCTTCTCCTTCTCCGCCGTCCTAAGGGAGTTGAGCTCGGAGAGGTGGTTCTGCTCCAGCAGGCGCAGTCGTGCCAGCTCCTGCTCAGCTAGCTTGAGCTTGGCGGCTGAAGAACGACCCGCCTCCTCGCTCTCGGCGCACTGGGCGCGAGCAGCCCGGAGATCCGACTCCAGCCGCGGGACCTTGGCGGCTTCAACTGCGAGGCAGCCGGAAAGAAACGTCAGCCAACGAAGATTCAAAAGAAAATAAGACGTCGAGTCGAAAGAAGCAAGAGCTCACCCTTGGCGGTTTCCAGCTCGCGGGCCAAGTCGGCCCGGTCCAGCTTGGCCTTGTGGTAATGGGTAACGGCGCGATTGTACAAAGTGGTGCGCCGATCCATCACAGCCTAAGGAAAAGAGAAAGTCAGTCAGCTAGGCGAAACCCGGGCCGGCTCCAAACAGCCGGCCCATGCCTCGGAGGGCTACCAGGATGATAACCAAATCAAAAAACAGATAAAGCTTGCCTTGCCGGCTTCCTCCACCTTGGCAACGCTGGCCGCGGTCTCGGCAGCCCTGGCCTTGAGGTGGGCTGCGAGGCTGGAGAAGAACATCTCCACCGATGCTTGGCCAGGGTTTCCCTCCGGCTGGTCACCTCGTAGGAGTCGGCGCGGAGCCACGCCCGCTCCATGGTGGCAGCCGAGCCGAGGCTGGAGTCGGAGGCGGACGGCACTGAAGAAGAAGTGCGCCCTTGGCCACATGCAGGCCTGCTGCGACGCCGATGGGGTCTCCGTCCTCACCGGTGCGCGCGAGTCGGCGCCCTCCGTGCGCGCCGGCTCATCCCTTGCCGGCTCCCGCTGGTTGGCTCACCCTCGTCGGCTCCGGCGGCGGCGGCGCTCCGGGCGCAGCAGATGGCCCGGCCGGCGCGGCTGTCTCCGGCGCTGAGGTGCCCCCTCCGGGCTCTCATCCAGCACCACCATGCTCGGCGGGGCTCCGGCCGGTCGCAGGCGGCGCAGCCCTGCCGGCTCCGGCTCCGGTCGCGGACGGTGCAGCCCTTCCGGCTACGGCTCCGGGTGAAGGCGGCATGCCCCGGCCGGCCCCGGCAGCGGGGTCCGAGAAGGCGAGTCCGGCGCGGGAACATGTCGTCCAGCGTCGGCCGCCGAGTCGGCTCGACCCGCGTGCCGCGATCAGGCGCTGAGGCCAGCGGCACGGCGAAGGAAGGCACCCCTGCGGAAGGCGCAGTACCCGCAGGCGGCGGTGGCGTAGGAGCACGCGATGAAGGCTGCGGCGTCGGCTCCCTCCTTTGGCGCAGCGGCGGCGACGCGACGCGCGGAGCCTGCCGGGAGCCGCCGCCCTGGGCAAACTTGATGGGAGCCCTAGCCGGACAAACAAAGAGAAGATAAGCATAAAAAGTAAGGAAAGAAAAGGAATCAAACAAGAAAGAGAAAGAGAACTCACCCGGCCTGCTCCGGAACCTTCTTCGGCTGCTGCCGGCGGAGCTTCTTCGCCTTCGCCTCCAAGGCGGCAGTGGAGCGAGGCTCGCTGGCCCGCTTCTTCCCCTGGCGCGCCGAAGTCGCCGTGGTGCTTGGCGGCCTCGCGCGCAGAGGCACGGCCGGGATCGGCCCCGTGCCGAACGTCGCCGGCTCCTCGTCCTCCTGCTGCTCTGGTGAGGGGCGGATTGTGCTCCCCTGGCCGCCTAGATCGGGCGCTGCGGCAGGTCGTCGTCGCCAGCCTGGTCGCCGGCTTGGTCAGCCGGATCGACGTGATCCGGCGTCCACCTCCTCGTCGCCAGGTCGCCGTCCTCGGTGCTCTGGCGCTCAAAGAGCTAGAAGGACAGAAAAAGCATGAGCAAACAACAGGCCAAAAATTGGCGGAAGCAAAAGGAAGTCGGCCTCGCAGCCGCAAGCCGGAAGCCGGCGAAAAACACAAGCTTACCTGCTCGGGTAGGTGGCCCCTGTCGTGGGGCGCCAGCCCGTAGCTCCAGTCGTCCGCCACGTTCGCCTTGGTGATGTAGTTCACCCGGCTGGCCACCTGGGCCTTGGTGAGCACCGCCCTGGACGTCCGGTTCGGGTCGAACCGGCCGGACATATGCCCGATTTTGTGGGTGCGCCTCTGGAGCGGCAGCACCCGGCGCTCAGCTATGGTGCAGAGGAGATCCTCCGCAGTCAGCCCGCTCTCGACGGCTGCCCCCAAGAAGTCCCAGAGCTGGTTCACCTCGGCGTCCGGATTCGACGAGCGGGCGTTGTAGCTCCAGTTGATCCGGCCGACTGGAGGGGCCGGATTATACTCCGGCAGATTGATCCGGTCGACGAGCTGCCCCTCGTTGCGCACATATAAGAACGACATCTGCCAGTTCTTCACCGAGTCAACGGTGGGGATCTTGGGGAAGGGCGTACCAGGCCGAGTGTAGATCGAGGCGGCGCCGCAGGCTCGCAGGCGGCCCTCGGTGGTTTGCGCCTTCAAGTAGAACAGCCGGCACCAGAAGTCGATGTCTGGCCACAAGCCGGCGTAGGCCTCCATGAACACCACGAAGCAGCTGAGGAGGACGCACGCGTTGGCCGGCAGGTGGTGCGGCTGCAGGCCGAAGTTGTCCAGGAACTGCCGGAAGAAGGTTGAAGCCGGCAGGCCCAGCTCGCGATCCAGATGCGCGCCGAAGACGACGCGCTCACCGGGCCGCGGCTCGGGCTCCATCTCCTCGCCGGGCGCCCGCCAGACCACCGCCGACGGGATCTGGCGGAGGCGCACCAGCCGCTCGATGTCATCCTCCCGCATGTATGAGCCCCTCCACGATCCGCTGGGGGAGGCCATTGTCGACGAAGAGGAAGAAGTCCAGGAGAGGCGGAACGGCGACGAAGAGCCTTGCGACGGCGGCGGCGACGGCGGCGGCTGAGGACGCTCCGTCGAGACGCGCGGCCCCGTGGCGCCGGATTGGTGGAAAGGCGGCGGCGGCCCGGCGGGAGAACGTCGGGGCAGCTGCTCGCCGGAGTTCGCCAGGAGTATTGGCGTGCGACGGAGCGCTCGAGCGAAGAAAAGCAGAAGTGTGAGCGAAGAATGCGAGGAAGAAGAAGGGCGCCTCGGTGCCGCTACCGGGGGCATTTATAGCCGCCTGGCGCGCGCCAGTGCGCGGCCACGTGGCGATCGTGGGCCACGATCGGGATTTACTGCGCCGTAACTCCTCCCACGACCACGACGGTTACCAGCAGCCACACCACGTCGCCCACTACCGCACCGGATCCGGAGGGACATTGATGTGACCAGACGAACCGACCGCAGCGCCAGGCGTCAGACCGGTCAAGTCGGGCGCGGGACCCGAGGCGGCGGAGGCTCCGGTGCGCCGCAAGCCGGAGCCGGACAATAAGTTCAACCCAGACTAAAAGTCGTCAACAAGGCGGAGACTCCGCCAAAACTTGCGAGAGAGCGAAAGCTGCACAAGTGTAAAAAGCGGCCGGCTAGAAGCAGCCGGCAGGAACGAGCCGGATGAGGGCGCAGCCGGCTGAATGGAAATTCTCAGTCGGCCCCTCCAAGTGTCGTCAAGTATATTCGAGAAGCCAGGAAAACCTGCCTAGGTCCTTCTAGACGTAGGACCTTGCCAGCTTCGGGGGCTAATGTCGGGGGGAAGACCCCGGATAGGGCAATGGACGCGGAGCAGCCGGCTGGCCACTGGCCGGCTCGCGGCAAAGGCCGGCTGAGGAGCAGCCGGCTGGCGCCGTGGCCGGCTGGTCCGGAAGCCGGCTGGCTCTAGGTCCTAGGCGGCCTGGCGTCAGCCGCCAATGCTGTGGCTGGGCCGGCTTCTACAAGCCATATCCGACTGGGGTTTGTACCTCAGACCGACTCGAGGCTGGCGAGTCTTGCACTGGAAGGAACCGGGTTGGTGATCCGGGTTCCTAAAGTCCACGCTGACTCCATCTTCCGTAAAGTGCGGGGCACTGTGGAGCAATAGTGCCCCGCGCCGGACAGGCCGTCAGGGCTTACGACGATCCGTACCGGCTACAGTGGCTGACGGCGACAGGGACAGCTCCTCTCCATACCGCTGACCGTGGCAGCCGGATGGGACAGGCCACGATGCCTCAACTACTCCTGACGTCACCGCCTCGGGAAGGAGCGGAAGTCGAAGCCGGCCCAGCCGGCCAGTAAACTATAGGGTCTTATATGTAAAGTGCCGGCGCCTATATAAGCCGCACTACCCCCTCTCGTGCAGGGGATCGATCAATCAATCATTCTTACTTCACTCCACTCATAGAGCTGCCCTGAGAGAGAGACCATCGTCTCCCTTAACCTCCCAGGAGCAGCCGGACACAGCTCTAGGAGCACCATTGTATTGTGTGATCATCATATACACTCATAGCAGGAGTAGAGGTTTTACCTCCATCGGAGGGCCTCGAACCTGGGTACGTCGCCGTGTCGCTCGTGCCCATACCCGCATCCGGATACCGCCGTGAGATCCCTCAGGGACCACTTCGATTAGCCACCCTATGGCATATGCCGTGACGATACCACGACAGTGAATTTACCTATATGACAAGGCTAATAACTAAGCAAGATATATCTAAGCAATATAGAGATAGAGTGGGATAGAGGTAACCGAGAGTGGAGCACGCGATGACACGGAGATGATTCCCGTAGTTCCCTTCCTTTGCAAGAAGGTACGTCTACGTTTGGAGGAGTGTGGTTGCTACGAAAGCCAAACCAACAGCCACGAAGGCTTCACTCAGATCTCCGGTGAGCAACGCCACGAAGTCCTAGCCCACTTCCACTAAGGGATTTCCTCGAGGCGGAAACCGGGCCTTTACAAGGTTCTTGGGGCACACATCCACAACCAAATTGGAGGCTCCCAAATCTGTTACAACACAACAAATCAACAAGCATACATCAACAACAAACACTAGGGATCCAAAGAGGAACACTAGCAAGGGGGCCCTCAAGCATAAGAGGGGGAAATGAAAAACGCTTCGGTGAGGATGTAGATCGGGGTCTTCTCCGTCGATTCTCCAAAGCACAAGGGATTTGGGTGGTTGAGGAAGGAGATCCGATGGATTTGATGTTCTTGGTGGCTCAACAATGGTGTAGTCTTTTTTAGAAGGGGGAATGAGCAACCCTAGCTCAATGGAGAAGAAGCCTTTAAGTAGTAGCTGTTGAACCGGACGTTGGAGCCGTTGGAGAGGGGTGGCCGGTAGTACCGGCCAGTTTGGGCCGGTACTACCGGTCCTAGGCGCGCGCGCGAGGCCAACAGGGGGCGGCCACGTGGACAGAGGGGGCTCGGTCCGGGGGGGAGGCCGGAGCCTCCGGCCGGGGTACCGGTCGCGGTACCGCCGGGGCTCCAAACCCCCCAGCATCTATACTGAGCCGCCCTCCTCTTCCCCGGTACCATGGGCGGTACCATGGCCGGAGCTCCGGCCGTGGCCAGGCCGGCGGTACCGCCCAGGGCCCCCGCTCCTTCTTCTTTTTCCTTTGCTTCTCTCTTCTTCTTCATATTTCTTTCTTTCTTCTTTTCTTTCTTATCTCTTTCTCTTCTTCTTCTCATTTCTTGTATACTCTTCACACTTTAAGCATCTAGAGAATGTAATAACCTACAAATCTTATAAACCGAAATGTTCATATATTATCATTGTCATCAACACCAAAACACATATAAAATGAGATATGATCTTTCACCTGGTGCGTCGGCGGACGGGGGCCGAAGGTGCCGGGGACGGGGTGGGGGGGGCTGAATGGGCATGGTGTAGGCGTGCACGACCCTCGTCCAGGGGTTGTGTCCGCCCGCCCACGGCGGAGTGGAGTGTGAGTACCTGGGGCACGGACCGATGATGCCGGGGCCGCCGTTGTTGCCACCGCCGCGACCACCACCACGGCCACCACCCCCTCCTCCTTGGTGTTGTGGCGGTTGAGGCGCGGGGTGTGGAGGGGTGGGGGTGGGCGCTGGTGGAGCTCCTCCGCCATGAGGAAGGACGATGTTGCCGCTGACCCATAGAGCGGTGTGAACCGCCCCACATCGACGGCACCGCCGACCTCCTCGCCCGCGACTCCGACAGGCTGGCCATCGATGCCACCATCATCCGCTGGCTCTTCCTCACCGTCTCGCCGGACATCTTCAAGACCGTCGTTCGGGAGGGCGATGATGCCCGCACGGTGTGGGGAAAGATCAACGGCCTCTTCACCAATAACAAGCTCCAACGTGTTGTCTTTTTGCAGAAGGAATTCTTCGGCACACCCCAGGACGATCAAGCCTTGGACGCCTACTGCCTGCGCCTCAAGGCCATCTCCGACGAGCTCCGGGACCTTGGGTTCCGGATTGGCGACGAGCTCCTCCTCTCCACCCTTACCGCCGGCCTCAACGAGGACCTCGGCAACGCCGCCTCCAACCTCACCCTCATGACCAACCTCACGTTCGAGCGGGCGCTCGACTACCTCAGGCTGGAGGAACGTGAAGGAGATATGCCCTAGAGGCAATAATAAAGTTGTTATTATTTATATCTTTATGTTTATGATAAATGTTTATATATCATGCTATAATTGTATTAACCGAAACATTAGTACATGTGTGATATGTAGACAAACAAGAAGTCCCTAGTATGCCTCTTAAACTAGCTTGTTGATTAATGGATGATTAGTTTCATAATCATGAACATTGGATGTTATTAATAACAAGGTTATATCATTATATGAATGATGTAATGGACACACCCTAGCATAAGATCTCGTCATTAAGTTATTTGCTATAAGCTTTCGATACATAGTTACCTAGTCCTTATGACCATGAGATCATGTAAATCACTTATACCGGAAAGGTACTTTGATTACACCAAACACCACTGCGTAAATGGGTGGCTATAAAGGTGGGATTAAGTATCCGGAAAGTATGAGTTGAGGCATATGGATCAACAGTGGGATTTGTCCATCCCGATGACAGATAGATATACTCTGGGCCCTCTCGGTGGAATGTCGTCTAATGTCTTGCAAGCATATGAATGAGTTCATAAGAGACCACATACCACGGTACGAGTAAAGAGTACTTGTCAGGAGACGAGGTTGAACAAGGTATAGAGTGATACCGAAGATCAAACCTCGGACAAGTAAAATATCGCGTGACAAAGGGAATTGGTATCATATGTGAATGGTTCATTCGATCCCTAAAGTCATCGTTGAATATGTGGGAGCCATTATGGATCTCCAGATCCCGCTATTGGTTATTGGTCGGAGTGAGTACTCAACCATGTCCGCATAGTTCACGAACCGTAGGGTGACACACTTAAAGTTGGATGTTGAAATGGTAGTACTTGAATATGGAATGGAGTTCGAATATTTGTTCGAAGTCTCGGATGAGATCCCGGACATCACGAGGAGTTCCGGAATGGTCCGGAGAATAAGATTCATATATAGGATGTCATTTTATGTGAATTAAAATGTCGCGGAAGGTTCTATGGAAGGTTCTAGAAGGTTCTAGAAAAGTCCGAAAGAAACCACCAAGGAAGGTGGAGTCCACATGGGACTCCACCTCCATGGCCGGCCAACCCTAGTGGGGGTGGAGTCCCAAGTGGACTCCCCCTTAGGGGGCCGGCCACCCCCCCATATGGGAGGTGGAACTCCCACCTCTAGTGGGAGTCCTAGCTTGGCTAGGTTTCCCCTCCAAATGGAAGGTTTTTGGTTCGGGTCTTATTCGAAGATTTGGAGACCAACTCTTGGGGTTCCACCTATATAATGAGGGCCAAGGGGGAGGGGGCCGGCCACCTCAAACACCACCAAGGTGGCCGCACCCCATAGTGGCCGGCGCCCCCCTCTCCCCAAACCCTAGTCGCCCCGCTCCTCCACTTCCCGCACGCTTAGCGAAGCTCCACCGGACTTCTCCACCACCACCGACACCACGCCGTCGTGCTGTCGGATTCAAGAGGAGCTACTACTTCCGCTGCCCGCTGGAACGGGGAGGTGGACGTCGTCTTCATCAACAACCGAACGTGTGACCGAGTACGGAGGTGCTGCCCGTTCGTGGCGCCGGAACCGATCGTGATCAAGATCTTCTACGCGCTTTTGCAAGCGGCAAGTGAACGTCTACCGCAGCAACAAGAGCCTCATCTTGTAGGCTTTGGAATCTCTTCAAGGGTGAGACTCGATACCCCCTCGTTGCTACCGTCTTCTAGATTGCATCTTGGCTTGGATTGCGTGTTCGCGGTAGGAAAATTTTTGTTTTCTATGCAACGTTATCCTACAGTGGTATCAGAGCCGTGTCTATGCATAGATGGTTGCACGAGTAGAACACAATGGTTTGTGGGCGTTGATGCTCTTGTTATCTTTAGTTTGAGTACTTTGCATCTTTGTGGCATAGTGGGATGAAGCGGCTCGGACTAACTTTACATGACCGCGTTCATGAGACTTGTTCCTCGTTCGACATGCAACTTGTATTGCATAAGAGACTTTGCGGGTGTCTGTCTCTCCTACTATAGTGAAGATTCAATTTACTCTTCTATTGAAAACATTAGTATCAACGTTGTGGTTCATGTTCGTAGGTAGATTAGATCTCTCTCGAAAACCCTAAACCACGTAAAATATGCAAACCAAACTAGAGACGTCTAACTTGTTTTTGCAGGGTTTGGTGATGTGATATGGCCATAATGTGATGATGAATATGTATGAGATGATCATTATTGTATTGTGGCAACCGGCAGGAGCCTTATGGTTGTCTTTAAATTTCATGTTGAGTAGTATTTCAAAGTAGTTGTAATAGTTGCTATATGGAGGACAATCATGAAGACGGCGCCATTGACCTTGACGCTTCGCCGACGATGATGGAGATCATGCCCGAAGATGATGGAGATCATGTCCGTGCTTTGGAGATGAAGATCAAAGGCGCAAAGACAAAAGGGCCATATCATATCACATATGAACTGCATGTGATGTTAATCCTTTTTATGCATCTTATTTTGCTTAGATCGCGATGGTAGCATTATAAGATGATCCCTCACTAAAATCTCAAGATAATGAAGTGTTCATCCTTAGTAGCACCGTTGCCAAGACTTGTCGTTTCAAAGCATCTCGTGATGATCGGGTGTGATAGAATCAACAAGTGCATACAACGGGTGCAAGACACTTTTGCACATGCGGATACTAAGGTGGCCTTGACGAGCCTAGCATGTACAGACATGGTCTCGGAACACGTGATACCGAAAGGTAGAGCATGAATCATATGGTTGATATGATGAACACTTTGAGTGTTCGCCATTGAAATCACACCTTGTCTCGTGATGATCGGACATAGGTGTGGTGGATTTGGTTCGTGTGATCACTAAGACAATGCGGGGGATATTGTTTTGAGTGGGAGTTCATCTAGATTTTTAATTATGTTGAATTAAAATTTGAACTCAATTTGTCATAAACTTAGTCTAAACTTTTGCAAATATATGTTGTAGAGATGGCGTCCCCAATCAATTTTAACCAGTTCCTAGAGAAAGAAAAACTTAAGAGCAACGGTAGCAACTTTACCGACTGGTTTCATCATGTGAGGATCTTCCTCTCTGGCGGAAATCTGCAATATGTGCTTGATGCACCGCTAGGTGACCCTCCTGCAGAAACTGAAACCGATGAAGTAAAAGCTGTTTACGAGACTCGAAAAATACGGTACTCTCAAGTTCAGTGTGCCATCCTATGCGATCCTGGAATCCGATCTTCAAAAACGTTTTGAGCACCACGATCCTCATGAGTTGATGAAAGAGCTGAAAGCTATTTTTGAGACTCATGCGGCCGTGGAATGCTATGAAGCATCGAAACAATTCTTCAGCTGCATGATGGAAGAAGGCAGCTCCGTTAGTGAGCACATACTCGCCATGACCGGGCATGCGAAGAAACTCAGTGACTTGGGAATAGTGATTCCTAACAGACTGGGGATTAATCGTGTCCTTCAATCACTGCCACCAAGTTACAAGAACTTTGTGATGAACTACAATATGCAGAACATGAACAAGGAGTTACCTGAACTCTTTGGCATGCTAAAAGCTGCTGAGATTGAGATCAAGAAAGAGCACCAAGTGTTGATGGTCAACAAGACCACCAGTTTCAAGAAATAGGGCAAGTCTAAGGGAAAATTCAAGAAGGGTGGCAAGAAAGCTGCCACGCCTCCTATGAAACCTAAGAACGGCCCTAAGCCTGATGCCGAGTGCTATTATCGCAAGGAGAAGGGACACTTTGGAAGCGTAATTGCTCCAAGTATCTGGCTGATCTAAAGAGCGGCCTTGTCAAGAAGAAGAAAGAAGGTATATCTGATATACATGTTATAGATGTTTATCTCACTGGTTCTCGTTCTAGTACCTAGGTATTTGATACTGGTTCGGTTGCTCATATCTGTAACTCGAAACAGGAACTAAAGAATAAACGAAGACTACTGAAAGATGAAGTGACGATGCGCGTTGGAAATGGATCCAACGTCGATGTGATCGCTGTCGGCACACTTCCTCTACATCTACCTTCGGGATTAGTTTTAAGCCTAAATAATTGTTATTTTGTACCCGCGTTGAGCATGAACATTATATCTGGATCTTGTTTAATGCAAGACGGTTATTCATTCAAGTCTGAGAATAATGGTTGTTCTATTTTTATGAATAATATCTTTTATGGTCGAGCACCACAAAAGAATGGCTTATTTCTGTAAGATCTCGATAGTAGTGATACGCATATACATAACATTGATGCTAAGCGAATTAAATTGAATGATAATTCTACTTATATGTGGCACTGTCGTCTTGGTCATATTGGAGTGAAACGCATGAAGAAACTCCATACTGATGGATTACTTGAATCACTTGACTTTGAGTCACTTGATAGATGCGAAGCATGTCTGATGGGAAAAATGACTAAAACTCCATTTTCTGGTATGATGGAGCGAGCTGCTTGACTTATTGGAAATCATACATACCGATGTGTGCGGACCAATGAGCGTAGCATCGCGCGGTGGTTATCGTTATGTTCTAACCTTCACAGATGATCTGAGTAGATATGGGTATATCTATTTCATGAAACATAAATCCGAAACTTTCGAGAAATTTAAGGAATTTCAAAGTGAAGTAGAAAATCAACGTAACAAGAAGATTAAATTTCTATGATCTGATCGTGGAGGTGAATATCTGAGTTATGAGTTTGGCATGCATTTAAAGAAATGCGGAATACTTTCACAATTGACACCGCCGGGAACACCTCAACGTAACCGTGTGTCCGAACGTCATAATCGAACTCTCTTAGATATGGTTCGTTCTATGATGTCTCTTACTGATTTGCCGTTATCATTTTGGAGTTATGCATTAGAGACAGCCGCATTCACTTTAAATAGAGCACCATCAAAATCCGTAGAAACGACACCGTATGAATTATGGTTTAATAAGAAACCTAAGATGTTGTTCCTGAAAGTTTGGGGTTGCGAAGCCTATGTAAAGAAGTTATAACCGGACAAGCTAGAACCCAAAGCGGAGAAATGCGTCTTCATAGGATACCCTAAGGAAACTATAGGGTATACTTTCTATCACAAATCCGAAGGCAAAATATTTGTTGCTAAGAACGGAACCTTTCTTGAGAAAGAATTTCTCACTAAAGAAGTATTTGGAAGAAAAGTAGAACTTCGATGAGATTGATGAATCTATACTCGTTGATCAGAGTAGCGCGATCGGAAGTTGTGCTGTACCGCCTACACCGGCAACGAGAGGAAGCTAATGATAATGATCATGAAACTTCGAACGAGGAAACTACTGAACCTCGCAGATCGACAAGGGAGCGTACCACTCCTGATTGGTATGATCCTTGTCTAAATGTCATGATTGTGGATAACAATGATGAGGACCCTGCGACGTATGAAGAAGCGATGATGAGCCCAGATTCCAACAAATGGCAAGAAGCCATGAAATCCGAAATGGGATCCATGTATGATAACAAAGTATGGACTTTGGTAGACTTACCTGATAGCCGAAAGGCTGTCGAGAATAAATGGATCTTCAAAAGAAAACAGATCTTGATGGTAATATTACTGTCTATAAAGCTCGACTTGTCGCAAAGGGTTTCCGACAAATTCAAGGAGTTGACTACGATGAGACTTTCTCACCTGTAGCGAAGCTAAAATCTGTGAGGATTTTGTTAGCAATAGCTGCATTTTTCGATTATGAGATTTGGCAGATGGATGTCAAAACGGCGTTCCTTAATGGAGACATTGAGGAAGAGTTGTATATGGTACAACCCAAAGGTTTTGTCGATCCTAAAAATGCTGACAAAGTATGCAAACTTCAGCGTTCAATCTATGGACTGAAGCAAGCATCGAGAAGTTGGAACCGACGCTTTGATAAGGTGATCAAAGACTTCGGGTTTATACAGTGTCATGGAGAGGCCTGTATTTACAAGAAAGTGAGTGGGAGATCTGTAGCATTCCTGATATTATATGTAGATGACATATTATTGATCGGGAATGATATAGAACTATTAAGCAGTGTTAAAGGTTATTTGAATAATAGTTTTTCAATGAAAGACCTTGGTGAAGCATCGTATATATTAGGCATCAAGATTTATAGAGATAGATCAAGACGCCTAATAGGGCTATCACAGAGTACATATCTGGACAAGATTCTAAAGAAGTTTAGAATGGACGAAAGTAAGAAAGGGTTCTTACCTATGTTACCAGGCAAGGTCTTGAGTAAGACTCAAGGACCGGCTAAGGCAGAAGAAAGAGAAAGGATGAGTAATATTCCATATGCCTCGGCAGTAGGATCTATCATGTATGCCATGCTATGTACTAGACCGGATATAGCACATGCTGTTAGTTTGACTAGCAGATATCAAAGTGATCCATGAATGGAACACTGGACAGCGGTCAAGAATATCCTGAAGTACTTGAAAAGAACTAAGGATATGTTTCTTTGTTATGGAGGTGACCAAGAGCTCGTTGTAAACGGTTACACCGATGCAAGTTGGAACATTGATCCTGATGACTCTAAGTCACAGTCTGGGTACGTGTTTATATTGAATGGTGCTGCAGTAAGCTGGGCAAGCTCGAAGCAGTGCACGGTGGCGAAGTCTTCAACAGAATCAGAGTACATAGCGGCTTCAGAGGCTTCATCAGAAGCGGTATGGATGAAGAGGTTCATTGTAGAGCTCGGTGTGGTTCCTAGTGCATTGGACCCATTAATCATTTACGGTGATAACATGGGTGCCATCGCCAATGCACAAGAGCCAAGGTCACACAAGAGGCTGAAGCATATCAAGCTGCGGTACCACTCGATTCGCGAGTACATCGAAGATGGAGAAGTAAAGATTTGCAAAGTACACACTGATCTGAATGTAGCAGATCCGTTGACTAAAGCTCTCCCTAGGGCAAAGCATGACCAACACCAGAATGCCATGGGTGTTAGGTATATTACAATGTAATCTAGATTATTGACTCTAGTGCAAGTGGGAGACTGAAGGAGATATGCCCTAGAGGCAATAATAAAGTTGTTATTATTTATATCTTTATGTTTATGATAAATGTTTATATATCATGCTATAATTGTATTAACCGAAACATTAGTACATGTGTGATATGTAGACAAACAAGAAGTCCCTAGTATGCCTCTTAAACTAGCTTGTTGATTAATGGATGATTAGTTTCATAATCATGAACATTGTATGTTATTAATAACAAGGTTATATCATTATATGAATGATGTAATGGACACACCCTAGCATAAGATCTCGTCATTAAGTTATTTGCTATAAGCTTTCGATACATAGTTACCTAGTCCTTATGACCATGAGATCATGTAAATCACTTATACCAGAAAGGTACTTTGATTACACCAAACACCACTGCGTAAATGGGTGGCTATAAAGGTGGGATTAAGTATCCGGAAAGTATGAGTTGAGGCATATGGATCAACAGTGGGATTTGTCCATCCCGATGACGGATAGATATACTCTGGGCCCTCTCGGTGGAATGTCGTCTAATGTCTTGCAAGCATATGAATGAGTTCATAAGAGAACACATACCACGGTACGAGTAAAGAGTACTTGTCAGGAGACGAGGTTGAACAAGGTATAGAGTGATACCGAAGATCAAACCTCGGACAAGTAAAATATCGCGTGACAAAGAGAATTGGTATCATATGTGAATGGTTCATTCGATCACTAAAGTCATCGTTGAATATGTGGGAGCCATTATGGATCTCCAGATCCCGCTATTGGTTATTGGTCGGAGTGAGTACTCAACCATGTCCGCATAGTTCACGAACCGTAGGGTGACACACTTAAAGTTGGATGTTGAAATGGTAGTACTTGAATATGGAATGGAGTTCGAATATTTGTTCGAAGTCCCGGATGAGATCCCGGACATCACGAGGAGTTCCGGAATGGTCCGGAGAATAAGATTCATATATAGGATGTCATTTTATGTGAATTAAAATGTCGCGGAAGGTTCTATGGAAGGTTCTAGAAAAGTCCGGAAGAAACCACCAAGGAAGGTGGAGTCCACATGGGACTCCACCTCCATGGCCGGCCAACCCTAGTGGGGGTGGAGTCCCAAGTGGACTCCCCCTTAGGGGGCCGGCCACCCCCCCATATGGGAGGTGGAACTCCCACCTCTAGTGGGAGTCCTAGCTTGGCTAGGTTTCCCCTCCATATGGAAGGTTTTTGGTTCGGGTCTTATTCGAAGACTTGGAGACCAACTCTGGGGGTTCCACCTATATAATGAGGGCCAAGGGGGAGGGGGCCGGCCACCTCAAACACCACCAAGGTGGCCGCACCCCATAGTGGCCGGCGCCCCCCTCTCCCCAAACCCTAGCCGCCCCGCTCCTCCACTTCCCGCACGCTTAGCGAAGCTCCGCCGGACTTCTCCACCACCACCGACACCACGCCGTCGTGCTGTCGGATTCAAGAGGAGCTACTACTTCCGCTGCCCGCTGGAACGGGGAGGTGGACGTCGTCTTCATCAACAACCGAACGTGTGACCGAGTACGGAGGTGCTGCCCGTTCGTGGCGCCGGAACCGATCGTGATCAAGATCTTCTACGCGCTTTTGCAAGCGGCAAGTGAACGTCTACCGCAGCAACAAGAGCCTCATCTTGTAGGCTTTGGAATCTCTTCAAGGGTGAGACTCGATACCCCCTCGTTGCTACCGTCTTCTAGATTGCATCTTGGCTTGGATTGCGTGTTCGCGGTAGGAATTTTTTGTTTTCTATGCAACGTTATTCTACAGAACGGTGGCTGAAGGGTGTGCGCACCCGGTCGCGCAGGTTGTACTCGCGGAAGAGGAGGTAAAAGTACGTCTTCCAGGCGAGGTAGTTGGCGGCAGTGGTGGACAGCTTGACGGGGACATGGTCGGTGATGGCGACGGCGCGGAGCTGGCCGGGGTCGGGGATGGAGGAGTCGGCAAAGGGGTTGGAGCTAGGGGTGGACATGGTGGGGAAGAGGGGGCGGCGCGTAGCTGGAGAAGGAGGAGAGGCGGCGCTGCTAGGGTTTAGGGGTGGGGGGGGGGCACGGGGGGAGAGAGGCGGCGCGCGGCTGAGGTAGGACCTAGGTGGTGTCTGATACCATGTAGAGAGAGATGCAATTCTTGATGTATTGATCGGATGCATATGGCGGTACATATATAGGCCACGTCCTCGACTATACAAGGAATGAGACGGGCCCAATAATAAATAGAAAGATATGTATCGCTATATTCATTTTAAGCCTAGCCAAGAAGCGAGCTGCCTGGTCCTTCATCATCCGTCACTTTCAGTCTTTCACTCAACAATCCAGCAGTATTTGAGGGGCAATTCAGCAGGACGAGAATCATCATTGTCCCTGAGAAATCCCCACCAGTCTGATGGATTGGAGATCAATCACTTGCCTCTTGCCCTCACACGCACGCGCGCACGTACGTGTTACGGCCGGCCGATTAATCCCTCGCGATCTTGTTGCAATGCTCTGATCTGAGGTTGGTCGGGGCGGAGATACTGCTGCATTATTTCAACGCGTGAAATGAATGAAGGATTTTGACTTGTGTTCGAGGGGCATGTGATCATGTGGGCGGGCGGGAATACAGAGGAGGAATTCAGCTACTAGGTCAATGGATATATCTTGAGAAAAGAATGAGGAAGGTCAATGCACACACACAAAGCGTATGATCATGCATGTTAGATGTTGGTTAGCAGCGGCAGCGCATTTAACCAAAGGAGGTGTTTGCACTTGCAGCTAGCAGCTGGTCCATCCGACCATACCCCAGCTGAGGAGCCACTTCAGTGCCAGTACATACCCTCCGTCTCTAGCTGGAGCATACAAACAGTAAAGCTCATTTCCGCCTTTAATTGCAAGTAGTGTGCAATTGCTCTGGCTCTATCTCCCAGCCCGGACACGACACGCATCTAGAACAATCACAGAACAAACTGAACCAGCACCATACAACTCTCCAAAATACGAAGAAGAAAATTGATTGCCTTCTCTCTGATATCTGAAAAAAGATGACTGCCGTAAAGGCGTAAACTGGGTCAAGAGGATGAGCGGCGAGCGAGCAATTTTCTCTTCATACCCACGACGACGGAGTCATTCATCAGATGCATGCACGGAAGCACTGTCTTGGCCCAAGTCCAGCGCCATTCCCTCGTCGCTGACCTTACCTTGGCGCCGAGTGGCTTGGTGACAACCTGCTTCTGTGTTTTTTTTTTTTTTTTTTTTTTTTGGCGCCGACCTACACAATTCTGACTCTATTCTACATGGCGCCGAACTCAGACCAGATTTCGAAATATTCTTTTGCATCGGTTGATACATTAGTTTTTCCCAAAAGGATAGATTTGTCAAAAGATGTGTGAGATGACATGTTTTAGCAACCTCCACGAACACTAGTAACTTCGTCGAGTTAGAGGGCCAGAATATTGGCATGATTGGTGGGATGAACATGGGAATAAGCCATTTTGCTTTCTTATTTCGAAGAAGATAAACTATGAAATTAACAACCATGTAGCAAAGTATATAGTCCAATTTGGAACACAACTCGAGAAAAAAAGGAACACCGAAATACAATGTTGATATTTTCATGCTTCAAGAGTAAATTTTAATTATTGAGGAATTTGAAATGGTCCTTGATAAATTCGAGCATCCCATAATCCATTATTAATAAGCATTTGATAAAATTGCTAGACATGTGTATCAAAGAATAAAGAAGTTGAGTTCTCCATTACTCTTATCTTATGTAATAAAGAAGTTGAGTTCTCCATATTTCACTGTTTGCTTATTACCCAATGAATCGCACAATGAGTACATAGTCTGCGTTGCATTGAACTACATATTTATATGACATATCTATGAAGCAAAAGGAAATTCAATTCGGCTCTTGGGTGCATATGCTCCCTCCACTATAAAAACATATTTTTAATTGTCAAAAAATTCTAACAAAAAATTTAGCATGTACATCTCGACAATCTATGTGCATTCGTGAAGTTTCGTGAAAAACCGATTTTTTTTTTGTCGATGTAAAAAGACAAAACAAGTCTCAACAAAAGCCTTATTTATAGCACTAAATTTTGTCCTTTTTACACAGCCCAAACGGCAAGTTGATTTTTCACGGAAAGACTTTGTGCGCCCTTAGCTTATGAAGAGGTACACGTGAATTATTCGTTCAGAATTTTTTGACATTCCAAAATATATCAAAGTTGCAGTTCAAACTAAAGGGAGCATACACATCCAGGAGCCAAAACATCACTCCCTGAAGCAAATGCTAACTCTATAAGTACCCACAGCTAGTTTGGCATTTATATATTTAGAAAATGCATGTGGTATCAGCTGACTTAAATAAGGGGAAAGCTTGTATGGTTGAGACATATTGAGGGTGTGTCGACTATGAAAATGGTGCGACAAACCAAAGAAGTTAACGGGGAAGTCTAAATGATTGTAGACGTCCTGGCATTTTAGGTAGACTTTGGAGTCAATGTATATTTTCATTGCCCGGTGCCTCACATTTTTCGATAAAAAAATATATTCATATCAAAAGATACCAATTACACCTAGCCTCTGCAACAACGCCCACCCTAGTGGTAGTACAGATACACAGCCAAAAAAGATAAAAGAAACTAAGAAACAAGGTCCCGCTATAGCATTTCAGACCTAGCAACAGTAATACAACCACCACCGTGACAACACCTGAAAATTACAGACTCTTCGAAAGCGACGCCTCCAAAAAGGGACCAGCACCGTCATCATCCGACCAAAGGTCTTAGGTTTTCACCCTGAAGATAGTCTCCACTCTCAAAACAATGCCTCCAACAAGGTCATTGCTAGGCACAACCAGTTAAGGCTAGACCTTGGGTTTTCACCCTGAAAGATAAGACTCTGAACTTCACCAGTGCTACCGCCCCCACTTGCATACCACTGATGCGGAGCCCGGAACACCAAGCAAGTCCCTCGGCGTCACGGAGACTCGAACCTCCTTTAGCCAATTCACCAATCCGGCCTTCATGATATTCCTTCTTCTGACTTCACCATGGACAAAAAGTCACTTGATGTCAACACAGAATAGAGCTTCGCACCGCTCCCTCCGGAACCAAACGGTCGGATTAAAAACATGGGTGCACGGGACCGAATACCACCCGAACCAGCAAACTCCAGCAAAAAATGCACTATTCTATTCGCCGGTGGAGCTTTCCGAAACTCATCTCTCCAGCCAGATCAAGGTAAACTGACCTCCGGTAGATCTTCATCTTCGCTTGCGAGAAACCCGAGGACCGCCACCAAAACAAAGCAAGACCAGCAGCCCCCACGCCGCTAGTCCCTCCTGCCGGATTACCAGGGAAGAGGACAGCGGCGCAGATCATGCGTACGGCCGCCGAACCGTCGCCGGGGGCGGAGGGGACCACCGCTCCACCCAATCCTCCATGGCTACCGACGGAGAGCACCAGGCTCCGGCCAGGCAGCCGTGCCGCCCAGCTTCCTCCACCGGTGCCTCATCACCTCCCATGGAACACCGCCACAGAAACCCTCTTCCCCCCCCCCCCCCCCTCGTCGTTCGACGGAAGGGGCACCGCCACCACCGACGGGGCTGGGGCCGGCAACATCGGAGGCCTGTGGGACAGCGGTCTGAGGGACGGCTGCGTGGGATGGGAAGGTTCCTCCGCCGCCACCTGGGTGGGGGACAGGAGAGGAGGTACCCGGTGCCTCACATGCCTATGCCTAAAGCCCATGTTTCCGAGTTATTGGCATAGTGGATAGGAAACGTCGGAAAATGGAGATCCAATTAGTTGTGTGTGGATTTTGGGGGTTAGAGCGGAAACCTTGAGTTAATTACATAGGTCGGGACCCAAAGAGATGATGAGGCTACGAGGAGTTTTGCTGTGGAGTCTTTCAAGTTCTCTCTTGTGGGTTGTGTGTGGTTAAACCTTCTCATGTTGTAAATGGTGAGTGGACTGTGGACACGGGTACTACGTGCCCGATGGTCAGACAGTACATGGAATCGTGTCCTATGCCATATGACCTATAACCCATTCTCTCATGTGTATTTAGGGCATCTCCTCGACCCAAATCGTCGATATAAATGGTCCGTTTCTGTCCGTTTGGGTCAGCCCGCGAACAAGATGTGACTCGCGGTCTGGCCGGCCTGGATAGTGCATGCAACGGCGCAACCCATTCGATCCGCTGGCTAGTTGGCCCGCATATATGAGATAAATAAAATGGCACGAACTAAAAAAGTGCGCGAAAACATGATAGAAATTTTATTGATTCAAACATAATTTACATAGTTAAAACTAGAATCTAAACTAAAGTCACGTGTCGCCGTCTTCTTCGTCGTCGGAGATGAGGTCGACGAAGGGCGGGGGCACTCACAGCTGCTGAACCCAAGCAGGCACCTCCGCTGGCTACGCGTAATGTGGAGGCGGTGGCGCGTACTGCAGCGGTTGCGTGAATTGCGGTGGTGTCGCTGGCGGCGCGTATGGCGGTGTTGTGGATATACTTCATAGGTACGCAATGGAAATGGTCCGATTCCGGGAAGCCACGGGTGCCCCATAGATGGTGGATGGGCCTATGGCCTATCCGAGCGGCCGAGTTGCTGATTGATCCAAGAAGGAGAGTCCGGGTGCAGGAGATCTAGCTGGACCCCAACAGACGTAGTACATATGGAACCTTCCTTGTATACTAGGTTGAACTAATTAGGTTAGAGCTAGTAGAGTCCGGTCTGGACTCCTCCATGTATACCCTAGATCAGGTGTCTTTATAAGCCGGATCTCGGGAACCCTTAGGACAAGACACAACTCATTATAATCGCGGACATGTTACCTTATAGTGAATTATAGCGGCATGTAGGAAGTCGCTGCCGTTGCGAGGTCTGAAGCTGGGTAACTCGTGTGACCCTGTCCTGGTGATTCCTCGCCCTGTGGCTCCCTCTCTCTCCCCTCCGTAAGACTCACCTCACCGGAGACTCGTCGAACACGCAACGAGAGGCAGAGGCGGTGGAACCTCATGGCCTTGATGGCAAACGCTTACGCCGGTCAGTCTTCTGCCGTTGGGTCGCTTCCAAGTGAGCCCATGGCACGCATGGCCGGATACGCGAGCTGTCCGGGCGGCGTCCACGCCGACACATCGATTTCCCAAATTTGGGATGGATCAGTTCGTTTACATCGCCCGTACAGGGATGTCCATTTGTCCGTGCCAACCGTTTGTCCGTGCTAACCATTTCGAACAGCCCAGAACTATTTGGGCCGGCTTAGAGATGCCCTTAAGCTACTATCTAGCTATTCATATGCACGATCGGCCACATAAACATGGCTAGCTCTAGCTAGAGGGTGGTTTAGTGATTAAAATTCTAATTACCACAATTCGCACAAAACAAATCTATAACAAGCTTATAATGCAACAATTTTTGAGTGTGGACAAATGGAGCCAAGCTACATGCAACCTTTTCTTAAAAAAATTAAACGATATTCTGAAGCTTAAAATAATGTAGACAATGGTGTATTTTACCAGTGTGCAAAAAACCAATGTGAAATACTTTGTATTTGGAGTATGCAAAATTGTGGATCTGAGGTAGTGGCACAGAAAATTTTCATATCACCAAATTTGTCGGAATTTGTTATTGTTCTGTAGCCTCAAGTATAAGGTACTTCACGTTAAGATTTTGTACCTTTGAAATTTCATTTCTGAACTTTGAAAAAGGCCTCCATGTAGTGCGATTTTTTTAATAATATGAACTAGCAGGGTTGCCCGTGCATACTGCACGGCTAGGCTTGTTTCAATGACCTTAATGATTTTAGATCCACTTAGCATAAGACTACTTGGGCATCATCATATTTTGTATAAATATTTATTATATAAGTCTACGACTATATAGATACATAGGATTCACAATGACAACTGAAATAGTAGAATTTATCATCAGACCTTAATGATTTTCAGATCCACTTAGCATAAGACTACCTCACACAGTTGTGAATCGTATATATATTGTTGTATTTCAAATGGCAACGCTAATCGTGGGACATGATCTGTGAGTGTGAAATAAAGAATTACTGTAAGTTTAGAATACCATACCTCAAATGATGATGATCCAATTATTAGGATAGAAGATTTGAGCTACTCTGAAACTTCCCATGTTCTTCCACCTTTTTGATGTATATATGATGGAATAGAAAATCGATACCATATTGGTTCAGATTGTTTTAAAATATATTTTCATTTACCACTACCATCATCTGAACACATTTTATGCCTCCCAAATCCCTATAATTTTGCCATGATTAGCTGTAGACTCGGACTAAATCTTCCGTTGCTATGTATAATTGTATTTAAACAGGATTGCAGACACAATATTTTCTCCCTGTGAGATTCAGAACTGCTAATAAAAGTAATTTGCATAGCTTATATATATCAGTATGCTCCACCACTTATCACCGAAGATCAATTGAGATCATCCGAGAATAAATAAAATATATCCAATAGCGCCATAGTTTTAAAAAGAAAGCTATATGAAGAAACCTGCAACAAATTAAATAAGTTAACATACTTATATACATCAAAGTTTTTTACTTCCTGATGACGATTCAGTTTATGGAAAATGGTCCCAAGAGAAGAGCTATAAACATACCGGCCTAAGGTTTTTTCATCTAGTTTTCTCTCACCTCGGATTGAGATTTGACCATGGAAGCATTTGCATGATGAGCTATTGCGGAGGGGGGTAAGATCTTGTCGGCGCACCTGTTGATGAATGCAATCAGTAGGAGCCGTCGATGTCGGGCTTACAGACTGTCCACGAAGACGCTTCATCAGCTTCTAAACCTGTCATAGCTAGCTTGCTGGAATTAATCCTTGTGAAAGAAGAGGTTCAATGGCCCTCCTGGCCGTTACCTTTAATTCCTTGGTGTCCCATGCCTCGCTCATGACATAGGGCAACCACTGCAGTGTCCTCAACCTAGAACTACCCATGCAGTTGATGTTGGATTTCCTATCAAAGAAGTTCAGCAAACAAAGATTGAAATATGAGTAGTGCTACACCTACAGAAATAACTTACGGAAATTACCTACGGGCTCAGGCCGTGCACAGCAGCCTGGAAAGAGGTTTCCGATTTTTACGCACTGAATCCAAACCAAACCAACAGGTTTGCTCCACGTCAGTCCATAGGCGATTCTGTAGCCAAAACATTACGTCTAGGATTATTGCTGAAATATACTACAAATGTATTCATCATCTGTAAATACATGCTAGGAAAAACAACAATTATTTTCGGGGCCGACCCTTTTACCTCTCATGTTCAGTTCAAAGAAAGAGATGAGATTAGAAAAAAAAATACAACAATCCTTTTCTTTGATATCCAAATCTTATCTCTGGTGATCGCTCCACTAATTCCTGCAATAATAGTCTAGAGATAAGCCACCTGCGCCTCAATATCCAAAGAAAGCATGTACTGAATCGATGTGTGTCACCAACCCAAGTTAGAACGTACTTGTCAAATAAATATGTACAGTTTCTGTGCATCACCAAAATAACGAACCAAACCTGTTGCGAAGTACTGCCATCTGCCATCTGTGAATAGATTGCAAGAGATGATGCCATTGTGCGCGGTCATCTGTGAATAGATTGCAAGAGCTGATGCCATTGTGCCCACCGCGCGCTGCCCATGCAGCTATCTGTGATGGCTTCCATGACGTGGTCGACTGAATGACTGATCCTGGCCGGCGGCCGCCTGTTCGATGCTTTCCGCGGAGCTGCGACGGGAGCTGGACCTAGAACACCCGAGAAGGCTGATGTGGGGAAAGCGCCTGGTCGAGTGCTCCATGAGATTAGAACGACGGCCTTCTCTCGGATGCCTGCCGCCATGACGGGAGATCGCCGTGCTCCGTCTCGTGAAAAAGCTTCAGGTGCAGCAATTGGAGTAGGTTTTCCAGATTGGATCGATGAGTTTTAGGAGAATTAGGACACGTGTTAAACAGAATCGTGGCTGATTTAACGTAACCCCCCAAATAGATGTGGATCTTTTTTTATATCATAGCCGTTCCTTTGTGGTGTTACCTCAGGTTAAATCCTAGCCATTAATTGTTTGTTGTTTTAATAATATAATAGATTTCTTAATTAATTCGAGAAATAATACGCGTTCCAAAAAAATTCAAATATGTGACCCGGTCAGACACGCGGCGGCCGATCCGCGTTCGGCGCGCCGATCGGAGGGCTGTATGCGGACTGCAGGTGTCGGGGGGTGGGTGGGGGGGGGGGGACAGGCCGATCGCTCATGTGGCCTGGCTTTTGCCACGCTCCCGCCGATCGTTGGACTGTCCACTGACGAGGCGTGGCAGAAGAGCACGCGCCCGGCTCACTTTTCCTTCTCTCCTCTCTCTTTCCTTTCTCCCTCCCTGCTCGCTCGATGAACACACGCAGGAGCCAACTCCATTTTCGGTCCGATTCAGCTCATTTCTCCACCAAAACTTCACCAAATTGCTACTAGAAGCTAGGGGAACCCCAATCTACAGATGGGTTAGTATTTGGAGGTGATTTGGTGGTGTTGTTTTGCAGCAATGGTGTTGAAGTGGTGTAGCTTGGTGGTGGTGTAAGGTTGGCTAAGTGGTGGTGCTAGTGGTGGTGGTGGAGGTGGTGCTAGTGGTGGATTGTTCACGGAGATGATTCTCACGCTCCAAGGGTAAACCCTAATCCTCGCTCATTACTGTTAATTGTGTATGCTTATGGGAGCACGCAGGGATTGTTAGTTAGGTTTGTGTATCTTCGTGTGGTGAATTAGTTATAATGTGTTGTTCATCGGTTAGTTGTTGATGCGTACCAACATTTTTTTAGGTCCGCAGAGATGTCCGATATAGTGAAGTTTGTTTTTTACTATGGTATGGGTAACGTCCGATCAAATGAGATGGCCGTTGATCTCAGTGAGTTTAAGTATTTAGAGATGGTGACTACCCCTAAAACATGGACAGTGGAGCAGCTAAAGAATTGGCTGGCAGAATTGTTCCGGCTTAATCCTGAAAGTGGGTGTGCATGCATTATGGACTAAGTCAACGTCAAACATTTGCTGGTATCTGAGGCCGGCAAAGGAGACCTCTAAGTGGGTCGGCTGGTTGAAAGGGTGTGAAAAAAGAGGAGCTCGCCTTGTCGCTTTAGTGCTACCCGTGGTGAAGGAGATCGCTCCTCCTGAAGGAGGTTATGGTGGCGGCGGTGGTGTTTACGAATCAGGGCAGAGCAGTCAGGAACACGGTGGTGGTGGTTACAAGTCTAGACAGAGCAATTATGCACATGGTGGAGGGGATGGTTACGAATCAGGACAGAGTAGCCATGCAACAAGAGAAGAGGGTTATAGTGGAGATGTTGATGGTGACGAGGAGAGTGGCCACATGTTGCAGCAGATGGAAGAGGAAGATACAGATGGTGAAAGTGATATCGATGAGTCGTATGAGTCTGATGAGGACGTGCCTATTCCTCCAAGCTGGATGCAGGACTTCGCATCGTTCATGAACATGAACAATGGG
The DNA here is from genome assembly GCF_019359855.2 of Lolium perenne. NCBI lineage: Eukaryota > Viridiplantae > Streptophyta > Magnoliopsida > Poales > Poaceae > Lolium > Lolium perenne. Next base: position 171,330,780 of record NC_067244.2, read on the forward strand.
CATGATTCTTCTTGTGAGTATCACAAGAACAACATCACCAAGGGGGCAAGTTTCAGGACAAGAGATATCTACATGAAGCAATAATTAAGTGGGCAATGCAGACGCAAAGGCAGTTCAATACAACCGTGTCATCTGGGAAATATTTGATGATGGAATGTGTTCACATTAATTGTCCTGAAAGGGTGCGTGGGTATCTCCCAAAGTTTGACACAACCTGGGTAGTGAGCGATGATACGCGTACAGCACGCGATCGTTGGGAACCCCAAGAGGAAGGTGTGATGCGTACAACAGTAAGTTTTCCCTCAGTAAGAAACCAAGGTTTATCGAACCAGTAGGAGCCAAGAAGCACGTTGAAGATTAATGGCGGCGAGATGTAGTGCGGCGCAACACCAGGAATTCCGGCGCCAACGTGGAACCTGCACAACACAACCAAAGTACTTTGCCCCAACGAAACAGTGAGGTTGTCAATCTCACCGGCTTGCTGTAACAAAGGATTAGATGTATAGTGTGGATGATGATTGTTTGCAGAAAACAGTAGAACAAGTATTGCAGTAGATTGTATTCGATTAAAAGAATGGACCGGGGTCCACAGTTCACTAGAGGTGTCTCTCCCATAAGATAAATAGCATGTTGGGTGAACAAATTACAGTTGGGCAATTGACAAATAGAGAGGGCATGACAATGCACATACATGATATGATGAGTATGGTGAGATTTAATTGGGCATTACGACAAAGTACATAGACCGCTATCCAGCATGCATCTATGCCTAAAAAGTCCACCTTCAGGTTATCATCCGAACCCCTTCCAGTATTAAGTTGCAAACAACAGACAATTGCATTAAGTATGGTGCGTAATGTAATCAATAACTACATCCTCGGACATAGCATCAATGTTTTATCCCTAGTGGCAACAGCACATCCACAACCTTAGAACTTTCTGCCACTGTCCCAGATTTAATGGAGGCATGAACCCACTATCGAGCATAAATACTCCCTCTTGGAGTTAAGAGTAAAAACTTGGCCAGAGCCTCTGTTATCACCAGAATTTGACCGAGTCAGAGGTGGGCCGCGATTAAGATGAAGTTGAAGGATTTATACATGGAAGAAATACGTGAATCGGCCTTATGTACCAAGTTGGGCGAATTGCCCGTGTATCTGTAACATATTAGGATACGTGTCGGTTAGTTAGAGTTTTACCCGTGCACGGTTAGGTGCACGCCTAAATTAGAAAGTCCCCTGGACTATAAATATGTATCTAGGGTTTATGGAATAAACAACAACCAACGTTCAACCAACCAAATCAATCTCGGCGCATCGCCAACTCCTTCATCTCGAGGGTTTCTATCGGTAAGCAACATGCTGCCTAGATCGCATCTCGCGATCTAGGCAGCACAAGCTCCACGTTGTTCATGCGTTGCTCGTACTGAAGCCTTGTTGATGGCGAGCAGCGTAGTTATCATAGATGTGTTAGGGTTAGCATAGTTCTTCGCGTAGACATGCTATCGTAGTGCAGCCCTTGCATATCTAGCCGCCCTCACACCTATCTCAGGTGTGGGGGCGGCACCCCGCTTGATCGTTATTTAGTAGATCTGATCCGTTACGATTGCTCCTTGTTCATCAAGGATTAGTTTAATATCTGCAATAGTTAGGCCTTACAAGGGGCTGGAGGATCCAGCGGCACGTAGGGTGTCGTTCGTTAGTCCTAGACAGGATGTTCCGGGGATCAACCTCGTGTTGGTTTTTAGGCCTTGTCTAGGATCGACTTATGATCACCGTGCGTGGCCGCGAGGCCCAATCCTGAGTAGGATGTTCCGATTATGCGGTGAAAACCCTAAATCGTCGTAGATCTAATTAGCTTTATCTTGATCAAGCAGGACCACCATATATTCGTGCACCCCGTACGAATCATGGGTGGATCGGCTCCTTGAGCCGATTCACAGGATAACCTGAGAGCCGATCGAGGCTCGTATTTAATGTTTACGTGTATGCCATGCAGGAAACTAAGCGAGGCATCTCCATCACCTTCCTGACCAGGTATAGGTCAGGTGGCACGCCCTTGCATCAGCATCGGACGTGTGACCAGAACGCTTTGTGGGCCGTCGCTCGGAGGGACCTCAGCCAGCCGCAGCTCTAGGTTGTTCCCGGCTCTACGGTGTTGCCCGTCGCTGCCCGCCGGTGGGTTTCTGACGACAACACATTCTGGCACGCCCGGTGGGACAAGCTTCTACATCAACCACATCGCCATCTACATCTGAGATGGCGGACGGCACGCCAGTCACGTACGAGGACCTGACCGATGAGCTCAAGAAGAAGTATGACGAGATTAAGGTCATCCTCGAGGCCGACCTCATCGGCTCTTTCCACAGAACCCGTTCCCATGGCATCAGGTGGAAGGGGTTCTCGCCTAATGGTGCACTGGATGGGATAGACCTCTCTGCCCCATCGGAAGAACGCACCAGGTCCCTGCGGCAGGAGATCAACTACCTGGTGGCCCACTCGCTGCACCGCCACTCTGAGAACCTGGTCAACACGTTGGAGCGTGTCGCTCTTCGCGTGATCCAGGAGATCATGAGGCACCAGTACTCGCCGTCAGGACCAGCTCTCGGGACGCATCAAGGAGAGTTGCCACTCCAGTCCCGTCCACCGCTGCCATATGCGTTGGCAGCACCAGAAGTGCCGGCTTCACCGGCATTCGTCGTCTACAAGATCGGTGGTGACCCTGGTGACTACCAGTTCTTGCCTGAGGCGCCTAAGGAGATCCCTCACGGGTACACGTGCACGTATGTGCCAGATTGTGGTAACTGGGCACTCACAAACCAGGCCACAGCATCAGGAACTCCTGGGAAAACGGGAGGGACGTCAGCGACAGAGCTTGAGAAGCAGACGTGGCTAACTAGGTACGCCACCCCGACGAACCTCCAGAGCTCAGCTCCTGCAGTTGGCTCAGAACTGGAAAAGCAAACATGGTTGGCTAAGTACGCCACCCCGGCGAATCTTCAGAGTTCAACTCCTGCAGCCAGCACAGCGGATCAGATCAGTACCATACTGAGAGACCAGTTCGGCATGGTGCCGAAAAGGAGGGCAATCGGCTATTCCAAGCCGTATCCCGACGACTATGAGATGATCCCGCTACCACCCAAATATCGGCTCCCTGATTTCTCCAAGTTCAGTGGATCAGATGGTTCCAGCTCCATCGAGCACGTGGGCCGATATTTGGCGCAACTAGGACCGGCTTCAGTGTCGGATCAACTACGCGTGAGGCTCTTTTCACAGTCCCTCACGGGATCGGCTTTCGGATGGTACACCTCGTTGCCACCAGACTCCATCCGGACTTGGAAGCAGTTGGAAGAGCAGTTCCATACGCAGTACCATTCAGAGGCTTCCGAGTCCGGCATTGCCGATCTAGCACAACTACGTCAGAAGCGCGGAGAAACTGTGACAGAATACATCCAGCGCTTCAGGAATCTTAGGAACCGATGTTATTCGGTTCGTTTAACTGAAAAGGAAGCAGTCGAGTTGGCAGTAGCAGGCCTCGCAACACCGCTCAAGGACATGGCCTCCCAAGCAGACTATCCCTCACTGGCGCACATGGTTCAGAAACTGTCGGCATATGAACAGCGCCACCCGGACCTGTACCAGGACAAATTCAAGCATGCAGTAGTCCTGGTTAATGCAGAGGAAGACGAAGTTCCTGCGGGAGACCAAGAGGTAGCAGTGGCTGAATGGGCTCGGGGAGGAACCCCCGTGTCCTGCAAATGGGTAAAGCCACCAGGCCCGCCCAGGGGATTTGATTTTGACGTGACCAAGACCGAGCAAATCTTCGACCTCCTGCTCAAGGAGAAGCAGTTGACGATTCTTGAAGGTCTCAAATTCCCCACGGTGCAAGAGCTGAACGGAAAGCCATACTGCAAATGGCATAACTCGCTCTCCCATGCCACCAACGACTGCAGGGTGTGGCGTCAGCACATCCAAGCGGCGATAGAGAAGGGACGACTGATTTTCAACCAGTACGCCATGAAGGTCGACACCCAGCCCTTCCCCGCCGTTAACATGGTAGAATGCACTTACCCCGAAGGTTGCCTGCCAGGATCCTTGTTCAGCATCAACATGGTAGGACCTGGGAACCACTCTGGCAAAGATGGAAACGAGGGCAGCTGCTCTCGTAGCAAGGACACAGAGGAAGCCGCTCCACGCGATCGGCTCCGTCATGATGGCAAGCGCTACGTCACAGAGGGAGAAGTGAAGAACATCAGATATCAGCGACCCCTCTCTGATCACCTCCTCAACAAATATGTGAGTCAGTATGACCAACGCCGACGATCCAGCGATGATGATGAAAGAGGTCTCCTGGCTAGAGAAGCCAGAATACATCGTCGGCACGATCACAATGAGGAGGAGCACGAGCGCCGTGCCAAAGAAGAATCAAGGGAGCAAGATGATAAAGACAGGCACTGGGACTGCCCCTTCTTCAGACACTGCTGGGATTCAGGAATGAGCCGATTGCCTACAATCGGCAATTGCCTAGAATGCAACCAAAAGAAGAAGGAGGCAGCCAACGTGTCCGTGTTCAGGCGCTTAGGGCCTCTCCCGCCACAAAGCAAACGCGCTGAGTCCCCTCGGTGGGCGGATCTCGAGGATTCAGAAGACGAGGGACAAGAAGAAGAAGACAGGTACCACCGGCCAAGGTGGTGCCCTGATGGACTCAACCGTTCACAAAAGCGCAGGGTTCAGCGTTTGCGCGGTCTGGAGGAAGCCGAAAGGGTATACTTGCATACGTTAAGGAAGGCACGACCTGATCTGGCTGCGAAAGTTCTTCGAACCCTGGACGAAGAGGGTCGTCCACGGAAAATGGAGTGGCGCCCCAAACAAAGGAAAGCCGATGATGAAACATCGGCTGGCACAAACATGGTGTTCATCCTCCCTTCGGAGTTCAGTGCTCCAGGATTAGACGAGGCACCTGTGGCACAACTTGACTGCGGCCCGAGGCCGGTTATCTTTGAGAAGCCACGAGAAAGAAGCTACAGACATCTGAAGGCCTTGTATTTGCGAGGTTATATCGATGGGAGGCCTGTAAATAAGATGCTGGTGGACACCGGAGCGGCAGTCAACATCATGCCGTACTCTATGCTACATCGGCTGGGACGCTCTAGCTCAGATCTAATCAAGACCAACGTGACATTGAGCGATTTCAACGGCCAAGCGTCTGACGCACAAGGTGTTCTGAACGTGGATCTGACCGTAGGAAGAAAGACTATCCCTACAACGTTCTTCATCGTCGATAGCACGAGCACTTATGCTGTTCTGCTAGGAAGAGATTGGATCCACGCCAACTGCTGCATTCCCTCCACAATGCACCAATGCATAATACAGTGGGATGGAGATGAGGTAGAAGTCGTCCAGGCCGATGATTCAGCCGAAATTTCAACGGCTGGCATGAACGCATGGGAAGCAGCAGGCCAGGAACCCCTCTCAGGTATCAATTTGGACGACTGCGAGCGCATCGACGTGACGAAGGGAAGGGTTAAGCTGGTTTTATCCACTGGCCTGACCATGTAGCTGAGGCAAAGCAATGAGCAAACGGGGCGAGGCTGGTCCTTGTGATCGGCCCCAAAAATTATGAAGGAGCATTACAGAACCTTCAGTCAACACATTCTGGCGGAGCATTACAGAACCTTTAGTCAGCGCTCCAATCAATATGGAGGCCGATCCCAGCAATCGGCCAAAATTATCCTAATCACATGTTCTGCCTGTATGCGACGTCAAATCTACTGGGCAGCGGCCACGTCGGCAGATGAAAGTCAGCACGAATCCTTGCGGAGCCGACGTGCAAGTGCAGTGCCCTGGCTAACTATAAAAGCCGATATCTGCAGTCACCTGGCAGATTCGGCTCGGGGGGCATATAGTCAGATGAACATGTGCAGTAAACATGTGTACAATGAAACATTGGGGGCCGATGGGAAAAATCGGCCAGTAAAAAAAAAATTTCATACTAAACAAAGCCGATGCGCAGCCATCGACTCTAGTGCAATTATACGAGGTTTACCGGATCTCCACCAAATCCATTTCAGTTGTAGCCGTGTTGACAGAAGAGGGATAGCGGCTTTCTAAAGAGGAAAGGTGATCGGCTTTGGTGCATCCTCTCTGACATTCTCGCCTCGAGTAAGGCTCGGGGGGCAGCTGGCCCGGTAGATGCCCTGTTTAGGGGCCGATTGATATGTCATCGGCTCATCCTTCGTGGCAACCTTCTTCACAGAATGATGAGTGCAGGCAGAAGAGGATCGCTGAAACTGGTGGGATAAATTTAAGGGCTCTCTTGAAGATTCCACATTATCCACCAGATCTTTGGATCATCAGTTGAAGAATCGAAGGGTGAATTTTAAAGGGCTGATGCATTGCTATCGGCTCATTAACGCATTGGCAAAGGGGACAAATCGGCAAGGTCAGTAGAAGAGGAAATCGGCTAAATTAAGCTCAGAGGAAATCGGCAAAATCAAATTGGGGAAAGTTCTTCATTGATAGGCGGGATTTCTTACATGAAGAGCTGATTGCTCTCAAAAGGAAGTACTAGGGGATACATTGCCCCATCTACTACTACTGGTCCTATGCTAGAGGTCCTGTCTACGGGTCGTCGCTGCCCTCGTCGTCGCCGTCGTCGCCGCTGTCGGCGCTGCTCCCGGCGGGCTCGTCGTCGCTCCAATGGCCGCCGACCGGGCCTTCATCGTCCTCGTCCTCTTCGTCAGCGTCGTCGTCGTCGTTGTCGAAGTCGCTGAGGTTCCCCGGCCAGGGGCAGAACCGCTTGGCCGGCGGCTCGTCGGAGGAGGTATCGTCCTCCTCCTCCTCCTCTTCTTCCTCCTCCACCTCCTCGGGAGAGGTGAAGTCGCAGGAGAAGCGGTCGTCGTCGCTCTCCTCCTCCGTTTCTCCGCTGGCGAGGAAGCGGAGTTCGCTCTCCCCGTCGGTCAGGGACTTGTCATCCTCCGACCAGATGGAGAAGTCATGGCTAGACTCCTCCCCGGCCTCAATGGCGTGGCGGGTGTTGGCTGCGTGGACCTCCGCCGGGTTCGGCTCCGGCGTCGGCTCGCGAGAGGAAGAGGACGGGATGGAGAGATCCGATGAAGCAGAGGAGGAAGAAGACATGGTGGCACAGGAGGGCTTTTGGAGTGCTAGTGCGAAGAAGATACGGAAATAAACTGTGCGGAGCGGTTAAAAGGGGATATAGTGGAAATTCAATGTCACAGCAGTTTCCAAGGAAGTGGTGCCTAAAAGAAAAAAAAAATTAACTGCCAGGTCACGCGGAGAAGTTGAGAAGGCAAAGCATCATGATGACGGATACTGCGACAGTTCTGCCACGACATGACCCGACGAAGAAAAGCAGAGTGATTTTGGAATTACCAATTCCAAAACCAGGGGGGCATGTGTTATCACCAGAATTTAACCGAGTCAGAGGTGGGCCGCGATCAAGATGAAGTTGAAGGATTTATACATGGAAGAAATACGTGAATCGGCCTTATGTACCAAGTTGGCGAATTGCCCGTGTATCTGTAACATATTAGGATACGTGTCGGTTAGTTAGAGTTTTACCCGTGCACGGTTAGGTGCACGCCTAAATTAGAAAGTCCCCTGGACTATAAATATATATCTAGGGTTTATGGAATAAACAACAACCAACGTTCAACCAACCAAATCAATCTCGGCGCATCGCCAACTCCTTCATCTCGAGGGTTTCTATCGGTAAGTGATGACCCACAAGTATAGGGGATCGCAACAGTCTTCGAGGGAAGTAAAACCCAATTTATTGATTCGACACAAGGGGAGACAAAGAACACTTGGAAGCCTTAACAACGGAGTTGTCAATTCAGTTGCACCTGGAAACAGACTTGCTCGCAAGAGTTTATCAGTAGTAACAGGTTTATAGCAGTAGCAGTAGTGAAATAACAGCAGCAGAGTAACAGAGACAGCAGTAGTGATTTTAGTAAACAGCAGGATTAAAATACTGTAGGCACGGGGACGGATGACGGGCGTTGCATGGATGAGAGAAACTCATGTAACAATCATAGCAGGGCATTTGCAGATAATAATAAAACGGTGTCCAAGTACAAAGCAATCAATAGGCATGTGTTCCATATATAGTCGTGCGTGCTCGCAATGAGAAACTTGCACAACATCTTTTGTCCTACCAGCCGGTGGCAGCCGGGCCTCAAGGGAAACTACTGGATATTAAGGTACTCCTTTTAATAGAGTACCGGAGCAAAGCATTAACACTCCGTGAACACATGTGATCCTCACATCGCTACCATCCCCTCCGGTTGTCCCAATTCTTGTCACTTCGGGGCCATTGGTTCCGGACAGCGACATGTGTATACAACTTATAGGTAAGACCATAAACAATGATTATCTTGATGAAACAATAACATGTTCAGATCTGAGATCATGGCACTCGGGCCCTAGTGACAAGCATTAAGCATAACAAGTTGCAACAATATCATCAAAGTACCAATTACGGACACTAGGCACTATGCCCTAACAATCTTATGCTATTACATGACCAATCTCATCCAATCCCTACCATCCCCTTCGGCCTACAGCGGGGGAATTACTCACACATGGATGGGGGAAACATGGCTGGTTGATGTAGAGGCGTTGGCGGTGATGGCGGCGATGATCTCCTCCAATTCCCCGTCCCGGCGGAGTGCCAGAACGGAGACTTCTGGCTCCCGCGACGGAGTTTCGCGATGTGGCGGCGTTCTGGAGGGTTTCTGGCGACTTTGACTTCTCCCCGTGCGTTTTTAGGTCGAGGCCGATAAATAGTCCGAAGGAGGGCGTCGGAGGCCGGCCGAGGGGGCCACACCACAGGGCCGCGCGGGCCCCCCTGGGCCGCGCCACCCTATGGTGTGGGGCCCTCGGGCCTCCACTTCAATTGCCCTTCTGGCTCCGTTAGTTTCCTGGGAAAATAGGGCCTTCTGCATAAATTCCGAGGTTTTTCCCGAAAGTTGGATTTCTGCACAAAAACGAGACACCAGAGCAGTTTTGCTGAAAACAGCGTTAGTCCGTGTTAGTTGTATCCAAAATACACAAATTAGAGGCAAAACAATAGCAAAAGTGTTCGGGAAAGTAGATACGTTTTGGACGTATCAACTCCCCCCAAGCTTAGCTTATTGCTTGTCCTCAAGCAATTCAGTTAACAACTGAGCGATAAAAGAACTTTCACGAACACATTTGCTCATATGATGTATATATTCTCATGCTATGGCTAATACTCGAGCAGTTCATAATGAGATATATGCAAATAAGATCATCTAACAGCTATGTCAATCATGGAGAGGTACCAACAATTAATAATAAGCATCATGAATCATGTATATAAGCAGGATTGCAATGTTCATAAGAGAGTATGATAAAGTGGTATCTCGCTTGCCTGTATTTGATTGGCAAAACATAAATGCCCGGGCACCTCTGGAGTTCATAGAAAGACTAGAAGTAGTGATTGTCAAAAGATAAATGCATCAAAGTTATACCACAATCAATCATATTTTGAGACAAGCATATTATACTAAGAATGACAGTTGTGCTCTCAAGATAGTGCTCAAAGAAATAATGGAGACACAACATAAAAGTAAAAGATTGACCCTTCGCAGAGAGAAGCGAGGGGATTAACATGCGCTAGAGCTTTTCATTTTTATAAAGACAGGAGTAAAATTATTTTGAGAGGTGTTTGTTGTTGTCAACGAATGGTAATGGGTACACTAACTACCTCGCCAACCGGACTTTCAAGAGCGGCTCCCATGAAGTATTGCATATTTATTTGGCACTCCTTCCAACCTTTCTTTCACAAACCATGGCTAACCGAATCCTCGGGTGCCTACCAACAATCTCATACCATGAAGGAGTGCCTTTTTATTTTATTTTTATTATGATGATGACACTCCCCCCAACCTTTGCTTACACAAGCCATGGCTAACCGAATCCTTCGGGTGCCGTCCAACAATCACAAACCATGGAGGAGTGTCTATTAAGTTAATTAATTCGGGACTGGGAATCCCATTGCCAGCTCTTTTTGCAAAATTATTGGATAAGCGGATGTGCCACTAGTCCATATGAGAGTCCGTCAAAAGTAAATGACAAGGTTGAAAGCTAAACACCACATACTTCCTCATGAGCTATGAAACATAAACACAAATTGAGAAGCATTTTGAAGGTTTTAAAGGTAGCGCATGAGAATTTACTTGGAATGGTTTGAAATGCCATGCATAGGTATTTATGGTGGACACTCTGGAATAACTTGGTTTTCATGTGTTTGGAAGTACGAGCAGCGTTCCTGCTCAGTACAAGTGAAGGCTAGCAATAGACTAGGGAGCGACAAATCAAGAGAGCAGTAACTGTCATAATCATGCTTGCGGCAAAATAAATTAATCGGAGGCATAAAAGTGATACAAGAACTCTGAAGCAATATAAATCATCGAGGCTTAATTGACTTTTTGTTCAGTCATATGCATGCGTGAGCATGTGCCAAGTCGATATAAATGAATTATTCAGAGGAGGATGCCACAATGCCATACTTACTTATGAATAAAACAATGCAAACAAACATACATGACATGCTACTCATATTAATAAATTGGAGCTAAACATGAGAGGTCATGAACTACTAGACTTTCCCAAATAACATATACCTCACATGAACCAACTAAGCATGCTCACATGGATGAGTATATGTACAAAAATGAAAACAAATAGAGTTCATACCAGCCTCTCACCACAATCAGATTGTCGTAGATCGTCATTATTGCCTTTTCACTTGTGCAGCTTGGATAATATGAAATGAAAACCACGCTCCAGCCACCGAAGACCATTGAACTCATAAAGAACTTTACAAACCAGAGAAGAACAGCAAATATTTTTGGTGTTTTCAAATTGCAAATAAGAACAAGAGGAAACAAACAAACAAAGCAAAATCTTTTTGGGTTTTCTTATAGCAAACTAGCAATAGCAAATAAAGTGAAACAAATGCAAGAAACTAAAGCAAACAAATGGTGAAGAGAAATAACAGAAATATTTTTGGTCTTTTTGTGTTTTGGGAAGGAAACAAAGCGAAATCAAGAAATAGCATACTGAAAGAAACACAGAAAAGCGAGATGGCAGAAATCTGCCAAAACCTGACAGCAGTACAGAAATCGATTTTAACAAAAATCTTACGTTGCTCAGATCGAAAAGTGTTCAACTAATGAAAGTTAGATAACAACCTGGGGAACCTGCACAAAAATTGGCAGCTCAAAATGACGCTCTGGCTATTTTTGAGAATTTTTACGGTAACGTTCCAGAATCTGTTTTCAGGCAGCACTTCCCCAAATATTATCTTCTTCTCATTAGAAAACCACTCAAACGAACAAAACAAGTATGTGCAAGTATCCAGCAACCATAATATGCAAAGAATGAGTGATGCTGGTATACCTCCCCCCCAAGCTTAGGCTTTTGGCCTAAGTGGAGTTCAATCCCATCGATCCCATGAAGTAGTGTCTCCGTAATATGAAGATGGGTCGTATTCCGGGTATGTGCTAGAAGAAGCACCCGGATATGTGACGGTGTGGTCGTAGGAGGTCCCGACGTCCTCGGAGTCATGTTGCTGGTGGAAGTCTCTTATCTTCAAATGTTCATCCACCTCCTCCTTAGTGCACGACCATGACTGCCTGTCAATACTCAACAAACTAGGTTGGGGAAGAGGGATTTCCTTCTCCTCCCCGTCAGAAAACAACATTCTATACACCATACTATCTAAAGTAGAGTCAGTAGTAACAAAATGATGACTCTTCATAGCAGTAATATCAAGTCTCCTAGGGGCCAATGGCACATCATTAGGATCAATAAGAAGATTAAGATATGTTAAAACGCGCAGTGCAATGGTTCCTCCAAAAATAGGCCCCCTGGTAGTCAGGCGGCGAGCAATAAGAGCACCAAGGTGATAGGAGGTTTGACCAGTAAGTGCAATATTCAGGAAATCAAGATGGTAGCTAGAGATATTACTAGTGTTCTCCCTACCAAGAATGCTAGTAGCAATGTAGTATGCAAAATATTTAATGGCGGGGAGTTGAATGTTCCTTATCTTGCCCCGCTGAATGGTGCGACAATCATCGTCGGTAATCCCACGGTAGAGCTCCAGCAAGTCCCGGGGGTTGTCATCAATCCTACTTGCTGTACCTACAGGGGCAATATCCAAGGCACAACAAAAATCCTTCAATGGCATAGTCACAGTATTACCATAAATCCTGAACGCATATTTGTTGGCTCATAGTGTTTGTTGTTGAACTGGAAACTCTCGACGAAGATTTTGGTGAGCAAGTAGTATTGCTCCCTTTCATCGCCCATATAAGTGGTTAACCCTGCCCTGTTAACAAGGGTTAAGAAATCCTCCAGTATCCCTGCATTCCTTAGAAAATCATAACATGGAAAAGTAGAAGCATTAGGAGGACCGTTGTCCTCTTCAGGCGCGAAGCTAGGCGCGAGGATGTCTTCATTATATGATTGCCTAATCCGGGTGGCAGCTCTAGAAGGCCTCCCGGTGCTGGTTGTCCCCTTCTTGAACAACTCTCCAAAGCTAAACTTCTTCATAGCTTCTCTGAAATTTTCAACAAATGACATAAAAAATTTGGTTTGGTGACATATAATTGAGGGAAACTACCATAGGAACTTGCTAGAGTACTAATCATGCATCAAAACTAGTTTCTACCACTTAGAACAAGCATGCAAGCTCACTAAACATGTTACCTACAGCAGCAAAATATTCAAGATATACTCAACCAAACGAAATTCTACTTGGATGGGTGGAGGAGTCACATACCGAAGAGCAAATGTGCCAAATTTCAGACAGAAATCTGGGCTGAGCAAAGAGATCGAAAAATCCGGAGCTCTGGAGCAAAAACACGAGTGAGAGGAACTTGGTACGAGTTTTTTCGGGAGAGAGACTGTTCTGGGCGAAAGAGATGACAAAGTGGGGCAGAGGGGGGCCCACACCACATGGTGGCGCGGCCACCTCCTTGGCCGCGCCGGCCTGTGGTCTGGCGCCCTCTGGTGCCCCACAGGTCATCCTCTGGTGTTCCCAGGTGCCTCGTCGAAAAATAGGACCAACGGTATAATTTTTGTGAATTTTTGAAAACTTTGAAAAACGCACATTTCTGGGTATTTAGTTTATTATTACTGGCCAGGAAAAATTTCGAAATCTTCAAATAACCAAAGAACTTTGCAAATTAAAAGTGCTACAGCAACTAGAGCAAGTGGAGGAAGAAAGAGATGTTGTTTACCCTCTCTATGCATACAAAAAGTATTTGTTAACAAGGTTGATCAAGTCTTGCCACCAAATAAATTTTACATAGCATAAGAAGAAATAAACCTCAAATCAATCATGTTACCTTGAATTGTATTGATATGGATCCAATCACAAGAGTTTGATATTCTTCCTTAGGCTCATATATAGGACAATCAATAGTTCCCACTTTGATAGTTCTCACATTAGAAATAGTATTAACTCCACACGCTTTCTCAATCTTCTTAGGAAAATAAACGGTATGCTCCCTATCATCAACATTGAAAGTAACATTTCCTTTATTGCAATCAATAACAGCCCCTGCGGTGTTAAGAAAAGGTCTCCCAAGAATAATAGACATATTATCATCTTCAGGCATTTCCAACACAACAAAATCAGTTAATATCAAGCAGTTAGTAGTAACTTGAACAGGAACATTCTCACATATACCAACAGGAATAGCAGTAGATTTATCAGCCATTTGCAAAGATATATCAGTAGGTATCAGCTTATCTAAGTAAAGTCTCTTATAAAGAGAAAAAGGCATAACACTAACACCAGCTCCCAAATCACATAGAGCAGTTTTAACATAATTATTCTTAATAGAACAAGGAATAGTAGGTATACCTGGGTCGCCCAACTTCTTTGGAACTTTGCCATTGAAAGAGTAATTAGCAAGCATAGTGGAAATTTCCTCATTGGGGATTTTCCTTTTGTTAGTAACAATATCTTTCATATACTTTGAATAAGGTGGCAATTTAATAGCATCAGTCAAAGGGATTTGCAAGAATAAAGGTTTCATCCAATCGCAAAATTTATTATAGTGTTCTTCTTCCTTTGATTTTAATTTCTTAGCAGGAAAAGGCATTTGCTTTTGCACCCAAGGTTCTCTTTCATTACCATGTTTCTCAGCAATAAAATCTTCTTTAGTGTACTTTTTATTTTTAGCATGCTTTTCAGGTTCTTCTTCAACCTCTTCTTTATCAGGAGTATCATTCTTATCATTATCATTATCATTATCATGTTCATTACCACTTTCAGTTTCAGCATCAGAAATAGAAATACTATTAGGATCATTAACAGGGTTCAGAGGATTCTACAACATTTTTATGTTTCTTCTTCTTTTTCTTCCTAGAATGAGCACTAGGTTCAATGCGTTGAGAATCTTGTTCAACTCTTTTGGGATGCCCTTCAGGATATAGAGGATCCTGGGTAGAGACACCACCTCTAGTTGTTACTTCATAAGCATGTTTCTCTTTAGAATTATTCCCTAACAAGTCATTTTGCACTTTAGTGAGTTGATCGATTTGAGTTTGAATCATTTGAAAATGTTTAACAAGCATCTTAACATCATTGGAGGTTCTCTCCACAATATCATGCAATTCACTAATAGCTTGAGAATTTTCCATTAAATGATTCTCTACTCTCATATTAAAATTTTCTTGCTTAACAATATAATTATCAAACTCATCTAAACATTGTGCAGGAGGTTTCGAATACGGAATATCTTCCCTAGTAAAGCGTTGAAGGGAGTTTACCTCAATCATGGATGAAGGGGGAATTATCTCACATATATCTTCAATAGGAGGTAGATTCTTCACATCTTCAGATTTAATACCTTTCTCCTTGAGAGACTTCTTGGCTTCCCTCATATCTTCATCATTCAATTTAATTAAACCCCGCTTCTTCAATATTGGAGTTGGAGTCGGTTCAGGCGTAGTCCAATCATCATGATTCCGGCTTATTTTAGCCAATAATTCTTCAGCGTCGTCTGGAGTTCTTTTCCTGAAATCACAACCAGCACAACTATCCAGGTATGCCCTAGACTCAATGGTTAGTCCACTATAAAATATATCAAGTAAATCATGCTTTTCCAAATCATGCTCAGGTCGAGCTCTAATAAGAGAGCAGAATCTCGACCAAGCCTCAGGCAATTTCTCTTCATCTCCCTGATTAAAATTATAAATTCTCTGCAAAGCAATATGTTGAGCACTAGCAGGAAAGTATTTGCGGAAGAAAACATCAAGCAATTCTTTCGAACTTTTAATAGAATTAGGTGGCAAATTATTATACCAAGTTTTAGCGTCATCCTTTAATGAGAATGGAAATATTTTAGCAACAAAGTAAGTACGCATCTTAACATCATCAGAAAACAAGCTAATAAGAGTAGATAGCTCAGTCATGTGTTCAACAGCACTTTCTTTTTCAGTACCACAAAAGGGTGTTTTCTCAACAATAGCTATATGAGATAGATCAAGAGAAAAATCATAATCTTTATCCCTAATGTTTATAGGAGATGTGGCAAACTTAGGATCAGGAGACAGTTTATATCTAACAGCATGTTCTGCAAGCAACTTTTTAATTTTTCTTGCATCAGTAGTAGCGTTGCATTTTTCAATAAAATCATCATTAAGCTCCACATAATCTTCCTCAGGATCATCACTAAAATAACCAAGTTCAGATGAACTAACAGGTGTAGTAGCATTAGGAGTTTCAGTATTTTCAATTTGTCTAGACCTAGCAATTGTAGCATCTAGAAAAGATCCCAATGAACCACTATCATCAAGCACAGCAGAAACATTATCAATATTATGAGAGTGTTCAGATTCAGCAGATGTACCCGCATGCGAAGCATGTGGCGGTGAAACAAGTTTATCAATCACAGATGGTGAATCAAGAGCAGCAGAGGTATTCAGAATTGTACCTTTTCTTGTAGTGGATGGTAATATGGCGATCTTAGTATCGCGAGGTTTACCCATGATGGAGAATTTGCAGCGAACAATATTAATCCAAGTGAACTTCCAAATAAAGCTATGCTCCCCGGCAACGGCGCCAGAAAATAGTCTTGATGACCCACAAGTATAGGGGATCGCAACAGTCTTCGAGGGAAGTAAAACCCAATTTATTGATTCGACACAAGGGGAGACAAAGAACACTTGGAAGCCTTAACAACGGAGTTGTCAATTCAGTTGCACTGAAACAGACTTGCTCGCAAGAGTTTATCGATAGTAACAGGTTTATAGCGATAGCGATAGTGAAATAACGAAAGAGTAACAGAGACAGCGGTAGTGATTTTAGTAAACAGCAGGATTAAAATACTGTAGGCACGGGGACGGATGACGGGCGTTGCATGGATGAGAGAAACTCATGTAACAATCATAGCAGGGCATTTGCAGATAATAATAAAACGGTGTCCAAGTACAAAGCAATCAATAGGCATGTGTTCCATATATAGTCGTGCGTGCTCGCAATGAGAAACTTGCACAACATCTTTTGTCCTACCAGCCGGTGGCAGCCGGGCCTCAAGGGAAACTACTGGATATTAAGGTACTCCTTTTAATAGAGTACCGGAGCAAAGCATTAACACTCCGTGAACACATGTGATCCTCACATCGCTACCATCCCCTCCGGTTGTCCCAATTCTTGTCACTTCGGGGCCATTGGTTCCGGACAGCGACATGTGTATACAACTTATAGGTAAGACCATAAACAATGATTATCTTGATGAAACAATAACATGTTCAGATCTGAGATCATGGCACTCGGGCCCTAGTGACAAGCATTAAGCATAACAAGTTGCAACAATATCATCAAAGTACCAATTACGGACACTAGGCACTATGCCCTAACAATCTTATGCTATTACATGACCAATCTCATCCAATCCCTACCATCCCCTTCGGCCTACAGCGGGGGAATTACTCACACATGGATGGGGGAAACATGGCTGGTTGATGTAGAGGCGTTGGCGGTGATGGCGGCGATGATCTCCTCCAATTCCCCGTCCCGGCGGAGTGCCAGAACGGAGACTTCTGGCTCCCGCGACGGAGTTTCGCGATGTGGCGGCGTTACGGAGGGTTTACGCGACTTTGACTTCTCCCCGTGCGTTTTTAGGTCGAGGCCGATAAATAGTCCGAAGGAGGGCGTCGGAGGCCGACCGAGGGGGCCACACCACAGGGCCGCGCGGGCCCCCCTGGGCCGCGCCGCCCTATGGTGTGGGGCCCTCGGGCCTCCACTTCAATTGCCCTTCTGGCTCCGTTAGTTTCCTGGGAAAATAGGGCCTTCTGCATAAATTCCGAGGTTTTTCCCGAAAGTTGGATTTCTGCACAAAAACGAGACACCAGAGCAGTTCTGCTGAAAACAGCGTTAGTCCGTGTTAGTTGTATCCAAAATACACAAATTAGAGGCAAAACAATAGCAAAAGTGTTCGGGAAAGTAGATACGTTTTGGACGTATCAGTAAGCAACATGCTGCCTAGATCGCATCTCGCGATCTAGGCAGCACAAGCTCCACGTTGTTCATGCGTTGCTCGTACTGAAGCCTTGTTGATGGCGAGCAGCGTAGTTATCATAGATGTGTTAGGGTTAGCATAGTTCTTCGCGTAGACATGCTATCGTAGTGCAGCCCTTGCATATCTAGCCGCCCTCACACCTATCTCAGGTGTGGGGGCGGCACCCCGCTTGATCGTTATTTAGTAGATCTGATCCGTTACGATTGCTCCTTGTTCATCAAGGATTAGTTTAATATCTGCAATAGTTAGGCCTTACAAGGGGCTGGAGGATCCAGCGGCACGTAGGGTGTCGTTCGTTAGTCCTAGACAGGATGTTCCGGGGATCAACCTCGTGTTGGTTTTTAGGCCTTGTCTAGGATCGACTTATGATCACCGTGCGTGGCCGCGAGGCCCAATCCTGAGTAGGATGTTCCGATTATGCGGTGAAAACCCTAAATCGTCATAGATCTAATTAGCTTTATCTTGATCAAGCAGGACCACCATATATTCGTGCACCCCGTACGAATCATGGGTGGATCGGCTCCTTGAGCCGATTCACAGGATAACCTGAGAGCCGATCGAGGCTCGTATTTAATGTTTACGTGTATGCCATGCAGGAAACTAAGCGAGGCATCTCCATCACCTTCCTGACCAGGTATAGGTCAGGTGGCACGCCCTTGCATCAGCATCGGACGTGTGACCAGAACGCTTTGTGGGCCGTCGCTCGGAGGGACCTCAGCCAGCCGCAGCTCTAGGTTGTTCCCGGCTCTACGGTGTTGCCCGTCGCTGCCCGCCGGTGGGTTTCTGACGACAACACATTCTACTAATAACGGAGAGCATGCAAGATCATAAACAACACATAGGTAATAGATTGATAATCAACATAACATAGTATTCTCTATCCATTGGATCCCAACAAACACAACATATAACATTACAGATAGATGATCTTGATCATGTTAGGCAGCTCACAAGATCCGACAATGAAGCACATAAGGAGAAGACGACCATCTAGCTACTGCTATGGACCCATAGTCCAGGGGTGAACTACTCACACATCAATCCGGAGACGACCATGGCGGTGTAGAGTCCTCCGGGAGATGATTCCTCTCTCCGGCAGGGTGCCGGAGGCGATCTCCTGAATCCCCCGAGATGGGATTGGCGGCGGCGGCGTCTCTGGAAGGTTTTCCGTATCGTGGCTCTCGGTACTGGGGCTATTATCGACGAAGGCTTAAGTAGGCGGAAGGGTAGGTCAAGGGGCGTCACGAGGGGCCCAGACGCCAGGGCCGCACGGCCAGGGTCTAGGCCGCGCCGCCCTGTTGTCTGGCCACCTCGTAGCCCCACTTCGTTTCTCCCTCGGTCTTCTGGAAGCTTCGTGGAAAAATAGGACCCTGGGCATTGATTTCGTCCAATTCCGAGAATATTTCCTTACTAGGATTTCTGAAACCAAAAACAGCAGAAAACAACAACTGGCTCTTCGGCATCTCGTTAATAGATTAGTGCCGGAAAATGCATAAATATGACATAAAGTATGCATAAAACATGTAGGTATCATCAATAATCTGGCATGGAACATAAGAAATTATCGATACGTCGGAGACGTATCAGCATCCCCAAGCTTAGTTCCTGCTCGTCCCGAGCAGGTAAACGATAACAAAGATAATTTCTGGAGTGACATGTCATCATAACCTTGATCATACTATTGTAAGCATATGTAATGAATGCAGCGATCAAAGCAATGTAAATGACATGAGTAAACAAATAAATCATAAAGCAAAGACTTTTCATGAATAGTACTTCAAGACAAGCATCAATAAGTCTTGCATAAGAGTTAACTCATAAAGCAATAATTCAAAGTAAAGGTATTGAAGCAACATAAAGGAAGATGAAGTTTCAGCGGTTGCTTTCAACTTGTAACATGTATATCTCATGGATAGTTGTCAATGCAAAGTAATATAACAAGTGCAATATGCAAGTATGTAGGAATCAATGCACAGTTCACACAAGTGTTTGCTTCTTGAGGTGGAGAGAGATAGGTGAACTGACTCAACATAAAAGTAAAAGAAAGGTTCTTCAAAGAGGAAAGCATCGATTGCTATATTTGTGCTAGAGCTTTGGCTTTGAAAACAAGAAACAATTTTGTCAACGGTAGTAATAAAGCATATGTGTTATGTAAATTATATCCTACAAGTTGCAAGCCTCATGCATAGTATACTAATAGTGCCCGCACCTTGTCCTAATTAGCTCGGATTACCTGGATTATCATTGCAATACACATGTTTTATCCAAGTGTCACAAAGGGGTACCTCTATGCCGCCTGTACAAGGGTCTAAGGAGAAAGCTCGCATCGGATTTCTCGCTATTGATTATTCTCAACTTAGACATCCATACCGGGACAACATAGACAACAGATAATGGACTCCTCTTTTATGCATAAGCATGTAGCAACAATTAATTTTCTCATATGAGATTGAGGATATTTGTCCAAAACTGAAACTTCCACCATGGATCATGGCTTTAGTTAACGGCCCAATGTTCTTCTCTAACATTATGCATGCTCTAACCATTCAAGCGGTAAATCTCCCTTACTTCAGACAAGACGAACATGCATAGCAACTCACATGATATTCAACAAAGAGTAGTTGATGGCGTCCCCAGGAACATGGTTATCGCATAACAAGCAACTTAATAAGAGATAAAGTGCATAAGTACATATTCAATACCACAATAGTTTTTAAGCTATTTGTCCCATGAGCTATATATTGTAAAGGTGAAGAATGGAAATTTTAAAGGTAGCACTCAAGCAATTTACTTTGGAATGGCGGAGAAATACCATGTAGTAGGTAGGTATGGTGGACACAAATGGCATAGTGGTTGGCTCAAGGATTTTGGATGCATGAGAAGTATTCCCTCTCGATACAAGGTTTAGGCTAGCAAGGTTATTTGAAACAAACACAAGGATGAAGCGGTGCAGCAAAACTCACATAAAAGACATATTGTAAACATTATAAGACTCTACACCATCTTCCTTGTTGTTCAAACTCAATACTAGAAATTATCTAGACCTTAGAGAGACCAATTATGCAAACCAAATTTTAGCATGCTATATGTATTTCTTCATTAATAGGTGCAAAGTATATGATGCAAGAGCTTAAACATGAGCACAACAATTGCCAATTATCACATTATCCAAGACATTTTAGCAATTACTACATGTATCATTTTCCAATTCCAACCATATAACAATTTAACGAAGAAGAAACTTTCGCCATGAATACTATGAGTAAAGCCTAAGGACATACTTGTCCATATGCAACAGCGGAGCGTGTCTCTCTCCCACACAATGAATGCTAGGATCCATTTTATTCAAACAAAAACAAAAACAAACCGACGCTCCAAGCAAAGTACATAAGATGTGATGGAATAAAAATATAGTTTCACTAGAGGAACCTGATAATGTTGTCGATGAAGAAGGGGATGCCTTGGGCATCCCCAAGCTTAGACGCTTGAGTCTTCTTGATATATGCAGGGGTGAACCACCGGGGCATCCCCAAGCTTAGAGCTTTCACTCTCCTTGATCATATTGTATCATCTCCCTCTCTTGATCCTTGAAAACTTCCTCCACACCAAACTCAAAACAACTCATTAGAGGGTTAGTGCATGATGTCTACGCCCCCTCCTTTTCCTGTAGACAGTGTTGGGCCTCCAAGAGCAGAGGTTTGTAGAACAGCAGCAAGTTTCCCTTAAGTGGATCACCCAAGGTTTATCGAACTCAGGGAGGAAGAGGTCAAAGATATCCCTCTCATGCAACCCTGCAACCACAAAGCAAGAAGTCTCTTGTGTCCCCAACACACCTAATAGGTGCACTAGTTCGGCGAAGAGATAGTGAAATACAGGTGGTATGAATAAATAGTAGCAGTAGCAACGGCACCAGAAAAGTGCTTTGCCCAGGACAATAAACAAGCAGTAGTAACGCAGCAGTAGTAACGCAGTAAAACAGTAAACAAGCAGCGATAGCAGTATTTAGGAACAAGGCCTAGGGATCATACTTTCACTAGTGGACACTCTCAACATTGATCACATAACAGAATAGATAAATGCATACTCTACACTCTTGTTGGATAATGAACACCATTGCGTAGGATTACACGAACCCTCAACGCCGGAGTTAACAAGCTCCACAATTCAATGTTCATATTTAAATAACCTTAGAGTGCATGAAAGATCAACACGACTAAACCAAGTACTAACATAGCATGCACACTGTCACCTTAACGCTATGAAAGGAGGAATAGATCACATCAATACCATCATAGCAATAGTTAACTTCATAATCTACAAGAGATCATAATCATAGCCTACGCCAAGTACTAACACGGATGCACACACTGTCACCATTACACCGTGCAGGAGGAATAGAGTACTTTAATAACATTACTAGAGTAGCACATAGATAAATTGTGATACAAAACACATTGCAATCATAAAGAGATATAAATAAGCACTTCACTATGCCATTCATAACAGTGAATAAGTATTCTGTGAAATATAGCCTAAGAGACCCACACGGTGCACACACTGTCACCTTTACACACGTGGGACAAGGAGTCTCCGGAGATCACATAAGTAAAATTCACTTGACTAGCATAACGACATCTAGATTACAAGCATCATCATATGAATCTCAATCATGTAAGGCAGCTCATGAGATTATTGTATTGAAGTACATAGGAGAGAGATGAACCACATAGCTACCGGTACAGCCCCGAGCCTCGATGGAGAACTACTCCCTCCTCATGGGAGACAGCAGCGTTGATGAAGATGGCGGTGGTGTCGATGGAGAAGCCTTCCGGGGGCACTTCCCCATCCCGGCGGCGTGCCGAAACAGAGACTCCTGTCCCCCAGATCTTGGCTTCGCGATGGCGGCGGCTCTGGAAGGTTTTCCGTATCGTGGCTCTCGGTACTGGGGGTTTCGCAACGAAGGCTATTTGTAGGCGGAAGGGCAGGTAAAGAGGCGGCACGAGGGGCCCACACTATAGGTCGGCGCGGCCAGGGCTTGGGCCGCGCCGCCCTATAGTCTGGCCACCTCGTGGCCCCACTTCATCTCCTCTTCGGTCTTCTGGAAGCTTCGTGGCAAAATAGGACCCTGGGCGTTGATTTCGTCCAATTCCGAGAATATTTCGTTACTAGGATTTCTGAAACCAAAAACAGCAGAAAACAGCAACTGGCACTTCGGCATCTTGTTAATAGGTTAGTTCCAGAAAATGCACGAATATGACATAAAGTGTACATAAAACATGTAGATATTATCAATAATGTGGCATGGAACACAAGAAATTATCGATACGTCGGAGACGTATCAGTGCACAATTAAAATTTACATGTTCAGAGGTGACACAATCATTCTTAACACTTCTGGACATTGCACAAAGCTACTGAAAGTCAATGGAATCGAAAAATCCATCAAGCATGGCAAAACAGGCAATGCGAAATAAAAGGCAGAATCTGTCAAAACAGAACAGTTCGTAAAGACGAATTTTATTGAGACACCAGACTTGCTCAAATGAAAATGCTCAAATTGAATGAAAGTTGCGTACATATCTGAGGATCACTCACGTAAATTGGCATAATTTTCTGAGAATTAGGCCCAGATTCGTTACAGCAAAGAAATCTGTTTTTGCGCAGTAATCCAAATCTAGTATGAACCTTACTATCAACGACTTCACTTGGCACAACAATGCACAAAACTAAGATAAGGAGAGGTTGCTACAGTAGTAACAACTTCCAAGACTCAAATATAAAATAAAAGTACTGTAGTAAAAACATGGGTTGTCTCCCATAAGCGCTTTTCTTTAACGCCTTTCAGCTAGGCGCAGAAAGTGTGTATCAAGTATTATCAAGAGACGAAGTGTCAACATCATAATTTGTTCTAATAATATAATCAAAAGGTAACTTCATTCTCTTTCTAGGGAAGTGTTCCATACCTTTCTTGAGAGGAAATTGATATTTAATATTACCTTCCTTCATATCAATGATAGCACCAACAGTTAGAAAAAAAGGTCTTCCCAATATGATGGGACAAGATGCATTGCATTCAATATCCAAGACAACAAAATCAACGGGGACAAGGTTATTGTTAACGGTAATGCGAACATTATCAACTCTCCCCAAAGGTTTCTTCGTAGAATTATCAGCAAGATTAACATCCAAATAACAATTTTTCAATGGTGGCAAGTCAAGCATATTATAGATTTTCTTAGGCATAACGGAAATACTTGCACCAAGATCACATAAAGCATTACAATCAAAGTCATTGACCCTCATCTTAATGATGGGCTCCCAACCATCTTCTAACTTCCTAGGAATAGAAGTTTCGCGATTTAGTTTCTCTTCTCTAGCTTTTATGAGAGCGTTTGTAATATGTTTCGTGAAAGCCAAATTTATAGCACTAGCATTAGGACTCTTAGCAAGTTTTTGTAAGAACTTTATAACTTCAGAGATATGACAATCATCAAAATCCAAACCATTATAATCTAAAGCAATGGGATCTTTATCCCCAATGTTGGAAAAAATTTCAGCAGTTTTATCACAGGCAGTTTCAGCAGTTTTAGCAATTTCAGGCAGTTTTTCGCGCTTTGCATTAGAAGTGGAAACATTGCCAACACCAATTCTTTCACCATTATTAGTAGGAGGTGCAGCAACATGTGTAGCATTAGCATTGCTAGTGGTGGTAATAGTCCAAACTTTAGCTATATTATTCTCTTTAGCTAGTTTTTCATTTTCTTTTTTTTCCCACCTAGCATGCAATTCAGCCATTAATCTTATATTCTCATTAATTCTAACTTGGATGGCATTTGCTGTAGTAACAATCTTATTATTATGATTTTCATGAGGCATAACTTTCGATTTCAAAAGATCAACATCAGCAGCAAGACTGTCGACTTTAGAAGCAAGTATATCAATTTTCCCAAGCTTTTCTTAAACAGATTTGTTAAAAGCAGTTTGTGTACTAATAAATTATTTAAGCATAGCTTCAAGTCCAGGGGATGTGTTCCTATTGTTGTTGTAAGAATTCCCATAAGAATTCCCATAACCGGTGCCATTATTATAAGGATATGGCCTATAGTTGTTACTAGAATTGTTCCGGTAAGCATTGTTGTTGAAATTATTATTTTTAATGTAGTTTACATCAACATGTTCTTATTGAGCAACCAATGAAGCTAACGGAACATTATTAGGATCAATATTTGTCCTATCATTCACAAGCATATACATAATAGCATCAATCTTATAACTCAAGGAAGAGGTTTCTTCGACAAAATTTACCTTCTTACCTTGTGGAGCTCTTTCCATGTGCCATTCAGAGTAATTAATCATCATATTATCAAGAAGCTTTGTTGCTGCCCCCAAAGTGATGGACATAAAGGTACCTCCAGCAGCTGAATCCAATAGGTTCCGTGAAGAAAAATTCAGTCCTGCATAAAAGGTTTGGATGATCATCCAAGTAGTCAGTCCATGGGTTGGGCAATTTTTAACCAAAGATTTCATTCTTTCCCATGCTTGTGCAACATGCTCAGTATCCAATTGTTTAAAATTCATTATGCTACTCCTCAAAGATATAATTTTAGCAGGGGGATAATATCTACCAATAAAAGCATCCTTGCATTTAGTCCATGAATCAATACTATTCTTAGGCAGAGATAGCAACCAATCTTTAGCTCTTCCTCTTAATGAGAAAGGGAACAATTTTAATTTTATTATGTCACCATCTACATCTTTATACTTTTGCATTTCACAAAGTTCAACAAAATTATTGAGATGGGCAGCAACATCATCAGAACTAACACCAGAAAATTGCTCTCGCATAACAAGATTCAGTAAAGCAGGTTTAATTTCAAAGAATTCTGCTGTAGTAGCAGGTGGAGCAATAGGTGTGCATAAGAAATCATTATTATTTGTGGTTGTGAAGTCACACAACTTAGTATTTTCAGGAGTACCCATTTTAGCAACAGTAAATAAAGCAAACTAGATAAAGTAAATGCAAGTAACTATTTTTTTTGTGTTTTTAATACGGCAAACAAGAGAGCAAATAAAGTAAAACTAGCAACTAATTTTTTTGTGTTTTGATTTAGTGCAGCAAACAAAGTAGTAAATAAAATAAAGCAAGACAAAAACAAAGTAAAGAGATTGCGATGTGGAGACTTCCCTTGCAGCGTGTCTTGATCTCCCCGGCAACGGCGCCAGAAAACAGTCTTGATACGCGTACAGCACGCGACCGTTGGGAACCCCAAGAGGAAGGTGTGATGCGTACAGCAGTAAGTTTTCCCTCAGTAAGAAACCAAGGTTTATCGAACCAGTAGGAGCCAAGAAGCACGTTGAAGGTTGATGGCGGCGAGATGTAGTGCGGCGCAACACCAGGGATTCCGGCGCCAACGTGGAACCTGCACAACACAACCAAAGTACTTTGCCCCAACGAAACAGTGAGGTTGTCAATCTCACCGGCTTGCTGTAACAAAGGATTAGATGTATAGTGTGGATGATGATTGTTTGCAGAAAACAGTAGAACAAGTATTGCAGTAGATTGTATTCGATTAAAAGAATGGACCGGGGTCCATAGTTCACTAGAGGTGTCTCTCCCATAAGATAAATAGCATGTTGGGTGAACAAATTACAGTTGGGCAATTGACAAATAGAGAGGGCATGACAATGCACATACATGATATGATGAGTATGGTGAGATTTAATTGGGCATTACGACAAAGTACATAGACCGCTATCCAGCATGCATCTATGCCTAAAAAGTCCACCTTCAGGTTATCATCCGAACCCCTTCCAGTATTAAGTTGCAAACAACAGACAATTGCATTAAGTATGGTGCGTAATGTAATCAATAAATACATCTTCGGACATAGCATCAATGTTTTATCCCTAGTGGCAACACCACATCCACAACCTTAGAACTTTCTGTCACTGTCCTAGATTTAATGGAGGCATGAACCCACTATCGAGCATAAATACTCCCTCTTGGAGTTAAGAGTAAAAAACTTGGCCAGAGCCTCTACTAATAACGGAGAGCATGCAAGATCATAAACAACACATAGGTAATACATTGATAATCAACATAACATAGTATTCTCTATCCATCGGATCCCAACAAACACAACATATAGCATTACAGATAGATGATCTTGATCATGTTAGGCAGCTCACAAGATCCGACAATGAAGCACATAAGGAGAAGACGACCATCTAGCTACTGCTATGGACCCATAGTCCAGGGGTGAACTACTCACACATCAATCCGGAGGCGACCATGGCGGTGTAGAGTCCTCCGGGAGATGATTCCCCTCTCCGGCAGGGTGCCGGAGGCGATCTCCTGAATCCCCCGAGATGGGATTGGCGGCAGCGGCGTCTCTGGAAGGTTTTCCGTATCGTGGCTCTCGGTACTGGGGCTATTATCGACGAAGGCTTAAGTAGGCGGAAGGGTAGGTCAAGGGGCGTCACGAGGGGCCCAGACGCCAGGGCCGCGCGGCCAGGGTCCAGGCCGCGCCGCCCTGTTGTCTGGCCACCTCGTGGCCCCACTTCGTTTCTCCCTCGGTCTTCTGGAAGCTTCGTGGAAAAATAGGACCCTGGGCGTTGATTTCATCAAATTCCGAGAATATTTCTGAAACCAAAAATAGCAGAAAACAGCAACTGGCTCTTCGGCATCTCGTTAATAGGTTAGTGCCGGAAAATGCATAAATATGACATAAAGTATGCATAAAACATGTAGGTATCATCAATAATGTGGATACGTCGGAGACGTATCAAGCGACTTTGTGCAGCACACATGTGTTATTCCCAGTATCCCCCAGGATCATGCAAACCTTTCTTCCACTCTTATAGCTCGGTTGTTATACACATAAATAGTGGAGGGACAAGCCATGGGAGTAAGGGCTATACAAAAAAAAATATTAAGAAGCATCACCATTACAATATTTCTTATGAGAAGGTTTGGAGGGCTAAGCAGAGGGCGCTGGAGATGAGATTTGGTTCGTTCATATACGGGAAAAATATGGTGGGAATGTAGTGGCGAGAAAAATATGGCGGGAGTGCAGTGGCGAAAAAAATATGGCGGGAGTGCAGTGGTCGCGAGGCGGGAAAGAAAGGCGAGAACCCTAAGCATTAGGGGTGTTCAGGCAGGATCGTGCACAGATCATGCAGATCATCGGCCTGCCGTGCCCCGGTCGGCCAACTAAATACAAATTCCAGCTCCTCTGATTTCGGGCGGCCGATCGGCCTACAGATTGTCGATTTCATTTCTTCTGCCGCCTGACAGCCGACTGGCGACCCCGACGGCCAAAATTGCGGTCAGGAGGTCGATCGGCTAACGGGACACCGATCGGGTCACATATTTGAATTTTTTTTTGAAACGTGTATTATTTATCGAATTAATTAAAAAAATGTATTATTAAAAAATGCGCTCCATGTAGCCCTAGCTCCAAATGGAATTTCCGAACATTTTTGCTTTGCCATCAACATGAGATTTCTAATTTAAAAATATTGTTCCTCAATTTATTTAAAGCAGCAAAAGAAAAGAGAAAGTTTAGGCTACAGTGCCCTACTTTGTCAAAAAAAAATTCGAGAGCACGCGCAAAGCGTGCCTTATCTTTATAGAAGTTGAAAAAGACATTTACAAGATAGCAACTGATACCAGTGCTCACACCCACTCACACTTTTCTCCTACTCCTCCCTCTTACTAAAGCCTACTCTCGCGCTATCTATGAGCTCCCTCCTTTCCTAGCTAGCTCCCACATCAGAAACTCCTCTCTGATGGTCGCCAGAATCTGTGTGGGGTCCTTCTGCTCCCGCACGTTTCCGAACACCCTCGCATTCCTTTGCTTCCATAAAGTCCACGCCGTTATGATGACCATGGAGTCAAACCTCTTCCTGTCGAGCTTCCTCACTCTTTTCCTCGCCTCGGTCCACCATCTCTCCAAGTTAGCATCTAGGCCCGGCTCCTGAATGTTCAGACCAGCGCTACGTAGCACCTTGAACCATACCTGTCTCGCATATGGGCATTGAATGAGTATGTGGTCCACCGTATCCTCCTCCTCTTGTAGACATGTGTAGCATGGGTCGGGGTGCTCCTTGAGGTCATGCCTCGCTCTCCTATCAGAGGACCATATCATGTATTTCAACGCTAGCCATATGAAGATTTTGCACTTTACCGGCGCAAAGGATTTCCATACCGGCGAGCTCATACTCCAACTCGTACTCCCCCTGCATAGCATCTCATATTTTCTTTTGGAGGAGTAGTCTCCTGTGGCCGAACCCTTCCATTTGATGTGGTCCGGCCAAGTGTCATCCCTCTGGACCGTGTCCACCGCCTCCCATATCCTAATGCACTGTGCTCCTTCCTCCACAGTGAGCTCTCCCGTGATATCATTGAGCCACTGTTTGTTCTCCATAGCCTCCGCGACCATTCTGGTATTCTTGCGCCTCATCGGAACTTTTGCGCATACCTCCGGTGCCAACTCCTCTGCTGTGAAACCATTGACCCAGCGGTCACGCCAAAATAGGGTATTGCGGCCATCTCCGATACATAAGGTCGAAAGGCTCCTAAAAGCCGCTTCCGCCTCCTTATCACCCAGATCCGGCAAGCCTTACCAAGGTCTGTCGGGATCCGTGCGTCTCAGCCAATACCATCTCATATGCAGGGCCAGCCCCTGTAACCGGAGGCACTTTATGCCTAGTCCTCCCACCTCCTTTGGTTTACACATAGACTCCCAAGCCACCAAACACTGTCCCCCATTGACTTTATCTTTTCCCGCCCAAAAGAAGGCGCGCATCCATCTATTTATCTCCTCTAAAAGCCACTTCGGGGCCTCCGCGACCACCAATTGATGCACCGCCGTGCCGAGACCACAGAGTTTATTAGGACCAACCTCCCTTCCTTCTTAATGAGGCCTCTTTGCCACGCCGGCACGCACTTGATGACTTTATCTAGCAGAGGTTGCCACTCCGCCTTTGTCAGGGGTCTTAGGGCTAACTGCAACCCTAGGTATTTTATGGGGAACTGGGCCAACTCACATCCCAGGATTGTAGAAATCTCCTCCTCTTGCTCTCTGCTCCCTCTAATGAGCGTGGCTGTGGTTTTCCTGAAGTTTACCTTGAGTCCAGACGCCTCTCCAAAAATTTGTAGGATGTGCTTAATTGCCAACATCTCCCGTCTCTCTGGTTTGAAGAAGAGCACCACATCGTCCGCATATATGGATACTCTTTGTAGTGGCGATGCCTGCCAGGTTTGAGAACATGTTTCCCTCCACCGCCTTCTTTATGGTTGCCGACAAAACCTCCATCACTGCCACAAAGAGCATGGGTGAAGTGGGGTCCCTTGTCTCAGCCCTCTGGCATGTACTATGCGCTCTCCTGGGACACCATTTACCAGCACTCTCGTGTTTGCTGTATATAGGAGCAATGGTATCCACTTCAGGAACCTCTCTCCAAACCCCATTCTCCTCAACACCTCAAACAGAAAACTCCAAGATAGCGAATCGAAAGCTCGTGCCAGGTCGAGTTTGAGTAGGACTCCAGTCGCACCAAC
The DNA here is from genome assembly GCF_019359855.2 of Lolium perenne. Taxonomy (NCBI): domain Eukaryota; kingdom Viridiplantae; phylum Streptophyta; class Magnoliopsida; order Poales; family Poaceae; genus Lolium; species Lolium perenne. The sequence continues at coordinate 171,360,929 of NC_067244.2, forward strand.
ACAAAGTTATCATGTAAGCTCCTCTTCTTCACGAACGCCGATTGATTCATACTTATAAGTTCTCCCAATCTCCCTCTAAGCCGGTTCGCCAACAACTTGGAGAAGCTATGGACCAGACTAATGCGTCTGAAGTCCTTCACCTCCATCGCGTCCTGTCTCTTGGGGATCAAGGTGATCAGCGCTCTGTTTAACCTCTCAAAACCTCTTCCATCTCTTACTCCAAGTTTCAGAATACCTGCCATAATGTCACTTTGTCAAATCTTATTTGATTCTACTTCTTAGAGCAACACTGGTGGTTATGAAACTTAGATAATGGTCACATCATCAACGTACCCTAGTAGGAGGAAATAAAGCAGATCACTGAACCATACATGCGGGCGGTGTCCTCTGACACTAGAAGTTACTCCGTTTAAGTTCGTTCAAATAAAAACTGTGCTGGTTGAGTAATGCATGGCAGAAATGGAAATGAAGAAAAAAACAATTTGATTTTGTTGCAGTAGTAGGTAGAGGTAGAGGCCCTCCTCTATCCATCTAAACCGGCAGCTGTAACTGTTGGCTGACAATGGAGAGCCACTCTTATTCTCACCAAAACAAACTAACTAATCTTAAAGGTTGTTGTTTACGCTTCTGTCAGACGTGGTTTACATGACTGGAGATGCTTTAAGTGAGCACATGGAGAGCGGCATGCGTCAGGAACAGATGAAGTGATCGGAAACTACATATGTAGCTGGCTACATGCAGATCTTTTTAGAAGAGTTAAGAACAACATTTTAATGTTTCAAAAAGTATGAAGAAAAAAATGTTAACAATGATGTATTTTGTTAACGTGAAAATCTCAATTCAAAATACCTTATGGTTTGGCCCACACAAATATGACCTTATGGTTTGGTCCTCTAGTTTTGTTATTTTTGCACGGTCAAGAAGCTATTTTGAGTTCAAATTTCACAATTTGCACACTACATTATTACCTACATCTTGAAAAAAATTCAGAATTTTTAAAACTTAAAAATGTCGATTTTGATTTTTATTTAGCATTTGTTAACATTACTTACACTGGTAGAAAAATGGACTTTAGTCGCGGTTCGCAACTGCCATTAGTCGCGGTTGCGCAACCGCGACCAATTAAGCGCGACTAAAGGCCCCCCCTTTAGTCGCGGTTGCTTACGAACCGCGACTAAAGGCCCATCCACGTGGGCGGCTAGTGTGCGCCTGTGCGAAGGACCTTTAGTCACGGTTGTTGTCCCCAACCGGGACTAAAGGCTATTTCGTTAATTTTTTTTAATTCATTTGGGTTTCTAATTTTTTTTCACTCCGTTTTTTTTCTATTTTTTTCAGAATTTCTATTATTTCGGTTATTTGCATAGCTTAGTCTCTATCTCTAACTACACTTATCTCTAGTCAAATTACTTACTCGTGGTCAAACTTCCCGCTCGGTCACCCATCCTCTCACTACTCCACCTCTAGCACGCTTAACTTCCGAGTTCCTTTCCCATCCCTCTTCCAAGTGCTTCGCGCGCATGTTGTTGGTAGTATTATCATATCAATCCTATTAACATGTTGATCGATGTCACATTTTTTTATTGTTTGAATTTCAAATAATTTTTTTCATAAACAAAAATAATGATGTAATAATAATCGTGAATAAATAAATAAACATTAACTTTTAAATTTTTATTATTTTTTTATTATTATTTAAATTTTTTTTTTGCCAAACCTAAAACCTAAAAATTTGAAAATCTAAAAATTGGGTAAAAGTAATAGTAATCTTTATGCTGGATGCAATTATTAATTTTATTTTTTTGAAAAATTTAAAAAATATAAAATCCATAATTTATAGCAAAAACTAAAATCTTCCTGCTTTCGTATTTTTATTTGGAATTTTGAGAATCTAAAAATTGGCTAATCGGGTAAACCATGGGAAATTCGGATGTAACTTTTTCCCAGGATTTTTTTGATATATTATACATTTTTTTCCGACGTTGTATGCAAAAGTTATTGCGGTTTTACCATTTTTTAAACTTTTTTTGCAAAAAAAGTGAAAATTCGAATTATTCTTAATTTATCCGAATAGTAGGTTGCATAACATACAAGAATCTGAAAGCAATTTTTTTTAAATTTTCTATCATTTTCTTTTGTATTTTACAAACCAAAAAAAGGCGATCCACGGGGGGAGGGGGGTGCACGGTGCGTAGGAGAAAAAAAAAACACGGAAAAACCTTTAGTCGCGGTTGGGTTCACCAACCGCGACTAAAGGGGTACCCTTTAGTCACGGTTGGTGTCCCCAACCGCGACTAAAGATTTTTCCGCCGGATGGATCCTTCCATAGCCCTTTAGTTCCGGTTGGTGTTACCAACCGCGACTAAAGGGGTACCCTTTCGTCTCGGATGGAGCATTAGTCACGGGTCGCCTCCCGAACCACAACTAAAGCCCCCTTTAGTCGCGGTTCGAATATTTCCGGGACTAATGGGGGTGGACGGAAGCCTCTTTTTCTACTAGTGTTACCTCTGTGTAATAATGCACGGTACAAACCAGAATGAAGAAAAACAAACAAAAAACTCTAAGAGGCATACCCATGTCGACAACCCATGTAACAGAAACATACCCATTGATTGTTTGACATTCATATCTGGTAGATAATGCATGTGTACTAGCTTCATTGAGATAGAGGAAAGTAGGGATGTAAATGGTACGGATAATTTCCGCTCCGAATCCGCATCCATATCCGTTTTTGAGGATATGGTATGCATTTTTAGAAATCCGCCGGATATGGATACGGATGCGGATAGTGATTAAGCGGATATCCGGCGGATATGGTAGAGGATATGGTATTGATACTATCCGACGGATACGGATTATCCGCCATTTTTTGCGGATTATCCGAGGTCTACAAAGAGGATAATCCGAGAAAATTAGCCCAACCCTAAATATTTAGACAATATAATTAGTTCATCGGCCAAAATATGTATGCTATTAGTACACAAATTGCTTTGTTCTACGAAATAGAGTGTACATTTTGCTATATTCTATAATTACAAGCATATTCTACATAGAAAGCATACTTCTATTTTTTTATGTGTATATTTTCTTAATTATCCGTTTCCGATCCGAGTTTGGTCCGAATTCGCTCCATATCCGTAATCCGATATAATCCGCATCCGAATCCGCATCCGACCATTATCCGCTCCGATCCGAATCCGTTACAAAAATATGGTAAAGGATATGGTAAGAGCAATATCCGATCCGATCCGATCCGTTTACATCCCTAGAGGAAAGGGATATGGCGACTATGAAGCAGATCTAGCGGGAAAAACTCTAAGAAGTTAAAATATACTCCAAAAGATAATAGTTGAGCTAATTACAATTGCAGGAAATATTAGCTCCTGTTATTGTGCCTTTTCCTTTCGATAAACGATGAGGCTATAGCCGAGAGGTTTCTGCCCTTTTAATTTTTTTCTTGTGGTTGATGTCGATTGGTTGCGGTAAAATTAACCACGTAGCTCCTAGTTCATACTAAGCACAGGAAGTAAATGGTTTTTTTTTTTTTTTTGAACTGAGGAAGTAAATGGTTTTAGACTAGGATGTTACCGTCCTATAAGAAGACAATTCAAAGCATTCATGTCCTGTTATACTTCAGGCTATATCTTGTTGCAGCGAGCTGTAACCAAGTACTAATCATTTTCCTTGTGACTCCTCTAGGAAAACAGGGTGAAATGAACTGAACATGGCAGAGCAGAGATAGTGGGTGAATCAGTAGTCAATGGTGGCTATTGAGAAAGAAGTGGTTGATTAGGAAGAAACAAAGCTTTTAAGGACCACACGTAGGGAATGAGGGCAATGAGAATCTAAAAGTCAACGCACTATGCTACGTGTGTAAGTCAGCATATGGTAGGGAGAAGACGATAAATGTGAGCAAACTATGACAAGCATGTGTGAGAGGCCAAGCTACACGTAGCCCTTTATTTTCAAACACACAGAATTCGTGTTTTAAAGTTAAAGAAAATTAAATCAAAATTCTGAAGATATAGCCAATGATGTATACTACAATGGTGTAAAATCTTAATACAAACTATACTTTATATTGTAGGATACACAAAAATGCTAAATTGTGACAAATTTTACAGACTACAAATTTTATCAGATTTTGTCAATTTCGTGTAGCTTATAATACAAATCGGTTTGCATTGAGATTTTGCGCCATTGTCGCATATATCATTGACTACCTTTAGGATTTTTTTTTCAGATTTTTTGAAACTTCGAAATACGAACCATTCTAGCATACATCATTGGCTACCTCTAGGATTTTGTTTCAAATATTTTTAAAAACTTTGAAATACGAATTTTGAGTCTTTGGAAATATAGAGCTGCATGTAGCTCGGCTTCCAAAACGCCACACTGGTAACACGACATCATATGAGCCATTCTTCTTCTTTTCTTTTAGAAAGCCAGATTATGTGTCTATCATGTAACAAATTATAATCCAATTCAGAACACGGCTCGAGAAAATGTTGACCTTTTTCCATTTTTTTTAGAACAAATTATAATCCTTAGGCCGGCTCGCTCCAGAATTCGCGAGTCAGGACTACCAAAATTGCTCGCTGTGGTGGAAAGAGAGAACCTTCTATACGTGCTATTGAGGATACGGGGGGAGGGTGTGGCTTTACCATGTAAATTATCAAAGCAGTTACATTTGCAAGTACATCATCTTCTTATTTGTTTTCTACTTATTCTTCTCTGTTTTAGAATACTTCTCTACGATGTTATATACTCTGACCAAAGTGTTCCCAAGATATATGTTGCATTAAGCATTTTGGAAGTACATTTCATGATAAATTAGTACTACCAACATGTTGTTATCACTATTGAATTTCTTTCTAAATATATATCAAACAAAAAGGTTTGGCCCCCGTAGATTTAAGAATCGAGAGAGATTTATCATGTGAATTTCTCTGATTACTAGCGTCAACATATACAAGATACCCTTGAGATTCATTATTCATACTACGAGAACTGAAAACTTCAGAGCATGCCTTTATGTTGCAAGCATAGCTAAAATGATGTTTGAAATTGGAAGGCACACCATGTTTCATACTATTAGTGTCTATATTTTTTTTGATCGGTTTGGATTTTCCCTGTCCTAAATTTAATTTGTCCTTCGCCACTGGAAAAAGATCATATTGTTGAGTTCTACTGAGATTGAGGCGAAAGTGAAGCAGATCTAGTTGGGAAAAACCTAAGCTAACACAGACACCAAGTGATCGTAGACTAGCTAAGAGTAACTATAGGAAATACTTTTGTATTTGTGCATTTTCCTTCCCCGGTGCCTCGCATGCCTACATAAACCAATGGAGGCTGCCTGAGAGGCTTTGTAGAGAATAATGAAGGTGGGAGCTAAAACTAAGGAGAATGGAGATTTTGAGAGTAAACCTTGAGTTGCATAGGTTTGGGCACAAAGAAACGATGAGGCTATAGCCAAGAGGTATGGAGCCTTTTAAGTTCTTTCAGGTGGATTATTGTGGGTCGTGTGCGGTTAAATATGCCACATGGCTCCTAGTTTGTATTGAGCACATGGAGTGCGTGTTTGTGAACTTTGGGGCTACCGTCCTCTAAAAGAGACAATTTCAGCAATCACTTCCTAGTACTATTTCAGGGCTAGCTCTAGCTACACGCTGGTTTAGTGACTACAAGTGTGTATGTTATACTAGATTTTACGGATAACAAAATCTTCCATAAGTTTGTAACACTCTTATTTCTCTTCATCGCACATAAACCCAACATATAAACCCAATATGTACATCTTCCATGAGTAATTAAGAATAAACATATGACATCATTGTTGTTCCCCTAGAGTGAAGCCTACTACAAGCCTGCCACACAAATGTCACCGTTTTTTGAGCTTGTGTGTGCAGAAATACTCCTTCTACTCTCACATTTTACCTTTTATCGATCTTCGGATCTTGGGTACCTGACAAGGCCCTAGGATTAAAGCAAATACTATGAAATAAATAGATGAATCTTGATTATTATACTACACAACAATATCATATCAAAAGATGCACATATTGCTACGAGGTTAGGCCTCAGCTCTCAGCCCATAAGAACTACTCACACATGGTTAAATCAACAATCATAAACATTATATTGAAAATCCTTGATAGATGAATAGTTAGCAAATAATATAAAAATGTTGACAACCGCTAATGAATCAGTTTAGAGTAGATGACTATAGATATGAAGATGGGAAGTGATGGAATGGTGATGGTAGTGGTAGAGCTTCAATAAATGGTGATGGAGATCAGACATCTATAAGGCGGATGTGTGTTGTGGCGGTGTTTTGTTGCTCTGATGATCTAGGTTTTCTTTGCAATAGTTTTCTTTGCCAGTACTAGTCTTCATGAAATTTAGATAATCACCACGTCATCAGCAAAGCAAGATAGGAGTAATAGATGAAGGAGATCATTGAACCATAAATGTGGAGGGCACTGATATTACTGTTTAACCATTGTGAACACCACTAGTTTCTCAAGGGTTTATCTTAATTATTGCGGAATTTGCCATGCTACTCCACAAATTTGAGCATCCACTAGTTCTTTCTTCAAAAGCATGTGAGGTTCACAGGGGACGGGGCAACATAAGTTGAATCGATTAGCATTTCTTCCGCCGAACTAGGGTTATGTTGTGGGCTGGGTGGGATAATCGACCCACGGGTTTTGTTTTAAAACCCAAAATCTAATACTAGTGGCGTGCATGGCATAGAGCATGCCACTCGTAACATGGTTACCGGTGGCGTGCGGATGGCACACCACTAATTTGTGTTTATCAATGGTGTCATATTATTAGTGTGCCGTCCCCACATCACTAATAGCCTTTTGGCACGCTAGAGATAAGTTTTTATGTAGTAGTGCCATGTGAGGGTCGCGAATAAACATAAGTTGTTGTCCTTGATTAAAATTTCTTCCATGTATTGGTTTATTTATGTGTTTTCTTATTACACGATGAAATGCATAGTCAGTAGTGCATCTCTCATTATGACATCTCATGCAACAGAAAAAAAACTAACACATTCAAGTGTTCATTTCTTTTTCAACACTCAAAATCTAGCAGAGGACACATGCATATTGGGTTTATCGAGGTACAAGAAATGGATATATTGTTGAGTGATAGGCTGAGGGACAAGTAAAGTAAATATATCCGGAAAACTTCAAAAAGTTAACGAGTAATATAAATGATTGCATAGGAGGACATTTGCAGGAAGCACTACAGTCATTGTTTCTTTTTCTTTCCTGGTGCCTCGCATCCTACATAAGCCCATGTTATATGCCTCAGAGTTTTGGTAGACAATAAAGAAAGTGGGGAGAGAGATCAGTGGCATGAAGACTTGGAAAGTAAACCTTGAGCTACATAGGTTTTGGCACAAAGAAACGACGGGCCTATAGCCAAGATGTGTGTGGCCTTTTAAGTTCTTTCAGGTCAATCGACATGGGTTGTATGCGGTTAAATTAATAATATGGGTCCTAGTTCACACGGAACACGGAGAGTATATAGTTTTGCACATTGGTTTAGTGACTACAAGTGTGTCTATTCCAATAGTATTTTAGGGCAATCTCTAGTTGCATGTTGGTTTAGTGACTACAAGTGTGTCTATTTCCACAAGTTATTTGTGGATAACAAAATCTACCATAGGTTTATACGCAACATTTCCCCCTTCATCACCCATAAACCCAACATGTAAACCTCGTGAAGTGTTAATGATGTGATTTTCAACTTTCAAATTAATAAGATTCTTCATAAACTTTAGAACAAAAAAGTCGACTAGTGTTCAATTTTCATTGACACTAATAATTATATAGAGTTGGATAGCCATGAGACGGGCATAACTAGTACGAAAAACATGCATATGAGACATTCTTCTTTTTTTGTACAGCTATGTGCATCCTAGCTATGCAAAGTCCAGGTATATTGCTCAAAGTAATAAAGTGCCCACTATCAGAAAAAATGAGACATTCTTCTTTTCCTTTAAAAAGCCAAATTATATGTCTATCATGTAGCAAATTATAATCCACTTCACAACACGGCTCGGGAAAATATGAAACTTATGTTTATATTTTTTCCACTTCAATGGTTAATCTTCATTGTTAATGAACTTGCAAATGTAGTCGATAAATTTGAGCATCCACTAATAATTTTTCTTATAACCATGTAGGGTAATTCTAGACTTGCGTGTCACGAGACAACATAAGTTGATGTTTTAGATTATCATTATTCCATATATTAGTCCATTTCCTTGTTTTCTTATTACATGCATATTACATAGTATGCATTGCACTGAACCATCTACCATAGATAACATTCCAAGGAACAAGAACGAAAGCAGACACGCTGAAGTACCCATTGCTTGTTTGACATTTAAATCTGGTAGACAACACATGTCTCTCAAGTTGGTCGAGATCGAGGAAAGGGCTATGTTGTTGAGTCATATTGAGAGTGAGGCGAAAGTGAAGTAGATATGGTTGGATAAAACCTAAGTTAAGAGGGACCTCAGGAGAATGTAGACAAGCCTAGAGGAACTATAGGAAATACTATTGTCTTTGTGTATTTTCCTTTCCCAGTGCCTTCCATGCCTATATAAGCCCATGGTTGCTGCTTGAGAGTTTTTGTAGAGAATAAGGAAGGTGGGAGTGAGAACTAAGAAGAATGGAGAGTTGGAGGGTAAACATTGAATTGCATAGGTTTGGGTGCAAATAAACAATGAGGCTATAGTCGAGAGGTGTGTGGCCTTTTATGTTCTTTCAGGTGGATCGACGCGGGTTGTTTGTGATCCACGTGGTTTCTAGTTTGCACCGAGCACGTGGAGTAAATGGTTGTGAACTTTGGTGCTATCGTCTTTTAAAAAGACAATCTAAGCAATCACTTCCCAGTATTATTTGGTGGCTAGATCTAGTTGTGGGTTGGCTTAGTGACTACAAGTGTGTCTCTTCTACCCGAATTTGCGGATAACAGAATCTAACATAAGTTCATAACGCGATTTTTTTTCCTACATGGCCCATAAAACCAACATGTAAATCTTAGGAAGTTTGAATTGTGAGATTTCCATCTTTCCGATAAATAAGGTTCTCCATGACCTCTAGACCAAAAAAATTGATTGTGGCACAGTTTTTTTTTGCAGTACCAACTAACATTCGAGAAATTTAGATAACCGACACTTCATCCGAAAGGGGGGATAGAAGGAAATTGAAGAGACCATACATGTTTCTCGTACTCACTCCCTTCTGTAATCATTATTGTGGTTTGAACTATAACCGCAACAAAAGTTACTATTCGAGCATGCTGAAACCGACTATGCTCGTGAAATAATGCTTGGTAATAAGAACTCGAACGGAGAGAAACCTAGAGGCTTGATTTTATTGTAGTGATTCGGTAGAGGCAGAGTCCCTCGTCTATCCATGTAACTGGGTGTCACAACTTGGTGAGGCTGCATGCAGCTGTTGGCCAACGCATGCGCCACTCTTCCCACTAAACCAAGCTCCAGATTATATTACCTCTCATGGGAAGCAGTGTGCCAAGCCGTCAACCTCAACCAAAGCAAGGCCAAACAGTCAAACCTAGCTCGCTAGATTCTTGTGCGGCAGATGCATCGAATTCGCGTGGGTGCGCCTGCGTCATCCCATTCCAACTGATGGAATTACACGGTCGTGGGCGGATCGATACAGTTGCATGTCGACACGGCGACAATTGGGCATCGCTTGCCCCATAGGTTTATAAGGCAACCTTTTTTCCCCTTCATCACCCATAAACCTGACATGTAAACCTCGCGAAGTGTCCATGATGAGATTTGAAACTTACAAATTAATAAGATTCTTCGGGAACTTTAGAACGGAAATTTCGATTGTAGTTCAATTCCCATTGGCACTAATACTTATATGTAGAGTTAAATGGCAAGAGACTGGCATAACTAGTAAGACAAACATGCATATGAGTCATTCTTATTTTCTTTAAAAAAAACAAGATTATGTACCTATCATGTATCAAATTATAATCCACTTCAGAACAAGGCTCAAGAAAAAAAGATGAAACTAATGTTGATATTTTTCCCATTTCAAGAGTTAATCTTTATTCAGTTCAAAAAATAGACATAAGTACATATTGTTTCTTCTACATTCAAACTTGGGAGACAACACATGTATGTCAACTTGGCCGAGAGAGGAAGGGTCTGTGTTGTTGAGTCATACTGAGGGTGAGGTGGAAGTGAAGCAGATCTAGTTGGGAAAAAACTAGCTTAACATGAGCTGTTGCGAACCTAGCTTAGACTATCTGAATGATATTGTAGGAAATACTATTGTATTTGTGCCTTTTCCTTTCCCGGTGCCTTCCATGCCTACATAAGCCTATGGAGGATGCTTGATAGTTTTTTTTATAGAGAACAAGGAAGGTGGAGCAAGAACTGAGCGGAATGGAGAGCTGGAGGGTAAACCTTGAGTTACATAGGTTCGGCCACAAAAGGAGCGATGAGGGGCTGTAGCCCAAAGGTGTGCGGTCTTTTGAGTTATTTCAAATGGATCCATGTGGGTTATGTGCATTTAAATAACCACTTGGCTCATATTTCATAATGAGCATGTGGAGTACATATTTATGGACTTTGGAGCTACCGTCCTAAAAAAGACAATTTAAGCAATCATGTTGCACATGCTCTAGCCGCACTGGTGGTTTAGTGACTACAAGTTTGTCTGTTCCACCAGATTTTGCGGATAACAAAATATAAGGAAAGAAGAAGAATCTGTTATATGATAGATAACATAATCTGGTTTCATTTTTTTGGGCCCATAAACCCAAAATAAGATTGCGTTATGAACTTAAATAAACCATAAATATTTATTTGAAAAGTTGAATGGTGAGATTTTCAGGTTTCAAATAAATAAGATTTTTCATAAACCATAGATAGAAAATTGAATTGGACTACATGGTGCGCGGTACTAGTGTTCAAAAAATTATATAATCCAAATTCATCCAAAAAAGAGAGATGTGGGGAAATAAATGAGATCATACATGTTGTGCATACTCCCTCCGTTACAAAACTCTTTGTCATGGTTTGATCAATAAAACAACGGCAAGGATTTACGGAAACGGGGGGAGTAGTATTTAAGCGCACTGCCCTCGTGAAATAGTGAAGGGTGCGAACTAGAGATGTATGAAAAACGGAGACTTGATTGGATTGCAGCGATATGTAGAAACAAGGGCTCTCATCTATCCATGTAGCCAGGCGTTTCGGTGTGGTGGGGGTGGAAACATAGACGAGGCTGCGCGTCCGATCAATGCAACGCTTGCCAACGCTGGAGAGCCACGATTCTCACCAAACCAAGCTAATCTCTAGAGCATAGCCTCATCTCATCAGTCTCCCTCTTTTCAGGAAGCAGTGCGTCAAGCGGGCGTCGACCGCAACGAAGCAAGCTAGGCCAAATAGTCAAACCTAGGTCGCTAGGTTCAGATGCATCGAATTCTCGTGCGTCACCGCATTCGAACGGACAGATCGATATTTTAGTGACAAAATCCCACGTATGAACAAATCCTGATCTAGATACATACGCCTTATCCTACCCCTTCGAAATACGTGAGCAAAACCTTTATGGTCACCATGTTACGGCGTGAGGGTTGATACAGTCAAGGCAGCCTCAGGTGATATCGATTAGAAATGATCTCATGGTCTAAGTAGTAGGTTACTACGCTTTCATAATTATCGCAACAATGAACTCATTGATTTGATCGTGTTACAATACTTATATTGGGTATGTCGATTATATCGTTCATCTAATGACATAATCCCATTGTTAATTCACATAAACATCAATGATAGGGAAACCTCGATCATTCGATGACCAATGAGCTAGTTCGCACATATATAGGCTCACTAGAAACTCTGGTTTGTTTATGTACCAGACGTGCATCAATGTTTCTGATTAATACGGTTATAGCATGACATAGAACTTATTATGAACTACTGATATATAATATTAAATATTCTTTATTATTTGCCTCTAGGGCATTATCTCCAACAAATGACAATTCAATTGGTCTTCCTACTAATATTTCAGAGCTGCTTTAGTTGCATGCTAATTTAGTGACTACAAGTGTGTCTATTCTAGCAAATTTTGCGTATAAGTAAACCTCGCGAAGTGTGTACATGATGAGATTTCTAACTTCTAGATGAATAAGATTCTTCATAAAACTTTAGAGCGGAAAACTGAATTACAATAGTTTTTATTTGCCAGTAGTAGTCTTCATGAAATATAGATAATCAACACTTCAATGGCAAAGCAAGATATGTATAATTATAAGAAGGAGATCATCAAACCGTACATGTGGTGGACACTGCTATTTCTTTTTTAGCATTCTGAACCCTGCTAGTTTCTCAAGGACTGATCTTAATTATTGCGGAATTTGGAATGCTACTCCACAAATTTGAGCATCCACTAATTCTTTCTTTAAAAGCATGGGAGGGTCGACGGGCAACATAAGTTGAATCTATCCGCATTTCTTCCATCGAACTAGGGTTTCTGTTGTGGGCTGGGTGGGATAACCAGCCCATGGGTACTGGTTTAAAACCCTAAATACAATACTAGTGGTGTGCAGGGCATAGAGCATGCGGCTAGTAACCTGGTGACCAGTTGCGTTCGGATGTCACACCACTAATTTATGTTATCAATGGTGCCATATTACTAGCGTGCCGCCCCCAAGACACTAATAGCCTTTTTGGCACGCCACCGATAAGCTTTTATGTACTAGTGCCATGTGAGGGTCACATACATCATAAGTTGATGTTCGCGATTATAATTTCTTCCGTGTATTAGTTTATTTCAGTGTTTGCTTATAACAACGATGAATGCATAGTATGTGTTGCATCTACCATATATGACATCCCTTGCAATATAAACAAAGAAATACACATTGAAGTGCCCATTGTTTGTTCGACACACTCAAATCTGACAGGGGACACATGTGTATTAGGTTTTTCGAGGTACATGAAATGGATATGTTGTTGAGTCATGTTGAGGCTGAGGCAAAAGTGAAGCAAATCCAGTGAGAAAAACTCCATAAAGTTAACAAGTAGTATAAATGATCGCAGATGAGTTCAGGACATTTGCATGAAGCACACTATCTACAGTCATTGTGTCTTTTCCTTTCCCGATGCCTCACATGCATACATAAGCCCATGTTAGATGCCTGGGAGGTTTTGGTAGAGAATAAAGAAAGTGGGGAGAGAGATCAGTGGCATGAAGAGTTGGAGAGTAAATCTTGAGCTACATAGGTTTTGGCACAAAGAAGCAATGAGGCTATAGCCGAGATGTGCGTGGCCTTTTAAGTTCTTTCAGGATCGATATGGGATTTATGCGGTTAAATTAACCATATGGGTTCTAGTTCGTACGGAACACGTGGAGTATATAGTTTTGAAAATTTTGGTCTATCGTCCTTTAAGCAATCACTTCCCAGTACTATTTGATGGCCAGCTTTTGTTGTGGGTTGGTTTAGTGACTACAAGTGTGCATGTTCTACCCGATTTTGCGGATAACAGTATCTAAAATAATTTCATAACGTCACTTTTTTGCCTACATCACCGAGAAAACCAACATGTAAACCTCACGACTTTTGAATGATGAGATTTCCAGCTTTCAACTAAATAAGGTTCTTCATGAACTCTAGAACATGAAATTTGATTGCAGCACAAAATTATGTTTCTTTTTGGAGTACCAATTAACGTTCGACAAATTTAGATAATCACCACTTCATCCAGAAGGGGAGATGGAAGGAAATGGAGGAAACCATACATGTTGCTTGTACTCGCTCCCCTCCATAATTCGTAATTTCGTCTTATGGTTTGAACTAAAACCACAATAAAAATTGCTATTCAAGCGTGCTGAAACCGATTGCGCACGTGAAATAATGCTTGGTAATAAGAACTGACATGGAGAAAAAAAACAGAGGCTTTGATTTGCTTGCAGTGCTTTGGTAGAGGCAGAGGTCCTCCTCTATCCATGAAACCGGGCGTCGCAGCGTGGTGAGGTTCGGCAGCTGTTGGCCAACGCCTGCGCCACTCTTCCCACCAAAGCAAGCTCTAGATCATACAACCTATAGTAGGAAGCAGTGCGTCAATCCGTCGAACTCAACCGAAGCAAAGCCAAACATTCAAACCTAGCCCGCTAGATTCTAGAGCGGAAGATGCTTCGAATTTGCATGTGTGCACTAGTGCATCACCCCATTCCAATGGATAGAATTACAGGGTCATGGATGGATTGATACGGTTGCATGTTGAGTTGTTGACAATGCGACAGTTGGGCGTCGCTTGCCCCGTAGGTTTATAACGCAACCTTTGTTCCCCTTCATAATGAGATTATTAACTTTCAAATTAATAAGATTCTTCATGAACTTTAGAACGAAAAAATCGATTTTAGTTCAATTTCCATTGACACTAATACTTATAGAGAGTTAGATGGAAAGACACGGGCATAACTAGTAGACAAACATGCGTATGAGCCATTCTTCTTTTCTTTAAACAAACATGATTATCTATCTATCATGTAACAAATTATAATCCACTTTAGAACACGGCTCGAGAAAAAAGATGAAACTAATGTTGATATTTCTTCCATTTCAAGAATTAATCTTCATTATTGATGAATTTGTAAATGTACTGGTCGAATTTGAGCATCCACTGATCCTTTTTATTATAACCAAGTGGAGGAATTCTAGACTTGTGTATCACGAGATAACATAAGTTGATGTAGTCGGTTGCCACTTCTTCCATGTATTAGTTTATTTCCTTGTTTTGCTTATTACATGACGAGTAAATACTCTGCATTGCACTAAACCATCTACCATGCGTGACATCCCATGTAACAGAAACAAAAATAGACACAAGTACCCATTGTTTGTTCTACATTCAAATCTGGTAGACAACACATGTATGTCAATTTAGCCGAGATCGAGGAAGGGGCGGTGTTTTTGAGTCATATTGAGAGTGAGGCAGAAGTGAAGCAGATCTAGTTGGGAGAAAACTAACTTAACATGAGCGGTTGCAGTTGGTAGACGATTGTAACGATATTGTAGAAAATACTATTGTCTTTATGCCTTCTTCTTTCCTGGTGCCTTCCATGCCTACATAAGCCTATGGAGGATGCTTGATAGTAATTTTTTATAGAGAACAAGGAAGGTGGGAGGCTGGGAGCAAGAACTGAGTAGAATGGAGAGTTCGAGAGTAAACCTTGAATTACATAGGCTTGGGCACAAAGAAGTGAGGTTGTAGCCCAGAGGTGTGCGGTCTTTTGAGTTATTTCAGGTGGATCGATGTGGGTTGTCTTCGTGTTCGTTTAAATAACCACTTGGCTCATATTTCATAATGAGCATGTGGAGTACATATATTTGTGGACTTTGGAGCTACCGTTCTTAAAAAAGACAATTTAAGCAATCGCGTGCCACATGCTCTAGCCGCACTGGTGGTTTAGGGACTACAAGTTTGTCTGTTCCACCAGATTTTTTTGGTAAATTTTTTTAAACTAAGTTTATAACACAACTTGTTGTCCCTTGGTCACCCATAAATCCAAAATGTAAGAAAAGAATAAAGGTATGTTACACGATATGTGCATAGTTTGGTTTCATCTATTTTGGACCCATAAACCCAAAATAAGATTGCACGATACTCTTAAATAAACCTAAAATAATTATTTGAAAAGTTGAATGGCGAGATTTTAAGGTTTCAGTTAAATAAGATTGTTTGTAAACCTTAGGTAGAAAATCGAATTGCGCTACATGGTACGTGGTACCAGTGGATTGCAGTGGTAGGTAGAAACAGAGGACCTCCTCTACCCATGTAACCGGGCGTTTCGGCGTGGTGGTGGTTGCCGTGTAGAGGAGGATGCTGCGCATCCGATGCAACCGCCGGCCAACGCCGGAGAGGCGGAGAGCCACTCTTCTTACCAAACCAAGCTAATCTCAAGAGCATACCTCATCTCATCAGTCTCCATCTATTATCAAGCAACTGAAGCAATGCAAGGCCAAACAGTCAAAGCTAGCTTAGCTAGATTCTGCTGCCGCGCGCGGCAGATGCATCGAACTCGCGTGCGTGCGTCCGCCATTGCGTCACCGCACCATTCGAGCGGACGGAATTACACGGTGGTGGACGGTTCGATACGGTTGCACGTTGACGCGGCGACAGTTGGGCGTCGCCCCGGCCGCAGCTGCCAACTAACCGGTACCTGACCTGCCCCTCTTCCCAGCCGCCCAGGTAGCCAACCAACCAGCCTGCCCGCCCTTGCGTCGCCCGCTTCCCTTCCGGCGGCGAGGCAGAGCATGAGCGCACACACACTCTTTGGATGCCACGGCCCGACCCCATCGCGTTACTGTTCCGTCCCCGACTCGGACTCTCTCTCAGTCATCGCCTCCGACTTCAATTCCCTCTCCTCTCCTGCTCTCTTCTGCACCGCTCCCCTTATATACCCACCTCCTCCCCTCTCCTTGCCAGTAAACCCACCTCCGCCACCGCCTGCCCGCCTTGCTCCGTCGCCTCTACTCGAACAACACCCGTCGCCGGAGAGCCATGTGTCCAGGGGCGCCGGTCGCGGCGGCGGCGTCGGACAAGAGCGTGTGCGTGATGGACGCCTCGGGCCCGCTCGGCCACGCGCTCGTCCACCGCCTCCTCCGCCGCGGCTACACCGTCCACGCCGCCACCTACGGCCGCTCCCGCGACGACGAGGCGGCCCTGCTCGCTGCCGGCAGCCAGGGGGAGCGGCTCAAGCTCTTCCGCGCCGACCCCTTCGACTACCACAGCATCGCCGACGCCGTCCGCGGATGCTCCGGCCTCTTCTGCATGTTCAACGCGCACGACCAGGAGCCGGCCGACGTGAGCCCATCCTCTTATCTCTCTCTCTCCTTCCTTCCGTCTAGCATCGGTAAATTAATTTCAAGAACCCTGAAACGATCGTGCCGTGATCGGCGGATCGCCGGATCGGGCTCTCCGCCGCTGCGATAGCTTATTTACTGGTTGGATAAGATGAAAACACTGGTGGTGCTGCTGGTGCTAGTGCCGTACCACTGCTGCAGTTACAGTTCAGCTAGTGGACGAGCATCTAGCTCCTTTCTCCGTTGTTGCGTGAGCTGGGCCTTTAATGGCACAGCTCATCCCCCTCCTCGCGCCAGCCACTGCATTAACTCTGCTCCAAGTTTCGGCAGAAGCAGCTAGGCCTCCTTTCCACGCATTCATGGCTGCGAATCGATGCTCCACCACATACACACAGACACAGCTGCACAACTAAGCACATGGCTGGCTACCTGATCACAGCAGTAACCAACATGAGCCAATATTAACACTAATTTGACTGATGATGCTGGTGTGCGTGCAGGAGTTCATGGTGGAGGTCGAGGTCCGGGCGGCGCAGAACGTGCTGGAGGCGTGCGCGCAGACGGACGCCATGGAGCGGGTCGTCTTCACCTCCTCCGTCACGGCTGTCGTATGGAAGGACGACCACAAACTCGTCGACGCATTCGACGAGAGGAACTGGAGCGACCTAAACTTCTGCAGGCAACGAAAGGTAATTCACAACACACTAGAAGCACTAGAACAAGAAGAAGAAGAAGCAGTCTTGTTATGAAAATCCAACACGGAAAGAAAGCGGGCAACCAAACCTCAAGAAACTAAGCAGATTACCGCATGCAAGTCTAGTCGCTCTTTTCCTGGTGTCGCCAGTGTCTGTACAAAACATGCTTCCCAATACGATCGAAAAGGGTGTGCGACAATTCAGTCGTCTAGGATAAGAAAACGTCCAAATCAGCGTGCGTGTCAAAATCAGACTGAAGAGCTAGAATGCGTGAACGATGTTAGTAAAATTGACTTCTCAATTGTATAAGATGAGGACACAGAAAGATAGCTGCAGGTAGCAGTAATAGACTGCTACAAGTCTGCTAAACTACTACACATCCTCCCCTTTGATTTGCTTATCTGATTATAGAATACTGACTCAGATAGACAATCAATCACGTAGTTTTAGATTGCTTCAGCTACTTGCTTTTTTTTTTTTCCTCAGAAAGAGAAATGCTTCTTTATGAATCCTGATAGAAAGTAAGTGTCCTGCTTGTTGGGGCCATCCAGTACACAGGAGACCCCATGTTCCCGACATGTTTGACAAAATGCCAAACTTCTCCTCGTGTAGCTGTCATCAAACCTGCATGTGCAAATTTGAAAAATGCCTTTAAAGCGCACCCCTGCGGTGGCTCACATGTATAATTACAACAGTTAATAAGAACACTTTGACTGCTTCTTACTGTTACTGTTATATATTGGTGCAGTTCTGGCACGCTCTGGCCAAGACACTGTCGGAGAAGACGGCCTGGGCCTTGGCAATGGACAGAGGGGTGGACATGGTGGCCATCAACGCCGGCCTCATCACCGGGCCGGGGCTCTCCAACGCCCACCCCTACCTCAAGGGTGCCGCCGACATGTACCAGAACGGCGTCCTTGTCACTGTCGACGCCGACTTCCTCGCCGACGCCCACGTGGCAGCCTACGAGTGCCCCACGGCTTACGGCCGTTACCTCTGCTTCAACAATGCCGTGTGCCGGCCTGAGGATGCCGTCAAATTTGCTCACATGCTCTCCCCATCCTCTCCACGCTCCCTGCCGAGGTACTTGGTCTCTTCCTCCTACCTTTACCTTGAATTGCATCGTCAGTGACTTGATATTCCTGTTCGAAATTTCATCAGTTCGTATGTTTTTACAAAAATTCAGTGAAATGCTTTGCTGACCTGTGGTGAACTTTGGTTGCAGCGATGAGCTGGAGGTGATCCCGCAGAGGATTCAGAACAAGAAGCTGAACAAGCTCATGGTGGAGTTTGCCAGCGCCATATACGAAGAATAGGGTTAGGGATTCAATTTATTCATTGGTTCGCAAGGGCAACTAGGGCTGTATTCTTTCTGTACCTAATATATGTATTCTTTTTCTCCTCAAGAGGGAGTTGGTCTGATGTACATATCATCATGTACATGGCCAAGCGTGCCACGTGTGTTCCAACTCTTACTAGGGGTAAGAGCATTTCAGTGAGTGCTTACCAAGGTAATCCTTAGGTCCAGCAGAAGGGAAATAAACCTGCAGTTGGGTGCTGCTGCATGTGTACAGCAAATATGTTTATGAATGTGATGGAGAAATGTTGAGAGCTTAAAGGCATGAGACTGATGGAAACCAACTCATATGAGGTGTATGTACATTAATCGCATGAAACAGAGACTTTGACAACACGTCTACACCATCTTCAGTTTGGTAATAGTTGGTCTGACAAACGATGTCAAACCAACCAGTGATCAAAATCAGTTAACAGCTACAGGTTATTTTCTGACGAGAACCGTCATAAACTGCATACAGTAAAGTCCAACCTATGTACTACTGGAAAGGGAAGTCTCATTCCATGAAGCACATAGTTAACATTCATTTCTGAAGACTTTTGTTTAGTCACCTCTATTCAGATAATCACAGCATCACCGTCACCGGTGGACCGTGTAGTAGCCCCATCACCATCGTTGAGTGAAGCATACAGAGCATCATTGCATAGTGCATACTCAACATGTCCAGCTTGCCATATCAATGAGGCGGGTCCAAAGAAAATTGACCATTCACTCCTAGTCTCCATGTTGGTTTGAAAAACGATGTCAAACCAACGAGACAACCAGTATCAAAACCAGCTAACAGCTACAGATTGGTTTCTGACGAAAACCATCATAAACTGCATACAGTAAAGTCCAAACCTATGTACTGGAAAGAGAACTCTCATTCCATAAAGCACATATTTAACATTCATTTCTGAAGACTTCTGTTTAGTCACCTCTAATCAGATAACGCAGCATCATCGTCACCGATGGACCGTGTAATAGCCCTATCACCATCGTTGTGTGAAGCATACAGAGCATCATTGCATAGTGCATACTCAACATGTCCAGCTTGCGATATCAATGAGGCAGGTCAGAAGAAAATGACTATTCAGTCCTAGGCTCCTAGCCCATGGATAAGGAAAGAGTAAAAGAAAGTGGACCAACTATCCCTCACCAGCAATACAGTTGAGGGATTGAGATTCCAGTTGCAGCGTATACACATCCACCTAAATCTCAACAACAAGAAACATATTCCAGTAATCCATTCCTATCATTCATGTACCGTTACACCAAGACGTTGAAATACGGATGGATGTACAGAGGCAAAGAGAAACACATCTCCTCCGGGGTGCACACTGCACGGCCAGGAAGTTTATATCAAGAGATACATAGCTCCCTAAAATCTATTCGTAAAACTTCTAACTTCCTAGGCACTCAGTGTCACAGAGGCAACACTTGACAACTTGAATTTCTTGACCTTTTTCGACTGCAACGGATGAAAAACAATCTCTGTGTACTGCTTCACAGAAATCTCTTTCCATTCTGAAGATGAAGTACCCTCAGCTCGGTAATCTCGAGGAGAATACAGGATTTGGACTCGTGACCTACCTGCATTTGTGCAAGGGACAAACCAAATCAAACAGATGGGGGTTATTCAAATCAATTAGAGTATAGGCTAGCAGGTTTAAACAGAGAAAATAAACCAGTATGTTTCCGGACACGGTGTACTTAAGGTATTTCCTCTGCTAAATGATCAAATCAATGTACTCTCTGCTGAAGCAAAATGGTGTACTCCCTCATCCATATTAACTGTCGCTATTATGGATGTATCAGGCACAAGGCATTTGTGGAAAGTTACCAAGGAAAAATATGATTTTCCATGTGGGTGGTAATCAAATAGCATCTTATCAGACAACAATTGGATTGAGCAGTGCTGGAAGGATGATTAGTGTTGAACTGTGAAAAGAAATACAACTCATCATCTCTTCACCACATGTACCGTGGCAAAGTATGTCTAGTGGGTTACTGTGTATTCTTTTGATCATGTTCAAATGCCAGGATCAACACTTATGGGTAGAGTAGTTGAACAAGGATAAAGGTATCATAATGTGATTATGTAACCAGCGGCAGAACTAGCCCAAAAACATTGGGCAGGCCAATACACTAAATATGGATAAAATGGGGTATTATTTGGCTAATTTTTTACAAGTACATAGGCTTAAATATTTTGGGCTGGGCAGGCCGCAGCATGGTTTTGCTCCAACGTAGGTCCGCCACTGTATGTGACAATGGTGCCACTTTCCAAAACCAGTTTTATCACATCCGTCCATAATAATTATCTCAATCTGTAGAAATAAACAGGATGCATGGTGTTGCTTGAAGGTGATCTGAGAATTAACATGCTGGTCATGGAGGTAAATAACAAAGGCAAAGATGGATGATGGATATGAGGAGTGCAGCCAAGCATTTTCTGTGAGGACACTCCCGATGTTTCTGTTGCTGTAATGATCTGTCCAACGAGACCCATGGGTGCTGTCAAGGTGTTGCTATCACCCGCTACGAGGTGGTCCTCTTTTGTTATGCACATACCGGGTCTTGTAATAGAATTGGTCTGATGCTGTTGTGAACCTTGATTGCAACGGGATAACTACATGCTTAAGATAGCTGGATAGCATGGCTCCAGTGGATTGGCTGAACATAGATGAGATGAGAACAATGAGAAGAATCAAATGTCTTCTTCCCTGCCTGATTCATTATGAGATACATAGCATCCTGATATAGCGGTGCGTATCCCTTAGAGCAACTCTAGCAGACCCCCCATCCAACCCGCATCCGCATAATAACCGTCACTTTGCAGGTTTGGAAGTAAAAAATGGCCAGTCCAGATACTGCATCGAGCCCGCATCCGAAAATATTTTTCCAGGCTATCCAGTTTCGTGTCACGGAAACCCCAATTACACAGGTTCGCGAGGCCTACCGAGTGCGAACTGGATATGCTGAAAGCAGTTGGCGCGAAGGAAATTTCACCCCAACCATCACCGTACAGTGGCCGGAGTCACCGGAATCGGACCAACTTTCGCTGGAATGAGAGCTCGCGCGCCGGCTACTGGCAGGGGTGGAATCGGGCGGCAGGCAGGGGCTGGCATACGAGCTCGCGCTGCCGGAATCAGGCGGCAGGGAAGGGCGAGCGGGCGAGCTCCGCGCGGCCGGCGCGGCTCGCGGGACGGACCGGCCGGCGTGGGGGTGGCAAGCTGGCTGGCAGGCGCCGGCGCGGGCGGCGAGGCAGGGCGGCGCACGCTTGCAGGTGGCTAGCCAGCGGCGGGGCAAGCCGGTGAGGCGCGGGCGGGGCGGGCAGTAGTGTCTGGGAAGATGGAGAGGAGGAAAAAAAAAAGACTGACAAGTGGGTCTTCTGTTGATAGATTCCAGAATATGCTATTTTGCAGGTTGTTTTTGCGGGTTCTGGTCTGCGGGCGCTTTTTTCGACCCGTATATCACGATTTTTCCGGCCTGCAAATGCGTATTTGGGGTTTGCGGTGTCTGCTAGAGATGCTCTTACACCCTAACACCATACAGACCTCTTAACAAATTAGGCCCTTTTATATGCCTTTCTAATTCAATATTTTCCAAATGACTCCTGATCTCCCTCTGTTCGGACTCCGTGCTGATAGTCCACAACATATGCCTTTTTCAATTTTAGTCTCGTTGTGGATATTTAGCAGCCTGGACATATTGTTTAATTCACAATTTCCTTGCAAACTCATGTAGTATGTTTAGCTCCCTTTTTCTAAGAAAGAAAATAACAATAAAGTTTACCTTCTGCTTGACAGTCCATATCACTGGATTGTATAAATAAATTCCTCTATCTTGCAAGGATGAACGCTGTCATAACATCTACAGGCATTTCATGCATCTATTTTCATTTTTTACTTCTCTTTACACTAGTAGTTATGTTAGGCGTTAGCATAGGTGCCAAAACTACATGAAACAATGCGACTTTCCTGCCAAACTAGAGAAATAAACAGCAAAAAAATAAGCTGAACATGGGGAGTACTAGACACAATAACAAATAAAGCACATCACACAGGACTTACCAAAACCTCCAAAAAGAGTTGATTTCTGGATGACAAATCGGCTAACTTTTGATCTCTTCAGTTTTTTCAAGAGTTGCATGTCTTCATGTCTGCCTTTAAATTCCATGAATTCACCAAGGACATTTTTGTCCCCTCTGAGTTCCAACCTTCAAAATGAAAGTGCAACTGTAAAGATTCAACCAACCTTCTACGTACTGCACTAAACTTCAATATAATACATACTAACAATAATTTATTGATTGCAATCTGTTATATACTAAAAGCAATATACGGAGGTCTCACGGAGACACCAGGTTAATCCACACCATATAAATTATTTTTGATAGTTAGATCTGTAGTTTATGGTTAGGATTTAAAGAAAAAATTATAGTCGCGTAACTTTATATGTCCGTGTCTGTAACTCCATATATGTGTCAAACCAGCCACGACGTGATATCCTATAGTTTCTTTCTTTTTAGGGTAAGATGTCCCACAGTTGATTGAACTTCCGTGCATCGATAGGACTCTACCTGTATGGGAATGACCTCACCTTTATTTAAAAAAAAAAACTCCAGCTGCGTCTGTTAAAAAAGGGAACTGCATACGTGTTAAAATAGTTGATTGAACTGCCCATCGTTGACAGATGACATTGATGTTCAACTCATAGCAGCGTGTCAAAATATATCTCCAACCTTGCCGGCTGTTTCTATGCCATAATCAGAGGCATCAGAAGCGTAGGTGCATGAACAAGATTGTCCATGCCATGAAGTATGCGTGCAAAGAAAAGGGAGCCATCAGCCAGCTGTAAGTTGCGTCAACGCCAGTATCAAGAAAGCCATCACGAGCTGCGGGTGGTATAGTAGTGTCGGCTGTAAGTTGCGTCAACGCATGTATCAAGATGAGCCATCACAAGCTACGGGTGGTATAGTCGTTGACGACCAGGCATATGTCGTTGTCTCCGGATAACACGCAAGTTGTTTGCAGCAAGCTGGCGGCAATAGCGTCGTTCCAGTCAGTTCTAACAATTGGTCCACCGCATCGACTCCTCTGATCTTTTGAAGTAAAGCTTCAGCATTAGGAGGGCCGGACCAGCATATCTATAGAGAGAAACACTCCTGTAGTTCTTGACTTTGAAAAGGGACACACGTACACCAAAAAGTCAGAGCCGCGCCAAATTGTCGACGTTAGAGACTCCAAGGAAGATTGGAGTACACAGAGAAGCTGAGGTAAATAAAAATGGCACATACTGAAGTATTGTGGTGTTTAACCTTGGAAGGAATAACACAGGCTTAATGAAGTAAGGATTTAGCAAAGTTTCTTTTACAAAAGAAGACAACAGAATTCAGCTCCACATTTTACTTGTACTTTCCACTGCTGTTCGAACTTGGAAAACTGTAAACTTCAAGCATATACTGGTCATAAATTTCCGACTCATATTTACGGTTGGTTTTTAACTATTTTAGAGCCATTAATGAGCCATGGTTAGAAGCTTGCAAATCCTGAACTCAATGAGTTGTTCTCAAAAATATAGGTCACTAACATGGATAATTGAATTTGCATGATTAAGCTTCGAACCAGGACTTTGGCATTTGCATTCTGCACTCTCGTGTATAATAGCACTATAGTGTATATACATATGAGCGGGTTAAAATAGTGGATCTACATCAGCGACATATGGTTCATAGATCCACAACCACCACAAAACTGACAACGTATATGTGTACGAAATTATGGCTTGCAGTCTTTTGTTTCGATTTCTATAATTTATAATCCCTTACGATTTAAGAGAACCTGTGATTGTGGTCGTCAAATTCTTTGTGTGTTTTTTCTCATGTGAATCAATTAGTTTTCCTAGACTATTGCAGCTATGATTATGCTACTAATAGGGGAGTGTTGATGCCGATTGGGGTAATACTTAGTAGTTGGATACCGGGTTGTCAAAATGTCATGCAGGGAAGACACAATTGGTTAATGCTTAATGGAGATATCATGTTAGATGACACAATAAATCATATGGGCAAAAAAATGATGTCTAGCAAGATTGAGCAATGGAATATATCAAGGAGAGAGTTGAAAAAAAATTAATAGAAATATGGCTATCTCAATGTCAATGTAGACCATGTTTACATAAGTAGTGTAGCAATTAAACAAGAATAACATTAAATGGAAGTATTACTGAATTCTTGATTTTTATTTTACTTTTTAGAACATGTTCGTAAGAAAATACACCAGGAAGGACAATGGGAAAAAGGAGCATTAGGAAGTTTATAAGTACATAAAAACAGTATGGTGGTGTATTTTACCTGTCCCACATAGGCGACGTGCTGAGAATAGAATATAGGGTTTGGAGTAACGAGTCCTGGATGTCACTTTTGCTTCCACTAAATGCACCTTTAATCCATGTCGATACTCCACCTTTTGTGTCCGCCTTGAGATCATTCCATTGATCGTGTGAGATAACCTCCGGTTGAAGATTAATAGTGTATGAAGGCCTGACAAAGCACGAGACAACTGAGAAACCATCTAAGGGCAGCGAAGCAAAGAAAACATTCCCTGAGAACTAACCTGCAGTTGGGATTTGGCAGTACAACTCTTCCGCTTACAATCCCGTTAGGCAGTGCTGCTCCCCTCTGCTCCAAGTATGATTGAAGATTGGTAGCTATTCTATTGACTTCAACAACCTATGAAACCGAAGTTCAACAAATTAATTGACAATAGGACAACTGATACCATAATTATTATTACAGAGCAATGAAGTGCAGGAACCAAACAAGAAAAGGTGAACCAATAATTTTGATCGTGGGTGTTCTTTTTTCCACCTTGGGAGTTTTGCTCTGCTGTGGAACCGCAAATGATTCTATTATTCAGAACTCAGCAACAATGTGGGACTACAAAGCAGTAAGCTCAGGTTCTCTGTCAAGAAAATATCTCTCGGGAAGTACCAACAATATACTACCCGACCCCGACGTACATGACCCACTGTGCTATAGCAGTTTCTCGCACAAGGTTCAAGGCTGTGGTAAGACAGTAGCTGCGAAACACTTGGTCATTTGGTGTCTTACTGCAACAGGCAATTTACATTCAGGCTAGCTCCCCAGTCCACACTGAATTCAACAATTAACAGGCAAGTTCACTCCACTAACAGCTATGGAATACTTAGGCAAAATGGAGTGCTCAAATTGCATACCGGGTTTGGTATAACCTCCTGCTTGCGCTTCTTCTCAGTGTACCAGTTGCCATCCTTGTCGACCTCAACAAAACCGGAGAGATTTTTTATTGCCACCACCATAACCTCCCTGTCCACCAAAAAAGCTCAGACCCTTGTTTACCAGTTTGAACCAAGCGTTTACAAGTTGATTGAATTAGCTGAGGATCATATAATTAATCAATTAAGTGATTTGTAAGATATGTCACTGTACTTTTTTTTTTGTGGCCAAATATGATTTGTAAACTTGCCACTAAGCATGACAAGCACAGGAG
The DNA here is from genome assembly GCF_019359855.2 of Lolium perenne. Lineage (NCBI taxonomy): Eukaryota > Viridiplantae > Streptophyta > Magnoliopsida > Poales > Poaceae > Lolium > Lolium perenne. The sequence goes on from NC_067244.2 coordinate 171,387,376, forward strand.
ATACAAACAGATAGAGCAGTCACTAATTATGTAATAGGTTCTGGCGAATATATGTAGTATGGAGTACTATGTAGCGTATCTAGCAGTAGTCGAGAATTAGAACTAGCAAATTCATCGAAACGCACGGAAGCAGAGCGCGGTGCGGGGGGTGAGCGAGAGGGAGGAATTGTGGGCGGTCGCGGGCTGACCTCTTGGTGACGAGAACGACGTCGACGTGCTGGCGCGCACCGGCGTCGGGGTCGGGGATGCGGAGGCCGACGAAGCAGCGGCCGCCGTAGAGCTTCTCGAGCCTGGAGGGGGGAAATCGAAGGGGACGATCAGGAGGGTTCATTTGGGGGGAGGGAAGGTGGGAATTGGACAAAGCGATGGGTACCTGGACGCGACGGCGAAGCAGAGATCGGAGTGGGAGGAGTCGAGGTCGGCGAGCTGGTCGAGGCCGTCGCCGGAGAAGAAGATGGTGCGGATGAGCTTGTAGGCCACCAGGCCGCACAGTATCTCCACCCACATGGCCGCCCGCCGCAGCGATCGCCAAACAAGGAAGAAGAGGAAGAGGAGGAGGAGGAGGAGATACTTGGCTTGGGGGAAAGGTGGAGGCGTTTCAGACTTTGGAGGAAGATTGGAGACGAAGGGGATCTGCCCGACCTATCCCTTTGGCCTTTGCAGCTAAACGGAATGGAATTCAGGCTCTGTTTGGGAGCAAAGTTATTTTGAAGTATTTTGGGAATACTTCAGTATCTAAAAATAATAAAGTATTGAATACTTCAAAGTGTTTGGGTCTAACAAATAAGTTGGTTTTAGAAACGGAAGTATCTCCAATACTTCAGTTTTTTTTGACGTATCCTAGACTTCAGCCCCGACCTGTTTTTTCCTAAACGGTGAAACGCAAAAAACGCATCTGCCTCCTCGCATCTTCTTCGTCTACGGCTGACTGTGGCGACGTCTTCCTCATCCATGAAGAAAGGAAGCTCAGCACAAGGAAAAGAAGGTTCGTTCTGGTCTATTCTTGTGGGAATCTATGGCATGATTTTTTTTTTCAACTTGATTGTGCCATGACTGCGCTGGCGTGGAGATGAGGGAACCGAGGCGGGCTGTGACGCTGGGCAGGCCACTGCGGGAAAAAGCAGGCCGATTGGCCTTGCTGCGCTACCATGCCGTAGGCGCCTGTGCGGAGGGAGTGGGCGAGCGGCACGGCTGGACGGCCATGCAGATCGAGGACATGAATTAGTGTAGATCGATTGTGATTGTGAATTCATTACCCTGGGTTTCCCCTGCAAGATTCATTTGTTCAAGTTCAACCACGTCAGAGTTGAAACCTTTCTGCTAAACATTGACAGTTCATTAACGAAATTATAGAGATTTTTTTTCAGAAAACTCACTAAACATCCACAAACAATTTTTGCGTGCACTTTACCCTGTCTAAGTTTAGCCTATTTTTTCCATAGTAACACCAAAGCCTAGTTCCCAGAAATAAATATTGTAAAATTCATATGCTTCCCCAGCGGAATCAAACGTAACCCCAACAGCCGGCACAATTACTTCACCATAGTCTCTATTTGGGTAGTCACGTAATGTTTGTTCCAAAGCACTGATGCGTGAAGAATTCAATGCCCTCTCGGGTGGTGCCTTCCCTACCCAATGCCTATAAGACGAAACCAAAAGTCTAGTTATATGGAGTTCCAGAACCAGACCCAACACGATTATGCATGACTTAATTATGAAGTGTTTAGCTTAGTAGGGACATGGTTGCAATTTGCTACCTCGTACCGCTTCACCGGCGTCGTGGCTGAAGAAAAAGTACTAACCGAACACCCGCAAACTATTTCTTGCATGCACTTCACTTGATCAACATTGAGACGGCTTTTGCCATATCTGACTCCAAACCCCCGTTCCCATGAATACAAATTGTAGAAGTCGTAAGCCTCGCCAATTGAATCAAACGTAACTCCAACCTCTGGCACAATTACGACCTCACCATTCGACCTGGCTGGGAAATCCCGCAGGGTCCGCTCAAGCGCTGTGCCGTGGGTGGAGTTTAGTGGTCTTTCGGGGGGTGCCTGCCAGCCATGCATCAACCATTTTACTGTTGGAAATCAGATGGCAAAAAATTGCACTGCTCCAAAATATAACAAACGCCTTTTCTTTCGAGTATGTTTGTTTCTAAAACGGGTCCTGAATCTAAAAATTGGATGCACATATTACAGCAGGGTTGTAGTTTCCCCCCATACACCACCTGCATCGGCAAACAAATAACTTCAATAAGGCAGGACCAAAATTCTGGGGCGCAAAACACATAGCTTCCCACTGCCAATCTATGCTAAATCTGCATACTTGATAATTTTAAAAACTCAAGAAACCACCGTGGGGGGCAGGGGGTACCTCTTCTTCCAGCCTGAGACGATGGTGCGCTCGCACACATCGCTGGCCTCGGCGACGGATGCGTCAGCCTGCAATCCCTCGCCAGCGGCCGCAGTGCAGTTGGCCCCTACCACCGAGTTGCATGATCCAGTACTGGTGCTTTCGCCGACGTCAACCGTCGCCGCCGCGGCCGCAGCATCCTGGGGCAGCGAAGAATAGCCAACGACTGATTCCGCCTCACCACCGCCGCTTCCCGCTTGCGCCAGCAGTGCTTGCAAGCTGAGAACAGAAACAAACAAATCTTATCGATTTTTTCCCGCAAAGGCGGAGGAAGGGGAAGGAGAGGGCGGCACCTCGGCTCTAGATCTCCGAAGAAGTCGGCGGCCATCCGCGCCTGACCACACCAAGCACAGAATCCTACCAGGGACCCACTTCCCTCGCTCCAGCGCGGTGATGGAGCGCCATCACATGCAGTATCACCAGGCCATCAACAAGGGCCTAGCGGGGGATGCAGGATGAAGGAGGTAATTTTATTTTTTCACTCCGCAAATCGGTGTCACGCGGGGATTCAAGACTTTGTTGTCAATGGATCGGCACCAGGCCGAGCATCATGATGTTCCTGTTCCGTGCGTCCATGATGTTCCTGTTCCGTGCGCACGAGTCACTCTCCCACCTGTACGCATTAACTTCGTACGCCCCTGTATCCTACTACTCCATCGTTTCGTGTTTATTCTGCCATCGGATCATTTAATGCGCCTGCAAGCCTCCATAGCCGCACACATCGCCTGCTGATTTCCGGATCACCCAAGCCCGGGCGCTATTCGTCCGCATTCCTGCCTGATGCCTTATATTCCTCTATGACCTACCGATTGTCCTACACCGATTGAATTTTGTTGTAGTAGTAGATGATGTTCACAGATGCCAACATTCATTTGTCATTGTACGTAGCTAGGTAACATTAAATTCAAATGTTACAGCAATCCACTATTTAACTTAGTAGTTGTGTGAACAGGTGGTACATAGTGAGGCTATACTATTTATGATCTTGCAGAGTGTGTATCAGAAATATTTATGTTCGCAATGTGAAGTCAAATTTTACTCAATATATATAATGACTAATGTTAAATACACTTATTGCAGAAAAAAGAGAGCATCATGGACTTTAGGCCAAACATCTTTTCTAGTATTTATGATGAAGGAGTATGACGATGCGGGAAAGTTCCGCGGCCAAAATGGGTGGACTAAAGAAGGATGGAATGCTATGACACACCGCTTAAATTTGAAGCACCCTGGAGCTGATTTTACTATGAAGCAGGTGAAAGATAGAGAACAGAGGCTCAAGCAGGATCACAATGTGGTTAAGTCTATTTTAGAAAAGAGTGGTTTCGGCTGGGATCCTGAGAAGGGAGTGCCAACAGCTCCAGATGAAAAATGGGATGAGTTATCCAAAGAGCAGCAGAAGTGGCGATACAAAGCATTCCCGCACTATGATGTTTTATATGAAATTTATGATGGTTTGTTCTTGCAATAATACTGATTTTTTAAATTGTCTCTTATGATGTTACTAACAATGTATTTCCTTTCTACTTAGGTAAAATAGCATCGGGAAAGCATTGCAAAAGGACAACTGATAGTGTTGGCGAGAGGTACAACCTGCCTCATTATCCAGAACATGGAAGCTACACAGATGAAGTTCTAAGGGATACTAGCTTGGATTCACCTGAAGCAACACTATCTGCTCCAGGATCTTCCATGCCCCAGTATGACTTTAACCAGAACATATATGGGGATGATGTTGATCTATCATATGCTGGATTCACGGAACCTCGGGGAAGTAATGTACATCAGTCTTCAGCTGTGGAAGATCAGACTTGTGTGGAATCACCTCGAAAGAAGAGGCTTCGGAATTCAAAAGGACACGATGGAGGAAGTGAGAAATCTAAGCCTAAAAAAGCTAAGGACGTTATGCTGGAAAACCTTGTTTCCGTGAGGGAAAAAGAACTCAAGACTTATGAAGAAATAAAGACGAAGCAAATTGATAGCTACAAAGATGTCAAGATGGCGCAAATGGAAAGAAATGATCCTAAAAATGACCCCTATGGCATGCCCAACTGCATTCAGAAACTGAAAACATTGGGACTTACAGCAAGTGAACAGTATAAGATGATCAACCATCTCAAAGCAGATATGCTAAACCGCCAAACGTTCATGGAAGTGGAGGCTGATGTTCTTGACGTGATTATTAAAGAAGTGGTGCAACCACAAGTCTGAATGTTTCAAGGTTACCTAAGTATGAATTAGGGATTTTGTTTCAATAATGGTACAACAATATTTTTTTCTGTATCATCCACTGTTTTTTGCTTCTCTCTTATGATGAATTGAAAAGCAGTAGAGTGCCAAATAGTGTAAGACGTATGTTGATTGTGGGAACTGGCTCAACCCTCAAAGGGGTGGCCTATCACATATATATATTGATATACAGGTGTACAGGGTATAATATACAGATGGACTACAATACAAAGTCTAACAAATAGACACTCCCTTGATTTATTCATGCTACTTCTGAAGTACCAAAATGTTATAAAACAAATAAATTCTACTTAAAACAATATGGAAATACAGAAAATCATGCAGTATTTCTTCTGTTCCGTCTAAGATAGTCTTGATAGTCATCCCACATTGCATTAGCTATTTCTTCCCTTTTTGCGTTACCAAGTGTTCGCCGCACATTGAGAGAATGTATATCGCTCGTATACTGCTTATCTCCGCTAGGGACATCAATTATTTTGTTTGGATCAATATCTGATTCAACTTCATCCAGCCAATGTTCGCCACCTTCATTAGTGCAAATAAAATTATGAAGAGCACAACATGCTATTGCAATTTCTGCTTGTGAGTCGATGGGGTATTGTGTAGCACACTTCAGAACTGCAAAACGCTTCTTCAAAGTACCAATGATACGCTCAACATGATTACGAAGTTGTGCATGCCTTAAATTGAATAGTTCTTGAGGGTTTTTCGGCCTCAGATTGCTTCTTCCTTGCTCTTGCAAATGGTACCTCACATTGCGATAAGGTGCGATAAAGTTAGGTGTGTTCGCATAACCTGCATCCACCAAATAAAATTTTCCCTCGGGGACATAGAAATTGTTTTGAAGTGCATCTTGTAGCACTCGAGCATCAGAAGCCGATCCTTCCCATCCGGCGCTGACATGCACAAAATGATTTTCAAAGTCACATGCAACCATAACATTTTGTGACAATGTTCCTTTTCTATTACGGTAAGGATCTTGCTCCGTTGGAGATATGCTAACCGGAATGTGTGTCCCATCTATGGCTCCAATGCAATCCTAGAGAGAAAAACATAATAATATGACAAAACGTACATTTATATTTAGCTACTATCATTAAAAAGGATATACAAGACAAATAATACCTTAAAATATGGCATGAATTTTGGGTTGCTTGCAACTTTGAAAGGAACATTGATTGGAGGTAATTGTATTATGCTTGTTGATAATATCATGAGTGCGTTCAACACAATATGGAAATAGCGGCTTATGGTCTCACCACTATGCTGAAACTGCCCTTGAAGTGTACGATTGCTTGCATTCTTAGAAACGGCATATAGAAAAATGGCAACTTGTTCTTCGATGGAGACAAAATCTGTATCTTTTAGAAGGCATCTCTCTCGAAGGCACTCCACCAAGTTATGAAAGATATGTTTTTCCATCCGAAAATCTCGTTTACATCTCAATTCATGACCCTCTAGAACTTCTTTGACGTACATATCACCCGTAAGAATGGAAGTATGAATACGTGTGCGGTTGGCTGAGATTTCTTCCCTAGCATATAAAGCTTCGATGATGGCCAATTCATCATCTTCTCTATGTTTGCGCATTAGAAAGTTTCCCCACATTATTAAAAATGTTTGCTTGATAATATAACACACCTGTTAACATGTTGCATATCACATCTCCATTAAAACAATGCAAGTACTTGTATATAGCTGTAATATGGCTGATCGATACATGAGAGTCAATCTGGAAGTGCATCTATGTAGTTCCATGTACTTTGGATCTATGTAGACCAAGCATCAATGCATATGCATGGATTTTGCGGCCAGGTGTAAGGTGTGATTTTAGCATCATGATGAGGCACTAGTCTGTATGAATTTTTCCGCACCATGGCACAAATATATCGATCTCTTTTCAATTTTTTTTTCTATCGGATGACTACTCCACATTCATGAGGACACAAAATATAGAACTAGATATATAGCTACAACCAAGGACTAACATGGCATGATCGATACAAGGTTCGGAGATGTACCTCCTTCCACGGACGGGTAGCGCGGCAGGCCGGAATCTACACCGACGATGTTATACCAGAGGACTCACCTTGATAGTAGAAGCAGGACAGTACAAAGCCATAATTTATAGGCGTCTCAGTTAGTTGGAGGTGACCCATTCAAAGTGAGAAACTCACGCTCAGCCATGCATGCAACAACTATGCAATCGCATGAGTCAAAATGATCTTGCATGCAACGGAACAACCAGTCAAAGGTACAGTAAAATAGTCATCTCCCAAACATCTTGAAGTATTGCCCAAAACTGAGAAATACTATGGTATCAAGAAACTGAAGTATTCCTTGTCGATGCACTGAAATACTTCAGTTTTGCAATACTTCAGTTTTGGAAAAACTTTGTTGCCAAACTAAGCCTCAATTTCTTCTGCTTCTCCTTTTTTTTTCTTCACTTTGCCTACAACAGTGACGTCATGAAAGCGACCCACACGGGGCGCAAGATTGAACGTTTGGAGAAGGTGTTGGCGTGACGCCGTGTTTCGGCACATCTCTCCGGTCGCGACCCCATTTATAAGCCCCAAAATAATAAAGATGCACGAAATAAAAATTTCGTTTAAATTTGATTATTTTTTACAAGTTTGAATGAAAACGGCTAGGATCATCTAAACTCTAACCTACTGGCTGACCAGCGGTGCACTCGACGGCCCCGCCCCATCGTCGCCTCCCCTCCGCCGCTGCTCGTTCGTCGCGCGCCGCCTCTCCCTCAGGAGCGTTGATTGCGCGTAGTTAACACGTCTGTTGGGAACCCCAAGAGGAAGGTATGATGCGCACAGCAGCAAGTTTTCCCTCAGTAAGAAACCAAGGTTATCGAACCAGTAGGAGCCAAGAAGCACGTTGAAGGTTGATGGCGGCGGAGTGTAGTGCGGCGCAACACCAGGGATTCCGGCGACAACGTGGAACCTGCACAACACAATCACAGTACTTTGCCCCAACGTAACAGTGAGGTTGTCAATCTCACCGGCTTGCTGTAAACAAAGGATTAGATGTATAGTGTGGATGATGATGATTGTTTGCGAAGAACAGTAAAGAACAATTGCAGTAGATTGTATTTCAGATGTAAAGAATAGGACCGGGGTCCACAGTTCACTAGTGGTGTCTCTCCCATAAGATAAACAGATGTTGGGTGAACAAATTACAGTTGGGCAATTGACAAATAAAGAAAGCATAACAATGCACATACATATATCATGATGAGTACTATGAGATTTAATCAGGGCATTACGACAAAGTACATAGACCGCTATCCAGCATGCATCTATGCCTAAAAAGTTCACTTTCAGGTTATCATCCGAACCCCCTCCAGTATTAAGTTGTAAACAATAGACAATTGCATTAAGTATGGTGCGTAATGTAATCAACACAAATATCCTTAGACAAAGCATCGATGTTTTATCCCTAGTAGCAACAGCTCATCCACAACCTTAGAACTTTCGTCACCGTCCTGCATTTAATGGAGGCATGAACCCACTATCGAGCATAAATACTCCCTCTTGGAGTCACAAGTATCAACTTGGCCAGAGCCTCTACTAGCAACGGAGAGCATGCAAGAACATAAATAACATATATGATAGATTGAGAATCAACTTGACATAGTATTCAATATTCATCGGATCCCAACAAACACAACATGTAGCATTACAAATAGATGATCTTGATCATGATAGGCAGCTCACAAGATCTAACATGATAGCACAATGAGGAGAAGACAACCATCTAGCTACTGCTATAGACCCATAGTCCAGGGGTGGACTACTCACACATCGATCCGGAGGCGATCATGGCGATGAAGAGACCTCCGGGAGATGATTCCCCTCTCCGGCAGGGTGCCGGAGGCGATCTCCTGAATCCCCTGAGATGGGATTGGCGGCGGCGGCGTCTCTGGAAGGTTTTCCGTATCGTGGCTCTCGGTACTGGGGTTTTCGTGACGAAGGCTTTAAGTAGGCGGAAGGGTAGGTCAGGGGGCGTCACGAGGGGCCCACACAACAGGGCCGCGCGGCCAAGGGGTGGGCCGCGCCGCCCTGGCGTGTCGCGCCTCGTCGCCCCACTTCGTTACTTCTCCGGTCTTCTGGAAGCTTCGTGGAAAAATAGGACCCAGGGCGTTGATTTCGTCTAATTCCGAGAATATTTCCTTGCTAGGATTTCTGAAACCAAAAACAGCAGAAAACAGCAACTGGCTCTTCGGCATCTCGTCAATAGGTTAGTGCCGGAAAATGCATAATAATGACATATAATGTGTATAAAACATGTGAGTATCATCATAAAAGTAGCATGGAACATAAGAAATTATATATACGTTTGGGACGTATCAAGCGTGATGAGAACGCGTCGTCGCCTCCCATCCGACACTGCTCCAGTGCCTGCTGGAGGGAGAGGTCAACAACGCAGCGCCACTGCACATCGTTGTCCTCCTCGCGGGCACAGACGTCGTCCTATAGCTTCTTATGCGACACGAAGGACTCGACGGTCCCCCGCTGTTGCGCCTGCTCCTCCGGGTCTGGCTCGTCGTCGGACCAGTCGATGTCGTCATCGTCATCCTTGTCATCCGCTTCCGCCGCACCACTTCCGCCTCCCAGGCTGCCAATTTCGCGGCAGCTGCCTCCTCCCGCAGTTGCTGCTCCAGCTCCTCTCGCCGCTGTCGATGTTGGAGCTCCTGCAGCCGCAGCCGCTCGTGTAGCTCCTCCGCACGCCGCCGCTCACCCAGCTCCTCACTCTACGCCTAGAGGCGGAGGCGCGTCTCTTCCGCCGCGGCGGCGTCAAACGCCTCTATGGCGGCCGCTTGCGCCGCCGCCACCCACTCCTCGTTGTCCGCCAGCTCCGGGTTAACGTCCAACTCCACCGGTGGTGGTGGCGGAGATGGAGGTGGAGGTTGATACGTCTCCAACGTATCTATAATTTCTGATGTTCCATTCTAGTTTTATGACAATACCTACATGTTTTTCTCACACTTTATAATGTTTTTATGCATTTTCCGGCACTAACCTATTAACGAGATGCCAAGGTGCCAGTTCATGTTTTCTGCTGTTTTTGGTTCCAGGAAAGTTGTTTGGGCAATATTCTCGGAATTCGACGAAACAAAAGCCAAACCTGCTATTTTACCCAGACGGACCCAGAACACCGAAGGAGAGACGGAGAAGGGCCGAGGGGGCCCCACACCACCAGCTGGCGGCGCGGCCAGGAGGGTGGGCGCGCCCAGGTATGGGGTGGGCCCCTCGGGACCCCCTTGCGCCGCCTCTTCGCCTATATAATCCCTCGCGACGTAAAAACCCTACAACAATCAATCATATTCCAGAAAGACTCCAGGGGCGCCGCCGCCATCGCGAAACTCCGTTCGGGGGACAGAATCTCTGTTCCGGCACGCCGCCGGGACGGGGAAGTGCCCCCGGAAGGCTTCTCCATCAACGCCACCGCCTCCATCATGCTCCGTGAGTAGTTCCCTGATACGTCTCCGACGTATCGATAATTTCTTATGTTCCATGATACATTATTGATGATATCTACATGTTTTATACACATTATATGTCGTATTTATGCATTTTCCGGCACTAACCTATTAACGAGATGCCGAAGAGCCAGTTGTTGTTTTCTGCTGTTTTTGGTTTCAGAAATCCTACAAAGGAAATATTCTCGGAATTGGACGAAATCAACGCCCAGGGTCCTATTTTTGCACGAAGCTTCTAGAAGACCGAGGGATAGACGAAGTGGGGCCACGAGGTGGCCAGACACCAGGGCGGCGCGGCCCAGGCCCTGGCCGCACCGGCCTGTGATGTGGGCCCCTCGTGTGGCCCCCCGTGTTGCCCTTCCGCCTACTTAAAGCCTTCGTCGCGAAACCCCCAGTACCGAGAGCCACGATACGGAAAACCTTACTGAGACGCCGCCGCCGCCAATCCCATCTCGGGGGATTCAGGAGATCGCCTCCGGCACCCTGCCGGAGAGGGGAATCATCTCCCGGAGGACTCTTCACCGCCATGGTCGCCTCCGGAGTGATGAGTGAGTAGTTCACCCCTGGACTATGGGTCCATAGCAGTAGCTAGATGGTCGTCTTCTCCTTATGTGCTTCATTGTTGGATCTTGTGAGCTGCCTAACATGATCAAGATCATCTATCTGTAATGCTATATGTTGTGTTTGTCGGGATCCGATGGATAGAGAATACTATGTTATGTTGATTATCAATCTATTACCTATGTGTTGTTTATGATCTTGCATGCTCTCCGTTATTAGTAGAGGCTCTGGCCAAGTTTTTGCTCTTAACTCCAAGAGGGAGTATTTATGCTCGATAGTGGGTTCATGCCTCCATTAAATCTGGGACAAAGTGATGAAAGTTCTAAGGTTGTGGATGTGCTGTTGCCACTAGGGATAAAACATTGATGCTATGTCTAAGGATGTAGTTATTGATTACATTACGCACCATACTTAATGCAATTGTCTGTTGTTTGCAACTTAATACTGGAAGGGGTTCGGATGATAACCTGAAGGTGGACTTTTTAGGCATAGATGCATGCTGGATAGCGGTCTATGTACTTTGTCGTAATGCCCAATTAAATCTCACTATACTCATCATATCATGTATGTGCATGGTCATGCCCTCTCTATTTGTCAATTGCCCGACTGTAATTTGTTCACCCAACATGCTATTTATCTTATGGGAGAGACACCTCTAGTGAACTGTGGACCCCGGTCCATTCTTTTACATCGAATACAATCTACTGCAATACTTGTTCTACTGTTTTCTGCAAACAATCATCATCCACGCTATACATCTAATCCTTTGTTACAGCAAGCCGGTGAGATTGACAACCTCACTGTTTCGTTGGGGCAAAGTACTTTGGTTGTGTTGTGCAGGTTCCACGTTGGCGCCGGAATCCCTGGTGTTGCGCCGCACTACATCCCGCCGCCATCAACCTTCAACGTGCTTCTTGGCTCCTCCTGGTTCGATAAACCTTGGTTTCTTTCTGAGGGAAAACTTGCTACTGTGCGCATCATACCTTCCTCTTGGGGTTCCCAACGGACGTGTGCTGTACACGCCATCAAGCATTTTTTCTGGCGCCGTTGCCGGGGAGATCAAGACACGCTGCAAGGGGAGTCTCCACAATCCAATCTCTTTACTTTGTTTTTGTCTTGCTTTACTTTATTTACTTTCTTGTTTGCTGCATTATATCAAAACACAAAAAAATTAGTTGCTAGCTTTGCTTTATTTACTGTCTTGCACTCTATATCAAAAACACAAAAAATTAGTTACTTGCATTTACTTTATCTAGTTTGCTTTATTTACTACTGCTAAAATGAGTAATCCTGAAGTTGAAGTTCGTTCGTTTAAGCAACAAGGGGGAGAATGTTTAAAAGATGCTTGGTATAGAATTAGTGATGCCCATAATAGATGCACTAAGAAACACTCCACCACTATCCTACTCAGGAATTTTTATGTTGGTATCTCTAGCTGGAATAGGTATGTTCTTGATTGTCTCGCAGGAGGTAACTTCCTAGGCGCTCCTGCTTTAGAAGCTAGTTGCATTATTGAGAGTTTATTTGGAATACCACCTGTTAATGAAGTTAAAATTGAAACCTCTCTTGAAGATGTTATGAAAAAATTGGAAACCATAGAGAAAAAATTTCCAAGTGTTGAAACTAAATTGGAAATGTTACTTGATAAAACTGATGAACTTGATAAATCCTTAGGAGGAATTGATGAAAGAATTAGTGTCCTAGGAACTTGTGTTTTCCATGATAATCAAATCAATAGGATTGGCGAACTTGAAAAAGCTATGGGAACTTTGGGTTCAACTTTTTCTTCTCTTAAGTTTAAGGAGAAAGCTTATGTGGGTAAGGAGCAAAAGTTTATGTATGTTTCTAAAGTGCCTAAACCAAAAAAATATTATTATAGGCCTAAAATTGACAAAGCCCTTAGTACCACTACAGATGGGGGAGCTTATGATATCGATGCTCCATCTCTTGATAATACTTGATACACACTTTCTGCGCCTAGCTGAAAGGCGTTAAAGAAAAGCGCTTATGGGAGACAACCCATGTTTTTACTACAGTACTTTTATTTTATATTTGAGTCTTGGAAGTTGTTTACTACTGTAGCAACCTCTCCTTATCTTAGTTTTATGCATTGTTGTGCCAAGTAAAGTCTTTGATAGTAAGGTTCATACTAGATTTGGATTACTGCGCAGAAACAGATTTCTTTGCTGTCACGAATTTCGACCTGCCTCTCTGTAGGTAGCTCAGAAAAATATGCCAATTTACGTGCGTGATCCTCAGATATGTACGCAACTTTCATTCAATTTGGGCATTTTCATTTGAGCAAGTCTGGTGCCACTTTAAAATTCGTCTTTACGAACTGTTCTGTTTTGACAGATTCTGCCTTTTATTTCGCATTGCCTCTTTTGCTATGTTGGATGAATTTCTTTGATCCATTAATGTCCAGTAGCTTTATGCAATGTCCAGAAGTGTTAAGAATGATTATGTCACCTCTGAACATATAAATTTTTATTGTGCACTAACCCTCTAATGAGTTGTTTCGAGTTTGGTGTGGAGGAAGTTTTCAAGGATCAAGAGAGGGAAATGATGCAATATGATCAAGGAGAGTGAAAGCTCTAAGCTTGGGGATGCCCCGGTGGTTCACCCCTGCATATTTTAAGAAGACTCAAGCGTCTAAGCTTGGGGATGCCCAAGGCATCCCCTTCTTCATCGACAACATTATCAGGTTCCTCCCCTGAAACTATATTTTTATTCTATCACATCTTATGTGCTTTGCTTGGAGCGTCGGTTTGTTTTTGTTTTTTGTTTTTGTTTGAATAAAATGGATCCTAGCATTCATTGTGTGGGAGAGAGACACGCTCCACTGTTGTATATGGACAAATATGTCCTTAGGCTTTACTCATAGTATTCATGGCGAAGGTTGAATCTTCTTCGTTAAATTGTTATATGGTTGGAATTGGGAAATGCTACATGTAGTAATTCTAAAATGTCTTGAATAATTTGATACTTGGCAATTGTTGTGCTCATGTTTAAGCTCTTGCATTATATACTTTGCACCCATTAATGAAGAAATACATAGAGCTTGCTAAAATTTGGTTTGCATATTTGGTCTCTCTAAAGTCTAGATAATTTCTAGTATTGAGTTTTGAACAACAAGGAAGACGGTGTAGAGTCTTATAATGTTTACAATATGTCTTTTATGTGAGTTTTGCTGCACCGGTTCATCCTTGTGTTTATTTCAAATAACCTTGCTAGCCTAAACCTTGTATCGAGAGGGAATACTTCTCATGCATCCAAAATCCTTGAGCCAACCACTATGCCATTTGTGTCCACCATACCTACCTACTACATGGTATTTCTCCGCCATTCCAAAGTAAATTGCTTGAGTGCTACCTTTAAATTTCCATCATTCGCCTTTGCAATATATAGCTCATGGGACAAAATAGCCTTAAAAACTATTGTGGTATTGAATATGTACTTATGCACTTTATCTCTTATTAAGTTGCTTGTTGTGCGATAACCATGTTTCTGGGGACGCCATCAACTCTTTGTTGAATATCATGTGAGTTGCTATGCATTTCCGTCTTGTCTGAAGTAAGGGAGATTTACCACTCATTTAATGGTTAGAGCATGCATATTGTTAGAGAAGAACATTGGGCCGCTAACTAAAGCCATGATCCATGGTGGAAGTTTCAGTTTTGGACATATATCCTCAATCTCATATGAGAACATTAATTGTTGCTACATGCTTATGCATTAAAGAGGAGTCCATTATCTGTTGTCTATGTTGTCCCGGTATGGATGTCTAAGTTGAGAATAATCAAAAGCTAGAAATCCAAATGCGAGCTTTCTCCTTAGACCTTTGTACAGGCGGCATAGAGGTACCCCTTTGTGACACTTGGTTAAAACATGTGTATTGCGATGATAATCCTGGTAATCCGAGCTAATTAGGACAAGGTGCGGGCACTATTAGTATACTATGCATGAGGCTTGCAACTTGTAAGATATAATTTACATGATACATATGCTTTATTACTACCGTTGACAAAATTGTTTCATGTTTTCAAAATAAAAGCTCTAGCACAAATATAGCAATCAATGCTTCCCTCTTTGAAGGACCTTTCTTTTACTTTTATGTTGAGTCAGTTCACCTATTTCTCTCCACCTCAAGAAGCAAACACTTGTGTGAACTGTGCATTGATTCCTACATACTTGCATATTGCACTTGTTATATTACTTTACATTGACAGTATCCATGAGATATACATGTTATAAGTTGAAAGCAACCGCTGAAACTTAATCTTCTTTTGTGTTGCTTCAATACCTTTACTTTGATTTATTGCTTTATGAGTTAACTCTTATGCAAGACTTATTGATGCTTGTCTTGAAAGTGCTATTCATGAAAAGTCTTTGCTTTATGATTCAGTTGTTTACTCATGTCATTACCATTGTTTTGATCGCTGCATTCATTACATATGCTTACAATAGTATGATCAAGGTTATGATGGCATGTCACTCCAGAAATTATCTTTGTTATCGTTTACCTGCTCGGGACGAGCAGGAACTAAGCTTGGGGATGCTGATACGTCTTCGACGTATCGATAATTTCTTATGTTCCATGCCACATTATTGATGATATCTACATGTTTTATACACATTATATGTCGTATTTATGCATTTTCCGGCACTAACCTATTAACGAGATGCCGAAGAGCCAGTTGCTGTTTTCTGCTGTTTTTGGTTTCAGAAATCCTAGTAAGGAAATATTCTCGGAATTGGACGAAATCAACGCCCAGGGTCCTATTTTTGCACGAAGCTTCCAGAAGACCGAGGGATAGACGAAGTGGGGCCACGAGGTGGCCAGACACCAGGGCGGCGCGGCCCAGGCCCTGGCCGCGCCGGCCTGTGGTGTGGGCCCCTCGTGTGGCCCCCCGCGTTGCCCTTCCGCCTACTTAAAGCCTTCGTCGCGAAACCCCCAGTACCGAGAGCCACGATACGGAAAACCTTACTGAGACGCCGCCGCCGCCAATCCCATCTCGGGGGATTCAGGAGATCGCCTCCGGCACCCTGCCGGAGAGGGGAATCATCTCCCGGAGGACTCTTCACCGCCATGGTCGCCTCCGGAGTGATGAGTGAGTAGTTCACCCCTGGACTATGGGTCCATAGCAGTAGCTAGATGGTCGTCTTCTCCTTATGTGCTTCATTGTTGGATCTTGTGAGCTGCCTAACATGATCAAGATCATCTATCTGTAATGCTATATGTTGTGTTTGTCGGGATCCGATGGATAGAGAATACTATGTTATGTTGATTATCAATCTATTACCTATGTGTTGTTTATGATCTTGCATGCTCTCCGTTATTAGTAGAGGCTCTGGCCAAGTTTTTGCTCTTAACTCCAAGAGGGAGTATTTATGCTCGATAGTGGGTTCATGCCTCCATTAAATCTGGGACAGTGACAGAAAGTTCTAAGGTTGTGGATGTGCTGTTGCCACTAGGGATAAAACATTGATGCTATGTCTAAGGATGTAGTTATTGATTACATTACGCACCATACTTAATGCAATTGTCTATTGTTTGCAACTTAATACTGGAAGGGGTTCGGATGATAACCTGAAGGTGGACTTTTTAGGCATAGATGCATGCTGGATAGCGGTCTATGTACTTTGTCGTAATGCCCAATTAAATCTCACTATACTCATCATATCATGTATGTGCATGGTCATGCCCTCTCTATTTGTCAATTGCCCGACTGTAATTTGTTCACCCAACATGCTATTTATCTTATGGGAGAGACACCTCTAGTGAACTGTTGATACGTCTCCAACGTATCGATAATTTCTTATGTTCCATGCCACATTATTGATGTTATCTACATGTTTTGTGCACACTTTATGTCATATTCGTGCATTTTCTGGAACTAACCTATTAACAAGATGCCGAAGTGCCAGTTGCTGTTTTCTGCTGTTTTTGGTTTCAGAAATCCTAGTAAGGAAATATTCTCGGAATTGGACGAAATCAACGCCTGTGGTCCTATTTTGCCACGAAGCTTCCGTAAGACCGAAGAGGAGACGAAGTGGGGCCACGAGGTGGCCACACCCAAGGGCGGCGCCGCCCCCCCCTTGGCCGCGCGGCCCGTGGTGTGGGCCCCTCGTGCCGCCTCCCCGACCTGCCCTTCCGCCTACTTAAAGCCTCCATCGCGAAACCCCCGCATCGAGAGCCACGATACGGAAAACCTTCCGCAGACGCCGCCGCCGCCGATCCCATCTCGGGGATCCAGAGATCGCCTCCGCACCCCGCCGGAGAGGGGAATCATCTCCCGGAGGACTCTACGCCGCCATGGTCGCCTCCGGAGTGATGTGTGAGTAGTCTACCCCTGGACTATGGGTCCATAGCAGTAGCTAGATGGTTGTCTTCTCCCCATTGTGCTTCATTGTCGGATCTTGTGAGCTGCCTAACATGATCAAGATCATCTATCTGTAATTCTATATGTTGTGTTTGTTGGGATCCGATGAATAGAGAATACTTGTTATGTTGATTATCAAAGTTATGTCTATGTGTTGTTTATGATCTTGCATGCTCTCCGTTACTAGTAGATGCTCTGGCCAAGTAGATGCTTGTAACTCCAAGAGGGAGTATTTATGCTCGATAGTGGGTTCATGCCTCCATTGATATCCTGGGGACAGTGATAGAAAGTTCTAAGGTTGTGGATGTGCTGTTGCCACTAGGGATAAAACATTGGTGCTATGTTCAAGGATGTAGTTACTGATTACATTACGCGCAATACTTAATGCAATTGTCTGTTGTTAGCAACTTAATACTGGAGGGGGTTCGGATGATAACCTGAAGGTGGACTTTTTAGGCATAGATGCATGCTGGATGGCGGTCTATGTACTTTGTCGTAATACCCAATTAAATCTCACTATACTCATCATAATATGTATGTGCATGGTCATGCCCTCTTTATTTGTCAATTGCCCAACTGTAATTTGTTCACCCAACATGCTGTTTATCTTATGGGAGAGACACCTCTAGTGAACTGTGGACCCCACCCAATTCTCTATACCGAAATACACCCATCGTAATATCGTTTCTACTGTTTTCTGCAAACAATCATCTTCCACACAATACGGTTAATCCTTTGTTACAGCAAGCCGGTGAGATTGACAACCTCACTGTTTCGTTGGGGCAAAGTACTTTGGTTGTGTTGTGCAGGTTCCACGTTGGCGCCGGAATCCCCGGTGTTGCGCCAAGCACTACATCCCGTCGCCATCAACCTTCAACGTGCTTCTTGGCTCCTCCCCGGTTCGATAAACCTTGGTTTCTTTCTGAGGGAAAACTTGCTGCTGTGCGCATCATACCTTCCTCTTGGGGTTCCCAACGAACGTGTGAGTTACACGCCATCAAGCTCTTTTTCTGGCGCCGTTGCCGGGGAACGAAGAAAAGTTACACGACAAAGATTTTCAACTCCCACGTCAACAGCTCTTTTTCTGGCGCCGTTGCCGGGGAGATCAAGACACGCTGCATGGGGAGTCTCCACTTCTCAATCTCTTTACTTTGTTTTTGTCTTGCTTAGTTTTATTTACTACTTTGTTTGCTGCACTAAATCAAAATACAAAAAAAATTAGTTGCTAGTTTTACTTTATTTGCTATCTTGTTTGCTATATCAAAAACACACAAAAATTAGTTACTTGCATTTACTTTATCTAGTTTGCTTTATTTACTGTTGCTAAAATGGCCAACCCTGAAAATACTAAATTGTGTGACTTCACAACCACAAATAATAATGATTTCTTATGCACACCTATTGCTCCACCTGCTACTACAGCAGAATTCTTTGAAATTAAACCTGCTTTACTGAATCTTGTTATGCGAGAGCAATTTTCTGGTGTTAGTTCTGATGATGCTGCTGCCCATCTTAATAATTTTGTTGAACTATGTGAAATGCAAAAATATAAAGATGTAGATGGTGACATTATTAAACTAAAATTGTTCCCTTTCTCATTAAGAGGAAGAGCTAAAGATTGGTTGCTATCTCTGCCTAAGAATAGTATTGATTCATGGACTAAATGCAAGGATGCTTTTATTGGTAGATATTATCCCCCTGCTAAAATTATATCTTTGAGAAGTAGCATAATGAATTTTAAACAATTAGATACTGAACATGTTGCTCAAGCTTGGGAAAGAATGAAATCTCTGGTTAAAAATTGTCCAACCCATGGACTGACTACTTGGATGATCATCCAAACCTTCTATGCAGGACTAAATTTTTCTTCGCGGAATTTATTGGATTCAGCTGCTGGAGGTACCTTTATGTCCATCACTCTTGGTGAAGCAACAAAGCTTCTTGATAATATGATGATCAATTACTCTGAATGGCACACGGAAAGAGCTCCACAAGGTAAGAAGGTAAATTCTGTCGAAGAAACCTCTTCCTTGAGTGATAAGATTGATGCTATTATGTCTATGCTTGTGAATGATAGGACTAATATTGATCCTAATAATGTTCCGTTAGCTTCATTGGTTGCACAAGAAGAACATGTTGATGTGAACTTCATTAAAAATAATAATTTCAGCAACAATGCTTACCGGAACAATTCTAGTAACAACTATAGGCCATATCCTTATAATAATGGCAACGGTTATGCTAATTCTTATGGGAATTCTTACAACAATAATAGGAGTTCACCCCCTGGACTTGAAGCCATGCTTAAAGAATTTATTAGTACACAAACTGCCTTTAACAAATCTGTTGAAGAAAAGCTTGGGAAAATTGATATACTTGCTTCTAAAGTCGATAGTCTTGCTGCTGATGTTGATCTTTTGAAATCGAAAGTTATGCCTAATGAAAATCATCATGACAAAATTACTACTACAGCAAATGCCATTCAAGTTAGAATTAATGAGAATATAAGATTAATGGCTGAACTGCGTGCTAGGTGGGATAGAGAAGAAAATGAAAAACTAGCTAAAGAGAAGAATGTAGCTAAAGTTTGGACTATTACCACCACAAGCAATGCTAATGCTACACATGTTGCTGCACCTCCTACTATTAATAATAAAAGAATTGGTGTTAGCAATGTTTCCACTTCTAATGCAAAGCGCGAGAAACTGCTCAAATCGCTAAATCATTAAATCGCTCGTGATAAAACTGCTGAAATTTTTTCCAACATTGGGGATGATGATCCCATTGCTTTAGATTATAATGGTTTGAATTTTGATGATTGCCACATCTCTGAAGTTATAAAGTTCTTGCAAAAACTTGCTAAAAGTCGTAATGCTAGTGCTATAAATTTGGCTTTCACGCAACATATTACAAATGCTCTCATAAAAGCTAGAGAAGAGAAACTAGAGCGCGAAGCCTCTATTCCTAAAAAGCTATAGGATGGTTGGGAGCCCATCATTAAGATGAAGGTTAAAGATTTTGATTGTAATGCTTTATGTGATCTTGGTGCAAGTATTTCTGTTATGCCTAAGAAAATCTATAATATGCTTTACTTGCCACCGCTGAAAAATTGTTATTTGGATGTTAATCTTGCTGATCATTCTACAAAGAAACCTTTGGGGAAAGTTGATAATGTTCGCATTACCGTTAACAATAACCTTGTCCCCGTTGATTTTGTTGTCTTGGATATTGAATGCAATGCATCTTGTCTCATTATATTGGGAAGACCTTTTCTTCGAACTGTTGGTGCTATCATTGATATGAAGGAAGGTAATATAAAATATCAATTTCCTCTCAAGAAAGGTATGGAACACTTCCCTAGAAAGAGAATGAAGTTACCTTTTGATTCTATTATTAGAACAAATTATGATGTTGACATTTCGTCTCTTGATAATACTTGATACACACTTTCTGCGCCTAGCTGAAAGGCGTTAAAGAAAAGCGCTTATGGGAGACAACCCATGTTTTTTACTACAGTATTTTGTTTTTATTTTGTGTCATGGAAGTTGTTTACTACTGTAGCAACCTCTCCTTATCTTAGTTTAGTGTTTTGTTGTGCCAAGTAAAGTCGTTGATAGTAAAGTTCATACTAGATTTGGATTACTGCGCAGAAACAGATTTCTTTGCTGTCACGAATCTGGGCTGTTTTCTCTGTAGGTAACTCAGCAAATTATGCCAATTTACGTGAGTGATCCTCAGATATGTACGCAACTTTCATTCAATTTGAGCATTTTCATTTGAGCAAGTCTGGTGCCTCGATAAAATTCGTCAATACGAACTGTTCTGTTTTGACAGATTCTGCCTTTTATTTCGCATTGCCTCTTTTGCTATGATGGATGAATTTATTTGATCCATTAATGTCCAGTAGCTTTATGCAATATCCAGAAGTGTTAAGAATGATTATGTCACCTCTGAACATGTTAATTTTTATTGTCGTTAACCCTCTAATGAGTTGTTCTAAGTTTGGTGTGGAGGAAGTTTTCAAGGATCAAGAGAGGAGTATGATGCAACATGATCAAGGAGAGTGAAAGCTCTAAGCTTGGGGATGCCCCGGTGGTTCACCCCTGCATATTCTAAGAAGACTCAAGCGTCTAAGCTTGGGGATGCCCAAGGCATCCCCTTCTTCATCGACAACATTATCAGGTTCCTCCCCTGAAAATATATTTTTATTCCATCACATCTTATGTGTTTTTCTTGGAGCGTCGGTTTGTTTTTTTTTTTTTTTGTTTGAATAAAATGGATCCTAGCATTCACTTTATGGGAGAGAGACACGCTCCGCTGTAGCATATGGACAAGTATGTCCTTAGCTTCTACTCATAATATTCATGGCGAAGTTTCTTCTTCGTTAAATTGTTATATGGTTGGAATTGGAAAATGATACATGTAGTAAATTGCTATAATGTCTTGGGTAATGTGATACTTGGCAATTGTTGTGCTCATGTTTAAGCTCTTGCATCATATACGTTGCACCCATTAATGAAGAAATACATAGAGCATGCTAAAATTTGGTTTGCATATTTGGTTTCTCTAAGGTCTAGATAATTTCTAGTATTGAGTTTGAACAACAAGGAATACGGTGTAGAGTCTTATAATGTTTACAATATGTCTTTTATGTGAGTTTTGCTGCACCGGTTCATCCTTGTGTTTGTTTCAAATAGCCTTGCTAGCCCAAACCTTGTATCGAGAGGGAATACTTCTCATGCATCCAAAATACTTGAGCCAACCACTATGCCATTTGTGTCCACCATACCTACCTACTACATGGTATTTTCCGCCATTCCAAAGTAAATTGCTTGAGTGCTACCTTTAAAATTCCATCATTCACCTTTGCAATATATAGCTCATGGGACAAATAGCTTAAAAACTATTGTGGTATTGAATATGTAATTATGCACTTTATCTCTTATTAAGTTGCTTGTTGTGCGATAACCATGTTCACTGGGGACGCCATCAACTACTCTTTGTTGAATTTCATGTGAGTTGCTATGCATGTTCGTCTTGTCTGAAGTAAGAGCGATCTACCACCTTATGGTTAAGCATGCATATTGTTAGAGAAGAACATTGGGCCGCTAACTAAAGCCATGACCCATGGTGGAAGTTTCAGTTTTGGACATACATCCTCAATCTCATATGAGAAAATTATTAATTATTGTTACATGCTTATGCATAAAAGAGGAGTCCATTATCTGTTGTCTATGTTGTCCCGGTATGGATGTCTAAGTTGAGAATAATCAATAGCGAGAAATCCAATGCGAGCTTTCTCCTTAGACCTTTGTACAGGCGGCATAGAGGTACCCCTTTGTGACACTTGGTTAAAACATGTGCATTGTGATGATCCGGTAGTCCAAGCTAATTAGGACAAGGTGCGGGCACTATTAGTATACTATGCATGAGGCTTGCAACTTGTAAGATATAATTTACATGATACATATGCTTTATTACTACCGTTGACAAAATTGTTTCATGTTTTCAAAATCAAAGCTCTAGCACAAATATAGCAATCGATGCTTTTCCTCTATGGAGGACAATTCTTTTACTTTCATTGTTGAGTCAGTTCACCTATTTCTCTCCACCTCAAGAAGCAAACACTTGTGTGAACTGTGCATTGATTCCTACATACTTGCTTATTGCACTTATTATATTACTCTATGTTGACAATATCCATGAGATATACATGTTATAAGTTGAAAGCAACCGCTGAAACTTAATCTTCCTTTTTGTTGCTTCAATGCTTTTACTATGAATTATTGCTTTATGAGTTAACTCTTATGCAAGACTTATTGATGCTTGTCTTGAAGTGCTATTCATGAAAAGTCTTTGCTTTATGATTCACTTGTTTACTCATGTCATATACATTGTTTTGATCGCTGCATTCACTACATATGCTTTACAAATAGTATGATCAAGGTTATGATGGCATGTCACTCCGTAAATTATACGTGTTATCGTTTTACTCGCTGGACGAGCAGAACTAAGCTTGGGGATGCTGATACGTCTCCAACGTATCGATAATTTCTTATGTTCCATGCCACATTATTGATGTTATCTACATGTTTTGTGCACACTTTATGTCATATTCGTGCATTTTCTGGAACTAACCAATTAACAAGATGCCGAAGTGCCAGTTGCTGTTTTCTGCTGTTTTTGGTTTCAGAAATCCTAGTAAGGAAATATTCTCGGAATTGGACGAAATCAACGCCCAGGGTCCTATTTTGCCACGAAGCTTCCAGAAGACCGAAGAGGAGACGAAGTGGGGCCACGAGGTGGCCACACCCTAGGGCGGCGCGGCCCCCCCCCTTGGCCGCGTGGCCCTGTGGTGTGGGCCCCTCGTGCCGCCTCCTGACCTGCCCTTCCGCCTACTTAAAGCCTCCGTCGCGAAACCCCCAGTACCGAGAGCCACGATACGGAAAACCTTCCAGAGACGCCGCCGCCGCCGATCCCATCTCGGGGGATCCAGGAGATCGCCTCCGGCACCCTGCCGGAGAGGGGAATCATCTCCCGGAGGAATCTACGCCGCCATGGTCGCCTCCGGAGTGATGTGTGAGTAGTCTACCCCTGGACTATGGGTCCATAGCAGTAGCTAGATGGTTGTCTTCTCCCCATTGTGCTTCATTGTCGGATCTTGTGAGCTGCCTAACATGATCAAGATCATCTATCTGTAATTCTATATGTTGCGTTTGTTGGGATCCGATGAATAGAGAATACTTGTTATGTTGATTATCAAAGTTATGTCTATGTGTTGTTTATGATCTTGCATGCTCTCCGTTACTAGTAGATGCTCTGGCTAAGTAGATGCTTGTAACTCCAAGAGGGAGTATTTATGCTCGATAGTGGGTTCATGCCTCCATTGATATCTGGGACAAAGGATGAAAGTTCTAAGGTTGTGGATGTGTTGCCACTAGGGATAAAACATTGGTGCTATGTTCAAGGATGTAGTTATCGATTACATTACGCGCAATACTTAATGCAATTGTCCGTTGTTAGCAACTTAATACCGGAGGGGTTCGGATGATAACCTGAAGGTGGACTTTTTAGGCATAGATGCATGCTGGATGGCGGTCTATGTACTTTGTCGTAATGCCCAATTAAATCTCACTATACTCATCATAATATGTATGTGCATGGTCATGCCCTCTTTATTTGTCAATTGCCCAACTGTAATTTGTTCACCCAACATGCTGTTTATCTTATGGGAGAGACACCTCTAGTGAACTGTGGACCCCAGTCCAATTCTCTATACTGAAATACAATCCCATCGCAATACTGTTCTACTGTTTTCTGCAAACAATCATCTTCCACACAATACGGTTAATCCTTTGTTACAGCAAGCCGGTGAGATTGACAACCTCACTGTTTCGTTGGGGCAAAGTACTTTGATTGTGTTGTGCAGGTTCCACGTTGGCGCCGGAATCCCTGGTGTTGCGCCGCACTACATCCCGCCGCCATCAACCTTCAACGTGCTTCTTGGCTCCTCCTGGTTCGATAAACCTTGGTTTCTTTCTGAGGGAAAACTTGCTGCTGTGCGCATCATACCTTCCTCTTGGGGTTCCCAACGAACGTGTGAGTTACACGCCATCAACTGTGGACCCCGGTCCATTCTTTTACATCGAATACAATCTACTGCAATACTTGTTCTACTGTTTTCTGCAAACAATCATCATCCACACTATACATCTAATCCTTTGTTACAGCAAGCCGGTGAGATTGACAACCTCACTGTTTCGTTGGGGCAAAGTACTTTGGTTGTGTTGTGCAGGTTTCACGTTGGCGCCGGAATCCCTGGTGTTGCGCCGCACTACATCCCGCCGCCATCAATCTTCAACGTGCTTCTTGGCTCCTCCTGGTTCGATAAACCTTGGTTTCTTTCTGAGGGAAAACTTGCTACTGTGCGCATCATACCTTCCTCTTGGGGTTCCCAACGGACGTGTGCTGTACACGCCATCATTCCCCCATGGACTACGGGTTCTAGCTGTAGCTAGTTGGTACTCTCTCTCCCATGTACTTCAATACAATGATCTCATGAGCTGCCTTACATGATTGAGATCCGTCTGATGTAATCGGTGTTGTGTTTGTTGGGATCCGATGAATTGTTATATTACGATCAGTCTATCTATAAAGTTTGTGAAGTTATTGTTGCTGCAATCTTGTTGTGTTTAATGCTTGTCACTAGTGCACGAGTGGCATGATCTTATATTTGAGCTATATAATTATTGCTTAGATTGTATCTACAAGTTGTTTGCACATGTCTATGTCCGGAACCCGAGACCCCAGAGTGACAGCAACTGGGATAACTGGAGGGGAAGGCTTAGATATGAGGATCACATGTTTTCACCAAGTGTTAATGCTTTGCTCCGGTGCTCTATTAAAAGGAGTACCTTAATTACCAGTAGATTCCCTTGAGGCCCGGCTGCCACCGGCTGGTAGGACAAAAGATGTTATGCAAGTTTCTCATTGCGAGCACGTATGACTATATATGGAAAACATGCCTACATGATTAATAATCTTGATGTTCTGTCTTAATGCTATTTCAATCCTATCAATTGCCCAACTGTAATTTGTTCACCCAACACTTGTTATTGGAGAGTTACCACTAGTGTAGATAGTTGGGAACCCCGGTCCATCTTTCATCATCAAATACCCACTCGGTCCTATATGTCATTGGAAGTAGTATCAACTATTTTCTGGTGCCATCGCCTCTGTGTTACTGCTACTGCTGCTGTGTTACGGTTACTATTGCTCTCATACTACTGCTGCTTTCACATCACCCCTGTTACTAGTGCTTTTCCATGTGCAGCTGAATTGACAACTCAGTTGTTAAGGCTTATAAGTATTCTTCATCTCCCCTTGTGTCGAATCAATAAATTTGGGTTTTACTTCCCTCGAAGACTGTTGCGATCCCCTATACTTGTGGGTTATCCAGACTATTTTCTGGCGCCGTTGCCGGGGAGGCATAGCTCTACTCATAAGTTCACCTGGGGAGTACACTCTACCTATCCCTCTGTTTTTATTTTTGTTTTGCTTAGTTTACTTTTGTCTAGTTTATTTGTGCTTAGTTTATTTCTGTCTAGTATTATTTTGCTTAGTTTACTTTTGTCTAGTTTTTTTTTGTCTTGTTTTATTTTTCCTATATACCCGAAAATCCATAAAAATTTGAAAAACCGAAAAATTAAAAACTGTTGTTATGGGAGAACCCACAACCTATTTGGAGCTTATAGAAATATATATGAATTATAGAGAATCAAGAACAGGTAAAGTCATGAGTGCTGTGATAGAAAAATTGAACACAATTGCTAAAATCTTGCTTAAACGCCACGATATAAACTGTTGCTCTAAACAGGATACTAAACATCTTAAATTCCAATATGGCTTTAGTGAGGAAGTTTTAATTATGAACTATAATTGGAATAACTATATTCATCTTGGGTTCGAAGAAGTGGAACAATTTGTCTTATTTATGGGAGCCTCTAAGATAGAATCCTTCATGGCTAAAAATTATGAAACTTGTATTGCTTGTAAGAACCTTAAAGATTATGACTCTTCCATCCTTAATTTTTGCATAGAAAGTTACAGCAATAATCCTTATATCATTGATTATAAAGAGAGACTCATTCATGCACAAGAATGCATTCACAATTTGCAGGAACCTGTGAAAGAAGAAATTGATGAACCTGAAAGCTCATTGGATTAAAAAGAGGAGGAGAGTGATGAATAAAAGGAGGAAGAATGGATTAGCTACCCAAGCCAACCTTCTAATCAGAGTAACTCTTTATCTCCTACACTATTTGATTGTCCTCCATGCTTACCAAAGGAGGATGAATGTTATGTTCCTGTGGATTCTCTTGAAATATTCCCTATGAGTAAAACTTGTGAGAATAATTATGCTCATGTTATCTATGATAATCCATGCTATTTTGATAAATCTTATGATAATGCTTTGTTTGTGCCTGATGTCGAAATGCATGATACTAAAGAGTTTTGCTTGGCAAATGTTTATGATAAATCTCTAGATGATGGTCCTATGTTACTTGATAATATTAATTGTACTACTAATGAAAATGGGATTGGAGAGGTCTTGACTTTATCTAGGAATCCCATATCTTTTGAGATTGATCAATCATCTTGTTATATTGATAAAAGTGGTTTCGAAAGTTTTGATCCTATTATTTTTAAGCCTGATAAAAATTATGTGTTTGTGGATCATGAAAAGCATGCTTTATGTGATAGTTATATTGTTCAGTTTATTCATGAAGCTACTGAAAATTATTATGAGAGAGGAAAATATGGTTGTAAAAGTTTTCATGGTACTAAAACACCTCTCTATATGCTGAAACTTTTGAAGTTACTCTTGTTTTATCTTCCTATGCTTGTTACTTTGTTCTTCATGAATTTATTTGTGTACAAGATTCCTATGCATAGGAAGTGGGTTAGACTTAAATGTGTTTTGAATTTGCTTCTTGATGCTCTCTTTTGCTTCAACTCTTATTTCCATGTGAGCATCATTAAAATCTACTGAGCCCATCTTAATGGCTATAAAGAAAGCACTTCTTGGGAGATAACCCATGTTTTTATTTTGCTACTATTTTGTTGTGTCATGGAAGTTGTTACTACTGTAGCAACCTCTCATTATCTTTATTTTATTGCATTGTTGTGCCAAGTGAAGTCTCTAATATAAAGTTGATACTAGATTTGGATTTCTGCGCAGAAATAGATTTTTAGCTGTCACGAATTTGAGTAGATCTCTCTGCAGGAGACTCTAAAAATTCTGCAAAATTTCGTGCGTGTTCCTCAGATATGTACGCAACTTTCATTAGTTTTGAGTTTTCTGATTTGAGCAACGGAAGTACCTCTAAGAAATTCGTGTTTACTGGCTGTTCTGTTTTGACAGATTTTGTCTCTGTTTTTTACATTGTCTCTTGTGGACTTTAAGTAAGGCCTTCTAGACATGGAGAGCTGTAGCTAATGTTTTATTGAGTTCTTGCAATGTGTCACTACAGGACTAAAGTGGATTAAAGTTTTTTGAGTACTAACCCCTCTAATGAAGTTTATGAGAAGTTTGGTGTGGCAGAAATTTTCAAGGGTCAAGAGAGGAGGATGATATATGATCAAGAAGAGTGAAAAGTCTAAGCTTGGGGGATGCCCCCGTGGTTCATCCCTGCATATTTCAAGAAGACTCAAGCGTCTAAGCTTGGGGATGCCCAAGGCATCCCCTTCTTCATCAACAACTTATCAGGTCACCTATAGTGAAACTATATTTTTATTCCGTTACATCATATGTGCTTTACTTGGAGCGTGTGTGTTTTTATTTTTGTTTTTGTTTGAATAAACTCGGATCCTAGCATTCCTTGTGTGGGAGAAAGACACGCTCCGTTGTTTCATATGAACACTGGTGTTCTTAGCTTTACTTTTAATGTTCATGGCGAAAACTGAAAGCTGCAACACTTATTGTTATTTGGTTGGAAACAGAAAATGCTTCATATTGTCTTGAATAATTTGATACTTGGCAATTGTTTTGAGCTCTCAAGTAGATCATGTGCAAGCTCTTGCATCATGTGGTTTAAACCTATTAGTGGAGAACTACCGTAGAGCTTGTTGAAATTTGGTTTGCATGATTGGTCTCTCTAAGGTCTAGATATTTTCTGGTAAAAGTGTTTGAGCAACAAGGAAGACAGTGTAGAGTTTTATAATGCTTGCAATATGTTCTTATGTAAGTTTTGCTGTACCGGTTCATACTTGTGTTTGCTTCAAACAACCTTGCTAGCCAAAGCCTTGTACTGAGAGGGAATGCTTCTCGTGCATCCAAAACCTTGAGCCAAAACCTATGCCATTTGTGTCCACCATAACTACCTACTATGTGGTATTTTTCTGCTATTCCAAGTAAATACTTCATGTGCTACCTTTAAACAATTCAAAACTTTATTACTCCTTATTTGTGTCAATGTTTTATAGCTCATGAGGAAGTATGTGGTGTTTTATCTTTCAACCTTGTCATTTACTCTTGACAGACTTTCACCAATGGACTAGTGGCTCATCCGCTTATCCAATAATTTTGCAAAAAGAGCTGGCAACGGGGTTCCCAGCCCCAATTAATTAACCTTAACTAATAATTCTCTTCACATGTTTTGCCCTGATTCATCGGTAAGCAACTTAATTTTGCAAATAGACACTCCTCCATGGTATGTGAATGTTGGAAGGCACCCGAAGATTCGGTTAGCCATGGCTTGTGTAAGCAAAAGGTTGGGAGGAGTGTCATCTATAAATAAAACTAAAATACATGTGTAAACAAAAGAGAAGAAGGATGATCTACCTTGCTGGTAGAGATAACGTCCTTCATGGGAGCCGCTCTTGAAAGTCTGGTTGATGAGGTGGTTAGAGTGCCCACTACCATTCGTTGACAACAACAAACACCTCTCAAAACTTTATTTGTATGCTCTCTATATGATTTCAAAACTTAAAAAGCTCTAGCACATGATTTAATCCCTACTTCCCTCTGCGAAGGGCCTTTCTTTTACTTTATGTTGAGTCAGTTTACCTACTCATTTCTATCTTAGAAGCAAACACTTGTGTCAACTGTGCATTGATTCTTACATACTTACTTATTGCGCTTATTATATTACTTTGTGTTGACAATTATCCATGAGATATGCATGTTGAAAGTTGAAAGCAATTGCTGAAACTTAAATCTTTCTTTGTGTTGCTTCAAAACCTCTTATTAAGAATTTATTGCTTTATGAGTTAACTCTTATGCAAGACTTTTTGATGCTTGTCTTGAAAGTACTATTCATGAATTTTTTTTGCTATATGTTATCTATTTGTTAGCAAACTATAGATCATTGCCTTGAGTCACTGCATTCATCTCATATGCTTTACAATAGTATGATCAAGATTATGTTAGTAGCATGTCACTTCAGAAATTATTCTTTTTATTGTTTACCTACTCGAGGGCGAGCAGGAACTAAGCTTGGGGATGCTTGATACGTCTCCAACGTATCTATAAAGTTTGTGAAGTTATTGTTGCTGCAATCTTGTTGTGTTTAATGCTTGTCACTAGTGCACGTGTGGCATGATCTTAGATTTGAGCTCTATAATTATTGCTTAGATTGTATCTACAAGTTGTTTGCACATGTCTATGTCCGGAACCCGAGGCCCTAGAGTGACAGCAACTGGGATAACTGGAGGGGAAGGCTTAGATATGAGAATCACATGTTTTCACCAAGTGTTAATGCTTTGCTCCGGTGCTCTATTAAAAGGAGTACCTTAATTACCAGTAGATTCCCTTGAGGCCCGGCTGCCACCGGCTGGTAGGACAAAAGATGTTATGCAAGTTTCTCATTGCGAGCACGTATGACTATATATGGAAAACATGCCTACATGATTAATAATCTTGATGTTCTGTCTTAATGCTATTTCAATCCTATCAATTGCCCAACTATAATTTGTTCACCCAACACTTGTTATTGGAGAGTTACCACTAGTGTAGATAGCTGGGAACCCCGGTCCATCTTTCATCATCAAATACCCACTCGGTCCTATATGTCATTGGAAGTAGTATCAACTATTTTCTGGTGCCATCGCCTCTGTGTTACTTCTACTGCTGCTGTGTTACTGTTACTATTGCTCTCATACTACTTCTGCTTTCACATCACCCCTGTTACTAGTGCTTTTCCAGGTGCAGCTGAATTGACAACTCAGTTGTTAAGGCTTATAAGTATTCTTCGTCTCCCCTTGTGTCGAATCAATAAATTTGGGTTTTACTTCCCTCGAAGACTGTTGCGATCCCCTATACTCGTGGGTTATCAGAGGTGGAGACAGTGGTGGAGGCAACTGGCCACCACCGGCACAGCTCATCATTGCGAAGGTAGTATGTAGGCGATGAGGCATGTTTTGCGGTGGAGAAAGGGACGCCGGCGGCTGTGATGACGTCCATTGAGCAAAGTCGGCCTTTTATAGGCGGCAACAACGCGAGAAGAGGCGGGAAGAAAGCGCGAGAAGAGGTGAGAAGCCGCGGGAAGAAAGCATGGGAACAAGCGGTGGCGTGTGAACGATGGCAACACGTGGAGGAGGCGCAGCCGACGGGACGTCTCGCCTGCCCATGAAGAAACTAACATGGAGTCAAAGCCCATTACATATGTAAATAGGAAAGTTAGGCCCATATCGGGTATCCGACTTACACGATGTAACTAAACCTCGAGGTGGACTCTGAGACCTAGCCTAGTATATAAAGGTGTAGGAGGAGCCACCGAGGGGACATATATTCAACTACTCGTGACACCCTGTAACCCTAGTTTGGTTGACCGGTTTGTTAATTCGACAGCGTTCTCCTTCCTAGAAACCCAAGTCCATCATTATGGGCATTGACAAGGTTAACCCTTTGTCAATCCTTGCATAGTGTTGAGCTCTCCATTATGATTTGTTACATTGAAAGACCACGAGCTTGTTATTCTTGGAGGGTGACCTTCTAGTTGGCTTGGCAGTTGGTCCTTCGGTGACCTCTTCGTGTAAGATTGTGAAGAGGCCGGAGCTTCTCCTTCATGGAGCTTGTGAAGTGGTTGTGGAGCTTGTCATCTTCGAAGTGGAGGAAAAACTAGTCATAAGGATGGGTTTTGGAGAAGAAAGTGAGCCTTCATGGCACTGGGGGTAGGGGGCTTCGTGTAAAGGAACACATGAATACATCTTCTCCGTGTGCCTCGGTTATCTCTATACCCGGGTTCACTTCCTTGTGATAGCCACCGTACTTGAAGTGATTATTTCTTACTTATCACTTGTGTTATTTTAAATTTGAAAATAAACGTTTGTTTAATTCCGCAATTTTTCAGGCCAAACCTGTAATTATTTTTTAAAATCACCTATTCAATCTCCCCTCTTTTAGATGACATCTCGTCCTTTCTATCGTGCACGATCCATGTATTGCGCAGCCCACCCCACCCAACAACTTTGGCACCAAAAGCAAAACGTGCCACGACTCCACACCCCCTTGTTTCTCAGACAAATGGTAAGAATTATTTCATGAGCGATCCAATAAATCTCTCGATAAAAATTAGTCAGAGCATACTCTCTCTCTATCCAATGTACAGAAAGAGTTTGCTTAGACTAGCGAATCGGATTGGCATGGAGGAGAGTACCGTCTACGGCATGTGTCATTCTCTTGGTAGGACTTGCGTGTCGGGGCGACGCGTCGACAGCCACATCATCAACATTAACAAAATTCTGAATTCTCAAGATAAAACTTAGTCGATATTAGGGTGGCCCGCAAAAGTGATTCCACATGCTCTCAAGAAAGGCATATGTACTTTGTGTTTTACAAAACACATCCACAAAAGATAAACTACTTGCTCACAGTCCTCGCATAGCAAACACATCAACTTCGAACCTCTTCATTTCATAAGAATTTTAGGATTTGGTAAAGAAAATTCATTTTTCACATGAATATTTCCGGGATAAAAAAGATTTGTTAATTCTGATTCTAGTGAGGATTACCTTAAAGCTCGGTCAACTCCTTAGACATAGGATGTTTGATGTTGATGTGGATGGTTGCAACCAAAAAAATTCCAGTTACAAGTGTAGTTTTAGTTTTTTGAGATGAAGTGTAGTTTTCTTTGTTATGGTTGTAACTGATTTTTGTTTAGTTGCAAATTAGTTGGAATTGAATACAACTTTTGGTTGCGCCATGGTTGCAACTATAGTTTTCTTTTGAAGTGTGGGTGATGTGATTCAAACAAGAATTGAACTAATTCTCATTGGAATGAGCATTAGGCCTCGCTTGTGAATTGTTTAAGTATTTTCTTTTGAGTTGCAACTAAGTATGCGCGTGCATTCGCAAGGAACAATAGAATGACGTGTAGACGACTGATCCTCGACCTGGAGGGTGGACCTTAAGCACTAAGCAAAACATGTTTTCTAGCATAAACAATTAAGCAAGCATAGGTCACCAGAAAGCATCAAGAAATGATCCAAGAACCAGTTAAGTCTTGATGACACATGTGTACTCTCTTTTTTGGGAATGCAGGATCGTTGGATGTGGGCCTCTTTCGTCGCCGTTGATGGTGAGATTCGTTTGGGCCTTAGAGCAAGGCTGACCGGACCAGAGCTTGGTGACACCCACGACGGCGTCCATGATCATGGGACAGGGAAGGGACGTGCAGCCGAGTGGCATCCCTGATTAACAGCACCCCAGCAGACATGCACACCACTTCGTCTTCCTCTTATTCTTCCTCGCTGTCGTCGTCTCTCTTCTTGTCCAATCTCGCAGCCCCTCCTCCTTGTCCACCTCTATGTCCATGACCTCCGGCTTGAGTTGACTCCCAAGGAGCTAGCGCGAGATTGCAAACCTGAACAGGGGGCTAGCTACCGTAGCCCTGTTGCATGTCAAGTTGAAGGCTGCTGCTTTCTGGCATTACTCAGCGATGCTCGCATCCAAGCCCAAGTAAGTTACGATGTCCATCTTCTGCATTTATCGGATTGCTCTCTGGCATATATGCCTCCAAAATCTGCTTTCAAATTCAGTCATTTAGCTCATCAACACCACGCGAATTCTTACCAAAATTTCAGAATCACATTTCCATGCTTAGAAACTACTTGGGCTTGCGATACATTGCGCGATCTCATTAACGTTTAATTTTGGTCTTACTGAAATGAAATTAAAGCAGGACTAGCCCAACTGAACCTTCCAATCCCAAGGAACCACCAAACTCAAGCTCCAGCTCCAGTACCAACTACGCTAAGGCTCATGCTTCAGCGCCTAGAGTCAGCAGGCTAGCCAAACCTGCTGCGGGATCAAGCAAGCAAGCAGCAGAGGCAAGGTCGCCTTCCCCGCTCCACAATGCCGCCCGTGCGACTCCGCCTTCCCCACTCCACAATGCCGCCCGCGCGACTCCATCTTCTCCTCCACTCCACAATGCAGCCCGCGCCGCTGCTCTCCTCGACAAGTCCGTCGACGCTGCTCAAAAGTCTTCACCGGGAGAACGCCGATCGCTCAAGGCCTCGCCGAAACGAACCTCCACCACCCCCGATGTAAGACATATAAACACAGGCGCACATATCATCCCATTTCATTGTATTCCTGCGTCAGATCATGACCCATTTTTTTTTTGAGTTTACAGAGGCAACCCAGGGTCGCCAAGGCGTCGGAGCTGCAGGCGCAGCTGAACGTCGTGCAGGAGGACCTCAAGAACGCGAGGGACCACCTAGCCTCCATCGACAGGGACAGAGCCAAGGTCCATACCGACCTAGCGCTCACCAAGAAGCTGGCCGACGAGGCCTACCAGAAGCTCGAGGAGTCCCTCGATGCGCAGCGGAGAGCCGAAGAGGCGCTGGAGCTTGAGAGGTTCAAGTCCGTCGAGCGGGAGCAAGCGAGCATCGAGCTTGCCCGGAGGAAGGAGGAAGAGTGGCAGCGGAAGCACGCCGACGTAACAAAACGACATGCCCAAGATGCCGCTTCCCATGCTAAGGTGGCCAAAGAACTCGAGAATGCCAAGGGTGAACTGGCCGTGACCGCGCAGGCCAAGAAATCGGCCATTAGCCGTGCCGATGAGGCTGAGAAGATCGCAGAGGCCAATACAAGGAAGACAGAGATCCTGATGGCTGAGGTGACACAGCTCAAGTCTGAGATGGAGAGCAAAGAAAAAGGAGCTGAAGAGATCGCCGACAACCTGCGGTCAGAAGCCTTGGAGCTACGAGCTGAGCTCCAAAGATCAATGGCGACTGCCGAAGTGAATGCAAAGAAAGGGGATACCCTGATGGCTGAGGTGGCCCAGCTCAAGTCCGAGATGGAGAGCAGAGAAA
The DNA here is from genome assembly GCF_019359855.2 of Lolium perenne. Classification (NCBI taxonomy): domain Eukaryota; kingdom Viridiplantae; phylum Streptophyta; class Magnoliopsida; order Poales; family Poaceae; genus Lolium; species Lolium perenne. The sequence goes on from NC_067244.2 coordinate 171,422,296, forward strand.
AGGGAGCTGAAGAGATCGTCGACAAGCTGCGGTCCGAAGAGTTGGAGCTACGAGCTGAGCTCCAGAGATCAATGGCGACTGCCGAGGCCAATGCAAGAAAGACGGATATCCTGATGGCTGAGGTGAGCGGGATCAAGTCTGAGATGGAGAGCAGAGAGAAAGGAGCTCAAGAGATCATCGACAAGCTGCGGTCTGAAGCGTCTGAGCTACAAGCTGAGCTCCAAAGAGCAATGGCGTTTCAGGAGAAGCTTGCCAGATCAGAGGAAGTGGTAGAGGGGATCAAGGTCGACATTGCATACGCCAAGAGGGCAGAGATGGATGCGGACCAGTTGGCGCAACGGTGGAAGACGAAGGCCACGGCGCTGGAGGAACGCCTAGCAGCGATAACCTCACTGAACAAATCCAACGAGGAGGCACTGGTGTCCCTGACAAAGAGCTTCGAGGACGTGCAATCGCAGCTCCTCCAGCTGACAGAGAAGGCAGCGGCATCAGAAGGCGAAGTGAGGGAGTACAAGGAAGGATTCCTCAAGACAAACAGGCGCCTTGACATCGCAAAGAAGGAGGTGTCTGATCTGCAGGCCACCATTGACATTCTGAGGTCTGAACACGAGCTGCTGAATGAGACACATCGGCAGGCCATCAGCGACGAGAAGGCGGCAAGCTCGCAGGTTGGTATGCTCGGTGGAGAGAAGTTGAGGCTCCAGCAGGAGTTTGATCAGACCAGGGAGGAGAGGGATAAGGCCAAGAAGGCCGTCGAAGATTTAGCAGCTACTCTACGCCAGGTGTCATCAGAGGCAAGAGAAGCCAAGGAGAGGGTCCTGGCGAAACAGACTGAGCTGGATCATGCACAGCTTCAAATATCCGAGCTGAAGACAGCCACACAGAATACAGAAGACAAGTACCAGTTGATGCTTCATGAATCCAACTCCCTGAACAAAACAGTTGAGAGGCTGCAATCAGAGGCCAAGAATGCAGAAGAGAAGTACAAGTTGATGCTTGTTGAATCCAACTGCCTCAAGAAAACAATCGAGAGTTTGGGTTCAGAAGCCAAGATTTTACAGGATGATCGGGTGTCGAAGGAGTCCGGGTTTGCGGACATGCTTAGGAGATCAGAAGAGGGAGCAAGCTCTGTTAGATCAGAGATGAGCAAGCTCATGGAGTCGCTTGGAGCTGCAGAGAAGGAAGTGCAGAAGCTCAAGGCAGAGAGAACCCAGCTGGTTGATCAACTGGAAGAAGGATTTGCCCGTAGCACTATGGATGATGCAAGCTCGAGTGCAGAACAATCGATGTCAGTTGAGATCTCACACCTCAGGGATCTGCTGTCAACCAAGGAGAAGGAGGTGCTTGCTTTGGATCATCATGTCACTGAGCTACGGCTGAGAGAGACAGCCGCCCTGGCAAAAGCAGAAGAGCTCTCAAAATTGCTGGCTGAGGCAACTACGAGGAAAACCTCAGAGGATGACGCGGCGAGGAGTGCCGAGACGTCGAAGGCACTGCGTATCAAGACGGAGATGGACACGGTGCTCGAATCACTGAAAGCCACAGAGCGCGAAGCAAAAGATGCCAAGGATGACATGGCACAGCTGCAGAGCAAGCTTAGGTTGGTCGAGTCCAAGATCACCGAGGCAAACCTGACGGCAGAGGAAGAGAAGATCACCAGCCTGAGGTTGAGGGAGACGCTGGCCGAGAAGGAGGAGGAGCTCCTGAGCATTGCACGGGAGAACGATGGCCTGCGGACAAGGGAAGCTGCTACACGAGCCAAGGCTGATGAGCTGGCTGCAATGCTCGTAGAAGCCACCGCCATCAAAGGAGGAGATCAGTCAGCTGGTCGGAGCCCAGAGAAGCAGCCAAATGTGTTCCGGAAAATGATGTGCTCGCCAATGGACAACGTCGTGCGAGGCGATCATGAAACTCGCAGGAACAGCGATAGGATCGTCCAGGTGCTTGAGGAAATCAAGCATGTCGAAGTGGAAACGGTCAAGCAGGTGAGACATGAGAGAGAGGTGTCAGTGGAGATTAACTCCTTGGAGAACAGCAAGATCATAGAAGATGACATTTCCAACGGGGTGATGAGCAACGGCATCGACACCGAATCGAGCGACGATGACGGCGAAATCGAATCGCAGGGAGAAGAGGGAGCTGCAGATCAAACAGGTGGCCTTCTGATGCATGGACCGACATCCTCTTTCAAGCAGGAGCAGCACAGCCATAAGAAGAAGAAGGCATTGCTGAGAAAATTCGGGAGCATGCTGAAGAAGAAAGCTCACTTCACCAAGTTGAACAATCATTCCTAGCCAGCAGCCTACCAAACTTAAACTCCTGTGTGGATAATGCCAACGACTCTGTGAATAATTCTACTTATGTGGTAGTACCAGGCCCAGGTGTGAACCATATGAGTAGGTGTCTACTATGTCGAGGAAGCCAATTGTATCCCACTTATTTAGTTATTTCTGTACCTTGACAGCACATTCATGATTCAGCATTCTTTCAGATGCTAAATGCCAAACTCAAAATCGTTTTCAGAGATGTGTTATTCCATGAATCATGTTCTGGATTGCAGCCATGCGCATGATGGACAAGAAAGCTCACTTTCACCAGGTTGAGCAATCACTCCTAGGCTGCTAGCCTACCAAACTAAAGCCTTGACACCTTAAATTTTTCATTATTTTCCTATTTAAATTTTTAACAACTTTCAACTACTATTATGGTAGTAGCAAGTGCAGGTGTGAACCACACATGAGATGAGTATCTGTGTCCACTAGGCAGAAATAGAGAGAAGCCAACAGTATTGTATTTCTATCCCTGTCATTTAGTTACCTTTTCTCTATCTTGACAGCCCATACAGGGTTCGCCAAAGCATTCTTTAAGAGGCTACATGCCAAACTCAAAATCCCCTTTTTGAGAAATTGTAGTATCATGCATGTTCTTGACCGTACCTATAAGAGTATCTAGCAGGATAAGAGTATCTGGCAGGTTTCCTTTTTGTTTTTTTTTTACAAAAGGTTTTAGCTTAATTTTAAGTAATGAAAACCCTGAATATTTATCAGTATATGCTGGGGATAACTATAACCTCTGGCCGGTGTACTAGTGCGCAGAGACAAGAACTGCCAACCGAATGGAAAACTAGCTCAGATTGTACTATTATTATTCTCAAAAATAAATATAACACGCACTGTAACTTCCATGGAAGGGGACTTTGAGGTAGCAGTAAAGGGAGGTTTAGTTCAAGTTGCGCAGGAAAGGGAAGCTGGCATTAAGACTGAAAAGTGTTACCATAGGATGCTGGGAGGAGCTTCAGCATCTAGCCTCCAGCCCAGGTCAAAGATTTCTGCACCACCCAGGATGGATGGCATGTCCCTGTCCTCTCCAGCTGCATAAACATCTCAAAGGATTAAGATTTACATGCCTCTTCAGCCCATTCAATGGGTTGATGGTTAGCTTATGGGTGCACGCCCATGGTTTTGTCCTCCTGTTTATATATTTTTTATTCATTAATTTGATCTTTGCTGAAAAATATCTGGACCAGCCAGCAGCACGTTGTTGCCCGTCAATCAAACAACAGCAACCAAGCAAGCAGATGAATAGATAAACATGTCTCTGCGGACCAAAGCACATCACCATCATCATCTCTGAGCCTTTTCCCTTATATTCTTCGTTCTCTTTTGGAAGTGCACGCTGATTTCTCCACAAGAACAAAGAGATTAAAGAGAACATAAGAAAAAAAAACACATGATGATGAGACCATGACAGCCACTTCACTTTGTTTAGTTTATTTAGCTTAGTGCCAGATCAACAGACTTGCTTGCAACACACAGTTTAGTCTACTGTCCATGCAGGTGCCCACAAACACGGCACCAGGTTGCAGGTTGCGCATTTCACAAGTCAACTGTTATTGAGAAATAGTATACAGATAGATGATCTAACTGAAGGTTACTGGAATGTTCCCTTGATTATCTGACTAGAGATATGTCTGCATAATTGCCGGAAATTTCGGCTGATTGGGCGGTTTGAGATATGATCAAACAAATTGTTCTCCACAGGGACACGCCATGACCTTTTCAGCTTATATATGACTGAGCATACATAGTTCAGCCTAAATTTTGTTAACATCTCTAGATTCCTTATTTCTTTCTGTTATTAAGCCTAAAACTTCACAAGTACAATAGGGCAATATCGATTATAAGAGGTGTTACTCTCCTGGTGCTTTCAGGACAGAAAGAACCAACTTGGATGAAGCTATAACGATTTCATACACTAATCTAGAGGAGACTTCAAGCAATCCCACAGCCAAAAGAAAACAATGTAACATATCTACCAGCAGATCTTTAAGGTTACAACATGTAAGAACATTTTGAAAACTTATAAGCTAACCAACATGAAATACATGGTTGCTAGCAATAAAAAACTTGAAAAATATGTACACATCAGAAGTGACAGATTGTGATTAGAGAGTTTTGCTACTCTGTTACAGCAGTCAGCTGTGATGATCACCTCGGTACATTGTATAATCATTTCTTTCAAGACAACTGAGAGATTGTTGCTCTACTACCAGCTAAACTAACAAAGTATCCGTAAGCACAATTTACCAATCCAATAGGAGAATGGTGAAGTGGTGTGGCACCAAACATTTCATCTTACTCCTAATGTCAGCAAACTAAATTACAACAGGTGTGAACATCTGGACACAGGTTTAATTTATAAACTACAAGCTATGGGAAGATTATCTTCATGAAAAACATGTCCTGTGGATGCATAACATGCACTCAGACGTCTAAGCGAAGGAAGTCTAGTTTTCTATATGCAATCCAACAATTATATTATGCAATACAGCAAAGCGGTATCTGACCAAAGTTGTCGAGCTACCCATCTGCTTCAAAACACTAAAGGAATGCATATGGTACTATCATGCAGATATTAGCAATAATGCTGACTATGCTACTATCTATAAAAATGTTATATTGTACATAACACACTCGAAGTCAATAAAATTTCAAGCCACGCTAACAAGCTGAGCCAATTATCTCATACATGAGGTGATGAGCATGTCTAGCGCAAGATAGCATGATACTCTCAAAAGGAAATAGGCATACCATTGGTGCGTTAAACCTCAACCCCCCTCTGATAGTTGATTTCCAGATGAGCTGGTCTATGACATATCAACAAGTTATCTTCCCTCTCCAAAACATAAATAGAAGGAAAAGGAAAATTATGTTCCCTGAATAGGTATACCAACAGCAATAATAAACAAAATATTTTTCAGAAAGAGCTACTCCCTCTGGAACTAAAATTACAATTACATGTTTCAAACCTATCCACTCAAGAATCTAAACTACGACATTCCCAGTTCGTCCTGTCCTGACCTCCTTTTTGCAGCTAAGAAAGTGAATAAATGGAAATTTTCCCCAGTTATACAATTACAAATATGCAACCAACAGCCTTTACCGAAGCCTTACAGGATGATGCTCATGGTGCCAGCAGCAAATAGTTGTGTCGAGAGCTCGAACCCACCTGTTTTTCCACCTCCTGCCGACGAACCAATGGACATCACCGTCGCTACCTCCCTAGCGTCAAATGTTACACGGCCGCCTTCTTCTTCAGAGGGCCACTGCAGATCCAAGTTACATATCTCTCCACCGAGGGCTGAGCATGGGGAAGAACCCGGATGGGGATAGCAGCCCCGACGGCGACTGCGGGAACCACAGCCCCGGCGAAGGCGGCGGCATGGGCCCAGGCCCCAGGATCCCTGTCCCCGGCAGCGGCGACAGCAAGGGGAAGTTGGGCGAGGGCTGCTGGTACCCCGGCGAGAGGAGCGGGTAGGGCGACCTGGGCGTGGGCGAGAGCAGGTTGAGGAACCCGGTGGGGGAAGGGAGGATCCCGGGCGACGGCACCGGCGGCGGCGGCGGCGGCGGGTACGGGTGCTGGTGCTGCGGAGGGCCCCGTCCGGCCGCGGCCGCGGCATGAGCGTGCGCGGCGGCGGCGGCGGCCGCGGCGGCGCCCGGGGGCGTGGCGCTGAAGAGGGAGTTCTCGAGGATGCGCATGTAGGCGGAGACCGGGGAGTCGGCCCAGGCCGGGCCCGGTGGCGGCATGGGCATGTGGTGCGGCGGCGGGGGGCGGTGGAAGGCGGGGTTGTGGGTAGGGTTGGGCATCTGGTGGTGGTGGTTGTGGACGGGAGGAGGGGGCCGCGCGACGGGCGTGGCGATCGGGGGCGGGCGGATCTTCTGCAGGCGCATGGAGGCGGGCTTGGGATGTTGGTGCTGCTGGTGCTGGTGCTGGAGAGGGGGCGGCGGGCGGTGCGCGTGGTGGGGAGGTGGAGGGGAGGGGGTGCCGGCGGTGAGCTGCTGGACCATGTCGCGGAAGTGGTTCTTGCTGATGTTGTAGACCTGCGGCTGCGGGTGCGGCGGGCGGGCGGGCTGGGCCTGCTGCTGCTGCTGCTGGGGAGGGGGCGGCGGCGGCGTGGCCTTGCGGATGTTCCGGCCGAGCTTGTTGACGCCGAGGTGCTGGTTGTGGCCGCCGCCGCCACCGCTGCTATTGCTGCTGGTGCTGCGGTCCATGGCGGCGGATCGGCGGTGGATTTGGCGTGGGCGGAGGAGCGGAGCGGGGGGAGGAGAGGAGAGGAGAGGAGGACGGGAGGCACACGCAATGGAATTCGTTACTAGCAAGTTGCAGCGTGGGTTTCTTTGACTTTGGTGGTGGCGCTCACCGCTCACAAGGCCGACACACACTGTCTTGTCTCGCCGCATGAGCATGACTCATCAGTGCGTCGCCTGTTTACTATAGAACGTGCTAATCTCTGCCCTGCACCAGTTAGCTACTGCCTGGAGAGGTCGGGAACGTCAGCTACTACTTGCAACCCATTCTCACCGAGACGGAAGATTTAGCTTAACCTTTCAACTGTAATCAAGAAGAATGATCATGACATCTCACAAACTCTACGCTCAGTCATTGACAAGATTTACCTGGCGTGAGCGTCTAAGCCTAATCATGGTAACCACATCGCCCCGCCACTCCACGAGTCCGACCTCGCCATGGATAAAAGCCCGGACGCTCTGGCTGCACCGAGTTTCAAAATTTACTTGTGGGGTTTTTTTTTTCTGTCATTGGCCGAGCTTGGTAGGCTAGATGGATTTTAGAAGTCAGCCCGTTTGAAAACGAACTTCGGACAACTTAAAGCATCTCCAGTCTCGTTCCTCAAACCATCTTCAAAAGGAATTTAGAGCACGTCGGTCAAAAAACCGTTTTCAGCCGCGTCCCCCGAAGTCTCTTTTTGTCTGGCGCGGTCCGATACGGTGTCCGGCATCCCGAGCCCGTCCCCGTCCCACAAGGGACGCTCCGGGCATGCTAGACACGACGAAAAGCGAAGCGGGCTCCCACCTGTCGGCGACTATTTCCATAAACCGTTGGTTCGCGCCTTTTTTTTCTTATCGCTCCTTCCCTCCCGCATGTAATATCCCAGGATTTGGGGTTACAAAAAAATAGATGAAACAGATGTATGCATTGCATTCATGCATAAAAAATCCGGGTGATTTTCGCGCTTTAAAGTAAAACAGTCACAGTAATTGAAGTTTCACTTGACCTTGGTGGAATTGAAGTAGCTCATCAAGTCCAGTGCTATAAACCTCAATGTGACTTTGCTAAAACCTTATTTTTTTGTAGAGATGATTTGATCTAAGGAATTAGATCAAATGGAATTAAAACCCACACAAGAACATATTAATCAAGGATCAACTACTTGGTCTTATTCAAGATCATAACATGGTATTCCTTGCCATAACTTATGAACATCCATTTAATTGGAAATCAAGTAACAATAATTGGAGAAATCATTCTTCACTTATCTTTTCTATGTCTTAAACCAATCCATGATCCTACCATGAACCTCATGATATTCATTTTACTTCATTTTTTGAAACATAACAAGGAGATCAACTCTAGAAGTATATATTCTTCTCTATTCCAAATTATTATACATCAAACCTAGAGAGGTGCGAGTTTTATATTATTTATTAGAGAAGCAATGCCAACTTTGAACTAAACCTTGAATATATATCCAATCATTCACACCATCATCTTTAAGGAGAACCCTAGGGTATTATCCAAGATTTGCTCTAGAAAGAGAACCCATTTATGTTAACCCTAGATATGATGATCACATCATTATCTTTGGAACATAATCTTGGGATAGTATTCAAGTCATTCCCAAGTAGGAGGATTCATACCAATCTTACTTTACCTATTTAAGAATAAAGGACAACCTTTGACCTAAAGGATTGGGAGATAAATCATTCCATCTTGGAGTGGTGAAATAACCAAATATCAAATGGAATACTATCATATCCATGAATTGTTAAAGTAAGAGGAAATATCAGGAGTACACCATAAACCCTAGAATAACTATTACTATGTGAGAGAGCTCAAGCTATGGTGTTACACTCAAGATAGTTGAGGCAACATTTGGATTTGAGGGAGAGAACTACCCATATATCTAGATGATTTAGTCATCCTTCATTGAGATGAACTCTAAGTATATATCTCAGGTATTCTCCTGGGATATAACTAATGATGTAACCATAGCCATGACCACACAATAAATTATAAAGGAGGTATTATAACCAAGTTGATCAAAATAATACTTGATCTTAGAAGTGAGAAACCCAATTCATGAGAGATACCTTAGGAAGCCAAAAACCTTGATCATTATAGATTGAGTAATGATCATAAACCCTAAGAAATTGAGGTAGAGATATTAAGAATAAGTTGATCATGATAATGCCATGATCATACCTTGGAGAATAGAAGAATAAGCCATAAGTTCAATCCTATATGATAAGTAGATATCATTCACCACATGAAATTATAGGGAGATCACTAGTAATCAACCCAGGCTTATATCTCAATCCTAACTTGTGAATCACTTGGTGATCATAAGTAGAGCTTGATGGCGTGTAACTCACACGTTCGTTGGGAACCCCAAGAGGAAGGTATGATGCGCACAGCAGCAAGTTTTCCCTCAGAAAGAAACCAAGGTTTATCGAACCAGGAGGAGCCAAGAAGCACGTTGAAGGTTGATGGCGGCGGGATGTAGTGCGGCGCAACACCAGGGATTCCGGCGCCAACGTGGAACCTGCACAACACAACCAAAGTACTTTGCCCCAACGAAACAGTGAGGTTGTCAATCTCACCGGCTTGCTGTAACAAAGGATTAATCGTATTGTGTGGAAGATGATTGTTTGCAGAAAACAGTAGAACAAGTATTGCAGTAGATTGTATTTCAGTAAAGAGAATTGGACCGGGGTCCACAGTTCACTAGAGGTGTCTCTCCCATAAGATAAACAGCATGTTGGGTGAACAAATTACAGTTGGGCAATTGACAAATAAAGAGGGCATGACCATGCACATACATATCATGATGAGTATAGTGAGATTTAATTGGGCATTACGACAAAGTACATAGACCGCCATCCAGCATGCATCTATGCCTAAAAAGTCCACCTTCAGGTTATCATCCGAACCCCCTCCAGTATTAAGTTGCAAAGCAACAGACAATTGCATTAAGTATGGTGCGTAATGTAATCAACAACTACATCCTTAGACATAGCATCAATGTTTTATCCCTAGTGGCAACAGCACAACACAACCTTAGAACTTTATGTCACTGTCCCAGGTGTCAATGCAGGCATGAACCCACTATCGAGCATAAATACTCCCTCTTGGAGTTACAAGCATCTACTTGGCCAGAGCATCTACTAGTAACGGAGAGCATGCAAGATCATAAACAACACATAGATATAACTTTGATAATCAACATAACAAGTATTCTCTATTCATCGGATCCCAACAAACGCAACATATAGAATTACAGATAGATGATCTTGATCATGTTAGGCAGCTCACAAGATCCGACAATGATAGCACAATGGGGAGAAGACAACCATCTAGCTACTGCTATGGACCCATAGTCCAGGGGTAGACTACTCACACATCACACCGGAGGCGACCATGGCGGCGTAGAGTCCTCCGGGAGATGATTCCCCTCTCCGGCAGGGTGCCGGAGGCGATCTCCTGGATCCCCCGAGATGGGATCGGCGTTGGCGGCGTCTCTGGAAGGTTTTCCGTATCGTGGCTCTCGGTACTGGGGGTTTCGTCACGGAGGCTTTAAGTAGGCGGAAGGGCAAGTCAGGAGGGGGCACGGGGGCCCCACACCATAGGCCGGCGTGGCCAAGGGGGGGCCGCGCCGCCCTAGGGTTTGGGCACCCCGTGGCCCCACTTCGTTTCGTCTTCGGACTTCTGGAAGCTTCGTGGCAAAATAGGCCCCTGGGCGTTGATTTCGTCCAATTCCGAGAATATTTCCTTACTAGGATTTCTGAAACCAAAAACAGCAGAACAAAGAATCGGCACTTCGGCATCTTGTTAATAGGTTAGTTCCAGAAAATGCACGAATATGACATAAAGTGTGCATAAAACATGTAGATAACATCAATAATGTGGCATGGAACATAAGAAATTATCGATACGTTATTGGAGAAAGGTCTAAGGAGAAAGCTCGCATTGGATTTCTCGCTATTGATTATTCTTCAACTTAGACATCCATACCGGGACAACATAGACAACAGATAATGGTGACTCCTCTTTTATGCATAAGCATGTAACAACAATTAATAATTTTCTCATTTGAGATTGAGGATATATGTCCAAAACTGAAACTTCCACCATGGATCATGGCTTTAGTTAGCGGCCCAATGTTCTTCTCTAACAATATGCATGCTTAACCATAAGGTGGTAGATCGCTCTTACTTCAGACAAGACGAACATGCATAGCAACTCACATGAAATTCAACAAAGAGTAGTTGATGGCGTCCCCAGTGAACATGGTTATCGCACAACAAGCAACTTATTAAGAGATAAAGTGCATAATTACATATTCAATACCACAATAGTTTTTAAGCTATTTGTCCCATGAGCTATATATTGCAAAGGTGAATGATGGAATTTTAAAGGTAGCACTCAAGCAATTTACTTTGGAATGGCGGAAAATACCATGTAGTAGGTAGGTATAGTGGACACAAATGGCATAGTGGTTGGCTCAAGTATTTTGGATGCATGAGAAGTATTCCCTCTCGATACAAGGTTTAGGCTAGCAAGGCTTATTTGAAACAAACACAAGGATGAACCGGTGCAGCAAAACTCACATAAAAGACATATTGAAAACATTATAAGACTCTACACCATCTTCCTTGTTGTTCAAACTCAATACTAGAAATTATCTAGACCTTAGAGAAACCAAATATGCAAACCAAATTTTAGCATGCTCTATGTATTTCTTCATTAATGGGTGCAAAGCATATGATGCAAGAGCTTAATCATGAGCACAACAATTGCCAAGTATCACATTACCCAAGATATTTATAGCAATTACTACATGTATCATTTTCCAATTCCAACCATATAACAATTTAACGAAGGAGAAACTTCGCCATGAATACTATGAGTAGAAACCAAGGACATACCTGTCCATATGCTACAGCGGAGCGTGTCTCTCTCCCATAAATTGAATGCTAGGATCCATTTTATTCAAACAAAACAAAAACAAAAACAAACCGACGCTCCAAGCAAAGCACATAAGATGTGATGGAATAAAAATATAGTTTCGGGGAGGAACCCGATAATGTTGTCGATGAAGAAGGGGATGCCTTGGGCATCCCCAAGCTTAGACGCTTGAGTCTTCTTAATATATGCAGGGGTGAACCACCGGGGCATCCCCAAGCTTAGAGCTTTCACTCTCCTTGATCATGTTGCATCATACTCCTCTCTTGATCCTTGAAAACTTCCTCCACACCAAACTTAGAACAACTCATTAGAGGGTTAGTGCACAATAAAAATTAACATATTCAGAGGTGACACAATCATTCTTAACACTTCTGGACATTGCATAATGCTACTGGACATTAGTGGATCAAAGAAATTCATCCAACATAGCAAAAGAGGCAATGCGAAATAAAAGGCAGAATCTGTCAAAACAGAACAGTTCGTATTGATGAATTTTAAAATGGCACCAGACTTGCTCAAATGAAAATGCTCAAATTGAATGAAAGTTGCGTACATATCTGAGGATCACTCACGTAAATTGGCATAATTTTCTGAGTTACCTACAGGGGAAAACAGCCCAGATTCGTGACAGCAAAGAAATCTGTTTCTGCGCAGTAATCCAAATCTAGTACTTACTTTTCTATCAACGGCTTAACTTGGCACAACAAAACACAAAACTAAGATAAGGAGAGGTTGCTACAATAGTAAACAACTTCCAAGACACAAAATAAAAACAAAGTACTGTAGGTAAAAACATGGGTTGTCTCCCATAAGCGCTTTTCTTTAACGCCTTTCAGCTAGGAGCAGAAAGTGTGTATCAAGTATTATCAAGAGACGAAGTGTCAACATCATAATTTGTTCTCATAATAGAATCAAAAGGTAACTTCATTCTCTTTCTAGGGAAGTGTTCCATACCTTTCTTGAGAGGAAATTGATATTTTATATTACCTTCCTTCATATCAATGATAGCACCAACAGTTCGAAGAAAAGGTCTTCCCAATATAATGGGACAAGATGCATTGCATTCAATATCCAAGACAACAAAATCAACGGGGACAAGGTTATTGTTAACGGTAATGCAAACATTATCAACTTTACCCAAAGGTTTCTTTGTAGAATGATCAGCAAGATTAACATCCAAATAACAATTTTTCAGCGGTGGCAAGTCAAGCATATCATAAATTTTCTTTGGCATAACAGAAATACTTGCACCAAGATCACATAAAGCATTACAATCAAAATCTTTAACCTTCATCTTAATGATGGGCTCCCAACCATCCTCTAGCTTTTTAGGAATAGAGGCTTCGCGCTCTAGTTTCTCTTCTCTAGCTTTTATGAGAGCATTTGTAATATGATGTGTGAAAGCCAAATTTATAGCACTAGCATTAGGACTTTTAGCAAGTTTTTGTAAGAACTTTATAACTTCAGAGATGTGGCAATCATCAAAATTCAAACCATTATTATCTAAAGCAATGGGATCATCATCCCCAATGTTGGAAAAAATTTCAGCAGCTTTATCACAGGCAATTTCAAATAGCTTTTAGCAGCTTTGTGCAGTTTCTCACGCTTTGCATTAGAAGTGGAAACATTGCTAACACCAATTCTTTTATTAGTATTAGTAGGAGGTGCAGCAACATGTGTAGCATTAGCATTACTAGTGGTGGTAATAGTCCAAACTTTAGCTACATTCTTCTCTTTAGCTAGTTTTTCATTTTCTTCTCTATCCCACCTAGCACGCAGTTCAGCCATTAATCTTATATTCTCATTAATTCTAACTTGGATGGCATTTGCTGTAGTAACAATTTTATTATGATGATTTTCATTAGGCAAAACTTTTGATTTCAAAAGATCAACATCAAAGAAGAAGACTATCGACTTTAGAAGCAAGTATATCAATTTTCCCAAGCTTTTCTTCAACAGATTTGTTAAAAGCAGTTTGTGTACTAATAAATTCTTTAAGCATGGCTTCAAGTCCAGGGGGTGAACTCCTATTATTGTTGTAAGAATTCCCATAAGAATTACCATAGCCGTTGCCATTATTATAAGGATATGGCCTATAGTTGTTACTAGAATTGTTCCGGTAAGCATTGTTGTTGAAATTATTATTTTTAATGAAGTTTACATCAACATGTTCTTCTTGTGCAACCAATGAAGCTAATGGAACATTATTAGGATCAATATTAGTCCTATCATTCACAAGCATAGACATAATAGCATCAATCTTATCACTCAAGGAAGAGGTTTCTTCGATTTAATTTACCTTCTTACCTTGTGGAGCTCTTTTCGTGTGCCATTCAGAGTAGTTGATCATCATATTATCAAGAAGCTTTGTTGCTTCACCAAGAGTGATGGACATAAAGGTACCTCCAGCAGCTGAATCCAATAAATTCCGTGAAGAAAAATTTAGTCCTGCATAGAAGGTTTGGATGATCATCCAAGTAGTCATCCATGGGTTGGGCAATTTTTAACCAGAGATTTCATTCTTTCCCAAGCTTGAGCAACATGTTCAGTATCTAATTGTTTAAAATTCATTATGCTACTCCTCAAAGATATAATTTTAGCAGGGGGATAATATCTACCAATAAAAGCATCCTTGCATTTAGTCCATGAATCAATACTATTCTTAGGCAGAGAAAGCAACCAATCTTTAGCTCTTCCTCTTAATGAGAAAGGGAACAATTTTAATTTTATAATGTCACCATCTACATCCTTATATTTTTGCATTTCACATAGTTCAACAAAATTATTAAGATGGGCAGCAGCATCATCGTAACTAACACTGCAAAAATTGCTCTCGCATAACAAGATTCAAGAAAGCAGGTTTAATTTCAAAGAATTCTCATTGTAGTAGCAGGTGGAGCAATAGGTGTGCATAAGAAATCATTATTATTTGTGGTTGTGAAGTCACACAACTTAGTATTTTCAGGGTTGGCCATTTTAGCAACAAGAATAAAGCAAACTAGATAAAGTAAATGCAAGTAACTAATTTTTTTGTGTTTTTGATATAGCAAACAAGATAACAAATAAAGTAAAACTAGCAACTAATTTTTTTGTATTTTGATTTAGTGCAGCAAACAAAGTAGTAAATAAAACTAAGCAAGACAAAAACAAAGTAAAGAGATTGAGAAGTGGAGACTCCCCTTGCAGCGTGTCTTGATCTCCCGGCAACGGCGCCTTTAAAAAAGAGCTTGATGGCGTGTAACTCACACGTTCGTTGGGAAGCCCAAGAGGAAGGTATGATGCGCACAGCAGCAAGTTTTCCCTTAGAAAGAAACCAAGGTTTATCGAACAAGGAGGAGCCAAGAAGCACGTTGAAGGTTGATGGCGGCGGGATGTAGTGCGGCGCAACACCAGGGATTCCGGCGCCAACGTGGAACCTGCACAACACAACCAAAGTACTTTGCCCCAACGAAACAAGGAGGTTGTCAATCTCACCGGCTTGCTGTAACAAAGGATTAACCGTATTGTGTGGAAGATGATTGTTTGCAGAAAAACAAGAGAACAAGTATTGCAAAGAGATTGTATTTCAAGAAAGAGAATTGGACCGGGGTCCACAGGTCACTAGAGGTGTCTCTCCCATAAGATAAACAGCATGTTGGGTGAACAAATTACAGTTGGGCAATTGACAAATAAAGAGGGCATGACCATGCACATACATATCATGATGATTATAGTGAGATTTAATTGGGCATTACGACAAAGTACATAGACCGCCATCCAGCATGCATCTATGCCTAAAAAGTCCACCTTCAAAGTTATCATCCGAACCCCCTCCGTATTAAGTTGCAAAGCAACAGACAATTGCATTAAGTATGGTGCGTAATGTAATCAACAACTACATCCTTAGACATAGCATCAATGTTTTATCCCTAGTGGCAACAGCACAACACAACCTTAGAACTTTCTCACATCGTCCTGTGTGTCAATGCAGCATGAACCCACTATCGAGCATAAATACTCCCTCTTGGAGTTACAAGCATCTACTTGGCCAGAGCATCTACTAGTAACGGAGAGCATGCAAGATCATAAACAACACATAGATATAACTTTGATAATCAACATAACAAGTATTCTCTATTCATCGGATCCCAACAAACGCAACATATAGAATTACAGATAGATGATCTTGATCATGTTAGGCAGCTCACAAGATCCGACAATGATAGCACAATGGGGAGAAGACAACCATCTAGCTACTGCTATGGACCCATAGTCCAGGGGTAGACTACTCACACATCACACCGGAGGCGACCATGGCGGCGTAGAGTCCTCCGGGAGATGATTCCCCTCTCCGGCAGGGTGCCGGAGGCGATCTCCTGGATCCCCCGAGATGGGATCGGCGTTGGCGGCGTCTCTGGAAGGTTTTCCGTATCGTGGCTCTCGGTACTGGGGGTTTCGTCACGGAGGCTTTAAGTAGGCGGAAGGGCAAGTCAGGAGGGGGCACGGGGGCCCCACACCATAGGCCGGCGCGACCAAGGGGGGGCCGCGCCGCCCTAGGGTTTGGGCACCCCGTGGCCCCACTTCGTTTCGTCTTCGGACTTCTGGAAGCTTCGTGGCAAAATAGGCCCCTGGGCGTTGATTTCGTCCAATTCCGAGAATATTTCCTTACTAGGATTTCTGAAACCAAAAACAGCAGAAACAAAGAATCGGCACTTCGGCATCTTGTTAATAGGTTAGTTCCAGAAAATGCACGAATATGACATAAAGTGTGCATAAAACATGTAGATAACATCAATAATGTGGCATGGAACATAAGAAATTATCGATACGTTGGAGACGTATCAGAATCCTACCACATCTACATTCCACTTATTCCTTAATTAAAGAACCTAAGAAAACCTTAGAGTTAAACTCCATACTTTATATGGTGAGAAACTATTCATCCTTATAACCAAAGTTAACCATAAAAGAACCATAGCTACCCTAGTTACTTCAATGATAGATTAAAGATAATAATAGAAAACCACTGGTATAAGATAGAACCAATTCTTAGATCCTTAGTAACTAGAGGAGCACATGAAATATTAAGTAAGTAACCACCTTATCGTGGAAAGTGGAGATTAAACCCTAGCCAATGCAATATGGTGTCATCTCATATCTATAACTAGAATTGCATCCTCATTAAAATTTTATACTTCAATTCATGAACATAAGAAAACATTGTGCTACATTTTATGATTAAAACCATATGTGTAGTGATCAACCATTTATCTTTGTAACCAAGATCAACCATGATGGAAACAATACCTACATAGATACATTCAAAGATAATGATAGTATTAACCTTCAAAAAAGGGGGTTATAATAGAAATTATAAAACCCTAATACATTGGTGCTCACATAAAATCATACGTAATTGACCAACTTCTCAAATATGAAGTCAAGTCCTAATAATAACTCCTAATTGCAATAAGGCTCACATATATTAAATGTTTGTTCAACAACAATGGAGTAATGCATTTATCCTTTTAATAGTCCTAATGAAATTCAAATATTCAAATACCTTCTATGTATCACATGATTTAGATTTGAATTAAAACAGAATTATAAAACAGAATTGAAAACAGAAAATAAAAATGGAAAAGAAAAAAGATAGAAGAGAGGGGCTTACCTGGCATATCAGAGCAACCCAGGAGGAGCCCAATTCGCAGCCTAGCAACCAAGCCCCGCAGCAGGCTGTGGTCCAGCCCAACACCAGAAACAGCCCAAGCATCATACCCCTTTGTCAAAAGATCTGGGAGGGGGTCGTCCTCATCCCCTTCCTCGTGCATGGAGGCCAGCGCGACGCCGTGGCCATCTTCACCTCGTCGCTGTCGATCTCTCCTCGTCCGATAGCATGACGAGGCGTGCCTCGAGCCCTATAAGAACCATGGACGAAAATCTAGCTCCGTTTCCCTCTCTCTCTGCTCCAAATTCATCCATACCGAAACCTACTCACCGGTCGATTCTCGTCGCCGACGTCTGGAGTCACCTCGAGCACCACCGTGAAGTCTTGGAGCTTCGTCTATCCTCCAGCAACCTCCTCGTCGACGCACGCTTGCCGGGAAGTCTCGAGGTCATCGAATCGCGACATCAATTCCTCACCGGTAACCACTAGTCGTCGTCGTTCACCGTCGATAGAGACCTCCCCGAGCCTCGATGACCATACCAACGCGCTCCTGGTGAGCTCGCGGTCCTCTCAGCACCCCCGCCTTCCTTAATTACGTCCTTCATCGTCGCCGCATAGTGCGTCTGCGAGTGCCGCTGCTTGATGTCTACGGGTGCTTCTATTCTTGTAGACAGTGTTGGGCCTCCAAGAGAAGAGGTTTGTAGAACAGCAGCAAGTTTCCCTTAAGTGGATCACCCAAGGTTTATTGAACTCAGGGAGGAAGAGGTCAAAGATATCCCTCTCATGCAACCCTGCAACCACAAAGCAAGAAGTCTCTTGTGTCCCCAACACACCTAATAGGTGCACTAGTTCGGCAAAGAGATAGTGAAATACAGGTGGTATGAATAAATATGAGCAGTAGCAACGGCACCAGAAAAGTGCTTTGTTGTCCAGGACTGGCGTGTAGTTGATGGTGGTAATATTGCGGACAATACAGATGCAGTAAAACAGTAAACAAGCAGCGATAGCAGTATTTAGGAACAAGGCCTATGGATCATACTTTCACTAGTGGACACTCTCAACATTGATCACATAACAGAATAAATAGATAGATGCTAGACTCTACACTCTCTTGTTGGATGATGAACACCACTAACTGTGTAGGATTACACGAACCCTCAATGCCGGAGTTAACAAGCTCCACAATATTCGATGTTCATATTTAAATAACCTTAGAGTGCATGACAGATCAACATAACCAAACCAAGTACTAACATAGCATGCACACTGTCACCTTCACGCTACGAAAGGAGGAATAGATCACATCAATACTATCATAGCAATAGTTAACTTCATAATCTACAAGAGATCACAATCATAGCCTACGCCAAGTACTACACGATGCACACACTGTCACCATTACACCGTGCAGGAGGAATAAACTACTTTAATAACATCACTAGAGTAGCACACAGATATATTGTGATACAAAACACATTGCAATCATAAAGAGATATAAATAAGCACTTCACTATGCCATTCATAACAGTGAATAAGTATTCTGTGAAATATAGCCTAAGAGACCCACACGGTGCACACACTGTCACCTTTACACACGTGGGACAAGGAGTCTCCGGAGATCACATAAGTAAAATTCACTTGACTAGCATAATGACATCTAGATTACAAGCATCATCATATGAATCTCAATCATGTAAGGCAGCTCATGAGATTATTGTATTGAAGTACATAGGGAGAGAGATGAACCACATAGCTACCGGTACAGCCCTTAGCCTCGATGGAGAACTACTCCCTCCTCATGGGAGACAGCAGCGGTGATGAAGATGGCGGTGGTGTCGATGGAGGAGCCTTCTGGGGGCACTTCCCCGTCCCGGCGGCGTGCCGGAACAGACACTCCTGTCCCCCAGATCTTGGCTTCGCGATGGCGGCGGCTCTGGAAGGTTTCTCGTACCGTGGCTTTTCCGTATCGAAGATTTAGGCCAGGGACCTTTAAATAGGCGAAGAGGCGGCGTCGGAGGGGGTACAGAGCCGCCACACAATAGGGGGGCGCGGCCCAGGCCCTGGCCGCGCCAACCCCATGTGTGGGACCCCTGTGGCCCCTCTCTGGCGGCTCTCGAGTGTTCTGGAAGCTTCATGCAATCCTAAGATGCTGGGCGTTGATTTCGTCCGATTCCGAGAATATTTCCTTACTAGGATTTCTGAAACCAAAAACAGCAGAAAACAAAGAATCGGCCCTTCGGCATCTCGTCAATAGGTTAGTTCCGGAAAACGCATAAATATGACATAAAGTATGCATAAAACATGTAGATATCATCAATAATGTGGCATGGAACATAAGAAATTATCGATACGTCGGAGACGTATCAGCATCCCCAAGCTTAGTTTCTGCTCGTCCCGAGCAGGTAAACGATAACAAAGATAATTTCTGGAGTGACATGCCATCATAACCTTGATCATACTATTTAAGCATTTGTAATGAATGCAGCGATCAAAACAATGGTGAATGACACGAGTAAACAATTGAATCATATAGCAAAGACTTTTCATGAATAATACCTTCAAGACAAGCATCAATAAGTCTTGCATAAGAGTTAACTCATAAAGCAATAAATTCAAAGTAAAGACATTGAAGCAACACAATGGAAGATTAAGTTTCTGCGGTTGCTTTCAACTTGTAACATGTATATCTCATGGATAGTTGTCAATGCAAAGCAATATAACAAGTGCAATAAGCAAGTATGTAAGAATCAATGCACAGTTAACACAAGTGTTTGCTTCTAGGATAGAAGGAAATAGGTAAACTGACTCAACATAAAAGTAGAAGAAAGGCCCTTCGCAGAGGGAAGCATTGATTGCTATATTTGTGCTAGAGTTTTGGTTTTGAAAACAATAAGAGAGCATAAAAGTAAAGTTTTGAGAGGTGTTTGTTGTTGTCAACGAATGGTAGTGGGCACTCTAACCCCCTTGCCAGACAAACCTTCAAAGAGCGGCTCCCATTTTATTTTATTTTTGTGTGGCACTCCTTCCAACCTTTCTTTCACAAACCATGGCCAACAATCTCATACCATGAAGGAGTGCCTTTTTATTTTAGTTTTATTATGATGACACTCCTCCCCACCTTTGCTTTCTCAAGCCATGGCTAACCGAATCCTTCGATTGCCGTCCAACAATCACATACCATGGAGGAGTGTCTATTTTTGTTAATTAATTTGGGACTGGGAATCCCATTGCCAGCTCTTTTTGCAAAATTATTGGATAAGCGGATGAAGCCACTAGTCCATTGGTGAAAGTTGCCCAACAAGATTGAAAGATAAACACCACATACTTCCTCATGAGCTATAAAACATTGACACAAATCAGAGGTGATAAATTTTTAATTGTTTAAAGGTAGCACTCAAGCAATTTACTTTGGAATGGCGGAGAAATACCATGTAGTAGGTAGGTATGGTGGACACAAATGGCATAGTGGTTGGCTCAAGGATTTGGATGCATGAGAAGTATTCCCTCTCGATACAAGGCTTAGGCTAGCAAGGTTATTTGAAACAAACACAAGTATGAAGCGGTGCAGCAAAACTTACATAAAAGACATATTGTAAACATTATAAGACTCTACACCGTCTTCCTTGTTGTTCAAACTCCTTACTAGAAATTATCTAGACCTTAGAGAGACCAATTATGCAAACCAAATTTTAGCAAGCTCTATGTATTTCTTCATTAATAGGTGCAAAGCATATGATGCAAGAGCTTAAACATGAGCACAACAATTTCCAAGTATCACATTATCCAAGACATTTTATCAATTACTACATGTAGCATTTCCCATTTCCAACCATACAACAATTAACGAAGCAGTTTCAACCTTCGCCATGAAAATTAAAAGCTAAGAACACATGTGTTCATATGAACCAGCGGAGCGTGTCTCTCTCCCACACAAGCATTTATTCAAACAAAAACAAAAAACAAAAGCAAACAGACGCTCCAAGTAAAGTACATAAGATGTGACCGAATAAAAATATAGTTTCAAGAGAAGGAACCTGATAATTTGTCGATGAAGAAGGGGATGCCTTGGGCATCCCCAAGCTTAGATGCTTGAGTCTTCTTGAAATATGCAGGGATGAACCACCGGGGCATCCCCAAGCTTAGACTTTTCACTCTTCTTGAGCATATTGTATCATCCTCCTCTCTCGACCCTTGAAAACTTCCTCCACACCTAACTCAAAACAACTTATTAGAGGGTTAGTGCATAATCAAAAACTCACATGTTCAGAGGTGACACAATCATTCTTAACACTTCTGGACATTTCTCAAAGCTACTGGAAGTCAATGGAACAAAGAAATCCATCCCACATAGCAAAAGAGGCAATGCGAAATAAAAGGCAGAATCTATCAAAACAGAACAGTCCGTAAAGACGAATTTTAAAGAGGCACCATACTTGCTCAAATGAAAATGCTCAAATTGAATGAAAGTTGCGTACATATCTGAGGATCACTCACGTAAATTGGCATGATTTTCTGAGTTACCTACAGAGAATTAGGCCCAAATTAGTGACAGCAAAGAAATCTGTTTCTGCGCAGTAATCCAAATCTAGTATGAACCTTACTATCAACGACTTTACTTGGCACAACAATGCAACAAAATAAGATAAGGAGAGGTTGCTACAGTAGTAACAACTTCCAAGACTCAAATATAAAACAAAGGTACTGTAGCAAAATAAACACATGGGTTATCTCCCAAGAAGTTCTTTCTTTATAGCCATTAAGATGGGCTTAGTAATTTTAATGATGCACTCGCAAGAAATAGTATTTGAAGCAAAAGAGAGCATCAAGAGGCAAGTTCAAAACAAATTTAAGCCTAACATGCTTCCTATGCATAGGAATCTTGTAAATAAACAAGTTCATGAAGAGTAAAGTGACAAGCATAGGAAGATAAACCAAGTGTAGCTTCAAAAATTTAAGCGCATAGAGAGGTGTTTTAGTAACATGAAAATTTCTACAACCATATTTTCCTCTCTCATAATAACTTTCAGTAGCATCATGAGCAAACTCAACAATATAACTATCACATAAAGCATTCTTATCATGAGTCTCATGCATAAAATTATTACTCTCCACATAAGCATAATCAATTTTATTAGTTGTAGTGGGAGCAAATTCAACAAAGTGGCTATCATTATTATTCTCATCATCAAATATAGGAGGCATATTGTAATCATAATCAAATTTATCCTCCATAGTAGGCGGCACCAAAAGACTACTATCATTATAATCATCATAAATAGGAGGCAAAGTATCATCAAAGTAAATTTCCTCCTCAATGCTTGGGGGACTAAAAAGAACATGCTCATCAAAACCAGCTTCCCCAAGCTTAGAATTTTCCATAGAATTAGCAACAATAGTGTTCAAAGCATCCATATTAATAACATTCCCATTAGCATGCATATAAAGTTCCATGGGTTTTTTAATTCTCTCTTCAAACACATCATGTCCTAATTCAAGATAAATTTCATAAAGATCTCTCATATTTTTGTTGTTTTCCATTATGCCTAACTAGTGTAAACAAGAAACAAAAAGATGCAATTGCAGGATCTAAAGGAAATAGCTTCGAGTACTCACCCAGAAAATAGCTTAGTAGCCGAGATCTGGAGTGTGAGTACCTTTTACCTTTCCTCCCCGGCAACGGCGCCAGAAAAGTGCTTCTGGCGTGTAGTTGACGAGGGAGGAAATGATGTAGCTTTCCTTCGTTCCCCGGCAACGGCGCCAGAAAAGTGCTTGATGTCTACGGGTGCTTCTATTCTTGTAGACAGTGTTGGGCCTCCAAGAGCAGAGGTTTGTAGAACAGCAGCAAGTTTCCCTTAAGTGGATCCCCCAAGGTTTATCGAACTCAGGGAGGAAGAGGTCAAAGATATCCCTCTCATGCAACCCTGCAACCACAAAGCAAGAAGTCTCTTGTGTCCCCAACACACCTAATAGGTGCACTAGTTCGGCGAAGAGATAGTGAAATACAGGTGGTATGAATAAATATGAGCAGTAGCAACGGCACCAGAAAAGTGCTTTGCTGTCCAGGACTGGCGTGTAGTTGATGGTGGTAATATTGCGGACAATACAGATGCAGTAAAACAGTAAACAAGCAGCGATAGCAGTATTTAGGAACAAGGCCTAGGGATCATACTTTCACTAGTGGACACTCTCAACATTGATCACATAACAGAATAAATAGATAGATGCTAGACTCTACACTCTCTTGTTGGATGATGAACACCACTAACTGTGTAGGATTACACGAACCCTCAATGCCGGAGTTAACAAGCTCCACAATATTCGATGTTCATATTTAAATAACCTTAGAGTGCATGACAGATCAACATAACCAAACCAAGTACTAACATAGCATGCACACTGTCACCTTCACGCTACGAAAGGAGGAATAGATCACATCAATACTATCATAGCAATAGTTAACTTCATAATCTACAAGAGATCACAATCATAGCCTACGCCAAGTACTACACGATGCACACACTGTCACCATTACACCGTGCAGGAGGAATAAACTACTTTAATAACATCACTAGAGTAGCACACAGATATATTGTGATACAAAACACATTGCAATCATAAAGAGATATAAATAAGCACTTCACTATGCCATTCATAACAGTGAATAAGTATTCTGTGAAATATAGCCTAAGAGACCCACACGGTGCACACACTGTCACCTTTACACACGTGGGACAAGGAGTCTCCGGAGATCACATAAGTAAAATTCACTTGACTAGCATAATGACATCTAGATTACAAGCATCATCATATGAATCTCAATCATGTAAGGCAGCTCATGAGATTATTGTATTGAAGTACATAGGGAGAGAGATGAACCACATAGCTACCGGTACAGCCCTTAGCCTCGATGGAGAACTACTCCCTCCTCATGGGAGACAACAGCGGTGATGAAGATGGCGGTGGTGTCGATGGAGGAGCCTTCCGGGGGCACTTCCCCGTCCCGGTGGCGTGCCGGAACAGAGACTCCTGTCCCCCAGATCTTGGCTTCGCGATGGCGGCGGCTCTGGAAGGTTTCTCGTACCGTGGCTTTTCCGTATCGAAGATTTAGGTCAGGGACCTTTAAATAGGCGAAGAGGCGGCGTCGGAGGGAGTACAGAGCCGCCACACAATAGGGGGTGCGGCCCAGGCCCTGGCCGCGCCAGCCCCATGTGTGGGCCCCCTGTGGCCCCTCTCTGGCAGCTCTCGGGTGTTCTGGAAGCTTCATGCAATCCTAAGATGCTGTGCGTTGATTTCGTCCGATTCCGAGAATATTTCCTTACTAGGATTTCTGAAACCAAAAACAGCAGAAAACAGCAACTGGCCCTTCGGCATCTCGTTAATAGGTTAGTTCCGGAAAACGCATAAATATGACATAAAGTATGCATAAAACATGTAGATATCATCAATAATGTGGCATGGAACATAAGAAATTATCGATACGTCGGAGACGTATCACTGCTCAACCTCGTCGGCGGGCACGCTCCGGTGACCAAACCGGAGCGGCGCCACCACTAGCGTGTTCACCACATCACCCGAATCGAACGCGAGTAGTCTCCCGTTCTCACGCGCCTGAAATCGCCAGCGTAGTCCTCGTCTGGCCGCCGGCCTGCCACTCCCGTGTCACCTCGTCAATTTTGACTTCGGTCAAAGGAGACGTGGCGGGTGACGTGGCCTAGGCCCACCAGTCATTGACTGCAGGGTAGACTTAACCGGGTAACTCTAGTATTTACTTTATAAATTTAAAAGTAGAAAATTGATGTAACTTAGAAAGAATATAGAAAATTCAATTTAGCTTAGAAAAATACAAATGAGATATTAAAATGCTCATAAAAATAAAATCTATCCAAGAAAAATATAAAATGAATTTTTTATTTTAAATAAAAATTTAATTGTTTAACACTATTTAATTAAGCCTTTCTTTTAATTCAAAATTCAATTAAATTTCAATAATTAATAAAAGTTACTAAAATAAATAAAACCAGTAAGAAAATAAAGAAAACATCAAACTAACTTTCTTTATATGTTATCTTGTTAAATCCTTATTATTAGAATTTAAAACCCTAATTAATAATTGTCTTAATTATTAATTCTTTAAAAATAAGAAACTGACAAATCCAATATTATTTTTATTTCAAAGTTATTAATAACTTCAACTTTATAATGAAGTTATAAACCTAAGAACTATATGGTAATTAGGAACCCTAATTCCTTATTAAATAAAATCACAACCTCACTGTTTCATGTGAAACCCTAAAACCCTAATTTCATTTAGAACCCTAGCTCTATTATCACATGAGAACCCTAATTTACTTCTAAACCTAACCCTAGGTTAGAACATATGATCATGACACTTACTTTGCATTCATAGATCCATAGTAGCAACCAAATACTTGTCATGTCTTCATAAAATAATAGAGACCTATCACTAATAAAATGGTATTCCTTGTGTTCATCCTAACAAAATTTAGATGATCAATTAGGATCAAACCTAGTCCCTATCACCAAGGATCTCATCCTTAATTAACCTTAATTAGCATCACACCATTGTGATGAACTCCAATAGCATATATGCCCAATATTTATCATTACATAACCATAGTCCACTAAACCCTACAAGTACTTCATAATTATGAACCATCCTATTTAGGAACCAATTATTCATTACTTAGTAGATCCAATAGCAAACCCTAGTACATATAAACCCTAATTGCAATACTTCTTATTACTTAAGAAGTATGTTCTTCAAAAGTTATCCTTTTGAAGTAAATAGGAAGTAGCCATCAAACCTGCTTAATAGGACCTATAAACCATAACTATCTATCACCAATAAGATATACCACCTTGATAGCAACTATTGGTAATTAAGATGTTTAGGCTTAATTAAACCATACAAGCCCTAGTAGCTGATGAATCCAACATTGTTGGGATCCATCTCATTCTTACTCCAGAAACTAGTTTGGAATCATCTTAAACCATAGAACTCCACAACCATAATTATCATACTTGTTCTTCATTAAAGAACATGTTCTTAAAAAGTTATTCTTTTGAAGGATATAACAATCAATCATTAACCATGCCATATAGTACTAAAACTGAAAACTGTTTTTTACATATTAACATTATGCCAATTATCATTCCTTGTGTGCTCAATTAATTACTATGCTTTATTATGTAACTTGTACATGATACCAAGTAATCAAACCTTAATAAGAACCTTGTTTGTGAATCATCTCTAAAAGTGCAACACACTTTGAACTAATCATTACAACTCACTAATCCTAAATCATCGGGGTTAGGTCACGCTTAGAGCGATTGCATCTCATCCTTATGCACTGTTGCATCCTTGCCAATCTTTTAAACATCGTCCTTACCGGGCGATGATGCTATTTTAGAATTTGGAGTTATTGCGTAAAGAAGACCTTGACTGCATAATCTTGCAGTCAAGAAAGGCAAGTTCATCGCTTGCTCATGTCATTTGAGTATTTTTACCAAATTACTTGCAAAGTACTATACTTATCACTCTTGCATAAAAAGCAAAAGTACTATTTTCATAACTATGAATATGACTATGTGGTGGGAAATGGAACGATGGTACGCGTTGATATGGTGGAGGTTCCATTGCAAGGGTTTATATCCATCTAGGATTAAACAACAAATGTCGTCCAGTAATTCTTGTGCTGTAATACCCGTGTTAACTATAAGATCTGGAGTGGTACGGAGTAGTCAATTGTGATTCCTTCTCTCGTTCATCAATGGATGCGCTTACCGTAGACACTTGATCTTGAGGGACAAGTGGTGGGGTGGGGATCCCATTCTAATTCCCCACGGTAATGCGGTCTATGATGGGTTGCATCTACCGGCGAAGGAGTTTATGGTAGTTAGCCCTGAATTGTTGTCGTGGTCGGGGGCCGTCCTTAATTGGTATAAGAGCACCGGGGAGGACCCAGGGTCGGAGATTGCAACAAAGGGTGGGTGTTCGAGGTAGCGGAGGAGCATGATTGGCTAGACCTTATACCGGGCCTCACACCAAAGGAAGTGTGGACAGGTCGCCCCCAGTTGGCACCAAGGTTAAGATCTCTTATGGGTAAAGTAACACACCTCTGCAGAGTGTAATGAATCGTGGCATGTCACTCCCTGTTCCGGGTTATGGAACTGTGAACGCTGCCGGAAAGGAACTCCATGAAGTTATAGTAAATCGGTGAAGGCTGACAGACATAGTTCTTCTGAATAAAAGCAATCTTTTGAAGAAATGGTTATGAAAACCTTTATTGGTATTAGAATTTCTGGTCTAATGATGTAGCTAGTGCATTAAACACCTCTTTCCTATAATGAACTTGTTGAGTACGCTCGTACTCATCCCACTCTTAAATCCCCTGCTTAGATATGGAGGCATCTGATACGCGTACAGCACGCGTTCGTTGGGAACCCCAAGAGGAAGGTGTGATGCGTACAGTGGCAAGTTTTCCCTCAGTAAGAAACCAAGGTTTATCGAACCAGTAGGAGCCAAGAAGCACGTTGAAGGTTGATGGCGGCGAGATGTAGTGCGGCGCAACACCAGGGATTCCGGCGCCAACGTGGAACCTGCACAACACAACCAAAGTACTTTGCCCCAACGAAACAGCGAGGTTGTCAATCTCACCGGCTTGCTGTAACAAAGGATTAGATGTATAGTGTGGATGATGATTGTTTGCGTAAAACAAGAGAACAAGTATTGCAGTAGATTGTATTCGATGTAAAAGAATGGACCGGGGTCCACAGTTCACTAGAGGTGTCTCTCCCATAAGATAAATAGCATGTTGGGTGAACAAATTACAGTTGGGCAATTGACAAATAAAGAGGGCATGACCATGCACATACATGATATGATGAGTATAGTGAGATTTAATTGGGCATTACGACAAAGTACATAGACCGCTATCCAGCATGCATCTATGCCTAAAAAGTCCACCTTCAGGTTATCATCCGAACCCCTTCCAGTATTAAGTTGCAAACAACAGACAATTGCATTAAGTATGGTGCGTAATGTAATCAATAACTACATCCTCGGACATAGCATCAATGTTTTATCCCTAGTGGCAACAGCACATCCACAACCTTAGAACTTTCTGTCACTATCCCAGATTTAATGGAGGCATGAACCCACTATCGAGCATAAATACTCCCTCTTGGAGTTACTAGCAAAAACTTGGCCAGAGCCTCTATGTCGTCGTGGCGAACGAGCAGATGACATGGGATGGCTTAAGTTGGGGCCGAATGGGCGCTAGAGGATTCGGGGGAGGGTTTGCGATTAGATGGGATGAACTTCCGGATGCTTTCCTCAAGAACACAACCAAAGGCAGGTATGCAAGAAGAAAGACAAGAGGAAGAACTCTGCTCTAGGTCGCCTGCTTCATTGATCTCAACATGGTTACATGTTTCTGGGCGTACATGAGCGTCTAGGGACCGACCATCCCGAAAACGGGTGTGCCCCCTCTCCTTATATAGGGGAGAGGGTGGCTTACAGAGCAAGAAACCCTAATGGCATCTTTGACTGGACAAACTACTTTACAAAGCTACTTTAATCATGGATGACGCCGGGGTCTTCTTTAATCAGGGATGCTGACGTCCTCCGGCTTCTTTCAGCGTCACCCCTCTCTTTGGCGCCAGGGCTCCGATTAAAGTCACTTTGCTTAGCTCATCCTTGTCTTCTAGCTCTAAAGAGAATCTTTGACCAGTCTTGCCGACATGCCCTTCCTTCCGGTAGTCCGGTATCTTCTTTATCCGGTTCCGGTATACCCCTCTTGGGGATACCGGCTTAGCTTTACTTGGCCAAACTCTTATCTTCGTGTTCCGGTACAAACATTAAACCGGTATCTCGATGGCCCAAACCATCCGGTTTGGCATGCCTTTGGCATACCGGGGGTCATCCCCCCAACATTAGTCCCCGAAGCTGGTATAGTCTGGTGGATTCTATCCAACAGACCATGCCAGGTTCTCTTGTTTTTAGGATACCGGTTTAATATTTCCGATGGTTAGCTTAAATCCGGCATCTTTGCCCGGACTCACTCTTTCTTTCTCTGCAGAGTATTCTCCGGTATGTTTTTCTCTGGTATCTTAGCCATTAACTCTCTCCTCGGCGAAGTCGAGAATTTCGTGGGCCCCGCGCCTGTCAGTGACATGCGCACTGTGACTGACGCGCCAGTGTCAGGGGTCACTTCCCTTCGACTTCCGCGCGCGCATTAATTGCTCCACAGCGGATCCCAGCGGCCACTCTGGATCCGTGTGCACCTCCGTGTGGCTTTCCCTTTCCACGCGTGTATTCTCATGCCACGTGGCGGCCTGTGGAACGAACCGTCGCGGCCCGCGGAGCGAACCGCTGCGGCCCGACGGTTTTCGGCCCACCTTCTCTCTTCCTTTATAAGGCAGAACCGCCCCCTCTTCTTCCTCTTCTCGCATTCTCCGCTCTTCGCGCACAGTGCCTCTTGCTCTCTGCGCCTCCGCCGTTCTCCGTCCGCCGTTCTTCGCTCAGGCCCCGCCGTCCAGTGAACTTGCTCCGCTTCTTCGCCGGACTTCACCGCGCGGAGATTCTTCGCAGCGTTCCTCTAGCGACCGCTGCATTCACGCTTCCTCGCGCTCTTCTCTGCTCCGCCGTCGACGGAACTCCTCGGCGACCGCAGGCCCACTACTTCACCAACGAACCTCTTCTGCAGCGACTGCACCGCCTCAGGTTAGGTCTAATCTGAGTTTGCTTCCCCTTTGCTCGTTTTCTAGATGTTGGGTCGATAGTGTTTTTATTTCCCCTTTTTCTTTTGCTTTTTCTCTTACTCGTAGATCTTCGCGCGGGGGCAAATTGTGGGATTCCTGTTTTTCTGCATCTATCCTTATGTCTAGCGAGGAGTCATCTTCCGCTTCATCTTCCTCTGCCTATTCCTCCGGTAGCCGGCATAGCCAATCCTCTGATAGATCAACTGCCGATCCTGTTCCGATGGATACCGACTCCGGTAGCCACCAAGAATCTGGTAGCTCTAGCCAAGCTTCCGGTGTAGATCCTTCCGGTGTGACACGTGGAGCCTGGATGGGCTCAAACGTCACCCAGTATGAGATTGATTGGCTTTACCGGTCCCGAAGGATTCTGGAGGGAGTAACCTGCCGGCTTCCTGGCGACGAGATTGAACCGGTGCTTGAGCCCGGTGAACACGTCGTTTTTCTTGCTCACTTTGAGCGCGGCTTTGGCCTTCCTGTCTCTGAGTTCTTCCGGAAGTTCTTAGATTTTTACGAACTTCAACCTCACCATCTCCCCGGCAACGCCGTTTTTTACCTTTCTTGCTTTGCCACCTTCATGGAGGCTTATATCGGCATTCGTCCCATTCGCGAGACGTTTGCCCGCTTCTTTGCTCTACGGATCAATTCCGTTCAGGGCAAGGAAATCCCTAAGCCCAAACCTCCCGTTCAATGCGGGTCTTGCATCATCGGCTCCCGCCAAGGGAGCCCTTTCTTCAAATTTTCCGGTCTCGAGTCATGCCGGCTATGGCAAGGGACCTTCTTCTATGTGAAGAACAACGGCGCTGCAAATCTCATCGATCTGCCGCCTTTTAATCCGGCGCTGCCCAGCAGAGCCAACTGGAGCTACAACCCGAAGTCGGATCATATCGAAACCAACCGGGTGGTACGTTTTATGGCGAACCTGGTGAAGGAGACTAACATCTGCTCCGATGATATTATCCGCACCTTCATCTCGCGCCGGGTGCTTCCTCTCAAGCGTCGGCAGCACAAGATGAGCGAGATGTATGGTCCTGGTGATCCCACCAAGATTACCGGCCTTCCTCTCAGCAAGAAGGACGTCGTCCGCAAGGCTAGGCAGATCTGCCAGACTGCCATGCCGGATGATTGGGAATGGGGCCTCCTGCCTCTCAGTACTACTAACCCTCCGACCCAAGAAGTAAGAGATTACGCAACTCGGGTCGGCTTACCGGTAACTTTTTGCTATTATTAACCTTCTTTTTACTTGTTTCAGGCCAAGGACCTCTTCCCCACTATTCACGCAGAGCGACGAGGCCCCTGCGTGAAGCGTGCGCTAGATTCTGTTCACCCGGATCCTTTCATCCGTTGGCAGGACCTGAAGATGGGCAAGACCAAAGCTTCGCGCCTCGGCCCGTCCGTGCCGGAACCAACCGGTTCCTCGGACGACCTGACCTTGCTCGAGTACTTTTCTTTTTCGATTTCTTATACTTTTTTCATTATTGCTCCTTAGTAGATGTTCTCTTAGCTATCTCGAACCTGCAGATCCACGAGCACGCGCCGCCCCTGCGAGCCAAGGCCGGTCACGAGTTCGTGGACAAGCTCATGGCCCAGGGCCAGAAGAACAAGGTGCCGGCATCTGACGCCGGTTCCAGCCAGGCCCCTCCCCCGAAGCGCTTCCGGACGGAGCCTTTGGGGCAGAAGGAAGTAGGTGTGAGGCGCTACAAGCGCAAGCAAATGCCGACCTCCTCTGGGTAAGCTTCCGTTTTCTTGCCTGTTTCTTTTTACCAAGTTCTTTTGCCGGTTGCTTTTTTCCAACTCTTTTTCTTTTTCTTTTACTCAGCCCTGCGCTCAAGCTTGGCCCAAGGCCTGAGGGCTCTGAGGGTACCACAAGGACCTCAACCCCTCCTCCTCACTCAAGCCCGGCACCATCTGGTGCTGGCAACATCTCTGCCTCCCCTCTGGGGGGCACTTCAAGTTCGGGGCGCGCGGCCCCTACACCGCCAGAACACCGCGCGGAGGAGGACTTTGTCTCCCCTCCAGAAAATCAAGACACCGGCGCCAGCAACATCGGCGCCGAGGAAGAAGCTGCCGGGCGGGCGGAACCTCTGGTTCCTCTCGTCCTTGAAAAGAAGAAGAAGACTTCCGTGCCGGAAAGCTCCTACTTGGGTGATGCGCCCAGCGCTCCCCCTTCTCCAAAAACTGCTCCGACGCCACCGCCGGAAGCTCCTCGCACCGAACCATCCGGCACCACTCCAACTCCGCCGCCGCCCAAGACCTCAAAGCTCATCAAGGGAAAGGCGACGGCCTCCAGCGCCCCCTCCGGCGGTCCGCAGCCCTTGGTGCTGCACGTTTCCCGCGCCACCAGCGCTGCCAGCGAAAAGGCCATCGGCCTACTTGGCCGGATCACTGAATTCCAGCGCGAAGGCCAGGAGCTGGGGCATCTGCTGCCCTACGCTCAGAAGTGGAACGCCGCGGACATGTCCCCGGCGACCCGCGATATGGGCAAGGACAGGCTGCCGGCGCCTGACCCTGTTGGAGACCGGTCCTCCGAAGAGCACTTCATGCGGCTTCGTCGAGCCGTCAAGGAGCTAGATAGCGCGTGGTATGACGCCACGAACAACTTGATGGTAAGTTCCACCAACTCTCTTCAACTTTTACCGGTTTCCCTGCTTCCGGATCTTTTCTATCTTTTCTTTAATTTCATGCCGGTTTCTCTCTTTTTTGCTAAATCCTGTCTATCTTCCCAGTCCCCGAGTTTTGTGTTGAGAGCGTAGCTCTTAGCACGAAACTTAACTTAAAAACGCGCGAAACCGGCATAGCCAGTCCCCGAGTTTCGGGTTAAGATCTTTGTTCTTAGCGCAAAACTTATCTTAGAAACGCGCTAAACCGGCATAGCCAGCCCCCGAGTTTCGGGTTAAGAACTTTGTTCCTAGCGCGAAACTAAGCTAGAAGCGCGCGAAACCGGCATAGCCAGTCCCCGAGTTTCGGGTTAAGATTTTTGCACTTAGCGCGAAACTTAGCTAACATCTTTTTCTTGAACAGACCACGGCTGGCGCTCGGAAGGTCCTCTTTGAGGAGCTTCTCTGGGAGCACCGGGATCTTGCTGAGGCACACGACAAGTGCCAAGGTAAACTTCTGTACCTCCGGCATCTTCTTACCGGTACCTTTTCTTTCTCTGAGTACTTACGATTTTCTGTTTCAACAGCTATCCCGGAAGCTTCTATTGAGGCCCTCAAGACGCAGTTCGCCACCGCCCAAAGTACAACTTCCTGTTTTCTGGTTGGTTTGCTCCTTCTTCATTTTACCGGTGCAACTTTTACTAATATTTTCTTTCCGGGTTCCAGAGGAAAAGGACCAGCTCATCCGGCAGCACCAGGAGGAGCTGAGCGCCCAGAGAACCAGCTACC
Source organism: Lolium perenne (assembly GCF_019359855.2). Lineage (NCBI taxonomy): Eukaryota > Viridiplantae > Streptophyta > Magnoliopsida > Poales > Poaceae > Lolium > Lolium perenne. The sequence goes on from NC_067244.2 coordinate 171,455,653, forward strand.
AGGATCTCAAGGGTCAGCTCATCCAGCTTGGTCTTGACCATGCCAAGGCGCTGAAGGCTGCCGAAGCTGATGCAGCGACCAAGCTGCACGAAGCGCTGGAGGATGCCGGCAACTCCAATGCGGTGTTGCGGGCTGAGCTGGAGGAGCTTGCCAAGGCGCGGAAAGTTGTTGAGGACAAGGCTGCACGGCTGGAGGCGGAGCGGAAGGAGTATGACCGGCTAGTCATGCAAACTGATGCACATGCCTTCCGTAAGTTTCTTCCTTTTTCCTTTTCCGGTTTCTGCCTATAAGCTTGTTTCTTCCGGTTGCATTTTCTTAGCTTCTTTCCTTCTTTGGGTGGGTCTCTTCCCGGACTCTCAGGCGTTTGCCATGAAGAGGGTTGAAGAGCATCGTGTTGCCCAGGCCCATGAGAATCTTGGTGCACCATGGGACCCCTATGACCATCTGGTTGCGCTGAATGCGCGGGTCTCCCATATGCGCGCCATTGATCGGAATCTTTCCGACATTCCTGATGTAGCTACCCAGCTCTTCAGGACTCTCTGGCCTGGAGAAGTGGTGCCAGACACCTTCTCCCTCATCAGCGACCGCCTCAAGGGTGCCGGCAGAAGGATCCGGGAATGGCAGTGCTCTGCTGCCCGCGCTGGGGCAGACTCTGCGCTCCGCGTCGCCTGCTCCTGGTATCCGGAGCTGGACCTGGACGCCCTCACCGGAGTGGCCGAAACCGATCTGGATCCGGTGCTCACCGCTAAGCGGCAGGATCGTGCATACCACATCGTGGAGTACGCCGACGTGCGCACCTTCATCCCTCCCCCTCCAGACGTCAAGGACTATCTCAGCGACGAGGAGGAAGGTGAAGCTGATGAGGAGGCTGGAGCTGATGACGAGCCTCCAGAGGGTCCTGGTGCTGGCGACGCTCCCCCTGAAGCCCCTACTGCTTGAGCCTCTGCCGTTATCTGTTTACTTATGAAATGCTTGTTGGTCCTGCTTGACTTGAAACACTGTTTGTTAAATTCTACCCCGGTATGCCGGGGTTCGTGATGTAAAACTCTAAGTTCCCTTTTGGTTGTGGCACAACAGTCTTATGCCGGTATGTTATACCGGTAGTTAATTATCTTATGTTTGCCTTAGCACATTTGCTTATCGTTTTGATTTTATCCTGCACTGCAAAGATTTCAAAATTGTTTCCGCATCCAATTCGATGCACACTTGGCTCTTTTACCTTGGCTCTGCCTGCCTTCTCTGGGCGTTCTTTGGCGTATGAGCACAAGGTTCTTTTACCAAACAAGCATTTTCTTGAACTTAGAAATAACTTCGAAATTTTGCAAAAAACCGGCTTAACCGGGGTTAGTTAAACTTTTCCGGATTGCTTGTTCCCACTCTCTCTTTTCGCAGTTCGCGTGTTTAATTGCTACCGGTTTATCTTGCTCGCCATGAAGCCGGTTTGCGGACAGCAGCAGAGTCGAAGACTCCGGTAGGTTTAGCACGCTACTAAATCGGAAAGAAAAAATGTTCACTGAGCAACCGGTGAACTGAAAAAATAAACATATTGCATGCAACTTTAGGGGTAGTCCCCGAGATTCATTCGAGGTTCCGACATCTTTTATTCATAGCATATAAGGTACAAAAAGGAACTTCTTACTCCACAACTTCAAGAGTAGAAAGGACGCAACAGAGCTACGTTCCATGGACGCTTGCTCTCCTCTCCGGACCTATCCGCCTTTCCTTTTTTCCACTCCTGTGCATCGATCAAGTAATAAGCATCATTGTGGAGAGCCTTGCTCACCACGAAGGGACCTTCCCATGGGGGTGAAAGCTTATGCCGGCCTTGAGTGCGCTGCACCAGGCGTAGCACCAGATCTCCTTCCCGGAATACTCTCGGGTTAACCTTCCGGCTATGATAGCGTCTGAGGTTTTGCTGGTAAATGGCTGTTCTTGCCAATGCCAACTCTCTTGCTTCTTCTAGCAAGTCCACATCATTTTCTCTGGCCTCTTTGACCTCTTGCTCGGTATAGAGTTGTACCCTTGGTGAGTCATGGATGATGTCGGTTGGTATAACCGCTTCTGCTCCGTATACCATGAAGAATGGAGTGTATCCGGTGGACCGGTTTGGAGTTGTTCTTATGCTCCACAACACTGATGGTAGCTCATCAAGCCAACACCCTGGTGACTTTTCCACTGCTTCAATAAGCCTTGGTTTCATATCGGAAAGTATCAATGCGTTTGTCCTTTCCACTTGGCCATTGCCTTGTGGGTGTGCTACCGAGCACAAATCCAACCGGATGTTGTTATCCTCGCAAAATCTCTTGAACTCACCTTGAGCAAAATTGGTTCCATTGTCTGTGATGATGCTATGCGGGTAGCCATACCGCAAGATGACATCTTTTAAAAACTTCACCGCTGTGCGCCCATCACATTTTGCGATAGGTTTCACTTCTAGCCACTTGGTGAATTTATCCACCATGACCAAAATGTGAGTCATGCTGCTCCTTGCAGTCTTGAACGGCCAACCATATCAAGGCACCAAACAGCGAATGGCCATGTTAGCAGTATGGTTTTTAAACCGGACGCTGGGGTATGATTTTGCTTGGCGTACCTCTGGCACCCATTGCATTTTCTTACCAAATCCTCAGCGTTCTCCAAAGCAGTGGGCCAATAGAACCCATGCCGGAACACTTTTGCTACCAGCGCCCTTGATGAAGCGTGATGCCCACATTCCCCTTGGTGAATCTCCTCGAGCATTTCTTTTCCTTCTTCCCGTTCCACACACCTTTGAAGGACACCGGTTACACTTCTCTTGTACACCTCGCCATTGATGAATATGTATGCTTTGGACCTTCTCTGGATTCTTCTGGATTCATTTTCGTCATACGGCAAGGTGCCGTTGATCAGGAATTCCTTAATAGGTTTAACCCATGACGGTGTCTCTCGAACCAGAAACACCGGTGCGTCTATCTCCATGTTATCCACCAGCATTGTCTCTTCCGGTATAGCTGCAGCAGTCCTCGAGTTTGTCGGTGCAGTCCCCGAGTTTACCGGAGTAGTTCCCGATTTTACCGGTGCAGTCCCCGGGTTCCCTTCATCGATGTCCATGGGTACTATGTGTGACTCCGGTACGAAAATTGATTCCGACTCCGGGCTTGGTTTGATCGATGGTACCCTTAAGTGTTCCAAGGCTATTCCGGGAGGAATCTCTTGCCTAGATGAGCCCAGTTTGGACAAAGCATCCGCGGCTTCATTTTCCGCTCGCGGTACATGGTGAAACTCACAGCCCTCAAAGAAGCCGGCAATCTTTTGCACGTGAAACCGGTACGAGGCCATGTTTGCATCTTTTGCGTCCCAATCTCCGGAACTCTGTTGTACCACGAGATCTGAATCCCCATAGCAAATGATCCGATGCACACCGATTTATTTTGCTACTTTAAGCCCATGAATCAGAGCCTCGTACTCATTGACATTGTTTGATGCCCTGAAATGCACTTGCAAAACATACCATAGATGATCTCCCTTAGGTGAGGTAAGCACCACGCCGGCACCCAGACCTTCTTTAAGTTTGGATCCGTCAAAGTGCATCTTCCAGTACTCTATTCTTTGATCCGGCGGCTTGTATTGCATCTCCGCCCAATCAACAAGGAAATCAGCCAAAGCTTGCAATTTTATGGCATCTCTTCTTTCATACACCGGCACATACGGTGATATCTGAATTGCCCACTTTGCAATCCTTCCGCTAGCATCCTTGTTGCATATGATATCGGAAATGGGTGCCTCGCTCACCACTTTCATGGGGTGTTCTTCAAAGTAATGCTTAAGCTTTGTGGCGGCCATGTACACGCCATAAGTCATCTTTTGGAAGTGAGGGTAGTTTTGTTTTGAGAGGGAGAGCACCTCGCTCAGGTAGTATACCGGCCTCTGGACGGTTTTTCTTCCTCTTCTCTTTCAACCACAACTACTACACTCACAACCCGGTTTGTTGCTGCTATATACAACAGCATAGGCTCTCTTTCTAGAGGTGAAGCCAGTATAGGCGTTGTAGCCAACATTGTTTTTAGCTCTTTAAACGCTGCGTCTGCCTGGGGGGTCCAGACGAACGTATTAGATTTTTTCATGAGAGCATAGAGTGGCAGAGCTTTTTCTCCCAACCTGCTTATGAACCGGCTTAGCGATGCCAAACTTCCGGTAAACTTTTGCACGTCTTTGAGATCGCGCGGTATAGTCATTCTTTCAATTGCCCGGATTTTTACCGGATTGACCTCAATGCCCCGGCTTGATACGAGAAAGCCAAGCAACTTACCGGCAGGGACACCAAAGGTACATTTTGCCGAATTAAGCTTCATCCGGAATCTTCTCAAGTTATCAAATGTTTGCCGGAGGTCGTCGATTAAGGTTTCTTTTACCTTGGTTTTTACCACGACATCGTCCACATAGACTTGCACGTTTTTTCCGATTTGATCAAACAAGCATTTTTGCATACAGCGCTGGTACGTCGCACCAGCGTTGCGCAAACCAAAAGGCATAGTGACATAGCAATAAGCCCCGTGCGGGGTAATGAACGCAGTTTTTATTTGATCTTCCTTTTTCAAGGGGATTTGGTGGAAACCGGAATAAGCATCCAAGAAAGACAACAGCTCACATCCTGCAGTGGAATCAATCACTTGATCGATCCGAGGTAAAGGGAAAGGGTCTTTCGGGCAAGCTTTGTTCAAGTTGGTGTAGTCGATGCACATGCGCCACACCTTTGGAGCTTTTGCTTCCATGTTCTCTTCTTTCTTCTTCTCAACCAGCACCGGATTGGCTAGCCACTCAGTGTGCAGTACTTCCACGATGAAACCGGCAACCAGTAACTTTGTCATCTCTTCTCCAATGATCTTTCTCCTGTCTTCAGCAAACCGGCGCAGCGGCTGCCTTACCGGCTTTGCATCTTTCCGGACATTCAATGAGTGCTCAGCCAGCTCCCTCGGAACACCTACCAAGTCATCTGTAGACCAGGCAAAGATATTCCGATTCTCACGGAGGAAGCTGACGAGCGCGCTTTCCTATGCCTCATTCATGCCGGCACCGATACGAACGGTGCGCTCAGGGCAAGCCGGGTCCAGCACAATGTCCTTTGTTTCTTTTGTCGGCTTGAATGTCGGCGTGCCCAGGTTTGCACTCATTGCCGCTAAACTCAGCTGTGAAGACTGAGCCAGCGCAACTGCAGTTTGCATCCTCCTTTTTTCTTCAGCGATCACCAGCGATTCTGCCAGATTTGATCCGGCGGAAGCTATTTCCAGTGAGACTTTGTAGTTTCCCACCACAGTCAAGGGTCCACGAGGTGCCGGCATCTTCATCTTGAGATACGCCGTGTGGGTTAGGCCATGAAAGCAGCCAATGCCAGTCTCCCCAGCAAAGCATGGTAAGGACTATCTAAATCCACCACCTCAAACTCAAGATTTTCAACCCGGCAATTGTCACGTCCTCCAAACGACACATCCACCCGGACCTTTCCAACCGGTGCGCACGACAGGCCCGGAACGATTCCATGGAAAGTCGTACGCGTTGGCTGAAGCATGCTTTCTGTTATGCCCAACATGTTCATGGTGTGTCGGTACATGATGTTTATGCTGCTCCCATTGTCTATCAGCACCTTGCTGAACTTGACTCGAGCGTTTGGCCCTTGCATGATTGGGTCAAAGACGAGAGCATAGCCACCCGGGTTAGGCATGATCTTAGGGTGATCCTTGAACGACCACGAGATCTCTTGATCACACCACAACATGTATTTTGGTACTGCCGGCATCACCGCGTTCACTTCCATAGAACGGCGATGCAGGCTCTGTCTGTCGGTTGGCTCAGTTACGAACACAACGCAGCACATATCTGGGTCATGGTAAACATTCCGGCCCAAAGGTGCCGGTGGAGGCGGTTGGCCATTGCCTTCTCCCACCTGGTTAACTTGCTGGTATTGCTGCCGGTTTGGCTGTACCGGTAAGGCGTTTGCCCCGGTAAGCGGTGGTGGTGGTGGTAGCTGTTGTTGCCGTGGCATGTCCTGCGGTGGCTGCGCATCTTTTACCGTTCCCTTTTGCATCAAGTACTTGGTCCAAGTACAATCCTTTGTCAGATGGTTTGATGGGTGTGCCGGATTCGGTGTGTGCCACCGGCAAGGTTGGTCCATGGCAGCTTCCATGGTGTACTTCGCGGGTTCTTGCCAGTTCTTTTTCTGGCCCCAGGGTTTCTTTTCTACCCACTGTTTCTTAGGACCCGCCCATGGCTGCGATCCGGTTCTCTGTCTCTGACTGCCGCTGGCCTCAGAGTTTTCTTGTACAGCAGCAACTTGCTACGGACCGTACCTTCGATCTGGAAAATCTTCCCTTCTTTTGTTGTTCCGGTTATCCCGGTGTTGCTCTTGGCGCTGCTGTTCCGGCTCAGGTTGCACTGTCGGCTGCGTTGGGTCTCCCAACGCGTAGCTATCCGCCACACGTATCATCTCTGCCAACGTTGTCGGCATGTTCCGCTGCAGCTTTTGCCACAACGGTGAACCTCTTATGCATCCACTGCTAAACCAAGCAATGGCTTGTGCCTCTATCACCCCTTCACAGGAGTTCCTTGTAGTGTTCCATCGGGCCAGATAATCCCGGTCTGTTTCATTTGGGCGCTGCACGCACAAAGCGAGCTGCTGCGGCCTGTTTGGCCTTTGATAGGTGCTGCTGAAGTTGCTCACGAAAGCTTCCTCAAAGTCCAACCATCCATTTATACTTCCTGCCGGCAGGTTGTTCAGCCAAATTCTTGCCGGTCCTACCAAGAATGATGGCATGATTCTCACGGCCCAACGCCGGTTTCCTCCTCCTACTACGGTTCCTCTGCCGCCTGCGACGTATACCGCGATCACGTAATCCGCGAGCCAGTCCTCCGGCTTCGTGGTGCCATCATATGTTTTTGTGTCACGGGGCAACATGAAGTTGCGAACTGGTGGTTTTTCTTTCATGATCCTTGGGCCAAAACACTTTGGGCCCGGGGGACCTTCTTCCTCGATCATTTCTGACAAGTATACTCTATCCAGACGGTGCCTCGCATCCCGTTCCGGTAGGTATCTTTCTCCCAGACGTTCCCCGAACGGGTTCCGGTATGCTGCCGGTCTTGTGGAATCAGCCTCATCGTAACATTCCGGTACCGCGGCCCTTGCCTGCCGGTACCTTGGGGGATCTATTTCCTCCTCATCGTACGCCGCCCTTGCAGCTCGATAGTTTTGCCCGGTTTCTTGTCTACCGGCATGATTGTTTCCGGCATAGCCTTCTTTGGCGTAGCCTCTGTTTGCCCCTTGGCCTTTTCTACCGGCATCATATTGCCCGGCTTGTTGTTTTCCGGCAAGGACCGGATCATACACAGTCATCTGTTGCGCATTCATTTCTTTTTCTCTTCTTCTGTCCGGATGGGGGGATGAAGCCTGCCCATGGGACTTGCTGCCAGCATTCCTTGTCGAACGCGCGGATTTTGAAGCCACAGCCTTGTTCAGCTTATCAAGCTGCTCAGCGTTCTGCTGCTCGATAGTTTCAAGAAGTTCCCGGACACGCTCTTGTTGCTTTGCCAGAGCGTCCCCGGAAAGCGATTCACACAGTTGCACAGCAGCTTTAGCAGCTTTTATTGTTTTATCCGGGCTACTGTACTTAGGTTTTTCTGCTATGCTCACAGACGCAGAAGTGCTTTTGCCGGCATGAATCTCTTTACGCAGATCCTGGTCTAGATTGCGAGCCTTAAGCCGGTTTTCCGGTATCCTAGCAGCATGAGCGCTAACAGAAGGAAAGCCATGGGCAGCGTTATACTCACGTACGGTTAGGTTCAGCTCGCGCTGCGCCCTGACGACGTCCTTGCCGCTCTCGAGTATCTTCTGGCGCTGCGCCTCCAGCTCCGCCTGAGCCGCTGCAGGGTCGATGTTCTGTGCGATGGGGGTGGCGAGGACGTTCATCGCCGCTTGGAGCGGTGTGTCCGGTGGTGCGGATGATGCTCCCGCAGCGCCTGCGCCGCGTTCCAGCGGTGGCTTGGCCGCACGGGTCGAAACCGCACGCCCAGCACCTTCTTCCGCAGCTTCTTTGCCGGCGTCGGCCGCGCCTGCCATCATCACCTCCACGCTGCCAGGAGCGCGGCCAGCATGTAGCCATCTTGGCGGATCCGGCGCCACCAGTACCGGCGAGAGGCACTGGCGCACAGGGACGGTGCCGAAGTAGATGCGGTGGCTGCCGAACTCGATGATGCGGCCGTTCTTGGGGAAGATGCCGCCGTTGGCGAAGCAGCCCGCGTTGTCGTTGATGAAGTCCATGGCGTAGATGCGCTGCACCAACGCGGAGACCGTACGCTGGCCGGCGACGTCGAGGATGCCCTCCCGAATGTGAACTCCAGCAAGCGCCACTTCATGCCCCACGGTGGGCGCCAACTGTCGTCGTGGTGAACGAGCAGATGCCATGGGATGGCTTAAGTTGGGGCCGAATGGGCGCTAGAGGATTCGGGGGAGGGTTTGCGATTAGATGGGATGAACTTCCGGATGCTTTCCTCAAGAACACAACCAAAGGCAGGTATGCAAGAAGAAAGACAAGAGGAAGAACTCTGCTCTAGATCGCTTGCTTCATTGATCTCAACATGGTTACAGGTTTCTGGGCGTACATGAGCGTCTAGGGATCGACCATCCCGAAAACGGGTGTGCCCCCTCTCCTTATATAGGGGAGAGGGTGGCTTACAGAGCAAGAAACCCTAATGGCATCTTTGACTGGACAAACTACTTTACAAAGCTACTTTAATCATGGATGACGCCGGGGTCTTCTTTAATCAGGGACGCTGACGTCCTCCGGCTTCTTTCAGCGTCACCCCTCTCTTTGGCGCCAGGGCTCCGATTAAAGTCACTTTGCTTAGCTCATCCTTGTCTTCTAGCTCTAAAGAGAATCCTTGACCAGTCTTGCCGACATGCCCTTCCTTCCGGTAGTCCGGTATCTTCTTTATCCGGTTCCGGTATACCCCTCTTGGGGATACCGGCTTAGCTTTACTTGGCCAAACTCTTATCTTCGTGTTCCAGTACAAACATTCAACCGGTATCTCGATGGCCCAAACCATCCGGTTTAGCATGCCTTTGGCATACCGGGGGTCATCCCCCCAACACTCTACTAACAACGGAGAGCATGCAAGATCACAAACAACACATAGGTAATAAATTGATAATCAACATAACATAGTATTCTCTATCCATTGGATCCCAACAAACACAACATATAGCATTACAGATAGATGATCTTGATCATGTTAGGCAGCTCACAAGACCCGACAATGAAGCACAATGAGGAGAAGACAACCATCTAGCTACTGCTATGGACCCATAGTCCAGGGGTGAACTACTCACTCATCACTCCGGAGGCGACCATGGCGGTGAAGAGTCCTCCGGGAGATGATTCCCCTCTCCGGCAGGGTGCCGGAGGCGATCTCCTGAATCCCCCGAGATGGGATTGGCGGAGGCGGCGTCTCTGGAAGGTTTTCCATATCGTGGCTCTCGGTACTGGGGGTTTCGCGATGAAGGCTATTTGTAGGCGGAAGGGCAGAGTCGGGAGAGTCACGAGGGGCCCACACGCTAGGCCGGCGCGGCCAAGGGCTGGGCCGCGCCGCCCTAGCATCTGGCCACCTCGTGGCCCCACTTCGTTAGTCCTCCGGTCTTCTGGAAGCTTCGTGTGAAAATAGGCCCCTGGGCGTTGATTTCGTCCAGTTCCGAGAATATTTCCTCACTAGGATTTCTGAAACCAAAAATAGCAGAAAACAGCAACTGGCTCTTCGGCATCTCGTTAATAGGTTAGTGCCAGAAAATGCATAAATATGACATAAAGTATGCATAAAACATGTAGGTATCATCAATAATGTGGCATGGAACATAAGAAATTATCGATACGTCGGAGACGTATCAGCATCCCCAAGCTTAGTTCCTGCTCGTCCCGAGCAGGTAAACGATAACAAAGATAATTTTTGGAGTGACATGCCATCATAACCTCGATCATACTATTGTAAGCATATGTAATGAATGCAGCGATCAAAACAATGGTAATGACATGAGTAAACAAATGAATCATAAAGCAATGACTTTTCATGAATAGTACTTTCAAGACAAGCATCAATAAGTCTTGCATAAGAGTTAACTCATAAAGCAATAAATCAAAGTAGAGGTATTGAAGCAACACAAAGGAAGATGAAGTTTCAGCGGTTGCTTTCAACTTGTAACATGTATATCTCATGGATAGTTGTCAATGCAAAGTAATATAACAAGTACAATATGCAAGTATGTAGGAATCAATGCACAGTTCACACAAGTGTTTGCTTCTTGAGGTGGAGAGAGATAGGTGAACTGACTCAACATAAAAGTAAAAGAAAGGCCCTTCGCAGAGGGAAACATTGATTGCTATATTTGTGCTAGAGCTTTGGTTTTGAAAACAAGAAACAATTTTGTCAACGGTAGTAATAAAGCATATGTATCATGTAAATTATATCTTACAAGTTGCAAGCCTCATGCATAGTATACTAATAGTGCCCGCACCTTGTCCTAATTAGCTTGGATTACCGGGATTATCATCGCAATGCACATGTTTCAACCAAGTGTCACAAAGGGGTACCTCTATGCCGCCTGTACAAAGGTCTAAGGAGAAAGCTCGCATTGGATTTCTCGCTTTTGATTATTCTCAACTTAGACATCCATACCCGGACAACATAGACAACAGATAATGGACTCCTCTTTAATGCATAAGCATGTAGCAACAATTAATGTTCTCATATGAGATTGAGGATATATGTCCAAAACTGAAACTTCCACCATGATTCATGGCTTTAGTTAGCGGCCCAATGTTCTTCTCTAACAATATGCATGCTCTAACCATTAAATAAGTGGTAAATCGCCCTTACTTCAGACAAGACGGACATGCATAGCAACTCACATGATATTCAACAAAGAGTAGTTGATGGCATCCCCAGGAACATGGTTATCGCACAACAAGCAACTTAATAAGAGATAAAGTGCATAAGTACATATTCAATACCACAATAGTTTTTAGGCTATTTGTCCCATGAGCTATATATTGTAAAGGTAGAGGATTAGAAATTTTAAAGGTAGCACTCAAGCAATTTACTTTGGAATGGCGGAGAAATACCATGTAGTAGGTAGGTATGGTGGACACAAATGGCATAGTGGTTGGCTCAAGGATTTTGGATGCATGAGAAGTATTCCCTCTCGATACAAGGTTTAGGCTAGCAAGGTTATTTGAAAAAAACACAAGGATGAACCGGTGCAGCAAAACTCACATAAAAGACATATCGTAAACATTATAAGACTCTACACCGTCTTCCTTGTTGTTCAAACTCAATACTAGAAATTATCTAAACCTTAGAGAGACCAATTATGCAAACCAAATTTTAGCAAGCTCTATGTATTTCTTCATTAATAGGTGCAAAGTATATGATGCAAGAGCTTAAACATGAGCACAACAATTGCCAAGTATCACATTATCCAAGACATTTTAGAATTACTACATGTAGCATTTCCCGATTCCAACCATATAACAATTTAACGAAGAAGATACTTTCGCCATGAATACTATGAGTAAAGCCTAAGGACATATTTGTCCATATGCAACAGCGGAGCGTGTCTCTCTCCCACACAAAGAATGGTAGGATCCATTTTATTCAAACAAAACAAAAACAAAAACAAACCGACCACTACAAGAGATGGGGGATTTGTTGACGAAAACCCTGGTGACAAAAATGCATACCGTCATGGATGTGTCCTTATAGGTGACGAATTCATCTTTCGTCAAGCATTTAAGGTAATGCTTGACGGTATGATTTTTCGTCAAGAAAAAATCGTCACCCATTACCCAAGCGGGAAGGGCTTCCATCGTGTCTGTTAATAGGTGACGAAATCAAAGATCGAGGTGACGAAATAATACTAAGTTACTTTATTAAATGTTATTAGTTTTATATATCATGCGTGACCCACTTGTCAGGAACATATTTAATTAAGTAAAAATTGTGGTTTGGAAGAATCGAGCAAGGGCTTCGGCGTGACCGACGCGGAGTCTTACCGCTAAGGTAGATATGGAATTTTGATCTGGATCCGTAAGTAGTCTATTCTACATATTTATTTCAATGGTGTGATCTAGATGTTATGACATAATAATTCCCTTATTAATATTTATGTCGGCTGAGGGTGCCTCGTTTAAGTCGCGCCGCTAGCAGACACGGCCTATATAGGTGCTCTTGCTAACAGTCGAATCGACTAGGGTTCTCGTCGAGGTGAGAAGAATTCCGTGAAGGCTCCATTGTGGTGGCGGCGAGATGCATCATCGGTGAGTTCTCCTGATTGTTCGTTAGGTCTAGATTTTTTAATCAGTTGTCAAGATCTGTTACAAGCACGTTGGCATGTTCTTAACTGAATTGTAGGCAATGGATCGAAGTTGGATAACTGATGGCACCAAGAAGTTCACAACAAAGTACATGGCAGGTGTTAGGGATTTCATCAAGTTTGCGCGAGAACACTTGGACAATACAGATGAACCAATCTTGTGCCCTTGCAAGGACTGCCTAAATCTGATACGTCAGGATATAAAAACAGTCGAGGATCACTGCAATTGTTCAGGTATGTCCATGACGTATACAAGATGGACTAGACATGGGGAAGATTTTAGTGATGACGAAGGGCGGGATAGAAACGATGATGGTGCGTATGATAGTGACAACGATGAAGAGGAAGACAATTGTGATTGTTATGTTGATGATTCGTCTAGTATGATCGATGAACTGCAGAAGTCTGGAAATAAAGGTCCTGACCTGCCAAATCCGTATGCTAATCTAATTGAGTCAGCGAAAAAAGAACTTTATGAGGGATGCACCTCTTTCACTAGGTTGTCGTTCATTATTAAGCTCCTTCATGTCAAATCATACAGCCGGATAACAAACAGAGGATTTGATCTCTTACTTCAGCTTTTACGTACGCCTTTGCAGGATGTGGACTTTCCCAAATCATATGCTGATGCTAAGAGTGTTCTTTCAGATGTTGGGCTTGGTTATGAGACAATTCATGCATGCAAGTTTGATTGTTCTTTATTTTGGGGAGATCACAAGGACGATACGAACTGCCATGTTTGTGGATTATCAAGATATAGAGACCCTACTGGAAAAAAGAAAATCCCTCACAAGGTGTTAAGGTACTTTCCTATAATTAAAAGGTTGCAGAGACTATTTGTTAAAAAGGAAATGTCGACACATACTAGATGGCACAAAGAGAAGAGGGTTGTTGAGCCCAATGTACTGAGGCACCCTGCTGATGGTGAGGCATGGAAGCACTTTGATGGCAAGTTTGATTGGTTTGCTAAAGATCCTCGTAACATAAGACTAGGTTTTGCCACAGACGGCTTCAGTCCTTTTGGAAGTATGAGTAATCCTTACAGTATGTGGCCTGTTTTTGTGATTCCTTACAACTTCCCACCATGGATGTGCATGGATCAATCGAATTACATGATGGCATTGCTAATCCCCGGAAAGTATTCCCCAGGGAAAGATTTTCATGTATTTATGCAGCCACTGATAAAAGATATGATGCAGCTATGGAGTGGTGTGGAGACATTTGATGCATGCACAGAGGAATATTTCCCATTGCATGCTGCGTTTCTTTGGTCTATTCATGATTATCCTGGATATGCCACTATGTCAGGCCGAAGCACAAGAGGATTTCATGCGTGTGTGCATTGCGATGAGAATCCTTGCGCTGAACCTTTGAAAAACAAAATTGGATATATTGGGCATCGGCGATTTCTTGATAAAGATCACCCATACAGGAAAAGCAGACTTTTCAATGGTACAACTGAGACTAGAGATCCACCAAGGAAGTACACACCCAAAGAGGTAGCTGCGAAGGTAGAAAGGGTTAAGGATTTTGAACATGGGAAAAATCCAATAAGTAGAAAGCGGAAGCGTGCAACTGTACCCGGTGAACCAACATGGCACCTGAAAGTCAGCTTACATCATCTACCGTACTGGCCAGAACTTAAGATAGCTCACAACTTAGATGTGATGCATATTGAGAAGAACATATGTGACAATATTGTTGGTACACTACTTGAACTTGAGGGCAGGAATAAGGACACTGTTAGTGCTAGAATTGATTTGAAGAAATTAAAAATGTGGAAGAAGTATTGGTTGAAGAAAATTGTGAAGGATGATGATGATGCAGAAAGTAACTTATGCGAAGCCCCCTGCACCGTGGACGCTTTCGAAGGAACAGAAGAGACATTTGTGTAGGTATTTGGCAAACACTAGGTTCCCAGATGGTTATTGCGCAAACTGGGGAAGATGTGTGAATATTGATGGTTGTAAGGTTACCGGTATGAAGACGCATGATTGCCACATACTTCTGCAGCGAGTGTTGCCGGCTGGGCTCAAGGGAATTGCATCTAAGGAAATGTATGTGGCTATTGCAAAGCTAGGAAGATTTTTTAGGGAGCTGTGTGCCAAAACCCTGAAAGTTGATGTGCTGAATCGATTGAAGGTTGAAATTGTTGTGATCCTATGCAAACTTGAGAAGCTCTTCCCCCCCAGCTTTTTTTGATGTAATGGTGCACTTAGCTATTCATCTTCCTGAGGAGGCTCTTTCGAGGGGTCCTGTTCATTATGGTTGGATGTATCCAGTTGAGAGAAGATTAGGTTATCTAAAGTCTACGGTCCGTAACAAAGCAAGGCCAGAAGGTTCTATCGCAGAGAGCTACATTGTTGATGAGTGTTTGATTTTTTGCTCTAGATTTTTCAAGGATGGCACAGAAACAAGATTTAACAAAGATGATAGGAACCAAGACATACGGAGAAAACCTGATCCTGACGAGATGGAAGTATTTTCAGTTGGAGCTAAAGGTCTTGGGAAATCCATTTTGAAACATTTTGACAAGGAATTTGACAAAATGGTTTGGTATGTGCTGAACAACTGTGACGATGTAGAACGTTATATCAAGTAAGTAGTTAGCTTCACTTTAATAACTACTTCTCAATGTTGCAGTATATAATTGTCCTGTATTTCATATGTGTTTTTTCTATGTTTCAGTGAATTCCGACAAGAATTGGGAGGTAGGGGTGTGCGTGACATCGAGGAGACGGTTCAGAGAGAGTTTGCAGGTTGGTTTGCAAACCATGTGAGACAGTTGGACAATGCATCAGAAGATTTGAAGTCTCTGGCTGCTGGGCCAGACCGGCGTGTAGTAGTATACGCTGGTTGCAACGTAAAGGGTGCAAGGTTTCGCACGCTTACTCGGGATAAAGACCTGAAGACTCAAAATTCGGGCGTAGCGACTAAGGGATCTTTTGGTGATGCAGATGAAACCGACTACTATGGTGTTCTGCAAGAAGTTCTTGAACTGCAGTACGGGACTAACAAACACGGTGACAGGTCCGTGTACTTGTTTCGTTGCGACTGGTTCGACCTTGCGGGCAAGGGTTCCAAGATAAAAGATGATGGTTTTTTTAAAAGCGTTAACACTTCTATCCTATGGTTCAAGAATTCACCGTTCATATTGGCCAGTCAAGCTGAAACATGCTTCTATTTGGAGGATACAAAGTTTGGTGATCCGTGGAAAGTGGTGCAGAAGTTCAGCCATAGACATGTGTACGACGTTCCAGAATTAGAAGATGGTAACGATGATGCATTCGTACGGAATGAAGACGCATACCAGGAGGATGAAGGTTCAGTCGACCATACATTTCATGATGTTGTCGACCTAGACGAGGAAGCAGAGGTGGAAGCAGAGGAGGATGATCATCGTGTCTTTGAAGTTGTACGTATTCATGATGCTCGTACAATCCGTGAACTAGAGAATGGGGAAGATAGTCCCAATGTTGACATGGATATGAGCGAAGATGAACTAGAGAATCAGGAAGATAGTCTCATTTTGGAAGAGAACATACATGATGACGATGGAAAAAATTCAGATGAAGATAGTGATTTAGATTGATAGAAACATGTAATGCATACAACTATATGTTTTGTTCCAAACATTTGAAATGTTCTTATTTAGATGTTTACGATCTCGAACTTGTCATTGAATTATCCATAAGGGTTTAAGAGCAAATTAATATAAGCAAAAATATGGACAAATATAAGAAAGCCAACATGTCGGTAACATAACTTTGACAATGGTTTTAATTAATCGACACTTGACACGATTACAACCAGCAGCACGATATGACTAACTATTGTTTTAACACAAGCAAAATCGACAATCGCATAAAGAGTCTTACAACTTAATTTAAACCTAAAGGGGCTGCATAGTTGGACACACGGGCACCATGAATCACGGACTAGCTACTCCAGATCGATTTCGTGCACATGGGTAGCAAACAAGTAAACCCCCGCATTTCCTGTAAAGCAAGAACAAGATCTTGTCACCCATCTCAAGGTGCTTTTCCTTGTCCATGAACTCCTTCCACCCACTCGACGCAGAGACGACCATCGTTCAAGAAATTGCGTAGGACGCATGCACCAAAGTACTGGGATGGCACACAATACTGATTGCACCATATTGTTCCATATCTTTAGGAACCAAACGGCTAGGGATTTTCTGTTCCAACAGTAGGGACATAGTTTAGTTAACACTTGTACGTAACGTAGGTCGCAAACTTAATGAAATGATATGATCTACTGCTTACCACGTGTCTGTTGTAATTTTCGCTGTTTGTCCAATTCAGAGTATGCAGCATTGGGACAACTAGTGCTCCTTGATCATAATCTCCAGCATTGTGGTACTCAACAAGGTAGTCCAAGTTGTCCACCGAAGAATGACGGTATGCATCATCCTCCAATTTATCATTGTTCCATCGCATTCATCGAGCGAGTCAACAATGTCACGCTTCGTACGGGACAACCGGTAGTAAGCTGCATAATTAAAATAATCGACATAAGATGGAATAATTAATATGATCAATCATTCTGTCCAAAGGTGGAAAATTACCTGGATGGATTAGTGGTTCGAGTTCAGTTATTACAAGAGTATCCTGACCAGATGAGTTAACTCTGAAAATTAACTCCATGCCAACCTTAAAATTGTACACTCTAGCAAATCTCGCTCCAAAATCTTCCGTTGATATAGGTTCTGCCAGCTCTGTTGGTAACATTAACAACAAATGCATGGCCATCTTTGGTTTTGAGTGCAGCTTCAAAAGTTGTCCTGTGGGAGGTCTGGACACCATACTTCTTAAGGAAATACGGTCTATAGTAGCAAGGGATGACCTAAATTCAGTAGAGTTAATACAAAAGTAAGTTAAATATGCGTCTACTCGGATAATCACCGAGTCTCAGTATCTTGGACTTCTATCAAGACATATCTGAACTTCTATCAGCACATATCTGAACTTCTATCAGCACATATCTGAACTTCTATCGGTATAGGACTGAACTACCGATACCTCTATCTCTAACAGCTACAACTATCGTAAAACTGGTATGAACGTAAAAGTTATCACAACTATCGTAAAACTCAACCATAAATAAGCGGTTAATACATATGGTGACCAACAATTATTACACACATCTGAATAATAGTACTAAACTAGCAATAACTATTAGGATCACGTGTTAAACTTTGATGTGGCGGCGAATTAATAAAACATCTGAATGAATTTTAAACTTATAAGTGCATGTACCGTCTTCTCCTCAAAACCCTCTTGTAGTGTTTGCACGAAAAAACCTAACGCGACTCCCCCTCCGCCGCACATCCCCTTCTTGTCAAAGCAAACTGGACACTGCAAAAAATATGAAGAAAGATTACAAATCGGAAACAACGATCGATCGCGAGACGTACATGTTATTTACGTACTCCACTAGTAGGCGCCATCCTTGGTCTCGACACGGAGCGAGAGTCTTACAAGTCTCGCTGGCGAGAGACGTGGCGAGCTGTGGCGGCGAGAGACGTGGCGAGATCTGGCGGCGACAGACGTGGCGAGATCTGGCGGCGGCTGAAGGAGGTCGTGATATGATGGCAAGTTATATCGTGGAGTAAATTTCGGTAGGTCAATAGGAGTGCAAATGGGCGGTGCTGGGTTTTGACGTGACAACATGATCGAATGCGCGTCAGTTGGACTAGACCCGCGTCAGTTTTCTCTTCGTCTACCGTGTCAATATTCGCACGGAGTAATTAATGGGGATGATATTTATCCCCTTCCCCCTCCCCTACCGTCTCAATATTCGCACCGCATCCTGGTTTCCACACTTCTCGTCGTCTCCTCTCCCTCATTATCTTCGTCTCCCACCGCTGCGTCGCCATGGACATGGATGAGCAGAAAATGTACAACTGGACTAGCACGCGCGCAGTCCACATCCACGACGAGGAGGACCTGGAGGTGGTCTACACCAACGACCCCTGGGAAGTGCGCCGCGTCCTCGACATGTACACGGAGTGGCTCATGGAGGACGAGCACAAGTTCGTCGGCCTCGACTTCGAGTACACCAACCATCGAGCCGAGGACGAGAAGAAGATCGCCGTGGTTCAACTCTGCATGCGTCGACATGTGCTGGTGTTCCACTACGCAGCATAAGAACTAATCCCCTTTTTTAATCTTTCGATTGGGGTTTTTTACTTGCCGCCGTTCTGTCTCTCTTTGATTTTCGTTAGACATTGTTCCCGAAAATCAGTACATTCCCGATCTAAATCTGCTAGACATTGTTCCAGAAAAGCAGTACATTCCCGATCTAAATCTGCTACACATTGTTCCCGATTTATTAATTTGTTTCATCTTCGTCTCCTCTGTAGGTTCTTGCATATTTGTAACTGATCTGTGACTAGTACATTACTTTGTTTACTGCAGTGCTAACTGGTGGGAGTCTCCGGCTATCTGCGATTTCTTTCGAGAAGGCGCTACGTTTGCGAGTGTTGACATCCGTGGTGACAAGAGAGTTCTGTGGAGGACATGGCACATGGAGATTCCTTCTGAGTACTACGTCGATCTCCAGGACGAGTACTTCAAGTACACTGGTCATGCGAGGGCTGGCATGGCTACCATGGCAGCAAGACTCATTGATTCATGGTTCGGTGATATGAAGAAGAAGTTCCACCACCATCGGCACGCATCGTGGGGGACTTCCCACTTCCAAATATGAACATCGAGTATGCAGCCATTGATGCTTGGGTCTCATACGAGCTCTACCGCAAGATCGTGGTCGACGCAGTCCTGCGATGGTGGATTGATCATCTCTTCTCGCATGACCCCCGATCTTTTGGTTTGGTCTCCCTCTGCGTGAGGTGCTTTTGGCTAGTAGTCCGTTCTTTTGAAACTGTAAATATTTTGCCATGATATGTTAACAATTGTCTTGGGAGGTTTCAATTTTATGTTGTGTACATCCTAGTACTTCAAAGTGCTAGTAAACTAAATGTTCAGAGCAGTAGAGTTCTTCAAAATCAAAACATACCAGACGTAAAAATCACCAAAAATTGTGATTCAAATTTTCTTTATGACTTTTACTCATTTATCTGAAATTTTTCATCGAAAAAATCTCAAAGTGGTGAACAATAACATAATATGGTGGCCCCATGGTGGACATGTGTCGAACGAGGGGTTTTCAGACGAAAAGAGGGCCCTCTGCTGACAATGATTGCCCATCGAACCACAAACAACACAGTTCATCCTGTGTATATTTAGCAATTACCAAAGCTAGTAAAAAATACAGGTAGGTAGGGCATATTCATAGAAATCTATCCATAGATCTGAAACCATACACACATATATCCATAGATCTGAACAAACAAGATTATTCAGAGGACAAAAAGGATTTTCAACAAACAGAGAAAAAGGAGGTGAGGTGAAGTAGTGACATGTAAAAACATATTTTCCTACCTCTCAAAACAAACGAAAATCTTCAGAGAGAAAAGAGTTTTTCAGCACAAAAGAGAGAGAAAGAAGATGAAGGAGACTTGCTTCACCGCATGAACAAGGGAGGGCAGAAGGCAAAACCAACCAGGGGCATTATAAATACAATAAGTAGTAGTAACTACCTACAACCGCTATTTAATGAGGCTGTGGGGTAGATGGTGGTTGCTATCCAGTAAGTTCAAAAGTCAAACACAAAGTATCTCATGCAAAAATGGAGCCCACTGCTATTATGTAATCTCTGTCAATAAGTTCACAATGGCAAAACATCAGCACACTGAAAAATACATTGAATCATAAAGTTGCACTTCAAAATTATTTAAAACCATATGATTTACAACTTCAAATGTACAACAAAATGTTGACTACATGCCTTTGTTCGGACTATAGGTTAGGTCAGAACAATTATGGCATGTTAGTCATTTTTTCAACATACATAAAAAACAAATGCTCATTTGTGGACGAAGTGCACAATTATACCAAAGTAGGCATCACTTTAACACATCAAACTACACCAAACCTCATGAAAAATTTAAATTTGAATTTTCCACATGAATGTCACAACATTTACTCAGTCCCACTAGTTACTGATGATTTTACATTGAATTTAGCATTTATTATGAGTTTTACTCGTTTTCTGTCATTTTTTAATTAAAAAATCAACAAACACCTAAAATTGTCAGAAAAATCTGAAACTCCTTAGGCACACATACCTACCCTTCATGACCACTCACAAAAATTTGCAGCTCAATCTGAGTCTTTGAAGTGCAGCTTGCTTGAAAAAGAGCCCTTCACCGACATGATCGATGTGGGTCCACACATGGATCGACCCAACCAACATGAGGTTCCACAAGTGTTTTCAGACAAAATCTCACATGTGTGAACAATAACATGTATATGTGGGATGTGTTCTCACATATACCTCACATGCAAAAGGTTTTACAACTTCCGGGTCGACGATTCGACCGTTATGCCGAAATGCCCTCACTTGTGTAAATTCACATCAAACTACACCAAACCTCATGAAAAATTTAAATTTGAATTTTCCACATGAATGTCACAACATTTACTCAGTCCCACTAGTTACTGATGATTTTACATTGAATTTAGCATTTATTATGAGTTTTACTCGTTTTCTGTCATTTTTTAATTAAAAAATCAACAAACACCTAAAATTGTCAGAAAAATCTGAAACTCCTTAGGCACACATACCTACCCTTCATGACCACTCACAAAAATTTGCAGCTCAATCTGAGTCTTTGAAGTGCAGCTTGCTTGAAAAAGAGCCCTTCACCGACATGATCGATGTGGGTCCACACATGGATCAACCCAACCAACATGAGGTTCCACAAGTGTTTTCAGACAAAATCTCACATGTGTGAACAATAACATGTATATGTGGGATGTGTTCTCACATATACCTCACATGCAAAAGGTTTTACAACTTCCGGGGTCGACGATTCGACCGTTATGCCGAAAATGCCCTCACTTGTGTAAATTCACATCAAACTACACCAAACCTCATGAAAAATTTAAATTTGAATTTTCCACATGAATGTCACAACATTTACTCAGTCCCACTAGTTACTGATGATTTTACATTGAATTTAGCATTTATTATGAGTTTTACTCGTTTTCTATCATTTTTTAATAAAAAAATCAACAAACACCTAAAATTGTCAGAAAAATCTGAAACTCCTTAGGCACACATACCTACCCTTCATGACCACTCACAAAAATTTGCAGCTCAATCTGAGTCTTTGAAGTGCAGCTTGCTTGAAAAAGAGCCCTTCACCGACATGATCGATGTGGGTCCACACATGGATCGACCCAACCAACATGAGGTTCCACAAGTGTTTTCAGACAAAATCTCACATGTGTGAACAATAACATGTATATGTGGGATGTGTTCTCACATATACCTCACATGCAAAAGGTTTTACAACTTCCGGGTCGACGATTCGACCGTTATGCCGAAAATGCCCTCACTTGTGTAAATTCACATCAAACTACACCAAACCTCATGAAAAATTTAAATTTGAATTTTCCACATGAATGTCACAACATTTACTCAGTCCCACTAGTTACTGATGATTTTACATTGAATTTAGCATTTATTATGAGTTTTACTCGTTTTCTGTCATTTTTTAATTAAAATATACATGTACAGTTCCATTTTCAGAGTAATATTTTTTCTTTCACGGCAAAAACTTGTTCCCTCCAAATTGTAGTACGCCGGCTGCCAAAACGCCCAAATTTTTTGTTCCCTCCACTCCTCCCGCGCACCCCACCTATCAAATATTTTGCCCTCCCTTATATACGTCGTGCCTCTACCCCATGATTTACGAGCATCTTAACTACCCACCCCCCCGACCTCATCCTCTCGTGCTCACCCCGATCCGGTGTCTTCGCCGGATGTTCTTCCATCTCGCATCTATCTCCCCGGCCGGTGGTCGCCATGGCCGGCAGTCGTCGAAACGTCGGGGGGAAGGAAAATCGCGCACACACGCCGAAGAAGGCGCCCGGCTCGAAGAAACGCCAAGGTAAATCTGTCGGTGATCGGCTTGTTGTTGTGTTTTTTGGATGGTTAGATCGAGAGATCGGTTTTACATGTCTACCACGCCCGTTTGACCTATATCTAGATCTTGCATATTTGATAGATCCAATCCCGACATCATACGTATAGGGTTTATCGTTTTTATTGCAGAGACAATCATGCCGTGCTATACAATCTTTGCCATCCCGCTGCTGTACAATCTTTTGCATAGACAATTGTTTGCCGAAACACTTAACTGAACTAATTCCAGCCGTTGCCGAAAACAGCCTGACGAGCTACAGTGAACAACGACATTGCTTCATACTTTTATTCCTGAAGCAGAGTTTGATCTAGAACAATTGTTTGCTGTTTTCTATGGAACTAGTTAGTTTGCACGTGCAATGCACGTCTTAACAATGTAATGAAGTTTTTTTAATCATGTACTTTGTTTCATCAGTCTATTTATTTCCACAATTTTTGTTTATCTATGTCTTTCAAAAGTCAAAAATCAAATTTCAGCACATATCTGAACTTCTATCAGCACAAATCTGAACTTCTATCAGCACATATCTGAACTTCTATCAGCACATATCTGAACTTCTATCGGTATAGGACTGAACTACCGATACCTCATTACGTGCATACCAAGCCCGCCAAGCAACCAGAAGGGTAGTATCCACCATGTGAGGTGGTAGTTGTCCAATAACAGACTGAAACCAGCTATCAACAGACATGCATAATTCAGTGTGCGAGGGGAGTCTCATGTGTCAATTATTTGTTACGTGTAGATATCTGAAAGCACATGATGTCCCTTAGCCTGGCATATGCCCCCTCTTATGTTTTGTTCGCCGACATCATACGTAGACTCTTATGTTTTCAATCATTTGCTGCTGTACAATATTTTGCAAAGACAATTATTTGCTGTTTTCTATGGAATTGGCCCCTCTTATGTTTTGTTCACGCTCCGCTCTTCCGATTATTTCAGCGGAGACACAAAACCCCGTCAAGCCGGCATATGAGCTTGCCAAGGAGAAACAAATGCAAGAAAATGTAGTACGCATGGAAAAAAATTTCGCTGAAAGATATGGACCTGGCCACAAATTTCAGAAAGATTTCTCTAGTTTTGCACGTACATTAGTGTATGGTGGGGTACAAATAGGAACTAGTAACAATCTAAAGGACACAGACTGCGAAGAGATGGAGGTCGAAGAGGACCCTTCGTATGAACCGAATCCAGAAGAGATAGCTACTGCTGATGATGATCTTCATTCAGATGAGGATCAGCGCCTTGTCGGCAAAGCTTCTGTGTCTGTGGAACTATGTCTGAACTATGATAGGAAATACGTACATGCTAAATGTTTCCTACTAATGTAGCCTCTACTTTGCTTGCAGATAGTTGCTTCTTCTGCAATAGTTGCACAGAAGAAGCGATCCATACCTGAAGTTGCACCATCCAACATTGCAACAAGATCAATGGCAACAACTGAACCTGAAGCTGGGTCATCTGATGAGCCGACGGCCACTGCTGGTCTGAACACTGAAGGAGCACCCTCACCTAACCAGATCATGACATCTGGAGGCAGCACCTCATCTCCTGAGGACAATCAAATTGTAAACTTTGAGCGGCAAGGTATGAAAATTTGTAAAAACTAAACACTGTACCGCATATTTTCATATAAAAGAGAATCATTTCATATCTCTTCTTTCAGAGACATTGACAACATCTGGCGGTAGTAAGAGAAAGAGAGGTGGACTCAGACGTACCATGGGCCATGGACTACATGAGTACACAAGAAGACATGGTGGCAATAAGATGCCAATTGAATTCACTGCTGGTGTCAGGAGACCCAAGGATTATGTCCAGTCAGCAAAGCTGAGCAATGAGGTTGGTATTCACATCCGTGAAAAAATGCCGCTTGCAACACACTGGACACAGTACAAGAAAGATGAAACTCTCAAACATGTCATTCCTCATGCTATAAGTACAGTAGCGGTGAGTCCTGTACAATCTTGGTTTAACCTAATTAGCATGTGATACGTCTCCGACGTATCGATAATTTCTTATGTTCCATGCCACATTATTGATGTTATCTACATGTTTTATGCACACTTTATGTCATATTCGTGCATTTTCTGGAACTAACCTATTAACAAGATGCCGAAGTGCCGATTCTTTGTTTTCTGCTGTTTTGGTTTCGTAAATCCTAGTAAGGAAATATTCTCGGAATTGGACGAAATCAAAGCCCAGGGGCCTATTTTCTCACGAAGCTTCCAGAAGTCCGAAGGAGAGACGAAGAGGGGCCACGGAGGGGCCACACTATAGGGCGGCGCGGCCCCCCCCTTGGCCGCGCCGGCCTGTAGTGTGGGGCCCCCGTGCCGCCTCTTCACCTGCCCTTCCGCCTATAAAAAGTCTCCGTGACGAAACCCCCAGTACCGAGAACCACGATACGGAAAACCTTCCAGAGACGCCGCCGCCGCCGATCCCATCTCGGGGGATCCAGGAGATCGCCTCCGGCACCCTGCCGGAGAGGGGAATCATCTCCCGGAGGACTCTACGCCGCCATGGTCGCCTCCGGTGTGATGTGTGAGTAGTCTACCCCTGGACTATGGGTCCATAGCAGTAGCTAGATGGTTGTCTTCTCCCCATTGTGCTATCATTGTCGGATCTTGTGAGCTGCCTAACATGATCAAGATCATCTATCTGTAATTCTATATGTTGCGTTTGTTGGGATCCGATGAATAGAGAATACTTGTTATGTTGATTATCAAAGTTATGCTTATGTGTTGTTTATGATCTTGCATGCTCTCCGTTACTAGTAGATGCTCTGGCCAAGTAGATTCTTGTGACTCCAAGAGGGAGTACTTATGCTCGATAGTGGGTTCATGCCTGCATTGACACCGGGACAAAGTGTGAGAAAGTTCTAAGGTTGTGTTGTGCTGTTGCCACTAGGGATAAAACATTAGTGCTATGTTCAAGGATGTAGTCACTAGTTACATTACGCACCATACTTAATGCAATTGTCTGTTGTTTGCAACTTAATACTGGAGGGGGTTCGGATGATAACCTGAAGGTGGACTTTTTAGGCATAGATGCAGTTGGATGACGGTCTATGTACTTTGTCGTAATGCCCAATTAAATCTCACTATACTCATCATGATATGTATGTGCATGGTCATGCTCTCTTTATTTGTCAATTGCCCAACTGTAATTTGTTCACCCAACATGCTGTTCGTCTTATGGGAGAGACACCTCTAGTGAACTGTGGACCCCGGTCCAATTCTCTTTACTGAAATACAATCTACTGCAATACTTGTTCTACTATTTTCTGCAAACAATCATCTTCCACACAATACGGTTAACTCTTTGTTACAGCAAGCCGGTGAGATTGACAACCTCACTGTTTCGTTGGGGCAAAGTACTTTGGTTGTGTTGTGCAGGTTCCACGTTGGCGCCGGAATCCCTGGTGTTGCGCCGCACTACATCCCGCCGCCATCAACCTTCAACGTGCTTCTTGGCTCCTCCTGGTTCGATAAACCTTGGTTTCTTTCTGAGGGAAAACTTGCTGCTGTGCGCATCATACCTTCCTCTTGGGGTTGCCCAGCGAACGTGTGAAATACACGCCATCAAGCTCTTTTTCTGGCGCTCGTTGCGGGAGATCAAGACACACTGCAAGGGGAGTCTCCACTTCTCAATCTCTTTACTTTGTTTTTGTCTTGCTTAGTTTTATTTACTACTTTGTTTGCTGCACTAAATCAAAATACAAAAAAATTAGTTGCTAGTTTTACTTTACTTGTTATCTTGTTCATTATATCAAAAACACAAAAAAAATTAGTTTACTTGCATTTACTTTATCTAGTTTGCTTTATTGTCTTGCACTCTATATTAAAAATACAAAAAAATTAGTTACTTTTGTTACCATGTCTAGCTCTGAACCTGTTACTTCTTCGCCTGAAGAATTAGTCTTCACTTTTAAACAAGGGGATGAGGAGAGTTTTAAGGATGCTTGGTCTAGAATTTTTACTTCTTATCGTAAAACTGAACCTCAAATGACTCTAAGTTTGCTCCTTAGTAATTTTTATTTCGGTATTATGATTCGCTATAGATATGCTTTGGATACTTTAGTGGGAGGAGATTTCCTTCATTGCAATGGGGATCAAGCTTTTAATGCCATAAAGAAGTTGGTTGCATCACATGATTCAGCTAATAACTTTGATTCAGTCCTCACTAGCATTTATAGTAGATTAAATAATCTCGAGATAAGTACATCTCGCTTGAATGATAATTATTGCCACGTTCGTAATCGTCTTGAACAAGTTTTAGTGAACTCTAAACTCTCAATGTGGGATCCTGCTGTTAAAATTGTCATCGGTGATCGAACTCTCCATGCCTACTGTGATATTATGTATGAATTTTGCCTTATGCCTGAAAGTATTTATAAATATTTGAAACTTTGGGGAGTCGAGGAAGGAGGAGAAGAAATAACTCTCATTGATAACTCTACTATAATTCCTAAAGGAATAGCCGCAGGTGTGCATACAACCATTCTTGGAAGAACAATATCCATTGATTATCTTGTTGTTGAAACAGGAAAACTCACACTCGGAAGATCCCCTCGCTGAAACTATTGGGAGCAGTCATTGATGTTGGAGAAGGCACTCTGAAATTCACCTCTATACCGGGGGAAACTCATACATTTCCTAAACCAAAGGGAAAGAAAAACAATAAGAAAGGTAAGGGTAAAGCCGAAGGTAATGTTGACACTTCGTCTCTTGATAATACTTGATACACACTTTCTGCGCCTAGCTGAAAGGCGTTAAAGAAAAGCGCTTATGGGAGACAACCCATGTTTTTACCTACAGTACTTTGTTTTTATTTTGTGTCTTGGAAGTTGTTTACTACTGTAGCAACCTCTCCTTATCTTAGTTTTGTGTTTTGTTGTGCCAAGTTAAGCCGTTGATAGAAAAGTAAGTACTAGATTTGGATTACTGCACAGTTCCAGATTTCTTTGCTGTCACGAATCTGGGTCCACCTCCCTGTAGGTAACTCAGAAAATTAAGCCAATTTATGTGCATGATCCTCAGATATGTACGCAACTTTCATTAAATTTGAGCATTTTCATTTGAGCAAGTCTGGTGCCATTTTAAAATTCGTCAATACGAACTGTTCTGTTTTGACAGATTCTGCCTTTTATTTCGCATTGCCTCTTTCGCTATGTTGGATGAATTTCTTTGATCCACTAATGTCCAGTAGAATTATGCAATGTCCAGAAGTGTTAAGAATGATTGTGTCACCTCTGAATATGTCAATTTATATTGTGCACTAACCCTCTAATGAGTTGTTTCGAGTTTGGTGTGGAGGAAGTTTTCAAGGATCAAGAGAGGAGTATGATGCAACATGATCAAGGAGAGTGAAAGCTCTAAGCTTGGGGATGCACCCGGTGGTTCACCCCTGCAAATATCAAGAAGACTCAAGCTGTTTAAGCTTGGGGATGCCCAAGGCATCCCCTTCTTCATCGACAACATTATCAGGTTCCTCCCTGAAACTATATTTTTATTCCATCACATCTTATGTGCTTTTTCTTGGAGCGTCGGTTTGTTTTTGTTTTTTGTTTTGTTTGAATAAAATGGATCCTAGCATTCACTTTATGGGAGAGAGACACGCTCCGCTGTAGCATATGGACAAGTATGTCCTTGGTTTCTACTCATAGTATTCATGGCGAAGTTTCTCCTTCGTTAAATTGTTATATGGTTGGAATTGGAAAATGATATATGTAGTAATTGCTATAAATGTCTTGGGTAATGTGATACTTGGCAATTGTTGTGCTCATGATTAAGCTCTTGCATCATATGCTTTGCACCCATTAATGAAGAAATACATAGAGCATGCTAAAATTTGGTTTGCATATTTGGTTTCTCTAAGGTCTAGATAATTTCTAGTTTTGAGTTTGAACAACAAGGAAGACGGTGTAGAGTCTTATAATGTTTTCAATATGTCTTTTATGTGAGTTTTGCTGCACCGGTTCATCCTTGTGTTTGTTTCAAATAAGCCTTGCTAGCCTAAACCTTGTATCGAGAGGGAATACTTCTCATGCATCCAAAATACTTGAGCCAACCACTATGCCATTTGTGTCCACCATACCTACCTATACTACATGGTATTTTTCCGCCATTCCAAAGTAAATTGCTTGAGTGCTACCTTTAAAATTCCATCATTCACCTTTGCAATATATAGCTCATGGGACAAATAGCTTAAAAACTATTGTGGTATTGAATATGTAATTATGCACTTTATCTCTTATTAAGTTGCTTGTTGTGCGATAACCATGTTCACTGGGGACGCCATCAACTTTTCATTGTTGAATTTCATGTGAGTTGCTATGCATGTCCGTCTTGTCTGAAGCAAGAGAGATCTACCACCATATGGTTAAGCATGCATATGTTAGAGAAGAACATTGGGCCGCTAACTAAAGCCATGCTCCATGGTGGAAGTTTCAGTTTTGGACAACAATCCTCAAATCTCAAATGAGAAAATTATTAATTGTTGGTATATGCTTATGCATAAAAGAGGAGTCCATTATCTGTTGTCTATGTTGTCCCGGTATGGATGTCTAAGTTGAAGAATAATCAATAGCGAGAAATCCAATGCGAGCTTTCTCCTTAGACCTTTGTACAAAGCGGCATAGAGGTACCCCTTTGTGACACTTGGTAAAAACAATGCATTGTGATGACCCGGTAGTCCAAGCTAATTAGGACAAGGTGCGGGCACTATTAGTACACTATGCATGAGGCTTGCAACTTATAAGATATAATTTACATGATGCATATGCTTTATTACTACCGTTGACAAAATTGTTTCATGTTTTCAAAATCAAAGCTCTAGCACAAATATAGCAATCAATGCTTTTCCTCTATGGAGGACTATTCTTTTACTTTCAATGTTGAGTCAGTTCACCTATTTCTCTCCACCTCAAGAAGCAAACACTTGTGTGAACTGTGCATTGATTCCTACATACTTGCTTATTGCACTTATTATATTACTCTATGTTGACAATATCCATGAGATATACATGTTACAAGTTGAAAGCAACCGCTGAAACTTAATCTTCTTTTGTGTTGTTTCAATGCCTTTACTTTGAATTATTGCTTTATGAGTTAACTCTTATGCAAGACTTATTGATGCTTGTCTTGAAGTGCTATTCATGAAAAGTCTTTGCTATATGATTCACTTGTTTACTCATGTCATATACATTGTTTTGATCGCTGCATTCACTACATATGCTTTACAAATAGTATGATCAAGATTATGATGGCATGTCACTCCAGAAATTATCTGTGTTATCGTTTTACCTGCTCGGGACGAGCAGAACTAAGCTTGGGGATGCTGATACGTCTCCGACGTATCGATAATTTCTTATGTTCCATGCCACATTATTGATGTTATCTACATGTTTTATGCACACTTTATGTCATATTCGTGCATTTTCCGGAACTAACCTATTAACAAGATGCCGAAGTGCCGATTCTGTTTTCGCTGTTTTTGGTTTCGTAAATCCTAGTAAGGAAATATTCTCGGAATTGGACGAAATCAAAGCCCAGGGGCCTATTTTCTCACGAAGCTTCCAGAAGTCCGAAGGAGAGACGAAGAGGGGCCACGGAGGGGCCACACTATAGGGCGGCGCGGCCCCCCCTTGGCCGCGCCGGCCTGTAGTGTGGGGCCCCCGTGCCGCCTCTTCACCTGCCCTTCCGCCTATAAAAAGTCTCCGTGACGAAACCCCCGCACCGAGAACCACGATACGGAAAACCTTCCCGGAGACGCCGCCGCCGCCGATCCCATCTCGGGGGATCCAGGAGATCGCCTCCGGCACCCTGCCGGAGAGGTGAATCATCTCCCGGAGGACTCTACGCCGCCATGGTCGCCTCCGGTGTGATGTGTGAGTAGTCTACCCCTGGACTATGGGTCCATAGCAGTAGCTAGATGGTTGTCTTCTCCCCATTGTGCTATCATTGTCGGATCTTGTGAGCTGCCTAACATGATCAAGATCATCTATCTGTAATTCTATATGTTGCGTTTGTTGGGATCCGATGAATAGAGAATACTTGTTATGTTGATTATCAAAGTTATGCTTATGTGTTGTTTATGATCTTGCATGCTCTCCGTTACTAGTAGATGCTCTGGCCAAGTAGATGCTTGTGACTCCAAGAGGGAGTACTTATGCTCGATAGTGGGTTCATGCCTGCATTGACACCTGGACAAAGGTGTGAGAAAGTTCTAAGGTTGTGTTGTGCTGTTGCCACTAGGGATAAAACATTAGTGCTATGTTCAAGGATGTAGTCACTAGTTACATTACGCACCATACTTAATGCAATTGTCTGTTGTTTGCAACTTAATACTGGAGGGGGTTCGGATGATAACCTGAAGGTGGACTTTTTAGGCATAGATGCAGTTGGATGACGGTCTATGTACTTTGTCGTAATGCCCAATTAAATCTCACTATACTCATCATGATATGTATGTGCATGGTCATGCTCTCTTTATTTGTCAATTGCCCAACTGTAATTTGTTCACCCAACATGCTGTTCGTCTTATGGGAGAGACACCTCTAGTGAACTGTGGACCCCGGTCCAATTCTCTTTACTGAAATACAATCATCTTGCAATACTTGTTCTACTGTTTTCTGCAAACAATCATCTTCCACACAATACGGTTAACTCTTTGTTACAGCAAGCCGGTGAGATTGACAACCTCACTGTTTCGTTGGGGCAAAGTACTTTGGTTGTGTTGTGCAGGTTCCACGTTGGCGCCGGAATCCCTGGTGTTGCGCCGCACTACATCCCGCCGCCATCAACCTTCAATGTGCTTCTTGGCTCCTCCTGGTTCGATAAACCTTGGTTTCTTTCTGAGGGAAAACTTGCTGCTGTGCGCATCATACCTTCCTCTTGGGGTTGCCCAGCGAACGTGTGAAATACACGCCATCAGTATGCTACATGATCAACTATCTAAGAATCTACTTTAATGCATCACTATTTTGAAGGGAAAGTTTAATATGGACAAAAATGATGAGGTGGCTCAAGATGTGTGCACTGATATGCTGCAAGTTAGTATTCGGCAGTTCCGATATAGGCTTAAAAAGGAGTATTAGCCGAAAATTAAAAATCTCACACTGGAGCAAGCATATCTCAAGAAGCCAGATCATGTAGAAGAGAAAAGCTGGAAAGAACTGGTGAAAAGATGGTTTGATGAGAAGTACCAGGTACATAAACGTTATTCCTTTCAATAACAGCTACTGAATTCTTACATTTCTCTGATCTGGATAAATAAAATGCATGTACTGAACATAGGGACTGTGTGTAATAAATGGAAAGAACAGAGAAGCTGTGAAACAGCCCATACCACTTGGATCTCGAAGCTATGTTGCTCACTTGGGAACATCTAGTAAGTTTTCTGAATTTCCAAATACATTTCATACTTCTGTCATACACAGTTTACATTGGTAATGTGCATTATACATTTTTTCAAGCAGAAGGCTAAGCAGCAGGAAGAAGAAACCTCTCCAATTGAATTTTTTAGAATCACACACACTAACAAGGATAACATTATGAGTGCTGAAGCAAAAAGTGCATATGTAAGAAATATTTCTTATTAGCACAATATAATATAATCCAGTTTTGTATGTTGTCCATGCAATGATTGTAATCTTTATGCAGGATCAAATGGTGGCAAAAAAAGCGGCGCCACGCAATGAAGATGAACCTGATTTGACTGATTTGCAAATTGTTCAGCTAGTTTTGAGCGAGAAAAGCCCATCCACCACCTGCAACAGCACATTCCTACCAAGATTGGGCGTCGCAACAAGTTCCAGGAAGTCTTCTGTCTCAGCTACACGCATCCGAGAGCTACAACAAAGACTGGCAAATCAAGAGCAGAACTCCATACAGGCAGCTGAAACGTACCACAGTGAGATACAGGCAAGACTGCAAGAACAAGATGAAAAATTTGAAGAGATCAGGAAGAAGCAGGAGGAAGAACTTGAAGCTGTGAAGAAAGCCCAAGAAGAAAAGACTCTGGCTTATGAAAAGAGGCTGTCAGAAATGGATGCCGTGCTTAATTTGCTCTTGAGGACATCCCAGCCACCATCCATGTCTCAATCCCAGGGCAACTAATCTATTGCACCACCGTCCTACAACATTATTAATCATAGGTCTTTTAATTTCTTTGTGTTCCAATTGTAATTTTCTTATGAATCTTTCGGTCTGTGAGAGACATATATACTTCTTGTGCCACCATTTAAGTATGATATTTATTGTCTACTTTTTGATATTTCGCCAGTTTTTTTGTTTACCAAATTTCACAAATAATTCAAATGCTCTCAAATTTTGTCAAATTCAAAAGGTGACGGAAAATGTCACAACGTCACTATTAAATGAAACCACGTGGCACCAATTTCTGGTCCCACTTGTCAGAATTTGTGGGTCCCACCAGTCAGCATTATTGGGACCCATATGTCGGCAACAACCTGGTCCCACTTGTCTGAATTTTGTGGATCCCACCGGTCAGAATATTGTGGGTCCAGCTTGTCATAATATTTTGTGGGTCCCACCAGTCAGCACCATGCCGGTCCCACATGACAGATATCCATGTCAGCGCCGTCGGACCCATGTTGTCAGAAGCCAAATGGACCCACATGTAAGGCCACGTATGCTTTTTTTGGACCAATCAGAAACTTCCCAAGATTTAGATATTGACGAAAGTTGCAATTTTTCGTGACAAACCTGTCTGTCAACAATGAACCTTTGATGTTGACGAATTTGCAGGTCGTCACCATCAAACATTTGACGTTGACGAAAAAATGCATACCGTCACCCCCGATATTTTATGACGGAGCTTCCTTGACGAACCCCATGACGATCAAATTTTGTCACCGCGAAGTAATCCTTGACGAAAATTGGCCTTAACATGACGAAAGTGATTTGTCAAAAAAATTGTTTTCCTTTGTAGTGGACGCTCCAAGCAAAGTACATAAGATGTGATGGAATAAAAATATAGTTTCAGGGGAGGAACCTGATAATGTTGTCGATGAAGAAGGGGATGCCTTGGGCATCACCAAGCTTAGACACTTGAGTCTTCTTAAAATATGCAGGGGTGAACCACCGGGGCATCCCCAAGCTTAGAGCTTTCACTCTCCTTGATCATATTGTATCATCTCCCTCTCTTGACCCTTGAAAACTTCCTCCACACCAAACTCAAAACAACTCATTAGAGAGTTAGTGCACAATCAAAATTTACATGTTCAGAGGTGACATAATCATTCTTAACACTTCTGGACATTGCACAAAGCTACTGAAAGTTAATGGAATCGAAAAATCCATCAAGCATATCAAAACAGGCAATGCGAAATAAAAGGCAGAATCTGTCAAAATAGAACAGTTCGTAAAGACGAATTTCTAAGAGGCACCAGACTTGCTCAAATGAAAATGCTCAAATTGAATGAAAGTTGCGTACATATCTGAGGATCACTCACGTAAATTGGCATAATTTTCTGAGTTACCTACAGAGAATTAGGCCCAGATTCGTGACATCAAAGAAATCTGTTTCTGCGCAGTAATCCAAATCTAGTATGAACCTTACTATCAACGACTTTACTTGGCACAACTATGCAACAAACTAAGATAAGGAGAGGTTGCTACAGTAGTAACAACTTCCAAGACTCAAATATAAAATAAAGGTACTGTAGTAAAAACATGGGTTGTCTCCCATAAGCGCTTTTCTTTAACGCCTTTCAGCTAGGCGCAGAAAGTGTATATCAAGTATTATCAAGAGACGAAGTATCAACATCATAATTTGTTCTAATAATAGAATCAAAATGTAACTTCATTCTCTTTCTAGGGAAGTGTTCCATACCTTTCTTGAGAGGAAATTGATATTTAATATTACCTTCCTTCATGTCAATAACAACACCAACAGTTCGAAGAAAAGGTCTTCCCAATATAATGGGACAAGATGCATTGCATTCAATATCCAAGACAACAAAATCAACGGGGACAAGATTATTGTTAATGGTAATGCGAACATTATCAACTCTCCCCAAAGGTTTCTTTGTAGAGTTATCAGCAAGATTAACATCCAAATAACAATTTTTCAATGGTGGCAAGTCAAGCATATTATAAATTTTCTTAGGCATAACAGAAATACTTGCACCAAGATCACATAAAGCATTACAATCAAAGTCATTGACCTTCATCTTAATGATGGGCTCCCAACCATCCTCTAGCTTCCTAGGAATAGAAGTTTCGGCGTTCTAGTTTCTCTTCTCTAGCTTTTATGAGAGCATTTGTGATATGTTTCGTGAAAGCCAAGTTTATAGCACTAGCATTAGGACTCTTAGCAAGTTTTTGTAAGAACTTTATAACTTCAGAGATGTGGCAATCATCAAAATCCAAACCATTATGATCTAAAGCAATGGGATCATCATCCCCAATGTTGGAAAAAATTTCAGCAGTTTTATCACAAGCGATTTAATAGCTTTAGCAGTTTCAGGCAGTTTTTCGCGCTTTGCATTAGAAGTGGAAACATTGCCAACACCAATTCTTTTACCATTATTAGCAGGAGGTGCAGCAACATGTGGAGCATTAGCATTGCTAGTGGTGGTAATAGTCCAAACTTTAGCTATATTATCTTCTTTTTCATTTTCTTCTCTTTCCCACCTAGCACGCAATTCGGCCATCAATCTTATATTCTCATTAATTCTAACTTGGATGGCATTTGCTGTAGTAACAATTTTATTATTATGATTTTCATTAGGCATAACTCTCGATTTCAAAAGATCAACATCAGCAGCAAGACTATCGACTTTAGAAGCAAGTATATCAATTTTCCCAAGCTTTTCTTCAACAGATTTGTTAAAAGCAGTTTGTGTACTAATAAATTCTTTAAGCATAGCTTCAAGTCCAGGGGGTGTGTTCCTATTATTGTTGTAAGAATTCCCATAAGAATTACCATAGCCGTTGCTATTAATAAGGATATGTCCTATAGTTGTTACTAGAATTGTTCCGGTAAGCATTGTTGTTGAAATTATTATTTTTAATGAAGTTTACATCAACATGTTCTTCTTGAGCAACCAATGAAGCTAACAAAACATTATTAGGATCAACATTAGTCCTACCATTCACAAGCATAGATATAATAGCATCAATCTTATCACTCAAGGAAGAGGTTTCTTCGACAGAATTTACCTTCTTACCTTGTGGAGCTCTTTCCGTGTGCCATTCGGAGTAATTAATCATCATATTATTAAGAAACTTTGTTGCTTCTACAAGAGTAATGGACATAAAGGTACCTCCAGCAGCTGAATCCAATAGGTTCCGTGAAGAAAAGTTCAGTCCTGCATAAAAGGTTTGGATGATCATCCAAGTAGTCAGTCCATGGGTTGGGCAATTTTTAACCAAAGATTTCATTCTTTCCCATGCTTGTGCAACATGCTCATTATCCAATTGTTTAAAATTCATTATGCTACTCCTCAAAGATATAATTTTAGCAGGGGGATAATATCTACCAATAAAAGCATCCTTGCATTTAGTCCATGAATCAATACTATTCTTAGGCAGAGATAGCAACCAATCTTTAGCTCTTCCTCTTAATGAGAAAGGGAACAATTTTAATTTTATAATGTCATCATCTACATCTTTATACTTTTGCATTTCACACAATTCAACAAAATTATTGAGATGGGCAGCAGCATCATCAGAACTAACACCAGAAAATTGCTCTCGCATAACAAGATTTAGTAAAGCAGGTTTAATTTCAAAGAATTCTGTTGTAGTAGCAGGTGGAGCAATAGGTGTGCATAAGAAATCATTATTATTTGTGGTTGTGAAGTCACACAACTTAGTATTTTCAGGAGTACCCATTTTAGCAACAGTAAATAAAGCAAACTAGATAAAGTAAATGCAAGTAACTAATTTTTTTGTGTTTTAATATGGAGAATGCAAACAAGACAGTAAATAAAGTAAAGCTAGCAACTATTTTTTTTTGTATTTTAATATAATGCAGCAAACAAAGTAGTAAATAAAATAAAGCAAGACAAAAACAAAGTAAAGAGATTGGGATGTGGAGACTCCCCTTGCAGCGTGTCTTGATCTCCCCGGCAACGGCGCCAGAAAATCTGCTTGATACGCGTACAGCACGCGTCCGTTGGGAACCCCAAGAGGAAGGTGTGATGCGTACAACGGCAAGTTTTCCCTCAGTAAGAAACCAAGGTTTATCGAACCAGTAGGAGCCAAGAAGCACGTTGAAGGTTGATGGCAGCGAGATGTAGTGCGGCGCAACACCAGGGATTCCGGCGCCAACGTGGAACCTGCACAACACAACCAAATTACTTTGCCCCAACGAAACAGCGAGGTTGTCAATCTCACCGGCTTGCTGTAACAAAGGATTAGATGTATAGTGTGGATGATGATTGTTTGCAGAAAACAGTAAAACAAGTATTGCAGTAGATTGTATTCGATGTAAAAGAATGGACCGGGGTCCACAGTTCACTATAGGTGTCTCTCCCATAAGATAAATAGCATGTTGGGTGAACAAATTACAGTTGGGCAATTGACAAATAAAGAGGGCATGACCATGCACATACATGATATGATGAGTATAGTGAGATTTAATTGGGCATTACGACAAAGTACATAGACCGCTATCCAGCATGCATCTATGCCTAAAAAGTCCACCTTCAGGTTATCATCCGAACCCCTTCCAGTATTAAGTTGCAAACAATAGACAATTGCATTAAGTATGGTGCGTAATGTAATCAATAACTACATCCTCGGACATAGCATCAATGTTTTATCCCTAGTGGCAACAGCACATCCACAACCTTAGAACTTTCTGTCACTGTCCCAGATTTAATGGAGGCATGAACCCACTATCGAGCATAAATACTCCCTCTTGGAGTTACTAGCAAAAACTTGGCCAGGGCCTCTACTAACAACGGAGAGCATGCAAGATCATAAACAACACATAGGTAATAAATTGATAATCAACATAACATAGTATTCTCTATCCATCGGATCCCAACAAACGCTACATATAGCATTACAGATAGATGATCTTGATCATGTTAGGCAGCTCACAAGACCCGACAATGAAGCACAATGAGGAGAAGGCAACCATCTAGCTACTGCTATGGACCCATAGTCTAGGGGTGAACTACTCACTCATCACTCCGGAGGCGACCATGGCGGTGAAGAGTCCTCCGGGAGATGATTCCCCTCTCCGGCAGGGTGCCGGAGGCGATCTCCTGAATCCCCCGAGATGGGATTGGCGGCGGCGGTGTCTCTGGAAGGTTTTCCGTATCGTGGCTCTCGGTACTGGGGGTTTCGCGACGAAGGGTATTTGTAGGCGGAAGGGCAGAGTCGGGAGAGTCACGAGGGGCCCACACGCTAGGCCGTCGCGGCCAAGGGCTGGGCCGCGCCGCCCTAGCATCTGGCCACCTCGTGGCCCCACTTCGTTAGTCCTCCGGTCTTCTGGAAGCTTCGTGTGAAAATAGGCCCCTGGGCGTTGATTTCGTCCAATTCCGAGAATATTTCCTTACTAGGATTTCTGAAACCGAAAACAGCAGAAAACAGCAACTTGCTCTTCGGCATCTCGTTAATAGGTTAGTGCCGGAAAATGCATAAATATGACATAAAGTATGCATAAAACATGTAGGTATCATCAATAATGTGGCATGGAACATAAGAAATTATCGATACGTCGGAGACGTATCAGCATCGAAGGAGAATTTACAGTGCAACTCGAAGACCGAGGACTCAACAACTATTTCAAGGGACAGAACCTGTCAGAAGAGTCAAACACCACATCCAACAAGGATAAAACCTAGCTTAGCAATAGAAAGGAACTGGTTTCCTAAACTAGCTCATATTTAGCTAGAATCTATTCATAGCCTTTATAGCTAGTTAAATACTCTACAAATAGAGTTTGTGATAAGACTAGACTACGAGTCGTTCTCCTGGAGTTTATTTGCAATTTTACCTCATTGTAAAGTAGGAGGCTGTGATGATCTTATGTAACAGAGTCAATATTGTAATTCTATAGACATGCCTTGGACCCACATATGTGTCTGTTGTACCACTCTGAGCGATATAATACTAGTGGAACGGTGTTTCATTGGTGTTATATCAGACTGGCATACTACACCATGCAGTGGTATGCTGGGTCACCACACTGCGCCTCCCATCCCTCCACTGCTGCTGGATTTGCCGACGTTTCGACGGCTAATCTCTTCTGAGAGTCGGCACCGTCGCCCGGCTGGCACTCTCGCCGGACGTTTCGCCGCCGCTTCGCTAGCACGTCCCAGAACGTGGCGTCAAATTCGCCCCACCTCCACGCACACAAGGTGCTCGACGACTTGCCAGGTAGGCATG
The DNA here is from genome assembly GCF_019359855.2 of Lolium perenne. NCBI lineage: Eukaryota > Viridiplantae > Streptophyta > Magnoliopsida > Poales > Poaceae > Lolium > Lolium perenne. The sequence continues at coordinate 171,494,489 of NC_067244.2, forward strand.
ATTGGCCGCTGTTCATTGCCTCGTCTGCCGCGGCGCAATTTTAACAATTGATTTTGCTTCAGACATGGATAGCGAGGACAAGATGCTTGCCCTACTGCTGGAGGATGAGTAAACCTTCAACAACGACCTCCGGGATCATTTGCTGATCATCGCGTCCCTCCAGGACATGCTTGACGCCGAGGCGGAGAAGAGGAAGAGGCCGCGCCGCGGAGGATCAAGGCCGGGGAGAAAAAAGTCGAAGCCCCGACAGAGGATGGAGGGGCATACCATGCTACACAACAACTACTTCATAGATGACGCAACACAGACCGACAATTTTCAGCGCCGGTATAGGATGAGCAAGGGTTTGTTCATGAATATCCTCCATGGCATTCGAGAGTTCGACCCCTACTTCAAGCTCTAGCACGACGATATAGGCGTTGTCAGGTTCTCATCGATTCAGAAGTGCACCGTTGCCATGAGGATGCTTGCATACGGAGCACCTACCGATACACATGACGACTACCTTCGCATGAGTGAGTCTACTGCCAGTGAGTGTATGTACAAGTTTTGCCGAGCTGTGGTGGGAAAGTTTGGCAAATACTACAAGAGAGGGCCAACTTAGGAAGAGACTGCAAGGATCATGGCACAAAATGCTGCCAGAGGATTTCCTGGAATGCTTGGTAGCATCGATTGATGCACTGGTCATGGAAGAACTGCCAGCTTGCTTGGCAATGTATATACAAAAGACGTCATGGATATTGCAGTGTGGTGCTTGAAGCTGTGGCAGATTATAACATGTGGTTTGGAATTCTTTTTTTGGCATGGCGGGATCACACAATGACATCAACGTGTTGCGGCAGTCTCCGGTGTTCAACAGACTAGTGAAAGGGCATGCTCCACCATGCAACTATGAGATCAATGGCCACCAATATACCAAAGGGTATTATCTAGCCGATGGTATATATCCAAAATGGGCCACTTTTGTCAAAACAATCTCGGCTCCATCAGGTCAGAAGAATTTCCACTTTGCTGCGCGACATGAGGCTTGCAGGAAGGATGTCGAGCTGGCATTTGGTGTGCTTGATACGTCTCCGACGTATCGATAATTTCTTATGTTCCATGCCACATTATTGATGATATCTACATGTTTTATGCATACTTTATGTTGTTTTTATGCGTTTTCCGGAACTAACCTATTGACGAGATGCCGAAGGGCCAGTTGCTGTTTTCTGCTGTTTTTGGTTTCAGAAATCCTAGTAAGGAAATATTCTCGGAATCGGACGAAATCAACGCCCAGCATCATAGAATCCCCGGAAGCATCCAGAACACCCGAGAGCCGCCAGAGGGGGCCCACAGGGGCCCCAGATGACAGGGTGGCGCGGCCAGGGCCTGGGCCACGCCCCCCTATTGTGGCATCGCCTCGTCGCTCCTCCGACTCCGCCTCTTCGCCTATATAAAGGTCCCTGACCTAAATCTTCGAGACGGAAAAGCCACGGTACGAGAAACCATCCAGAGCTGCCGCCATCGCGAAGCCAAGATCTGGGGGACATGACTCTCTGTCCCGGCACGCCGCCGGGACGGGGAAGTGCCCCCGGAAGGCTTCTCCATCGACACCACCGCCATCTTCATCACCGCTGCTGTCTCCCATGAGGAGGGAGTAGTTCTCCATCGAGGCTCGGGGCTGTACCGGTAGCTATGTGGTTAATCTCTCTTCCTATGTACTTCAATACAATAATCTCATGAGCTGCCTTACATGATTGAGATTCATATGATGATGCTTGTAATCTAGATGCCATTATGCTAGTCAAGTGGATTTTACTTATGTGATCTCCGGAGACTCCTTGTCCCACGTGTGTAAAGGTGACAGTGTGTGCACCGTGTGGGTCTCTTAGGCTATATTTCACAGAATACTTATTCACTGTTATGAATGGCATAGTGAGGTGCTTATTTATATCTCTTTATGATTGCAATGTGTTTTGTATCACAATTTATCTGTGTGCTACTCTAGTGATGTTATTAAAGTAGTTTATTCCTCCTGCACGGTGTAATGGTGACAGTGTGTGCATCGTGTAGTACTTGGCGTAGGCTATGATTGTGATCTCTTGTAGATTATGAAGTTAACTATTGCTATGATGGTATTGATGTGATCTATGCCTCCTTTCGTAGCGTGAAGGTGACAGTGTGCATGCTATGTTAGTACTTGGTTTGGTTATGTTGATCTGTCATGCACTCTAAGGTTATTTAAATATGAATATCGAATATTGTGGAGCTTGTTAACTCCGGCATTGAGGGTTCGTGTATTCCTACACAGTTAGTGGTGTTCATCATCCAACAAGAGGGTGTAGAGTCTAGCATTTATCTATTTATTCTGTTATGTGATCAATGTTGAGAGTGTCCACTAGTGAAAGTATGATCCCTAGGCCTTGTTCCTAAATACTGTAATCATCGATGCTTGTTTACTGTTCTACTGCATTTGTACTGTCCGCAATATTACCACCATCAACCACACGCCAGTCCTGGACAGCAAAGCACTTTTCTGGTGCTGTTGCTACTGCTCATACTTATTCATACCACCTGTATTTCACTATCTCTTCGCCGAACTAGTGCACCTATTAGGTGTGTTGGGGACACAAGAGACTTCTTGCTTTGTGGTTGCAGGGTTGCATGAGAGGGATATCTTTGACCTCTTCCTTCCTGAGTTCGATAAACCTTGGGTGATCCACTTAAGGGAAACTTGCTGCTGTTCTACAAACCTCTGCTCTTGGAGGCCCAACACTGTCTACAAGAATAGAAGCTCCCATAGACATCAGTGCTTAAAGCTCAATTTGCAATTGTCTGGTACCCTGCTCTAAGCTGGTCTCACGACCAAATGTGGGACGTGATGCAGCCTTGTGTGATCATGCACAACATGATCATCGAGGATGGCCGCAGGAATCATGCCAGGACACATGTTGGTCCCTATGAGTGTTAGGGCCCTCTTGTGGAGGTTGATCACGAGTTGCCTGCATATTTCGCTGATTTCCTCGCCATGCATGTAGAGATCCGTGACAGCAATGTTCATGATCAACTTCAAGCTGATCTCGTTGAGCATTTGTGGAGGATCAAAGGATTATCAGCAAATACCGCGGTACCTTGATCTAGTCCTATTTATTATATTTGTTTAGTTGTTTTATTGTTTGTTGTATTTTAACTTGAATCTCCGCAAACATATTTATTTGTATGATATATTTAATAAATGGTTGTATTTTCAAATACCCTTAAAAAAGTTTGGGGGCGACGTTTGGGGGACGCGCCTGGGGAACGACATCCCTCAAACGCTCAATCCGGCGCCGTTTGGAAAACGATTTAGATGACACGACCGGAGATGCTCTTAGATTGCATCGCTGGGGCCAAAATTCCTCCCCTCAAAATGACTTAAGCGAACTAACTATAGTTTTTTTAGGGGATCCAACTAGTTGTTTGGTTTCATTATTCACACATGTTTGAGGCCACGTCTTCTCCCTACTAATGATCTTATCATATTATCCCCACCATCACGCATAGCCAAGATAGGAGTTTCTCTGTTTATTTGGTCCCTAGCTAATACGGATAGTAATGCATAAATTTAATCCCTTGCTAATACAAATAGGGTTTATCATTGCCTTACGCGGTAATCAAAAGGAGTATTCACGCGAGGAGGGTTAAAGGGGGAGGGGGTCTTTTTTCTTCTTAAAAGGTGGTGTTACCTTTGTGATCTTTGGGACATTTTTTTTTTGACTTAGTTTACAGAGAGACCCCCTCCCCTCTCGCGTCCCGCGCCGCCCCCCTGCGGCGGCCGGGCGCGCATCTCCACCTCTGCGGCTAGCTCCCCCTCCCCTCCTCTCCCCTGCCGCCGCCGTCGGCGTGCGCTGCCAGGCCTTGCCCGTGCGGTGTCGGCGGTGGCGGGCCGGACTCTACCCGTGGCTACGACGGGGGCGCGGGAGCCTCGGGACGGCGGCGGTGTTCTTCGGCGGGCGGTGGTCCGGCGCGGCGGCGTGGTTTCCGTTCGTCGGGTGGGAGGAGGAGCGGCGGCGCGGCCCTTTGTGGCGGAGCGAGGCCGGCAGCCGGGATGCAGGGCCTGCTACGCCCAGATCTGGGCCCAGGCGGGGCCCGGAGGGGTTGGGCGGGCTGCCGCGTCTGGCTCGCCGGCGGAGCTCCCTGGAGGCGGAGAAGTCGCAATGGCGGTGGCTGGGTGTCGGCGGTGCTCTGGCCGGCCTTCTGCAGCTCGGCAGTGGGGACTTTACGGGCCTTTTTGGGCCCAGCCGGGCCAGCTGGGCCTGGTTTGACCTCGCTGCCATGTCCGGTCGGCTACCGCGAAGGCGGTGGAGGTAGTTCCCTCTCGCGCGACTGAGGTGCTGCGACCCCCGGCCCGGCTACTGCTATTCTCTACGTCCAGGCCCTGCTCCGGTGACCACAGCGAGACGTCGTTGATGGCTTCAAGACCGCGGTGGCGTGTGCTGGTGGGCGGAAGTTAGGTGGAGCACATCGAAGCTTTCGGGGTTGTGGGTTTGGTGGGCGGGAGAAATCCTTGTCGGCGTGCCCGATACCGACACGGAGACGCCTGCGGGTGTCACCCTGCCTTCTTGAAAGGCGTCGGGTGTACCTCCTCCCCGATCCCTTCCACGTATCGGGGGAAACCCTAGGACTCGTTCGGGCAGCAGCGGCGTCGTCGTCGCTTTCCTTGTTGAAGGTGTTGTTTGATACGTGGGCTTCGGTAGGCTGGGTGTCTGGTGGAACTACTCGGAGGGCGCAGCGGTTGCGAGTCATCTTCGTTTTTGTCGAGCTGCCAGCGTCAGCATTGTTTTCTCTTTTCTTTCTTTTTTGTTCCTTTGGACTTGGTTGTGCTGCGGTCCCAGCGTGCCTGTTGTATCGGTTGGTTGTTATATTAATATAGCGGGGCGAAATCCTATTTCAAGGAGGATCTTTGGGTCATTTTTGATTTCCACATTTGTTCTTCCTCTCTAATTTCTCCCTAACACTTATTACTTTGGAGGGATTTGAGTGTGAAGGATTTGATCATTTAGTTTTCTTGCTTTCAATTCTTGTATAGTGTTGAGCTTTTCATTACGATTAATTCGAGCGAAAAGATCGTGAGCTTGTTACTCTTGGAGGGTGACGTCCTAGTTAGCTTCGCGGTTGGTCCTCCGGTGATCTCTTTGTGGGAGATTGTGAAGAGGCACGGGCTTCTCCTTCGTGGATCTTGTGAAGTGGTTGTGGAGCTTGCATCTTCGAAGTGGAGGAAAAGCTAGCCATAAGAAAAAGGTCTTTGTCCTTTGCGGTATTGGCTTGGAGAAGAAGGTGAGCCTGCATGGCATGCGAGAGACTTTCGTGGTAGTCTGCATCTCCAATGTGACGTACCTCATTTCGTGTGAGGGGACATGTGAATACATCTTCGTCTTCGCGTGTCTCGGTTATCTCTACACCCGAGTTTATTTTCCTTGTGATAGTCACCGTGATTGAAGTACGTATATCTTGCTATCACTAGTGTTACATATATATTATGTCTACCTTGCTTAGCTTGAGTTGTTGTTGTTGCACTTAGTTAAGCCTAGCTTATTTAGGTTTTGTGCTTGTAAATTAAATGTTAATTTAATTTTGCATTCTTATCAGCCAAATCCGTAGTAGTTTTAAAAATTCCTATTCACCGCCCCCCCCCCCCCCCCAAGGTCACGTGACATCTTGTCCTTTCAAATACCCACAACATCATTAGAACTCAGAGAGAGATAATTGCAAAGAGAATGAAAGATAACATCCATTGCATTGGATCAATTGTTTCATCACCTAGAGGGAAGTCACCCATCATCTTCCATCAAATATCATACTTTTCCACCTTGTCGGTGACAAAGCTCGGATTGCAAAACTCCGAGAAAAGAAATCCCAAGAGCTCATGTCACTCAGATCCCATACCCGTGAGCCACTAGTTTTGCTATCATGCCATCGACGATGGAGTAAGCCCCAACTATGCTGGCAGGGAGAATAAAGCACGACTATGACGATCACCACATTTTCGCACCAACACAAGGCGATATGTGGAGAAGAATCTAAAAAATATATCAAAAACAAATACAAAACTATGACGATAGATCGAGAAACAAGGTCTTCCCACCTTGTCGTGTCGCAGTAACAAGGGATGGTTTTGCAAGGCTCTCCACTCCACACTGAAGTTGATACTTGACATTTCATCATAGCTAGTACTTTGAAGAAACATGAAGGTTTAGGCAAGACAACATGAGTAATGTTGTCCCCTGACCATGGCTGGCGGAAGGACGACCCGAATGAGGGCCATTGAGACGTACACCACGATTGAACCCAAAGTCAACATCGTCTCTTCATTTTCCATTTTATGCAATGTTGTCGAAAGATCAAAAATCAAATTATAGCTGCAATTGGATGGAATTTATATAGCCACTTTTTTTTACCAATCCTCTCTTGCATTTAGTTTTTTTTTGTTTGTATAAATGATGAATTGACGTCATATATGTGTGTAAAGGAAATCTCCATTGTGTTTATCTAAATATACCTTGGCTAAGGAAGTTCTTAAGTGCCGTCAACCCATATCACCTTCAACTTGTGTTAAATTAATTAAGAGCTCCTTAAGTGATAGCGAAAGAAATGGGTCAGTATGAAGTGTCTTTTAGAGCAAAGGGAAAACACATGAGTGTCGTACTGTTTGAGACCATGGGATGTGAATCTTGGATTGTTCTGGTAAAAAAAAAGGAATTTTGGAGGATATCATTCCTCACTTTCTTTTTCTACACAGCTTGTTTGGTTTATAGGATTTGAAACCATGCGATTTCTTTCATGCAAAAAGTTTCCCTTAGACCCCATCGAAGTTTTACTTTTTCTATGACAATAGCCGTTTATTGGCATATGGACAAAGAAAATAAACCTTAGTTTTAATTTCATGCAACGCAACCAAACATACATGTATTATAAGTTCATATGTGTTCAAATGCTATATGGTTCACTATGGCATGGCATCTTACTCAATACTCATATATTTTCTTATTTCCACGTTCTGTAAATCCTTTGGTAAGCCTTTCGTTTTATTTGATGAAATTCCTACAGTATGGGCTGTTTCCTATGAATTTTGGGGAAAACAAACATAAGGCCGTACAACGTGTTTTCATTCAATTTTTTGTGTCTACAATTCCTGATTGTTTTTTAAAACCAAATCCTGCTTATTTCTATGCAATACGTACTTCTGAATGGACAATGATTTGTCGTGTCCCCCTGAGAACTGAAACATGCTCCAACTGAAGCGACAACCACCGCATCGATCCCCTGGAGCTAGCTGGTCATCGTACGGCCCTGGAACTGGAAGTGGAGGTGCTTCCCCTCCGGTGCCGGCAGCCTCACCGCCACTCAAACAAATATCCTTGTGCACTTGTGCTCGGTCTTGAGTACGTTTCGGTTTTCTTCGTTTTAACGGGCACAACTCGCGCAGATGTGGTTTTTTCAAGTGAAAAGCTGGTGGAGACGGGCAATGACAGATCTGGCGTACACGTCGTGGAGCCAGTTGTGCCCGTGAACCCGTTAGCCGTGGCCTCCTCTTCCTCCTGCCCGACCCTGCCACGCTTTCATCAACTGTCAAATCGCAATTAGTCGCCGCCGGCGTGCCCCCTCGCCCGTCTCGCGCCATCGCAGCCGCCGCCCCGCAGATCCCACGGTCGCCATCACCCCTGTCCGCCGCCGCATGGTCGCAGCCCAAATCTGAAGCAGCAGCAGCCATGTCCACCGGCACCGCCACGCCGGGCCTGGTCGTCACCGCGACCGACCCCATCCGCTCCTTCCTCTCCTCCGCCGCCGCGTCCCCCGACCTAGCCGCCGACCTCCGGGACCTCGCCTCCGCCCTCTCCTCGGCGCCGGCCGTCCCCTACCGCTCCATCCGCGCCATCTGGTGCGCCGACTCCTCCCCTGGCCGCCCGCCTCTCAGACAGCTCCTGCAGGGCGCCCAGTTCGTGCTGTCCAGCCCCAAGCCCCGCGAGAAGGTGAGTCACAGCCACGGAAGCGCTCGTGGTCCCAGTTGGTGCGGTGTGGCCAAAGACGGGCTTCTGATTTTGCTGCGATCGTGCAGAGCGATGAGCTCAAGGCGAGGCTGGAGAAGCTCCGGGAGATGCAGGAGAGGAGGGAGTACGCGGAGCTCGTCAAGGACGTCGCGCCCAAGGAGGACACCACCGAACCCTTCTCCTCCTACAAGGATCAGCTTGGATTCGGTACCAACCATCACTTTCCTGCTCTTGTAGCTAATTCGTCCCTGCAATCATCCGAAGATCTCGTAAAAACAAACAAGGGATTTCATCTGCCTCCTAAAGTGGAAGTGCATTGTTAGCTAGGAAACAACACTCAGCTCTCATCTAATAAGCTTGATTGCTGGATGCAATGATTGTACTTTCAGAATTGGAGTGTTGCAAATTGAAAGTTTTGATTTGTAGTCAGTCGGCTACAGAAACTAGCTTTCCCCATGTTGGATTTAAGCTTAGATTAGTTACTAATGTTAACCAAAACTCCAAAAGCATGCTTGAAAAATGCGCACACAAGTATAGTTGATAAAGCCTACAGATTTCAGCTGTAGGTGCTTGTTGCCACGCAAATGACCAACTGTAGTGATTAGAGTAAATGCCCGTGACAAACTGTTGGCTGATAAACTGTATGCAGTCTGCAACTTTAGGATTAAAATTGACTTAATTTGAGTGAACAATGTCTGGATATGTGTAGATTCATTGAACATACGACAAGTATTTAGAGCCAGAGAGAGTAGTTACAAGTATACCTATCCTCTTTGCATACTATTCTGTTCACTTCTGCGCTTAAACTGCTAGGAGCAGGTGTTATGTTCCACTGGTTCATCGGATAATTTCTCTATTGCAGGTCTACATGTTGTAGTTATAATGTTCACTGGTTATTTGGTCGGAATGGCAGCTTTCAGAGCTCTGTTCAGCAACAGTCCTGTAATGGTAAGTCCATCCAAATGCTACTTAGTGGTGCTTCCATCATGTCATCATAGAGAGTAGTTATATGTTTTTGAACAAGAGTAGCTTTTCTTTCTTAATGTAGTTGTTTTACTCGTACCTCATTTGACCCTTCCTGCTAGACAATATTGGGAAGCAGATCAGGAAGGCTGCATGCCTGGATTTACATCAATTTGCTATTGCTCATGTCTAAACCTGTCAATATAGCGATATGTAATTCGCTGGTATGATTTTTCAGAATGCTGCTGGAGGCATCTTAGGAGTGGTGGGTGGCATGCTGATGGAAACAGTTCTTTTCATCATCAGATCATCCAGTAAAGAGTTGTCTCCGGTTCCAAGATCATCCAGTAAAGACTTGTCGTCTCCGGTTCCAAGATCTAAGAAACTTCAGTAGACACTGTGATGCGTTTTGATCTTTCATATGCGGTGAGGATGATGTTGGGATCTTTGTGTTACGAAGTATAGCATGTTAAGTTTTGGATCGTTCAGATGTATGTAATTTATTCAAGGAAAAATACAGTTCATCTTGTTCAACCAAGAGTACTAAATGGGAGATTCTATTTGCAAAGCTTGTAGTTACTTACGATGGTTAATGTCTTCATGTTCAATCAGCCTACATCTGAGCGTTTTTGCGTGATGAATATCGAAATTGCCAGGTTTAAGGATCAGGGGTAGTTCTGAACTCCGTGTCACATCCAATTTGTGTGCACTTTGTTGGTTGTGCTCTGTCTCTCAAACAACGTATGGATATAGGCCTCAACCAAAAGCATCATGACCGTCAATTGCCAAAGCCTTTGTTTGTATATATTTTAGTGCCACTCCAGTTGCTAACAAACTGACAAACTGATGGATGGCGATAAAATGATGAGAGTAGTTGGTCACTTCAGTTAACAATGGCTTGCAGTTTTGCGTATAATAGACTTGTGCAGTCCGCAGTTGACGTAGTACTCCCTAGTCATGGAGTACCAATCTTTCCGAGACACTGAAATATTTGGATTTTTTTTTCTTGCCAGTAGGACCAGCTACTCTGTTAACGATGATGTCTTTATTCCTGAAATTTGATATAATTTGGTACTTTTGACTTTTGAGTGAGCAAAGCCTGAATGTAGAAGTACACTTATCATCTTACCACACTGTTCTGTTTACATCTGAGCTTTGCTAGGATTTACTGTTATGTTTCGGTTGTTCAAGGGATGCTTCCTCTATTTCAGTTCTACGTATTGGCTGTAATTTTCATGGGTTATTTGGCCAGTTTTGATGCTGCTGCTTCACAGGGGAATGTAGTTCTACTCCCTCTGTCCCAACCAAATTAGTTATCTCAGATTTGTCTAGATTCATATTATCTAAATGCGTTTTAGTGTGTAGATATATACGAATCTAGACAACTAATTTGAAACAAGGAAGTATTAATATTTGCGGTTTTGCTCATGCTGCCCTTCGTGTGAGAAGTAAGATACGGTGGCGAAGCAAATCAAGTAAGCGTTACATAAATTTTCTATGGCGTATGTGTCATTAACATCTACTCCCTCCATTTTTATTTACACTGTGTTTTGGTATCAGTTAAAGCACCAAAGATTTTGATAAAAAATATCAACATCCATGGTTGTAAATTTATATAGTATATATTTTAAGATGATTCTAATACTAGTACCAATTTTATATTTTAGATATAAATATTTTTTCCTATATTTTTAGTTAAATTTTACAAATTTTGACTTTGAATAACACTATAACGCAGGGTAATTGTGAACGGAAGGAGTATTACCTCCGTTTCAAAATGTAACACATGTCATGCCTCCGGGGGCATCTTAGAGCATGTCTAACATGCCCCGTATTTTTTCGCCTCTTGAAACGCGAGTAGAGAGCCCTGTATTCACTTTTCGTCGGTCGAAAACTCGTCCGAGCTAGCAGACCCCGTATGCCTAAACTGTAAAAGGGAATATTCCCAAATATGCCAAATTAAATTTTTTTCCTCTTCTTCATCCTCTCCTTCTTCCTCCTCTAGCCCCTCGCCCGCTCGTCCCGGCCAAGTGCCCGTCGTAGCGCGCTGCCGCCGGCCGTCGCCGCCCACGGCCGCCCCGCCCGCCGACGGCCAGCGCGCCGCTCGGGCCGCCGCCGCCACGGCCGCGCGAGCCACGGCAAGCCGCGCCCGCTCCGGCAGAGCCACACCAGCCGCGCCGCTCCCGCTCCGGACGCCCGCCATGGCCACGCTCGCCGCCCGCTGCCCACGCGCCGCCTCGCCATTGTTGCCGCCTCTGGGCTCGCGCGCCGCCGTCCCTAGCCCCGTGCCGCCACCCTCGGCCCCAGCTTGCCGGAATTTGGCCGGATTCCGACGAGATTATGCGCAGAAAGCAGTTGCTATGTGCTGAAATTTCAGCCCGCCATGAGTGAGGGGTTGACCCTGTATTCAGCCTTCCGCCCCGTAGAAGTAAGGGGCCAAAAGCCACCCCTTAACCGAAACTGTAAAAAATCGACGCGGGGGCCTGTTTTACGGGGTCTGCTAGACGGCCGGGTAGAACCCTACCCCGTATATCGACGGTTATTATACGGGTTTGACTCTTTTAAGGGATCTGTTAGACATGCTCTTAGAAGTGGTGTATGGCATGCTGATGGAAACAGTTCGTTTCTACAATCACCCAGTAAAGGATTCTCGCGATCGGTCCCAAGATCCAAGGAAACTCTGATGATTTGATTACAAATTGTACTAGTACGCTAGGTTTTGGATCAATCCTATTTGTACGTAACCGATCCAAGGAAATACTGATGGATTGATGAGCAGAAATATATTTTTTGTACAGGATTAGCAGAAGTATTAAACGAGAGATTAGTCTGCAAGGGCTCAGGGCTGAAATGACAACCTGCCTCGATGATCATCTTTTATTGTGCAGAACGCTTAGAAATCTGTATTGGGTGGCACTTTTGTTAATCTGAATGAATCCATCCTTGTGTTAGTTTCTTCTTGTTGTTCACGTGTACCTTTGAACCACCTCCACGTGCCGGTGTTAACCTTGGAATATCGCTAGCTTCCGTTGAGGGGAAACCTAATCCGCTAGTCACCAACGAACGGAGTAGATTCCATGTGATCTTGGTTGAGTGCATCCTCTTTCCCTTGCTCACTTCCTCGATGCATGCTTCTCTGAATAACGGGACAGTGTCATTTTGTTTCTTGCGAGTCAGGACAATGTCATGTATAGTGGGCCAGTGGATTCGTGGATGTTAATGCTAAAGCATAATGCACACTTAGTGGTTGTCATATATCCAAGTCACCTAGGGTTAGGTGACCAAGGCGTCACCGCCACTCGACCCACTCCTCGTTCTCCTCCCCCTCTCCCGCCGTAGCTGAGGGTCACGCCGAGCAAAGTCCTAGCGGTGACGGCTACGACGGGACCTCTCCCACTGGATGTTGACCTCTTCCCCTCCTACGACATTATGAAGCTTCACGAGTTTGGTGGAGCGCCGCCGTCGGTCTCACGGGAAGGCAGCATCCGGTGATGTAGGAGGTCGCGACAGTATTGCTCCCTCGTTGGAGGCGTTGTCTTTGTTGTTTGTGGTGTCCTAGGTGTGTAAGAAGGAATCGACGTTGCCCACCGCTTGGAGGATGAGCTTCTGGGGCGCAATGTGCGGCGTTGTCGGCAACTCTTAGTCGACACCATCTCCGATTTGGTTAGATCATGCCATTCACTCGCCGCTCTTACGCGTTAAGGGCGTGCGCGGTGCTTTGATTGGTTTCAACCTAGAGTGCCTAGTGCCTACATAGTGGGAGCTTGGTAGCCGCTCCTGGCCATTCTTGGCGGGTAACATTGCTAGGAGAATTTCCGTTGTTTGGTGGTTGTGGGTTATGTTGTAACCCATATGCGGTGTCAGCGCGTTTGTATTGTGATTGTGTACCATCCGTTTTAAACTTTTTCCTACGAAATGTGATACACCTCCAAGAAAGTATTTGAAAAAAAGAAGATTTTGACTTTCTGATCGAGGTCTCCGGCGGCCTAGCGGCTTCTACCTTGGCAGGCTAACCTGAGCTCACTTCAAGTGAGAAACGCGAGGCGACAAATTAGACACAGCTCATCACCCACTGGCGGCGAATCACGCCCATATGGCTCGGGATAAGAAGATGAGATGGGCACAACTATTCATGCAGGAGTAGTGTGCATTATCGCTTATCAGTGCTTGTCTGCTGAAGACGGAGACCTGCGTAGCACACTAGCACGTTGCGCACGGCACGTACGCTACGTACGTGTCCCGCATGCAGTTCGTCTCCCGCCTTAAAACCAATCGCTCGTTTGTCGATCGGACAGGCAGGCCGTACGATTTAATTATTTCTGCAGCTGACAAGTGAGTGAGATCTATAGTGCAGCTCCATATGATTGTGCTTCCGGCAGCTGGTATCAACCGTTCATGCAAGTTTATCCAGGGTACATATAAATGGATCGGAGAAACGAAGAACACGATTACACGAACAAGAGAACTATGATACTACGAGCAAGATGAGAAGGATAGAAGGAAAAGCGTGCGTGTTGTTTAGTTTTTCAAATCGCATCCACATGTTGTCCTAATTTTTTACAAGGAGGTGGGTAGCACATTCCAGGGCTCTTTTACAGAGAGGGCACATCAACATCTCGCAATTTGGCCAACCTCCTTTTACTAACTAATTGGCTATTCAAAACTAGCTATGGAAGGGAATACGATCTCGAATCCAGCTGACACCCTATACAAAATGTCTATCTATATGCAGAGTTGAACGGTACTGGTTAGATGGAGGAACATATCATTTTTGGACGAGGTGCGTGATAGGGTTAGACGGCTCCACGCGAGGACGGGGAGGAGAGGACAAGATGCTACGGCGCTATAATTCCTAGTCTTGATCTTTGTATCGTCTTGGGTGTGTGGATGACTATCTCCATTCTTGTATGTTTTGGGTATGATGTGGGTGTACTATTGAATCTTTGGGTACCAGTCTTGAGTGTGTTATAATCGTGGATGTTGCCGTGATGGCTTTATATATAAAGCCGGGCCATGAACCTTATGTTTAAAAAATCCAAAGCCTATTTTGTAGAGCAATCCACATGAAAAGGAGTTTTCTTTGGGGGTGCAAATTTTCCAAACCATTCGACTCATGTTTGTGGAAGTAGCTTCTAGGAGTTGTTCCTTTTCTATGTCGAGGCAGCTGAATATTGTCCGCTCGTCGAAAGCTTTCAAATGATGCCATTTGACAAGTTGTCATGAACCTCCACTGTATTTCCAAGATGCACCAAGAGGTCCACAAATTGCCCGTTCCCATTAATTGTAAAATTGTCGTTCATCTTGGTCTTTCCGATCCATGCATTTTTGCTCTATGGTTTCTTGACACACGAATTCTTTCTCTTGAATGCTGGGAAAAATGAGAGGGGCGATGCATAAGATTCACACAATGCAATACTATCTCCATCCTATAAAACAAGGCATGCATTTTTTTTTTGTCAAAAGTCAAATCATACTTTGACTGAAGATATGCACAGAAATATCAATATTTGTAATAGTTGATAAACACATTGAGAAAATAGATCGTGTGGTGGACCTATTGATATAGTTTTGGTAATGTAGATGTTCATATGTTTATCTTCAAATAAAGAATATTGACTTTTAAAGTCATTTATATGACTTATTTTATGAAGTGGGAATAGTAATTGACAGAATGCCTACAAAATCGTCAATTAATCATAAGATTGAAAACATTAAACAACTATCAGCAAATGCGAGTAGGAAAAAGAACGCGAGCAAGAGCATGTGCATTTGGCTAAGAAAAAAATCATGGAAACAAGCAAGTGGCCTATTGATCCTCAGCTAGCTCCATCCGTATCCCAAGTTCGAACGCTCGATCGGCTGCTAGCTGGCTTCACATACATGCATGCACATGTGTTGCATGGCCAGCTGTGATATTGTAATCACAATCGATCCATGGATGATGGATGGATGGATGGGCCCCTTCGTTATGCGGCGGAGCCAGGAGGTGATAGCTACTCAGGCACTCATCAGCAGATTAATTTTGGATGTAGCGCGCCGCAGTTCCAACCATTCGGCGCCGTCGATTTTGTGTTCCTCTCTAAAATTTGGGTAAAATGGACAAACATAAGCTGAAGTTAAAAAATTCAAAGAATAAACTTTCAACGAAACAAATTCACATATTTAACACTTCCATGTCACGCTTGTTCCCACGGCGTGACAAACAATAATGTGGCGCACCTCCCTACGACGCCACATAGTGGGGTGTTGCGCCCTAGCCCATGGTGCCGCCTTTTTTTTATTGCGCCTTAGCCCACGACGCCACACAATGGATTGCCGCGTCCTAGCTTCCAGTGCCGCACAATTGTTTATCTTGTCGTGGTGACACAGCGCGGCAGAAAAAGTTTAGATGCTGTAAAATTGTTTCATGAAAAAGTAATTTTCAAAATTTGTTAGAGGTTATTTTTTTCTAATTGCCCTCATTTTGAGACAGAGGCCGACTGACCGCCGGGCACCGTGCAGCCCACCGGCCAGTGGGAGGCGCGCGGGAAACCATGTGTGCATGAGACTAGTCACAATGGGGAGTATCATATAGTAGTATCATGCATATGATACTAGTGTGTGATACTATCTTCACAATGCATAGTATAGGTCAATTATATTTAGTGATTTGTAGAATCTCAATGCAAAAGTGTGTACAAGATTAGTTTGACATTAATTTTTCTAGTTCTACGTTCTATGATACAGTATCTACCTATGATACTACTATCATCTCTTTCTTCATTTATTGATGTAACACTATGATACTCACAATACTAGCTATGATACTCCCATTGTGAGTAGCTGAGGGCGCCACCGGAAAACCAGCAGCGTCGGCCGTGGCTTGCCCCTTTCCCGCCCGGCCACACGCGCCGCCGTCCCTAACACGTGTCCTCCCACCTTCACGTGCTCCGTCGTCTTCCTCGCTTCCTTCTCCTTCACGGACGCACCGCACACTTGACACTCGAGTGACTGACGCCGTCAATCTCGCCGTCGCACCCCTCCCTACGTCGTCTTCTACCTACGTCTCGCTATAAAACAGAAGCCATCGGTTTGATCGATCTGGCTTCGGGTTCAGGCCAAGAAGGCATCGATCATGGAAGGCACCTCCTCCCTCACGCGCTCCCTCTCCCTCGCGCCCCGCCCCCGCCCCCGCCGCCCACGCGCCGCGAAATCCCATTGCATGCCCACCCTCTCCCCCGCGCCCCGCGTCCTCCCGCTCCGTCGCGCCAGATCCGACGCCGACCTTCTTCTCGGACCCATCACCGCCGCCGCCGCGGCATCCTCCGCGACCGTCCTCCTCCGCTCGCCCAGCTCACTGGCTCTCGAGGAGAGGGACGACACGCCGATGGAGGGCTGCTTCGACGGCGCCGGCGGCAAGGGCAACAACAACAACAGCTCCGGCCGCGGCGGGAGCGGGGGCGGTGGCGGAGGCAGCGGGAGCCAGAGCGCCGGCATGGGCGAGCACTACCGGAGGGTGCTGCGTCTGGAGCCGGACAACCCGCTGCTGCTGCGCAACTACGGCAACTACCTCCACGAGGTGGAGCGCGACCTGGCGGGCGCCGAGGAGTACTACGGCCGCGCCCTGCTCGCCTGCCCCGGCGACGCCGACCTGCTCAGCCTCTACGGCCGCGTACTCTGGGAGGCCGACCAGGACAAGGACCGCGCCGACGGGTACTTCCAGCGCGCCGTACAGGCCGCGCCCGACGACTGGTACGCCCTCGCGCGCGCGCATGCCGGTCGCGCTATTTCTTATCGATCTTGGTTCTTCTACTCCGTATGTGATCGACCGAACTTAACCCGTGACGTTTAACTGCAGCTATGTGCTGGGATCGTACGCGAGCTTCCTGTGGGACGCCGACGAGGACGACGAGGAAGCCAGCACGGCGGTGACGACCAGTGGCTCCCCGGCGCTGGTGCCGGCGTGCTGACCCTGGCCGTCGTCCTGCGATCGTCGATGGCGCGCAGTCCTGTTGTACTATACTGTACGTATGAGGAGGGCCGTGATGGCGGGTTAGCCAGCGACCTCCTCGCCCATGCGGCTTGGCGGCCGGATCGATCCAGGAGTAATGACCTGCACCGAGAAACAGATCGGTGGTGCATACGGCATGCCATTGCAGGCAACAAGTCGACGGACGTGAATGGATCAACGGATCCGCGTCGCCTGAGGCAACTACTTACTACTCTACTGAAGTTCTTTCCTGCTAGTATCAACAATCTCCTACGACTACTTAATTAACCTTTCTTTGCACTAATGATGCTATAGAGCGAGCTTGTTATCTGTTTAATTACTGAGCTGCTCGAGCTGATCGGCTGATGCCTCCCCAATGTGTAATTCCAATCACCATACCGAGATCGGGCCAATCTTTGCTTTGTTGATCTGTCTGGTTGTATTCACCCAAGAGCAATAAGAATCAATCTATATATGTTTAATTATGAACCAGCTGAATCACACTGGTCATTTAGTTTTCTATGTTTGACTAACACTCTGTAATACTGTATGTATGTATCTATCATATCAACAGAAAAATACGTCACTTGCACAGCTAGCGATGATAGGCACTAATGCACTATGCAAGGTCTGCAAATTGGAGAGAAGAAATAAATAAAAAAGTGCAGAATCTGAATGCAAGAGATTACGAGAAGCTTGTATGTGGCATCGATTTTAAAAACAGTGTTTAATAAAGGTTGCAAGAGAGTACGTGGGATGAATCTGAATGCATGAATCAAACGGTGAAAACTTTACTCCAAGAAATAAGAATCAATATATCGATAGTGAATAATCCACTTTTTGAAAGAAACAACGTTATTGACAAAGTTATCTTCAGTTTTGATCTGTTTCTTTGTCCCTCATCTGTCGAAAAGTGTCTTTGGCTCTTGGGCACCAGTGCTATTTAAAAAAATCATACATATTTATTAAAAAAATCTAAAACTAAATCCGAACATAGTAAATAATATAATCTACAAGCCTATAAAATTTTAATATAAAATTCTTTATATTTTAGGCTACACAAAGAAGACAAAATCTGTTGAGATTTGGAGTTTTAAAATATGCGTACTCAGATCCACATGTTTGTCATTTTGTGTAGCCTAGAGTATTTTGTAATTGAAATTGAAATTTTGCAGGTTTATGGGATAATTCATTGGCTACACCATGATGATTTTTCTAATTTTTTGAAAACATAAGTGTGATCTTTTATTTTTTTTAAATGGCAGGAGCACGGTTGGGGGCGTATTTCCCAGGTTTTTTTGGTACCTGACTACCAAACGAGCCCTTATAGGGCCACCAAATGGTGGCCTTTTTAAGGGGTATCCTATTTTTTCTTTTATATTTTAAAATATAATTCATCCAATTAAATAATAAACATATATGCGAGTCTTGGAACTATTCTTTGACCCCGTTCCGATTTCTCTCCGGAACAATTCCGGTGTTCTCTCTCTATTCTCTAACAATACCGATGTAGGATAACGTTGCATAGAAAACAAAAATTTTCCTACCGCGAACACGCAATCCAAGCCAAGATGCAATCTAGAAGACGGTAGCAACGAGGGGATTATCGAGTCTCACCCTTGAAGAGATTCCAAAGCCTACAAGATGAGGCTCTTGTTGCTGCGGTAGACGTTCACTTGCCGCTTGCAAAAGCGCGTAGAAGATCTTGATCACCGGCGCCACGAACGGGCAGCACCTCCGTACTCGGTCACACGTTCGGTTGTTGATGAAGACGACGTCCACCTCCCGTTCCAGCGGGCAGCGGAAGTAGTAGCTCCTCTTGAATCCGACAGCACGACGGCGTGGTGTCGGTGGCGGTGGAGAAATCCGGCGGAGCTTCGCTTAAGCACGCGGGAGCTATGGAGGAGAGGGGGGCGGCTAGGGTTTGGGAGGGGGTGGCCGACCACTTGGGGGGTGCGGCCAGGTGGTGGTCTTGGGGTGGCCGGCCCCCTCCCCTTGGCCCCTCATTATATAGGTGGAACCCCAAGTGTTGGACTACAAGTCTCCGAATAAGACCCGAACCCAAAACCTTCCATGTGATAGGGAAACCTACCCAAGGTGGGAATCCCACTTGGGGTGGGATTCACCCCCTTCCATGTGGGGGGGTGGCCGGGCCCCATAGGGGGAGTCCACTTGGGACTCCTCCCCCTCTAGGGTTGGCCGGCCATGGAGGTGGAGTCCCTCCGGGACTCCACCTTCCTTGGTGGTTTCTTCCGGACTTTTCTAGAACCTTCTAGAACCTTCCATAGAACCTTCCGAATCATTTTAAATCACATAAAATGACATCCTATATATGAATCTTATTCTCCGGACCATTCTGGAACTCCTCGTGATGTCCGGGATCTCATCCGGGACTCCGAACAAATATTCGAACTCCATTCCATATTCAAGTTCTACCATTTCAACATCCAACTTTAAGTGTGTCATCCTACGGTTCGCGAACTATGCGGACATGGTTGAGTACTCACTCCGACCAATAACCAATAGCGGGATCTGGAGATCCATAATGGCTCCCACATATTCAACGATGACTTTAGTGATCGAATGAACCATTCACATACGATACCAATTCCCTTTGTCACGCGATATTTTACTTGTCCGAGGTTTGATCATCGGTATCACTCTATACCTTGTTTAACCTCGTCTCCTGACAAGTACTCTTTACCTGCATCGTGGTATGTGGTCTCTTATGAACTTATTCATATGCTTGCAAGACATTAGACGACATTCCACCGAGAGGGCCCAGAGTATATCTATCCGTCATCGGGATGGACAAATCCCACTGTTGATCCACATGCCTCAACTCATACTTTCCGGATACTTAATCCCACCTTTATAACCACCCATTTACGCAGTGGCGTTTGGTGTAATCAAAGTACCTTTCCGGTATAAGTGATTTACATGATCTCATGGTCATAAGGACTAGGTAACTATGTATCGAAAGCTTATAGCAAATAACTTAATGACGAGATCTTATGCTACGCTTAATTGGGTGTGTCCCTTACATCATTCATATAATGATATAACCTTGTTATTAATAACATCCAATGTTCATGATTATGAAACTAATCATCCATTAATCAACAAGCTAGTTAAGAGGCATACTAGGGACTCTTTGTTGTCTACATATCACACATGTACTAATGTTTCGGTTAATACAATTATAGCATGATATATAAACATTTATCATAAACATAAAGATATAAATAATAACCACTTTATTATTGCCTCTAGGGCATATCTCCTTCAGTCTCCCACTTGCACTAGAGTCAATAATCTAGATTACATTGTAATATACCTAACACCCATGGCATTCTGGTGTTGGTCATTGATACGTCTCCGACGTATCGATAATTTCTTGTGTTCCATGCCACATTATTGATGATATCTACATGTTTTATGCACACTTTATGTCATATTCGTGCATTTTCTGGAACTAACCTATTAACAAGATGCCGAAGAGCCATTCTTGTTTTCTGCTGTTTTTGGTTTCTAAATCCTAGTAACGAAATATTCTCGGAATTGGACGAAATCAACGCCCAGGGTCCTATTTTGCCACGAAGCTTCCAGAAGACCGAAGAGGAGACGAAGTGGGGCCACGAGGCGGCCAAACCCTAGGGCGGCGCGGCCTGGCCCTTGGCCGCGCCGACCTGTGGTGTGGGGCCCTCGTGTGGCCCCCTGACCTGCCCTTCCACCTACTTAAAGCCTCCGTCGCGAAACCCCCAGTACCGAGAGCCACGATACGAAAAACCTTACTGAGACGCCGCCGCCGCCAATCCCATCTCGGGGGATTCTGGAGATCTCCTCCGGCACCCTGCCGAAGAGGGGATTCATCTCCCGGAGGACTCTTCACCGCCATGGTCGCCTCCGGAGTGATGAGTGAGTAGTCTACCCCTGGACTATGGGTCCATAGCAGTAGCTAGATGGTTGTCTTCTCCCCATTGTGCTTAATTGTCGGGTCTTGTGAGCTGCCGAACATGATCAAGATCATCTATCTGTAATTCTATATGTTGTGTTTGTCGGGATCCGATGGATAGAGAATACTATGTTATGTTAATTATCAAGTTATTACCTATGTGTTGTTTATGATCTTGCATGCTCTCCGTTATTAGTAGAGGCTCTGGCCAAGTTTTTGCTCTTAACTCCAAGAGGGAGTATTTATGCTCGATAGTGGGTTCATGCCTCCATTGAATCTGGGACAGTGACAGAAAGTTCTAAGGTTGTGGATGTGATGTTGCTACTAGGGATAAAACATTGATGCTATGTGTAAGGATGTAGTTATTGATTACATTACGCACCATACTTAATGCAATTGTCTGTTGTTTTGCAACTTAATACTGGAAGGGGTTCGGATGATAACCTGAAGGTGGATTTTTTAGGCATAGATGCATGCTGGATAGCGGTCTATGTACTTTGTCGTAATGCCTAATTAAATCTCACAGTACTCATCATAATATGTATGTGCATTGTTATGCCCTCTCTATTTGTCAATTGCCCAACTGTAATTTGTTCACCCAACATGCTTTTATCTTATGGGAGAGACACCTCTAGTGAACTGTGGACCCCGGTCCTATTCTTTACATCGCATACAATCTGCTGCAATACTTGTTTTACTGTTTTCTGCAAACAATCATCTTCCACACAATACGGTTAATCCTTTGTTACAGCAAGCCGGTGAGATTGACAACCTCACTGTTTCGTTGGGGCAAAGTACTTTGGTTGTGTTGTGCAGGTTCCACGTTGGCGCCGGAATCTCTGGTGTTGCGCCGCACTACATCCCGCCGCCATCAACCTTCAACGTGCTTCTTGACTCCTACTGGTTCGATTAAACCTTGGTTTCTTACTGAGGGAAACTTGCCGCTGTGCGCATCACACCTTCCTCTTGGGGTTCCCAACGGACGTGTCAACTACACGCATCAAGCAAATTTCTGGCGCCGTTGCCGTGGAGATCAAGACACGCTGCAAGGGGAGTCTCCACTTCCCAATCTCTTTACTTTGTTTTTGTCTTGCTTTATTTTATTTACTACTTTGTTTGCTGCATTATATCAAAACACAAAAAAATTAGTTGCTAGCTTTACTTTATTTACTGTCTTGCACTCTATATCAAAAGCACAAAAAAATTAGTTACTTGCATTTACTTTACTTGATTCATCATGTTCCCTTTTAATTTTACCACGAAAGACATACCGGTAGGACGTGGGTCTATAATTGGGAGAAATAATATAGAAGAATTTTTCAATCATGTCAGTACCGTTGAAGATTTTGAAGATAGACACTTGGAAGAACTTGCTCCTACTTATGAAATTGCCGCTGCTGCTTTAGTTCGTATGATGGAAACTAAATTTGTTAATCTCAATCCTATAATCCAACACATGTTTCTTACACTCGGTGATATGGAAGAAGGGGAAAAGAAAGACTTTGTTTTAGAAACCCTTCTTAGAGAATTTGGTGGTATAGCAAGAGAGGCTAGAAAGGTCTTTGCTAAATATAATATGCTTGGTTCTTATACCAATTTTGTTAGTCTCCTTGAAAAGATGGATATGGATAGAATAAAGTACACTAATAATATTAATGATGGTGGGGAGATCAAAGCACCAATACCATGTAAGCTCCTAGCGATGAATGATGCACTAGAAAATAACTATGCTTGGCTTGTTCCTGAAAATTTGTTTGATGAGAGTAGCAAGCCCAAGACTAATGAAAAGGGAGCCGCTGAAACTTATGTATCCAATATACTATGCATGGTTGAGAAAACTCCAAACCCCGCTGAAGATGCACCATCTCTTGATAGTACTTGATACACACTTTCTGCGCCTAGCTGAAAGGCGTTAAAGAAAAGCGCTTATGGGAGACAACCCATGTTTTTACTACAGTACTTTGTTTTTATTTTGTGTCTTGGAAGTTGTTTACTACTGT
Organism: Lolium perenne; assembly: GCF_019359855.2. Taxonomy (NCBI): domain Eukaryota; kingdom Viridiplantae; phylum Streptophyta; class Magnoliopsida; order Poales; family Poaceae; genus Lolium; species Lolium perenne. The sequence goes on from NC_067244.2 coordinate 171,517,385, forward strand.
AGAAACCTCTCCCTATCTTAGTTTAGTGCATTGTTGTGCCAAGTAAAGTCATTGATAGAAAAGTTCATACTAGATTTGGATTACTGCACAGAAACAGATTTCTTTGATGTCACGAATCTGGGCAAAATTCTCTTTAGGTAACTCAGAAAATTAAGCCAATTTACGTGAGTGATCCTCAGATATGTACGCAACTTTCATTCAATTTGAGCATTTTCATTTGAGCAAGTATAGTGCCTCGATAAAATTCGTCAATACGAACTGTTCTGTTTTGACAGATTCTGCCTTTTATTTTCGCATTGCCTCTTTTGCTATGTTGGATGAATTTCTTTGATCCATTAATGTCCAGTAGCTTTATGCAATGTCCAGAAGTGTTAAGAATGATTGTGTCACCTCTGAACATGTTAATTTTTATTGTCCACTAACCCTCTAATGAGTTGTTTCGAGTTTGGTGTGGAGGAAGTTTTCAAGGATCAAGAGAGGAGTATGATGCAATATGATCAAGGAGAGTGAAAGCTCTAAGCTTGGGGATGCCCCGGTGGTTCACCCCTGCATATTCTAAGAAGACTCAAGCGTCTAAGCTTGGGGATGCCCAAGGCATCCCCTTCTTCATCGACAACATTATCAGGTTCCTCCCCTGAAACTATATTTTTATTCCATCACATCTTATGTGCTTTGCTTGGAGCGTCGGTTTGTTTTTGTTTTTGTTTTTGTTTTGTTTGAATAAAATGGATCCTAGCATTCACTGTATGGGAGAGAGACACGCTCCGCTGTTGCATATGGACAAGTATGTCCTTAGGCTTTACTCATAGTATTCATGGCGAAGTTTCTTCTTCGTTAAACTGTTATATGGTTGGAATTGGAAAATGCTACATGTAGTAATTCTAAAATGTCTTGAATAATTTGATACTTGGCAATTGTTGTGCTCATGTTTAAGCTCTTGCATCATATACATTGCACCCATTAATGAAGAAACACATAGAGCATGCTTAAATTTGGTTTGCATATTTGGTCTCTCTAAAGTCTAGATAATTTCTAGTATTGAGTTTTGAACAACAAGGAAAACGGTGTAGAGTCTTATAATGTTTACAATATGTCTTTTATGTGAGTTTTGCTGCACCGTTCATCCTTGTGTTTGTTTCAAATAACCTTGCTAGCCTAAACCTTGTATCGAGAGGGAATACTTCTCATGCATCCAAAATCCTTGAGCCAACCACTATGCCATTTGTGTCCACCATACCTACCTACTACATGGTATTTCTCCGCCATTCCAAAGTAAATTGCTTGAGTGCTACCTTTAAAATTCCATCATTCACCTTTGCAATATATAGCTCATGGGACAAATAGCTTAAAAACTATTGTGGTATTGAATATGTACTTATGCACTTTATCTCTTATTAAGTTGCTTGTTGTGCGATAACCATGTTTCTGGGGACGCCATCAACTATTCTTTGTTGAATATCATGTGAGTTGCTATGCATGTCCGTCTTGTCTGAAGTAAGAGAGATCTACCACCTTAATGGTTGGAGCATACATATTGTTAGAGAAGAACATTGGGCCGCTAACTAAAGCCATGATTCATGGTGGAAGTTTCAGTTTTGGACATATATCCTCAATCTCATATGAGAATAATAATTGTTGCCACATGCTTATGCATTAAAGAGGAGTCCATTATCTGTTGTCCATGTTGTCCCGGTATGGATGTCTAAGTTGAGAATAATCAAAAGCGAAAAATCCAAAATGCGAGCTTTCTCCTTAGACCTTTGTACAGGCGGCATGGAGGTACCCCATTGTGACACTTGGTTAAAACATGTGTATTGCGATGATCCGGTAGTCCAAGCTAATTAGGACAAGGTGCGGGCACTATTAGTATACTATGCATGAGGCTTGCAACTTGTAAGATATAATTTACATAACTCATATGCTTTATTACTACCGTTGACAAAATTGTTTCATGTTTTCAAAATAAAAGCTCTAGCACAAATATAGCAATCGATGCTTTCCTTTTTGAAGGACCATTCTTTTACTTTTATGTTGAGTCAGTTCACCTATTTCTCTCCATCTCAAGAAGCAAACACTTGTGTGAACTATGCATTGATTCCTACATACTTGCATATTGCACTTATTATATTACTCTATGTTGACGATTATCCATGAGATATACATGTTATAAGTTGAAAGCAACCGCTGAAACTTAATCTTCCTTTGTGTTGCTTCAATACCTTTACTTTGATTTATTGCTTTATGAGTTAACTCTGATGCAAGACTTATTGATGCTTATCTTGAAGTAGTATTCATGAAAAGTCTTTGCTTTATGATTCACTTGTTTACTCATGTCATTACCATTGTTTTGATCGCTGCATTCATTACATATGTTTACAAATAGTATGATCAAGGTTATGATGGCATGTCACTCCAGAAATTATCTTTGTTATCGTTCTACCTGCTCGGGACGAGCAGAACTAAGCTTGGGGATGCTGATACGTCTCCGACGTATCGATAATTTCTTGTGTTCCATGCCACATTATTGATGATATCTACATGTTTTATGCACACTTTATGTCATATTCGTGCATTTTCTGGAACTAACCTATTAACAAGATGCCGAAGAGCCGATTCTTTGTTTTCTGCTGTTTTTGGTTTCAGAAATCCTAGTAACGAAATATTCTCGGAATTGGACGAAATCAACGCCCAGGGTCCTATTTTGTCACGAAGCTTCCAGAAGACCGAAGAGGAGACGAAGTGGGGCCACGAGGCGGCCAAACCCTAGGGCGGCGCGGCCTGGCCCTTGGCCGCGCCGACCTGTGGTGTGGGGCCCTCGTGTGGCCCCCTGACCTGCCCTTCCGCCTACTTAAAGCCTCCGTCGCGAAACCCCCAGTACCGAGAGCCACGATACGGAAAACCTTACTGAGACGCCGCCGCCGCCAATCCCATCTCGGGGGATTCTGGAGATCTCCTCCGGCACCCTGCCGAAGAGGGGATTCATCTCCCGGAGGACTCTTCAAGGCCATGGTCGCTTCCGGAGTGATGAGTGAGTAGTCTACCCCTGGACTATGGGTCCATAGCAGTAGCTAGATGGTTGTCTTCTCCCCATTGTGCTTAATTGTCGGGTCTTGTGAGCTGCCGAACATGATCAAGATCATCTATCTGTAATTCTATATGTTGTGTTTGTCGGGATCCGATGGATAGAGAATACTATGTTATGTTAATTATCAAGTTATTACCTGTGTGTTGTTTATGATCTTGCATGCTCTCCGTTATTAGTAGAGGCTCTGGCAAAGTTTTTGCTCTTAACTCCAAGAGGGAGTATTTATGCTCGATAGTGGGTTCATGCCTCTATTGAATCTGGGACAGTGACAGAAAGTTCTAAGGTTGTGGATATGCTGTTGCTACTAGGGATAAAACATTGATGCTATGTCTAAGGATGTAGTTATTGATTACATTACGCACCATACTTAATGCAATTGTCTGTTGTTTTGCAACTTAATACTGGAAGGGGTTCGGATGATAACCTGAAGGTGGACTTTTTAGGCATAGATGCATGCTGGATAGCGGTCTATGTACTTTGTCGTAATGCCCAATTAAATCTCACAGTACTCATCATAATATGTATGTGCATTGTTATGCCCTCTCTATTTGTCAATTGCCCAACTGTAATTTGTTCACCCAACATGCTTTTATCTTATGGGAGAGACACCTCTAGTGAACTGTGGACCCCGGTCCTATTCTTTACATCGCATACAATCTGCTGCAATACTTGTTTTACTGTTTTCTGCAAACAATCATCTTCCACACAATACGGTTAATCCTTTGTTACAGCAAGCCGGTGAGATTGACAACCTCACTGTTTCGTTGGGGCAAAGTACTTTGGTTGTGTTGTGCAGGTTCCACGTTGGCGCCGGAATCTCTGGTGTTGCGCCGCACTATATCCCGCCGCCATCAACCTTCAACGTGCTTCTTGACTCCTACTGGTTCGATTAAACCTTGGTTTCTTACTGAGGTAAACTTGCCGCTGTGCGCATCACACCTTCCTCCTGGGGTTCCCAACGGACGTGTCAACTACACGCATCAGTCATGCTTTGCCCTAGGGAGAGCTTTAGTCAACGGATCTGCTACATTCAGATCAGTGTGTACTTTGCAAATCTTCGATGTACTCGTGAATCGAGTGGTAACGCAGCTTGATATGCTTCAGCCTCTTGTGTGACCTTGGTTCTTGTGCATTGGCGATGGCACCCATGTTATCACAGTAAATGATTAATGGGTCCCATGCACTAGGAACCACACCGAGCTCTACAATGAACCTCTTCATCCATACCGCTTCTGATGAAGCCTCAAGCCGCTTATGTACTCGATTCTCGTTGAAGACTTCGCCACCGTGCCTTTGCTTCAAGCTTGCCCACCATCGCAAAGCACCATTCAATATAAACACGTACCCAGACTGTGACTTAGAGTCATCAGGATCAGTGTTCCAACTTGCATCGGTGTAACCACTTACAACGAGCTCTTGGTCACCTCCATAACAAAGAAACATATCCTTAGTTCTTTTCAAGTACTTCAGGATATTCTTGACCGCTGTCCAGTGTTCCATTCCTGGATCACTTTGATATCTGCTAGTCAAACTAACAGCATGTGCTATATCCGGTCTAGTACATAGCATGGCATACATGATAGATCCTACTGCCGAGGCATAGGGGATATTACTCATCCTTTCTCTTTCTTCTGCCGTAGCCGGTCCTTGAGTCTTACTCAAGACCTTGCCTGGTAACATAGGTAAGAACCCTTTCTTACTTTCGTCCATTCTAAACTTCTTTAGAATCTTGTCCAGGTATGTACTCTGTGATAGCCCTATTAGGCGTCTTGATCTATCTCTATAAATCTTGATGCCTAATATATATGATGCTTCACCAAGGTCTTTCATTGAAAAACTATTATTCAAATAACCTTTTACACTGCTTAATAGTTCTATATCATTCCCGATCAATAATATGTCATCTACATATAATATCAGGAATGCTACAGAGCTCCCACTCACTTTCTTGTAAATACAGGCCTCTCCATGACACTGTATAAACCCGAAGTCTTTGATCACCTTATCAAAGCGTCGGTTCCAACTTCTTGATGCTTGCTTCAGTCCATAGATTGAACGCTGAAGTTTGCATACTTTGTAAGCATTTTTAGGATCGACAAAACCTTTGGGTTGTACCATATACAACTCTTCCTCAATGTCTCCATTAAGGAACGCCGTTTTGACATCCATCTGCCAAATCTCATAATCGAAAAATGCAGCTATTGCTAACAAAATCCTCACAGATTTTAGCTTCGCTACAGGTGAGAAAGTCTCATCGTAGTCAACTCATTGAATTTGTCGGAAACCCTTTGCGACAAGTCGAGCTTTATAGACAGTAATATTACCATCAGCCTCTGTTTTTCTCTTGAAGATCCATTTATTCTCGACAGCCTTTCGGCTATCAGGTAAGTCTACCAAAGTCCATACTTTGTTATCATACATGAATCCCATTTCGGATTTCATGGCTTCTTGCCATTTGTTGGAATCTGGGATCATCATCGCTTCTTCATACGTCGCAGGGTCCTCATCATTGTTATCCACAATCATGACATTTAGACAAGGATCATACCAATCAGGAGTGGCACGTTCCCTTGTCGATCTGTGAGGTTCAGTAGTTTCCTCGTTCGAAGTTTCATGATCATTATCATTAGCTTCCTCTGTTGCCGGTGTAGGCGGTACAGGTACAACTTCTGGTACTGCGCTACTCTGATCAACGAGTATAGATTCATCAATCTCATCGAGTTCTACTTTTCTTCCAGTCACTTCTTTAGTGAGAAATTCTTTCTCAAGAAAGGTTCCGTTCTTAGCAACAAAGATTTTGCCTTCGGATCTGTGATAGAAAGTGTACCCTATAGTTTCCTTAGGGTATCCTATGAAGACGCATTTCTCCGCTTTGGGTTCTAGCTTGTCCGGTTGTAACTTTTTTACATAGGCTTCGCAACCCCAAACTTTAAGGAACGACAGCTTAGGTTTCTTATTAAACCATAATTCATACGGTGTCGTTTCTACGGATTTTGATGGTGCTCTATTTAAAGTGAATGCGGCTGTCTCTAATGCATAACTCCAAAATGATAAAGGCAAATCAGTAAGAGACATCATAAAACGAACCATATCTAAGAGAGTTCGATTACGACGTTCGGACACACCGTTTCGTTGTGGTGTTCCCGGCGGTGTCAATTTTGAAAGTATTCCGCATTTCTTTAAATGCATGCCAAACTCATAACTCAGATATTCACCTCCACGATCAGATCGTGGAAATTTAATCTTCTTGTTACGTTGATTTTCTACTTCACTTTGAAATTCCTTAAACTTCTCGAAAGTTTCGGATTTATGTTTCATGAAATAGATATACCCATATCTACTCAGATCATCTGTGAAGGTTAGAACATAACGATAACCACCGCGTGATGCTACGCTCATTGGTCCGCACACATCGGTATGTATGATTTCCAATAAGTCAGTAGCTCGCTCCATCATACCAGAAAATGGAGTCTTAGTCATTTTTCCCATTAGACATGCTTCACATCTATCAAGTGACTCAAAGTCAAGTGATTCAAGTAATCCATCAGTATGGAGTTTCTTCATGCGTTTCACTCCAATATGACCAAGACGACAGTGCCACATATAAGTAGAATTATCATTCAATTTAATTCGCTTAGCATCAATGTTATGTATATGCGTATCACTACTATCGAGATCTAACAGAAATAAGCCATTCTTTTCTGGTGCTCGACCATAAAAGATAGGGATTTCTATTTTCGTGCCCTCGGTTCCTTAGTTGTGCTCAGTTTTCCCCAGCCCCTTAGTTTTTCCTCACTTTTCCCCAAGTCCTTGTTTGAAACCCGCAGAAGGCAGCTCAGACGGCAGGATTCCCGTTAAGTTGACCGCTCCGTTCTGACGTGTGGGGCCGCGTCGTGTGGGCCCGCGTCGTGTGGGGCTGGTAGAAAGGGACCGCGTGGGACAGGACGAGATAGCGTTTGGTTGCACGTGAGCAGGAGCTGGGTTTTGTCTCTCTCGGCCATTGGCATTTCCCTTTTAAGAGTACCTTTTCTGCCTCCTTCTCTCTGCCTTTTTTCACATAATTAGTATCAAATCTAGAGAAGCTTGCATTTCTGTCTTTCTTCAATTATTATTTGTGCCTTTTGGCCCTGGTTGTTTTCCCAATATGGCAGCAAATCTAGTAGGGAGCCCAATCTAGTACTCCATCTGGTCCATATGTATGTAGTTAAATCTAGAAGCAAATCTACAGGGAATGTACGATAAATTCACAAGGTCATATAGTAGAATAGGGATAGATAATATAGATAATAAGCTGCATTCAGCAGCCAAACATAGTAGGGTTCGAGGTTCTTCACAGAAGACAAAGACCATCATACTAACAATATAACAACGAGGGATCCCTAGCTAACAACAAAGGGATCCCAACAACAAAATGGAGGAGGCAGCAGCAGACACGTCCAGACTCGCCTACCCCATCCGCCTCTGCCTCCACTCTGTTGCTCCCCTTGGGAGCCTTGGGCTTGAGCGGAGGCATGCGCCCGCCGGAGATCTCCACCCGGCCGGATGCTGCGGAGGTGCATGCCGAGCGCCAAGTGCTTGGCGCGGAAGGAGGTGGGGTTCACCGATGCGCCGACCTTGGGGGTGGTGTGGCCGATGTTCTCGGCATGCGTGAGGACGCAGCTTGAAGTCGGTGCCGCCGAGCCTCCTAGTGCAGAAGGGGCACTGTAGACACCCTTGGCGACGTCGAGGTAGGAGACATATCGGCCGACCTGCAGCCTCCGCGGCACACTGGCGAGTCTTGACGTCATGGTGCTCGTCGTCGCTGCCGACGTCGCTGCCAGCTGATCCATATCAAACGGGAATTTATTAGTGAATGAGTTGCAAACGTGCATGATAACAAAGTTAGGAAAAACAGAGGCAGCCTCAGTTAGAGTGGACACGATTATATGTCTACAGGGACGGTGTAAGCGAACCAAAGCTCATACACAACAGATTTGTACACAGAAATGGTTCGCTGAACCCTCCCTGTAAAAATCTGTGCCCACCGATTCATCATAGGCAAAGAAACAGATTCCAGATCTGAACTTGAACACATTCCAGATTATTTGCAAAATTAAACGGTTGATATCTTTTGATTCGTGCATAAAATAACTGATTGAGATCCTATGATTACTTGCATAAATTAACTGATTGAGATCCCATTATTACTTGCATAAATTAACCGAACGGCCGAAACCCAAATCTTGAACGAAATCAAGGAGGGATCAAAGCAAAATGGAATAAAATCGGCGCAAATATTAGCCCAATACTCATCCATCCACAGATCCATCTACACCAGCACAAATAGGGTTCAAAAAGGATTGGGGAACAAAAAAGGAAGCAAACCGTAGTTACCTCGTTCCATGGGTCCTCTATGGAGGTGTCGTCGCGGTTCGGGGGCGGGACGTACGGCACCGGCTCGTAGGGGTCCCATCCCGGCGGGATCTGACCGCGACCGGCGGCAGCAGCCTCCGATGCACCGGCGGAGGCGGCGGCGACGTCCGTTGAGGGGATGGCGGCGACGTCCGTTGAGGGGACGGCGTCGAAGAGGGAGGCGTCGCGCTTGGAGCCGATGGCGCCGTGGACGATGGGATTGGCATTCTCCTTGTCCATCTCGCCGGCAGAGGAGAGGGAGAGGGAGAGGGTTTTTTACTTTGGAGAAGATGATGGGACGTGAGAGAGGCGGCATTGCGTAGGCGAGTGAGAGTGACAGAGATAGTGGGAGGAGGCGTCTATAAAGGCAAGGGGTGGTTAATGCGACCCGCGTCCACCGCTGCACGTCTGCACGTCTTGGACTTCTGCAATGCGCCACACGTCCACGATTGCACGTCTTCGACTTCTGCACCGCGACCGGCATCTACTCGTCAAATATTGCACGTCTTTCATTTATGCTTGATGGCGTGTAACTCACACGTTCGTTGGGAACCCCAAGAGGAAGGTATGATGCGCACAGCAGCAAGTTTTCCCTCAGAAAGAAACCAAGGTTTATCGAACCAGGAGGAGCCAAGAAGCACGTTGAAGGTTGATGGCGGCGGGATGTAGTGCGGCGCAACACCAGGGATTCCGGCGCCAACGTGGAACCTGCACAACACAACCAAAGTACTTTGCCCCAACGAAACAGTGAGGTTGTCAATCTCACCGGCTTGCTGTAACAAAGGATTAACCGTATTGTGTGGAAGATGATTGTTTGCAGAAAACAGTAGAACAAGTATTGCAGCAGATTGTATTTCAGTAAAGAGAATTGGACCGGGGTCCACAGTTCACTAGAGGTGTCTCTCCCATAAGATAAACAGCATGTTGGGTGAACAAATTACAGTTGGGCAATTGACAAATAAAGAGAGCATGACCATGCACATACATATCATGATGAGTATAGTGAGATTTAATTGGGCATTACGACAAAGTACATAGACCGCCATCCAACTGCATCTATGCCTAAAAAGTCCACCTTCAGGTTATCATCCGAACCCCTCCAAGATTAAGTTGCAAAGCAACAGACAATTGCATTAAGTATGGTGCGTAATGTAATCAACAACTACATCCTTAGACATAGCATCAATGTTTTATCCCTAGTGGCAACAGCACAACACAACCTTAGAACTTTCTGTCACTGTCCCAGATGTCAATGCATGCATGAACCCACTATCGAGCATAAGTACTCCCTCTTGGAGTTACAAGCATCTACTTGGCCAGAGCATCTACTAGTAACGGAAAGCATGCAAGATCATAAACAACACGTAGATATAACTTTGATAATCAACATAACAAGTATTCTCTATTCATCGGATCCCAACAAACGCAACATATAGAATTACAGATAGATGATCTTGATCATGTTAGGCAGCTCACAAGTGAAAGGACACGGATGTCGCCTAGAGGGGGGGGTGAATAGGCGATTTAAAACTTTTACGAGATGGGCTTAACTAATGCGGAATAAAACTAGCGTTTACTTTGTCAAGCCCAAAGCATATATACTATGGTTCACCTATGTGCACCAACAACTTATTCTAAGCAAGAGTTCACCTATGTGCACCAACAACTTATGCTAAGCAATACAAGCAAGTATGTGATAGCAAGATATATATAACTTCAAGCACGATGGCTATCACAAGGTAAGGTGCATAAGTAAAGAGCTCGGGTATAGAGATAACCGAGGCACGCGGGAGACGATGATTTATCCCGGAGTTCACACTCTTGCGAGTGCTAATCTCCGGTGGAGAGGTGCGGTTGCTTAGTGCTCCCGAACGCCACAAGAGGCTCACCTTGAGGTGTGGTTGCTCGATGCACACCAACGCCACAAAGGCCTCACCCCAAGATGCGGTACTCACACCACACACCGAACGCCACGAAGGCGCCTCACCTAAATCTCCGGTGACCCTCGCCACAAAGGCCTAGGTCACGGTTCCACTAAGGGATTTCCTTCGAGGCGGAAACCGGGCCTTACACAAAGATTGGGGCACACATCCACAACTTAATTGGAGGCTCCCAACAAATCGCCACAAAGGCCTAGAATCCGTCTAGGGTTCCAAGAACCCAAGAGTAACAACTTCCTTGCTTTCACCTCCACGAATCACCGTGGAGAACTCAAACCGATGCACCAAATGCAATGGCAAGAACACCACAAAGATGCTCAAGTCCTTCTCTCTCAAATTCCAACAAAGCTACAAAAGCTATTGGGGGAATAAGAGAGGAAGAACAAAGGAATTCACAAAGAACACCAAGATCAAGATCTAGAGGATTCCACTCACAAAGAGATGGATTTGATTGGTAGAAAAGTAGATCTAGATCTCCTCTCTCTTTTCCCTCAAATGGGGGCAAGAATCATGGAGGGATTGAGAGATAGTGCAAGCTTCTCTAGTTCAACAATGGAGGAGAGAGAGAGTGAGAGAAGCACCAGCCCAAGGAGGAAGAAGGGGGGTATTTATACCCCCCAAGAAAATCGAGCCGTTTGGGCAAAACCAGGGCCGGATAATCCGGCCTAAGTAAGGGCCGGATTATCCGGGGGCCGGATTATCCGGCCTCAGGGACAAAACCTGGACAAAATCCGGCCAAAAATCCGGCCCCCATCCAGAGCTGCTTTTCTTCCGGTCCTTAGCCGATTTCGGGGGGGCCGGATATTTCCGAAATATCCGGCCCGGATAATCCGGCCCGGATATTTCTGAAAAATCCGGCCTGGCAAAACTGCAGAAACACCAAAACTAAAACTAGCATCCGGACTCCGATTTTGATGATCTTGGGCTTGTTTTGAAGCTAGGAACAAGCTCTACAAGATCATGCAGGAAACCATCATAGTCCAACAAGTTAGGATAGAAACAAATGATGAAAGGTTTGACCTATCTAAAAAAGACATACCGGTAAAACCTCCAATCTCGAAAATGCAACAAGTTGCCCATGCAAAAAACCATTCTCAATGAACTAGAGCTTGTCATGAGAATAAGCACAAGCTCTAAAACATCACATGGATAAGATACAAATAAAACCAAGAAAGATGATGAACCAAACTCGAAAACGCAATAAGTGATCTATGCGAAATCCGTTTTCGATGAACTAGAGCTTGTCATGAGAATAAGCACAAGCTCTAAAACATCACATGGATAAGGTCCAAATAACAACCAAGAAAGATGATGCAAGGATGCAAAGGTTTGAGCTCTCTCCGAACGATACGATCGAGTTACTCACTCGAGAGCCCTCTTGATAGTACGGCAACTAAACTATAAACCGGTCTCCAACTACACTATGAGACCGGTGAGAAACAAACCCTATCAAGAGCAAACCTTATACTTGCGCATTCCACTTGAGCTCGATGACGACGATCTTGACCTCAACAAGATGGAACGCCTTTCTTGCTTGTGCTTGCTTGACGAAGTCTTGTGGATTGCTCCCCCATAATCCACCATGGGAGAGCTTCTTCTTCGGCGCATCTTCACATAACCATGACCACCATGTGGATTGCTCCCCCATAATCCACCATGGGAGAACTTCTTCTTCGGCGCATCTTCACATATCCATGATCACCATATGGATGGCAAGACTCAAGCAAAGGATCTCTTCGAGATGGCTCATCTTGAACTTGCACTTCATTTCTTCATTCTTCATCATGTTGATGTCTTGAAGTAACTTGAGGGCTCACTTCATCTTCATCTTCAAGACATACTTGACACTTGATATCCTTCATCAATTTCTTCTTATTGCAACCTTGAAGCCAACATATGGTTCAAGCATTGCCTATGGACAACTCCTACAAATATAACTCAATGCAAACATTAGTCCATAGGGATTGTCATTAATTACCAAAACCACACATGGGGGCTCCAAGCACTTTCAATCTCCCCCATTTTGGTAATTGATGACAATCTCTTTGAGAGGGTTTATATAAGGAATTTAAGTAACAAATAAGTTGGATCTATAGAGCAAACTCCCCCATAATATATGCATGTGTGAATGATCTTGACTTTCATTGCATATATTGGCATTCAAAGCCTAGTGGAGTTTCCTCTAAAGATTCAACTATGCAAAGCAACAAGATGCAATGCAATGAAGGCACATGCTTAAGCACAAAGCAAAGACATAACCAAATTCCCTTAAACCCTCCAAACTTCTCCCCCATTGGCACCAATTGCCGAAATGGGTGAAAAATTTAGAAGGCTAATATAGTGAGAGTTCCTCCATAGCGTGTGCATTTCTCATAATTTGAGTGGAATCAAATGCACATATCCAATTACGAATATTCGGAAGGAATCACACCATAGATAGGATCAACAATTGCAAAAAGATAACAAAGTCAAGACGCTTCAACAAATGAAGCAAGCAACCAAATGAACCACAAAGAAGATATCAAAAAGAAAGATAGATATTATGATAAGATCAAGAAGATTGCTCTAAATAATATGAGGAAGCTCCCCAAGGTTTGTGCACAAAACTATACAATTTGTATTGGAGTATAAAGTGCACAAACATGGAATCATCACTCCCATAATATCATTCAAAAACAAAATATACCAAGTGAATCAAACTCTAATGATCACCACAAGATAGTGCTCTAAATCAAATGAGGAAGCTCCCCAAGGTACATGCATAAATTAAAATGTTGTCTTTGAATACAATATGCATAACATGGAATCCTCACTCCCTCATTACCATTTAAAACACAAACATTTGGAATAGATCATAGATAGAGAAATAAGCTTAACACTTGCAACAAACAAATAGTTGAGCAATAAGTAAGAGGCACCATAATAAAAGGCTCAACCAAGAGGATATGTGAAAGGCATGATAAAGCATATTATAAGACTATTATATGGATGAGCAAAAAGCATCATCATAGTCTTCAATGAATTATATTTCTTAGCATGACCAATCAACATGCAACAAATAAATAAGATATCAAATGGAGATGTATCATCTCTTATGTGTATAAGTTTCTCTAAGTGGACAATATCACAAAGATATTTATCCACAAAGAAACATGCACACACCAAATAGATACACAAGAAAAATAGCATGATATCCAAGACGAAGTCATGCAATATACCAATAAGATTTTTGCTTAATAGCATGGCCAAAGGCTCAATATTATCTTATTGTACATTCATGAACTTCAACCACAAACAACTAAAATACATCACAAATATCAACAAGGGATAGAAGATAGTTGGGATGCATTTGAGAAAGGCAACAAGTATCACAAACGGGGATACCAAAAGAAGTAACTAAATTTGCACTTTCATCTATATTGCACATGTGAGAGCCTTGAGGAATTGATATGCAACAAAATTGCTAGATAGGCATAGTTGGGATGGATGAATCATGAGCATGATTTAAAATACTTCCCAACAAATGCACTCATCTCAAATTACTCACATTCACAATAAAGAGGTTTCATTAAGACTTTTGCAAGAAGCACAACATTTGCAAATCAAGAGATTCATGCCAAGATGCAACCATAAGGTTGGATACAAGAAAAGTATGCATGAGAAGATACTTGTTACCAAGATAGCATTGGTGTGGATGTAGTAGATATGTGTTCGTTGATCATCCTAGCTTGCCTCACGTTACCATTGAGTCACCACTTCTTTCCAAGAGTGAGACAAGCATTCAATGCATATCCATTGTACCTAACACAAAGGTAAGTACAAAATGGTCCCCAAACTAATTGGGTCCGAAGTAGTTAGACACACTACAACATATAGGACAAACTCCACAATTCTATGTGCATATAGATATGAAATTGAATTTCATGCACATCTTAGCCAAATTAGGATTTGATGGAGTTTACCCTATATATTGGATCAAAGAAAGTGACACATGCCATAAGATATACATATATTAAATATGCATGCACAATACTTTCAAGAACCAAAGGAAGATACAATTTGGACAAAACACCAAATAAACCAAGAGACAATGGTTGTCCAAATTATATCAAAGAATCAAATCAACACAAGATTGACTCCAAAGACTTATCTCATTATAAGAAGCTAATTAAACCTAAGCACAAAGGAATGAGATAACCAACTCCCAAGAGAGCAAGGTTCCAACAAATAAACCAAACCCTCGACACTTTTTATGATGGCACACAGTACCAAAAAGAAAATTTATGACTCCCAAAACCAAATTTTTGATAAAGATCAAGAGAAGTTTATATAACAAATATAGGAGAGCTCCCCAAGATTAGTGCATTATCTAGGATTTAGAATATGGATACAAAATGCACACAACTAGGATCATCACACTACCTATATCTACTAAAAAAGCTAAGAAAGTTTGAATAGAAAAAAGAACACATGGGAGTCAAAGCACAACAAATTCATGGCAATAAATAAGGCAATTTAAACACAAGATCCATAAGATGCAAGGAAGACACATGGGAGTCAAAGCACAACAAATTCATGGCAATAAATAAGGCAATTTAAACACAAGAGCCAATGTAGATATGATCAATAAATATCTACCTCATAATTGATTACCAATTGTCCTAGGACAAGAGGTATTAGGAAATATTTCCTATGGTAGTTTGTAAGTATACATAAGATCATATTTACAACGAACAAAGCATATGGTAAAAGATAAGAGTTAACCATCATGCAAAGATAGTTTCTTGATAGCTTCATTTAGTCATACCAACATGCAAGGCAATTAATAGTATTCATACCAACATGCGAAGCAATTAATAGTATTCATACCAACATGCAAAGCAATTAATAGTATGACTTGAAGCACATGGTTTTCCAAAAATGTATTGATGGACACGTTGTGAAAAACCATGCCAAGAAAAACTTTCACAAATAAAATCCACAAAGATATTAGCAATGAAGCCATTTAAGCAAATTGGAGCTTGTTTGAGCAAACATGCCACATAGGAGAGAGATAAATTACGGTATCAATTCTATGTGACACAACCTCAAATGTTCACATTTTCTAGGCTTGTAATATGCACAAAGCTTATTACTCCCCCATAATGTGATAAGGAATTTATTTTCACAAGAGGCAAATAAGATCCAAGTAGAGATATTAATGGACATTAGAATTTGAATTTCTCATGAAGATGACATACCACATAGAGACTAGATAATCTTGCAATATCAATTCTAAGTGGTATTCCTCATGTACACACATTGTTAGGATCATGAAATTCCCAAAGGAATGTCACTCCCCCAAAATGGGATTGTCCATTAATCGCTCATAAGAGCCATATAGGATACAACAAGATGCAAAGAGGCTCCAACACACACACAAATACATGGTGTGCAACCTAACATACATAGACTTGATTTCTCAAGAAAAACTAGTAGGATGCACAACATATACAAACATATGTTAGGAACAAAACTAACACATGCAAAGGGGCGAGTAACTTTCAATATAAAAGAGTTGAGCACATGTTACCGCAAGGAGGAACATTGGGTGTATGATAGAAGTAAGATAACCAAAAGACTTGGCTTGAGATAAGATAAGTGATGAAGATCCCTTAATTCTTCATGATGTAACCAAGTCTCCAATGCCCACCAACAAGCACCTATTGATCAAGTTTTGGATTGTTGGTCCCCAACTAAGTTGGGTCCTAAGAGGTTAGTCACAATAGGCTTGGCAACCCAAATGGTTCTTTTCTTGACACCACTTTGAGCACCAACATATTTGGCAAACACATTGCCACCCTCATCCTTACGAAGAGAATAAACATCATCAATGGAGATAGAGTTGGATGAGGTACCAATAGTGCAAAAAGAGGAGATGTGGCCCTTCTCACGGCATATGTAGCAAGTTCTTTTCCTCTCCTTCTTCTCACTAGATTTCTCCACTATGGGAGCATTGGCTTGATTCTTCTTGGGAAGTGGAATTTCTTCAACTTGAGGTTGAATATGAGTTTGAGCTTGAGGCCGCTTCCCTTTTTGCTTCTTCTTCAAAGGGCAAGATCTAACATGGTGCCCTTCAATTTTGCACTTGAAGCAAACAATCTTGGCCGGGTCTTTGACTTGTACTTGGCCCTTCTTCTTGTTGTTGTTGTTGTTGTTGGACTTGTTCTTGTTGTTGGATTTGAATCCAAGTCCACTCTTGTCATTGGGGGATTGTTGCACACTTAACATCGTGTCAAGTTTGCATTTCCCTTCATGACTCTTTACCAAGTCATTCTTCAAAGAAGTGACTTGAGCCTTGAGCTCTTTGATTTCCTCTACATGGTTAGTAACAACACAAGTACTAGAGGAAGTAGAACCTTCATTGTTAGAGCAAGAAGGCAAGGAAGATAATTCATCACAAGATTTAGCAATATTATGAGTGGATGAATTACTAGGACTAGCACATGGCAATATAACATTTTGAGTAGTAGTGCTAGTACCCACATGAGGCTCACAAGGTGTTGCCTTAGATATGATAGCCTCATGAGCTAACTTTAGCCTATCATGAGAGGCTAGAAGATCCTCATGGGAGCTAGCAAGCTTTCCATGATTTTCTTCCAATTTCCCATAATTGCTAGTTAGCAAATCAAGTTGAGCCCTTAGCTCAACATTCTCCTTCAAGGTAGATGCTTCACAAGAAGTAGAGTTAGTAGCACAAGCATCATTATCAATAGCAATAGGAGAAGGCAAGTTGGCATGCACTTTTAGATAAGAAGCTTTAAGTTGCTCATGCGACTCGGTGAGTTTGGTGAGCGTACTCTCAATGACCCTTGAGCCCTTTTTGAGTTGCTCAAAATCCTCAAGGAGTTTAGAATTAACAAACACAAGCTTATCATTTTTTAGCTTTAGTTCATTTGCCATCTCAAGAGCTCTATCATGGTTTTCCTTTTCTCTAGACAATTCTAGAGCAAAGGTCTCCTCAAGAGCTTCCTTGATGGTTTGTTCTTCTTCAAGTTCATTCTTTAAAGATGCTACATCATCGGCATACTCTCGTTCAAGAGCACCCTTTTTATCAATGGTGTTCTCATGCATCCAAATAAGTTTTTGGCTCTCAATAGCGGTAGTCAAGATTTCAAAGAAGTGAGTGCTAGCAATTTTATCTTTGCAAATAATCTTGAATACACTCTTACCCTTATCGCGTAGAGAGACAACCCAATCCTCTTCTTCATATTCATCCTCATTCTTATCACCACGAGACATATTAGGTTCCATGGTAGGAGGTACCGTGGAACCCTTGGCCATAAGGCATATATGAGGACCGTGAAATAAAGATGAGGAGTTACTTGAGGCTCCTTTCAAGATCTTGTCTTGACCAATAGAATCTTTGGTTTCCTCTACATTGTTAGACACACAACAACTAGAGGAAATAGAATCATTTTTATCATGGCCACAAGACAATGCAAGCATATCATCATTAGATTTTTTCAAGCAACTTACACATGATATGCAAGGACTATCAACACAAGAATGTAAATCATTTCTAGTGCTAGATGTGTTTAAGTCCAAAGATGAACCATTGCAATGAGATATAGATGAAGGATCATCAATAGTAAGCTCAATACCAACATTGCAATTTCCATCACCACTCACCATATCATTACCTTGTGTCTTGAAACACTTTGGTGAAGTGGATGAAGATGAGAACTCATCACGGCCGGAAGTGGAAGCAATACAATCATCCTCAATGATATTGGACACATCATATTTATCTCGAAGTTTTGTCCATAATTCATGAGCGCTCCCAAAAGGCATGATTGAAGAAGTAACTACATTGCTCACAACAATGGAAAACACATGAGAAGCAAGAGCATCGAGACAAGAGTTTTTCTTCTCCTCATAAGATAAATTTTGGGGATCCTTAGGAGAAGAAAAACCCATGTCAAGAAATCGCTCCATGTTCGGGAAATACCCCAAAATATTAAGCACATAAATTTTCCATAGATCATAATTTGTGCCATCAAATATAAACAAGTTATTGTGATCTAATCCCCTAACCGACATCTTTACTCTCAAGGCGGTGAAGCCTAAGAATGAGAGACCTTGCTCGATACCAATTGAAAGGACACGGATGTCGCCTAGAGGGGGTGAATAGGCGATTTAAAACTTTTACGAGATGGGCTTAACTAATGCGGAATAAAACTAGCGTTTACTTTGTCAAGCCCAAAGCATATATACTATGGTTCACCTATGTGCACCAACAACTTATTCTAAGCAAGAGTTCACCTATGTGCACCAACAACTTATGCTAAGCAATACAAGCAAGTATGTGATAGCAAGATATATATAACTTCAAGCACGATGGCTATCACAAGGTAAGGTGCATAAGTAAAGAGCTCGGGTATAGAGATAACCGAGGCACGCGGAGACGATGATTTATCCCGGAGTTCACACTCTTGCGAGTGCTAATCTCCGGTGGAGAGGTGCGGTTGCTTAGTGCTCCCGAACGCCACAAGAGGCTCACCTTGAGGTGTGGTTGCTCGATGCACACCAACGCCACAAAGGCCTCACCCCAAGATGCGGTACTCACACCACACACCGAACGCCACGAAGGCGCCTCACCTAAATCTCCGGTGACCCTCGCCACAAAGGCCTAGGTCACGGTTCCACTAAGGGATTTCCTTCGAGGCGGAAACCGGGCCTTACACAAAGATTGGGGCACACATCCACAACTTAATTGGAGGCTCCCAACAAATCGCCACAAAGGCCTAGAATCCGTCTAGGGTTCCAAGAACCCAAGAGTAACAACTTCCTTGCTTTCACCTCCACGAATCACCGTGGAGAACTCAAACCGATGCACCAAATGCAATGGCAAGAACACCACAAAGATGCTCAAGTCCTTCTCTCTCAAATTCCAACAAAGCTACAAAAGCTATTGGGGGAATAAGAGAGGAAGAACAAAGGAATTCACAAAGAACACCAAGATCAAGATCTAGAGGATTCCACTCACAAAGAGATGGATTTGATTGGTAGAAAAGTAGATCTAGATCTCCTCTCTCTTTTCCCTCAAATGGGGGCAAGAATCATGGAGGGATTGAGAGATAGTGCAAGCTTCTCTAGTTCAACAATGGAGGAGAGAGAGAGTGAGAGAAGCACCAGCCCAAGGAGGAAGAAGGGGGGTATTTATACCCCCAAGAAAATCGAGCCGTTTGGGCAAAACCGGGAGCCGGATAATCCGGCCTAAGTAAGGGCCGGATTATCCGGGGGCCGGATTATCCGGCCTCAGGGACAAAACCTGGACAAAATCCGGCCAAAAATCCGGCCCCCATCCAGAGCTGCTTTTCTTCCGGTCCTTAGCCGATTTCGGGGGGGCCGGATATTTCCGAAATATCCGGCCCGGATAATCCGGCCCGGATATTTCTGAAAAATCCGGCCGGCAAAACTGCAGAAACACCAAAACTAAAACTAGCATCCGGACTCCGATTTTGATGATCTTGGGCTTGTTTTGAAGCTAGGAACAAGCTCTACAAGATCATGCAGGAAACCATCATAGTCCAACAAGTTAGGATAGAAACAAATGATGAAAGGTTTGACCTATCTAAAAAAGACATACCGGTAAAACCTCCAATCTCGAAAATGCAACAAGTTGCCCATGCAAAAAACCATTCTCAATGAACTAGAGCTTGTCATGAGAATAAGCACAAGCTCTAAAACATCACATGGATAAGATACAAATAAAACCAAGAAAGATGATGAACCAAACTCGAAAACGCAATAAGTGATCTATGCGAAATCCGTTTTCGATGAACTAGAGCTTGTCATGAGAATAAGCACAAGCTCTAAAACATCACATGGATAAGGTCCAAATAACAACCAAGAAAGATGATGCAAGGATGCAAAGGTTTGAGCTCTCTCCGAACGATACGATCGAGTTACTCACTCGAGAGCCCTCTTGATAGTACGGCAACTAAACTATAAACCGGTCTCCAACTACACTATGAGACCGGTGAGAAACAAACCCTATCAAGAGCAAACCTTATACTTGCGCATTCCACTTGAGCTCGATGACGACGATCTTGACCTCAACAAGATGGAACGCCTTTCTTGCTTGTGCTTGCTTGACGAAGTCTTGTGGATTGCTCCCCCATAATCCACCATGGGAGAGCTTCTTCTTCGGCGCATCTTCACATAACCATGACCACCATGTGGATTGCTCCCCCATAATCCACCATGGGAGAACTTCTTCTTCGGCGCATCTTCACATATCCATGATCACCATATGGATGGCAAGACTCAAGCAAAGGATCTCTTCGAGATGGCTCATCTTGAACTTGCACTTCATTTCTTCATTCTTCATCATGTTGATGTCTTGAAGTAACTTGAGGGCTCACTTCATCTTCATCTTCAAGACATACTTGACACTTGATATCCTTCATCAATTTCTTCTTATTGCAACCTTGAAGCCAACATATGGTTCAAGCATTGCCTATGGACAACTCCTACAAATATAACTCAATGCAAACATTAGTCCATAGGGATTGTCATTAATTACCAAAACCACACATGGGGGCTCCAAGCACTTTCAACAAGATCCGACAATGATAGCACAATGGGGAGAAGACAACCATCTAGCTACTGCTATGGACCCATAGTCCAGGGGTAGACTACTCACACATCACACCGGAGGCGACCATGGCGGCGTAGAGTCCTCCGGGAGATGATTCCCCTCTCCCGGCAGGTGCCGTAGGCGATCTCTGGATCCCCGAGATGGGATCGGCGTTGGCGGCGTCTCAGTAAGGTTTTCCGTATCGTGGCTCTCGGTACTGGGGGTTTCGTCACGGAGGCTTTAAGTAGGCGGAAGGGTAGGTCAAGAGGCGGCGCGAGGGGCCCAGACCATAGGGCCGCGCGGCCAGGGCAGGGGCCGCGCCGCCCTATGCTCTGGCTGCCTCGTGGCCCCTCTTCGTTTCTTCTTCGGACTTCTGGAAGCTTCGTGGAAAAATAGGCCCCTGGGCTTTGATTTCGTCCAATTCCGAGAATATTTCCTTACTAGGATTTCTGAAACCAAAAACAGCAGAAAACAGCAACTGGCACTTCGGCATCTTGTTAATAGGTTAGTTCCAGAAAATGCATGAATATGACATAAAGTGTGCATAAAACATGTAGATAACATCAATAATGTGGCATGGAACATAAGAAATTATCGATACGTCGGAGACGTATCAGCATCCCCAAGCTTAGTTCTGCTCGTCCCGAGCAGGTAAAACGATAACACAGATAATTTCTGGAGTGACATGCCATCATAATCTTGATCATACTATTTGTAAAGCATATGTAGTGAATGCAGCGATCAAAACAATGTATATGACATGAGTAAACAAGTGAATCATAAAGCAAAGACTTTTCATGAATAGCACTTCAAGACAAGCATCAATAAGTCTTGCATAAGAGTTAACTCATAAAGCAATAATTCAAAGTAAAGGCATTGAAGCAACACAAAAGAAGATTAAGTTTCAGCGGTTGCTTTCAACTTGTAACATGTATATCTCATGGATATTGTCAACATAGAGTAATATAATAAGTGCAATAAGCAAGTATGTAGGAATCAATGCACAGTTCACACAAGTGCTTGCTTCTTGAGGTGGAGAGAAATAGGTGAACTGACTCAACATTGAAAGTAAAAGAATGGTCCTCCATAGAGGAAAAGCATCGATTGCTATATTTGTGCTAGAGCTTTGATTTTGAAAACATGAAACAATTTTGTCAACGGTAGTAATAAAGCATATGCATCATGTAAATTATATCTTATAAGTTGCAAGCCTCATGCATAGTGTACTAATAGTGCCCGCACCTTGTCCTAATTAGCTTGGACTACCGGATCATCACAATGCACTGTTTTAACCAAGTGTCACAAAGGGGTACCTCTATGCCGCCTGTACAAAGGTCTAAGGAGAAAGCTCGCATTGGATTTCTCGCTATTGATTATTCTTCAACATAGACATCCATACCGGGACAACATAGACAACAGATAATGGACTCCTCTTTTATGCATAAGCATGTAACAACAATTAATAATTTTCTCATTTGAGATTTGAGGATATATGTCCAAAACTGAAACTTCCACCATGGATCATGGCTTTAGTTAGCGGCCCAATGTTCTTCTCTAACATATGCATGCTTAACCATAAGGTGGTAGATCTCTCTTACTTCAGACAAGACGGACATGCATAGCAACTCACATGAAATTCAACAAAGAGTAGTTGATGGCGTCCCCAGTGAACATGGTTATCGCACAACAAGCAACTTAATAAGATATAAAGTGCATAATTACATATTCAATACCACAATAGTTTTTAAGCTATTTGTCCCATGAGCTATATATTGCAAAGGTGAATGATGGAATTTTAAAGGTAGCACTCAAGCAATTTACTTTGGAATGGCGGAAAATACCATGTAGTAGGTAGGTATGGTGGACACAAATGGCATAGTGGTTGGCTCAAGTATTTTGGATGCATGAGAAGTATTCCCTCTCGATACAAGGTTTAGGCTAGCAAGGCTTATTTGAAACAAACACAAGGATGAACCGGTGCAGCAAAACTCACATAAAAGACATATTGAAAACATTATAAGACTCTACACCATCTTCCTTGTTGTTCAAACTCAATACTAGAAATTATCTAGACCTTAGAGAAACCAAATATGCAAACCAAATTTTAGCATGCTCTATGTATTTCTTCATTAATGGGTGCAAAGCATATGATGCAAGAGCTTAAACATGAGCACAACAATTGCCAAGTATTACATTATCCAAGACATTATAGCAAATTACTACATGTATCATTTTCCAATTCCAACCATACAACAATTTAACGAAGGAGAAACTTCGCCATGAATACTATGAGTAGAAACCAAGGACATACTTGTCCATATGCTACAGCGGAGCGTGTCTCTCTCCCATAAAGTGAATGCTAGGATCCATTTTATTCAAACAAAACAAAAAAAACAAAAACAAACCGACGCTCCAAGAAAAGCACATAAGATGTGATGGAATAAAAATATAGTTTCAGGGGAGGAACCTGATAGTGTTGTCGATGAAGAAGGGGATGCCTTGGGCATCCCCAAGCTTAGACGCTTGAGTCTTCTTAGAATATGCAGGGGTGAACCACCGGGGCATCCCCAAGCTTAGAGCTTTCACTCTCCTTGATCATGTTGCATCATACTCCTCTCTTGATCCTTGAAAACTTCCTCCACACCAAACTCGAAACAACTCATTAGAGGGTTAGTGCACAATAAAAATTAACATATTCAGAGGTGACACAATCATTCTTAACACTTCTGGACATTGCATAATGCTACTGGACATTAGTGGATCAAAGAAATTCATCCAACATAGCAAAAGAGGCAATGCGAAATAAAAGGCAGAATCTGTCAAAACAGAACAGTTCGTATTGACGAATTTTAAAATGGCACCAGACTTGCTCAAATGAAAATGCTCAAATTTAATAAAAGTTGCGTACATATCTGAGGATCATGCACGTAAATTGGCTTAATTTTCTGAGCTACCTACAGGGAGGTGGACCCAGATTCGTGACAGCAAAGAAATCTGGAACTGTGCAGTAATCCAAATCTAGTACTTACTTTTCTATCAACGGCTTAACTTGGCACAACAAAACACTAAACTAAGATAAGGAGAGGTTGCTACAGTAGTAAACAACTTCCAAGACACAAAATAAAAACAAAGTACTGTAGCAAAATAAACACATGGGTTATCTCCCAAGAAGTTCTTTCTTTATAGCCATTAAGATGGGCTCAGCAGTTTTAATGATGCACTCACAAGAAATAGTATTGGAAGCAAAAGAGAGCATCAAGTGGCAAATTCAAAACACATTTAAGTCTAACATGCTTCCTATGAAGAGGAATCTTGTAAATAAACAAGTTCAAGAAGCATAATGCAACAAGCGTAGAAAGATAAAACAAGTGTAGCTTCAAAAATTTCAGCACATAGAGAGGTGTTTTAGTAACATGAAAATTTCTACAACCATATTTTCCTCTCTCATAATAACTTTCAGTAGCATCATGAGCAAACTCAACAATATAACTATCACATAAAGCATTCTTATCATGAGTCTCATGCATAAAATTATTACTCTCCACATAAGCATAATCAATTTTATTAGTTGTAGTGGGAGCAAATTCAACAAAGTGGCTATCATCATATATAGGAGGCATATTGTAATCATAAAAGAAAATTTTCTCCTCAATGCTTGGGGGATTAAAAAGATCATGCTCATCAAAGCCAGCTTCCCCAAGCTTAGAATTTTCCATAGCATTAGCAACAATGGTGTTCAAAGCATTCATAGTAATAACATTCCCATTAGCATGCATATAAAGTTCCATGGGTTTTTTAATTCTCTCTTCAAACACATCATGTCCTAATTCAAGATAAAGTTCATAAAGATCTCTCATATTTTTGTTTTTTTCCATTATGCTTAACTAGTGAAATAAAAACATGCATGATATTAAGTAAAGTAAAACAAGTAACTAATTTTTTTGTGTTTTGATTTAGTGCAGCAAACAAAGTAGTAAATAAAATAAAGCAAGACAAAACAAAGTAAAGAGATTGGGATGTGGAGACTCCCCTTGCAGCGTGTCTTGATCTCCCCGGCAACGGCGCCAGAAAATATGCTTGATGGCGTGTAACTCACACGTTCGTTGGGAACCCCAAGAGGAAGGTATGATGCGCACAGCAGCAAGTTTTCCCTCAGAAAGAAACCAAGGTTTATCGAACCAGGAGGAGCCAAGAAGCACGTTGAAGGTTGATGGCGGCGGGATGTAGTGCGGCGCAACACCAGGGATTCCGGCGCCAATGTGGAACCTGCACAACACAACCAAAGTACTTTGCCCCAACGAAACAGTGAGGTTGTCAATCTCACCGGCTTGCTGTAACAAAGGATTAACCGTATTGTGTGGAAGATGATTGTTTGCAGAAAACAGTAGAACAAGTATTGCAGTAGATTGTATTTCAGTAAAGAGAATTGGACCAGAGTCCACAGTTCACTAGAGGTGTCTCTCCCATAAGATAAACAGCATGTTGGGTGAACAAATTACAGTTGGGCAATTGACAAATAAAGAGAGCATGACCATGCACATACATATCATGATGAGTATAGTGAGATTTAATTGGGCATTA
The DNA here is from genome assembly GCF_019359855.2 of Lolium perenne. Lineage (NCBI taxonomy): Eukaryota > Viridiplantae > Streptophyta > Magnoliopsida > Poales > Poaceae > Lolium > Lolium perenne. The sequence goes on from NC_067244.2 coordinate 171,543,006, forward strand.
CGACAAAGTACATAGACCGCCATCCAACTGCATCTATGCCTAAAAAGTCCACCTTCAGGTTATCATCCGAACCCCCTCCAGTATTAAGTTACAAAGCAACAGACAATTGCATTAAGTATGGTGCGTAATGTAATCAACAACTACATCCTTAGACATAGCATCAATGTTTTATCCCTAGTGGCAACAGCACAACACAACCGTAGAACTTTCCGTCACTGTCCCAGGTGTCAATGCAGGCATGAACCCACTATCGAGCATAAGTACTCCCTCATGGAGTTACAAGCATCTACTTGGCCAGAGCATCTACTAGTAACGGAAAGCATGCAAGATCATAAACAACACGTAGATATAACTTTGATAATCAACATAACAAGTATTCTCTATTCATCGGATCCCAACAAACGCAACATATAGAATTACAGATAGATGATCTTGATCATGTTAGGCAGCTCACAAGATCCGACAATGATAGCACAATGGGGAGAAGACAACCATCTAGCTACTGCTATGGACCCATAGTCCAGGGGTAGACTACTCACACATCACACCGGAGGCGACCATGGCGGCGTAGAGTCCTCCGGGAGATGATTCCCCTCTCCGGCAGGGTGCCGGAGGCGATCTCCTGGATCCCCCGAGATGGGATCGGCGTTGGCGGCGTCTCTGGAAGGTTTTCCGTATCGTGGCTCTCGGTACTGGGGGTTTCGTCACGGAGGCTTTAAGTAGGCGGAAGGGTAGGTCAAGAGGCGGCGCGAGGGGCCCAGACCATAGGGCTGCGCGGCCAGGGCAGGGGCCGCGCCGCCCTATGCTCTGGCTGCCTCGTGGCCCCTCTTCGTTTCTTCTTCGGACTTCTGGAAGCTTCGTGGAAAAATAGGCCCCTGGGCTTTGATTTCGTCCAATTCCGAGAATATTTCCTTACTAGGATTTCTGAAACCAAAAACAGCAGAAACAAAGAATCGGCACTTCGGCATCTTGTTAATAGGTTAGTTCCAGAAAATGCACGAATATGACATAAAGTGTGCATAAAACATGTAGATAACATCAATAATGTGGCATGGAACATAAGAAATTATCGATACGTCGGAGACGTATCACTGCACCGCAACACGCGTCCTCGAGTCTAACCCTGGAAATTTAGATATACTCAGGTATAACCTCGAGCATTATACTAGCATTTTTTGTGTGCTCAGTTTTCCCCTTGAGTGCTAATACTGGCTAGTGCAATATGCTCAGTTTTACCCTCAAGTAGCTGGTCAACAGACAGTCAACAAATGGGATTAACTAGTTAAATGAGTCATTTAATGTGCAAAAATTCCGAAAAATAGTGGCACATACTCATGGAGTCTTCACCACAAATTGCTAGTTCTCAAAACATAGATAAGTCATAGATAAATCAAGTTTTACCACAAATTGCCACTTCTCAAAGGCCTTCTCAAATCACCTAGTAGCTATGAAGGTGCATGGTTTTCCACAATAAGAAACATACTTTGTCTAAATGAGGCCACAATTCTCACACTCATGTATATTTGTATTGCAAATAGTTTGAGATAGGCCAAGATGGGTTTTATTCTACAAAACACGCATTTTTCATTTTTTAAATCTCATATTTGAATCCCTTAGTCTGTTTATTACATAGGTGCCCTTGGTTTCTTGATACTACTCAGTTTTGCCCTCTCCCTCCACAAATTCTCTCACACGTGCAACATTGCCCTGATTGGTCTAACCCATGTCACGCGGATCGTGCCCGCCGACCGTTGATCGTATGATCTAACGGGCAGGATAACCCCTCTCTCTATGTCGGCGGTTACCTTCCACTCTCTAAGTTTGCTAAATGGCGGTTTTCTGTATTTATTTTCACGCGCTAAAATTTTTAAACTCTTTTAGGCATTACTTTTCACGCAAAAAATGATAAACCATCACCGATTTGTTGTAGCCATAAATTTTCACGCAAAAAATGATAAACCGTCACCGATTTGTTGTAGCCATTAATTTTCACGAAAATCCCAAATGATAAACCATCACCGATTTGTTGTAGCCATTAATTTTCACGCAAAAAATGATAAACCATCACCGATTTGTTGTATCCATTACCTTTCACGCAAAAAATGATAGACCATCACCGATTTCTTGTAGCCATTACTATTCACGGTAAAAATGATAAACGAACCAATCTATCTATCTCTGTATTTGAAGTTTGGAAGGGTTCACCATCTAGTTATGTTAACTTTCGAGGTTTTGACCTGAAAACAAATGGGTATTATAAAGGGAAATAAAAGTTCAAAAAATGTAAAAACGAAACAATCTACCTATCTTTGTATAGAAGATCGTCTGTATGATTTTTGAGGTCATTTAGAGAAGGTAGAAAAAAATCCCTTTTGAGAAGGTCGAAAAAACCTAACTTGTTACAAAAGCTGGTTTCAGTGAGACCTAACCAAATTTGGCATACATTATGCCATATCTATAACAACAAGGAATATCTAAAAGGGAAAGTTTCACAAAATTTGAAATTTATGGCGAAAATGATGCCATACATGATGCTGTTTTTCGTGGTTTTGACCTGAAAATCAATTGGATATTATAAAGGGAAATAAAAAGTTCGAAAAATATAAAAACGAAACAATCTATCTATCTATGTATAGAAGATCAGCTGTATGAAATTTGAGGTCATTTAGAGGAGGTAGAATAAATCACCTTGTTAGAAAAGCTGGTTTCAGTGAGACGAAACGGCATGCGTTTAAGCAAAGTGATTTTTTCGAACATCTCCAAATGATCCCAAATTTGCCATACATGATGCCATACGTGTAACAACAAGGAACCCTATCTAAAAAGTGTCAAAAAAGTTTGCCCAACCGTATAGCTCTATCAAAAAGAACCTCACCATGGCGCTAGTATAATTTTGGGCTTAGTTACAAACTTTCGTTACCTAACCTTCAACACGAAACTTGTTTCAAATCACTTTTGGCGTACAAGAAACAAATCCCTCCTTGATTCGAGCACCACAGCCTCCAAACTTTGCCGATGCCGATATCGGCATGGTCAGAACGGCTATGCTCGACGCCACTGCTAGGTCACCGTCGGGATGCACCCTCAATCCCGTCCCCTCATTCGATCACTGACACACCAGAGATACCACCGAGGCCAATGCCGAACGTACATGCTGATGCCAATGCCGAACATGCATCCACGCCGATGTGGGCACGGCCACGCCGCCCGCTATGTTGGACGCCACGGACCACCGCGAGGTCTTTCCCTTCGCCACCACACTCTTCTAGCACCCATCTATACACGCCGAGAAAAGGAGAGACACTAGTTTTCTCTACATTGCTCGCGTTCGTGTCGGACACGGTCAGTCAAAGTTTTGAGGTAGTCGTCGATGTCGTTGACCATTTCTTCTCTTCTTTGCATGGTTAAACGCGTCTAGTTCATATCTATCTAATGCGTCTGGTCTCGCCTCATGCAGTTCTTTGTGGACGTCGATCTCATCTCGGCACTCCGCAGGCCACCTCCTCCGTGCCATCGCTGTAGAGCTCCGTTTAAAAATCTATTCCTACCCGTGTATTGCCCCTTGTATCAGCGCCATGGCCCACTTGTCATTCGATATACCGAAGCCCCACTCGTGCGTGTTTTGGTCAGGGATACAGCGATGCTTACGGTCAAACAAAGATGGATGGTCTGACGTGTCTTTGTGGGCTCTACGTGGCCCCACTAGTCAGAAGATAACGGTCAACCGTCGGGCAACCGGCCGTTACAGCATCTGTGATGGTTTCAGACAAGGTCTTGGGGAAAACTGAGGAAAAACTAAGGAGCTGGGGAAAACTGAGCACAACTAAGGAACCGAGGGCACGAAAATAGAAATCCCTAAAAGATATTATTCATAAAAATAGAACAACCATTATTCTCAGACTTGAATGAATAACCGTCTTGCATTAAACAAGATCCAGATATAATGTTCATGCTCAACGCGGGTACAAAATAACAATTATTTAGGCTTAAAACTAATCCCGAAGGTAGATGTAGAGGAAGTGTGCCGACAGCGATCACATCGACTTTGGATCCGTTTCCAACGCGCATCGTCACTTCATCTTTCAGTAGTCTTCGTTTATTCTTTAGTTCCTGTTTCGAGTTACAAATATGAGCAACCGAACCAAAAGATCAAATACCTGTGTACTAGAACGAGAACCAAGTGAGATAAACATCTATAACATGTATATCAGATATACCTTCTTTCTTCTTCTTGACAAGGCCGCTTCTTCAGATCAGCCAGATACTTGGAGCAATTACGCTTCCAGTGTCCCTTCTCCTTGCAAGAATAGCACTCAGATCGTGCTTAGGGCCGTTCTTAGGTTTCATAGGAGGCGTGGCAGCTTTCTTGCCACCCTTCTTGAATTTTCCCTTAGACTTGCCCTGTTTCTTGAAACTGGTGGTCTTGTTGACCATCAACACTTGGTGCTCTTTCTTGATCTCAATCTCAGCAGCTTTTAGCATGCCAAAAGTTCGTGTAACTCCTTGTTCATGTTACTGCATATTGTAGTTCATCACAAAGTTCTTGTAACTTGGTGGCAGTGATTGAAGGACACGATTAATCCCGATCTGTTAGGAATCACTATTCCCAAGTCACTGAGTTTCTTCGCATGCCCGGTCATGGCGAGCATGTGCTCACTAACGGAGCTGCCTTCTTCCATCATACAGCTGAAGAAATGTTTCGATGCTTCATAGCATTCCACGGCCGCATGAGTCTCGAATATAGCTTTCAGCTCATTCATCAACTCATGAGGATCGTGGTGCTCAAAACGTTTTTGAAGATCGGATTCCAGACTGCACAGGATGGCACACTGAACTTGAGAGTACCGAGTTTTCCGATTCTCGTAAACAGCTTTTACTTCATCGCTTTCAGTTTCTGCAGGAGGGTCACCTAGCGGTGCATCAAGCACATATTGCAGATTTCCGCCAGAGAGGAAGATCCTCACATGACGGAACCAGTCGGTGAAGTTGCTACCGTTGCTCTTAAGTTTTTCTTTTTCTAGGAACTGGTTAAAATTGATTGGGGACGCCATCTCTACAACATATATTTGCAAAAGTTTAGACTAAGTTTATGACAAATTGAGTTCAAATTTTAATTCAACATAATTAAAAATCTAGGTGAACTCCCACTCAAAACAATATCCCTCGCATTGTCTTAGTGATCACACGAACCAAATCCACCGCACCTAAGTCCGATCATCACGAGACAAGGTGTGATTTTAATGGCGAACACTCAAAGTGTTCATCATCTCAACCATATGATTCATGCTCTACCTTTCGGTATCACGTGTTCCGAGACCATGTCTGTACATGCTAGGCTCGTCAAGGCCACCTTAGTATCCGCTGTAGGGATTCGTTGCATAGAAAACAAAAATTTTCCTACCGCGAGAACGCAATCCAAGCCAAGATGCAATCTAGAAGACGGGAGCAACGAGGGGATGATCAAGACTCACCCTTGAAGATTTCCAAAGCCTATAAGAGTAGGCTCTTATTGCTGCGGTAGACGATCACTTGCCGCTTGCAAAAGCGCGTAGAAGATCTTGATCACGGTGCCACGATCGGGCAGCACCTCCGTACTCGGTCACACGTTCGGTGTTGATGACGACGTCCTTCTCCCCGTTCCAGCGGGCAGCGGAAGTAGTAGATCCTCCTCGGAATCCCGGCAGCACGACGGCGTGGTGGCGGTGGTGGTGGAGAACTTCGGTAGGGCTTCGCCTATGCGCTGCGGGAGTTTGTATCTGGAGGAGGGGAGGCTAGGGTTTGGGGAGAGGGGGTGCCATGGGCGCCGGCCTCAAGGGGGCATGGGTGGTGCGGCCAAGCCATGGGCTGCCCCCTCCCTCTCCTCCTCATTATATAGGTGGAACCCCAAGGGTTTGCCCAAAGTCTTCGAATAAGACCCCAACAGAAAAACTGCCTTATGGACGAAACCTAGAGGGACAGGGACTCTCCCCTTTCCCCTTTTCTTGGCCGGCCAAGGAGGTGGAGTCCACCATGGACTCCACCCTCCCACTTGGTTGGCTGGTTAGGGTTTGTGGAGTCCCTTCGGGACTCCTCCTTCCATAGTGATTTATTTCCGGATAATTCTAGAAACAACCTTCCATAAATTCACCGGATCATTTCCAAACTTGGAAAGTGACTTCCTATATATGAATCTTATTCTTCGGACCATTCCGGAACTCCTCGTGATGTCCTGGATCCCATCCGAGACTCCGAACAAAACTTCGAACTCCATTCCATATTCCATATCTACTTAAACGACATCAAACCTTAAGTGTGTCACCCTACGGTTCGCGAACTATGTAGACATGGTTGAGACTTCTCTCCGACCAATAACCAATAGCGGGATCTGGAGATCCATAATGGCTCCCACATATTCAACGATGACTTTAGTGATCGAATGAACCATTCACATACGATACCAATTCCCTTTGTCACGCGATATTTTACTTGTCCGAGGTTTGATCATCGGTATCTCTATACCTCGTTCAACCTCGTCTCATGACAAGTACTCTTTACTCGTACCATGGTATGTGGTCTCTTATGAACCATTCATATGCTTGCAAGCTATTAGACGACATTCCACCGAGAGGGCCCAGAGTATATATATCCGTCATCGGGATGGACAAATCCCACTGTTGATCCATATGCCTCAACTCATACTTTCCGGATACTTAATCCCACCTTTATAACCACCCATTTACGCAGTGGCGTTTGATGTAATCAAAGTACCTTTCCGGTATAAGTGATTTACATGATCTCATGGTCATAAGGACTAGGTAACTATGTATCGAAAGCTTATAGCAAATAACTTAATGACGTGATCTTATGCTACGCTTAATTGGGTGTGTCCATTATATCATTCACATAATGACATAACCTTGTTATTAATAACATCCAATGTTCATGATCATGAAACGATGATCATCTATTAATCAACAAGCTAGTTATACAAGAGGCTTACTAGGGACTCCTTGTTGTTCACATAACACACATGTATCAATGTTTCGGTTAATACAATTATAGCATGGTATGTAAACATTATCATAAACTCAAAGATATTATAATAACCATTTTATTATTGCCTCTTGGGCATATCTCCAACATCCGCATGTGCAAAACTGTCTTGCACCCGTTGTATGCACTTGTTGATTCTATCACACCCGATCATCACGAGATGCTTCGAAACGACAAGTCTTGGCAACGATGCTGCTAAGGATGAACACTTCATTATCTTGAGATTTTAGTGAGGGATCATCTTATAATGCTACCGTCGCGATCTAAGCAAAATAAGATGCATAAAAGGATTAACATCACATGCAGTTCATATGTGATATGATATGGCCCTTTTGTCTTTGCGCCTTTGATCTTCATCTCCAAAGCACGGACATGATCTCCATCATCTTCGGGTATGATCTCCATCATCGTCGGCGTAGCGTCAAGGTCAATGGCGCCATCTTCATGATTGTCCTCCATGTAGCAACTATTACAACTACTTTGAAATACTACTCAACAGGAAATTTAAAGACAACCATAAGGCTCCTGCCGGTTGCCACAATACAATAATGATCATCTCATACATATTCATCATCACATTATGGCCATATCACATCACCAAACCCTGCAAAAACAAATTAGACGTCTCTAATTTGGTTTGCATATTTTACGTGGTTTAGGGTTTTCGAGAGAGATCTAATCTACCTACGAACATGATCCACAACGTTGATACTAATGTTTTCAATAGAAGAGTAAATTGAATCTTCACTATAGTAGGAGAGACAGACACCCGCAAAGCCTCTTATGCAATACAAGTTGCATGTAGAACGAGGAACAAGTCTCATGAACGCGGTCATGTAAAGTTAGTCCGAGCCGCTTCATCCCACTATGCCACGAAGATGCAAAGTACTCAAACTAAAGATAACAAGAGCATCAACACCCACAAAACCATTGTGTTCTACTCGTGCAACCATCTATGCATAGACACGGCTCTGATACCACTGTAGGATAACGTTGCATAGAAAACAAAAAAATTCCTACCGCGAACACGCAATCCAAGCCAAGATGCAATCTAGAAGACGGTAGCAACGAGGGGATTATCGAGTCTCACCCTTGAAGAGATTCCAAAGCCTACAAGACGAGGCTCTTGTTGCTGCGGTAGACGTTCACTTGCCGCTTGCAAAAGCGCGTAGAAGATCTTGATCACCGGCGCCACGAACGGGCAGCACCTCCGTACTCGGTCACACGTTCGGTTGTTGATGAAGACGACGTCCACCTCCCGTTCCAGCGGGCAGCGGAAGTAGTAGCTCCTCTTGAATCCGACAGCACGACGGCGTGGTGTCGGTGGCAGTGGAGAAATCTGGCGGAGCTTCGCTTAAGCACGCGGGAGCTATGGAGGAGAGGGGGGCGGCTAGCTAGGGTTTGGGAGGGGGTGGCCGGCCACTTGGGGGGTGCGGCCAGGTGGTGGTCTTGGGGTGGCCGGCCCCCTCCCCTTGGCCCCTCATTATATAGGTGGAACCCCAAGTGTTGGACTACAAGTCTCCGAATAAGACCCGAACCCAAAACCTTCCATGTGATAGGGAAACCTACCCAAGGTGGGAATCCCACTTGGGGTGGGATTCCCCCTTTCCATGTGGGGGGTGGCCGGCCCCCATAGGGGGAGTCCACTTGGGACTCCTCCCCCTCTAGGGTTGGCCGGCCATGGAGGTGGAGTCCCTCCGGGTTCCTTGGTGGTTTCTTCCGGACTTTTCTAGAACCTTCTAGAACCTTCCATAGAACCTTCCGAATCATTTTAAATCACATAAAATGACATCCTATATATGAATCTTATTCTCCGGACCATTTCGGAACTCCTCGTGATGTCCGGGATCTCATCCGGGACTCCGAACAAATATTCGAACTCCATTCCATATTCAAGTTATAACCATTTCAACATCCAACTTTAAGTGTGTCACCCTACGGTTCGCGAACTATACGGACATGGTTGAGTACTCACTCCGACCAATAACCAATAGCGGGATCTGGAGATCCATAATGGCTCCCACATATTCAATGATGACTTTAGTGATCGAATGAACCATTCACATACGATACCAATTCCCTTTGTCACGCGATATTTTACTTGTCCGAGGTTTGATCATCGGTATCACTCTATACGTTGTTTAACCTCGTCTCCTGACAAGTACTCTTTACTCGTACCGTGGTATGTGGTCTCTTATGAACTTATTCATATGCTTGCAAGACATTAGACGACATTCCACCGAGAGGGCCCAGAGTATATCTATCCGTCATCGGGATGGACAAATCCCACTGTTGATCCACATGCCTCAACTCATACTTTCCGGATACTTAATCCCACCTTTATAACCACCCATTTACGCAGTGGCGTTTGGTGTAATCAAAGTACCTTTCCGGTATAAGTGATTTACATGATCTCATGGTCATAAGGACTAGGTAACTATCTATCGAAAGCTTATAGCAAATAACTTAATGACGAGATCTTATGCTACGCTTAATTGGGTGTGTCCCTTACATCATTCATACAATGATATAACCTTGTTATTAATAACATCCAATGTTCATGATTATGAAACTAATCATCCATTAATCAACAAGCTAGTTAAGAGGCATACTAGGGACTCTTTGTTGTCTACATATCACACATGTACTAATGTTTCGGTTAATACAATTATAGCATGATATATAAACATTTATCATAAACATAAAGATATAAATAATAACCACTTTATTATTGCCTCTAGGGCATATCTCCTTCAACCGAATCAATCCCAAAGCGTCATATACCCTTAATTGTGCCATCCTATGGGTTCGGGGATTCATAGACATGATCGATACGACTCTCCGGTCAATGACCATCAAGGGCTCTGGAAAACCATAACGGTCCCTATGCAAACACGAATAAGTTTATTGTTTGAACCTCAACGTCGAGTCCTATTCCTTTTGTAACATGATACCTTTGTTTGTCCGAGACTTTATCTTCAGTATCCGCTATACCTTTGTTCCATCTCGTTATCGACAAACACTATTCAACTCTTTCATCATAATATCATATCCCTTGTGACCTAGTCACGTGCTTGCAAGCGGTGTATATATGATAATTACGAGCATGCCTGAGTATCACCTTTATGACTACCCTATCACGGTGTAGCGATTGATGATATCAAAGTAGCCGAAGAGATAGTGATTAAACATGTTCTCGCGGTCTAAGGATTAGGTTACAACATTCATGACGGTACCGCAGTGCTGAACTTTGTGACTTGATCACATTGCAATACCTTATGGGTGTGAGTCCATCATGTTCACCAACATGGCTCCATTATTAGTGACTACTTGTACATGATCAGAAAACCTTGATCATCTTATTAATCAATGGACTATATCAATAGGGACGGAGTTTGTTTACATACCACGCGTGCATTAATGTTTCCGCTTAATACAGTTATAGCATGGCATGAAAAATATTATGAACAAACACATATATGATAAAGAAAAACATCTTTATTTATTTGCCACTAGGGCACATATCCAACAAAATATAAATTCAATGTATATATTAGATCTTTTCTCGGCGACTTTTATGTTAGAATTTGCCGATTTGCTATGGGCTTTAGGATCACGGGCCATTGAATTCCTAGGAATTGCCCCATTTATGCATGATAAAAGGTAAAAGTAAAGTTTATTCTTATATTGCTCGTTTGGAGTGAGTTGTACATCTTTATAAGAATATACCACTTATTAGAGTAACATAAAGGAGGATAGAAGGAGCCGATATAGTTGCATGCCTTGTGTGTCGCCATCCCATTGCAGGATATGTGGTCAACTGTCTCACACCCGCTGATTGTGGGGTTGAAGGTGGGGTTTCAGTCACCCGCTATCACACAAGGCTGGCAATTACATCTTCCACCTGAGGCCTTACTCCACCCGCTAGTTGAAGGTGGGGTTTCAGTCCTCTGGTACGCTGATGATGCGATTTTATTTATGGAACATGACTTAGAGAAAGTCGTTAACACGAAACTAATCTTTTGTATATATGAACAACTCTCTAGTCTTAAGATTAACTTCCGCAGAAAAATGAATTTTTCTGCTTTGGTGGGGCCAAGGAGGTAGAGGAGGAGTACAAGCATGTCTTTGGTTGTGAGGTGGCTCCCTTCCTTTCAAATATCTTGGTATTCGTAGTCATTATAGGAGGTTGCTTAATAAAGAGTGGAAATCGGTAGAAGATCGCTTTGAGAGAAAGCTTGCTTATTAGTTATGGAAGATGCTCCCATATGGAGAACATCTTGTTATGATTAATTGTGTTCTTACTAGCTAGATGATGTTTCTATTATGTTTATTTGAAATACCCAAAAGAGTAAGGAAAAGATTAGATTATTATCGCTTTTTTTTTTGGCAAAGTGATCAACATAAAAAAATCACCTAACTAAGTGGAACATTATTTGTCGCCCCGGAGATCAGGGTGGTCTAGGCACTGAAATACTTGAGATAAAAAAATTGGTGTCTACTCAGCAAATGGTTGTTTAAACTACTTAATGAAGAACAAGTGTGGGCATAAAAAATTCCTACAACAAAAAACATTATCAAAGTACAAGATAAACCCACGAAACTTCCTTCTGGAAGGGATTAATGGGAGTGAAACAAGATTTTTTCAAACGAGGTTCTTTCATCCTAGGTGACGGAGAAAGCACTTGTTTTTGGGAAGATTCTTGCAACACAATACACATATCTCTATGACATTGTGCGGCATAAAAATATTATTGTTGCCGATATGCTATCAAACTCACGCTAAACGTAGGGTTTATAAGAACATTGTCTAAGTACAAATGGGCAGCGGGGCTGAAATCAGTAGAGAGATTAATGAGAGTGTCTTTGACTGATGTGCCCGATAAATTCTCATGGAGTTTTACATCTTCAAAGGTGTTCTCTGTCAAATCAATGTATGCAGATTTTATAAATGGCCATACTAGGTATTTACGATAATGCATATGGAAGTTGAAAGTTCAACTAAAGAAAAAAAATTATGTGGTTCTTAACTAGAAAAGTGTTGCTTACTAAATAGAATTTGATTAAAATAAAATGGACGGGTTGTACTAAATGTGTATTTTGTGATTCACATGAATACATTGAACATTTAAACCTAAACCTAAGATTTGATTTGATGAAATAAAAGGTTATGTGCATCACTTTTATGCAAAGACCGGGACTATGTTCCCATTCGCGTAAAAAAAAATATGTTGCCTTTCTTGTCATTTGGTGCCCTCGTTGTGTTGCTATATGAACTAGACCATAATTGCGCGCGTTGCTGCGCTCATCCATTTTGATAGGATATAGATTATTTAAATAAGTAGCGACCCAAAAAATGAATGTTTATATGGTTGTGTTTGTATGAATCTATTTTTTTATTGTTTATATGCATGAGGATCCACTTAGGTAGATACATTTGTCCATTTCTCAATAAATATAACATGCATCCATCTTGAGCAAAGAAAAAATAAAATAACTTAGAAAATTAAACATTGGTATATTAATACAGTATGATTTGAACCATTCTAGATACAATATGGAACCTGCTGGTACTACAATGCCCGATGAAATTTTCCCATGAATCCGTGTAAGTGCTTTTGTAAGATGCAGAATTATCAGTTACAGAAAACAATTGTAGTATCAATCTATCAACATCCCTAACATTTTTGCTGTGGGGCTGTTGCCTCACAGTGGTTGGTCAAAAAAAAAACATCCCTAACATTTAATATTACATAAGAACAGAAACTTATGCATATTCTAGCGAACATACAAATGAAGATTTCATATTTTCTATGGACTGAATTCACAAGTGATGCAGCCAAAGGAACATACATCTTAGCAAAGCCCAGAATCTCTATTTTTCATATGCATGTCATAAAATCGCACCTTGCTATGTTTCTCATTGTTTCACAACACCTTGCAAAATGAACTGCGAGTTATTCCACGCAAGAAGGGCAATATCATGCTGGTAAGACTTATTTGGTTCCAAAAATTCAGAACTTATTTTCTTCGATGCAGAGTTTGTTACTACATTCAACAAACAATACAGAAGGGATACCAGACTGGAAAAAAAATATAGAAGAGATATGTATCAATATTTATGTACTTTGTTTTGGAAAAAGATGTTATGTGTTGCATAGCCTTTTTCTCACTGTTCTTAATAACTTGCCTGTTGCAACACCTTTTAAATTTCTATGGTTCTTTGTATCCCTCGTAATGCAAGAATATTTTTAAGACCAGGACATGTAGTTCATAAAGACTGTGTATCATCGTGCAGGGAAACAATACTTATAAGATCAGTAGATCTAATTGATAATGAAAATGTATTAACCTTTAAGGCAAACAGACCTGACGCCAAATAATCATTCCCTTGATTTTCTTTTTCAACATACATCCAACAGAAACTTTGTAAGTCGGTTTATTCATCAAATTCTATCTGCAAACAGAGATAAAGTTAGTAGCCAATTTACCAGTTACTGTTGACTGTATAATTAATAACGAAAGTATGTCGTCTTTGACACTAACGATTAGTAGTGACTTTGTTTCCTAGTTCCTATAAAGACAATGATAACCTTCCAAGTATCCATGGAGAAGTGGTTGATCTTTGATCAGCAATGGAACATAGCCATGAAACCTGGAACCGAAAATGGCATGTGTGATGCATAGTTCAGCAAGGAATGCTGGCTGCTAGAAGATTTTTTTGCCTTTGGTTTGATCTGCAGTCGAGGAAACGGCACATATATTCTGCAGCATAAATTAGCGGATTGTCTCACATATGCAGAAAGACATCCCATACTTTCACTCCGTACTGGTAGCTGATCTTTGAACTGTCAATTTTTTTGTTGGTGGCGAAGTATATGTATGGGTGTGAAAAATATTCTTTAGCACTCAAAACGCTCGGCAAAACTCGCATTTCAGCACCCAGCCTCACAGAAGAAAATATTAATTATATAAGTACAACAACCTGCTAGATATATAATTAGGTGTGCATGCCTATGAGTAGATTGTATCAAAACCAAACATACTCCTGAAGCCTATAATTAGGTGACTACACAATCAGGTTACAACAACCGGGCTAGCTAGCTGAAGGATTATGTTATGTCACGTACTAAGGCGGGATCTGGAACCAACCCAAGCAAAACGAGTTCAATTAACAATTTAACATAGCTAGATAAAACGTGATTCATACACATTTTGGGTCCCTACCATATTTTCGCGGTAGAAAGTATCTTCCCACGGCTTCAGAAGTGCTGCTGTGAGCCTATGTGACAGTCAGAGCATAAAATTAGTCTGAATTAGAGGCATGGAGTTCCTGTTGCTACGAGACAGCTAAAATTCTGCTACCAAACGATCTAGGTTTGATTCAAAGCCGCCAAATGAAAAACAAAAGTATCAACACTGATGAGAGAAGAGATGATGCGTACAGCCACTACAGCTTATGTGGCGGCGGAAGGTGGAGCCGTGGAGAAGGTGCAGCGGCATACGTCAAAGTGCCCTGGAGCGCTGGTAGCATCTCTCCTTGGCCTTGTCTGGTGGCTCTGGCCATGATCCTGGTCTTCATCAGATCCACGAGTGAGAAGTACCTACAGAGAAAGAGCATGACCGGCGGCATCGAGGGAGTGTGGAAGCGCGGCCACCATCTTAGAAGGCAGCGCGCATGTGGACGTCGGTTCTGGTGGCGCCATCGCCGTACAATAAGGTTCCCCGCCATGTGCGTCGTACATCTACCTTCTGCATCACCCGACGTCGCACCATGTTTCTCCGAGATCGGGAGGCGTTAGCCGAGGAGGGTTGTGGCGGCTGAGAAGTGCGAACGACATGGGATGGATGGAGGACTGGAGAAGAGAAGCGGCTGCTCATGGATTCCTCAGGACGGCCTATTGTACACACTTCCTGGGCCAAAGTAAGGAGTATCACGGTTAGTCGGCCCGATTAACGAGAGGGCACACAGTCGGGTTGCAGAGTAGCATCCGCCTTTTACAGTGCTGGTTCAGCATTCAGCCTGCTCGTAGTAAAAAGGGCCCACTAGTCCACTACGACGCTGCGGGGTGAATGGGGTGATCGGATATCTGGAGCGTCCGTGAACAGGATCGAGCGGTGGACAGCATCAAAACGCTGAGATGAGGCCTAGCTGGTTACGTTTTACTGTTACTCAATTTCAGTTAGTTGCGCACATGTGTTGCTGGTTGTGTGCTTGTCTTCACTTCTAAGTCCTTAGAAAAATCAGCTGGAACACTAGCAGTCGGCGGCACCAGGGTTCCTTTATGTTTATGTTTCATATGGATATTGAATAGCCTTGCTGTTTTTTTGGTTAAAGTGGTGATTGTGGAACATGATGCCTTCTAGAAACTATGTAAAAATAAATATGTGCCCAGTCCGTCTCCGGTTGAGCATTGCCATTTCATGGTTGAGGATACCTCGTCGGACTAGATACTACTCCCTTTGTTCCACATTAGTTTTCACTAACTCAGTACAACTTTGTACTAAATAGCAACAACGGTCACAGACGACGAGGACGCATAATCCATGCTATCATAAGGAGAGTCCGACTTTTAGCAGACTACTCACTTAACTTTCACCCTTCCACTAGGGTTAGCCTAGCCTTAAACAACTTGGCATCGCTCCACGCGTTCGCCTTGGCATAAATCTTGCCGAGAACTGCACAGGCGGTGGAGCTGCACAGGCGGCGCCATGGCAGGGCCCGCTCGGCCCAGATCTGGGTCCAGGCGGGGCCCGGAGGGGCACGGCGGTGGCTCTGCTCTTGGCACGCCGGCGGCGCTCCCTGGAGGAAGAGAAGGCAGGGCGGCGGTGGGTGGGCGGCGGCGGCACTTCGGCCGGCCAGCTGCAGAGCGTGGCCGGGCTTTACGGCCCTTTTGGGTCCGGCCGGCCGTTCGGGCCTGGTCCGCCTCGTAGCCTCGTCCGGCCTGGCCATCGCGAAAGCGGTGGAGGCAGTTCCCTCCCGCGTGGCTGCGGTGCTGCTACCCCCGTCCCCGCTGCATCGCTTTTCTTCGTCTAGGCCTTGCTCCGGTGACCACAGTTAGGCGGCGAGGATGGCTACAAGACCGTGGTGGCGTGTGCGGGTGGGCGGCATGTTAGGTGGAGCACGTCGGAGCGTCTGGGGTGGTCGGTTTGGTGGTCGGGAGAAATCCCTGTCGGCATGCTCGACACCGACGCGGTGACGCCTACGGGTGTCACCTTTCCTTCCTGAAGGGCGTCGGGTGTACCTCCTCCCCAATCCCCTCCGCATACCGGGGGAAACCCTAGGACTAGTCCGGCAAAGCGGCGGGCGTCATCGTCGTCTCCTTGGTGAAGGTGTTGCTTGGTATGCGGTGCCTCGGCGTGCTAGGAGCGTGGTGGTACTTCTCCGGAGGGCGCAGCGGTTGCGGGTCATCATCGTTTTCGTCGATCTGCCGGTGTCGGCATTTTTTCTTCTTTCCTTTCTTTTTCTTTTCTTTTGGGCTTGGTTGTGCTGCGGCCCCAGCGCGTTCGTTGTATCGGGTCGTTTGCTATATTAATATAGCGGGGCGAAAGCCTATTTCGAGGAATAAATCTTGCCGAGAACGATGGTTGGGGAGGGGGTTAGCCAGGGCAGACCTAGGTTAAACTAGCAGGGTCACAGGACACCGGGTCAAACTTGCTTTCCTTGGTAAATTTTATGCAATTATACTGTGTGATGCCCTGAAGTCTAGACAGAAAATATGAGTGATTAAGAGTGGCACCGAGTTGTTTTTGTCCTAGGTCCGCCCCCGGGGCAACTCCTTTGAAGATGATGGCATAGCCGTGCATCCACAGGCACCAGCAGATGAGGTTACACTTGTCCAGAGATCGCATAGCATCTCTCTCTCAGCACGCCAACTTTGTAGCCAGTCCATATGAACCAGCACGACAACTAATATGAAAAGAGTGGAGTATCAAAACAGAAACAAATAACGAAAAAACAGAATTCTGGACGCGCACGGAGCCACCATACAGGTACAGCTACGGCATACTACAGGGCTACAGGCGGAAGATAGGATGCTACCGCACACGGGCTAGAACGAAAGGCCGACCTACCTGATATGCAGGTCAATTGTACACCATTATCCGTTGTATAGTGGGCTGATTCTGGTACATTTGCTCGTGCATGCAGTCGAGGAGCCCACTGGGCTGCATACTATGAATGAAAATGTAGACCAAATGTAATAGACAAAAGATTCTTGCGCAATCAGCGACGCGATCCACTTGCCACCAAGATTCCCTAGTGGTTCTTAAAAGAAAAAAACCAAGATTCCCTAGAAGAAAAAAAATGCCACCAAGAAGCGTCGCCTCCAGCGACCCAATAGCCATTTTGATGCTGATGCTGCTACAGCAAAACACGTTGAGTATTCAAAAAGACATGGAGAAAGAACATATAAAAGCAGCACAGTGCGCTAGCTTGAAAAACTAATGAAGAAGAATAAAGCGAAGTGGTAGCAGGGCAGATAGATATTCCTGGTCCCTATCAGATTCGATCTTCTCAGGACAATTTCTGTATGTAGAGTAGATGCAAGTTGCAACCACGAGCTTTACTAAATAAACTACAGCGACCAACAGTTTGATTGGAGCATCAAGTCGCTTGGCAAGAAAGAAGAAGTTGAGGGCTAGCTGAAGATTCTCTGCCCAACTGGACGAGACCGTGTGCTTCTATTTCTTTTTTTCTTTTCTTTCTGGACCAGTAGCAAGATCCTCCGTAAAAATGGTTTTCGTCGGAGCATCTCCAACTGGTTATGCAAAATAGGGCACATAAAAGTAGTTTTAGCACACTTGTTTTGGTGTTTTAGGGTGTGTTCGGTTTGGGGATGGGGTGGAACAGAATGGAACCGTTCCGCACCCAGAGCCCGTTCCTGCGTTCGGTTGCAAACTGGAATGGAATGAAGTGGTTTCTTCAAATGGATTATTCCCTCTAGATCCGGAATGGAGTGGTTCCTCCGATTCGGCCGGACGAGGTGGAACGGGTGACTGTCACATACTGATTAATTAAGTTTAGCAATAATTAACCAAGTTTAGCAATAATTAATCAAGTTTAGCACTACTTAATCAAGTTTAGCAAATAATTAATCGAGTTGAGAATAATTAATCGGGTGATTATCTCACCCATTCCATTCCATTCTCATCCCATTCCAAAACTAAACGCAAGGATGGAACCGTTCCGTGACAATTTTTTTGTCCAAACCGAACACAGAGATGGAACGGTTCCGTGCTAGTGGAATGGAATGGTTCCATTTCATTCTACCCCATCCCCAAACCGAACACACCCGACACAAAATTGACCGCACAAGTTAAAGATGATGTAAAATAGGGTTTCAGATATTTTCAGATGATGTAAAATAGAGCATGGACGAACAGTTTTTGACACATTTCAAACATAGCTTGACCTTAACACATAGTTCGACACTATCGGTACATTTCATTTCAGCACTTCAATTCACGGAAACTTTTTGCACTTTGATTCCCTTGATTCATTTCAATTTCGACAATACATAGACTTCTACTCCAAAACTAATTCGACACTAGATAGACCACGACTCCGATACTACTCCCAGAAGTCCTCGTCCTCATTAGAGGAGGCACCAAGTGATCCAAAGAAGGCATCTTCCATCTCATTGCGTGACGAGATGTTGACGGTGGAGGGGGGCCAATCTCTCGTCGTGATGTCGCAACTTGCTTCTTCGTAGTGTCCCTTGCAACGTAAAACTCCAGCTCCGCTTGCATGAACTCCATGTTCTCACGGCAAAACCTCGCCATGGCTGCCTCGTCGGACATATGGATGGGAAATTGTAGGTACGCTCGACGAGTCTCCCGCTCCTCGGCGCGGGCCACCATCCGAACCTTGGGAACGAGGAACTTGGCCACATGCCTGCTCTACACCTCCGAAAAGTTCGGCTCCGCACGCGGGTGGCTGAACCTCCACGATGCCACGTCGTACGCGCAGGCGGTGAACTCCGGCGACCGAAAGTCCCCAAGCCACCACCATTGCCCATCGTGGAGACCGCCGCAGCCGCACGCTGTTGAACCCATTGCTGCCTTTCACGCCCTAAGTTTTGTTAATTTTCTTTTGCAACATTTATAGGAGATGGTCTAAGTCTAGCATTACTGGGCAACAAATTATGCGTTTACACGCGAGTCCGCGACTAAATCCCAACGGATCCATCCAGACCGTCGGTTTCGTGCGACTAAAGAGGCGATTTACACAAAAATAACCCTTTTCTGAAACTATAGCACAGACTGACCTCTCAGGCAAACTATTTCACCCATCTAACCCTTTTATGTGGCGCCCCTCCCATGGGCGCCACATCTGACCGAGTGGCGCCCGTCTGGCCGGCGCCACACTCCCATCCGACGTGGCGCCCTCGACGCTGAGGTGTGCTCGAATCTGACGTGGCAGAATGTGTGGCGCCCATGGAAAAGGCGCCACACTACTCTTTATATATAATGTCTGTCTATAGGTAACAGAAGACTGTGGTAGCTCAACCGGTTGAAGTCTTTGCTTCCCAATCCCAGGTCATGAGTTCAATCCTCCACCCCACCTGATTTTTTTTATTTTTTAAAATTATGCTAGACATTGTAGTATGTTTTAAAACATGAAATCTAGCCTCGTACTGTTTTGTAGAGTTTTTATCATCTCTTGCTTTTAAACTGAATTTGGGAAGAATCATATATTTAAAAGGAGCATTATATTAATCAAGGCATGGTGTTATTATGAGAGTCGCCTACTAGGAGCTCATCATGGGCTTATATCCACTTATGCACTGGAAATACTTATCCTATACATCTTCAATCTATTCCACAAATCTCTCCATGGTCCCCTGGAGGTAAGTCTTGGAAGGAATTACGGTTTCAGACATTTGAAAACATCTTTAGATAATGGGAAAGATGATATCCTTATTGTCACCTTTTTCTTTCCTTCTTATCAACAGGTTTTGTATAGGTTTCTGGAATATTTTAGCAAGTTTGACTGGGACACCTATTGCATAAGTTTAAATGGCCCTGTCGCTGTGTCGTCTTTGCCTAACCTAATTGGTGTGCTACCTTATAATATTTTCCTTGGCAGAGTTATCACTTGATTCCTGTTTTGTTTCAATCCTAAAACTTATATCTCATGCAATTGAAGGTACAAATGTACCTGCTGACGACTTGCTATTTGACAAAGAGTTCATTGAGGAATCAGTGGAAAAGCATTTGTACAGCCAAGAAACCTTGGCAGAAGTGTGAACAGAGGTTTGAACTAACCAAAATATATTGTTTGCCTGAAGCATCATGGCATCTGATGTGCTGATGTGTATATGAATACGAGCATAAATTCATAAACAGCATGCTCTCATACTGAACATATGTAGGGTTTTGTTCGCGTGGTGTCTGACATTTAATTTTGTGCAGCTAATTTCAATCGTATTCGAACCGCATTTTCGTTTGGTGCTCGGAAGCTTGGTCAAATTCTTATGTTACAGCAAGAACTTACTCCTGGTGATAATTTCGTATTTTTCAAAAACACTTTGGAGAGGAATGAAAGCGGGGTAAGGGCAGATAGTGCCCATGTTGGTGCATCTCATTCTCAGCCCTTCCTTGATTCCAGCAATCAACTTGTGGGTGATCTGTCATGCATGCATATTTCTTCCAGAAGGATCAGAACTTAAGTCCTCTTTGTGTTGCGAAGAGCTTGGCTAAGAACAGATCAAGTGTCAAAGTAAACGTGCCTACACAGGGTGGATGTTTTCCGGGAGATGACTCGTTGGCACCAAGGATTGATTTAAGTGAAAGGTGACCGGAAAATGTGAGGGATAGGAGGAGCCAAGCCACGGAGAGACACAACATTGCAGCGTTGTATATGTTTATTCAGTTTGCAAGTAAGAGAAGATAAAAAAACTCTACAAAACAGTACGAGGCTAGATTTCATGTTTTAAACATACTACAATGTCTAGCATAATTTTTAAAAATAAAAATAAAATCGGGTGGTGTGGAGGTTCAAACTCATGACCTAGGATTGGGAAGCAAAGGCTTCATCTGATTGAGCTATCACAGTCTTTTGTTACCTCTAGACAAACATTATATATAAAGAGTAGTGTGGCGCTTTTCTCATGGGCGCCACACATTCTGCCACGTCAGATTCGAGCACACTTCAGCGTCGAGGGCGTCACGTCGGATGGGAGTGTGGCCGGCCACACGGGCGCCACTCGGTCACGTGCCCCTCCCATGGTCAGTCTGTGTTATAGTTTCAGAAAAGTTATTTTTGTGTAAATCGCGGACCAAAGAAGACAAAAGAACGTGATCAGCCCTAGCCCTACACCCCTCGGTATTTTTGGCCGCGCCCTACAGATCACTGGTCCGTCCCCGCTGTCACCGCGGAATCTGCACTAGAGATTCCTGTGGGCCACGCCAGCCAGGGAGCGCACGTGAACTCGCTGATCTGGCTTGTGGGGCTCGTACCGATCGCACGCGTGGCATCCTTGCCGTCCCTCCGTGGCCATATGGACGGCTGTGCCAGCGCGAACCACGAGGGAGAAGACAATGTCAACACTGACGTGGACCACGCCGGGAGACGCCCGTCCGGGCCACGTGTCGCCCGACGCGTCTCGTATCTCCCAGCGACCTCGTGCTGCTAGCCAGTCTCCGATAAACTCAGCTAGATCTGGTCCACGGCTCTACGAAATTTTCCCTCCGCGTACATTTCGTGCATCACAGCAGTCCAGCAGCAGTCTACCCCCTTGTCAACAAAAAAAGGAGCAACAGTCTCCCACTCCATGTGGTTTAGTTCCACTGAACTCCGCTGACTAATTTGCGATCGATCTAGCATCTGCTCCACTAGCAAAATATGGTACTATCTGCTCCCACTAGCAAGTCTATTATGGTTTCGTCTGTCTGGCGACCCAAATGATCACGCTCAAAAAGATGCTCAACTAATCCATACATCACATTGGCAACTTGAGGACCATCGGCGAAGCTGATAATTTCCCGCTTTTGGTCCCCGTGGAATTTCAAGGCAATGGGAGACATTTATAGGTATTTTAGGCTCTCATTTGTGAACAGATATATCCCTCGGTCCACATTTACATGACAAGCACGCATGTTACGATGCCAACTTTGACAATCAATTTAGCTAATAAAACATAGATTATTATGTGCTATAAATGTAGACACTAGCCAACTATATGTGATGCATGTGCGAGCTCATATAATAAAAATAAGAGCATCTTCAATCGTATCCCCCGAACCGTCCCCCAAAGAGATTTGAGGTGTGCTGGATAAAAAAATATTCCTAGCCGCGTCCCCCAAAGCCGCTTTTTGTCCGGCGCGGTTCGATACGGTGTCCGGCGCGCCGAGCCCGTCCCCGCCCCACAGGGGACGCTCCGGGCACGCCGAACACAAGGAAAAGTGAGGCGAGGAGTGGCGGGACCAACGCGTCAGCGGTGCATTCAAGTTTGGACCTAACCGTCGCCTACCTCGCAATGAAAGTTATTCGCGCGCAGTGACACACGACCGAAGCGTCACAGCTTTGCCTTAATGGTGAAGGAGGGGCAGGCGAGACGTCCCATCGGTGCTGCGCAGCCTCCACGCGTTGGCGGCGCGACTGGAGGCGCAAATGGATGAGGAGGAGGAAGCGGAGCAGGAGGACGACGACGACGACGGGCCACACCCGGACGAGGCGGCGGATCAGCAACATGCCCTCGTCGAGTCCTTCGAGTCAGAGAAGAAGCTCCAGGTCCAGGACGACGCCCGTGCCCGCGAAGAGGCGCAGATTCGCCGCGCCGTTGAGCTCTCCCTCCAGGCGGCGCAACAGGGGAGGGCAGGCGAAGACGCGCTGCTGGAGCAGCGGCGTCTGGTCACCACCCTACGCATGGAGAGGCGGCGCCTGGAGGAGCTGCAACGGAGGGGAGGCAACGACGGGGCAAGACCATCGAACGCACCGTCAGGCGGTCAGTAGGCTAGGGTTTATATGAAATCTAGTCATTTTCATTCAAACTTTGTAATCTATAATCAAATTTGAATGAAAACCTTTATTTTCGTGCACTAATATTCATTTGGGGTGGGCGTTTGGGGGACGTGGCTGGGGAGCGATGTCACCCAGACACGACACAAACAAAACACGTCCCCCAAACGCTCAATCCGGCGCCGTTCGGGGGACGGTTTGGGGCCGCGATTGGAGATGCTCAAACACCCAAGATCCACCTTCCACGTTAGAATAGGAAAATATGCAAATTATGGAGCATATGCACGAAAAAAATGATAATGCATATCAAATTATCGCAGTTCGTTTTATGAAAGAACATATTGTAGCTATGAAAGACTAAAATTTGCATGGTATATACTATATAACTAACAAATAGAGCACATTTCTAAGATGTATATCTTTTAAGTAGTCTGAATTATTATTTTCGAGCTACCATATATCGTTAATTTCACTGAAATTTTGTCCGATCCTATGGTACATTGCTGCACTAATGTGTGGCAACCTCCTCCTAACGTTCGTCTATCTTACTTCAAAATGCAACGAGATGAAATCTTCACTGTCAACCTTTGGTACTATGATTCACAAGACCTCATCTGCATCATGTGGCATGAAGATTTTCTTAACCATGTCTTCCTTCCATTCCATTTTATCACGACCGATAATGTCCTTGACTTTTCTAATTCGAGATTTTGGTAAATTCTTGGTAATCTTGAACTCCCCTCTTGGAATACAACTATCCCGCCATGTCCTAACGTTTTCGTCGTTGCTAATTCATCAAACAATTCCTTTCTTCGGCAATTTGAGCACATAGTTGTTCCCCTACCAACAAGGTGAGCCCTTTTTTATGAAAGTTGTATCCATGAAGTGCTCCAATAACGTAGTATTTACCCTTCATTAATCTTGCACAAAGATTGTCCAGAAATGCAATTAGTCTCTATGCTTGTCTACCCAACAACACTTGGTTGAGTAGCTTGAAATCCCTAAAGCCCATTCCCCCTTGGTACCTACTTTTAGTAAGATTTTCCCGACCCAGTCTAGTGAATTTGTCTTCGATCATGCTCATCACCCCACAAAAATTGTCTTATTAACTGCACAAGTTCATCCCACAACTACCTCAGAACTTGAAAATACTCATTTTGTATGTTGTTATCGCTTGCATGAATGCCCTGAAAACATTTAGGTGCATCTCAAACAAGTACAGATCAAGGTAGTTTTCTTTGGAACACTTTGTATAACCGTGAAAACATTTTATGAAAGAACATAATATAGCTATGAAAGACTAAAAATTTGCATCGTATATACTATATAACTAACAAATTGATCACATTTTGTTCAAGATGTCTATCCTTTTAAGTAGTTTGTATTATTATTTCGAGGCTACCATATATATCATTAATTCCACTGAAATTGTGTCTAATCATGTTGTTGCACAAAGGTGTGGCAACCTCCTCCCGGCTTTCGTATATCTTACTTGTAACAGAGAAACAACGTACCATGCAGATCAAACTGTCACGCCCAATGATACGTCTCCAACGTATCGATAATTTCTTATGTTTCATGCTTGTTTATGACAATACCTACATGTTTTATTCACACCTTCTATCGTTTTGATGCATTTTCCGGAACTAACCTATTGACGAGATGCCGAAGTGCCAGTTCCTGTTTTCTGCTGTTTTTGGTTTCAGAAATCCTAGTAAGGAAATATTCTCGGAATTGGACGAAATCAACGTCCAGCATCTTATAATTCCATGAAGCTTCCAGAACACCCGAGAGGGACCAGAGGAGAGCCACAGGGGGCCCACACGTGTGGGCGGTGCGGCCCAAGGGGGTGCGCGCCCCCCTATTCTGTGGAGCCACCAGACCCCCTCCGACTCCGACTCTCCGCCTATTTAAGCCGTCCTGACCTAAAAACTTCAGACGAATAAGCCACGGTACGAGAAACCTTCCAGAGCCGCCGCCATCGCGAAGCCAAGATCTGGGGGACAGAAGTCTCTGTTCCGGCACGCCGCCGGGACGGGGAAGTGCCCCCGGAAGGCATCTCCATCGACACCACCGCCATCTTCATCGCCGCTGCTGTCTCCCAGGAGGAGGGAGTAGTTCTCCCTCGAGGCTAAGGGCTGTACCGGTAGCTATGTGGTTAATCTCTCTCCCATGTACTTCAATACAATGATCTCATGAGCTGACTTACATGATTGAGATTCATATGAGTTTGTATCACTATTAATCTATGTGCTACTCTAGTGATGTTATTAAAGTACTCTATTCCTCCTCCATGATGTAATGGTGACAGTGTGTGCATCATGTAGTACTTGGCGTAGTTTATGATTGTGATCTCTTGTAGATTATGAAGTTAACTATTACTATGATAGTATTGATGTGATCTATTCCTCCTTTCATAGCCTGATGGTGACAGTGTACATGCTATGTTAGTACTCGATATAATTGCGTTGGTCTATCATGCACTCTAAGGTTATTTAAATATGAACATCGAATGTTGTGGAGCTTGTTAACTCCGGCATTGAGGTGCTCTTGTAGCCCTACACAATTAATGGTGTTCATCATCTAACAAGAGAGTGTAGAGTGGTTTTATTATGTGATCAATGTTGAGAGTGTCCACTAGTGAAAGTATGATCCCTGGGCCTTGTTTACGAATAGAAAAGTCACACCACAAAGATTCCTATCTCCCACATCAACTGCACGCCAGCAAGTATTTTCTGGTACCGTTGCAAGGGTGGACACCGTTTATTTACTGTTCCACTGCATGTTTACTCGCTGCCATATTTTATTCAGATTGCTATTACCACTCATATACATCCATATTACTTGCATTTTACTATCTCTTCGCTGAACTAGTGCACATATACATCTGACAAGTGTATTAGGTGTGTTGGGGACACAAGAGACTTCTTGCATTGTGATCGCTGGGTTGCTTGAGAGGGATATCTTTGACCTCTTCCTCCCTGAGTTCGATAAACCTTGGGTGATCCACTTAAGGGAAAACTTGATGCTGTTCTACAAACCTCTGCTCTTGGAGGCCAAACACTGTCTACAGGAAAAGAAGCGTGAGTAGACATCAAGCTATTTTCTGGCGCCGTTGCCGGGGAGGAAAGGTAAAAGGCACTCACACTCTGGTCCCAGGTAACTAAGTTATTTTCTGGTGCCGTTGTAAGTGCTCGAAGCTATTTCCTTTAGATCCTGCAATTGCATCTTTTTGTTTCTTGTTTATCACTAGTTAGGCATAATGGAAAGCAACTATGAGCTTTTTAATCTATTTCCTGAGTTAAGACATAAATGGTGTGTTGCAAAAATTAAAAAACCTATGGAACCTTATTTGCATGCTAATGGAAATGTTATTAGTATGAACACTTTGAACACCATTGTTGCTAATGATATGGAAAATTCTAAGTTTGGGGAAGCTGGTTTTGATGAGCATGATATTTTTAGTCCCCCAAGCATTGAGGAGAAAATTTTCTGTGATGATACTTTGCCTCCTATCTATGATGATTATAATATAGTAGTCTTTTGGTGCCGCCTACTATGGAGGATAAATTTAATTATGATTACAATATGCCTCCTATATTTGATGATAGCTACTTTGTTGAATTTGCTCCCACTACTATTAAAATTGATTATGCTTATGTGGAGAGTAATAATTTTATGCATGTGTTATCACCAGAATTTGACCGAGTCAGAGGTGGGCCGCGATCAAGATGGATTTAAAGAATATACATGGAAGAATTACGTGAATCGGCCTGTTATGCAAAGTTTGGGCTAGTTTGCCCTTGTATCTGTAACATAGTAGATTACGTGTCGGTTAGTTAGAGTTTGCCTCGTGCACGGTTGGGATTATTTCCACGTTAGAAAGTCCCCTGGACTATAAATATGTATCTAGGGTTTATGAAATAAACAACAACCAACGTTCAACCACAAATCAATCTCGGCGCATCGCCAACTCCTTCGTCTCGAGGGTTTCTACCGGTAAGCATCATGCTGCCTAGATCGCATCTTGCGATCTAGGCAGCATAAGCTTATTTACGTTGTTCATGCGTTGCTCGTACTGAAGCCTTTTTGATGGCGAGCAACGTAGTTATCTTAGATATGTTAGGGTTAGCATTGTTCTTCGTATCATATGCTATCATAGTGCAACCCTTGCATATCTAGCCGCCCTTACACCTATCTTAGGTGTAGGGGCGGCACCCCGCTTGATCATTATTTAGTAGATCCGATCCGTTACGGTTGCTCCTTGTTCTTCAAGGATTAGTTTAATATCTGCAATAGTTAGGCCTTACAAAGGGTTGGAGGATCCAGCGGCACGTAGGGTGTCGTTTGCTAGTCCTAGACAGGATGTTCCGGGGATCAACCTCGTGTTGGTTTTTAGGCCTTGTCTAGGATCGGCTTACGATCACCGTGCGTGGCCGCGAGGCCCAATCGTGAGTAGGATGATCCGATTATGCGGTGAAAACCCTAAATCGTCGTAGATCGTTTTAGCTTTATCTTGATCAAGCAGGACCACCATATATTCGTGCACCTCGTACGAATCATGGGTGGATCGGCTCCTTGAGCCGATTCACAGGATAACCTGAGAGCCGATCGAGGCTCGTATTTAATGTTTACGTGTATGCCATGCAGGAAACTAAGCGAGGCATCTCCATCACCTTCCTGACCAGGTATAGGTCGGGTGGCACGCCTTGCATCAGCATCGGACGTGTGTACCAGAGGCTTTGCGGGCCGTCGCTCGGAGGGACCAGGGCCAGCCGCAGCCCTAAGTTGTTCCCGGCTCTACTGTGTTGCCCGTCGCTGCTCGCCGGTGGGTTTTGACCGCAACACATTCTGGCACGCTCGGTGGGACAAGCTTCGTCATCAACTACATCGCCATCTACATCTGAGATGGCGGACGGCACTCCAGTCACGTACGAGGATCTGACCGACGAGCTCAAGAAGAAGTATGACGAGGTCAAAGCGATCCTCGAAGCCGACCTCATCGGCTCTTTTCACGTAACCCATTCACATGGCATCGTGGAAGGGGTTCACGCTGATGGTGCACTCGATGGGATAGACCTCTCGCCCGTCGAAGAACGCACCAGGTCCCTACGTCAGGAGATCAACTACTTGGTGGCTCACTCGCTACACCGCCACTCTGAGAACCTGGTGAACACTTTGGAGCGTGTCGCTCTCCGGGTGATCCAGGAGATCATGAGGCGCCAGTACTCTCCGTCAGGACCAGCTCTCGGGACACACCAAGGAGAGATGCCACTCCAGTCCCGTCCACCGCTGCCATTTGCGTTGGCAGCACCAGAAGTGCCGAATTCACCGGCATTCGTCGTCTACAAGATCGGTGGTGACCCTAGTGACTGCCAGTTCTTGCATGAGGCGCCTAAGGAGATCCCTCACGGGTACATGTGCACATACGTGCTGCATCGCTAATCGGGCGCTCACAAACCAGGCCGCGACATCAGGGACTTCTGGGAAAGCAGGAGGAACGTCAGCAACAGATCTTGAGAAGCAGACGTGGCTAACTAAATATGCCACCCCGACGAACCTCCAGAGCACAACTCCTGCAGTTGGCTCAGAGCTGGAAAAGCAAGCATGGCTGGCTAAGTACGCCACCCCGGCGAATCTTCAGAGTTCGACTCCTGCAGCCAGCACCGCGGATCAGATCAGCACGATCCTGAGGGACCAGTTCGGCATGGTGCCGAAAAGGAGGACAATCGGCTATTCCAAGCCGTACCCCGATGAATACGAGTTGGTCCCGCTACCACCCAAGTATCGGCTCCCTGACTTCTCCAAGTTCAGTGGATCGGATGGTTCCAGCTCCATCGAGCATGTGAGCCGATATTTGGCACAGCTAGGAACGGCCTCAGCATCGGATCCACTACGCGTGAGGTTCTTCGCACAGTCCCTCACGGGACCGGCTTTCGGGTGGTACACTTCGTTGCCACCGGACTCGATCCGGACTTGCAAGCAGTTGGAAGAACAGTTCCACATGCAGTTTCACTCAGAAGCTTCCGAGTCTGGCCTTGCCGATCTAGCACAGATACGTCAGAAGCGTGGAGAAACTGTGGCAGAGTACATCCAGCGCTTCAGAAATCTGAGGAACCGATGTTATTCGGCTCGTGTGACTGAAAAAGAAGCAGTCGAGTTGGCAGTGGTGGGCCTTGCCTCGCAAATCAAGGATATGGCTTCCCAAGCAGACTACCCTTCACTGGCGCACATGGTTCAGAAACTGTCAGCATATGAACAGCGCCATCCAGACTTGTACCAGGACAAATTCAAGCGTGCGGTAGTCCTGGTTGAGGCAGATGAAGATGAAGGCTTTGCGGGAGACCAAGAGGTAGCAGTGGCTGAATGGACTCGGGGGGCAACCCCCGTGTCCTGCAAATGGGTTAAGCCACCAGGCCCGCCTAGAGGGTTTGATTTTGACGTGACCAAAACTGAGCAAATCTTTGACCTCCTGCTCAAGGAGAAGCAGTTGAAGATACCCGAAGGTCTCAAATTCCCCACGGTACAGGAGCTGAATGGAAAGCCATACTGCAAATGGCATAACTCGCTCTCCCATGCCACCAACGACTGCAGGGTGTGGCGTCAGCAGATCCAAATGGCGATAGAACAAGGACGTCTGATTTTCAACCAGTACGCCATGAAGGTCGACACCCACCCCTTCCCCGCCGTTAACATGGTGGAGTGCACTTACCCTGAAGGTTGCCAGCCAGGATCCTCGTTCAGTATCAACATGGTAGGACCTGGGCACCACTCTGGCAAGGATGGAGACGAGGGCAGCTGCTCTCGTAGCAAGGACACAGAGGAGGCCGCTCCACGCGATCGGCTCCGTCATGATGGCAAGCGCTACTTCACAGAGGGAGAAGTGAAGAACATAAGATATCAGCGACCCCTCTCTGATCACCTCCTCAACAAGTATGTGAGTCAGTATGACCAACGCCGACGATCCAGCGATGAAGACGAAAGAGATCGTCTGGCTAGGGAAGCGAGAAGACATCGTCGGCATGATCGCAAAGAAGAGGAGTACGAGCGCCGTGCCAAGGAAAAGTCAAGGGAGCGAGACGACGAGGATAGGCACTGGGACTGTCCCTTCTTCAGACACTGCTGGGATTCAGGAATGAGCCGATTGCCTACAATCGGTAATTGCCCAGAATGCAACCAGAAGAAGAAGGAGGCAGCCAACGTGTCCGTGTTCGAATGTCTAGGGCCTCTCCCAACACAAAGCGAACGCGCGGAGTCCCCTCGGTTGGAAGATCTCGAGGATTCAGAAGACGAGGGAGAAGAAGAAGAAGACAGGTACCACCGGCCAAGGTGGTGCCCTGATGGGCTCAGCCATTCCCAAAAGCGCAGGGTTCAGCGATTGCGCGGCTTGGAGGAAGCCGAAAGGTTATACCTGCATACGCTAAGGAAGGCGCGACCTGATCTGGCTGCGAAAGTTCAACGGACCCTGGATGAAGAGGGTCGTCCACGGAAAATGGAGTGGCGCCCCAAGCAAAGGAAAGCCGATGATGAAACATCGGCTGGCACAAACATGGTGCTCGTCCTTCCGACGAAGCTTAGTGCTCCAGGATTAAACGACACACTCAAGGTGGACGACAACGAGTGCATCAACATGACAAAGGATGAGGTTGGGCTGGTCCTATCCACTGGCTTGACCGAGTAGCGAAAGCAAACCGATGAGCAAATGCGGCGAGGCCGATCCTTGGGATCGGCCCCCAAAGGTATATGAAGGAAAAGCACAATGCCTTCATTGAACGCTTCAATCAATATGGAGGCCGATTCCAGCAATCGGCCAAAATTGTCTTAACCACATGTTCTGCTTACATGCAACGTCGATCTACTGGGCAGTGATTTACGTTGGCTGATTGAGTCAGGGAAAAACAACATTGGTCTTACCAAAGTCGACGTGCAAATACGGTGCCTTGACTAGACTACAGAGCCGATATCTGCAGTTACCTGTCAGCTTCGGCTCGGGGGGCACCTAATCAGATGAACATGTGCAGATGAACATATATGCAGTGAAATATTGGGGGCCGATAGAAAAATCGGCCAGTAAAATTTTTTTTAGCATCGCGATACAAAGCCGATGCACAGTCATCGACTCTAGTACAGTTACACAAGACCAAGACCTACCGGCTATGTGCTCAGGGCTCACATTTTCGCCAAGATGGTTTTCAGTTCGGCCTCAAGAACTTCTGTTTCCTTGGAGGGAATGTACAATGAGAAGCAGCCTCGGCTGCAATGAGCCGACAACCCTTTTCGTCACTTAAGCTGTTGGTGTTTCATCTACAACATCGGCGTTCAGTGGAAGAAAGCTGATCAATGAGGGCAAGTTTGGTTGACTCTTCATGGTGGCTATCTCGGATTACCAGATTACCTAAGGTCAAAGCCTTCTTGTTTGACCTGTGCATCCTCGCCGGTATTCTCGCCTTGATTAAGGCTCGGGGGGCAGCTAACTTGGAGCCGATTGGAGTTGCATCGGCTGACCCTGCATCGTGATCTTCTCTGAAAGCAGTGAGGTGTTGCAGAAGAAGACTGCTAAACCTACGGAGAGGAGCCGGAAAAGGAGGCTGTCGGCTTTTACAGGTTTTGGACCGTCCTGTTGCTGCAAGAGAAGGAAAGAGACTGGATTCTCAAAATAGCCGATGAATAGTCATCGGCTGTGGGATTGCGAAAATTTATGGTCAGGTATCAAATCGCAGTCTGGATTTGAGAAGTACTTGGCTGACGGCCCAATCGATATTTGAGTCCGGCTTCATGGGCGTCTAAAGGAAAAAAGAATCCGATACGTTGCTATCGGTCTTGATGTGGCAAGCGGAAGGATGGAAATTGGATTAATTGAAAGATGAATTGAAAGAACAATTTCCATTAATTCAAAAGAGCGGCTTTACAAGAAAGAGCCGATGGCTCTCAAAAGAGGGATCTGGTGCCTAGTGCACCGCTACTACTAGTCCTACTCTACTAGTCGTCACTGTCCTCATCGTCGCCATCGTCGATGTCGTCGGCGCTGCTCCCAGGAAGTTCCTCGTCGCTACTGCCCCAGCCCTTGGCCAGAGCTTCGTCTTCCTCGTCATCATCATCATCCTCGCTGTCCGCCCAGGAGCGGAAGCGCTTGGTCGGCGGGTACCCGATGGAGGAGGAGGATTCATCCTCCTCCTCTTCCTCCTCGTCATCATCATCGTCTTCGCTGTCCGCCCAAGCGCGGAATCGCTTTGCCGGCAGGAGCTTAGCGGGGGAGGAGGGGCCGCCCTCCTCTTTTTCTTCTTCTTCCTCTACTTCTTCCCCCTTCCCGTCGGGGGAGGTGGGTTTCACCCAGGGATGGAGGTCGTCTTCACTTTCGCTTATCAGCTCCCCTTCGATGAGGAACTTGAGGTCCTCTTCCCCATCGGTCAGAGGCAGGTCGCCCTCTGGCGCATGATCGGAGTTCCACTCCGGCTCGCTCGAGGAGAAGGATTGGAGGGAGAGGCCGGAGGAGACAGAGGAAGAGGAAGACATTGCTACAGGGGAAGAGGGTTTTTTTGGTGCCGATAGCTAGAACAGAGGAAGGGGATGAAGTGGGCTAACCAATCGGCACGGTTAAATAATAAGGAGCCTGGTGGAGATTTAATGCCATTGCAGTTTACGAGGAGGCGATGCCAAAGCTATCAAATTTGGCAGAGAAGCTGAGAAGACAGGACATCATGATGAAGGATACTGCAACGGTTCTGCTCTGCCACGACATGACCCTTCGAAAAAAAAACAGAGTGATTTTGGAATTATCAATTCCAAAACCAGGGGGGCATGTGTTATCACCAGAATTTGACCGAGTCAGAGGTGGGCCGCGATCAAGATGGATTTAAAGAATATACATGGAAGAATTACGTGAATCGGCCTGTTATGCAAAGTTTGGGCTAGTTTGCCCTTGTATCTGTAACATAGTAGATTACGTGTCGGTTAGTTAGAGTTTGCCTCGTGCACGGTTGGGATTATTCCCACGTTAGAAAGTCCCCTGGACTATAAATATGTATCTAGGGTTTATGAAATAAACAACAACCAACGTTCAACCACAAATCAATCTCGGCGCATCGCCAACTCCTTCGTCTCGAGGGTTTCTACCGGTAAGCATCATGCTGCCTAGATCGCATCTTGCGATCTAGGCAGCATAAGCTTATTTACGTTGTTCATGCGTTGCTCGTACTGAAGCCTTTTTGATGGCGAGCAACGTAGTTATCTTAGATATGTTAGGGTTAGCATTGTTCTTCGTATCATATGCTATCGTAGTGCAACCCTTGCATATCTAGCCGCCCTTACACCTATCTTAGGTGTAGGGGCGGCACCCCGCTTGATCATTATTTAGTAGATCCGATCCGTTACGGTTGCTCCTTGTTCTTCAAGGATTAGTTTAATATCTGCAATAGTTAGGCCTTACAAAGGGTTGGAGGATCCAGCGGCACGTAGGGTGTCGTTTGCTAGTCCTAGACAGGATGTTCCGGGGATCAACCTCGTGTTGGTTTTTAGGCCTTGTCTAGGATCGGCTTACGATCACCGTGCGTGGCCGCGAGGCCCAATCGTGAGTAGGATGATCCGATTATGCGGTGAAAACCCTAAATCGTCGTAGATCGTTTTAGCTTTATCTTGATCAAGCAGGACCACCATATATTCGTGCACCTCGTACGAATCATGGGTGGATCGGCTCCTTGAGCCGATTCACAGGATAACCTGAGAGCCGATCGAGGCTCGTATTTAATGTTTACGTGTATGCCATGCAGGAAACTAAGCGAGGCATCTCCATCACCTTCCTGACCAGGTATAGGTCAGGTGGCACGCCCTTGCATCAGCATCGGACGTGTGTACCAGAGGCTTTGCGGGCCGTCGCTCGGAGGGACCAGGGCCAGCCGTAGCCCTAAGTTGTTCCCGGCTCTACTGTGTTGCCCGTCGCTGCTCGCCGGTGGGTTTTGACCGCAACAGCATGAGACTCATGATAAGAATGTTTCATTTGATAGTTATATTGTTGAGTTTGTTCATGATGCTACTGAAAATATTTATGAGAGAGGAAAATATGGTTGTAGAAGTTTTCATGTTACTAAAATGCCTCTCTTTTTGCTGAGAATCTTGAAGTTGAGCTTGTCTAGTCTTTCTATGCTTGTTGCATTATGCTTCATGAATTTGTTTATTTACAAGATTCCTTTTCATACGAAGTGGGTTAGGCTTAAATTTGTTTCATATTTGCTTTTTGATGCTCTCTTTTGCTTCAACTCTTATTTCTTGCGAGTGCATCATTAAAATTACTGAGCCCATCTTAATGGCTATAAAGAAAGCACTTCTTGGGAGATAACCCATGTTTTTTTTACTACAGTACTTTTGTTTTATATTTGAGTCTTGGAAGTTGTTACTACTGTAGCAACCTCTCCTTATCTTTATTTTATTGCATTGTTGTGCCAAGTGAAGTCTTTGATAGCAAGGTTGATACTAGATTTGGATTACTGCGCAGAAACAGATTTCTGTCTGTCACGAATTTGGGCAGGGTTCTCTGTAGGTAACTCAGAAAAATCTGCCACTTTTTGTGTGTGATCCTCAGATATGTACGCAACTTTCATTCAATTTGAGCATTTTCATCTGAGCAAGTCTGGTGCCTCTAAAAAATTCGTCTTTACGGACTGTTCTGTTTTGACAGATTCTGCCTTTTATTTCGCATTGCTTCTTTTGCTATGTTGGATGGATTTCTTTGTTCCATTGACTTCCAGTAGCTTTAAGAAATGTCCAGAAGTGTTAAGAATGATTGTGTCACCTCTGAACATGTGAATTTTTGATTATGCACTAACCCTCTAATGAGATTATTTTGAGTTTGGTGTGGAGGAAGTTTTCAAGGGTCAAGAGAGGAGGATGATACAATATGATCAAGAAGAGTGAAAAGTCTAATCTTGGGGATGCCCCCGTGGTTCATCCCTGCATATTTCAAGAAGACTCAAGCATCTAAGCTTGGGGATGCCCAAGGCATCCCCTTCTTCATCAACAACTTATTAGGTCACTTCTCTTGAAACTATATTTTTATTCGGTCACATCTTATGTACTTTACTTGGAGCGTCTGTTTGTTTTTATTTTTGTTTTGTTTGAATAAATTCATGCTTGTGTGGGAGAGAGACACGCTCCGCTGGTTCATATGAACACATGTGTTCTTAGCTTTTAATGTTCATGGCGAAGGTTGAAACTGCTTCGTTAATTGTTATATGGTTGGAAACAGAAAATGCTACATGTGGTAATTGGTATGATGTCTTGAATAACTTGATACTTGGCAATTGTTGTGCTCATATGGATCATGTTTAAGCTCTTGCATCATATACTTTGCGCCTATTAGTGAAGAAATACATAGAGATGGTTAAAATTTGGTTTGCATGATTGGTCTCTCTAAGGTCTAGATATTTTCTGGTAAAGGTGTTTGAACAACAAGGAAGACAATGCAGAGTATTATAATGCTTGCAATATGTTCTTATGTAAGTTTTGCTGTGCCGGTTCATACTTGTGTTTGTTTCAAATAACCTTGCTAGCCTAAGCCTTGTATTGAGAGGGATTACTTCTCATGCATCCAAAATCCTTGAGCCAACAACTATGCCATTTGTGTCCACCATACCTACCTACTACATGGTATTTCTCTGCCATTCCAAAGTAAATTGCTTGAGTGCTATCTTTAAACACTTCAAAAGTCATTACCTCTTATTTGTATCAATGTTTTATAGCTCATGAGGAAGTATGTGGTGTTTATCTTTCAATCTTGTTGGGCAACTTTCACCAATGGACTAGTGGCTTCATCCGCTTATCCAATAATTTTGCAAAAAGAGCTGGCAATGGGGTTCCCAGCCCCAATTAATTAACTTTCATGATTTTACAAAAAATAGACACTCCTCCATGGTATGTGATTGTTGGACGGCACCCGAGGATTCGGTTAGCCATGGCTTGAGAAAGCAAAGGTGGGGAGGAGTGTCATCTAAATAAAAACTAAAATAAAAGGCACTCCTTCATGGTATGAGATTATTGGCAGGCACCCGAGGATTCGGTTAGCCATGGTTTGTGAAAGCAAGGTTGGAAGGAGTGCCACCCAAAAATAAAAATCTTTCATGGGGCCGCTCTTAGAGAGTCTGTCTGGCAAGGGGGTTAGAGTGCCCACTACCATTCGTTGACAACAACAAACACCTCTCAAGATTTTACTTTTATGCTCTCTTTATGTTTTCAAAATAAAAGCTCTAGCACAAATATAGCAATCAATGCTTCCCTCTTCGAAGGGCCATTCTTTTACTTTTATGTTGAGTTAGTTCACCTATTTCGTTCTGTCTTAGAAGCAAACACTTGTGTTAACTGTGCATTGATTCTTACATGTTTACCTATTGCACTTATTATTTTACTTTATGTTGACAATTATCCATGAGATATGCATGTTGAAAGTTGAAAGCAACTGCTGAAACTTAATCTTCCTTTGTGTTGCTTCAATGCCTTTATTTAGAATCTATTGCTTTATGAGTTAACTCTTATGCAAGACTTATTGATGCTTGTCTTGAAAGTACTATTCATGAAAAGTCTTTGCTATATGATTCAGTTGTTTACTCATTATCTTTACCATTGCTTTGAATCGCTGCATTCATCTCATATGCTTTACAATAGTATGATCAAGATTATGTTGGTAGCATGTCACTTCAGAAATTATTCTTTTATCGTTTACCTACTCGAGGACGAGTAGGAACTAAGCTTGGGGATGCTGATACGTCTCCAACGTATCGATAATTTCTTATGTTCCATGCTTGTTTTATGACAATACCTACATGTTTTATTCACACTTATATCGTTTTGATGCATTTTCCGGAACTAACCTATTGACGAGATGCCGACGTGCCAGTTCCTGTTTTCTGCTGTTTTTGGTTTCAGAAATCCTAGTAAGGAAATATTCTCGGAATTGGACGAAATCAACGCCCATCATCTTATAATTCCATGAAGCTTCCAGAACACCCGAGAGGGACCAGAGGAGAGCCACAGGGGGCCCACACGTGTGGGCGGCGCGGCCCAAGGGGGGGCGCCCCCTATTGTGTGGAGCCACCAGACCCCCTCCGACTCCGACTCTCCACCTATTTAAGCCGTCCTGACCTAAAAACTTCAGACGAATAAGCCACGGTATGAGAAATCTTCCAGAGCCGCCGCCATCGCGAAGCCAAGATCTGGGGGACAGAAGTCTCTGTTCCGGCACGCCGCCGGGATGGGGAAGTGCCCCCGGAAGGCATCTCCATCGACACCACCGCCATCTTCATCGCCGCTGCTGTCTCCCATGAGGAGGGAGTAGTTCTCCCTCGAGGCTAAGGGCTGTACCGGTAGCTATGTGGTTAATCTCTCTCCCATGTACTTCAATACAATGATGTCATGAGCTGCCTTACATGATTGAGATTCATATGAGTTTGTATCACTATTAATCTATGTGCTACTCTAGTGATGTTATTAAAGTACTCTATTCCTCCTCCATGATGTAATGGTGACAGTGTGTGCATCATGTAGTACTTGGCGTAGTTTATGATTGTGATCTCTTGTAGATTATGAAGTTAACTATTACTATGATAGTATTGATGTGATCTATTCCTCCTTTCATAGCCTGATGGTGACAGTGTGCATGCTATGTTAGTACTCGATATAATTGCGTTGGTCTATCATGCACTCTAAGGTTATTTAAATATGAACATCAAATGTTGTGGAGCTTGTTAACTCCGGCATTGAGGTGCTCTTGTAGCCCTACACAATTAATGGTGTTCATCATCCAACAAGAGAGTGTAGAGTGGTTTTATTATGTGATCAATGTTGAGAGTGTCCACTAGTGAAAGTATGATCCCTAGGCCTTGTTTTCGAATAGAAAAGTCACACCACAAAGATTCCTATCTCCCACATCAACTGCACGCCAACAAGTATTTTCTGGTGCCGTTGCAAGGGGAGGACACCGTTTATTTACTGTTCCAATGCATGTTTACTCGCTGCCATATTTTATTCAGATTGCTATTACCACTCATATACATCCATATTACTTGCATTTTACTATCTCTTTGCCGAACTAGTGCACCTATACATCTGACAAGTGTATTAGGTGTGTTGGGGACACAAGAGACTTCTTGCATTGTGATCGCAGGGTTGCTTGAGAGGGATATCTTTGACCTCTTCCTCCCTGAGTTCGATAAACCTTGGGTGATCCACTTAAGGGAAAACTTGCTGCTGTTCTACAAACCTCTGCTCTTGGAGGCCCAACACTGTCTACAGGAAAAGAAGCGTGAGTAGACATCACCCAACTATCCCCCACATCTTCAAAAATAGAAAAAAGTATATATATATATATATATATATATAGCGCATGTTCATCATCCAAAGCAGATCAGAAATCAAATCATTTCCCAATCCATACGTGGCCAGGTTGATTAGGTCTAAAACGGTTCTAATCACCATGTTTCATCTTGGTGTTTTGGCCTGACTCCCATCTATTAGCAACCAAGGAGTCTTAAACATGTGTATAGGCTAACCACATCTCTAACCCTTTTAATGAAACCTAGTTTCACGAGCTCAAGAACTCTCATCATACTTCTCCACATGTGTGAAGTTCCATCCTTTGGCGTTGCTAGCACATCTATATCAGGGTAGCACTTTACTTTTAGGACCCGCACACACACGGAAAGACCTGAGTTTGTCAAGACACGCCATCCTTCCTTTGTTTGCATTGAAAGATTAAAGGCACACAAATCTTTTTT
Source organism: Lolium perenne (assembly GCF_019359855.2). NCBI lineage: Eukaryota > Viridiplantae > Streptophyta > Magnoliopsida > Poales > Poaceae > Lolium > Lolium perenne. The sequence goes on from NC_067244.2 coordinate 171,581,760, forward strand.
TATCCACAAGACGTACATTCTTTGGTCCAACCTTCTTTTGGCTTCTCCTAGATGGTATTATGTTACTCTAGTACCTTCTTCTTATCATCCACTACATCTATGCTCACCATAAGCCGCTTAAATTTCCTATCCATTTCATCATTTCCATTCTTTATTTGCTACATCGACTCCTAGTAATTCTTCACAAAGTTAGCAGAGTGCGACAAGATAGCATCACCTTCAACAAAAATGCAATCATTTTGGTGATGTCAACATTTGGTACTATGATTCTCAAAACCCCATCTGCATCATGTGGCATTAAGATTTTCTTAACCATGTCTTCCTTCCATTCCATTTTGTCATAACCGATAATGTCCTTGACTTTCGATTCGAGATTTTGGTATATTCTTGGTGATCTTGAACTCCCCTCTTGGAATACAACTATTCCGCCATGTCCTAACTTTTTCGTCGTTGGTAATTCTTCAAACAATTCCTTTCTTCAGCAATTTGAGCACATGGTTGTTCCCCTGCCAACAAGGTGAGCCTTTTTTCTGAAATTTATATCCATGAAGTGCTCCAATAGTGTAGTATTTAGCCTTCATTAATCTGCACAAAGATTGTATGGAAATGCAATCAGTTGCTATGCTTGTCTAGCCAACAACACTTGGTTGAGTAGCTTGAAATCCTTAAAGCCCATTCCCTCTCGGTATCTACTTTTAGTGAGATTTTCCTGACTCAGTCTAGTGAATTTGCCTTCGATCATGCTCATCGCCCTACAAAAATTGTCTTATCAACTACACAATTTTGTCCTAGAACTACCCCAAAACTTGAAAATACTCCTTGTGTATGCTGTTATCACTTGCATGAATGTCTTTTAAACATTTAGGTGCATCTCAAAGAAGTACAAATCAAGGTATTTTTCTTTGGAACATTTTGTATAGCCGTGAAAACATTTTATGTAAGAACATTGTACAACTATGAAAGACTAAAAATTGCATGGTACTATATAACTAACATATAGATCACATTTTGTTCAATATGTCTATCCTTTTAAGTAGTTTGTATTATTATTTCCAAGCTACCATACATCATTAATTCCACCGCAATTGTGTCTAATCATGTTGTTGCACAAAGGTGTGGCAAACCTCCTCCTGACTTTCGTATATCTTACAGAGAAACAACCATGTGGATCAAACTATCACGCCCAACTATCACACATTTCTTCAAAAATAGAAAAAAACGAGTATATATATAGCGCATGTTCATCACCCAAAGCAGATCGGAAATCAAATCATTGCCCAACCCACCAGTAACCGGGATGATTAATTAGGTCTGAAACAGTTCTAATCACCATGTTTGATCTTGGTGTTTTTGGACTCCCATCTATTAGCAACCAAGGAGTCCAACACATGTCTATGAGCTAACCATCTCTAACCCTTTTAATCAAGCCTAGTTTCACGAGCTCAAGCACTCTCATCATACTTCTCCACATGTGTGAAGTTCCATCCTTTGGCGTTGCTAGCACATCTATATTGGGGTAGCACTTTATTTTTAGGACCCGCACGCACAAGGAACGACATGAGTTAGTCAAGACACACCATCCTTCCTTTGCTAGCATTGAAAGATTGAAGGCACGCAAATATTTTTTTTATCCACAAGACGTCCATCTTTCTTTGCTCTACCCTTCTTTTGGCTTCTCCAAGATGGTATTATGTTACTCTACTGCCTTCTTCTTATCATCCACTACTCACCACAAGCCGCTTAAATTTCCTATCCATTTCATCATTTCCATTCTTTATTTGCTACATTGACTCATAATAATTCTTCACAAAGTTAGCAGAGTGCGACAAGATAGCATCCCTTCACCAAAAATGCAATCATTTTGGTGATGCCAGTCTCTCAACCACATGAACATGACTTTTGCCTTCATATCATCATTTAAACTATGAAGCAAAACAAGCACCAAATCCTTGCATGTATACCTCACGGCATAGGTAGAGACCATATTTTCCTAAGATCCCTTCAAAGGGCTTTTGTTGCCGTGCATTCCATAGTCGCATGATACCTAGTTTCATTGCCCATGCCACATATATGGCATGTCAAGACTAAGTTTGGGATCCATCGACTACGATTTTCATGCATAACAAGAAAGGCAGTTGCTAGTTTCCAAGAAAACACTCTAACCTTAGGAGGCACATTCTCCTTCCATATATTTTCCACAAGCTATTTTCCACATTTGCGCTCGAGCAGTTGCTTGCCCCGATGCCCAGTTTCTCATTGAGAACTAGCATGTACACACCTTGGACAAAAATATCTAGATTTTTCAAATTGCTAGGAGAGGAAATCATCAGTGTCAACCTTTGGTACTATGATTCTCAAAACCTCATCTGCATCATCTCGCATAAATATTTTCTTAACCACGTCTTCCTTCCATTCCATTTTTTCACAGTCGATGATGTCCTTCACTTTCTGTTTCGAGATTGTGGTAAATTCTTGGTGATCTTGAACTCCCCTTTTGGAATCCAATTATCTTGCCATATCCTGTATTTTTCGCTGTTGCCAATTTTCCAAACAATGCTTTTCTTGAGCAATTCGAGCCCATGGCTGACCCCTTGCCAACAAGGTGAGTTCTTTTAATGAAAGTTGTCTCTGTAAAGTGGTCCAATAGGGTAGTATTTAGCCTTCATGAGTCATACACAAAGATTGTCCAGAAATGCAATTAGTCGTCATGCTTGTCTAGCCAACAAAGCTTGTTTTAATAGATTGAAATCTCTAAATCCCATTCCCCCTTGATATTTACTTTTAGTGGGATTTTCCCCCAACTCGTCCAGTGAATGTGTCTTTGGTCATCACCTAGAAAAGTTGTCTTATCAATTGCACCATTTATTACACAACCAACTAAGAACTAGAAAACACTCATTGTGTATGTTGTTATCGCTTGCTTGAATGCCCTGAAAACATCTAGGTGCATCAAAGGAAATACAAATGAAGTGTTGGGGGATGACCCCCGGTATGCCAAAGGCATGCCAAACCGGATGGTTTGAGCCATCAAGATACCGGTTTAATGTTTACACCGGAGCACGCAGATAAGTGTTTGGCTAAGTAAAGCTAGGCCGGTATCCCCAAGAGGGGTATACCGGAACCAGATGAAGAAGACACCGGGATACCGGTAAGAAGAGCATGTCGGCAAGACTGGTCAAAGATTCTCTTCAGAGCTAGAGGACAAGGATGAGCTAAGCAAAGTAGCTTTAAACGAAGCCCTGGCGCCATAGAGAGGGATGATGCTGAAAGAAGCCGGAGGACGTCAGCTTCCCTGATTAAAGAAGACCCCAGCGTCATCTATGATTAAAGTTACTTTGTAAAGTAGTTTGTCCAGTCAAAGATGCCATTAGGGTTTCTTTCTCTGTAAGCCACCCTCTCCCCTATATAAGGAGAGGGGGCACCCCCGTATCCGAGAGGTTGGACGATAGAGGAATAGAGGAACCTTGTAACCAGAAACTTGTACCATGTTGAGATCAATGAAGATAGTGATCTAGAGCAGAGTTCTTCCTTGTGTGTTTCTTCTTGTATCCTTGCCTTTGGCTGAGTTCTTGAGGAAAGCATCCGGAAGTTCATCCCATCTAATCGCAAACCCTCCCCCGAATCCTCTAGCGTCCATTCGGCCCCAACTCAAGCCATCCCATGGCATCTGCTCGTTCACCACGATGACAGTTGGCACCCACCGTGGGGCATGAAGTGGCGCTTGCTGGAGTTCACATTCGGGCGGGCATCCTCGACGTCGCCGGCCAGCGTACGGTGTCCGCGTTGGTGCAGCGCATCTACGCCATGGACTTCATCAACGACAACGCGGGCTGCTTCGCCAACGGCGGCACCTTCCCCAAGAACGGCCGCATCATCGAGTTCGGCAGCCACCGCGTCTACTTCGGCACTGTCCCTGTGCGCCAGCGCCCCTCACCGGTGCTGGTGGCGCCGGATCTGCCAAGATGGCTACACGCTGGCCGCGCCCCCGGCAGCGTGGAGGTGATGATGGCTGGCGCGGTCGACGCCGGCAAAGAAGCTGTGGAAGAAGGAGCTGGGCGTGCGGCTTCAACCCGTGCGGCCAAGCCACCGCTGGAGCGCGACGCAGGCGCTGCGGGAGCATCGTCCGCGCTACCGGAGACACCGCTCCAAGCGGCGAGGAACGTCCTCGCCACCCCCATCGCGCAGAACATCGACCCGGCAGCGGCTCAGGCGGAGCTGGAGGCGCAGTGCCAGAAGGTGCTCGAGAGCGGCAAGGACATCGTCAGGGCGCAGCGCGAGCTAAACCTAACCATACGTGAGTATAACGCTGCCCATGGCTTTGCTTCTGTTAGCGCTCATGCTGCTAGGATACCGGAGAACCGGCTTAAGGCTCGCAATCTAGATCAGGATCTGCGTAAGGAAATTCTTGCCGGCAAAAGTGCCTCTGCATCTGTGAGTATTGTAGAGAAACCTAAGTACAGTAGCCCGGATAAAACTATAAAAGTTGCTAAGGCTGCTGTAGAGCTGTGTGAATCGCTTTCCGGGGACGCTCTAGCAAAACAATAAGAGCGTGTCCGGGAGCTGCTTGAAACTATCGAGCAGCAAAACGCTGAGCAGCTTGCTAAGTTGAACAAGGCTGTGGCTTCAAAATCCACGCGTTCAACAAAGAATGCCGGTAGCAAGTCCCATGGGCAGGCTTCGTCCCCCCATCCGGACAGAAGAAGAGAAAAAGAGATGAATGCGCAGCAGATGACTGTGTATGATCCTGTTCTTGCCGGAAAACAACAAGCCGGGCAACACGATGCCGGTAGAAAAATCCAAGGGGCAGACAGAGGCTACGCCAAAGGAGGCTATGCCGGAAACAATCATGCCGGTAGACACGAATCCGGGCAAAATTATCGAGCTGCAAGGGCAGCGTATGATGAGGAGGAAATAGATCCTCCAAGGTACCGGCAGGCAAGGGCCGCGGTACCGGAACATGAAGATGAGGTTGATTCAACAAGACCGGCAGCATACCGGAATCCATTGGGAGAACGCCTGGGAGAAAGATACCTGCTAGAACGGGATGCGAGGCACCGTCTGGACAGAGTATATTTGTCGGAAATGATCGAGGCAGAAGGACCTCCAGGCCCAAAGTGTTTTGGTCCAAGGATCATGAAAGAGGGACCACCAGTTCGCAACTTCCAGTTGCCCCGTGACACAAAAACGTACGATGGCACCACAAAGCCGGAAGACTGGCTCGCGGATTACGTGACCGCGGTCTACGTCGCTGGCGGCGGAGGAACCGTAGCTGGAGGAGGAAACCGGCGTTGGGTCGTGAGAATCATACCATCATTCTTTGTGGGACCGGCAAGAATCTGGCTAAACAACTTGCCGGCCGGAAGCATAAACGGCTGGCCGGATTTTGAGGAAGCTTTTGTGAGTAACTTCAGCAGCACATACCGGAGGCCAAACAGGCCGCAGCAGCTCGCTCTGTGCGTGCAATGCCCAAATGAAACAGACCGAGATTATCTGGCCCGGTGGAACACAACAAGAAACTCCTGTGAAGGGGTGATAGAGGCGCAAGCCATTGCTTGGTTTAGCAGTGGGTGCAGAAGAGGTTCGCTGTTGTGGCAAAAGCTGCAGCGGAACATGCCGACAACGTTGGCGGAGATGATACGCGTGGCGGATAAATATGCGTTGGGAGACCCAATGCAGCCGGCAGTACAACCTGAGCCGGAGCAATCAAACCCGCCACAGCAGCGCCAAGAGCAACACCGGGATAACCGGAACAACAAAAGAAGGGAATATTTCCCGGATCGAAGGTACGGTCCGCAGCAAGTTGCTGCTGTATAAGAGAACTCTGAAGCCAGCGGCAGTCAGAGGCAGAGAACCGGATCGCAGCCATGGGCGGGTCCTAAGAAACAGTGGGTCGAAAAGAAACCCTGGGGCCAGAAAAAGAACTGGCAAGAACCTATGAAGTACACCATGGAAGCTGCCATGGATCAACCTTGCCGGTGGCACACACCGAATCCGGCACACCCGTCAAATCATCTGACGAAGGATTGCTCTTGGACCAAGTACTTGATGCTCAAGGGAGCAGTAAAAGATGCGCAAGCACAAGGGTGCTCCACCGTGCAACCACCACCACAAGATATGCTACGACAGCATCAGCTACCACCACCACCGCTTACCGGAGCAAATGCTTTACCGGTACAGCCTCAGCCAAACCGGCAGCAGTACCAGCAAGTTAACTAGGTGGGAGAAGGCAATGGCCAACCGCCTCCACCGGCACCTTTGGGCCAAAATGTTTACCATGACCCAGATATGTGCTGCGTTGTGTTCGTCACTGAGCCAACCGACAGACAGAGCCTGCATCGCCGTTCTATGGAAGTGAACGCGGTGATGCCGGCAGTGCCAAAATACATGCTATGGTCTGATCAAGAGATCTCATGGTCGTTCAAGGATCACCCCAAGATAATGCCTAACCCGGGTGGCTATGCTCTTGTCTTGGACCCAATCATGCAAGGGCCAAACGCTCGAGTCAAGTTCAGCAAGGTGCTGATAGACAATGGGAGCAGCATAAACATCATGTACCGGCACACCATGAACATGTTGGGCATAACAGAAAACATGCTTCAGCCAACTCGTACAACTTTCCACGGAATCGTTCCGGGCCTGTCCTGCGCGCCGGTAGGAAAAGTCCGGGTGGATGTGTCGTTTGGAGGACGTGACAATTGCCGGGTGGAGAACCTTGAGTTCGAGGTGGTGGACTTAGATAGTCCTTACCATGCGTTGCTGGGGAGACCGGCGTTGGCTGCTTTCATGGCCTCAACTCACACGGCGTATCTCAAGATGAGGATGCCGGCACCTCGTGGACCCTTAACTGTGGTGGGAAACTACAAAGTCTCACTGGAAACAGCTTCCGCCGGATCAAACCTAGCAGAATCGCTGGTGATCGCAGAGGAAAAGAGGAGGATGCAAACTGCGGTTGCACTGGCTCAGTCTTCATAGCTGAGCTTAGCGGCAATGAGTGAAAACCTGGGCACACCGGCATTCAAGCCGACAAAAGAAACAAAGGACATTGTGCTGGACCCGGCTTACCCTGAGCGCACCGTTCGTATCAGTGCCGGCATGAATGAGGCATAGGAAAGCGCGCTCGTCAGCTTCCTCCGTGAGAATCGGAATATCTTTGCCTGGTCTACTGATGACTTGGTAGGTGTTCCGAGGGAGCTGGCTGAGCACTCATTGAATGTCCGGAAAGATGCGAAGCCGGTAAGGCAGCCGCTGCACCGGTTTGCTGAAGACAGGAGAAAGATCATTGGAGAAGAGGTGACAAAGTTACTGGTTGCCGGTTTCATCGTGGAAGTACTGAACACTGAGTGGCTAGCCAATCCGGTGCTGGTCGAAAAGAAGAAAGAAGAGAACCTAGAAGCAAAAGCTCCAAAGGTGTGGCGCATGTGCATCGACTACACCAACTTGAACAAAGCTTGCCCGAAAGACCCTTTCCCTTTACCCCGGATCGATCAGGTGATTGATTCCACTGCTGGTTGTGAACTGTTGTCTTTTCTGGATGCTTATTCCGGTTTCCACCAAATCCCCCTGAAAAAGGAAGATCAAATAAAAACTGCGTTCATTACCCCGCACGGGGCTTATTGCTATGTCACTATGCCTTTTGGTTTGCGAGACGCTGGTGCAACGTACTAGCGCTGTATGCAAAAATTCTTGTTTGATCAAATCGGAAAAAATGTACAAGTCTATGTGGACGATGTCGTGGTAAAAACCAAGGTAAAAGAAACCTTAATCGATGACCTCCGGCAAACATTTGATAACTTGAGAAGATTCCAGATGAAACTCAATCCGGCAAAATGTACTTTCGGTGTCCCTGCCGGCAAGCTGCTTGGCTTTCTTGTATCAAGCCGGGGCATTGAGGTAAATCTGGTAAAAATCCGGGCCATCGAAAGAATGACTATAACGCGCGATCTCAAAGACGTGCAAAAGTTTACCGGAAGCTTGGCATCGCTAAGCCGGTTCATAAGCAGGTTGGGAGAAAAAGCTCTGCCGCTCTATGCTCTCATGAAAAAATCCGATACGTTCGTCTGGACCCCTCAGGCAGACGCAGCGTTTAAAGAGATAAAAATAATGCTGGCCACAGCGCCTATACTGGCTTCACCTCTAGAAAGAGAGCCTATGCTGTTATACATAGCAGCAACAAACCGGGTTGTGAGCGTGGTAGTTGTGGTTGAAAGAGAAGAGGAAGGAAAAACCGTCCAGAGGCCGGTATACTACCTGAGAGAGGTGCTCTCCCTCTCAAAGCAAAACTACCCTCACTTCCAGAAAATGACTTATGGCGTGTTCATGGCCGCCACCAAGCTTAAGCATTACTTTGAGGAGCACCCCATGAAAGTGGTGAGCGAGGCACCCATTTCCGATATCATGTGCAACAAAGACGCTAGTGGTAGGATTGCAAAGTGGGCAATCCAGATATCACCATACGTACCGGTGTATGAAAGAAGAGATGCCATAAAATCGCAAGCTTTGGCTGATTTCCTTGTTGATTGGGCGGAAATGCAATACAAGCCGCCGGATCAAAAAATAGAATACTGGAAGATGCACTTTGACGGATCCAAGCTGAAAGAGGGTCTAGGTGCCGGTGTGGTGCTTACCTTACCAAAGGGAGATCATCTCCGATATGTTCTGCAAGTACATTTCAGGGCATCAAACAATGTCGCTGAGTACGAGGCTTTGATCCATGGACTAAAGGTCACAAAAGAAATCGGTGCGCAGCGGACCATTTGCTATGGAGATTCAGATCTCGTGGTGCAACAATGTTCCGGAGATTGGGACGCAAAAGATGCTAACATGGCTTCGTATCGGTTTCACGTGCAAAAGATTGCCGGTTTCTTTGAGGGCTGTGAATTTCACCATGTGCCACGAGCGGAAAATGAGGGCGCGGATGCTTTGTCCAAGCTGGGCTCATCTAGGCAGGAAATTCCTCCTGAAATAGCCTTAGCACACTTAAGGGTACCATCGATCAAACCGAGCCCGGAATCGGAATCAATTTTTGTACCGGAATCACATGTAGTGCCCATGGATATCGATGAAGGGAACCCGGGGACTGCTCCGGCAAACTCGGGGACTGTTCCGACAAGCTCGGGGACTGCTCCGGCAAACTCGGGGACTATTCCGGTAAGCTCGGGGGCTGCTGCGTCCATACCGGAAGAAACAATGCTGGTGGATAACATGGAGATAGATATACCGGTGTTTTTAGTTCGAGAGGCACCGTCGTGGGTTAAACCTATTAAGGAATTCCTGATCAACGGCACCTTGCTGGATGACGAAAATGAATCCAGAAGGATCCAGAGGAGATCCAAAGCATACACCATCATCAATGGCGAGGTGTACAAGAGAAGTGTTACTGGTGTCCTTCAAAGGTGTGTGGAACCGGAAGAGGGAAAATAAATGCTTGAAGAGATTCACCAGGGAGAGTGTGGGCACCACGCTTCATCAAGGGCACTGGTAGCAAAGGTGTTCCGGCATGGGTTCTATTGGCCCACTGCTTTGGAAAATGCTGAGGATTTGGTAAGAAAATGCAATGGGCGCCAGAGGTACGCCAAGCAAAATCATACCCCAGCATCCGGTTTAAAAACCATACCGCTAACATGGCCATTTGCTGTTTGGTGCCTTGATATGGTTGGCCCATTCAAAACTGCAAGAGGGAACATGACCCACATCTTGGTCATGGTGGACAAGTTCACCAAATGGCTAGAAGTGAAACCTATCACAAAGTGTGATGGGCGCACATCGGTGAAGTTCTTAAAAGATGTTATCTTGCGGTATGGCTACCCGTATAGCATCATCACTGACAATGGAACCAACTTTGCTCAAGGTGAGTTCAAAAGATTTTGTGAGGATAACAACATCCGGTTGGATTTGTGCTCGGTAGCACACCCACAAGGCAATGGCCAGGTGGAAAGAACAAACGCGTTGGTACTTTCCGGTATCAAACCAAGATTCATCGAGGCGGTGGAAAAATCACCAGGGTGTTGGCTCGATGAGCTACCATCAGTGCTGTGGAGCATAAGAACAACTCCAAACCGGTCCACCGGATACACTCCATTCTTCATGGTTTACGGAGCAGAAGCGGTCATACCAACCGACATTCTCCATGACTCACCAAGAGTGCAGCTCTATACCGAGCAAGAGGTAAAAGAGGCCAGAGAAAACGATGTGGACTTGCTAGAAGAAGCAAGAGAATTGGCATTGGCAAGAACAGCCATTTACCAAAGAAACCTCGTACGCTATCATAGCCGGAAGGTTAACCCGAGAGTATTCCGGGAAGGAGATCTGGTGCTACGCCTAGTGCAGCGCACTGAAGGCCGGCATAAGCTTTCACCTCCATGGGAAGGTCCCTTCATTGTGAGCAAAGCTCTCCACAATGATGCCTATTACTTAATCGATGCACAGGAATGGAAAAAAGGAAAGGCGGACAGGTCCGGAGAGGAAAGCAAGCGTCCATGGAACGTAGCCCTGTTGCGTCCCTTCTACTCTTGAAGTTGTGGTGTAAGAAGTTTCTTTTTTGTACCCTATATGCTATGAATAAAAGATGTCAGAACCTCGAATGAATCTCGCGGACTACTTCTGCTGAAATTGCATGCAATATGTTTATTTTTTCAGTTCACCGGTTGCTTAGTGAACATTTTTTCTTTCCGGTTTAGTAGAGTGCTAAACCTACTGGAGTCTTTGACTCTGCTGCTGTCCGCAACCCGGCTTCATGGCAAGCAAGATAAACCAGTAGCAATTAAGCACGCGAACTGCAAAAAGAGAGAGTGGGAACGAACAATCCGGAAAAGCTTAACTAACCCCGGTTAAACCGGTTTTTTGTGAAAATTTTGAGTTATTTCTAAGTTCAAGAAAGTGCTTGCTTGGTAAAAGAACTTTGTGCTCATACGCCAAAGAACGCCCAGAGAAGGCAGGCAGAGCCAAAGTAAAAGAGCCAAGTGTGCATCGGATTGGATGCGGAAACAATTTCGGAATCTTTGCAGTGCAGGATAAAAGCAAAACAATAAGCAAATATGCTAAGGCAAACATAAGTTAAATAACTACCGGTATAGCGTACCGACATAAACTGTTGTAGCACAACCAAAAGAGAGATTAAGTTTTATCTTACATCACGAACCCCGGCATACCGGGGTAGAATTTAACGGACATTGTTTCGAAGTTAAACAGGGCAGACAAGCATATCACAGGCAAACAAGTAACAGGGAGTACTTAAGCAGCGGGGGCTTCAGGAGGGGCGTCGTCGGCATCAGGACCTTCCAGGAGCGCATCACCAGCTCCGGCCTCCTCATCGTCTTCACCTTCCTCCTCGTCGCTCAGATAGTCCTTGACGTCTGGATGAGGGGGGATGAAGGTGCGCATCTCGGCGTACTCCGCGATGTGGTACGCTCGATCCTGCCGCTTCGCGGTGAGGACCGGGTCCAAGTCAGTGGGAGCTTGCTCGCGCACGCCGATGAGGGCGTCCAAGTCCAGGTCCGGATACCAGGAGCAGGCAACGCGAAGCACTGAGTCCGCTCCGGCACGGGCAGCTGAGCACTGCCACTCCCGGATCCTTCGACCGGCACCCTTCAGGCGGTCGTTGATGAGCGAGAAGGTGTCTGACACTTCTTCTCCAGGCCAGAGAACCCTGAAGAGCTGGGTGGCCACCTCGGGGATGTCAGAAAGGTTCCGGTCCACGGCACGCATGTGGGAAACCCGCGCGTTCAGCGCGACCAAGTGGTCATAGGGGTCCCAGGGTGCATCCAGGTTCTCATATGCCTGTGCCACCCGGCGCTCTCCAACCTTCTTCAGGGCATACGCCTGGGAGTCCAGGAAGAACCCTACAAGACAAAGGAAAGAAGCTAAGCAAACGCTACCGGAAGAGATAAGCTTATAAGTAGAAACCGGAAAAGAAAAAAGAGAAACTTACGGAAGGCAAGCGCGTCGGTTCGCGTGACCAGAAGGTCATACTCCTTCTGCTCCGCCTCCAGCCGCGCGGCCTTGTCCTTGGCTGCTTTCCGCGCCTTGGCGGCCTCCTCCAGCTCAGCCTGCAACACCACATTGGAGTTGCTGGCATCCTCCAGCGCCTCATCCAGCTTGGCTTCAGCGATGGCCTGGGCGGCCTTCAATGCCTTGCTGTGCTCGAGCCCGAGCTGAATGAGCTGGTCCTTCAGCTCCTTGGAGATGGCCCTCTGGGCGCTCAGATCCTCCTGGTGCTGCCGGATGAGCTGGTCCATTTCCTCTGGGGCCCGTAAAGAAAATGTTAGCAAAGTTGTACTGATAAAATGAAGAGGGAGCAAGTCAACCGGAAAAGAGGAAGCAGTACCTTGGGCGGCGGCAAGCTGAGTCCTGAGGGCCTCAATAGAAGCTTCCGGGATAGCTGTTAAAGCAAAGAATCATAAGTACTAAGAGAAAGAAAGCTTTCCGGTAAGAAGATGCCGGAGGCACAGAAGGTTACCTTGGCACTTGCTGTGTGCCTCAGCGAGATCCCGGTGCTCCCAAAGAAGCTCCTCAAAGAGGATCTTCCGAGCGTCAGCCGTGGTCTGTTCAAGAAAAAGATGTTAGCTAAGTTTCGTGCTAAGAGCAAGGTTCTTAACCCGAAACTCGGGGACTGGCTATGCCGGTTTCGTGTGTTTCTAGCTAAGTTTCGCGCTAAGAGCAAAGATCTTAACCCGAAACTCGGGGACTGGCTATGCCGGTTTCGCGCGTTTCTAGCTAAGTTTCGCGCTAAGAGCAAAGATCTTAACCCGAAACTCGGGGACTGGCTATGCCGGTTTCGCGCGTTTCTACCTAAGTTTCGCACTAAGAGCTACACTCTCAACACGAAACTCGGGGACTGGGAAGATAGACAAGATTCAGCAAAAAAGAGAAACCGGCACAAACTCAAAAGTTGAAGAAAAGATAGACAAGATCCGGAAAAAGAGAAACCGGTGTAAATTGAAAAATGGAAAAGGTTTGGTGAGACTTACCATCATATTGTTCGTGGCGTTGAACCACGCGCTGTCCAGCTCCTTGACGGCACAACGCAGCCGCATAAAGCGCTCCTCTGAGCATCGGGGACCAGCAGGGTCAGGCGCCGGTAGCCGGTCCTTGCCCAGGCCGCGGGTCGCCTCGGACACGTCCGCGGCGTTCCACTTTTCGGCGTAGGGCAGCAGGTGCCCCAGCTCCCGGCCTTCGTGCTGGAATTCTGTTATCCGGCCAAGCAGGCTGGTGGCCTTCTCGCCGGCAGCGATAGCAGCGCGGGCGGCATGCAGCACCAAGGGCTCCTGGCCGCCGGAGGAGGTACCGGAAGCCGTCGCCTTCCCCTTGACGATCCTCAAGGTTTTAGGCGGCGGCGGCGTTGGCGTGGCCCCGGCTGGCTCGGCACGGGGAGCTTCCGGTGGCGGCGTTGGCGTGGTCCTGGGAGAAGGGGGAGCGTCAGGCGCGTCACCCGGGTTGGAGCTTGCCGGCGCGGAAGTTTCCGGCGCGGCTCTGGAGGGGGAAGACGCCTTGGTCTTCTTCTTCTTTCTTTTTGGGACGGGAGGAACCAGAGGTTCCGCCCGCCCGGCAGCTTCTTCTTCGGCGCCGATGTTGCTGGCGCTGGTGTCTTCTTTCTCTGGAGGGGAGATAAGTTCCTCCTCCGCGCGGTGATCTGGCGGTGTAGGGGCCGCGCGCCCCGCACTTGTGGTGCCTCCCAGAGGGGAGGCAGAAGCGTTGCCGGCACCAGATGGTGCCGGGCTTGAATGAGGAGGAGGGGTTGAGGTCCTTGCGGATCCATCAGAGCCCTCAGGCCTTGAGCCGAGCTTGAGCGCAGGGCTGAACGAGAGAAAAAGAAAGAGTTGGAAAAAAGCAACCGGGAAAAGAACTTAGTAAAAACAAAACAAGCATAGAAACGAGAGCTTACCCGGAAGAGGTTGGCATCTGCTTGCCCTTGTAGCGCCTCACGCCTGCGACCTTTCCCGCAAAGGCTTCCGTCCGGAAGCGTTTGGAAGCAGGGGCCTGGCTCGAGCCGGCGTCAGAGGCCGCAGCCTTGTTCTTCTGGCCCTGGGGCATAAGCTTCTCCAGGAACTCTTGGCCGGCCTCGGCCCGCAGGGGAGGAACGTGCTCGTGGACCTGCGGGTTGGTGTTGGCTGAGGGAACATCGACAGAGGGACAATATCAGAAGAGTATGAGAGATCAAAAAGAAAAGCTACCTCAAGCAAGGTCAGGTCGTCGGCGGAACCGGATGCTTCAGGTGGAGATTTACCGAGGCGCGAAGTTTGCGTCCGGCCCATCTTCAGGTCCTGCCAATGAATGTAGGGGTCTGGGTCCACCGCGTCCAGAGCGCGCTTCCGGCAAGGGCCTCGCCGATCCGAATCGATGCGAGGGAAGCGGTCCTTGGCCTGAAACAAATGAAAAGAAGGTTAACCACAGCATAAAAGTTACCAGTAAACCGACCCGAGTTGCGTAATCTCTTACTTCTTGGGTCGGAGGGTTAGTGGAACTGAGAGGCCGGAAGCCCCATTCCCAATCATCCGGCATGGCAGTCTGGCAGATCTGCCTAGCCTTGAGGACAATGTCCTTCTTGCTAAGAGGAAGGCCGGTGATCTTGGTAGGATCACCAGGACCATACATCTCGCTCATCTTGTGAGCCCGGCGCTTAAGAGGAAGCACCCGACATGAGATGAAGGCGCGGATGATATCGTCGGAGCAGATGTTAGTCTCCTTCATCAGCTGCTCCATGAAGCGTATCACCCGGTTTGTTTCGACATGATTTGTCTTCGGGTTGAAGCTCCAGTTGATTTTTCTGGGCGGCGCCGGATTGAAAGGTGGCAGATTGATGAGATCTGCGGCGCCGTCGTTTTTCACATAGAAGAAGGTCCCTTGCCATAACCGGCATGACTCGAGACCAGAAAACTTGAAGAAAGGGCTCCCTTGGCGGGAGCCGATGATGCAAGACCCGCACTGCACGGGGGGTTTGGGTTTAGGAATTTCCTTACCCTGAACGGAATTGATCCGAAGAGCAAAGAAACGGGCAAACGTCTCGCGAGTGGGACGAATGCCGATATAGGCCTCCATAAAGGTGGAATAACAAGAGAGGTAGAAAATGGAATTGCCGGGAAGATGGTGAAGTTGGAGTCGGTAAAAATCAAGAAAACTCCGGAAGAAATCGGAGGCGGGGAGGCCGAAGCCGCGCTCGAAGTGAGCGAGAAAGATGACGTGCTCGCCGGGCCGAGGCACCGGTTCGATCTCGTCACCAGGAAGCCGGCAGGATACTCCCTCCGGAATCCTTCTGGACCGGTAAAGCCAGTCAATCTCGTATTGGCTAACGTCGGAGCCTCTCCAGGCTCCCCGTGTGATACCGGTAAGATCTATGCCGGAAGCTTGGCTAGAGCTGCCGGCCTCTTGGTCGTTACCGGCATCGATGTCCATCTGGACAAGATCGGCAGTTAAACCGTCGAAAGATTGGCTATGGTGGCTACTGGAAGATGAAGCGGAGGAGGACTCTTCGCTAGACATGAGGTTTGACCCGAAAAAACACAATCCCCACGATTTACCCCCGTGTGAAGATCTACGAGTAAGAGAAAAAGCAAAAGAAAAGAGGAAGTAAATATACTACCTACCCAAGATCTAGAAAGCAAGCAAAAGAGGGGCAAAAGCAGATTGAGTCTAACCTGAGGCAGCGGCGTCGTTGAGGGGGAAGTTCGCCGGTGAAGCGGCGAACTAGCGGTTGCCGAGGAGGTCCGGCGACGGAGAGGTGGAGAAGAGCTTGAGGAAGCACTAATGCCGCGGCCGCGAGAGGAGCACCACGAGGATTCACCGCGCGGCGAAGTTCGGCGAGGTCCGGCGGAGCAGCAGCGAAGGTTCGCCGGGCGGCGAAGTGCGAGCGACGAACGGGAGCGACGGAGGCGCAGAGGGCGAAGAGCTCTGTGCGCGAGGAAGTGGGGAATGCGAAGAAGGAAGAAGAAGGGGCGGTTTTCTCCTTATAAAGGAAGAGCAAGAAGTGGGCCGAAAACTGCTGGGCCGCGACGGTTCGCGCCGCGGGCCGCCACGTGGCGCAGCGATACACGCATAGAAAAGAGAAAGCCACAGGAAGGCCACACGGATCCGGAACGGCAGCCAGGATCCGCTGTGCATCAGTTATTGCGGGCGCAGAAGCCGAAGGGAAGTGACCCCTGACACTGGCGCGTCAGTTACAGTGCGCATGTCACTGACAGGCGCGGGGCCCGAGAAATTCTCGACTTCGCTGAGGAGATGTTTAATGACTAAGATACCGGAGGACGAGATACCGAAAAATGCCTTGCAAAGAGAGAGAACGTGAGTCCGGGCAAAGATGCCGGATCCAAGCTAACCGCCGGAAAGATTAAACCGGTATCCTAAGATATGAGAACCTGGCATGGTCTGTTGGATAGAATCCATCAGACTATACCAGCTTCGGGGACTAATGTTGGGGGGATGACCCCCGGTATGCCAAAGGCATGCCAAACCGGATGGTTTGAGCCATCAAGATACCGGTTTAATGTTTACACCGGAGCACGTAGATAAGTGTTTGGCTAAGTAAAGTTAGGCCGGTATCCCCAAGAGGGGTATACCGGAACCAGATGAAGAAGACACCGGGATACCGGTAAGAAGAGCATGTCGGCAAGACTGGTCAAAGATTCTCTTCAGAGCTAGAGGACAAGGATGAGCTAAGCAAAGTAGCTTTAAACGAAGCCCTGGCGCCAAAGAGAGGGATGACGCTGAAAGAAGCCGGAGGACGTCAGCTTCCCTGATTAAAGAAGACCCCGGCGTCATCTATGATTAAAGTTACTTTGTAAAGTAGTTTGTCCAGTCAAAGATGCCATTAGGGTTTCTTGCTCTGTAAGCCACCCTCTCCCCTATATAAGGAGAGGGGGCACCCCCGTATCCGAGAGGTTGGACGATAGAGGAATAGAGGAACCTTGTAACCAGAAACTTGTACCATGTTGAGATCAATGAAGATAGTGATCTAGAGCAGAGTTCTTCCTTGTGTGTTTCTTCTTGTATCCTTGCCTTTGGCTGAGTTCTTGAGGAAAGCATCCGGAAGTTCATCCCATCTAATCACAAACCCTCCCCCGAATCCTCTAGCGTCCATTCGGCCCCAACTCAAGCCATCCCATGGCATCTGCTCGTTCACCACGACGACATGAAGGTAGTTTTCTTTGGGAGTGCTAAGTTATCCCATCTAACCTAATGCACTTTGTTCTCATTGCCTATCCGAGTCCACCAAGGTCCACATATCATTGAGCTAATCTGGTCACATAGCCCTTTTGTGAGGTCAAACAAGACATTAAGAAAGCCAAGATTGCTTGATAACTAGCCTTGATTAAATTTTCCTTCCTAGCTTTGGACAAGGCCTTCTCCTTCCACTCTTGAATTCTCTTCAAAACCCTATCCCTGAGGTACTTAAAACCTTTTGATTTTGATTCTCCAGTATATGCCAATAAACCTAAATATTTCTCATCCCATTCTTCATGGCCGATTCCGAATGATTTCATCATCATTGCTTTATCCCTTACCTTTATGTTCTAGTGAACAAGTAAACAATATGTAAGATGTGATTGGTTTGCTTCTTTTTGACATGAGGAGTTGTGATTTTGATAGTCTAATTTGAACATGCTTCATAGAAGTTGATTAGGTGAGGATATACTTTAGATGTCGAGCACTTTCCCTTGTTACCTAAAGAAAAATTAGGTAGCCATCTCCAATGACCTTGTTAGCAATTATCCCTTATGTAGCTAATCTGTATCAATTCCTACACATGACTAAAAAGTTAGCATATCAGTGGTTAATCAACCCCAAAACCAAATCATATGGTATAGCGAGGTTTAGCATCGCATGATGTTAATTAATCCATTCTTCCCTCTTTTGATGAAACTGCACCTGTGTTATCACCAGAATTTGACCGGATTAGAGGTGGGCCGCGATCAAGATTGGGCTTGAAGAATATACATGGAAGAAATTCGTGAACCGGCCTTGTATACGAAGTTTGGGCAGTTTGCCCTTGTATCTGTAAATATAGTAGGATACGTGTCGGTTAGTTAGAGTTTGGCTCGTGCACGGTTGGGATTGTTCCCACGTTAGAAAGTCCACAGACTATAAATATGTATCTAGGGTTATTGAGAAAGACAACAATCACGTTCATCACAAACCAATCTTGGCGCATCGCCGACCCCTTGTTTCGAGGGTTTCTTCCGGGTAAGCATCATGCTGCCTAGATCGCATCTTGCGATCTAGGCAGTATACGTTTATTCATTGTTCATGCGTTGCTCGTACTGAAGCCTTTTTGATGGCGAGCAACGTAGTTATCATAGATGTGTTAGGGTTAGCATTGTTCTACCGTGCTACATGCTTCCGTCCATGCAACCCTTAGACATCTAGCCGTCCTTACACCTTTCTTAGGTGTAAGGGCGGCACCTTGCTTGATCACTGTTTAGTAGATCCGATCTATTATGATTGCTCCTTGATTCCTCAAGGATTAGTTTAATATCTGCATAGTTAGGCCTTACAAACGGGTTGAATGATCCAGTAGCGCGTAGGGTGTAGTTTGCTAACCCTAGACAAGATGTTCCGGGGATCAACTTAACGTTGGTTTTTAGGCCTTGTCTAGGGTCGGTTTATTATCACCGTGCGTGGCTGCCAGGCTCAATCACGAGTAGGATGTTCCGATTATGTGGTGAAAACCCTAAATCGTCGTAGGTCGTTTTAGCTTCATATTGATCAAGCAGGACCACCATGCAATCGTAAACCCTATACGAGTCATGGGTGGATCGGCTCCTTGAGCCGATTCACGGGACAACCTGAGAGCCGATCGAGGCTCGTATTTAATGTTTACGTGTATGCCATGCAGGAAACTTAGCGAAGCAAATCCATCACCTTCCTGATCAGGTATAGATCAGGTGGCACGCCCTTGCACCAGCATCGGGACGTGTGTGCCAGGAGCTTTGCGGGCCATCGCTCGGAGGGACCAGGGCCAGCCGCAGCCCTAGGTTGTTCCCGGCTCTTCGTGTTGCCAGCCGTAGCTCGCCGGTGGGTTTCGGACGCCAACACATTCTGGCACGCCCGGTGGGACAGTCTTCGACATCAACTGCAACGCCATCTACATCTGAGATGGCGGAAGGTACTCCAGTAACATACGAGGATCTGCCCGAGGAGCTCAAGAAGAAGTATGACGACGTCAAAGCTATCCTCGAAGCCGACCTCATCGGCTCTTTCCACAGGACCCGCTCGCACGGCATCAGGTGGAGAGGGTTCACACCTGAAGGTGCGCTCGATGGAGTGGACCTGTCCACCCATTCAGAAGAACGCACCAGGTCCTTGCGTCAGGAGATCAATTTCATGGTAGCTCATTCGCTACACCGCCATTCTGAGAGCCTGGTGAACACTTTGGAGCGTGTCGCCCTTCGGGTGCTCCATGAAATCTTGAGGCATCAGTACTCTCCGTCAGGACCTGCTCTAGGGACTCACCAAGGAGAGCTGCCACTCCAGAGCCGACCACCGCTGCCGTTCGCGCTGGCAGCGCCAGAGGTGCCGAGTACACCGGCATTCGTTGTCTACAAGATCGGTGGCGATCCTAGCGACTACCAGTTCTTGTATGAGGCGCCTAAGGAGATCCCTCACGGATACACGTGCACATACGTGCCAGACAGCAGTAACTGGGCACTCACGAACCAGGCTGCAACAGCAGGGACTTCCGTAACAGCAGGAGCTTCTGGATCAGATCTTGAGAAGCAGACGTGGCTAGCTAAGTACGCCACTCCGACGAACGTCCAGAGCTCAACTCCTGCAGCTAGCTCAGAACTTGAGAAGCAAGCGTGGCTAGCTAAGTATGCCACGCCAGCGAATCTTCAGAGCTCCACTCCTGCAGCTAGCACCGTGGATCAGATCAGCACGATCTTGAGAGACCAGTTCGGCATGGTGCCGAAAAGGAGGGCAGTCGGCTATTCCAAGCCGTACCCCAACGACTACGATTTGATCCCACTACCACCCAAATATCGGCTCCCTGAATTCTCCAAGTTTAGTGGGTCAGATGGCTCCAGCTCTATCGAGCATGTAAGCCGATATTTGGCGCAGCTGGGCACGATCTCAGCTGCAGATGCACTACGCGTGAGGTTCTTTGCACAGTCCCTCACAGGATCGGCTTTTGGGTGGTACACATCACTGCCACCAGATTCGATCCGGACTTGGAAGCAGTTGGAAGAACAGTTCCACATGCAGTATCACTCAGAGGCTTCCGAGGCTGGCATTGCCGATCTAGCCCAAGTACGACAAAAGCGCGGGGAAACAGTGTCAGAGTACATCCAGCGCTTCAGGACCGTAAGGAACCGATGTTATTCGGCTCGTTTGACTGAAAAGGAAGCAGTCGAGTTGGCGGTGGTGGGTCTCGCATCACCGATCAAGGACATGGCTTCCCAAGCAGATTACCCTTCACTGGTGCACATGGTTCAGAAACTATCTTTGTATGAACAGCGCCACCCAGAGCTATACCAAGACAAATTCAAGCGTGCAGTAGTCCTGGTTGAGACAGAGGAAGATGAAGGGTCTGCAGGAGATCAAGAGGTAGCAGTGGCTGAATGGACTCGGGGGGCAAGCCCCGTGTCCTGCAAGTGGGTGAAGCCACAAGGTCCTCCAAGAGGGTTTGACTTTGACGTAACTAAAGCTGAGCAAATTTTCGACCTCTTACTTAAGGAGAAGCAGCTGAAGTTACCCGAAGGCCTCAAAATCCCCACGGTACAGGAGCTGAACGGAAAGCCATACTGCAAATGGCACAACACGTTCTCCCATACCACCAACGACTGCAGGGTGTGGCGTCAGCAGATCCAAATGGCGATAGAACAAGGACGTCTACTTTTCAACCAGTACGCCATGAAAGTCGACACACACCCCTTCCCCGCCGTTAACACGGTGGACTACGCTTACCCCGAGGGGTGCCAGCCAGGTTTCTCGTTGAGCATTAATATGGTCGAGCCTGGGCACCACTCTGGTAAGGACAAAGGCGAGGGCAGCCGCTCTCGTAGCAAGGACAAAGAGGAAGCCGCTCCACGCGATCGGCTCCGGCACGACGGCAAACGCTACATCACAGAGGGAGAAGTGAGGAATGTGTGATATCAACGACCTCTCTCTGATCATCTCCTCAACAAATATGTAAGTCAGTACGACCAGCGCCGGCGGTACAACAGCGATGATGAAAGGGATCGTCTAGCTAGCAGGGACGCCAGGAGACATCGTCGGCATGATCGCGATGAGGAGAGATACGAGCGCCGTACCAAGGAAAGGTCAAGAGAACAAGACGACGTGGACAAGCACTGGGACTGTCCTTTCTTCAAACACTGCTGGGATTCAGGAATGAGCCGATTGCCTACAATCGGCAACTGCCCAGAATGTGGACAGAAGAAGAAGGGTGCAACAGACGTGTCAGTGTTCAAACGTCTAGGGCCTCTCCCATCTAGGAACAAGCAAACTGAGTCCTCTCGGGAAGAAGACCTCGAGGAGTTAGAAGATGACTACGAAGAAGAAGAGGACAAGTACCACCGGCCAAGGTGGTGCCCTGATGGACTCAGCCGTTCCCAGAAGCGTAGGGTTCGGCGGATCGCGTGGCTTGGAGGAAGCCGAAAGGTTATACCTGCACACGCTAAGGAAGGCGCGGCCCGATCTGGCCGCGAAAATTCAACGAACCCTGGATGAAGAGGGTCGACCACAAAAGATGGAGTGGCGCCCCAAGCAAAGGAAAGCCGATGATGAGACATCGGCTAGTACAAACATGGTGTTCATCCTTCCAGCGGAGTTTTGTGCTCCAGGATTAGATGAAGCGCCTGTGGCACAACTTGACTGCGGCCCACGGCCGGTTATCTTTGAGAAGCCACGTGAAAGAAGTTACAGACACCTGAAGGCCCTGTACTTACGAGGTTATATCAATGGGCAGCCTGTCAATAGGATGCTGGTGGACACCGGAGCGGCAGTCAACATCCTGCCATACTCCATGCTACGTCGGTTGGGATGCTCTAGCTCGGATCTGATCAAGACCAACGTTACTTTGAGCGATTTCAACGGCCAAGCATCAGAAGCACAAGGTGTTCTGAACGTGGATCTTACCGTAGGGAGGAAAACCATCCCTACGACATTCTTCATCGTCGATAGCAAGAGCACTTACGCTGTCCTGCTAGGGAGAGATTGGATCCACGCCAACTGTTGCATTCCATC
Source organism: Lolium perenne (assembly GCF_019359855.2). Classification (NCBI taxonomy): domain Eukaryota; kingdom Viridiplantae; phylum Streptophyta; class Magnoliopsida; order Poales; family Poaceae; genus Lolium; species Lolium perenne. The sequence continues at coordinate 171,603,933 of NC_067244.2, forward strand.
TACGATGCACCAATGCCTAATACAGTGGGATGGAGATGAAGTAGAAGTCGTCCATGCAGACGATACAGCCGAGGTTTCAACGGCTGGCATGAACGTTTGGGAGACGGAAGGCCAAGAGCCACTCTCAGGCATCACTTTGGACGACTGCGAGTACATCGGCGTGTCAAAAAACGGGGTGAGGCTGGTCTTATCCACTGGCCTGACCGTGTAACAGGAACAAAGTCTATGAACGTACATGGGAAGGCCGATCCTTGTGATCGGCCCCAAAAAATAAAAAGTAATGATCTTGTCTCAAGCATGTCACGTAGTCATAGTGAAGCACGAACAAGATGTAAACCTCTTTTGAGCAATGCAATCAAGATGGGGGCCGATTCCAGCAATCGGCCCATATTATCTTTACCACACGTTTTCCCTGTGTTCAGTGTCGATCTAACAGGTGACGGAAAGCTAGGGTATGGGTTTACATCGGCTGATGAGATAGAAGAAGTCGACATTGGTCCTGGGGATAAGCCACGACCAACCTTCATCAGCAAGAAGTTAGATCCACATCTCAGGAGCCAGATGATAGCTCTGTTAAAAGAGTACCCAGATTGCTTCGCATGGGATTACACAGAGATGCCTGGGTTAGACAGGAGCATCATCGAGCATCGGCTCCCTCTCAAGAAAGGATTTCGGCCATTCCAACAACGAGCACGTCAGATGAAGGCCGAAATTCTTGAAGAAGTCAAGAAAGAGATCGAGAAAATGTTAGCCGCCGGGTTCATCAGGCCATGCAGGTATGCTGAATGGATCTCCAGTATTGTACCTGTGGAGAAAAAGGACGGCCGATGGCGTGTGGCTATAGATTTCCGAGATCTCAACAGAGCCACTCATAAGGATGAATATCCAATGCCTGTGGCAGAAACATTGATCAACGCAGCTGCTGGCCACAAGGTGTTGAGTTTCATGGATGGCAATGCCGGCTACAACCAGATTTTCATGGCCCCAGAAGATATACACAAGACTGCATTCCGAGTACCAGGATCAGTAGGCTTGTTCGAATATGTGGTCATGACCTTTGGTTTGAAGAATGCCGGTGCAACGTACCAACGAGCCATGAATTAAATTTTTCATGATCTGATCGGCAAGTTGGTGGAAATCTACATCGATGACGTGGTGGTCAAGTCTGTCTCCATGGAAGGACACTTGGATGATTTGCGACGCATCCTACACCGAACTCGGAAGTTCGGACTCAGAATGAATCCAAAGAAGTGTGCTTTTGGTGTGACGGCCGGTCAGTTCCTAGGTTTTCTTGTTCATGAACGAGGGATTGAGATCGGCCTGAAAAGTCAGGAGGCAGTACGTACCATGCAGCCGCCTACCACGAAGAAGGAGCTCCAACGTCTGATCGGCAAGATCAATTTCGTCCGGCGATTTATCTCTAATCTCTCAGGACGAATTGAGCCGTTCATGGCATTGGTCAAGATTAAATCTGATGACGAGTTTCACTGGGGGGCAGAACAGCAGCAGGCGTTTGATGAGATTAAGCGGTATCTAACAACACCGCCTGTGCTAGTTCCGCCTCAGCAGGACAGGCCGTTCTATATCTACCTATCGATGGCGACACGTCCATTGCTTCAGTGGTGGTGCAACTCTACGAGGGCGTTGAAAAGGTTGTATTCTACCTCAGCAGAAGGATGTTGGATGCAGAAACAAGGTATCCTGAGGTCGAGAAGTTATGCCTCTGCCTGTTCTTCACCTGCACCAAGCTCCATCACATCCTTTTGACAGCAGAAATCATCGTCATATGCAAGTCAGACGTTGTCAAGCACATGCTGTCGGCTCCTGTTTTGAAAGGCCGACTTGGTAAGTGGATGTTTGCGTTATCGGAGTTTGATCTCCGGTATCAGCCTGCAAAAGAAGTCAAGGGACAAGCGTTGGCCGATCTCATAGCTGAACGGATCAATACTAATATAGCAGCACTATCTATACGTGCATGGGCTATGTTCTTCGATGGATCGGCTTGTGACGATGGTTGTGGCATCGGCATTCTGCTCGTGTCGCCTCAGGGGGCAACATACTCCTTCTCCATCAGATTATCTACCCCTTGCACAAACAATGTCGCTGAGTATGAGGCAGTACGCAAGGGGCTGGAGTTGCTTCTTTGAAGCCGGGGCAGAAGCGGTGGAGCTTTTTGGAGACTCAAAGTTGGTGATTTCCCAGCTCACGGACGAATACAAGTGCGAGAGTGAGTCGCTCTTCCCATATTGGATGGAATGTCGTGAGCTGATGACACATTTTCGGTACATCAATTTCAATTGGGTCCCAAGATCTCAGAATACCGACGCCAATGATCTCGCGCAAATGGCGTCAGGGTACAAGGACATACCAGATGGGTCGAGAAGTTCGGGTGCGGTTCTGGAACAGGATGATTGGAGAGTCGATATCTTCAATTACTTGAAGGATTCGGCTCGGGGGGCACCTAAACGGATAAGATACAAGGCTATGAAATATGTCCTTATAGGAGATGACATGTTCTACAGGACGTTGGAAGGGTTACTACTCAAGTGCCTGGGACCAACTGAGTCTAATCGGCTCTTACATGAGGTGCACGAAGGCGCCTGTGGAACTCACCAATCGGCTCATAAGATGAAGTGGCTGATTAGACGATCAGGGTTTTATTGGCCCACTATGCTTGAAGATTGCTTCAAGTACTACAAGGGATGCCAAGCGTGTCAGATGTTCGGGAAGATTCAGATGGTACCTGCATCAGCAATGAATCCCATCATCAAGCCTTGGCCATTCCGAGGTTGGGCCATGGATATGATCGGCAAAATCCATCCTGCGTCGAGCAAAGGCCACGAGTGGATCCTGGCCATTACAGATTACTTCACCAAATGGGTGGAGGCCGTCCCTATGAAGAAGGTAAAATCATAAGATGTTATCAAATTTGTCAAAGAACACGTCATTCATAGGTTCGGGATTCCCCAAACAATCACGACCGATGGAGGTTCGGTCTTTATTTCTAAAGAATTCAGAAAATTCTGCGATGACATGGGGATTAAGCTGATCCGATCATCTCCATACTATGCTCAAGCCAACGGGCAAGCTGAAGCGTCTAATCAGAGCCTGATCAAGCTGATCAAGAGGAAGATTGACGAGAACCCTAGGGTTTGGCATGAAACACTATCAGAAGCTTTGTGGGCCTACCGCATGTCATGCCATGGAGCCATAAAGACTTCGCCTTACCAGCTTGTCTATGGGCAGGAAGCTGTATTGCCTTGGGAAATTACGGCTGGATCAAGACGTGTCACGTTTCAGAATGATCTAACAGCTGAAGAATATGCAGCTCTGCTGAGTGACACTATTGAGGATGCAACGGAACTTAGACTTTGGTCGTTGGAAAAGATTAAAGAGAACAAAGCCAGGGTAGCTCGTGCATACAATAAGAAGGTGAGACCAAAGGAGTTCCAAGTTGGTGATCTAGTATGGGAAGCAGTGTTGCCATTAGGAACCAAGGATAAAGCATATGGCAAATGGTCTCCTAATTGGCACGGTCCATACAAAGTCGTTCAAGCCTTGAAGGGTAATGCATACATGCTAGAGCAGCTGGACGGTGCTAAGTTCCCAGTAGCTGTCAACGGTCAACATCTCAAGAAATATTTCCCAAGCATGTGGGATGACCAGTAAATGAAATATGGGGGCCGATTCATGAAATCGGCCAGTAAAGAAAAATTTATATACAAATCATAGCCGATGCGCAGACATCGACTTGAGAAATATAGATATCAGTACAGCCGATGCATGGACATCGACTTTAGAATAATGAAAAAGCCGATGCATTACCATCGACTCTAGACCGAACAAGCTCGATTGAGCAGGTTAACAGATCAAGTTCAAGCCAGAACCCATGGCATTTGAGATGATTCTCTCGTTGGATTTCTTGAATCTGTGCGCTTGAGATTTGAGGATGGCATGGATACGGATGGGATCTGTTTGACTGCATAAGCAACCGATTTGGGCCTTGAAATGCGTGTTATGGTAGGAGCCGATGCTCTGCCATCGGCTCTTTGTGCAGCAACTTCGTTTTGACAATCGGCAAAATCAACAAGGAAGCAAAGTTAATGGGGAAATATTTTCTTCATTAATAAGAGATTTCTTACAAGGAAAGAGCCGATTGCTCAAGCGAGGAAGAACAAAAGAAGGGCCTATTGGCCAATCTATTACTACTACTAGGCCTATACTAGTAGATCCTAGTCTACGGGCCGTTGCTGCCCTCGTCGTCGTCGGAGCTCTCGTCGGCGCTGCTGCCGGCGGGCTCCTCGTCACTGCTCCATCGGCCCCCAGGGGGGGCCTCATCATCTTCATCGTCGACGTCGTCGTCGTCGTCATCATCATATGACCCGGCGCGGAACCGCTTCGCCGGCGGGTAATCCTTGAGGGAGTCGGTGTCGTCGTCTTCCTCCTCCTCTTCCTCGGAGAAGGTGTACCAGTCCCAGGAGAACGAGTCATCCTCGCTCTCCGATTCCAGTTCCCCGTCGGCGAGGAACTGGAGCTCTTCGTCTCCGCTGGTCAAGGACTTGTCGTCCTCGGACCAAACGGAGGAGGCGTGGTCCTCCTGGTCCCACTCTTCTGGGGCGCGCTTGTTGTGCGCCGCCATCTGAGCAGCCACCGGGTCCCACTCCGGCGTCGGCTCACGAGATGAGGAAGAATCGAAGAATACCGACGAGCTGGAGGAGGACGAAGAGGAGTAGGACTGGGAGGAGAGGTCCGATGAGGCAGAGGAGGAAGAGGAGGAAGACATTGCTCTGGATTGGGGTTTTTTGGGTGCCGATGGCCAGAACAGAGGAAGGGGATGAAGTGGCGAACTGTTCAGAGCGGTTAAATAAAGGGGATATAGTGGAGATTCAATGCCACAACAGTTTCCGAGGAGGTGGTGCCCAAAGAGAAAAAAAAAACAACGGTCAAATCACGCGGAGAAGTTGAGAAGGCAGGGCATCATGATGAAGGATGCTGCGACGGTTCTGCTCTGCCACGACATGACCCGACGAAGAAAAAGCAGAGTGATTTTGGAATTATCAATTCCAAAACCAGGGGGGCATGTGTTATCACCAGAATTTGACCGGATTAGAGGTGGGCCGCGATCAAGATTGGGCTTGAAGAATATACATGGAAGAAATACGTGAACCGGCCTTGTATACGAAGTTTGGGCAGTTTGCCCTTGTATCTGTAAATATAGTAGGATACGTGTCGGTTAGTTAGAGTTTAGCTCGTGCACGGTTGGGATTGTTCCCACGTTAGAAAGTCCACGGACTATAAATATGTATCTAGGGTTATTGAGAAAGACAACAATCACGTTCATCACAAACCAATCTTGGCGCATCGCCGACCCCTTGTTTCGAGGGTTTCTTCCGGGTAAGCATCATGCTGCCTAGATCGCATCTTGCGATCTAGGCAGTATACGTTTATTCATTGTTCATGCGTTGCTCGTACTGAAGCCTTTTTGATGGCGAGCAACGTAGTTATCATAGATGTGTTAGGGTTAGCATTGTTCTACCGTGCTACATGCTTCCGTCCATGCAACCCTTAGACATCTAGCCGTCCTTACACCTTTCTTAGGTGTAAGGGCGGCACCTTGCTTGATCATTGTTTAGTAGATCCGATCCGTTATGATTGCTCCTTGATTCCTCAAGGATTAGTTTAATATCTGCATAGTTAGGCCTTACAAATGGGTTGAATGATCCAGTAGCGCGTAGGGTGTAGTTTGCTAACCCTAGACAAGATGTTCCGGGGATCAACTTAACGTTGGTTTTTAGGCCTTGTCTAGGGTCGGTTTATTATCACCGTGCGTGGCTGCCAGGCTCAATCACGAGTAGGATGTTCCGATTATGTGGTGAAAACCCTAAATCGTCGTAGGTCATTTTAGCTTCATATTGATCAAGCAGGACCACCATGCAATCGTAAACCCTATACGAGTCATGGGTGGATCGGCTCCTTGAGCCGATTCACGGGACAACCTGAGAGCCGATCGAGGCTCGTATTTAATGTTTACGTGTATGCCATGCAGGAAACTTAGCGAAGCAAATCCATCACCTTCCTGATCAGGTATAGATCAGGTGGCACGCCCTTGCACCAGCATCGGGACGTGTGTGCCAGGAGCTTTGCGGGCCGTCGCTCGGAGGGACCAGGGCCAGCCGCAGCCCTAGGTTGTTCCCGGCTCTTCGTGTTGCCAGCCGTAGCTCGCCGGTGAGTTTCGGACGCCAACAACCTGATCTTGTGCAACATTGTTGCACAATGGCATGACATACTCATCCTCGCTTTGGTATAGCTTATAGGTTAACTTAATTGAGAAACAACCATGCATATCAAAATGCCATGCCCTTTTTATCACACCTAGTATCACGAGCTCAACTACTCTCATAATACTTCTCAACATGTATGAAAGTCCATCCTTTGGCATTACTTCTGGCTCATCTATATCAAGCTAGGTAGCACTTTACTCTTAGGACCCGAGCAGACAATGAATCTCAGTTAGTCAAGACTCAACACCCTTTTGTTAGCATAGAAAGATTAAATGCATATAAATCTTGTAAGGGTATTTTACCCTTATCCATTATTTTGGTAACAATGACACCGTGCTAGAGTATTTGGCCTAATACATGTTTGTAAGGAGAATCCTAGGTATTAGCCAAAGAGGCATAAATGGTGTATCAAAGGAACAAGAAGGCTAAAGGAGACCCCCCACTTCAACTACAATCAAAAAGGGGGCTACAACATCCAGCCGGTCATAGGCCCGGTCGGACCGGCCTGTGCGTCGGACAGTTCCGGTCTGCCCCGGTGATACCCACAAGTATAGGGGATCGCAATAGTCTTCGAGGGAAGTAAAACCCAAATTTATTGATTCTACACAAGGGGAGGTAAAGAATACTTATAAGCCTTAACAACTGAGTTGTCAATTCAGCTGCACCTGGAAAAGCACTAGTAACAGGGGTGATGTGAAAGCAGCAGTAATATAAGAGCAATAGTAACAGTAACACAGCAGCAGTAACACAGGAGCAATGGCACCAGAAAATAGTTGATACTACTTCCAATGACATATAGAACGAGTATATGATGATGAGAGATGGACCGGGGTTCCCAGCGATCTACACTAGTGGTAACTCTCCAATAACAAGTGACAAGTGTTGGGTGAACAAATTACAGTTGGGCAATTGATAGGATTGAAATAGCATTAAGACAGAACATCAAGATTATTAATCATGTAGGCATGTTTTCCATATATAGTCGTACGTGCTCGCAATGAGAAACTTGCACAACATCTTTTGTCCTACCAGCCGGTGGCAGCCGGGCCTCAAGGGAATACTGGATATTAAGGTACTCCTTTTAATAGAGCACCGGAGCAAAGCATTAACACTTGGTGAAAACATGTGATCCTCATACCTACGCCTTCCCCTCCGGTTGTCCCAATTTCTGTCACTTTGGGGCCTTTGGTTCCGGACATAGACATGTGCATACAACTTGTAGATACAATCTAAGCAATAAGTATAGAGCTTAAATCTAAGATCATGCCACTCGGGGCCTAGTGACAAGCATTAAGCATAACAAGATTGCAACAACAATAACTTCACAAACTTTATAGATAGACTAATCATAATGTATCATCCATCGGATCCCAACAAACACAACACCGATTACATCAGATGAATCTCAATCATGTAAGGCAGCTCATGAGATCATTGTATTGAGGTACATAGAGGAGAGAATACCAACTAGCTACTGCTAGAACCCGTAGTCCATGGGGGAACTACTCACGGAGCATGATGGAGGCGGTGGCGTCGATGGAGATGGCTTCCGGGGGCACTTCCCCGTCCCGGCAGGGTGCCGGAACAGAGACTTGTCCCCGGGTGGAGTTTCGCGATGGCGGCGGCGCCCCTGGAGTCTTTCTGGAGTTTCGTCAATTGGTATCGAAGATTTAGGTCGCGAGGGGTTAAATAGGCGAAGAGGCGGCGCAAAAGGGTTTCTGGGGGGGCCACACAGTAGGGGGGCACCCCCCCTTGGCCGCGCCGCCCTGTGGGGTGGGGCCCCTGGCTCCCCTCCGACTCTCCTTCGGTGTTCTGGGGTCTTCCGGGAAAAATAAGATGTTTGGCGTTGATTTCGTCCAATTCCGAGAATATTGCCCGAACAGCCTTTCTGGAGCCAAAAACAGCAGAAAACGAGAAGGCGCACTGTGGCATCTTGTTAATAGGTTAGTTCCGGAAAACGCATAAAAACATTATAAAGTGCAAGCAAAACATGTAAGTATTGTCATAAAACAAGCATGGAACATCAGAAATTATGGATACGTCGGAGACGTATCAGCATCCCCAAGCTTAGTTCCTACTCGTCCTCGAGTAGGTAAACGATAAAAAGAATAATTTCTGTAGTGACATGCTACTTACATAACCTTGATCATACTATTACAAAGCATATGAAATGAATGAAGTGACTCAAGGCAATAATCTATAGTTGCTAACAAATAGATAACATATAGCAAAACTTTTCATGAAGAGTACTTTCAAGACAAGCATCAAAAGCCTTGCATAAGAGTTAACTCATAAAGCAATAGATTCAAAGTAAAAGCATCGAAGCAACACAAAGGAAGATATAAGTTTCAGCGATTGCTTTCAACTTTCAACATGCATATCTCATGGGTAATTGTCAACATAAAGTAATATGATGAATGCAAATAAGCAAGTATGTAAGAATCAATGCACAGTTGACACAAGTGTTTGCTTCTAAGATGGAAGGAAGTAGGTAAACTGACTCAACATAAAGTAAAAGAATGGCTCTTCGCAGAGGGAAGCAGGGATTAAATCATGTGCTAGAGCTTTTTAAGTTTTGAAATCATATAGAGAGCATAAAAGTAAAATTTTGAGAGGTGTTTGTTGTTGTCAACGAATGGTAGTGGGCACTCTAACCCCCTTGCCAGACAGACCTTCAAAGAGCGGCTCCCATGATGTTTTCATTTTTGGGTGACACTCCTTCCAACCTTTGCTTTCACAAACCATGGCTAACCGAATCCTCGGGTGCCTTCCAACAATCACATACCATGAAGGAGTGTCTATTTTATTTTAGTTTTATTTAGTGATGACACTCCTCCCCACCTTTTCTTTCTCAAGCCATGGCTAACCGAATCCTCGGGTGCCCACCAATCATTCACATACCATGGAGGAGTGTCTATTTGTGATTAATTGGGGCTGGGAACCCCGTTGCCAGCTCTTTTTGCAAAATTATTGGATAAGCCGATGAAGCCACTAGTCCATTGGTGAAAGTTGCCCAACAAGATTGAAAGATAAAACACTGATACGTCTCCGACGTATCGATAATTTCTTATGTTCCATGCCACATTATTGATGATATCTACATGTTTTATGCACACTTTATGTCATATTCGTGCATTTTCTGGAACTAACCTATTAACAAGATGCCGAAGAGCCGATTCTTTGTTTTCTGCTGTTTTTGGTTTCAGAAATCCTAGTAAGGAAATATTCTCGGAATTGGACGAAATCAACGCCCAGGGTCCTATTTTGCCACGAAGCTTCCAGAAGACCGAAGAGTCAACGAAGTGGGGCCACGAGGTGGCCAGGAGGGTGGCCGGCGCGGCCCCACCCTTGGCCGCGCCGACCTGTCTCCTGGGCCCCTCGCGACGCCCCCTGACCTACCCTTCCGCCTACAAATAGCCTTCGTCGCGAAACCCCCAGTACCGAGAGCCACGATACGGAAAATCTTCCAGAGACGCCGCCGCCGCCAATCCCATCTCGGGGGATTCAGGAGATCGCCTCCGGCACCCTGCCGGAGAGGGGAATCATCTCCCGGAGGACTCTACGCCGCCATGGTCGCCTCCGGAGTGATGAGTGAGTAGTCTACCCCTGGACTATGGGTTCATAGCAGTAGCTAGATGGTTGTTTTCTCCTCATTGTGCTTAATTGTCGGGTCTTGTGAGCTGCCGAACATGATCAAGATCATCTATCTGTAATTCTATATGTTGCGTTTGTTGGGATCCGATGAATAGAGAATACTATGTTATGTTGATTATCAATTTATGTCTATGTGTTGTTTATGATCTTGCATGCTCTCCGTTATTAGTAGATGCTCTGGCCAAGTTGATGCTAGTAACTCCAAGAGGGAGTATTTATGCTCGATAGTGGGTTCATGTCTCCGTGAATCTGGGGGAGTGAGAGAAACCTCTAAGGTTATGGATGTGCTGTTGCCACTAGGGATAAAACATTGATGCTATGTCCGAGGATGTAGTTATTGATTACATTACGCGCAATACTTAATGCAATTGTGTGTTGTTAGCAACTTAATACTGGAAGGGGTTAGGATGATAACCTGAAGGTGGACTTTTTAGGCATAGATGCATGCTGGATAGCGGTCTATGTACTTTGTCGTAATGCCCAATTAAATCTCACAATACTCATCATAATATGTATGTGCATGGTCATGCCCTCTCTATTTGTCAATTGCCCAACTGTAATTTGTTCACCCAACATGCTATTTATCTTATGGGAGAGACACCTCTAGTGAACTCTGGACCCCGGTCCAATTCTCTATACTGAAATACAATCTACTGCAATACTTGTTCTACTATTTTCTGCAAACAATCATCATCCACACTATACATCTAATCCTTTGTTACAGCATGCCGGTGAGATTGACAACCTCATTGTTTCGTTGGGGCAAAGTACTTGGTTTGTGTTGTGCAGGTTCCACGTTGGTGCCGGAATCCCTGGTGTTGCGCCGCACTACATCTCGCCGCCATCAACCTTCAACGTGCTTCTTGGCTCCTACTGGTTCGATTAAACCTTGGTTTCATACTGAGGAAAAACTTGCCGCTGTACGCATCACACCTTCCTCTTGGGGTTCCCAACGGACGCGTGCTGTACGCGTATCAAGCTCTTTTTCTGGCGCCGTTGCCGGGGAGATCAAGACACGCTGCAAGGGGAGTCTCCACATCGCAATCTCTTTACTTTGTTTTTGTCTTGCTTAGTTTTATTTACTACTTTGTTTGCTGCACTAAATCAAAATACAAAAAATTTAGTTGCTAGTTTTACTTTATTTATTATTTTGTTTGCTATATTAAAAACACAAAAAAATTAGTTACTTGCATTTGCTTTACTTATTTCAACATGTTTCCTTTTAATTTTACTGTAAAAGATATACCTATGGGACAAGGGTCTATAATTAGGAGAAATAATATAGAAGAATTTTTCAATCATGTTAGTACCATTGAAGATTTTGAAGATAGACACTTGGTAGACCTTGCTCCTACTTATGAAATTGCTGCTGCTGCTTTAGTTCGCATGTTGGAAACTAAATTTGTTAATCTCAATCCTATAATCCAACACATGTTTCTTACACTCGGTGATATGGAAGAAGGGGAAAAGAAAGATTTTGTTTTAGAAACCCTTCTTAGAGAATTTGGTGGTATAGCAAGAGAAGCTAGAAAGGTCTTTATTAAATACAAGATGCTTGGTTCTTACACCAATTTTGTTAGTATCCTTGAAAAGATGGACATGGAGAGAATAAGGTACACTAATAATATTAATGATGGTGGGGAGATCAAAGCACCAATACCATGTAAGCTCCTAGCAATGAATGACGCACTAGAAAATAACTATGCTTGGCTTGTTCCTGAAAATTTGTTTGATGAGAGTAGCAAACCCAAAACTAATGAAAAGGGAGCCACTAAAACTTATGTATCCAACATACTATGCATGGTTGAGAAAACCCCACACCCCGCTGTAGATGCACCATCTTTTGATAATACTTGATACACACTTTCTGCGCCTAGCTGAAAGGCGTTAAAGAAAAGCGCTTATGGGAGACAACCCATGTTTTTTACTACAGTACTTTGTTTTTATTTTGAGTCTTGGAAGTTTTTTACTACTGTAGAAACCTCTCCTTATCTTAGTTTAGTGTTTTGTTGTGCCAAGTAAAGTCGTTGATAGTAAGGTTCATACTAGATTTGGATTACTGCGCAGAAACAGATTTCTTTGCTGTCACGAATCTGGGCCAAATTCTCTGTAGGTAACTCACAAAATTATGCCAATTTACGTGAGTGATCCTCAGATATGTACGCAACTTTCATTCAATTTGAGCATTTTCATTTGAGCAAGTCTGGTGCCTCAATAAAATTCGTCTTTACGAACTGTTCTGTTTTGACAGATTCTGCCTTTTATTTCGCATTGCATGTTTTGTTATGTTTGATGGATTTTTCGATTCCATTGACTTTCAGTAGCTTTGTGCAATGTCCAGAAGTGTTAAGAATTATTATGTAACCTCTGAACATGTATATTTTGATTGTGCACTAACTCTCTAATGAGTTGTTTTGAGTTTGGTGTGGAGAAAGTTTTCAAGGATCAAGAGAGGGAGATGATACAACATGATCAAGGAGAGTGAAAGCTCTAAGCTTGGGGATGCCCCGGTGGTTCACCCCTGCATATATCAAGAAGACTCAAGCGTCTAAGCTTGGGGATGCCCAAGGCATCCCCTTCTTCATCGACAACATTATCAGGTTCCTCCCCTGAAACTATATTTTTATTCCATCACATCTTATGTGCTTTGCTTGGAGCGTCGGTTTGTTTTTGTTTTTGTTTTGTTTGAATAAAATGGATCCTAGCATTCTTTGTGTGGGAGAGAGACACGCTCCACTGTAGCATATGGACAAGTATGTCCTTAGGCTTTACTCATAATATTCATGGCGAAGTTTCTTCTTCGTTAAATTGTTATATGGTTGGAATTGGAAAATGATACATGTAGTAATTGCTATAATGTCTTGGATAAATGTGATACTTGACAATTGTTGTGCTCATGTTTATGCTCTTGCATCATATACTTTGCACCTATTAATGAAGAAATACATAGAGCATGCTAAAATTTGGTTTGCATAATTGGTCTCTCTAAAGTCTAGATAATTTCTAGTATTGAGTTTGAACAACAAGGAAGACGGTGTAGAGTCTAATAATGTTTACAAGACGGTGTAGAGTCTAATAATGTTTACAATATGTCTTTTATGTGAGTTTTGCTGCACCGGTTCATCCTTGTGTTTGTTTCAAATAGCCTTGCTAGCCTAAACCTTGTATCGAGAGGGAATACTTCTCATGCATCCAAATACTTGAGCCAACCACTATGCCATTTGTGTCCACCATACCTACCTACTACATGGTATTTCTCCGCCATTCCAAAGTAAATTGCTTGAGTGCTACCTTTAAACAATTCAAAATTTATTACCTCTGATTTGTGTCAATGTTTTATAGCTCATGAGGAAGTATGTGGTGTTTATCTTTCAATCTTGTTGGGCAACTTTCACCAATGGACTAGTGGCTTCATCCGCTTATCCAATAATTTTACAAAAAGAGCTGGCAATGGGATTCCCAGTCCCAAATTAATTAACAAAAAAAATAGACACTCCTCCATGGTATGTGATTGTTGGACGGCACCCGAAGGATTCGGTTAGCCATGGCTTGAGAAAGCAAAGGTGGGGAGGAGTGTCATCATAATAAAACTAAAATAAAAAGGCACTCCTTCATGGTATAAGATTGTTGGCAGGCACCCGAAGGATTCGGTTAGCCATGGTTTGTGAAAGAAAGGTTGGAAGGAGTGCCACACAAAAATAAAATAAAATGGGAGCCGCTCTTTGAAGGTTTGTCTGGCAAGGGGGTTAGAGTGCCCACTACCATTCATTGACAACAACAAACACCTCTCAAAATTTTACTTTTATGCTCTCTACATGTTTTCAAAATCAAAGCTCTAGCACAAATATAGCAATCGATGCTTTCCTCTTTGAAGGACCATTCTTTTACTTTTATTGTTGAGTCAGTTCACCTATTTCTCTCCACCTCAAGAAGCAAACACTTGTGTGAACTGTGCATTGATTCCTACATATTTGCATATTGCACTTGTTATATTACTTTGCATTGACAACTATCCATGAGATATACATGTTACAAGTTGAAAGCAACCGCTGAAACTTCATCTTCCATTATGTTTTTTCAATGCCTCTACTATGAATTATTGCTTTATGAGTTAACTCTTATGCAAGACTTATTGATGCTTGTCTTGAAGTACTATTCATGAAAAGTCTTTGCTATATGATTCAGTTGTTTACTCATGTCATATACATTGTTTTGATCGCTGCATTCACTACATATGCTTACAATAGTATGATCAAGGTTATGATGGCATGTCACTCCAGAAATTATCTTTGTTTATCGTTTACCTGCTCGGGACGAGCAGAAACTAAGCTTGGGGATGCTGATACCTCTCCGACATATCGATAATTTCTTATGTTCCATGCCACATTATTGATGATATCTACATGTTTTATGCACACTTTATGTCATATTCGTGCATTTTCTAGAACTAACCTATTAACAAGATGCCGAAGAGCCAGTTGCTATTTTCTGCTGTTTTTGGTTTCAGAAATCCTAGTAAGGAAATATTCTCGGAATTGGACGAAATCAACGCCCAGGGTCCTATTTTGCCACGAAGCTTCCAGAAGACCGAAGAGTCAACGAAGTGGGGCCACGAGGTGGCCAGGAGGGTGGCCGGCGCGGCCCCACCCTTGGCCGCGCCGACCTGTCTCCTGGGCCCCTCGCGACGCCCCCTGACCTACCCTTCCGCCTACAAATAGCCTTCGTCGCGAAACCCCCAGTACCGAGAGCCACGATACGGAAAACCTTCCAGAGACGCCGCCGCCGCCAATCCCATCTCGGGGGATTCAGGAGATTGCCTCCGGCACCCTGCCGGAGAGGGGAATCATCTCCCGGAGGACTCTACGCCACCATGGTCGCCTCCGGAGTGATGAGTGAGTAGTCTACCCCTGGACTATGGGTTCATAGCAGTAGCTAGATGGTTATCTTCTCCTCATTGTGCTTAATTGTCGGGTCTTGTGAGCTGCCGAACATGATCAAGATCATCTATCTGTAATTCTATATGTTGCGTTTGTTGGGATCCGATGAATAGAGAATACTATGTTATGTTGATTATCAATTTATGTCTATGTGTTGTTTATGATCTTGCATGCTCTCCGTTATTAGTAGATGCTCTGGCCAAGTTGATGCTAGTAACTCCAAGAGGGAGTATTTATGCTCGATAGTGGGTTCATGTCTCCGTGAATCTGGGTGAGTGAGAGAAACCTCTAAGGTTATGGATGTGCTGTTGCCACTAGGGATAAAACATTGATGCTATGTCCGAGGATGTAGTTATTGATTACATTACGCGCAATACTTAATGCAATTGTCTGTTGTTAGCAACTTAATACTGGAAGGGGTTCGGATGATAACCTGAAGGTGGACTTTTTAGGCATAGATGCATGCTGGATAGCGGTCTATGTACTTTGTCGTAATGCCCAATTAAATCTCACAATACTCATCATAATATGTATGTGCATGGTCATGCCCTCTCTATTTGTCAATTGCCCAACTGTAATTTGTTCACCCAACATGCTATTTATCTTATGGGAGAGACACCTCTAGTGAACTGTGGACCCCGGTCCAATTCTCTATACTGAAATACAATCTACTGCAATACTTGTTCTACTGTTTTCTGCAAACAATCATCATCCACACTATACATCTAATCCTTTGTTACAGCAAGCCGGTGAGATTGACAACCTCACTGTTTCGTTGGGGCAAAGTACTTGGTTTGTGTTGTGCAGGTTCCACGTTGGCGCCGGAATCCCTGGTGTTGCGCCGCACTACATCTCGCCGCCATCAACCTTCAACGTGCTTCTTGGCTCCTACTGGTTCGATTAAACCTTGGTTTCATACTAAGGGAAAACTTGCCGCTGTACGCATCACACCTTCCTCTTGGGGTTCCCAACGGACGCGTGCTGTACGCGTATCAAACACCACATACTTCCTCATGAGCTATAAAACATTGACACAAATTGAGAAGCATTTTGAATTGTTTAAAGGTAGCACACGAAGTATTTACTTGGAATGGCAGGAAATACCACATAGTAGGTAGGTATGGTGGACACACATGGCATAGGTTTTGGCTCAAGGATTTGGATGCACGAGAAGTATTCCCTCTCAATACAAGGCTTAGGCTAGCAAGGTTATTTGAAGCAAACACAAGTATGAACCGGTACAACAAAACTTACATAAGAACATATTGCAAGCATTATAATACTCTACACTGTCTTCCTTGTTGCTCAAACACTTTTAACAGAAAATATCTAGACCTTAAGAGAGACCAATCATGCAAACAAATTTCAACAAGCTCTACGGTAGTTCTCCACTAATAGGTTTAAACTACATGGTGCAAGAACTTAATCATGACCTATTTGAGAGCTCAAAACAATTTCCAAGTGTCAAATTATCCAAGACAATATGAGGCATTTTCTGTTTCCAACCAAATAACAATAAGTATTGTAGCTTCCAACTTTTATCATTGAACATTAAAAGTAAAATGAAGAACAAGTGTTCATATGAAAAAGCGGAGCATGTCTCTCTCCCACACAAGGATTGCTAGGATCCGATCTTATTCAAACACAAACCAAAATAAACACACAGACGCTCCAAGTAAAGCACATAAGATGTGACCGAATAAAAATATAGTTTCAATAGAAGTGACCTGATAAGTTGATGAAGAAGGGGATGCCTTGGGCATCCCCAAGCTTAGACGCTTGAGTCGTCTTGAAATATGCAGGGATGAACCACGGAGGCATCCCCAAGCTTAGACTTTTCACTCTTCTTGATCATATATGATCCTCCTCTCTTGACCCTTGAAAACTTCCTTCACACCAAACTTCTCATAAACTTCATTAGAGGGGTTAGTACTCAAAAAATTTGAATCCACTTTTAGTCCTGTAGTGACTCATTGCAAGAACTCAATAAAACATTAGCTACAGCTCTCCACGTCTAGAAAGCCTTGCTTAAAGTCCACAAGAGACAATGCAAAAAACAGAGACAGAATCTGCCAAAACAGAACAGCCAGTAAAGATGAATTTTAAAGAGATACTTCCGTTGCTCAAATTAGAAAACTCATAACTAATGAAAGTTGCGTACATATCTGAGGAACATGCACGTAAATTGACAGATTTTTCTGAGTTACCTACAGAGAACACAGCCCAAATTCGTGACAGATAGAAATCTGTTTCTGCGCAGAAATCCAAATCTAGTATCAACCTTCGATTAGAGGCTTCACTTGGCACAACATTGCAATAAAATAAAGATAAGGAGAGGTTGCTACAGTAGTAACAACTTCCAAAACACAACAAAACAGTAGCAAAATAAATACATGGGTTATCTCCCAAGAAGTGCTTTCTTTATAGCCATTAAGATGGGCTCAGCAATTTTAATGATGCACTCGCAAGAAATAAGAGTTGAAGTAAAAGAGAGCATCAAAAAGCAAATCCATGACACATTTAAGTCTAACCCTCTTCCTATGCATAGGAATCTTGTACACAAATAAATTCATGAAGAACAAAGTGACAAACATAAGAAGATAAAACAAGAGTAACTTCAAAATTTTCAGCATATAGAGAGGTGTTTTAGTACCACGCAAATTTCTACAACCATATTTTCCTCTCTCATAATAATTTTCATTAGCTTCATGAACAAACTCAACAATATAACTATCACATAAAGCATGCTTTTCATGATCCATAAACACATAATTTTTATCAATCTCAAAAATAATGGGATCAAAACTTTCAAATCACTTTTATCAATAATATAACATGATGATTGATCAATCTCAAGAGATATGGGACTCATAGATAAAGTCAAAACTTCTCCAATCCCATTTTCATTAGTAGTACAATTAATATTATCAAGTAACATAGGACCATCATCTAGAGCTTTATCATAAACATTTGCCAAGCAAAACTCTTTAGTACCATGCATTTCGACATCAGGCACAAACAAAGCATTATCATAAGATTTATCAAAGTAGCATGGATTATCATAGATAACAGTAGCATAATTATTTTCACAAGTTTTACTCATAGGTAATATTTCAAGAGAATCCACAGGAACATAACATTCAACCTCTTTCGGTAAGCATGGAGGACAATCAAATAATGTAAGAGATAAAGAGTTACTCTCATTAGAAGGTTGGCATGGGTAGCTAATCCATTCTTCCTCCTTTTGTTCATCACTCTCCTCTTCTTTTTCATCCAATGAGCTTTCAGGTTCATCAATTTCCTCCTCTTTTTCATCCAATGAGCTTTCAGGTTCATCAATTTGTTCTTCCACAGGTTCCTGCAAATTGTGAGTGCATTCTTGTGCATTAATGAGTCTCTCTTTATAATCAATGATATAAGGATTATCACTGTAACTTTCATTGCAAAAATTAAGGATAGAAGAGACATAATCTTTAAGGTCCTTACAAACAACACAAGTTTCATAATTTTTAACCATGAAGGATTCTATCTCAGAGGCTCCCATAAATAAGACAAATTGTTCTACCTCTTCGAACCCAAGATGAATATAGTTATTCCAATTGTAGTTCTTAATTAAAACTTCTTCACTAAAGCCACATTGAAATTTCAGATGTTTAGTATCCCCTTTAGAGCAACAATTTATATCATGGCGTTTAAGCAAAATTTTAGCAATTGTATTCAATTTTTCTATCATAGCACTCATTACTTTACCCGTTCTTGATTCTCTATAATTATTATAATATTCTATAAGCTCCAAGTAGGTTGTGGGTTCTCCCATAACAGCAGTTTTTTAATTTTTTTGGTTTTTCAAATTTTTATGGATTTTTGGGTATATGAGAAAAATAAAACAAGACAAAAAGAAACTAGACAAAAGTAAACTAAGCAAAATAATACTAGACAGAAATAAACTAAGCACAAATAAACTAGACAAAAGTAAACTAAGCAAAACAAAATAAAATAAAATAAAAATAGAGAGAGAGGTAGAGTGTACTCCCCAGGTGAACTTATGAGTAGAGCTATGCCTCCCCGGCAACGGCGCCAGAAAACAGTCTTGATATCCCACAAGTATAGGGGATCGCAATAGTCTTCGAGGGAAGTAAACCCAAATTTATTGATTCGACACAAGGGGAGGTAAAGAATACTTATAAGCCTTAACAACTGAGTTGTCAATTCAGCTGCACCTGGAAAAGCACTAGTAACAGGGGTGATGTGAAAGCAGCAGTAATATGAGAGCAATAGTAACAGTAACACAGCAGCAGTTACACAGGAGCAATGGCACCAGAAAATAGTTGATACTACTTCTAATGACATATAGAACGAGTATATGATGATGAGAGATGGACCGGGGTTCCCAGCGATCTACACTAGTGGTAACTCTCCAATAACAAGTGACAAGTGTTGGGTGAACAAATTACAGTTGGGCAATTGATAGGATTGAAATAGCATTAAGACAGAACATCAAGATTATTAATCATGTAGGCATGTTTTCCATATATAGTCGTACGTGCTCGCAATGAGAAACTTGCACAACATCTTTTGTCCTACCAGCCGGGCCTCAAGGGAATCTACTGGATATCAAGGCACTCATTTTAATAGAGCACCGGAGCAAAGCATTAACACTTGGTGAAAACATGTGATCCTCATACCTACGCCTTCCCCTCCGGTTGTCCCAATTTCTGTCACTTTGGGGCCTTTGGTTCCGGACATAGACATGTGCATACAAATTGTAGATACAATCTAAGCAATAAGTATAGAGCTTAAATCTAAGATCATGCCACTCGGGCCCTAGTGACAAGCATTAAGCATAACAAGATTGCAGCAACAATAACTTCACAAACTTTATAGATAGACTAATCATAATGTATCATCCATCGGATCCCAACAAACACAACACCGATTACATCAGATGAATCTCAATCATGTAAGGCAGCTCATGAGATCATTGTATTGAAGTATATAGAGGAGAGAATACCAACTAGCTACTGCTAGAACCCGTAGTCCATGGGGGAACTACTCACGGAGCATGATGGAGGCGGTGGCGTCGATGGAGATGGCTTCCGGGGGCACTTCCCCGTCCCGGCAGGGTGCCGGAACAGAGACTTCTGTCCCCCGAATTGGAGTTTCGCGATGGCGGTGGCGCCCCTGGAGTCTTTCTGGAGTTTCGTCAATTGGTATCGAAGATTTAGGTCGCGAGGGGTTAAATAGGCGAAGATGCGGCACAAAAGGGTTTCTGGGGGGCCCACACAGTAGGCGGCGCGCCCCCCCATTGGCCGCGCCGCCCTGTGGGGTGGGCCCCCTGGCTCCCCTCCGACTCTCCTTCGGTGTTCTGGGGTCTTCCGGGAAAAATAAGATGTTTGGCGTTGATTTCGTCCAATTCCGAGAATATTGCCCGAACAGCCTTTCTGGAACCAAAAACAGCAGAAAACAGGAACTGACACTGTGGCATCTTGTTAATAGGTTAGTTCCGGAAAACGCATAAAAACATTATAAAGTGCAAGCAAAACATGCAAGTATTGTCATAAAACAAGCATGGAACATCAGAAATTATGGATACGTCGGAGACGTATCACCCGGCGCCAATCGGCCCCTGCGCTCATACCAACCGGGAGGGCTACTGGAAGCCTCTGGGCTGCTCCGGTTTCTGTCCGGTGTGCCGCCCGGTTTGGACCGGCGGGTCCGGTCCCTGGCCTGGTCGGACCGGGTGCAGGACAGGGCGCCCCGGCGCCGATCGAGCTCTGCTCTGACGCAAACCGGGAGGAGTACTGAGAGGCATTTCGACGCTCCGGTGTCAGTCCGGTCTGCCGCCCGGTTTGGACCGGAGGGTCCGGTCCCTGGCTCGGTCTGACCGGGCCATGCGCCGTCCGGTCCGGTATGTGGTCCGGTTGACCGGGTTTCTCGGGCACATGATGACATGGCAAGTGAGCTACGGCCAGAATTCAAGTGACACTATAAATACCCCTTCTTCTACCTCTGAAGGGGTAGGCACTACACTACAAGCTGTTCTTGAGCTCTCTCTCTCATACTCAATTGCTAGAAACACCAAAAGCCTCAGATCTCCTTCCTCCTCCATCCAAACTCAAATCCCTCAGGGGAAACGTTAGAGGAGGACCCGATCTACTGTTCTACCAAGCCAAATCTCATCCCCCCTTGTATTCATCAAGAAGCTTGCTCTCTAGGGTTCCTTGGTAACCCTAGGTGGGCAAGAGTGGTCTGGAAGCATCCGAGATGTGGATTTGCTCCTGACAAGATTGTGAAGGTTTGGAGGCTACCTCAAAGTCTACCACAAGTGAGTGAGCTATTCCTTCGTGGGATAGACTCCGGAGAATAGGGTGAGCCTTCGTGGCGTGGGGAATCCTTCGTGGGACCTCCACCCCTCCAAACATGACGTACCTTCTTGCAAAGGAAGGGAACACATGAATAAACCCTCGTCTCCGCGTGCTATCGGTTATCTCGAACCGAACTCCTTACTTGTGTTATAACTGCCTGTGAGAGCCTTCGTGCTCGAGTTACTTGTATCTTCATATAGGTTGTCTCACCTAGTTTGCATTAGGCTCACCTTTATATTCCGAAAAGCCTAACATTGCAAAGAAAGAATTAAAATCTGTAGACACCTATTCACCCCCTCTAGGTTTACCATCTCTGAACTTTCAAATCTTTATACCCAAGATGTCCATCTTTCTTTGGGAGTATTAAGTTATCCTAGCTGACGCAATTCACCTTGTTCTCATTTTCTACATGGGTCCACCAATATCCACATATGAGTGAGCTAATCTGGTCAAATAGCCCTTTGGTGAGGTCAAACAACACATACCAAAAGTCACGATTGCTTGTGTAAAACGCTTGATCAAATTTTATTTCTTGGCTCTCGAGAAGGTCTTCTCCTTCCACCATTGAATTCTCTTTGAAACCATATTCATGAGGTTCTCTAAAGTTTTAAATTCGATTTACCAAAATATGCCAAGAACATAAATATTTCTTTGAAAGTTCATAACGATTTACTCATCATTGCTTTAACCCTAACCTTTGTATTCTTAGAACATGTTTGGTTTAACCTTTTTCCCGTTACCAAATTGCATCGTAATATGATTTGTTCAAGATGAATGGTTTGCTCATCCTGTAATCGGATACCCTGCAAACAAACTATGGCCCAACTTAATTTTGACCCACACTCCATTCTGTAAAGAGATCGTTACCGATGGACCCATTGATGGCCCGAATGAAGCCCCTGCCTCCGATTCCCTCTTGCTCTATCCCAGGTCTTCTCTATACCACCGACATTGATCACCGTGGAGGCACATCTCCCCCGCAATTTCCTCTTTGTAACTCTCTGTGGGAGGAGCAGTAGCCTGAAGAGCGGCGGCGTCCACCAATTGAATGACATTGTTGGCTCCCGATCTCCCGATCGACTTCCTCTATTGCTCACAGTAGGAAGGGAATCAGCGGGAAGGAGCACCAACTATGTGGTGGGAAGAGCACCAACATCACTATGTGAGAAGCAGATGCGACCACTGATTCTATTCAATACCGTAAGGTAATCAATACTAGTATCCAGGCCGAACCAAACAAAATAAGTTAAAGTCCTATTACGCCGCAAACCCAGTGTAACTTGATTCCCTTGCCGTTTATGTTAACGTTGATGGAAACAAACACGTCCCTAGTGAACATTATGGAAAAGAACACTTGTGGTTGTTTTTCTTCTTTTTGACATGAGGACTTTTGATTGTGACATTCTAATCTTAACATGCTTCATACAAGTTGATTAGTTGGGGATATAGTTTAGATGTGAGAGCACTTTCCCTTGTTACCTTAAGCAAGATTATGGAGCCGGCACCAATAACCTTGTTATCAATTGCCCCTTACGTAGCTACTCCGTATAATTTTTTACACATGACTGAAAATTTAGCATATCAGTGGTTAATCAACACCCAAAACCAAATCAGATGGTGACATGGTGTAGTGAGGTTTAGCATCGTACGATGTTAACTAATCCAGCCTGCCAAGGGCCATAGATAGACCTGGTCCACGAGGACAGAGGGGATTCTTTTCACCGTCTCCTGAGAAATTAATCCAGATCGAGCGATCCGGTTATAAAAGCAAGGGCATCACATCCCTCCCCAACCTTTATCCACCCACCCCAAATCCCCGATTCCTCCCACCCTTCACGACGCCATGGCCGCCGCCGCCGCCGCCGATACCTCCTCCGCCGACACCCGCCGCTACGTCGTCGGCTACGCGCTCGCGCCCAAGAAGCAGAACAGCTTCATCCAGTCCTCGCTCCTCTCCCGCGCCGCCGCCCGCGGGATGGACCTCGTCCCCGTCGACGAGGCGCGGCCCCTCGCGGACCAGGGCCCCTTCGACCTCGTCATCCACAAGCTCTACGGCCACGACTGGCGCGCGCAGCTCCAGGCCTTCTCCGCCCGCTACCCGTCCGTCCCCGTCGTCGACCCGCCGCACGCCATCGACCGCCTCCACAACCGCATCTCCATGCTCCAGGTCGTCTCCGAGCTCGACGTCCCGCCCAGCGCCTCCGACGCCGACGCCCACCACCACCGCCACACCTTCGGCATCCCCAGCCAGGTCGTCGTCTACGACGCGGCCGCGCTCACCGACTCGGGCCTCCTCGCCGCGCTGCGCTTCCCGCTCATCGCCAAGCCCCTCGTCGCCGACGGCAGCGCCAAGTCGCACAAGATGTCGCTCGTCTACCACGGCGAGGGCCTCCGCAAGCTCCGCCCGCCGCTCGTCCTGCAGGAGTTCGTCAACCACGGCGGCGTCATCTTCAAGGTCTACGTCGTCGGCGGCCACGTCACCTGCGTCAAGCGCCGCAGCCTGCCGGACGTATCCAAGGAGATCCTCGAGGACACCGCAGCGGAGGGCACCGTCTCCTTCTCGCAGGTGTCCAACCTCCCCACGGCGCGCAACGCCGAGGAGTACTACGAGGACCTGCGGCTCGAGGACGCCGTCATGCCGCCCACCGATTTCGTCAACGAGATCGCTGGCGGGCTCCGCCGCGCGCTCGGACTGCAGCTCTTCAACTTCGACATGATCAGGGATGTACGCGCTGGGGACCGCTACCTCGTCATTGACATCAACTACTTCCCCGGGTACGCCAAGATGCCAGGATACGAGATTGCACTCACCGATTTCTTCTGGGAGATGGTTCACAAGGACGATGATGTGACCCCACTCAAGGAGGAGAAGCCCACTGTCGTGAAATGAGATGATGGATTCAGGATGCCATGGTCGCAGACTTGCAATTCTTGGATGTCTGGGTAATGCGAGGGTGACATTGCAAGACTTGAGAGGAATAATGAGCAGCAATTTAGGATGGGGAGCTACGTTTATTAACAGGTCATGGATTTACTTGGGTTTCAACCTGCGGTGCCGCGCGGAGGCCCTGCGGTGTAAATCCCTTCTCCTGGCTCCTTTCATACTGGTTCTTTAGGTATCTTTCTCTTCTTCCTAGTTTGCTTCACCCAGTTTAGTCAGAACAAAAGTAGGGGACTAAAAACCAGCTTCTGAAGAAAATTTGTTCTAGATGTGCAAATCTTTTCTTCTTGATACTGGATGAATGCAAAATGGCAAGCCAATCTTAGTGGTACTGCAGTGATGAATATGTTTTCGATTGGTACTGCAGTGATGGATATGTATTCAATTGGTACTGGAGCTCTGAAACTTTATCACCTGTTTGAATGAAAGCGATGTTACAATTGTTTGTCCTTTTTGACTATTTGCTTGCAAAATTGAGGCTCTTCTGTTCACGATACTGATTCTATAACCAGAAGTGTTTTTTTATGTTGGTCACAGAGCAATTGAATTCATGCACCGAATGTTTGACTACCTTTTCATGAAATGCAGTAACCAGAGGATTTATCATTCCCTCTTCTGGTATTCTGTGTGAACATGAATTCCTGCTAGATACCTGAATCAGATTCATTTAAAAGTTGCTTGTGTACTACGTATTCACTTATTCCTTCATAATGTGAAATGTTTAAAGTCCAGTATACTTC
Source organism: Lolium perenne (assembly GCF_019359855.2). Taxonomy (NCBI): domain Eukaryota; kingdom Viridiplantae; phylum Streptophyta; class Magnoliopsida; order Poales; family Poaceae; genus Lolium; species Lolium perenne. The sequence continues at coordinate 171,628,851 of NC_067244.2, forward strand.
CATGTTATTTTATCTGCACTCAGTCCAACATCAAGTTCTCGGCATCGGCATGTTTCCTTTATATTCAGGTCAAGATGCATGTAGCATGTTTGTTTTAGATGCACTGCATGTTCTCCTTGTAATGAGACTGCATTTGTGTGTTCTATCTTTCTGTAGTGGATGTCAAAGTTGTAGGAAAGAATCTGTCTGCTTCACCCAGTTTAGTCAGAACAAAAGTAGGGGACTAAAAACCAGGTTCTGAAGAAAATTTGTTCTAGATGTACAAATCATTTGTTCTTGATACTGGATGAATGGCAAGCCAATCTTAGTGGTACTGCAGTGATGAATATGTTTTCGATTGGTACTGCAGTGATGGATATGTTCTCAATTGGTACTGGAGCTCTGAAACTTCTATTACCTCTTTGAATGAAAGAGATGTTGCAATTGTTTCTACTTTTTGAGTATTTGCATGCAAAATTGAGGCTCTTCTGTTCATGATACAGATTCTATAACCAGAAGTGTTTTTTTTTATGTTGGTCACAGAGGAATTGAATTCATGCACCGATTGTTTGACTACCTTTTCATGAAATTCAGTAACAAGAGAATTTATCATTCCCACATCTGTTATATTGTGTGAACATGAAATTCCTGTTAGATACCTGAATCAGATTCATTTAAAAGTTGCTTGTGTACTACATTTTCGCTTATTCCTTCATAATGTGAAATGTTTAAAGTCCAGTATGCTTCCATGTTATTTTATCTGCACTCGGTGCAACATCAAGTTCTTGGCATCGGCATGTTTCCTTTATATTCAGGTGTAGCATGTTTTTTTAGATGCGCTGCATGTTCTCCTTGTAATGAGACTGCATTTGTGTGTTCTATCTTACTGTAGTGGATGTCAAAGTAGTAGGAAAGAATCTGACTGCTATCTTCATCACCTTCAGTTGGAATGAGTGAACAAAATGGGCAATTTACATTGCAAGCATTCAAGGCTATATTCATTTTTCATTTGCTCAAACTTAGTAGTGGAACTGTCAGTTGGAAAAGGTGAACAGAATGGGAAATTTACATTGCAAGAATTCAAGGCTATATTCATTTTTCATTTTCTCAAACTTAGTGGAACTGATGACCTTATTTAAGTTTACAAGTTCTTTCTGTTATTGGGACCATTGTCTATTTAAGTGAACAGAATGGGCAATTTACATTGCAAGCATTCAAGGCTATATATTCATTTTTAATTTGCTCAAACTTAGTAGTGGAACTGTCAGTTGGAAAAAGAGATGGGAAATTTACATTGCAAGAATTCAAGTCTATATTCAGTTTTGATTTGCTCAAACGTAGTAGTGGAACTGATGACCCTATTTAAGTTTACAATTTCTTTCTGTTGTTGGGACCATTGCCTATGAACATGTACAAGGTCATGTGCCAGACTATCGTCGACTATGGTATTACCAAAAGACAAAACGAGGGTATCCCTGTGCTTCCATTCTTCGTTGTCTGTCGTTTGTAGTCGAAATGTTTTTCTTCTGTTAATTTCATTGCGTTCCCCGAATGGCTTACTGTACAGTTGTTTCAAAGTTGGAATAGTTCATGTTCATGGTTACATGATCGAGTAGGTTACATTCTTGTTTTAGTGTTTCTTCGCTTTCCCTGAATGGCTTATTCTACAGTTGCTTCAAGCTGGAACAGTTCATGTTCATGGTTACATGATAGAGTAGGCCACATTCTTGTTTTGGTGTTGAAAACAGGAGCAAACATGACACATGATGCAGTAGCTGGGAGGTAAGGTTACAGATAACTAGGGCAAACAAATTCGGAAGTGCTACTGAAGCAACGGTACTTCTGCGACGAATGGAAATGACCTTGTTTGTATGTTGCTGCTACGTCACACGAGTTCTGGTGAACTCCTTCAGTGTCCATTATGCAAAATTGACCTGGAATCTATATATAAGCATCCACCAACTTGTACCTTTGTTTGGACCATAATCAGTAGCAGGTAATCAGAATTGTCATACTCCTTGCTCGCTCCCTTTTCAGTTATTTTTCGTACAAATCATGTTGTCGATTTTCATGTCGACTATATGGTGTACTATTTTTGACAGCCCCTGGCATCCAATTTCTCAATTCTGTTTCAACCTGACTCTAGTGGCATCCAATTTCCCGTTTCTATTTCAATCTGCCTGGGCTGATCTGTGTTCAGTCATATGCTAAAACTACCACACCGGGAAAAGGTTCATGATTGATTAAGTCTGGTTATAACGATGCAGATGCGACCAGTGTCGTCAGTTCCTTTTCGCAAGGAAAAAACAGTGCAGTGATAAACTTGAAAAATAAAATACATCACAACAAGAACCATCTTTCGTACCCTTTAGGTCAAGATAAACACCATTTGTATGAACGAAAATTGGAAACAAGGCAGGAAAGTCCCAAGCAATGATTTGCTCAATTCCTCGAAGTGACAAAAATTACAGACACAATAACATAATGTTTCTTTGGCATCATTTATTAAAGGTCTATCAGCAGCTTCAGAGGTAAAGAAGAGCTGCAGCAGTTCAGGTTACTCCTTTCAATTTCAACAGAAAGATAACCTGCACACAAAAATATAAGGGCCAACGTTATGGTTCACAACAATATATATCCAGTTCTACTTTGTTCTAACGGACTAGAATCACCAGAATACTTAGTCGCAATCACGCAGAAGAAAATCACAATAAATTAATTACCAACATATATGGTAGAATAACCGGCATATATAGCATTCGATAAATTTCAAATGTATGGTAAGAGAAGTCAAGGTTATGTTCTATGAAGCAATATAAACAATATATGCGACTAAATTCATGCAGTCTGCTGGTCACAAAATTATATCTAGTCAAAAGAGACTCCATAATCTCTATTAACCATGAGACTCCATAGTGGGATAATGTGTAGGCAATTTCGTGCTAAGGTAAGCTTTTCAGATTTTCCTACTGCTAAAAAATTAACGCAAGTGTATTCGAAGTTTTTTAAAAAAGAGGGTGTTCTTAGCTTTAGCCCATTTCCTCAAAATGGATGATTCAAGTCAATTGCATAGTAATATTAAGATACTCCCCGTATAACTTGATTCTGGAAGAGCATTGCCTTAGTTAGTCCGCTTACATGTTTTACCCGGACCTAGTAGCAGACCCTCAGAAATTCAGGCTACTAACAATCACGGTGAACAAAATGGGTTTTGACTAAACCTAGGTTGTAGCATGGATGTGTGGATCATGGCATCATTTCTGGGTTAGGCCAGATAAGATGACGACGGCTAATAAATTAATGAATAAATCATGATCTGATCCAGGGAAATCCATTTAAATGCAGGTTGGAATGAACAGTTGCCCATACAGTCAGGATAACACTCAAACCCAGTATATAAACCAAAATGCTTAATACTTACGCACTGTAATCTGGCCACAAATACAAATTTGATGTGAGTGCACGAAATTTATTCGAACATCCTCTCATTCTAAGGCCAAACTGGCGTAAAATGACAGCCAGTTAAGATAGAAATCTTGACTACCGAGTGCCCAACTATCTAAGCATAGCAAACCCAGATAGAAATCTGAAGTGAACTGCACTAATTTTGTTCTAACAACCTCTCATTCATAGGTCAACTAGGTAATCATTTAAGATAAATCATACGCGTTTCATTGTAAGCTGTATCGTGCATACACATTAAGGTGATTCTAAGCAGAACAAGAGGAAGCCTGACCTCACCATTACAGGAACATCAGCAGCAGAAGCAGCCGCGCTACTCCTCGACTTCGACCACCTTCTTGGGCTCTGCGTACCAACAAACGACCAACCACATCAGACAGCGAAGAAGACGAAACTATTATAGCCTGTAGACAGAGGAGGGTTCGGATGGGAGCAGTACCGTGCAGGTACGCCGGGCGGTGGTCCTTGCCCCAACCGACGCCGCGGGTGGACTCGAGGTACTGGTCGACGAGGTGGCGGCACTTGACGTGGTGGTTGATGCCCTCGACGCGGTAGCACCAGCGGAGGCGCTCGCGGATGATCTTGGCGGTCTCGATCTGGATCCACTTCTCCCGCACCAGGTGCTCCCTGTACTCCAGCATCGCCACCGGGTCCGCGTACGGGTGCTTCGGGTCGAAGTCATCCGGCGGCCTCTCGTCGAACTCCACCTTCGCCTTCCGCCCCATCTCCGGCCGCCTCTCCTCCTCCTCCGCCGCCGACGACCTCTCTCTCCCCTGTGCTCGGGCTGGGTCTGGTGGTGTGTGTGGGGAAATGTGGAATGGTGAGACGAACAACTCCACTCCTCTTGCAGTAGCAATCCCGGCCCATTACTGCGGCCCGTCCCTTAGGCCCATTAACACGGCCCACTCACATCGTAGAACACATTGACCAGTGACCACTCACGGAAAGGGAAGGGTACCGCGTTTCAAAACGCGGCCGATCTCCGATGAGCTCTCCGGCGAGGTCGACCGTCTCGGCGGCGAGCGCGGGAGGCGGGACCGCGATCCCCGCCGCGGACGACGTCGCCGACTCCATCGACGCGCTCTACCGCATGGACGAGGCCATGACCGGTAGGTCCACCCCCTCGACCCCTTGCAAGACCTAGCTCCCTTTTTTTCCCCTTCTCCGCTCAGCTAAGCACTCGAATTGGGCTGGCTGGTTTGGTTCCCCCGCACGCAGAGCTCCGGTCGGATGTGATGGAGGCGCTGCAGAAGGAGGTCAGGTCCCTCGACGACAACAACTGGATGTTCGCCGCGCCGCGCTCCCGCATCAACCTCGTCTCCAAGCCAGGTCAGTAACAACACACAGCAACGCGATAAATCCCGTTTCGGGTGCAAAATGAGCACATGAGTTTAAGAGTGATTAGTGTTACCCGCTTAGAATTTCAGTACTGCTATGTAATATGGCCACAGGGGTTTATGTTTGTTTCGGGCTTGGCATGTGCTTCTCAGGTGCTTACCTGCGCAAGCCACAGGGGAAAATTGCGGAACTGGATCAAGCACCCAAGAAGACAAGGAACTGCTAGTGGATTTTTTAGCAGACTAGATTTTCTGAAGGCTCCTCTGTCCGTAACTCTGGATGTCCATCCAGGCTCTGCTTTTATGGGCTGCCATCTGGTTTCAGTCACTTGTAGTTGCATTCTGCTAAATCATTTTTTACTACATGCTAGGATATTTAACAGACCAAGTATGATGGTACCGTTCATGATTTTTAAAAGCCATTTTCAGGTAAATGCTAGGATTTACATTTAAGTAACCCAATGGTGATGGTGATTTTCATAACTTGTGCCTTTCCCCCACACAATCCTTGCGCATTCATCCAATTATTTTTCTCAGAAGCATTTCGAGATACTACAACGTGTTGATTTTCTTGGTGAAAACGCAAAACTTATTAAGCACAATCACTCTCACTATCTTTGGTCTTCAGTCTTGACCAGCAATACATCGTAATGCCAAATATCTATTTTTGTCAACTGCTAGCTGAACTGTAGCAAAGAGGTTAATAGTGTCATTTTCACCTTGAATGCAATAGGCTGGCGCTGAGAAAAGATCCAAGGGTATATTTTCATTTTGTTCAACTTGGCCATCTTTCTTATAAGGCATTGTTCCATAGCTGTTTGTGATCGGATGAATACCAGACTTGTGGCCAATTGCTTGCTCTTTGCTCATACCTACTTTCCCTAGAAACAAAAGAAGATCATAAACGAAAACACTATTACCTAAACACAGTGGTGGAGCCAGGATATGATCAAACCCGGGGCCATTGTGGCTATACTAGAGTTAAGAGTAAGAGATTATGAGAGAGCCAGGCTAAAACCTGCTAATTTTCAACAAACAAAACACTATTCTAAAGATGCTAGTATTATCTATTATGTTCTGGACAACTTAGAAATCTGAGGGACATGATATAATTTCCTCGATAATAGATTTCATTGCATGATTTCAGAATGTGCTCTGACTATAATTTTCTTCCAGAGGTAATGATTTTCTTCCAGAGGTAATGATTTTCTTCCAGTAGTAATGACTAGGGGAAAATTGCGGAGCTGGATCAGGCACCCAAGAAGACAAGGAACTGCTAGGGATTTTATAGCTGTCTGGAATTTCCATCTATGCTAGGGCTGTCATCTTGTTTCAATCACATTTAGTTGCATCTGCTAAATCATTTTCTCCTACATGCTAGAATATTTAACAGACCATAGTGTGATGGTGCTGTTCATGATTTTGTCAAGCCATTTTCAGGTAAATGCTAGGATTTACATTTAATTAACCCAATGGTTATGGTGGTGTTCACAACTTGTGCCTTTTCCCACAAAATCCTTCCAGATTCATCCAAGTATTTTTCTCAGATGCATTTTGAGATACAACATGTTGATTTTCTAGGCAAAAATGCAAATCTTTTAATAGTACACACACTCTCACTATCTTTGGTATTCAGTCTTGACCAGCAATACATCATAATCTCGAATACCTATTTTTATCAACTGCAAGTTGAACTGTAGCAAAGAGGCTAACAGTGCCATTTCCCCCGAAAATGAAATAGCCTGGCGCTGAAAAGGATACATGGATATATTTTCGTTTTGTTCAACTTGGCCATTCTTTTTATGTGGCATTGTTCCATAGCTGTTTGTGATCTGATGAATGCCTGACTGGGGGCTCCTCTTATGCAACTAAGAAGTGATTCCAATTGCTTGCTCTTTGCTCATACCCATGTTACCTATAAACAAGAGAAGGTCATAAACGAAACACTAGTACCTAAACAAGTGGTGTAGCCAGGATATGATCAAACCCTAGGGCACTGGCTATACTAGAGCTTAGAGCAAGAGATTATGAGGTATGCAGACCTAAACCTGCTGATTTTTAACAAACAGTACATCCTGCACCCCGGAGGCCCGGACCATGGCCATTTGTGCCTGGGTCCTGTCTCCGCCACTGCAGTTAGCAATCAAGGGAATCGATCACAGGAATTGAGCCAAAGAAGAACCGCTTAGTGGACACATGAGTGCCTACATCTGTTTCTGAAGAGGACTTGGAAAGGTAAGTAGGTGAGTCCGCCGAGACTAGAGAATGGTACATACTACATAGCGGATACCAGATTATAGAAACAAACAGTATGGCACCCAATATTGAATGTATAAGAAATTGGGGCCGGTGGGGGTCCTGAATCAATTCCATAGGACTAAGCTGAAAGACCAATATCCTACTCTTAGATCAGGGTTGTGCATCATTGCTGCGGAATAACTATTTACCAAATGACGAACGTGGTGTGATTTATTTTTACTCAAGATAGACTCTTGACTGCTATCTTTGAACGCATGATGCTTTTGGGGTTTTGATGTAACATTTGCATGCTTTTAGTTTTCTCCCAAGTAGTAACACAAATGGCCAGTGTCATGAAGTGCCGCTCTACCTTGCCCATCTGCCTCTATATTGTCTTGGGCACCATGTTGAACATAGACTTGCACTGCTATTCTAAAGATGCTAGTAATCACTAATTAGGTATTATTTTCTCGGCAACTTAGAAATCTGAGGGAAATGACATAATCTCCTTGATAATATTCCAACCATGACATCAGAATAACGCTGGCGATAATTTTCTTCCAAGGTAATGGTTTTAATGTTGAAACTTCAGAATATAACTTTTCCGCTAGTGCCCATGGAAGATCTTGGTTTTCTGCCAGTATTACTTTTCCACTAAAGTGCCTTTGCGAATGTGGTTGTCATCATGAGTAAACATCAGTTATGACAGTGCTTGGAACTGATGATAATAGCAGCCTGCACTAAAACGTCAAGTAAAGTGGGTTGTGCTCATTTCAGTTAAATAGTGCTATACAATGATTAGGGAATAAATTCAAGTGCTACTTTTAATTTCTGCAAGCTATCAAATGACTTACGTGAAAATCTTCGTTGAAGATAAATCCAGCGTGTATCTAAATTGGTTAGCTATAATCATAAATACTAAAATGGTAATTTTTCAGGAAGATACACTAAATGTTCCTGTTGGTTTTACTGATTGGCATGACAGAGTTTTCCATTAGACACCATGTGTTATATCTTTTCTGTAGGATTATTGAGAATGTGACATATCTGCGCAGTTCATTTCTGTTAGGTCATGCATGATCTATCTATTACAGGCTACAGCCACCTTTTGTTTACAATGCAGGTATAAATGTTTGCAAAACCCGAATCGCCATGCTATGATATTTAGCTGACTAAATTTTGTATGTGTTTTTTTTCTCTTATCATCTGTTTCTGTTGAGTTTATCTTAACATTAAAACAAATAGATCCAAATCTTCAAATCTTGTTGTCTTCTTTTGCACAGACTGCTATATTGGTTAATAGACGCTATTTGGGCTTCCCTGCTGTTGCTAGGAACTGGGCATTTCTTAATTTTTGTGTGGCAATGTTTCATTTTGAGCTCCATCGGCGTTGCAATAATATGATGTTAAATGCTTTCTTTTATAACCGTGGTTTCATTTTCCCTGTCACTTTTTTGAGGTATCTGAGTTAGATTTCAGGCTCAAATCTTGAATTGTGTGACTAAACTGTGGTATGTTGTGGATGAGTCACGAGTGGCAACTGATAATGTCTATATTTTTATGATGCTACGTTTTTAGCAATTGGGAATCATTCAACTACAACAGCTTTTGGTCCAAGATTCGTAAGAACTCTCTCTCTTTGCTGGGATGAACTCATAAGAACTCTAGTTGGACGGCCGAATCAAGCTAAGTTGGATTGTGGGGTGTTAGTATATGTTTTTTTTTAAGATGGGAAATACTTCCCAGAAGGGATAAGACGCATATATTCCTTTCCTACACCTTTTTTGATTAAGGGAATTCCTTTCTTACACCTGGAAGCAAGTTTGATGTTTACCTGATGAGCACTCTGTGTTAGAGCTCCCTGTCGGTTGAAATGACTCTCTTTTTTTTTGGAGAGTATTGTCGGTTGAAATGACCTGCTTGTGGGGAATGGGGGCGTCCTGCTGCTGTCCTACTGTTGCAGCACTTACATATGTTGCGGTCTGTGATGGATCTCGTGATGTTGTCACTGCTCGGTTGCCTGTGCTCCCCGGCACCGACGATGCCACTTAAATTTCGCATTTGCGTTTGTGTTTCTTGATCCAGGCCTCTTATTTTTGATTCATGGACCCCGTGCCTGCTGTCGGCCATCGATCTGGGAATTGGAAATGGCTGATACCTGTGGCCCGGAAGGTGTCAACATGACCGTGCCGCGTCCAGCGTTGTTGTTGGGTGTCACGTACACCAGGTACAGTACCCAGCTTGCATATCATTGCACACTGTCGTGGCACACATGTGTTCAGTAGCAACACCTCAGGTTATCTGGCCTGGTGCACATGCGTTCAGTTGCGTATACTGGCTCGATCGTAGGTACATGGATGACCACCTGAAGGCCGCCAGTGAGTTGTTTTCATCTTCAGGTTGCGAGCCAGGCGCCAAGCCTAGTTGCAGCGGCAGTGAATGTCCATCATGCTGTCGTCGCCTGGCCACTTTACTGCGACGCTGTAGAACAATAAAATTTCTTGTGATCTCCTGCTCTGCTCTGCTGTGCAGGCCTGACCCCGAGCGCTGGAACCAGCTCATCCATCCGTTTACCCGCCCGGCCCCATTCATTTTATCAAGATGGTAAAAACAAGAAAAAGTTTCAGAGACAGTCGATAATGTGACCTGAACCAGACCTCTATCCATCAATCAATCCGATCGAATAGCACTAGAGAAACATTACAGAACCAATAGCAGGTGAACAGATTAGCCTAGAAAATGTTGATGACGGAGTATGAACACACGATGACGACCATGATTGCGATGGGTTGGGTGATCTAATCCGATTCTAGAGGCCACGGGAAGACGAACGCTCGGGGCCATTCAAGTTCTACCAACGCAGCAGCACACGGGGGTAGAGGGAAAGGGACGTGCGCCGATGACGCGTCGGTCGTTCCAACGGCTAGCTGGACGTGGGGGCCAGCCAGCCTTAGCCCCTTACCGTTCCCCCGAATTCCGCGCCGTCACCGGCGGGCCGCCCGCACCCTTCGCCCGCGGCGCAGCGTCGGGTCCGCCTTGAGCCGCCGGTACGCGTCGCCGCGAGCCACCGACGGCGTCGTCTCCGCTGCAGGAAGGGAACGGGAACAAACGGCGTGAGACGGTGAGATGGGGAGCAGGACACGGACGGGGAGACGACAGACGAGGAGGCTTATCGCCTACCTGTGGCCTCGAGGGAGCGGGCGGCGACGGCCAGGACCGGCGGCGAATCTGCACACGCGCAAGCAGCGGTAAGAGCGGGGCCGGCGAGGGAAGAGGCGGTGTTGAAGCGGGGATTCGGTTCGGCGCTTACCGGCGACGGTGGTGGCCGGGTCGTGGGAGAAGAGGAAGAGGACGAGGAGGCAGAGGAGCGTGAGGAGCGGGACGAGGTGGATGGACTTGTCCGGCGCGGCCGCCCTGCCCGCCGCCTTCCCCGTCGCCTTCTCGTCCGCCTCCTCCGCGGCGTCCAGGCTGGGTCTCGGGCCCGGCGATCCGATGGAGAGGCGCTGCATTGCGGCGGCGGCGATGGCGGCGGCGGCGGAGGAGTAGGAGGAGATTTTTTTGTTTCTGTTGCTGCGGTGCGGGGATTGGTGCGGTGGGGTTTTGAGCGTACGCGGGCGTATTTATGTGCGGGGAATGAGACGAGGTGTTACTAATGCGGAAATGACAGCGGGGCTTCCCCGTTTACTCACGCGGTAATTCATTCTGCGCTCAAATTTGCTGGAGTACTGTGAAAACCGTTAAAATTTTGGTTACCCATCCGATTTGGGGAGTTAGTCCGCCACTTTTCGTGTCGACAGGAACGAACTCTTCTTTTCGATCGGCGAAGGCAAGAACATATCCGATGCTCCACTTCATTGTTTTTTGACAATCAGTATAATATTTATATTAGAGAATAATACATGGTATATCTAACAATTATAAAATTGAGTCTAAAATAAAATAAAGGATTAAATCTTCGAGATTTTTAAACTTTTTTCTTTCAAATAAATCTTCTAATTTTCTTAGACATCCATAGAATAATGACATAGACGACAAAACACATGTCTATAAATATCAACGAAGGTCCTTTCATAATTTTAATTTAAGATGCAATGCGATGTCTACGTGTATGCATATGGTCAATGAAGTAATCAACCAATATCGATAAGACTACCAACATTAGTATCCGATGGAACAACAACTAGACAGTCAAATCGACATGGCCGGGGAGCTAAGTGCACGGACCATCATTATCAAGAATGTAACAGTTGAGACCGATATCACGAGAATAATTATCCTCGCAACAACCATGAGAAGCCAGGAACATATCTGATGGTTCAACTTTATTTATTTAATTAACAATGCAAACAGGATTCGCCAAAAAATAAATGCAAAGAGAAGCTTTTGTTTGTTTGGCGTCCAGCAGAAAAAAGCTGACTGCCATTGCTTTGTTGTGGCCTTGGTGGACTGAAAGAAATAATAAGGCCGACCATAATGAACGGTGAGCTCCTGGTCACCATGGAACCTTTTCTACATGTTTTTTTTTTTTTTTTGAGAATTCCGCCCGCTCTTTATTAATCAATCAACAAGTTCCTAGGGATACAGAGGTGTTCAGGTGGTTGAAGCAACCAGACCCGACGACCAAGCGATACACTAACAGAGCTACGAGCTAGGCGATGTGCTTCTCCATTGGAAGCCCTTGCTTCATGCTTAAAAACGACGGACTGAAACAAAGTCGTCGTATCTTTGATCTCCCGGATCACCGCGCCATATCCTCCATCATATGGCTGCGTCAAATTCTTGATCACCTCCAGACAGTCACTTGCAACACAGATCTTCTGGATATTAAGGTCTTGCGCTAATGCCAGAGCCTCACGACATGCCATTGCCTCTAGAGTAGCGGGCGAATAGCCAACATTCAGCGTGAGGGCAGACGCTCCCAGGAACTCTCCTGCCTCGCTGCGACATACAACAGCAAGGGCTCCACCATTTCCTGTCTTCGCTACCGCCGCATCAGCATTCAGTTTTACCATACCTACAGGAGGCGCTATCCACTTCGGCTGATTGAGCGTGCAGACCTGTCTCCTCTGTACCACCTTCGTCCCCGGATCCTGGCCAAGATCCTGTAGAAAATTACGAACAAATAGGAAGGTAGAGAGTGGACTCTGCTGTTCTCCCTCATGAATTAGTCTTCGGCGTGCATACCATATCGCCCACATGGTGACGATCATCTCCACCAGATTCGAGTGGTTGAGGGATTCAATCATCGAGAATAACCATTGCTTTGCTGATGGCTCTTCTGTCATGGACATGTGTTGGGTAATCTCCTCGTTCACAAGTGCCCACACACATTTCGACATCGGACAGTCGATAAGCGAGTGCCGCCATGAGTCTTCAGCCCCACAAACCGAGCATGAACTCGTCGTTGCCATGTTTCGGTGGTGGCGCACATCACCAGTAGGGAGTGATTGCTGGGCCAGCCGCCAAAGAAACAACCTCAGCTTCGAAGGGACCTGAATCTTCCACATTTTATGCCACAACTTTTCCTCCGCTGCTTTGTTTGAGGTGGCTGGTCTTCCTTCTAGCCAATCTTCATGCCTCTTCCTTGTATTAACCAACAAGCGGTATACGGACCTGACCGAGAGCACGCCGGATCGTTCATAATGCCACGACCATGTGTCCTCGTATTGCCTCGTGCTGAGAGGGATCCTACAGATTTGTTCAATATCCATGGGCTGGAAGGATTCCTCCAACGCCTCCATATTCCATGTCACGGAATCAGCCGCGATGAAGCTGCTTACATGGGTAGGAGGATTATCTTTTTTACTCGGCATTGGGCGGAGAAGATAATCCCGGGGGATCCAGTTATCATTCCATGCATGTGTGGTTGTCCCAGTGCCGATCCTTCGGATTAATCCCTGCTTCATAGCATCTCTCCCCTCCACTAAAGACCGCCAAACCTGTGACGGATGGGAGCCAACAGACGCCTCGAGGAAGCATGTTGTAGGAAAATAAACAGCCTTGAGAATTCTCGCGCTCAAGGTCTCCGGGTTCTGCAGGATGCGCCATGCCTGTCTTGCCAAAAGTGCAATGTTGAACAATTCTATATCCCGAAATCCCAAACCTCCTAACCCTTTCGGTGAGCACATGACCTCCCAAGATACCCAATGTGTCTTTCTCTTCCCTTCTTTGCAGAAATTACGGATCAACTGGTTGATGTGGTGGCATAAACCTCTCGGGAGCTTAAAACATGCCATAGAAAAAATTGGAATTGCTTGCACTACCGATTTAATAAGGATATCCTTTCCTCCAGCTGACAGTAACAACTCTAGCCAGCCTTGTATCCTCTTCCATACCCTATCCTTCAGGTACTTGAAAGCACCATTAAGTGATCGACCAACATCAGAGGGCATACCAAGATACTTCTCATTCAATGTTTCATTTGGTACCTGTAAAATACCCTTGACAGACTGACGGACCACCTCCGGGCATCCCTTACTGAAAAAAACTGAAGATTTGTCCAGATTTATCCGCTGTCCTGAGGCATCACAATACTTTTTCAGAATTTCAGTAACATCCCTTGCTCCCGCTGTACTAGCTTTAACAAACAACTGGCTGTCATCTGCAAAGAGAAGGTGGTTAACCGCCGGGGCTGACGGGGCCACCTGAATTCCCTGAAGGTGCAGTGACTGACGACTCTTTTTTAGGAGGCCTGAAAGGCCCTCTGCTGCTATCAAAAACAAGTAAGGAGAGATTGGATCGCCTTGGCGGATCTCCCGGGACGGACGGAAAGACTCGAGTGGGGTGCCATTAAACAACACCGAGAAAGACACCGATGAGACCAGCCTCATGATCAAGCTAACCCATCGTCCATGGAAACCCATACGCAGCATGATTGCTTTGAGGTAATTCCATTCTACTCTATCATATGCCTTGCGCATGTCGAGTTTGAGTGCACAGTGTTGGTGTTTCTTGGCCGCATTCCTCTTCATAAAGTGCAAGCACTCATAAGCCGTGATAATATTATCTGTGATCAACCTGCCCGGAACAAACGCCGATTGCTCTTCTGAAATAATCTCCGGTAAAATTACCTTCGGCCTATTGGCCAGTACCTTAGACGCAATCTTATAAATGACGTTGCAAAGGCTGATAGGACGAAACTGGCCCAGCTCCTCTGGGCGTGCCACCTTAGGTATGAGCACGATGAAGGTGTTGTTAATAATTTCAGGGCTGTCCTCTCCATTAAGAATTTTTAGGACAACTTTAGTAACTTCCTCGCCGCATAAATCCCAATGACGCTGGAAAAAATACGCAGGAAAACCGTCAGGGCCTGGTGCCTTTGTCGGGAACATCTGGAATAATGCAGTTTTTATCTCCGCCCCGTCAAAAGGTGCCAGTAATCTAGCATTCATCTCCGGGGTGACCGAAGGATCGACCGCAGCCAGAACCTCCTCCATCCCCGTCGTTTCTTCCGAAGTGTACAGGTCAATATAGAAGTTCCGCGAGAGAGTTTTGAGCTCCTGCACATCTTCAGTCATACTACCATCTGATTTCTTTAGCTTCTCTATTTTATTCTTCTTTCTCCTACGATTAGCACGCTGATGAAAAAATGTGTGTTCTTAACACCCTCGGACAACCACTGGACACGAGATCGTTGCTTCCACATTGTCTCTTCCCGATGGTGAAGCTCCGCTAATCGACATACCACTTTTGTTTCCTCGTACGAAGGACCAACCCTTGTTGGCTCAGTTCTCATACGATCAAGCTCACGTTTAAGTTTCTTTATCTCACTTCGGACATGTCCAAACGTCTCCTTACCCCATACCGAGAGAGCTCCTGAGACATCCAACATTTTAGATTGGAGTGCTTGTAACGGCTCTCCCTCAGTCTGTACAGCCCAAGCTTGTGCGAGCATGCGATCAAAGTCACTGTGCGACTCCCACATCGTCTCGTACCGAAAAACATGCTGGTGGCGCTGTTCCCTGGGTTCACGCGGTTCTAGCTCCAGCAAAATGGGCAGATGATCAGACATCGCTGTGCTAGCCAGATGTTTTACCTCCGCCATGGGGTACCGTGCGCTCCAGCACGGGGATGCAAGCGCCCTATCAAGGCGAACACGGCAGTAAGTTCCCCCAGCAACTTTTTTCTCAAACGTCCAAGGGATACCAGTGTAGCCTAGATCGGCCAAACCACAAACATCCATTGTCTCCCTAAACTCCATAATCTGTGCATAACTTCTTTCATTAACGCCTTGATGTTCTTCTCTATGGAGTACTTCATTGAAATCACCCATACAGACCCATGGAAGGGGTGACGATGACCTCAAAAATTTCAGCAAATCCCACGTCTTATAACGCTCGCTGACCCGCGCCTCTCCGTAAACACATGTTAATCTCCACTGTTCCATAGTAGGAGAGGAAATAATCGCATCAATGTGATAGTGAGAGTAAGGTAAAACCTCCAAGTTTATTTCATTATTCCAAAAGAGACCGAGGCCACCACTACGGCCTTGACTGCTTACAGCGAATGAATTATCAAAACCTAGAGTACGTGCTAAACCTTCCACCCTCTTCTTATCGATTTGGGTTTCAAGTAAACAGAGCACCGAGGGGGCGTAGTCTTTCGCTAAATCGCGAACTTCCCTCACTGTCGCGTCGCCTCCCAGCCCACGACAGTTGTAACTTAGGCAACTCATTTTCCTCGGCGGTCCTCCGACAAGGAGGCCGCCAAAACAGGATCTAACTATCTCCCGGGGGTCGTATCATCCATGGACGCTTCACTCTTATTCTTGCCATTGCCACTCCGAGTCTTCTTCTGTTTCTTCTTATCTTTCACGTATGGCGCCGGAGGCGGGGGAACCCTCTCCGCCATAGCTCCAGCAGCCTCGCCCATGTCCAGCTGTTTTTTTGCCGCCGGATTCTCCACACAGATACCCGTGCCTTCCATCACAGTCTTCAGCGGACTGCTAGCTGTATCTTCTAGGCCATCACCATCATGCCCCAAAACAGCCTCGCCCGACGATCGCTTTCGCGGGCCATTATTTGCATTCTAGCCCTCCTTCTCTCTCCACACAGCCTCACGTCCACCTGCTCTTCCACCACCGCGACGTGCGCGGCCACCACCACGCCCAGCCGTACGACCACCATGATCCGCTGTAAAGCTTCTCCCCCCACGATCACCATTCCACGCCGCACCATACCCTTTACGAACACGTGGGGTAGTCGGGTGCCATGACTCCTCAACAGCCAGCATCCACTTGCCAAACTGCAGTTCATTTGCTGCATACTCACCCGTACCACATTCCAGATGCTCATGCCCCATCATGCCGCAGAACGCACAGAACTTTGGCATTTTTTCATACATTACCAGCAGCAGCATATTCTCACATCCCTCGGGTGAAAATGTTACAACCCAAGGCAATGGTTTATCAGCAAATAATTTCACCCTAGCCCTCTGAAATTCTCCATTGCCACATGAAGCCACACGCGCCTCAACTTTCTCCACCTCCCCAACCTTCGCAGCTAACTGCTTGAGAATTTCTTCAGTTCTGTACAGATGAGGAACGCGGTGTATCTGAATCCAAGCCACAACCCTGCTCGGCACCACCGATGGCGCGGCGGTTCTACCGTCGTATTTTTCAAGCATCAACGCGCAGTTACGGAACAGCCATGGACCTTCATCCATGATGCGATTCCAATCCCCAAGGCAGAAGGCTTGTATCACAAACAGATTCTTCCCAATTGGCCTGAATGTCACCTCCCTCGCTGTATTCCATGCCGCCCTCATCGTCTTCTCCAGCGACACCTCACTAAATCCCTTAATGGTCAGAAGCTTTGCAACCGCCATCCACTTCACCTCCGGCAAGTTCCCCTGGTCTGCCTTCCGCAGCACTACTCCTTCTCTCTCCGCCTCGCTCAGGTTGAGTTTCCTGAGCAGCTCATCCACCTCCAAAACTCTCGCCTCCTTTGACGATCCAGCCGCCATCTCGTCAGGCACTCCCGATCGGATCTCGAGCCTCCCCAACAACACCCACCAAGGCTGGGAAGTTGTGCAAGACAACCCCTTGGTCAGCCCGAGTAGGAGCAGGAGGGAAGGGAGTGGAGATCGGGATCAGAACCTTCGCCGGAGAAGATCGCCGTCGAAGTCGCCTCAAACCCTAATCGCGAGAGCGTTTAGGTCCGGTTGCTCGTTAGATGGGGTTTATGTGATCGATATACCTTTTCTACATGTGGAAACCCAAACTTGAAGTAGGGCCTTTTCTACATGACGAAGCCCAAGATTGAAGTGATGCAGCCCAAGTAATGGACTATGCGACCACCCATTAGTAACCGATTCTCAAAACAAACAAACATTGATAACCGGAGTGTGGGCACACTGCAAAAAATAATCCACGTGCAATACAGGGGCATGCGATCTTAATCGTTCGACTTTTTTTTTTTTGCTATGTTTCTTGGTTTGTTTAGAGCATCTCTAGTCGCGTCCCCCAAACCGCGTCGGATTGAGCGTTTGGGGGACGTGTTTCGTTCGTGCCGCGTTTAGGGGACGTCGCTCCCAGCCGCGTCCCCCAAACGCCGCGCCCAAACATTAAAAATACTTTTTTTGGTATTTTTATTTCAATTTCCACAAACTAATACATAATTGGGAACGTGGTTTACACGAAGACATAATTAGGAACATGGTTTTTCATAAACTAATACATAGTTTGAACCATGGTGGACACAAATATAAAATATTGCAAAAAAAAACTAAACCTAACTAGGCCGTGCATCGAAAGTTTCGTGTGTTCGCTGCCAAGAAAGAACACTCGAGGGCACACTCAGTCACCCAAACTGGAAAATCCAGCTGGTGACGGTGCCCCTGTTGGTTCTTCCGAGGAAGAACAACCAGAGACCTCCGTGCACGTATTCGCTGCGAAGAAACAACACTCTTCATCAGTCGTCCTCCTCGTCGGTGCTGTCGCCGTGGTAGTCCCGACGGCAGCGCGTCTCGTCGAATACCTTGACGTTCATGTCCCTGTCGCTAAAGTAGGAGAAGAGGAGGACGAAGCCGGCTTCGAGGTTGTGGTGCGCGTGAACTTCTCCCAGCCGATGTGGAGGTACATCTTGCCGCGCGCGTCGTAGATCACGTCGACGATCCACCGGTAGTAGCCGCATGCAGCCTCCCGCAGATGCAGCGTGCCCGGGCGGTCGTCGCCGGCGATGTAGGCGGCGAAGGAGTCAGGGAGCCTCTGGATGTCGCGTGGGTCACCCTTGAGGACGAGGACGAACTCGAACTGCACGGGCCCCTCCACGTCCATCTCCGACGATGAAGACGACGACGTGGCAGGCGACGGCGAGCGTGCACCTCTGCCGCAGCCACGACCACGACCACGACCACGAGCTCGGCCTCCGCCTCTCCCAGCCATGGCATCGACTCTTGTTGAGATGGTGGCGGCTAGGGTTGGGGAGAGAGGCGCTAGGGTTTGTGTGTGAGAGGGACGATGAGAGGCGGCCCTTTTTATAGGCCGGAGGGAGGCGGGGGAGCGGTGGCGCTCATTAACGCCGGCACGCTGAGCTAGGTGTGACGAGACGTGTCGCTGCGCCTCTGCGGGAACTGCACCGTCGCTGCGCGCCAATAACTTCCGTCGCGAGGTAGGCGACGGTTAGGTTAAAATTTATTGTGCCGCTGACAGGTCGGGCCCCCGTCGCTTCGCCTCGCTTTTCGTTGTGTCCGGCGTCCCCGGTGCATCCCCTGTGGGGCGGGGACGGGCTCGGAGCGCCGGACACCGTATCGGGGCGCGCCGGACAAAAAACGGATTTGTGAGATACGGCTGGAAGCATTTTTTTGTTAGGCGCGTCCCAAATAACTTTGGGGGACGTTAATAGGTTTGTTTAGAAACTCAGGAAAATATGACGGTGGCCTCCCCATCTAGCCACCGTCCTGGTGCTGTGTCTAGCTATAAAGAATCATGTTTCCGAGGCCTAGTCCAACTTCATGTAAACCTTTTATGTAGAGCTTACACTGCATATTATTCAAAGCTATAGTTTGGACATGGAGTTTAGCATAGGACGCGAGTTTGACTCCTAATAATGTTCTAGTTTTATTTGGCCACACTTTCATTGTATTTTGTTTCTCATTCTACCGGTCGTATAATGATATATAAAACTGAAATATATGGTCATTAAGGCAAGGTGTTATTTAAAATCTTGTCAACTTTGGTTAGTTTGGTTATTAGCAAAAGCCGTACCACATTTTTTTGTACAAACTCTATTTACCAAAGTATTAAAGCCATTTTTTTAAAAAAATACATTAGTATATTAGCCAAACTGACTTAACCATATTAACCGTGCGTGCGACCCTACTATGCGGCTCACAATTACCATAATCATTCCTCCTTCAAGTGGGCTTATATGTTCTTAGGACATCTATCAATTTTTTTTTTACTTTGTTGAGTATTTGGTTTGGTTTTATTTGTTTGCCAGATACTCCTATCAAGCTCCGCGTAGGATCTATCGAGCATATCTTATCAAATATTAATCACCACAAATATTTAGGGGCTTGCAATTATTATCTGCTAGCCGTACCACAAAAAGATAATGCATGATATAACACATTTATATCGTTATTTCGCAATGATGCGGATGACTACAAAAAGACCCTTGATTTTCAGGAAGTCCTTAATTAGCCTCTGGTTGTAATATTTTCTCTTTGTATTGTATAATTGGAAGCATTTCAATGTTTGAAATACTGGGTCAGATTTGAATCCGCCATTTTGCGCCTCCTCTTTCTTGGGCACGGTGGTACATATACCCCGGGCAAATTCAACTATGCGGAGCACGTCATCGGGTCTCTCCTCTCTGCGATCGAGTTCGTCTTCCCCGATCCGCCTTTCCAGGGCGCCACCGTCCTCCTGGCCAGTGCCCCGGCTTCTCCGGGCGCACCATCGAAAATTCTCCCGATCCAACAACCCCCAACGGCCAGATCGCCACCTCCTCTTCCTCCTCCCAGCCTCTCGATCGATCCCCGCGCGCCATGAGCGAGGCACCCCCGACCGCGACAACCGCCGCCGCCGGAGAAGACCCTGACGCCGCCGCTGCCAACAATCAGCAGCAGCAGCAGCAGCAGCAGCAACAGCAGGCGGCGCCTGAGGAGCTCGACGACGCGGACCAGCTGTCGGAGCTGCGGCAGATCTTCCGGTCCTTCGACCGCAACAAGGACGGCAGCCTGACGCAGCTGGAGCTGGGCTCCCTCCTCCGCTCCCTCGGCCTCAAGCCCAGCGCCGACGAGCTCGACGCCCTCATCCAGCGCGCCGACGTCAACTCCAACGGCCTCGTCGAGTTCTCCGAGTTCGTCGCCCTCGTCGCGCCCGAGCTCATCGACGACCGCCCCCCCTACTCCGAGGACCAGCTCCGCAGGCTCTTCGAGATCTTCGACCGCGACGGCAACGGCTTCATCACCGCCGCCGAGCTCGCGCACTCCATGGCCAAGCTCGGACACGCGCTCACCGCCAAGGAGCTCACCGGGATGATCAAGGAGGCCGACACCGACGGAGACGGCAGGATCGACTTCAAGGAGTTCTCACGCGCCATCACCGCCGCCGCCTTCGACAACGTCTTCTCCTGATGACCGAGTCATGGCTCCTGCATGCGATCCACCCATGGCTTCGGTCGATCTCGTGCATAGTCGATCGGCTGCTCGATCGATCGCGCTCTCTTGATTTCCTAGGCTTCTTGATCGATTGTGTTCTTCTCGGGTGAGGTCAGTGATCAGATTCATTCTCGAAAAAAAAGGTCAGTGATCAGATAATTTTTAGGCTGCAGGTGTTGATGAGATGAGCTGTTGTGTGTTGCGAATAACAAAAAGATTTGAAAAATCAATGACATATCAATGGCAAGATCAGTTTAGGGAGGAATCATACATGCAACATCATTGTGTTCGTTGATCAATTTGTCCCTGTCTATCGCTGGTCCTAAATCTTATGTTGATCGATGATCACAACGACGATGAAGTGGTCAACATCCATAAGGACAATTTGTCCATGAATGGTTGTGTTCATTAACTCGTTTCATGTTGTCCTTGCCGCTAGGACGAGTAGACGATCGTCCTGATGTGCAGAGCATCCATGAAAAGCATCTCCAATTTTTCATGTGTTGCCGTCTACCTTGTCGTACTACCAAAAAAAATTCATCGCATGGCTGGCAGGCATTGCATTTGATCAGGTTTTGTTTAAGCTTTTGAAGTTTTTTTTTTTTTGTGATAAACACGGTTATCAACTGTTGCCGTTAGATTGGGGATGTTCCTCATCGCCTGGTCAGATTTCAAATGAAAAAGTTGAACGTGTCTCCACTCTCCACTACGATTTGGTTAGATATATAGCTGTCTTCCAGTCCCTATTTCGTACTATGACACGTAGCCGCAATAATTAAGACATTTTTTTAATGTGAATTATTCCTTGTCCAACTAAATTGGACCACTAGTAGAAAAACCACCCTTTAGTACCGGTTCTAAATGGCCTTTAGTACCGGATTTTGAACCGGTACTAAAGATCCGGTACTAAAGGCCTCCCACCTTTAGTACCGGTTCCTTACGAACCGGTACTAAAGGCTATTTTTTCTTTTTTTTTCTTTTTTTTTCACAAAAAGGCTATTTCGTTTATTTTTTTTTGTCCATTTTTTTCTAATTATTTTTCACTCCTTTTTTTCACAATTTCTAATATTTCCGTTAGTCTCTAACTACACTTAATCTTTAGTCAAATTACTTACCCGTGGTCAAACTTCCCGGTCGGTCACCCATCCTCACACTACTCCCGCACTAGCACGCTTAACTTCCGAGTTCCATCCCGTTTCACTTCCAAGTGCTTCGCGCGCATGTATGTGATAGTAGTATCATATCAATCCTATTAACATGTTGGTCGATGTCACACTTCTTTATTGTTTAAATTCTAAATAATTTTTTTAATAAACAAAAGTAATGATGTAATAATAATGTTGAATAAATAAATAAAATTAACTTTTTAAATTTGTATTATTTTTAATTATTTTTTAAATTTTTAATATTTTTTTGCCAAACCTAAAACCTGAAAATTTGAAAATATTATAATTTGCTAAAAGTAATAGTAATATTCTGGATTAAAAAATCTTATAATTATTATTTTAAAATTTTTAAAAATTTAAAAATATATAAAATTCTAAATTTCCGGAAAAAAAACTAAAATCTTCCTGCTTTCATATTTTCATTTGGAATTTTGAGAATCTAAAAATTGGCCAACCGGGTGAACCCTGGTACCCAGGATTTTTTTGATATATTATACGTTTTTTTTCGACGTCGTATGCAAAAGTTATTGCGGTTATACCATTTTTCAAAACTTTTTTGCAAAAAAAGTGAAAATTCAAATTTGTTAATTTTCCCTAATAGTAGGTTTCATAACATACAAGAATCTGAAAATATTTTATTTTTTGAATTTTCTATCATTTTCTTTTCTATTTTACAGTGTTAAAAAAGGCGATCCACGGGGGGGGGGGTGTGTGTGTGTGTGTGGAGGTGCGTGGGGGAGCAGAAAAACCTTTAGTACCGGTTCGTGTCACGAACCGGTACTAAAGGTTTTTCGGCTGACGCTAACCCTTTAGTACCGGTTCGTGTCACGAACCGGTACTAAAAGTCCTTTGGAACCGGTACTAAAGGTGTGGACATTGCAACCGGTACTAATGCACCCTTTAGTACCGGTTCGTAAGCAAACCGGTACTAAAGGCTTAGACGGAAGACCCTTTTTCTACTAGTGGACGTAATAACCTCCTAAATAATTTCCTTAGTTTTTTCGTCTCAATCACAAAGTTGTTTGATTTGAACGATGTTTACTTCGACCCGCATGGTGACACTTTAAGTTAGATTTCCACATACCTACGCTATCGATATAATCATGACAATCACATTACTTAAGAGTGCTGGAATGAACGGAATTCGATCAACCAAAACCTATTAGAGAGATGTCCCGAGAAATCCTTGTTTTCATGTTTCCTCTGCTTTTTTTTTGTAAAAGGTGCCACGTCCGCTGGATCCAAGTAAACGGTTACCCGGACACTTGTGGTTTGGGTTTTATGTTCGTTTTCGTGGCAGCACAGGTCGATCTTAGAAAACATGTATTGCGAGTCACATACAATCGCCGTTTTTTGCTTTTCTGGCCATTCTTATGGTCTATAAGACTATTGTACACTGTTTTATGTCCCGAATCAATTTTCGCATCATAATGATAGGTTGGTGGGATGTGTTGAAAACTCCTTAATTTTCACCTTTTTGTGTGGACTACAACACTCTTTTGGATTTCGAGATAATTTCTAGCGCACAAAGCTTATAGAGAGTTGTTGGGTTGCTGTAGTAGGGCATTGTCTTCATCCGTCGTCGCACCGCACCGTGGAACCTCTACCGCTGCTGGAAGCCATTTCAGCATGCACGGGAGAGAGAGAGAGAATACGAGAAACATGAGTGAGGAGATGATAGAGGAAACAACCAAGTAGCTTTTGTCCTAGGTTTGACCGTCACTTGAGGCGCACACCATGATATATTGTCGCCCAAGACGGTATATACAAGATGAGAAGAGAGAAGATTCATGAGGGGTTTAATTTGGGAAAAGGCAAGAGCGGAAAAACAATTCACTGACTAAGACGAGTGTAGAGAAACATGATAGTTTCCCGCATCCATTAGATTTTGTTGGATGAGCTCAATCAGATTTTTGATGGATTATTCCAAGGATCCATACATCTAGATGCACTCATCCCTTCCTGCTTTAAGCCAAATTGAGTTTAACGAGTAAAATGGACATAGTAACATAGTTCTCTCCATGCGAGCACGATGTTTGCATGAAGCGGGAACTCCTATAGAGCGCTCGCTGCATCCACAACAAACCCAACGCGCTAGCCCAGATGGGCTAGCCTAGGTAACTCTAGGTTGGTTCTTGCAGTTTTTCTTGTTCGCTTTTTGTTGTTGTCGGATCAGGTACTGTTTTTTCTGTTAGTTTTTATAATTTCGGTGAAATTAGAAATCGCAAATTATTTTTAGATCTAAAAAACGGTCACACATATAAAAAAATGTTCACACATTTTAAAAATGATTAACAAAATAAAAATGTTCATGAATTTGAAAAATGTATGCAAATTTTAAATGCTAGCAAACTATAATGTCCACGAACTTTTAAAACACTCCATGAGTTTTAAAATCTTCATGAATTTAAAAACATAAATATAAAAAATGTTCATGAATTTGAAAAATGTCTACAAATTTAAAAAATTCGCGATTTTTAAAATGTCCATGAATTTTCGAAATATACATGGATTCAAAAATGTCCATTAGTTCAAAAGTATTCATAAATGTGAAAGCTCCTATGCCCTGCCTTAAGCGGGAGCGAGCATCCACCCTGCCTAAAGGGATTTCATCATGGGCCGCTCCAAACGCGGCCCAACAAAAGGTACTCTTTTTTTTTGTTTTAATACGAATTTTTTTGAACTCATAAATGGACAAATTTTCAAATTGTTTCAAAATAAAAAAATTCTGATATCTTGGCAGCATTTCGAGTAACTCCTCGGGCTTGGGTTCCATTCAAATTTTAAAATTTTAAAATTTTCAAAATTAAAAATTAAAATTGACAACATGTGAAAATTGAATTTTGTTCAAACTTTAAAATGTAAAGAGAAAACTACCGGTGAATAGCAAGGAAACCAGCAGAAACCGAGAAACCCAGAAAAATCGAAAAACTACAAAAACCTAGAAAACAACCAACCTCGATAAATGGGCCCGACCCGGTGCTCGCTCGCTACAGTGGTTGGCCAACCCATGTCAAGCTGAACTCAAAGTCGTTGTCAGGTCGACCTTGGTGTTCTCGGATGGTATGCCCCATGCATACACCACTCAGGCCCGACATGTGCGGTTCCCACCCGACGAGAAAGGTTGCGCAGGAGCCCCCGGGGTCGATTTGACTCCGGTCTCCGGTGGACGGTGGTCGTCACTTGATGGCATCAGGACTGGCAATTCCCATGCGACACGGTCTGTGGCCCATATTGCCATCTAATCAAGATCTAACAGTTCCGACATAACGCACAAAGAAGTATGCGCGAGATCACCTGGTTTTGCTCCTCGTCAATCAAATTCAGCCAAACTGATGCAACATGAACACCGCAATAACCACGAGACGAAGAAGAAGTATAGAAGCAGCTTTCATACTACTTGCATTACAGTAGAACTGTAGAAGCAGCTTGATCGATCGATCGATCGGGAAGGTGCCATCACAACCGGAGAAGCTTCTTGCACGCCCTGATAACGTTGTTACCTCGCTTCTTCTTTGTCGTCCTCCCCTTAGCCTCCTCTTTGTCACCACCTTCTTCACGCTGCGCCTTCTTCTTCTCTCCCTTCTCCTCCTCCTCGTCGCGCTCCTCGACCACGGCATTGCCGACGACGTCGCCGTGGTCGCTGTCCCCGTCCATGTCGTGGATCCTCCAGTAGTAGCCGTCCCCCTTGCCGGGAGCCGCCGGGTGCCTCCTCATGGAGAAGGCCCGCCTCATCGCGCCCGGTAGGCCCCTGGCTTTCTCACCGGACCTGCAGAGCCTCTGGGACCCGGTGGAGAAGGTCCTCGCCAGGGTCACCGCGCCCAGGGCCAGCCCTTCCCACGCATTGGTCTCCTTGGTGTTGGTCAGCTCCAGCGATCGCCTGGCTCGGGGGCCATTGGTCGCCGCCACCACCGCCACCGGAGGCGAGGAGGAGCCGAGGTTGGAGTAGCCATGCATCTCGAATGCCTGGCTAGCAGAACTCTGGTTGGATCTGGTTTCTTGATGCCTTGGTAGCCCGAGAGGTGAAAGCTGTTTGCAAAATGGAGCTGGTAATCAGGGAGCTCGTGTGGGTGCTGATTAGTAGGACAAGATCATGGACAATTGAGCTGGTGAGCCCTGTAGAAAGTATCCAAGATTTGGGCAGAAATTTATATTCACCCCTTGTCTCCCGCACACGACTATATACCACATGGCGAGGGGTTAGCTGCTTAATTTATACTAAGCTACCATGGTTAGACGGTTTGAGCTGCGTGGTTTTCCAGCTCGATCGTTGGTCCGGTAACAGGTCGGTGCAGGGTGGTTAATTATGGGTGGATTCTACGAGAGTGGTCTGTTGAGGGTGTGTCAGGCTCTCTGTTTTTTATGCGTGGGATAGGGAGATGTCTGTTGGAAAATCAAACATATATCTCTGTTTTTAGTCGGAGAAAGTACGATGCTCGTCCTTGTTCTCGATTTTATATGTTGTGTGCACATGATTCCGGCGGTTTTATAATGGTCTCCGATCCTAGTGTCTTTGACTCTAAACGCTTAGACAGTGGTGAAGTCAGGATTCAGATGCCGGTCAGTGTGCTAATGTCGCCCTCGTTGAAAAATTACTCATAGGGTGGGAAGACATCGAGTCAAAACGGATCAACGGCGGACTGGAAGTCGGAGCACATATGCAGCTTGTCGGCCACGCCGTTCAAGTTTAGTTACCAACCGTAGAAATGTCAAGTGCGCTTTTGACAGTCTTGACTTTGTCTTCCTTAAAGAAGTTATGAAGGTGATACAAGCTCGTAAAAGAAGAAAACCGTTGTTGTTTTAGGGGGAAGAAAAGAGCCGCACTTTTCCTTTTCTCGATCTATCTCTATCTCTGCTACCTGCTGTAAGTCAAACAATTATATCGGGAGGGGAGAGTGATGATTAGTAGGAATGGTAAAAGAACTGATTGTAGGATGCCTGTGTGGATCAACTCCCTTGAAGGACAAATTCCCTGTCTTACTCAGTGTCCGCAATGAACATATTATTTCCGTTGCTGCTATAGCTTCCGGAAGACATGCTTGTAAGTGTTGCGCTGAATGATTCTCATGATATCTCTGAATGGAAATTAAGCAAAACAGGACAATCAATCTTCTGAAGATGCATAGTGGAGATAGTATTGCAGCAACTCACAATCATGTCTGCAGAACACCGGAACCTCCTCCCTTATCCCCGTCTACAGTGATAAAGGGCGATTTTTGGGCGTTCTCCGTGCTACCCAGCTCGCCGCCGGCGATCCGGCTGATTCCTCGCCCTCCGCGGCCGCTCCGGCGGCGGGAGGGTGGAGAATCGATGGATCCCGGCGTGTACATAGTTAGGTGTGCGTGGGGTGCTTGCCGGCGGCGCTGTGGAGGTGGTGGCGTTGCCGGAGAGGCTTTTGGTGTCGGCGGTTCTCTCCTCTGCTCGAGGTGCTCCGGTGGAGGCTCGATGCAGATCCGTCGTCCTCGGCGCGTCCGCCGCTTCTTGGAGCCGTGGCGTGCCTCCCCCCGAGCCGGCGTTCGTGACGGCGGAGCTGGCTCTTGCTCGTGGGGTTCTTCGGCCTTCACCTCGGTGCTAGGCGGTGCTTTTGCTCAAGATCTGTGGGAGTTGCAGGCGGGAAGCTCCTCCTCGACGGCGGGCTCGGATGGCGTTGTGGAAGAAGGGTGGTGTTGGCGGCGGCTTCGAGCTGATGGTTGTTCACCGTTCAGATGCCGGCGCCTGCGTCGGTTGGATCATGCAGCTTTTCAACAAGGTTGGTCGGGCCGTCGTCTTCGGTGCGAGGTAAGCTCGCCTTCTTCCTCTCCGGTGGCTTGCTGCTGGAGCTCGAAGGAGGTGTGCGGCGTGGTGGCTCCGATCTCGCCGTGTGGTGTGTGTTTCCTTCCTCTGTTCGTGCGTGTGCGTTCTTGTTGCTGATGTTGTACACGAACTCCCTTCAAAAAAAAAAAAAAAAAAACTCACAATCATGTCTGGAAAGATGGCTATTGGTTGCTTGTTAAAATGATGTAGCAAGAAGATTAAAAAACGTGTATGTACATTGATCTGACTGTCAAATCAATATCTAGACAGGGCAGTCAAATCAATGTTTTTTTTTTCAAAATGGGGGAAATATCGCCCCAGCTTCTGCATCCAAGGGATATACACGGATTTTTTTATTAGATTATTCACAACACCTTACAAGATCAATACAAAAGATCAAACTCGAAGCCACCTTGCTAAACCTACAGAGGGATAAAGGAGGTGACAATTCACCAACTCACATCAACAAAAAACCAAATGCCTTCCCAGGCCGTCCAATAGCAGATGAGAAGCACATCCAGTCAAGCAGACTCTCAGCATACGCCAACGCACACGCCATAGAAGTTGCTACCGCCGTCTTTCTCGACTCCATCTTCAAGAGAGATCATCGCATTGACCATGCCAGGCCTGCCATCGATGCCGCCACGGCGCCAGATGACTCCACCATCCTGCGCGAGGCCATCACACTGCATCCGTCCCGAGACACCACTGCACCATGCCGCAGCGACAGGACGACGCCGACACAGCAAAAGCACACCGCTCCACCTCAGCACCACCGCCATCCGTTGTCTGCTCCAAAAACGATGCCCCAGCAGGGAGAACGGCGTTGCGCGCCGCCATCGTCCGATCCGGGAGACCCGGGTCTAGGGTTTCCCCTGGAGCAGCCCAGGCGAAGAACGCAGACTGCAGAGACAATGCCTTCAACAAGGTAACGACGAAACACGCCGCCATCATCCGCCATGACCGAAGTCCGGGCCGGCTTTCACCGGCAGCTGCGCCTCACCATCGGGAGCTAGGCGACGTATCGCAAGATCCGCCACGGCTAGCCACACAACTAGCCGATCTCCTCCAACGAGAGAGAAGACCACCACCACGGTGCCACGGTCAGCGGCACCAGACGCCCGCCACCTGCCACCAGGTTGACGCCGTCCCCGCCATCCAGGGCCGCCACCCTTGGTGCCGTGGTCCCAGACCTTGAGGAGGAGCAGTACGAGATCGTCCCCATCACCGCCTGCCCGGCGATGCCAAGGCGAGGACGGAAGGGGAGGACCGTGCCGCCAGGCCCCCATCACCACCCACCCGACTAGGCCGCGGCGAGAAGCCGCGCCACCAGACCAGGGCCACGCCGCCGCCATCACCGCCCGCCCGGCGAGAAGGCCGCGCCGCCATCATCCTCCAAGAGCTGGGTCCATCCCCCTCCCCCCCCCCGTGCGGAGGCAAGCCTCCATCCTCCGCACCAGGGGACCACGCGAGGATCCCCGCCGCCCCCATCACCGGTCGCGCTAGGCTTCGCCGTCGGCGGCCTCCGGTGACGAGGAGGAGGGGGGAGGGGGAGGGGAAGGTGGCGGCGGTGGGGGCTAGGGTTACGCCCCTAGTCGCCCTGGAGGGGACGCCCCGAGCGGACCGTGAAGTGGTGCCTCTGACCGTGACGAGGAGCGGACCGTGAAAGTCAAATCAATGTACATACACATCGATCATTTGGACATTTTTGGAAAGCCATAATTCAATTGGCAACCAAATATCAAATCTACTCGGCAGAAGAAACAATCCATTTGTCTATTTTTTAAATGTGTTGCAGCAAAATATTTTTTACATCAAATTATATTTGAACTACATGATCTGCAAGACTGCAACAAAACTGCACGAAAAGAACTAGGGCAGTTTTATGGTGACCCACAATCACAGACACATATTAGAGAAACAATCTGAAGAGAGTCGTAGGGCGGTCACAGCAGCTTCAGAGCGCTTGATTTTCTCATCTTCCCATCGACAAGGTTGCATCCTCAGCCGTCTCAGTGTGACCACCATCCTCGTTGGGGTACGATGACGGAGTGAAGCCCTCCAGGTTGCCCTTACGGCTCCCGGAAAAATGCGCTCATTAGTTTCCCTTTATGTTAACTTGATCTAACATTTTTTTTCCAGATGATCATTAGTTTCTAGATGATACATTCTGCCAAGGTTTGTGAAAATTGTAGAAGTTGTCCCACCAAATGGACTGCAAAACGAAAAAAAATACAGCGCCAAAACCTGTAAATATTGAACTCGTAAGGAGATTGGCAACCTCACACGATTATCTGATGGTTGTTTTTCATTACAAACATCATAGATGCTTAAGAATTGACTAGGACAATGTGGGTGCTTCGCTACGGTTAACTCATGCTAGGGCACACCACTGACGAGGTTACATTGCATAGTTGTGTCGTTTCCCTCTATTTTTACACCACGTAGGAAATCTTGTCTAATTATAACCTCATTGCATGTTATGGGATACTCCTCTACAGTTGCATTGTTACTGTACTGTAGCAACAAAATTCTACCATACACTTTAATCAAAAGATTGTCCATTGTCTTCATTATTTTTATGTTATTAATTGGGAAGAAACCTAAAAAACACAATCACCGCGATAATGGTCCTTGCCCATCAGAGAGGCTCCCCATGTCGGCCAGCATGGCAACGGCACCACCGGAGCTTGAACTCGCTCGCCACATAAAAAAGTTGCAGATAAAAGCGTCATACGTGGCTACTGAACAAAGCGTTGCCTATATAGGTCGGAAACTAAGAGCATCGCCTCCTTGCTGATAGTCCAGGCTATTTGCAAACATATATAAACAAGCGGGGGACACTGCAAGGAAGTAGGGTGAGACTAAACGTTTGTACATATCAGCTTGCGGCCTTGTTTCATGTTTGTAGCCAGGGCGAGCAAGGGACAGGTTGTTGTTGTTGCTTTGTTAGGCTTGGGCCGCGTGTGTTTGGCTAGGAATAGGACGGACAAAAATTCCTAGCAACCACAAGGTAGGCCAAGGCCCACGCCATCCAGCGTTAGGGCATCTCCAGCGGGGCGACGCATATTTATGTCCGTTTGCGTCGGGCACGGACATAAAAAACGTCCGCATGTCCGCATGCGTCTGCCCCTTCTCCAGCGGCAGAGACGCATTTATTTGACCGCATGCGTGATTAGAGAGGAGAGAGAGGGAAAGATTCTGTTTGTGTGGCTAGGAATAAGCGCATGCGTGATTAAAGGAGGAGAGAGAGGGCTGCATGCAGCCCAACCGGACACAAACGGACGCGCGGACGCGTCCGCAGAGACGCATTCCTGGCGCATATTTGGTCCACATTTGCGTCAGGACGGACACTGCGGACGTTTTGCGTCGCCCCGCTGGAGGGCATTTTTTGTCCGCGCAGACGCAAACGGACGAAAAACGTCCGTATCTCCAGCGGCGCGACGCATTTTAGCATCCGCGCGCGTCCGTTTGCGTCGGTCGAAATGGTCGAAATTGACCGCGCGTCCGTTTGCGTCGGGGGTGGCTCCAGCGACGCGACGCATTTTTTGGTCGAATCATTTTTTTTAAACATGAAACATAATTTACATAGTTAAAACATTAAAAAAACCTTAAACGCCTACTGCTGCTCCTCGTCGCTGTCGAGCACGACGAGCTCCGGTATCGCCCACGGCCAGTGGCCATCCGGGGGAGCGTACGCCGGGAACGCCGCCGGTGCTGGAGGTGGAGGAGGCTGCGGCTGTGGCGCCCAGGGTTGCGTCTGTGGTGGCGCCCAGGGCTGCGGCTGTGGTGGCGGTGGAGGAGGCGCCACCGAGTCCTGTAGCACCAGCCGAAGCGCTTCATCCTCCGACAGGCCCGGCGGCATCACGCCGGTGGCGTAGCGCGGCAGCGGCGGCTGCACAGGCGCGTCGTACTCGGAGACCAGGGCGCCGACCTTCGCCATCTCCTCGTCCGTCATGTTCTCCGGGAAGTTGAAGTTGCGGCCCTCCGCCATGGCCTGCTGCCATTCGTGGAAGACGGCCGCGACGTAGTCGTCGCTGTCGTCCTTCACCTCCTCATTGTGGTAGGCGAGGGCCTCAATGTAGTCGTCATCATCGTCGTAGGCAGCGTAGGAGTCGTCGTCCTCCTCGTCGCGGTCATCGTCGTCGATGTACTGCGCCTGCTGACGACGCGTCGCCGCCTGCTGACGACGCGTCGCCGCCTCCTGTCTTCGTGGACGGGCCGGCGGTGTAGACGCGAAGGGAAAATCCTTGTCGCCCATGAAGCCTGCCCTCCTTCTCCTATCCGTGTCCGTCGACAGATAGGTACGCCAACTGGACGAGTCGATGGCGTACGCCGGATCGGCGCGGAGGTCCGGCAGCAGGTACCGCCTCCGTCGCCAGATCTCCGCGTTCCGATCTGGCTCGCGCGCAGGGACGGGAGGGATGGGCACCCGGTGGCAGCTGAGCCGCCAACCGCCAGGGAGTTGCACGCCGGACCAGGCGTCATCGCACGACACCCATTTGCCGTGCATGAGCCTCCCCACCGTGACGGGGAGCGGCACCCTCTTGTTGCCGCTGAACTTGTTCTTCCTCCCCATGGCGCTGCATTTTTGGTGAAAGCGGACGCAAACGGTCGCTCAGCGTCTGTTTGCGTCGCGCCGCTGGAGATGCCCTTATGGCAGAGCAGCGCTCAATTCCTTTTTTCCCTTCCTGATAATCCTCGGTCTTATGCCAAACAATGGTATTGTTCGAATCCCCTCCCTGGCAATCGCTCGCTCGAGCGATCGGTTTCTGTCGGCGCGGAGCGCTCGCGCGAAAGCGCGACTCAATTCCCTTTTTATCACGTAGTGTTTTAATTGCGTTCACACGTGTTCACACTAACTGCTTGTATTACTACTTTGCAAATTGCATGCAGCCAAGAGCGTTCACACTGCATGCATGCACATGCACAGAGCATCTCATGGATTTGCATTTAATGAGCCAACTTTTCAGCACTCTTTCATAAGTTGTTGCATGCATACACATAGCATCTCACTCTTTTTCTTCAGCACGAGGCAGACTCTCAATTCTCTTTTTGCAATTTCCTTTTGGGTTTTATTTTTCGTACGGTAATTCATATTTTAATGGGGTCCTTTTGCAATTCCCTTTTTCGGGCCAGTGGTTTTTAAGGGGGAAAATAACGGGTGGGAAGATCCACTTGCAACTCAAATGAACTACCACTTGCTACTCAAATTAAGTACTATTTTAAGTTGTAAGCTAACAAAACTTGCTAAAATATTCTAAATGAAAATTACTTTTTAGGGTTGCTAGGTATTTATATTTACCGTTGATAAATAACGGGGCACCGGGTTGATAACTTGTAAACAAAAAAAGAGTCGCTACATATTTTAAATTAAATTAAAATTTTAGGGTTGATTTTTATTTATATTTACCATTGATAAATAGCGGGTCACCGGGTTGATAGCTTCTAAACTAAAAGAGAGCAGCTAAAATATTTATGAAATACTTTTTAGGGTTATTATTTATTTATATTTATCGTTGATAAATAACGAGGCACCGGGTTGATAGCTTGTAAAATAAAAAAATGTTCGCTAAAATATTCTAAATGAAATACTTTTTAGGATTGGTAGTTTTTTATAATTACCATTGATAAATAACGGGGCACCGAGTTGATAACTTGTAAACTAAAAAGAGTCGCCAAAATATTCGAAATGAAGTTAGATTTTTAGGGTTGATAGTTAAATATATTTACTGTGGATAAATAACAGGACACCGGGTTGATAGCTTCTAAACTAAAAAAGATTCGCTAAAATGTTTAAAAGAAAATTAACTTTGGGGTTGATAATTTTATACATTCACCGTTGATCAATTAAGTACGGAGGAGTTGATTATTCAAACAGAGAGGGTTGATAACTTTTAGCCCGAAAAAAAGTTTCTCGAAACATATCAACATGGGTGCTAGTTTTGAAGATCTCGTCGAGACGGATTTATTGGTGAAAGCGAATCTTAATTTGGAGTTGTCGTTTGAAAGTTAAAATATTTTGAATTTTCAAATTTGGAAAAGATTCCGCTGACATCAGCAGATCTATTTTGTGCATGCATGCAGAACTTTTCCTCAATAGCCTGCACCAGGTTGATAATTTTATACATTCACCGTTGATCACTTAAGTACGGAGGGGTTGATTATTCAAACAGAGAGGGTTGATAACTTTTAGCCCGAAAAAAAGTTTTTCGAAACATATCAACATTGGTGCTAGTTTTGAAGATCTCGTCGAGACGGATTTATTGGTGAAAGCGAATCTTAATTTGGAGTTGTCGTTTGAAAGTTAAAATGTTTTGAATTTTCGAATTTGGAAAAGATTCCGCTGACATCAGCAGATTCGTCTATTTTGTGCATGCATGCAGAACTTTCCCTCAATAGCCTGCACCAGGCTGATAATTTTATACATTCACCGTTGATCACTTAAGTACGGAGGGGTTGATTATTCAAACAGAGAGGGTTGATAACTTTTAGCCCGAAAAAAAGTTTCTCGAAACATATCAACATTGGTGCTAGTTTTGAAGATCTCGTCGAGACGGATTTATTGGTAAAAGCGAATCTTAATTTGGAGTTGTCGTTTGAAAGTTAAAATGTTTTGAATTTTCAAATTTGGAAAAGATTCCGCTGACATCAGCAGATTCGTCTATTTGTGCATGCATGCAGAACTTTCCCTCAATAGCCTGCACCAGGTTGATAATTTTATACATTCACTGTTGATCACTTAAGTACGGAGGGGTTGATTATTCAAACAGAGAGGGTTGATAACTTTTAGCCCGAAAAAAAGTTTCTCGAAACATATCAACATGGGTGCTAGTTTTGAAGATCTCGTCGAGACAGATTTATTGGTGAAAGCGAATCTTAATTTGGAGTTGTCGTTTGAAAGTTAAAATGTTTTGAATTTTCAAATTTGGAAAAGATTCCGCTGATATCAGTAGATTCGTCTATTTGTGCATGCATGCAGAACTTTCCCTCAATAGCCTGCAAGAGGATGATAATTTTATACATTCACCGTTGATCACTTAAGTACGGAGGGGTTGATTATTCAAACAGAGAGGGTTGATAACTATTAGCCAGAAAAAAAGTTTGTCGAAACATATTAACATGGGTGCTAGTTTTGAAGATCTCGTCGAGACGGATTTGTTGGTGAAAGCGGATCTTAAATCTAAGTTTTCATTTAGGAGATAAAACGTTTTGAATATATGAAATTGGGAAATATTCTAGCTGACATCAGCAAATTCGTCTGTTTGTGTATGCATGCAAAACTTTCCCTCAATAGCATGCACTAGAGTCCAAAATTTGCCTAAAATGGAAAGAAAAAAGTGGTTGGAAACTGACCGCTCCATAAGAACCTGGCGCGCGAGCGCCAGCTAGGGCCGCCCGGTATTGTTGCTTGTTACGGAGTATTTCCCAAGAACTGCATGTTGTTAATTCCGAACACTAGGTATATAAACCGGTGAAAATCCATATAAGAGATCAAGGTGGGACTATCGGAAATAGAAAGCGCAGATCGAACTTCAGAGTTTCGCTGATTCTAGCAAGCTCGCGGCCCAAAGAGAAATTCTAGCGCCAAGGCCCGTATGGCAGAGTCCTCACGCGCGCGGAGGAGGTTTTTTTTTAACATCATATATATTAATAAACTGAGCCAGCAGGCCGTCTTATTAAAAACCTTCCAGCCCCCTTAGGTACCCTGGAAGGAAAAGAGTGCGTCTGGTACCTGCTGCTCCTGATCAGTTCAAAGTTACATCTTTCAGAACAAAAGACAGAATAAAACTAGGAGGGGACTCATCCCATCTAACTACAGAATTTGAGGTGAAAACATATCTGGCTAGCTCATGTGCCACATGATTAGCCTCTCTATTACAATGAGTAAATTCAATAAAATCAAATTCTTGCGCCTTTGAGAAGCAATCGTAGAGAATGGCCGGGTATGGACTCCAGACTTCCACCTCCGCATTACAAGGTTGGATCACCTCTAGGGAATCAGACTCAACTGTCACTCTTGCCGCTCCAATATCAAGAAGAAATACCAGTCCTTTGTGTAAATCTAGAGCCTCCGCCGCCGTTGCATCATGTACATGCGACAATGGGCATGCTAGGCCGGCAATTGCATCGCCTCGGTCGTCTCTCAAAACCGCCCCAGTTGCACCTGTACCATTTGAGTGAAAAGCAGCATCGACATTTAATTTATAAGTTCCATGAGAGGGCTTTTTCCATGAAATATCACGCACCACACTAGATGCAGAAGCTGCAGGAATAAAATTTGAAGTTAGAGCCTGGATCGCAAAAGCAGTGTGCCTAGGTTTTGCAACACGCTCTCCCTTCACAAGCTCCCTTCTTTGCCAACATAAGTATCAACATGTGATAGCTATAGTTTCCTTTAACTTTACATTACCGAGAATTGGAGACTTCAAATTTTGTCGACAAAGTAAATCCTCCAGAATAGTAGAACCGAACCATTCACATGTTACCGCCTGTTTCATGTAGTCAGATAAACCCAGAGACTTCCATACATCCCCAGCCCGAGAGCAAGTAAATAACAGATGTCTCATATCCTAAGCTCCACCTCGGCATACAGGGCATTCAGGGTTTACTTTCATGTGTCTGTCAGCCAGAATCGAACTTCCAGGGACAACTCCATGTAGGGATCTCCACATAAAAATCCGAATCTTGCTTGGTACTTCCAATTCCCATACTTTCTCCCACATTGGGTTATTTCTAGCACCTCCTTGTCCATCTGTTATGCGGACTCTATTTCCAAATTGATGTTCCCACTCTGTGTAGTATGCCGATCGAACAGTAAACGTATACGTCCTTGTATTATTTCACGCCACAAAATCATCATTTAGTAAGTCAGTGAGCGGAATTCGCAAGATTTTTTCAGCATCTATAGCAAGCAGATTTTCTCTGATTATATCTTCATCCCACTCACCCGTGATAGGGTTTATGAGCTCATCAACTGTTCGGAGAATACTTTGGCCCTTTCTTGAAAACACCTTCCTTGATTTATTATCAAAAATCCAATGATCTTCCCATATATTTATTCGACTTCCATTGCCCACTCTCCATATATGCCCATGTTTGAAAGTTTTTAAACCTGCAATAATACTTTGCCAAGAATAAGAGGACCCCTATTTAGGACCTGCTTTTAAATGTCTCCATGTGGATAATATTTTGACTTCAAAACTTGAGCACATAGAGAATCCGGATTTGTAACCAATCGCCAGACCTGCTTGGCGAGCATAGCCAAATTGAAGGAATATAGGTCTCTGAAGCCCATTCATCCACTCTTCTTCGGGATACACATTCTCCACAAAGCAAACCAATGAAGTTTCTTTTGTTCTTCCGTATCACCCCACCAAAACGTAGACATGGCATCATTCATCTCTTTGCATAGGCTTTTTGGGATTTTAAATACCCCCATAGCATAGACCAGGATTGATTGAATAATAGCTTTTAAGAGGATTTCCTTCCCGCCCAGTGACAAGAATTTTTCTTTCCAACCTTTAAGTCTCTCTATAATTCTCTCAAGAAGGACAAGAAACTTTCACTTTTATCAAGACCAATCATTGATGGTAAGCCCAAATATTTTTCAGCTATTGCCTCTATCATAATATTGAGTTCTGTGCAAATATCTGCCCATAAATTCACATCAACATTAGGGCTAAAAAAGTTGCTGCATTTTGACTCACTTATCATCTGCCCTGAACTTGCACAATATTCTTTCAGTACTTGTCTCAATGAGGTTGCATTAGTGTCAACACCCGGATTTTTAAGTCCAGATGCCTATTATGCCATACATCGCAATCCCAGGATGATTGTTGTTGCGAGACATAACAGTTGAATATCATAAGTCATCATTCATTACAACCCATAATCGTCTTACAAAAGTAGATCACATGATCCAATATACAACAATAGTTGATCTATTGATCAACGAACATCACAAATAGCGGAAGCGAAGTAGTAGCGGACTATCTAGTCCACAGGCCAACGCTTGACGTTAGAAGAACTCCTAGTTGGTGTAGACGTCCTGCTGGCCGTCATCTTCGTACTGCTGCTCCTCTTCATAGTCTGGCCATTTGAATAGCCAGGGACACAGCCGTGAGTACTTTTAAAGTACTCGCAAACTAATACTAATGTAAGTACCATCAATTTTAGTAAGGGGTTGCTAAGCTCTAGGGTTATTTGCATAAAGCCAATTTTAGTTCATAAGCATTTCATAAAAGACTCTTCATTTGCTAACTAACTCAAGTGGGAACATTAGTGTCATTCCCACAACTCAGTTGTGATTCAATTCAAGTTCACCATTCATTTCACCATTCAGTTCAGAAAACATCTGACGACGGAACAGTATGGCCTTTCCAATCGTCCGTAACCGTGGACACGGCTATTCGAATAGATTTACACTCTGCAGAGGTTGCACACTTGTGCCACAACATTTGATTACATCCGTCAGGGGTAGCCCTGAATAATCGTAACTCAGTATGCGGATCATCAACCATAACCTTTCACTTACATATCCTAGTATAGGCACCTCTCCCCATGAGCTTGGCCTCCCAGTGAAGACAAACCGTCAGCATGGGAACTGCACAGGGCTTGGGCCGGACATTCACCTCATTTCACGTCATTTCACATCAGTTCACTTTCAACGGAGGCAGCCTCGGCATAACCCCTATGACGCTTGTTTAGAGGGAACCCATACTAAGACACATAAACTTCTAGTTAAGCCCTACCCATAATCAGGTAGTGGTGGTACTTGTAAATTGGAATGGTATCGCATCCGAACCCAACCATCAGTTTTTATCAAATTCATCATGTCATTCAAGTCACCTTCACCTTCAAACCTTTCAAAATCATTTCATTTCACATGTTCCCATCTAGAGTAGTCATTTTTAATTGTTAGCACTAGCAACTAGCCATGAGGGGTGCTAACTAGCTTTGATTGCTTTAGGCTAAGTTTGATACTCTTGTAGTACTCTATACTTATACCAAAGTTAACTATAAAAAGAAGCTTGAAATAATCAAAGTAAAATCTTTGTAAGAATAAAACTTGGGATGGGGTCATGAAACATAAAGTAATAAGTGAGTGTGCCTTGCTCTGGTAGAACTTTGCACTTTGCTAGAATATTTAGCTTGCCTTGGTTGGTGTACTGATCAAAGTGGTCCTCTTCCTCCTGGTAGTAGACCTCCTCCTCCTGGTACTCCTCGGTACTAGCGTCTAAAAACGGATACGAGATAACAATCACCAAACAAGCTTAAGACCTAGTCTAAGCACACAAAAGGGGTTCACACAAACTATCCTAGCATCATCACATACATAACATGTGGGTTGAATTTGTTTTCTTACTTGAAGAAAAATAATTTCCTCTCATTACAATTATTAACTAGTGCTTCTCTTTAGTTCTTTGAGGAAATAATTTCCTCTCATTGAATCTTGTTAAGATTTAATTTCCTCCAACAAATCATGCATGAATCCATGTTGACCAAGGCCAACCATTCATCATCATCATTTGAGAAAATGATTTAAATGAGGTAGAGTACCTCATGCAATTTAACACTACTTTGATCATAAGTTAATATCATCACCTAAGTCAATATGAGATTATGTAGAACATGGTTACTACCTCATATTGAATTACTTGAGACAAGATTTAAATAAGGGAGAACATCTCATATGATTTATTAAATAGTTTTGGACAATATCAATTGACTAGAAATAGCCATAGAGCCATTTATTTAAACTAGGCCATGATCACACAAAGTAACCATGTCATATTTTTGCATAAAGATGTAGAGTATGTGAAATGTGATTTATGAGAGTTGGAAACAACTCAAAATCATTTTTGGTTGATTTTTAATAATTGTTTGAAGTTACAAAAGTCCCTGCCTTGTTATTTTTGTCACTTTAATTCTACAAAGAATATCATGATGAGACCAGTGGGGTTGGATAGATCTTTTCTCTAGCTTTCCAACCAAATGCAATTCATCAAATTTGGTGGAGCATATTTCAAGTTATTTGATTTTGAAAAAGGCATCTGCAAGCAATTTCTTTTTAATCCAAAATTTGAATTCAAATGCTTGGGCTCGCGCGGGAAAGCTACCGGGCCAAAACGGGGGAGAGGGAGTTGGGCTGGCCCAACTACACGTCTGGCGCGAGCGGGCCGCCTGACAGTGGGGCACGCCTGTTAGCGGGTCATAAAACCCGAAACGGTACGCGCGTGTGGGAGCCGTTGGATTAGAAGTAGATCGGACGAGCGAGAAGCGTCATCTTCTCCAGCGAGAGAGGGCTCACTGGCGGCGAGGGTTTGGTGTGGGCGAGCTCACCGGCGATCAGCGAGGCAGGGCGTCGACGGTGCTCGAGGTTGTCGACGACGGCGGTTTCAGCGGTGGTCGTGGGAGGAGCTGCGGTGGTCGCAATCGACGGCGGCTTGCAGGTGTTCTGGCAGGGCTCCGGTAACGAATTGGCGGGCTCCGGTCATCAATGTGGATGGGAGAGGAGTGGAGGATGCTCAGTAGGAAGAGGGGAAGCGAGGGGTCTGTGGGATTCGTGCTGGGGCATGCTCTATTTATAGAGGCGAGGAGGTCTGCGGGGGTGCGGCGAGGTCGACAAGGGCGCGAGGGTTACAGCGGTGTAGGGAGGTAGGCGAGGGCGTGGCACTGTGCTGCGTGTCTAGGCGGTTCTCTTGGCGGCAACGGCGCGGTCGGGCGGTGCCAAACTCGGTCGGGCGGTCGCGGGGTACTGCGCGGCAGTGACGGGATTCGGTCTTCGTCTCCGGCGACGGCGGGTGCGGGTCGGCGCATTAAGCATGTCCGCGGTGTTCAGGGTGCAGTGGCGAGGCGCTGGGCGAGAGATGGGGTCCGGGGGTGGCGTGAGTCGACGAGGCGACACGTGCACTGGGAGTGTCCGTGGGCGGCGCCCATGCCATCGTCGGCATGCCTGGGCCTCGAGGGTGCGACGCGTGCTGGCCTCTGTGGCCTTCCTCTGCGACAATGTCCATGCTAGGTAGGTTCAGTAGAGTGAGGTGGAGGGTTTTGGCAAGGTGGCCAGGGTTGGAGGTGAGAGGAGAGAGGGGGAGCATGTCCATGGGGAACATGGCCGGCATGGCCATGGCTAGGCCATGTCTAGCCCTTCTCTAGGGCTTTAATGCCTTGGCTTGGTGTGAAAGGGGACCAGGGGACAAGGCTAAATCAAGTGGTAACCAGAATTGGGCTAGGCACTATTTCCAATAGTGAAATTTGGATTTGATTTGATTTGCTCACCAAGTGTTTGCAAAAATGGCCGCATGAAATGCAATTTGAAAATTTTGAATGAGGTTGGTTGGACTTGTTTCAAATGATCAACAACACACATTGGTGGTGGTGCATTCAAAAATAAAAAGATTTGCAAAAATTCCAAAATGGGATGATCTTGAATTTGCTTCAAAGTCCCATCTTGGCTTGAGCATAACTTTTGATCTAGGATGAATTTGCAGGGGTGGTCTTTACCAAAGTTGTTCACTTTGATGTGGTCTTGGATGAGGTGCAAAGAGTTAGATTTGTTTGGTTTGAAAATCTCTTAATACAGAGGCTCAAAGTAGGGATCAGATTAAAAATGGCAGATTTGACCATTAGTGCATGTGAGCACAATTTGATTTCAAAATTGATGTGATTTGAGTTTCTTTGATTCCAAAAGTTTTATTAAGTGTTTAGTATCATTCTACAAGCAATGGCACAAGCCAAAATGGACTAGGTCAAAGTTTTGCAAAATGACCAAAAGCACATGCATGTGATAAAAATGCATTTTTCCTATTTTCTTCTTTTCTTTTTCTTTGCTTCACTTAGGCATGGTCTAGGGACCATTTAGGGTTAGATTGAGTTTTCTAAAGGTTTCAAACCACTTGGGTAAGGTATGAGGACATATGGCAAGATTTGCCATTACGGCTTGATACGTCTCAAACGTATCTATAATTTCTTATGTTCCATGCTAGTTTTATGACAATATCTACATGTTTTATCCATACTTTATATCATTTTGATGCATTTTCCGGTACTAACCTATTAACAAGATGCCGAAGCGCCAGTTCCTGTTTTCTGCTGTTTTTGGTTCCAGAAATTCTACACAGGAAATATTCTCGGAATTGCACGAAACAAAAGCCCCAGGCCTTATTTTCCACGGATTGTTCCAGAACACCGAAGCAGAGACGGAGAGGTGCCACGAGGTGCCCACCCCACCTGGCGGCGCGACCAAGAGGGGGGGCGCCCCCCTATGGTGTGGGCCCCTCGGGACCCCTCCGACGCCGCCCTTCCGCCTATATATTCTTCCAGTGGCGAAAACCCTAAGACATCAAGTCATATTCCACGAAGAGTTCCGTAGCCGCCGCCATCGCGAAGACAAGTTTCGGGGGACAGAAGTCTCTGTTCCGGCACGCCGCCGGGACGGGGAATTGCCCCCGGAGTCATCTCCATCGACACCACCGCCATCTTCATCGTCGTTGCTGTCTCCCATGATGAGGAGGGAGTAGTTCTCCCCCGAGGCTGAGGGCTCTACCGGTAGCTATGTGGTTCATCTCTCTCTCCCATGGTGTGATCTTTATGTGATCATGAGCTTTGTATCACTATTAATCTATGTGCTACTCTAGGGATGTTATTAAAGTAGTCTATTCCTCCTCCATGATGTAAAGTTGACAGTGTGTGCATCATGTAGTACTTGGCGTAGGTTATGATTGTAATCTCTTGTAGATTATGAAGTTAACTATTACTATGATAGTATTGATGTGATCTATTCCCCCTTTCTATTGTTGACAGTGTGTATGCTATGTTAGTACTCGGTCTAAATTGCAACGGTCTATTATGCACTCTAGAGGTTACTTTAATATGAACTCCGGATTCACTCTCCACGGTGTGACGGTGACAGTGTGCGCATCGTGTGTGATTCCTTTATGACGTTGTGGAGCTTGTTTACTCCGGCTTGAGGGTGCTCTTGTAGCCCTACACAATGAATGGTGTTTGTTATCCAACAAGAGAGTGTTTAAGAGTAGTATTTATTTATTCAGTTATGTGATCATTGTTGAGAGTGTCCACTAGTGAAAGTATGATCCCTAGGCCTTGTTTCTAAGCATTGAAACACCGTTTCTAACAAGTTCTGCTACATGTTTGCTTGCTGCCATTTTTATTTCAGATTGCAATTACTACCTACAATCATCCATATTACTTGTGTTTCACTATCTCTTCGCCGAACTAGTGCACCTATACATCTGACAAGTGTATTAGGTGTGTTGGGGACACAAGAGACTTCTTGTATCTTAATTGCAGGGTTGCTTGAGAGGGATATCTCTGACCTCTACCTCCCTGAGTTCGATAAACCTTGGGTGATCCACTTAAGGGAAACTTGTTGCTGTTCTACAAACCTCTGCTCTTGGAGGCCCAACACTGTCTACAGGAATAGAAGCGTGCGTAGACATCAAGCTATTTTCTGGCGCCGTTGCCGGGGAGGTAAGGTAAAAGGTATTCACATCCTCCGACTACTAAGCTATTTCCTAGCACTGTTGCCGGTGTGTGAGTGCTCGAAGGTATCTCCTTTAGATTCTGCAATTTTATCTTTTTGTCTCTTGTTTTCACTAGTTAGGCTTAATGGAAAACAACAAAACAATTAGAGATCTTTATAAACTTTATATTGAATTAGGACATGATGTGTTTGAAGAGATAATTAAAAAACCCATGGAACTTTGTTTGCAAAA
Organism: Lolium perenne; assembly: GCF_019359855.2. Taxonomy (NCBI): domain Eukaryota; kingdom Viridiplantae; phylum Streptophyta; class Magnoliopsida; order Poales; family Poaceae; genus Lolium; species Lolium perenne. The sequence goes on from NC_067244.2 coordinate 171,672,168, forward strand.
TAGTTGTAGCAATGTTATTAGCATGAACTCTTTGAACACTATTATTGCTAATGCTATGGAAGACTTTAAGCTTGGGGAAGCTGGTTGTGATATTTTTAGTCCCCCAAGTTTTGAGGAGAAAATTTTCTTTGATGATACTTTGCCTCCCATTTATGATGATTATAATGATAGTGGTATTTTGGTGCCACCAACTATGGAGGATAAAGTTTATTATGATTATACCATGCCTGCAATTTATGATGATTACAATGATGGTTGTGATAGTTTTACTCCCACTATTACTAATAAAATTGATTATGCTTATGTGGAGAGTAATGATACTTTTATGCTTGTGAATAAGAATGCTTTATGTGATAGTTATATTGTTGAGTTTGTTCATGATGCTATTGGAAATTATTATGAGAGAGGAAAATATGGCTGTAGAAATTTTCATGGTACTAAAACACCTCTCTACATGATGAAAATTTTGAAGTTACTCGTGTTTTATCTTCCTATGCTTGTCACTTTGTTCTTCATGAATTTATTTGTGTACAAGATTCCTATGCATAGGAAGCGGGTTAGGATTAAATTTGTTTTGAATTTGCTTCTTGATGCTCCTTTTTCTTCATTTTCTATTTTCATGAGAGCATCATTAAAATTACTGAGCCCATCTTAATGGCTATAAAGAAAGCACTTCTTGGGAGATAAACCATGTGTTTATTTTGCTACTGTTTTGTTGTGTGATACGTCTCCAACGTATCTATAATTTATTATGTTCCATGCTAGTTTTATGACCCTACATGTTTTATTCACACTTTATATCGTTTTGATGCATTTTCCGGAACTAACCTATTAACAAGATGCCGAAGTGCCAGTTCCTATTTTCTGCTGTTTTTGGTTTCAGAAATCCTAGAAAGGAAATATTCTCGGAATCGGACGAAATCAATGCCCAATATCTTATTTTTCCCGGAAGCTTCCAGAGCACCGAAGAGGGGCCAGAGGGGAGCCAGGGGGCCCCAACCCATAAGGCGGCGCGGCCAAGGGGGGGCGCCCCCCTATGGTGTGGCTCCACCAGGACTCCTCCGACTCCGCCTCTTCGCCTATATAAAGCCTCCGTCGCGAAAACCCTAAAGGAATAAGCCACGATACGAGAAAAGTTCAGAGCCGCCGTCATCGCGAAGCCAAGATTCGGGGGACAGAAGTCTCTGTTCCGGCACGCCGCCGGGACGGGGAATTGCCCCCGGAAGTCATCTCCATCGACACCACCGCCATCTTCATCAACGCTGATGTCTCCCATGATGAGGAGGGAGTACTTCTCCCCCGAGGCTAAGGGCTGTACCGGTAGCTATGTGGTTCATCTCTCTCTCCCATGTGATCTTTATGTGATCATGAGCTTTGTATCACTATTACTATGTGTTACTCTAGTGATGTTATTAAAGTAGTCTATTCCTCCTTCATGATGTAATGTGGACAGTGTGTGCATCATGTAGTACTTGGCGTAGGTTATGATCGTGATCTCTTGTAGATTGTGAAGTTAACTATTAATATGCACTCTAGAGTTACTTTATATGAACTCCGGAATTACTCTCTATGGTGTGACAGTGACAGTGTTTGCATCTTGTGTGATTCCTTTATGACGTTGTGGAGCTTGTTTACTCCGGCTTGAGGGTGCTCTCGTAGCCCTACACAATGAATGGTGTTTGTTATCCAACAATAGAGTCTTTGAAAGTAGCATAAGAGAAAAGAACTTATTTATTTATGTGATCATTGTTGAGAGTGTCCACTAGTGAAAGTATGATCCCTAGGCCTTGTTTCCAAGCACTGAAACTCCGTTTATTTACTGTTCTGTTGCATGTTTACTCGCTGCCATCTTTATTTCAGATTGCTATTACCACTCATATTCATCCATATCACTTGCATCTTACTATCTCTTCGCCGAACTAGTGCACCTATACATCTGAAAAGTGTATTAGGTGTGTTGGGGACACAAGAGACTTCTTGTATCGTAATTGCAGGGTTGCTTGAGAGGGATATCTCTGACCTCTACCTCCCTGAGCTCGATAAACCTTGGGTGATTCACTTAAGGGAAACTTGCTGCTATTCTACAAACCTCTGCTCTTGGAGGCCCTACACTGTCTACAGGAATAGAAGCGTGCGTAGACATCAAGCTATTTTCTGGCGCCATTGCCGGGGAGGTAAGGTAAAAGGTATTCACATCCTCCGACTACTAAGCTATTTCCTAGCACTGTTGCCAGTGTGTGAGTGCTCGAAGATATTTCCTTTAGATCCTGCAATTATATCTTTTTGTTTCTTGTTTTCACTAGTTAGGCTTAATGGAAAACAACAACAAAATAAGAGATCTTTATGAACTTTATCTTGAATTAGGACATGATGTGTTTGAAGAGAGAATTAAAAAAACCAATGGAACTTTATATTGATGCTAATGGGAATGTTATTAGTATGAATGCTTTGAACACCATTGTTGCTAATGCTATTGAAAATTCTAAGCTTGGGGAAGCTGGTTTTGATGAGCATGATATTTTTAGTCCCCCAAGTTTTGAGGAGAAAATTTTCTTTGATGATACTTTACCTCCTATTTATGATGATTATAATGATAGTGGTATTTTGGTGCCACCTACTATGGAGGATAAAGGTTATTATGATTATACCATGCCTGCAATTTATGATGATTACAATGATGGTTATGGTAGTTTTACTCCCACTATTACTAATAAAATTGATTATGCTTATGTGGAGAGTAATAATTTTATGCATGTAGCTAATGATAAGAATGTTTCATGTGATAGTTATATTGTTGAGTTTGTTCATGATGCTACTGAAAGTTATTATGAGAGAGGGAAACATGGTTATATGCATCTTAATAATATTAAGTTTCCCCTCTTTGTGTTGAGAATCTTGAAGTTGCGCTTGTGTTGCCTTCCTACGCTTGTTGCATTATGCTTACAAGACTTGTTTATTTACAAGATTACTTTTCATATGAAGTGGGTTAGGCTTAAATATGTTTTGAATTTGCTTCTTGATGCTCTCTTTTACTTCAACTCTTATTTCTTGCGCGAGCATCATTAAAATTACTGAGCCCATCTTAATGGCTATAAAGAAAGCACTTTTTGGGAGATAACCCATGTCTTTATTTTGCTATTGTTTTGTTGTGTCTTGGAAGTTGTTACTACTGTAGCAACCTCTCCTTATCTTTATTTTATTGCATTGTTGTGCCAAGTAAAGTCTTTGATAGTAGGGTTGATACTAGATTTGGAATGCTGCGCAGAAACAGATTTCTTGCTGTCACAAATTTGAGTAGAATTCTCTGTAGGTAACTCAGAAAAATCTGCCAATTTACGTGCGTAATCCTCAGATATGTACGCAACTTTCATTCAATTTGAGCTTTTTCATCTGAGCAAGTTAAGTGCCCCATAAAAATTCGTCTTTATGGACTGTTCTGTTTTGACAGATTCTGCCTTTTATTTCGCATTGCCTCTTTTGCTATGTTGAATGGATTTCTTTGTTCCATTAACTTCCAGTGGCTTTGGGTAATGTCCAGAAGTGTTAAAAATGATTGTGTCCCCTCTGAACATGTGAATTTTTGATTATGCACTAACCCTCTAATGAGTTTGCTTTGAGTTTGGTGTGGAGGAAGTTTTCAAGGGTCAAGAGAGGAGGATGATATACTATGATCAAGAAGAGTGAAAAGTATAAGCTTGGAGATGCCCCCGTGGTTCATCCCTGCATATTTCAAGAAGACTCAAGCATCTAAGCTTGGGGATGCCCAAGGCATCCCCTTCTTCATCGATAACTTATCAGGTCACCTCTAGTGAAACTATATTTTTATTCAGTCACATCTTATGTGCTTTACTTGGAGCGTCTGTTTGCTTTTGTTTTTGTTTTTGTTTGAATAAAATCAGATCCTAGCATTCTTTGTGTGGGAGAGAGACACGCTCCGCTGTTGCATATGAACACATGTGTTCTTAGTTCTATCTTTAATGTTCATGGCGGAGTTGAAAACCGCTTCATTAATTGCTATTTGGTTGGAAACAGGAAATGCTTCATGTGGTAATTGGTATAATGTCTTGAATAATTTGATACTTGGCAATTTTTGTGCTCATATAGATCATGTTTAAGCTCTTGCATCATGTACTTTGCACCTATTAATGAAGAACTACATAGAGCTTGTTAAAATTTGGTTTGCATGATTGGTCTCTCTAAGTCTAGATATTTTCTGGTTAAGGTGTTTGAACAACAAGGAAGATAGTGTAGAGTCTTATAATGCTTGCAATATGTTCTTATGTAAGTTTTGTTGTACCGGTTCATACTTGTGTTTTCTTCAAACAACCTTGCTAGCCTAAGCCTTGTACTGAGAGGGAATTCTTCTCGTGCATCCAAATCCTTGAGCCAAAAACTATGCCATTTGTGTCCACCATACCTACCTACTACATGGTATTTCTCTGCCATTCCAAAGTACATTACTTGAGTGTTACCTTTAAAATTTTATTCTTTGTCTTTGCAATATATAGCTCATGGGAAAATAGCCTAAAAAACTATTGCGGTATTGAATATGTTGCTATGTATCTTATTTCTTATAAGTTGCTTGTTGAGCGATAACCATGTTTCTGGGGACGCCATCAACTATTACACCTTTGTTGGATATCATGTGAGTTGCTATGCATGTTCGTCTTGTCTGAAGTAAGGGCGATTTTCATGATCAAATGGTTTGAGTATGCATATTGTTAGAGAAGAACATTGGGCCGCTAACTAAAGCCATGAATCATGGTGGAAGTTTCAGTTTGTACACAAATCCTCAATCTCTTATGAGAATATTATCTGTTGTTGAATGCTTAAGCATTAAAAGAGGAGTCCATTATCTGTTGTCTATGTTGTCCCGGTATGGATGTCTAAGTTGAGAATAATCAAAAGCGAGAAATCCAATGCGAACTTTCTCCTTAGACCTCTGTACAGGCGGCATAGAGGTACCCCTTTGTGACACTTGGTTGAAACATATGTTATGCAATGATAATCCGTGTTAATCCAAGCTAATTAGGACAAGGTGCGAGCACTATTGGTATTCTATGCATGAGGCTTGCAACTTATAGGATGTCTTATGCATAACGCATATGAATTATTACTACCATTGACAAAATTGTTTCTATGTTTCCCTCTGCGAAGGGCCATTCTTTTACTTTATGTTGAGTCAGTTTACCTACTTCTTTCTATCTTAGAAGCAAACACTTGTGTCAACTGTGTGTATTGATTCTTACATGTTTACTTATTGCACTTGTTATATTACTTTATGTTGACAACTATCCATGAGATACACATGTTACAAGTTGAAAGCAATTGCTGAAACTTAATCATCCTTTGTGTTGCTTCAATGCCTTCTACTTTGAATATATTGCTTTATGAGTTAACTCTTATGCAAGACTTATTGATGCTTGTCTTGAAAGTACTATTCATGAAAAGTCTTTGCTATATGATTCAGTTGTTTAGTCATTATCTTTACCATTGCTTTGAATCACTTCATTATCTCATATGCTTTACAATAGTAATGATCAAGATCATGTTGGTAGCATGTCACATAAGAAATTATCCTTGTTATCGTTTACCTACTCGAGGGCGAGTAGGAACTAAGCTTGGGGATGCTTGATACGTCTCCAACGTATCTATAATTTCTTATGTTCCATGCTAGTTTTATGACATTACCTACATGTTTTGTTCACACTTTATATCGTTTTGATGCATTTTCCGGAACTATCCTATTAACGAGATGCCGAAGTGCCAGTTCCTGTTTTCTGCTGTTTTTGGTTTCAGAAATCCTAGAAAGGAAATATTCTCGGAATCAGACAAAATCAACGCCCAATATCTTATTTTCCCCGGAAGCTTCCAGAGCACCGAAGAGGGGCCAGAGGGGAGCCAGGGGGCCCCACCCCACAAGGCGGCGCGGCCAAGGGGGGGGGGCGCCCCCCTATGGTGTGGCTCCACCAGGACTCCTCCGACTCCTCCTCTTTGCCTATATAAAGCCTTCGTCGCGAAAACCCTAAAGGAATAAGCCACGATACGAGAAAAGTTCCAGAGCTGCCGCCATCGCGAAGCCAAGATTCGGGGGACAGAAGTCTCTGTTCCGGCACGCCGCCGGGACGGGGAATTGCCCCCGGAAGGCATCTCCATCGACACCACCGCCATCTTCATCAACGTTGTTGTCTCCCATGATGAGGAGGGAGTAGTTCTCCCCCGAGGCTAAGGGCTGTACCGGTAGCTATGTGGTTCATCTCTCTCTCCCATGTGATCTTTATGTGATCATGAGCTTTGTATCACTATTACTATGTGCTACTCTAGTGATGTTATTAAAGTAGTCTATTCCTCCTTCATGATGTAATGTGGACAATGTTTGCATCATGTAGTACTTGGCGTAGGTTATGATCGTGATCTCTTGTAGATTGTGAAGTTAACTATTACTATGCACTCTAGAGTTACTTTATATGAACTCCAGAATTACTCTCTATGGTGTGACAGTGACAGTGTTTGCATCTTGTGTGATTCCTTTATGACGTTGTGGAGCTTGTTTACTCCGGCTTGAGGGTGCTCTCGTAGCCCTACACAATGAATGGTGTTTGTTATCCAACAATAGAGTCTTTGAAAGTGGCATAAGAGAAAAGAACTTATTTATTTATGTGATCATTGTTGAGAGTGTCCACTAGTGAAAGTATGATCCCTAGGCCTTGTTTCCAAGCACTGAAACTCCGTTTATTTACTGTTCTGTTGCATGTTTACTCGCTGCCATCTTTATTTCAGATTGCTATTACCACTCATATTCATCCATATCACTTGCATCTTACTATCTCTTCGCCGAACTAGTGCACCTATACATCTGACAAGTGTATTAGGTGTGTTGGGGACACAAGAGACTTCTTGTATCGTAATTGCAGGGTTTCTTGAGAGGGATATCTCTGACCTCTACCTCCCTGAGTTCGATAAACCTTGGGTGATTCACTTAAGGGAAACTTGCTGCTGTTCTACAAACCTCTGCTCTTGGAGGCTCAACACTGTCTACAGGAATAGAAGCGTGCGTAGACATCATTGTGTCTTGGAAGTTGTTACTACTGTAGCAACCTCTCCTTATCATGTTTGTTTTGTTTTTGTGCCAAGAATTGCCTCTAATGGTAAGAAAGTGGTATTTGGGAGATTTGCAATCTTATTTACTGTTTCTGGTTCGTCACCAGAAAAATCGCCAAAAATCACCAGAACGTAAGTTTGAGCTGCCACTTTACGAGCATTTTCCCCAGGTATTTATCTAACTTTCATTAGTTCAGAGTTTTTCGAGTTACGCAGCGTAACTATTTTTCAAAAATCAATTTTTACGAACTATTCTGTTTTGACAGATTCTTGCACTGTTTTGCATTTGCATATTTTTGCCCACCTTTTTGAGTTCTCTTGATCAAAGAACCTTATTGAAGTTGTGCTACAGTAGCTAATGCTTATTAAAATGCTTTTCATATGTCATACTGAACTTTGTAGATTTGATTAATATTATCATTGCACTAACGCTGCTAATGAGATTTGTGATGAGTTTTGTATGAAGGAAGTTTTCAAGTGTAGGAAAGAAGAATGATGAGATGAGATGAAGAATGGAAAAAAGCTCAAGCTTGGGGATGCCCATGTCACCCCAAGATATATTCAAGAAGTACAAGCGTCAAAGCTTGGGGATGCCCAAGGCATCCCCTTCTTCATCAATAAAAATATCAGGTCTTGTTTCTGTTCACTATATTTTTATTGCTTCATATACTATGTGTTATTCTTGGAGCGTCTGTGTGCTTTTATTTTCGTTTTGTTATTTTCATTCTCTGAATAAATCGCATCATACCATGTTTGTTTGGGAGAGAGACACGCTTCGCTTTTTCATATGAACACTTGTGTTCTTAATTCATGTTCATGGCGGAAGCTGAAAGCCACTGCACTTATTGTTATTTTGTTGGAAACAGAAAATGCTTCATGTGGTAAATGGTATATTATCTTGGATAATTTGATACTTGGCAATTGTTTTGAGCTCTCAAGTAGATCATGTTTAAGCTTTTGCATCATGTAGTTTAAACCTATTAGTGGAGAACTACTGTAGAGCTTGTTGAAATTTGGTTTGCATGATTGGTCTCTCTAAAAGTCTAGATATTTTCTGGTAAAAGTGTTTGAGCAACAAGGAAGACAGTGTAGAGTCTTATAATGTTTGCAATATGTTCTTATGTAAGTTTTGCTGTACCGGTTCATACTTGTGTTTGCTTCAAACAACCTTGCTAGCCAAAGCCTTGTACTGAGAGGGAATGCTTCTCGTGCATCCAAAACCTTGAGCCAAAACTTATGCCATCTGTGTCCACCATAACTACCTACTATGTGGTATTTTTCTGCCATTCCAAATAAATACTTCATGTGCTACCTTTAAACAATTCAAAAGCTATTATCTCTTATTTGTGTCAATGTTTTATAGCTCATGAGGAAGTATGTGGTGTTTATCTTTCAACCTTGTCATTTACTTCTGACAGACTTTCACCAATGGACTAGTGGATATACATCCGCTTATCCAATTTTGCAAAAAGAGCTGGCAACGGGGTGCCCAGCCCCAATTAATTAACTTTCATTAATAATTCTCTTCACATGTTTTGCCCTGATCTATCAGTAAGCAACTTAATTTTGCAAATAGACACTCCTCCATGGTATGTGAATGTTGGAAGGCACCCGAGGATTCGGTTAGCCATGGCTTGTGTAAGCAAAAGGTTGGGAGGAGTGTCATCAATAATGAAACTAAAATACATGTGTAAACAAAAGAGAAGAGGGATGATCTACCTTGCTGGTAGAGATAACGTCCTTCATGGGAGCCGCTCTTGAAAGTCTAGTTGATAAGGTAGTTAGAGTGTCCACTACCATTCGTTGCCAACAACAAACACCTCTCAAAACTTTATTTGTATGCTCTCTATATGATTTCAAAACTTGAAAAGCTCTAGCACATGATTTAATCCCTGCTTCCCTCTGCGAAGGGCCTTTCTTTTACTTGATGTTGAGTCAGTTTACCTACTTCTTTCTATCTTAGAAGGAAACACTTGTGTCAACTGTGTGCATTGATTCTTACATGTTTACTTATTGCACTTGTTATATTACTTTATGTTGACAACTATCCATGAGATATACATGTTACAAGTTGAAAGCAATTGCTGAAACTTTAATCACCTTTGTGTTGCGTCAAAACCTTCTATTAAAAATCTATTACTTTATGAGTTAACTCTTATGCAAGACTTATTGATGCTTGTCTTGAAAGTACTATTCATGAAAAGTCTTTGCTATATGATTCAGTTGTTTAATCATCATCTTTACTATTGCTTTGAATCACTTCATTCATGTCATATGCTTTACAATAGTATTGATCAAGATTATGATAGTAGCATGTCACTTCAGAAATTATCCTTTTTATCGTTTACCTACTCGAGGGCGAGTAGAAACTAAGCTTGGGGATGCTTGATACGTCTCAAACATATCAATAATTTCTTATGTTCCATGCTAGTTTTATGACAATATCTACATGTTTTATCCATACTTTATATCATTTTGATGCATTTTCCGGTACTAACCTATTAACAAGATGCCGAAGCGCCAGTTCCTGTTTTCTGCTGTTTTTGGTTCCAGAAATTCTACACAGGAAATATTCTCGGAATTGGACGAAACAAAAGCCCAAGGCCTTATTTTCCATGGATTGTTCCAGAACACCGAAGCAGAGACGAAGAGGGGCCACGAGGTGGCCACCCCACCTGGCGGCGCAGCCAAGAGGGGGGGCACGCCCCCCTATGGAGTGGGCCCCTCGGGACCCCTCCGACGCCCCCTTCCTCCTATATATTCTTCCAGTCGCGAAAACCCTAAGACATCAAGTCATATTCCACGAAGAGTTCCGTAGCCGCCGCCATCGCGAAGACAAGTTTCGGGGGACAGAAGTCTCTGTTCCGGCATGCCGCCGGGACGGGGAATTGCCCCCGGAGTCATCTCCATCGACACCACCGCCATCTTCATCGCCGTTGTTGTCTCCCATGATGAGGAGGGAGTAGTTCTCCCCCGAGGCTGAGGGCTCTACCGGTAGCTATGTGGTTCATCTCTCTCTCCCATGGTGTGATCTTTATGTGATCATGAGCTTTGTATCACTATTAATCTATGTGCTACTCTAGTGATGTTATTAAAGTAGTCTATTCCTCCTTCATGATGTAAAGTTGACAGTGTGTGCATCATGTAGTACTTGGCGTAGGTTATGATTGTAATCTCTTGTAGATTATAAAGTTAACTATTACTATGATAGTATTGATGTGATCTATTCCCCCTTTCATAGCTATTGTTGACAGTGTGTATGCTATGTTAGTACTCGGTCTAAATTGCAACGGTCTATTATGCACTCTAGAGGTTACTTTAATATGAACTCCGGATTCACTCTCCACGGTGTGACGGTGACAGTGTGCGCATCGTGTGTGATTCCTTTATGACGTTGTGGAGCTTGTTTACTCCGGCTTGAGGGTGCTCTTGTAGCCCTACACAATGAATGGTGTTTGTTATCCAACAAGAGAGTGTTTAAGAGTAGCATTTATTTATTCAGTTATGTGATCATTGTTGAGAGTGTCCACTAGTGAAAGTATGATCCCTAGGCCGTGTTTCTAAGCATTGAAACACCGTTTCCAACAAGTTCTGCTACATGTTTGCTTGCTGCCATTTTTATTTCAGATTGCAATTACTACCTACAATCATCCATATTACTTGTATTTCACTATCTCTTCGCCGAACTAGTGCACCTATACATCTGACAAGTGTATTAGGTGTGTTGGGAACACAAGAGACTTCTTGTATCTTAATTGCAGGGTTGCTTGAGAGGGATATCTCTGACCTCTACCTCCCTGAGTTCGATAAACCTTGGGTGATTCATCTTAAGGGAAACTTGCTGCTGTTCTACAAACCTATGCTCTTGGAGGCCCAACACTGTCTACAGGAATAGAAGCGTGCGTAGACATCATGGCTATGTGCCACATATGCCTCCATGTCTAAATTTTATTTTCTTTTGGTTTCACAAAGGATTTGGTGGGTAAGCACGAGGTTAGGTTTGTGGAGGTTTTGCAAACCATCTAAACAAGATAGATCATGGCATGATTGATTATTTGCAAAGTTAGCTATTTGCTCTCATATGCTTTTTCTCTTATTTTGTTTTCTTTTCTATTTGTTTCTCATTGATGTTGAAAAGGGGTAGGGTTTAGGATTTAAGATCATTTCCAAAATACTTTAACCAACAATCATGGCAAGAATCATCACACACATGCATGAGCACTATGCTCCTATCTTAATTTACTAAAAGTTTTTGTTGGTTCCAAAATTTGGAGAATAGGGAAATTCATTTTCTCTTTGTTTTAAAATTTGGGATGTTACAATTAGTCATATCTGCCCGCATAAGTATTAAGGAATCATCAGCAAATAGTAAATGAGATACTGACGGTGCATTCCTGCACACCCTAACACCTTCGATGCCACGAACCTCCTCTTTATGATCCAACAAACTAGAGAGACCTTCTGCTCGGAGGAGGGGTTAGTTCTGGGAGCTGAGGCTGGACGAAACAGAACGAACGAAATGGTACAATGGCAACATGTGGTATTATGCGATTTGGTGGGAGGGAAAAACGGTCCAACAAAAAATTGGACGGAAATTTTGGCAGAAACCTTAGATTAGGTATAGATATAGAATTGAACTCGTAAGGAGAACAGAGATACCAAACCATGTATCCTCCAGCGATATCCAAATTTCCCGTTTTGACAAAATGAAGAAGCTAAATCGAAATTTTATATACACCCATGACTCCTCTATAATATCTTGAGGTTTTGAGTGCATTGCTTGTGAAGATATTGAGGGCAAACTAAGCCCCCAACAACCTAGCCAACAAGAGGTAGGATTTTTTTCTTACTATATATATCAGTGGAGACAGTTGTTATGTCTTAGGGTTTAGCATAATTACAACACCCATGGATTTTTCTCTCCAAAACAGCAAACGACCTGAAACTATACGTGCAAGCAACCATGCCCAGATTAAGTACGACTAGCCCCTGGAGCCCAAAAAGGGGTGATTGGTTGACTTTTCTCACTTCATGTTGTGGTTAGTGCACGTCAAAGTAGTTCCGTGCTAGGTTTAGGGGAAATGTCCGAATCAGCCATTTCCCAAGAACGAAAAAGCGGAGCTACCTACACGAGGTGTTGTTATTATGGAGATGACAGTGAGGCACCGCAGTCCCGCGAAAAAGGGGAGCGAGAGTATTTCAGTCACCTCCCGCCAAAACTCTCCCCTTTTTTCTACCCCTTCTATCACCGCCCAATTCAAAACCACCATTCCCCCTCCAAACTCTCATCTCCTGCTGGTGATCAGGTAAGTAGGTGGTGTGGGCCGCGACGGCAGCATCTCGACTTTGACCACTTGTTTGAGCTCTCCGCTTCGTCCTCCACCTCCAGTGATGACTATAAATAACATAAGCGTGACTTCGTCCTCCACCTCCATCTAGTTAGGGTAGATATGTGACTCAGAGAAACTCTAGCAAACCTTTTATCTCGCGGCCTTTACATCGCGGATAAATGGCACGATAAATGCGATCTAAAGGCTCAAATTGCATCGCGTAGATCATATCCCGCGAAAGGAGAAGCTTAGATAGCATATTAAGGAATCTGTCAGCTTTTATTTTTCCTTTTTCCTCCTCTTATCCCTCTTCTTCACAGCTACGATCGGACCATGAAACAGCATGCCCGTCGGCCGCTCGCCCACCCCACACACTGTCTGCCCTCCGATCGCGCCGCTCGCCCGACCTGCACATGCTCGCCCTCCTTTGCCTTCCATCCGGCCTTTCTCCCCTTCCCGCACGCCGGCCGCACGATTTCATGAGATTCAGGCCAATTCAACTTGCGAGGATGACGATGAGTCGTCAAGGACGCATGCATGGTCGGATTTTAGCGGCGGTCCGGTGATAGTTGGATTGAAACTTCCCTCCCACCAACCGTCAACGGGTCTACAGGGTCCGTTGGAAATGGTCTACGTGACTGCGCATATAAAGATCTCGGAAGCGAACTAACGGTTCCCTTTGTATATGTTACGAGTCAGTCGAGTTATACGGTATCTATCTATGCCCATTTCTTCCACGAAAACCGTTCATGCCCATTTCTTCCATGAAAACCTTAAAAGTTATTTATTTAAGGATTTGCCCAGTTATAAGGGTTTCCCTTGACTGTTTACCTAGCTTGTACAATAGTAGTTTAGTGAAATCTATGGCACTTCTTGTTGTATGATGTTGTTGTCTCTGATCATGTGCATGTCTTGTTTAACTATCTTGTAATTGCTCGGTAAATGTAGGGCTTCTTGTGTGACATGTTTATTAGTCACACTCTAGTTTCCGTTGGTGAGTTGCAGATCCATTCCGATGTCAACAACTTGCAGCCCCCTTGGATGAGAACATTGTCAATGTCGAGGTGGCTTAGAAGTCAAAGTTGCCTCAATATGCACAACTTGGATCCATTCCGCAGAGTTTTGTGCAAAGCCTTTTGCAGAGTGTTGCTTCAAAGGTGTTCGTAAACCTTGCCAAGGCACGAAAGGCACATGAGGGTGCATGTTGCTCGGAAGGCGCGCAAAGCGCATGCTGCGCATATGAAGGGCACCATGAAGTGGTATCCCTTGTAGGCCTCCATCATGCTATATAATATGTGCTAGATCATCGAGGAAGGCATCTGTACTGACAAAGGCTTCAAAGAGGTCCATCTGTCTGTTGTTTCCAAGGCTATGTTTGACCATTGTGGACCTGAGGTGACTTCTACTCATGTTTACAACCACCTGAGAAATTGGAGGACCAAGTGCATCCAGATTAGCAAGCTCAGAGACCTCAATCGAGATCAGTGGGATGCAGACATGTGCAACATCATCATCTTAGTGGCTCAGCACTATGAGGGACATATCATGGTTAGCACCCTCTCTTGCTACCCATGATATTATGATAACCCAGGTAAGCTAAGTACGTCAACAAGCCCATCATGAACTACACTGAGATGCACACCATCTTCGCATGCAGACTCTTCACTGGCAAGTTTTCCATGGCTCTAATGATTCCGTAGGTACACCAACACCTTCACCTCAAGAAGCAGTTGAGACACATGAGCCCAAGTCCATCATCCTCGATGGACCTAAAAAGCCTTCCCATGTCCACGGACTTGTATGCAAGAGGAAGAGCGCGTCCTGGCAAAGGATGAGTTCCTGGACTTTAGCAACATCGGCCATCACGGACGTCGCTCAAGCGATAAGTGGTAACAAGCCAACTTTCATGCACTCTAACCTCTACCAGACCGTCATCAAAGTTGCTGAGTTCTCCTATGAGGCTCTCATGGTGGCTCACGACCACCTCTTTGACCACAAGGCTAGGGGTACCAACTCTTTTGGTATGGCTGGGCCGCACACGATCAATACTACAAATGGTGACCTAGGGGCCATGGGGTGGTGATGCATGCTTGCTGGTGATGGCTTGAGACGGCGACGATGATGATACTGGAGTTAACCCTATTATCAAAGTGCTTAACTCCCTCAATAAACTTGACTCAAGAAAGTTCTCATTGTTTTATTCATACATGCAACGGACCAAACAAAAGGGTTATAATTACGCCAAAAATGCTGCCAAATCCTACGTGGGAAATCAAACAAATAGAGTACACGGTGTGGCTTTTGGCTCGTATCTCTGTAGACACACAGCTTGGAACATGAGTTCGAAAGCCCAAAAGACGCCTACGCAACTAACCACAACTTAGGGCCTGATTGGTTGCTCGCACTGGTTCTCCGTTTCTGCTTTTGGCCCGCCGTATGAGGTGAAATGGAGGCTATACATGTTTGTGCACTACATTTGGATCCAACAAAGTATCATGGTGCAGTTTTGGCCCATTGATTGGTTGGCAATAGTGTGAGCTACCTTGGCTGATGAGGGAAGAATCAGATTTTTGGTTATGTGCTAAGCAACGATGTTGCTATCTCCCTCTTCATAAGGTGCTCTTAGCCATAACTAGTCGTTACCAAAACAGTACCGAACACTCAAGAGAACAGACATAATTAGCTAACTACATCATATAATCACCATTGTTAGGGCAAAAGCAAGGAAGTTCCATGGCGATAAAAGCCTGTAGAACCCCTTGATCAAACACCAAGTCCGCATAGGTTCGGAAGTACCACTACAACTATAGATGGTCAAACAGATAAAAGGAGGGTCATCGCTGCCTAGCCATGATCGAGGTAGGTGTAAAGCCAGGCGGTGGAGAAGATGGCCTTGTAGACGATCATATTCAAGATGAAGGCCTCGAACTTGAACTCCACGACGTCGTCGCCGTAATGGTGATCGTACTTGTAGACCGTCTGCGTCCAGTTACTGCCAAAGACCACCTGTCCACCATGGTAGGTGACCTGCACCCACTCGTCGCAGAACCGGCAGGCAGATAAGGGCACACTCCCTGACAGTGGGATCTTGATCCACCCCCGGAGCGCATCCTGGAAACATGGCGGCACGACGAGCATGTGGAGGTCGTCCGTATTGAGTTGCA
The DNA here is from genome assembly GCF_019359855.2 of Lolium perenne. NCBI lineage: Eukaryota > Viridiplantae > Streptophyta > Magnoliopsida > Poales > Poaceae > Lolium > Lolium perenne. The sequence goes on from NC_067244.2 coordinate 171,687,763, forward strand.
CGTAGAACCTCCACGACATGAGCGACCTGGCGAGGTGCCCCAGCTTAGGCTTGCGCCCCCGATCGAAGGTGGCATCAACACAACCTCCACCCATCCTAGCACAGCTCCGTCTTAAGCGCGCTCATCCAGTGGTTGAGGGCGATGTTGTCCTGGTAGCTGGGTGGAGGGAACCACCCCTTGACCACCTTGTCGCACTCTAGCTTGACGACCTAGTCAGATAAGAAACTTTGTGTAGATGGCATGATGAGGAGGAGAAAGACTACACTGATGAACATCTAGAGTAGAAGGAATACACTGATCAACATCTAGAGCAGCATCAAGGCACTGATCAACATCTAGAGTAGGAGCAAGACACTAATCAACATCTAAAGCAGGAGCAAGAAACTGATCAACGTCTAAAGAAGGAGCAAGACATTGATCATGATCTAGAGCAGGAGCAAGACACTGTTGAACATCTTTGACAACTGGTCAATGTGTTGATCATGATCCAGAGCATGACCAACACCATGACCAACCACATTGTCACTATCAATGTGTTGATCATCATCTACATCATGAGCATGACAATGATCAACATCATTACCCAAATCTTGCCACATCATTACAAGTTTCGTCCCAATTTCCCAAATTTGGGTGTGCAATCATTTCACACCCTGACAAATGCACTGCCCAAATTGGGAAATCGACCATGGGCATGCAACACCTCGACAAGCTAGCCTAGAAGCGCATGCATTTTAACCCTAATGTCGTAACGCCAGTCCCCGGACATAGCACAATGCCGGCGGTTAATAAAATCGGCCAAACCCTAACCACTACCTAAATCTGCGAGATTGTGGGCGTACCTTGGAGAAATCGGGCGCTCCTGCTGGTGGAGGAACACTCCGAGACCTGGACTCGCCGACCGGAGCACGGGAAGAAGACAATGGCATGTTCGAGGCGGCCGCCGGAGGGGACGAAAAAACCCCTACCAAATCGACAAAGGCAGGATCTGCGAACGCATGTGCCTTGCATGTGGCTATGCTCTGGGGACCGGGGATCGCTGTTGATGATGACCCTACAGTCAGGTATGTGATCACTGAGGCGGCCGCCGTGGTTGCCCCCTCGAGTGGCCTCGAGGTTGCCTCCACCAGCCGCTAGCTGGTCTAGTTGGCGTGCTGCCCAAACTTGTTGGGCGTACATTTTCCGCTTGGTGGGGAGGCCACCAAACGGTGGGGGAGGAGGAGGAGCGGCGGCGGCCATGGAGAAATCGAGAGAGGTGAGAGTGCCGGTTGGGCGGTGAGGAGAGTGGAGTGCAAAGTAAAGGGGTACGCCTCGTCTCCCGCGCTTCCCAATGCGTGCAAAACAATAACCCCGCAGCGCTCGGCCGGGCCTGTCCTTGGAAAAAACGCTGTTCCTCTCGGGTCAACTTTTGGTCTGCTTAACTTCTCCGTGCGAGCTGAGCTTCCAAACGGCCGAATTTTGGCCCAGTCAATACGGGAAAATACATTGTTAGTAACCAATCGGGCCCTTAGAACGGTGCCAACGCATGGGCGTAAAATATGTGACTGGCAAATTTCTTCAGCCCAGCAAGGGATACTCCTCCTCTCAAAAAAAAAAAAAGCAAGGGATACTCCTGATGGCCCAACCGACCATAACATGAACGACGCATTCTACGCCATGAAAAATCCTTCATCACACAAGAAGAACAGCGGTGGACGAAGATCAGAGGATGAAGAAGTATCCTAGACATGCATTGCCTACCCTAGGACTACGACCTATGAACATCAGGCAATCGGCACAATCGATCCAACATTTTCCTCGGCGCACATACCAGCATCACCTCCGCATTTCCCGCCTCGTACCCTCGATCTATACAAACTACTCCACTTATCCGCGCGAAAGAGAGAGTCACGGCGGCAGGAAGGAATGGCGGCGGTCATGGTGCGGAGGCCAGCGCAAAGGTTCTCTCGGGCACGGGAAGAGGAGCGGCGCCGGCTGCGCCAGGAACGTCGGGTACCGCTGCCCCGGCATCACCACCGTCAGGTCCGGCGCGGCCACCACGACCTCCATCTGCAAACGAAAGAAAAAGATTGATTCAGGTGATGGCAGGTCATGGTCCATTTTTATTTCTCCTGAAACAGCAGCGCGCCCGTACGCACGCACGCATGGCACTGCAGACACGAGCGCGACACGACGTGCCCGCGCCCTTGTCGCTGCTGACACGCTGCACGTGAGCTGAACGCACGGAGGCGGCATTCATTCTGCGAGCGAGCAAGCTAGGATCTTGAATAACTGTAGTAATTATTACCTTGGGCGGAGGTGCGAGCTTGTCCGGCGAGCCGTGGTCGCGCGGCCGGTGACGGTGCCGGTCGGAGCGGGACGGCTCCTGGGCGTCTCCGTCGTCGCCAGCGTCGCGGGACGCCCGGGCGGCGGCCCATCCGGGCTTGATGAGGTGCTCGAAGATGGCCATGAGGAGGAACATGGCGATGAGGATGGCGGTGGCGGCGAAGCCGAAGGAGATGGCGCTGGCGTTCATGGACGAGGAGGAGGCGGCGCCGTCGTCCCGCGCGTCGCCGGCCACCGGCTCCGACGGGGTGGCGGCGGCCCCCATCCAGGACCGCTGCCCCACGAAGCCGCTCATGGCCGGATGGCCACCTAGCCGCTCGATCGCTCGCGCCGTTCTTCCCAATATTGGTTCTTCAGCTATGCTGCTCAGGGGAAAGAAACGCAGGCAGCAAATGCGGGTGAGTTCATCGTTATCTGCTGCTGAGCGTGGCCATGTGCATGTGACGCTACTGAAAACGTATCACGGTTTACATGTGAACAAGTAGAAAAATATACTACAGAAAATGGCAAAATGCAGCACGCCTGGCACCTTCCACTCTATTTGTATTTTTCTTAAGCAGAGATTGCTGGATAGGCATCGTGCTTTGGCAATCTGAAACGGCTTTGGCTGGATATATAGGCATTGTTTTTTTTTCTGAAGCAACTATATAATGTCATCACATCACTTGTGCAGATTGAACAACTTTCAGTTACTTGTTCCGGGAGGAATGCATTGTTTCTGTTACTTGTTCCGGGAGGAAGATCACTCCAGAACCACACTACTACTCCTGGAATAAATGAAAATGCAGATTGAACAACTTTCACAATAGCAAAATTTCAGCTTCCCCTGTTCTGCTTCTGTCTCTCATCAACAATAAAGCTGAAAAGCACGCAGAAAGGGGAAGAGCAGGGAAGCAGAAGGACTGATGCTGATGACTGAAACCCGGGTAGCAAGTACTCATTCTTGAACCTAGCGAGCGAGTCAGGAACACCCAAATTGCAGGGAAAAGAAGCTCACCTTTCGTACTACCACTTCCCTGCAGTAGCGACGAAGAAGAAGCATCAACTTCAGGTCTGCTTGCGCCTCATCTAGCCCACGAGCCAAGCTGACATTTTCCCAATTGCGAAGAAACCCTACAATAAGGCGAGCGAATAGCTTGGCTGTCTCTACTTAAAGAGGGGATCGGGGATCTCGCTCGGGCAATGGCGCTGGTGGGGTGGCGTCACTAGTAGAAAAAGGGTCTTCCGTCTAAGCCTTTAGTACCGGTTTGCTTACGAACCGGTACTAAAGGGTGCATTAGTACCGGTTGCAATGTCCACACCTTTAGTACCGGTTCCAAAGGACTTTTAATCTGTCGCGACACGAACCTAACCCAAGCTAAAGGGTTAGCGTCGCCGAAAAACCTTAAATCTCGGGTTCGTGACACGAACCGCATTTAAAGGTTTTTCTGCTCCCCCACGCACCTCCACACACACACACACACCCCCCCCCCCGTGGGTCGGCGTTTTTAGGACTGTAAAATAGAAAAGAAAATGATAGAAAATTCAAAAAATAAAATATTTTCAGATTCTTGTATGTTATGAAACCTACTATTAGGGAAAATTAACAAATTTGAATTTTCACTTTTTTTGCAAAAAAGTTTTGAAAAATGGTATAACCGCAATAACTTTTGCATACGACGTCGAAAAAAAACGTATAATATATCAAAAAAATCCTGGGTACCAGGGTTCACCCGGTTGGCCAATTTTTAGATTCTCAAAATTCCAAATGAAAATATGAAAGCAGGAAGATTTTAGTTTTTTTTCCGGAAATTTAGAATTTTATATATTTTTAAATTTTTAAAAATTTTAAAATAATAATTATAAGATTTTTTAATCCAGAATATTACTATTACTTTTAGCAAATTATAATATTTTCAAATTTTCAGGTTTTAGGTTTGGCAAAAAAATATTAAAAATTTAAAAAATAATTAAAAATAATACAAATTTAAAAAGTTAATTTTATTTATTTATTCAACATTATTATTACATCATTACTTTTGTTTATTAAAAAAATTATTTAGAATTTAAACAATAAAGAAGTGTGACATCGACCAACATGTTAATAGGATTGATATGATACTACTATCACATACATGCGCGCGAAGCACTTGGAAGTGAAACGGGATGGAACTCGGAAGTTAAGCGTGCTAGTGCGGGAGTAGTGTGAGGATGGGTGACCGACCGGGAAGTTTGACCACGGGTAAGTAATTTGACTAAAGATTAAGTGTAGTTAGAGACTAACGGAAATATTAGAAATTGTGAAAAAAAGGAGTGAAAAATAATTAGAAAAAAATGGACAAAAAAAAATAAACGAAATAGCCTTTTTGTGAAAAAAAAAGAAAAAAAAAGAAAAAATAGCCTTTAGTACCGGTTCGTAAGGAACCGGTACTAAAGGTGGGAGGCCTTTAGTACCGGATCTTTAGTACCGGTTCAAAATCCGGTACTAAAGGCCATTTAGAACCGGTACTAAAGGGTGGTTTTTCTACTAGTGCGTTGGGGAGGAGTGGTCAAGAGGGGAGGTACAAAAGGCAAAGGTGGAAGAACAAAAAGAGCTGTGGGCTTGGCTAGGGCTGCCCACCTTGTACAGAAGAAATTCAACAGGCTGATGATGATAATAATCACAGAATCATGCTTGGACACCTCAAAAACAGTGGCCGCTGCTCATCCCCATGCACATCACCACATGGCCTCTACGACCAGGGTTGTAGATTTGTAGCAGTTGCAGTGGAGAGGAGGAAGGAGGAGGAAATGATTCAAAAGGGAGCCAAGGAAAAGGCAAAGCTAGGTAAAGAAAAGGGGTGCATGAAAAGAATAGATCGGGGGTGTGGCAGGATCCCCAATCAGATATACTGAAAGTCAGTGTCAATAATGGGCGCGTGTCAGGCGGCTCAGGTTAATTGGCAGCACGCTGCTCCTACTGAAACGCGCCCATTTCTAATGCATGTGAATGGTGATGTGACGTGACATCAGTAATCCACATGTGTTGTTCTAACTTCTAAGGGCATCTCCAGCGGCGCGACGCATTTCGGACGTTCGAAATATCCGTTTGCGTCGTGCGGCGGACGTCTCGACAAATCGTTTTTGTCCGCGCGTCCGTTTGCATCTAGGGGTGGCTCCAGCGGGCCGACGCATTTCCGCGTTTGCATCAATTTAAGAAGTTTCCAAACAACAAAATAAGGAAATCAACAAAGTTATAGTTATTACATTTAAATTTTGAAAAGTCGACATGAAAATAAGATAGTATTTCTCTAGGCACGATCTTCATGGCCAGCCAATTTCCACTGATGCTCAATCAGATCCGTTTGCAGCTGTTTGGAGACGTTTTCGTCAGTGACTTCTATACATTCCTATGTAGATAGTCCTGCCAAGATGAAGCTCCAGCAAGTGGCGCAACCAGCTCACCTTGGAAATCCCAGTGATTCTCATTGCGGCCATCAGGACGCTCGTTCTCAACGATCATGTTGTGCATGATCACGCAGCATGTCATCACCTCATGCATGGTCTTCAGCGACCATGTTCTTGCCGGGTGACGGACAATTGCCCACCGAGCTTGGAGCACACCAAATCCGCGCTCCACATCTTTCCTGCAAGCCTCTTGCATCTTGGCAAACCTCCTCGTCTTCTCGGAGTTTGGATTATGGACAGTCTTTACCAATCTGGCCCAGTTAGGGTAGATGCCATCAGCAAGATAATATGGCTTGTCATATGCATTTCCATTGATCTCATAGCTCACCCGGGGAGCTTTGCCTTGCATGAGCCGGTTGAAAACCGGTGATCGGTGCAACACATTGATGTCATTGTTGGAACCGGTGATACGTCTCCGACGTATCGATAATTTCTTATGTTCCATGCCACATTATTGATGATATCTACATGTTTTATGCATACTTTATGTCATTATTATGCGTTTTCCGGAACTAACCTATTGACGAGATGCCGAAGTGCCAGTTCCTGTTTTCTGCTGTTTTTGGTTTCAGAAATCCTAGTAAGGAAATATTCTCGGAATTGGACGAAATCAACGCCCAGGGTCCTATTTTTCCACGAAGCTTACAGAAGTCCGAAGGGGAGACGAAGTGGGGCCACGAGGTGGTCAGACACTAGGGCGGCCCGGCCTGGGCCTTGGCCGCGCCGGCCTGCTGTGTGGGGCCCTCGTGTGGCCCCCTGACCTGCCCTTCCGCCTACTTAAAGTCTTCGTCGCGAAAACCCTACCACGTTCGACGAAACCAGAGAAAACCTTCCAGAGCCGCCGCCATCGCGAAGCCAAGATCTGGGGGACAGGAGTCTCTGTTCCGGCACGCCGCCGGGACGGGGAAGTGCCCCCGGAAGGCTTCTCCATCAACACCACCGCCATCTTCATCAACGCTGCTGTCTCCCATGAGGAGGGAGTAGTTCTCCATCGAGGCTAAGGGCTGTACCGGTAGCTATGTGGTTAATCTCTCTCCTATGTACTTCAATACAATAATCTCATGAGCTGCCTTACATGATTGAGATTCATATGATGATGCTTGTAATCTAGATGTCATTATGCTAGTCAAGTGGATTTTACTTATGTGATCTCCGGAGACTCCTTGTCCCACGTGTGTAAAGGTGACAGTGTGTGCACCGTGTGGGTCTCTTAGGCTATATGTCACAGAATACTTATTCACTGAGTTATGATTTGAGTTGGATGTCTCTATGAAATTGTGGTGTGTTAGTACCTCATGTGAATGCTCAAAGTGACAGCGTGGGGTGTTCATTAGTACTTGGGAATGCATCTTTCAGGTTTGCCTACATGATGAATTAGTGTTCGTTATCTTGCCAGAGAGTAATTCAGAGTAGCATAGTGAAGTGCTTATTTATATCTCTTTATGATTGCAATGTGTTTTGTATCACAATTTATCTGTGTGCTACTCTAGTGATGTTATTAAAGTAGTTTATTCCTCCTGCACGGTGTAATGGTGACAGTGTGTGCATCGTGTAGTACTTGGCGTAGGCTATGATTGTGATCTCTTGTAGATTATGAAGTTAACTATTGTTATGATAGTATTGATGTGATCTATTCCTCCTTTCGTAGTGTGAAGGTGACAGTGTGCATGCTATGTTAGTACTTGGTTTGGTTATGTTGATCTGTTATGCACTCTAAGGTTATTTAAATATGAACATTGAATATTGTGGAGCTTGTTAACTCCGGCATTGAGGGTTCGTGTAATCCTACACAGTTAGTGGTGTTCATCATCCAACAAGAGGGTGTAGAGTCTAGCATCTATTTATTTATTCTGTTATGTGATCAATGTTGAGAGTGTCCACTAGTGAAAGTATGATCCCTAGGCCTTGTTTCTAAATATTGCTATCGCTGCTTGTTTACTGTTTTACTGCATCTATACTTCCTGCAATTTTACTACCATCAACTGCACGCCAGCAAGCACTTTTCTGGCGCCATTACTACTGCTCATATTCATTCATACCACTTGTATTTCACTATCTCTTCGCCGAACTAGTGCACCTATTAGGTGTGTTGGGGACACAAGAGACTTTTTGCTTTGTGGTTGCAGGGTTGCATGAGAGGGATATCTTTGACCTCTTCCTCCCTGAGTTCGATAAACCTTGGGTGATCCACTTAAGGGAAACTTGATGCTGTTCTACAAACCTCTGCTCTTGGAGGCCCAACACTGTCTACAAGAATAGAAGCACCCGTAGACATCAAGCACTTTTCTGGCGCCGTTGCCGGGGAGGAAAGGTAAAAGGCACTCATACTCCGGTCCCAGGTAAAGTACTTTTCTGTTGCCATTGTGTGTGTGCTCGAAGCTATTTCCTTTAGATCCTGCAATTGCATCTTTTTGTTTCTTGTTTACACTAGTTAGGCATAATGGACAACAATGAGCTTCTTATTCTATTTCCTGATTTAAGACATGGATGGTTTGATGCGAAAATTAAAAAACCTATGGAACATATTAGTATGATCGCTTTGAACACCATTGTTGCTAATGATATGGAAAATTCTAAGCTTGGGGAAGCTGGCTTTGATGAGCATGATATTTTTAGTCCCCCAAGCATTGAGGAGAAAATTTACTTTGATGATACTTTGCCTCCTATTTATGATGATTATAATGATATTGGTCTTTTAGTACCGCCTGTTATGGAGGATAAATTTGATTATGATTACAATATGCCTCCTATATTTGATGATGAGAATAATAATGATAGCTACTTTGTTGAATTTGCTCCCACTACAACTAATAAAATTGATTATGCTTATGTGGAGAGTAATAATTTTATGCATGAGACTCATGATAAGAATGCTTTATGTGATAGTTATATTGTTGAGTTTGCTCATGTTGCTACTGAAAGTTATTATGAGAGAGGAAAATATGGTTGTAGAAATTTTCATGTTACTAAAACACCTCTCTATGTGCTGAAATTTTTGAAGCTACACTTGTTCTATCTTCCTATGCTTGTTACTTTTTTCTTCATGAACTTGTTTATTTACAAAACTCCTATGCATAGGAAGCATGTTAGACTTAAATTTGTTTTGAATTTGCCTCTTGATGCTCTCTTTTGCTTCAACTACTATTTCTTGCGACTGCATCATTAAAACTGCTGAGCCCATCTTAATGGCTATAAAGAAAGAACTTCTTGGGAGATAACCCTTGTGTTTATTTTACTACAGTACTTTTGTTTTATATTTGAGTCTTGGAAGTTGTTACTACTGTAGCAACCTCTCCTTATCTTATTTTATTGCATTGTTGTGCCAAGTAAAGTCTTTGATAGTAAGGTTCATACTAGATTTGGATTACTGCACAGAAACAGATTTCTTGCTATCACGAATCTGGGCCTACTTCTCTGTAAGTAACTCAGAAAAGTATGCCAATTTACGTGATTGATCCTCAGATATGTACGCAACTTTCATTCAATTTGGGAATTTTCATCTGAGCAAGTCTGGTGCCACTTTAAAATTCGTCTTTACGGACTGTTCTGTTTTGACAGATTCTGCCTTTTATTTCGCATTGCTTCTTTCGCTGTGTTGGGTGGATTTCTTTGTTCCATTAATGTCCAGTAGCTTTGGGCAATGTCCAGAAGTGTTAAGAATGATTGTGTCACCTCTGAACATGTGAATTTTTATTATGCACTAACCCTCTAATGAGTTGTTTTGAGTTTGGTGTGGAGGAAGTTTTCAAGGGTCAAGAGAGGAGGATGATATACTATGATCAAGAAGAGTGAAAAGTCTAAGCTTGGGGATGCCCCGTGGTTTATCCCTGCATATTTCAAGAAGACTCAAGCATCTAAGCTTGGGGATGCCCAAGGCATCCCCTTCTTCATCAACAACTTATCAGGTTCCTTCTCTTGAAACTATATTTTTATTCGGTCACATCTTATGTACTTTACTTGGAGCGTCTGTGTGCTTTTATTTTCATTTTTTTATTTTCATTCTCTGAATAAATACATGCTTGTGTGGGAGAGAGACACACTCCGCTGTTGCATATGAACACATGTGTTCTTAGCTTTACTTTTAATGTTCATGGCGAAGGTTGAAACTGCTTCGTTCATTGTTATATGGTTGGAAACGGAAAATGCTACATGTAGTAATTGGTAAAATGTCTTGGATAATGTGATACTTGGCAATTGTTGTGCTCATGTTTAAGCTCTTGCATCATATACTTTGCACCTATTAATGAAGAAATACATAGAGCTTGCTAAAATTTGGTTTGCATATTTGGTCTCTCTAAAGTCTAGATAATTTCTAGTATTGAGTTTGAACAACAAGGAAGACGGTGTAGAGTCTTATAATGTTTACAATATGTCTTTTATGTGAGTTTTGCTGCACCAGTTCATCCTTGTGTTTGTTTCAAATAACCTTGCTAGCCTAAACCTTGTATCGAGAGGGAATACTTCTCATGCATCCAAAATCCTTGAGCCAACCACTATGCCATTTGTGTCCACCATATCTACCTACTACATGGTATTTCTCCGCCATTCCAAAGTAAATTGCTTGAGTGCTACCTTTAAATTTCCATCATTCGCCTTTGCAATATATAGCTCATGGGACAAAATAGCCTTAAAAACTATTGTGGTATTGAATATGTACTTATGCACTTTATCTCTTATTAAGTTGCTTGTTGTGCGATAACCATGTTCCTGGGGACGCCATCAACTTTTTACCTTTGTTGAATATCATGTGAGTTGCTATGCATGTTCGTCTTGTCTGAAGTAAGGGCGGTTTTCACAATCAAATGGTTTGAGTATGCATACTGTTAGAGAAGAACATTGGGCCGCTAACTAAAGCCATGAATCATGGTGGAAGTTTCAGTTTTGGACATATATCCTCAATCTCATATGAGAACATTAATTGTTGCTACATGCTTATGCATTAAAGAGGAGTCCATTATCTGTTGTCTATGTTGTCCCGGTATGGGTGTCTAAGTTGAAGAATGATCAAAAGCGAGAAATCCAATGCGAACTTTCTCCTTAGACCCTTGTACAGGCGGCATAGAGGTACCCCTTTGTGACACTTGGTTGAAACATATGTTATGCAATGATAATCAGTGTTAATCCAAGCTAATTAGGACAAGGTGCGGGCACTACTAGTATACTATGCATGAGGCTTGCAACTTGTAAGATATAATTTACACGATACATATGCTTTATTACTACCGTTGACAAAATTGTTTCATGTTTTCAAAATAAAAGCTCTAGCACAAATATAGCAATCGATGCTTTCCTCTTTGAAGGACCTTTCTTTTACTTTTATGTTGAGTCAGTTCACCTATCTCTTTCCACCTCAAGAAGCAAACACTTGTGTGAACTGTGCATTGATTCCTACATACTTGCATATTGCACTTGTTATATTACTTTACATTGACACTATCCATGAGATATACATGTTATAAGTTGAAAGCAACCGCTGAAACTTAATCTTCCTTTGTGTTGCTTCAATACCTTTACTTTGATTTATTGCTTTATGAGTTAACTCTTATGCAAGACTTATTGATGCTTGTCTTGAAAGTACTATTCATGAAAAGTCTTTGCTTTATGATTCATTTGTTTACTCATGTCATTACCATTGTTTTGATTGCTGCATTCATTACATATGCTTACAATAGTATGATCAAGGTTATGATGGCATGTCACTCCAGAAATTATCTTTGTTATCGTTTACCTGCTCGGGACGAGCAGGAACTAAGCTTGGGGATGCTGATACGTCTCCGACGTATCGATAATTTCTTATGTTCCATGCCACATTATTGATGATATCTACATGTTTTATGCATACTTTATGTCATTATTATGCGTTTTCCGGAACTAACCTATTGACGAGATGCCGAAGTGCCAGTTCCTGTTTTCTGTTGTTTTTGGTTTCAGAAATCCTAGTAAGGAAATATTCTCGGAATTGGACGAAATCAACGCCCAGGGTCCTATTTTTCCACGAAGCTTCCAGAAGTCCGAAGGGGAGACGAAGTGGGGCCACGAGGTGGCCAGACACTAGGGCGGCGCGGCCTGGGCCTTGGCCGCGCCGGCCTGCTGTGTGGGGCCCTCGTGTGGCCCCCTGACCTGCCCTTCCGCCTACTTAAAGTCTTCGTCGCGAAAACCCTACCACGTTCGACGAAACCAGAGAAAACCTTCCAGAGCCGCCGCCATCGCGAAGCCAAGATCTGGCGGACAGGAGTCTCTGTTCCGGCACGCCGCCGGGACGGGGAAGTGCCCCCGGAAGGCTTCTCCATCAACACCACCGCCATCTTCATCAACGCTGCTGTCTCCCATGAGGAGGGAGTAGTTCTCCATCGAGGCTAAGGGCTTTACCGGTAGCTATGTGGTTAATCTCTCTCCTATGTACTTCAATACAATAATCTCATGAGCTGCCTTACATGATTGAGATTCATATGATGATGCTTGTAATCTAGATGTCATTATGCTAGTCAAGTGGATTTTACTTATGTGATCTCCGGAGACTCCTTGTCCCACGTGTGTAAAGGTGACAGTGTGTGCACCGTGTGGGTCTCTTAGGCTATATTTCACAGAATACTTATTCACTGAGTTATGATTTGAGTTGGATGTCTCTATGAAATTGTGGTGTGTTAGTACCTCCTGTGAATGCTCAAAGTGACAGCGTGGGGTGTTCATTAGTACTTGGGAATGCATCTTTAAGGTTTGCCTACATGATGAATTAGTGTTCGTTATCTTGCCAGAGAGTAATTCAGAGTAGCATAGTGAAGTGCTTATTTATATCTCTTTATGATTGCAATGTGTTTTGTATCACAATTTATCTGTGTGCTACTCTAGTGATGTTATTAAAGTAGTTTATTCCTCCTGCACGGTGTAATGGTGACAGTGTGTGCATCGTGTAGTACTTGGCGTAGGCTATGATTGTGATCTCTTGTAGATTATGAAGTTAACTATTGCTATGATAGTATTGATGTGATCTATTCCTCCTTTCGTAGTGTGAAGGTGACAGTGTGCATGCTATGTTAGTACTTGGTTTGGTTATGTTGATCTGTTATGCACTCTAAGGTTATTTAAATATGAACATTGAATATTGTGGAGCTTGTTAACTCCGGCATTGAGGGTTCGTGTAATCCTACACAGTTAGTGGTGTTCATCATCCAACAAGAGGGTGTAGAGTCTAGCATCTATTTATTTATTCTGTTATGTGATCAATGTTGAGAGTGTCCACTAGTGAAAGTATGATCCCTAGGCCTTGTTCCTAAATATCGCTATCGCTGCTTGTTTCTTGTTTTCTTTGCATCTATACTTCCTGCAATTTTACTACCATCAACTGCACGCCAGCAAGCACTTTTCTGGCGCCATTACTACTGCTCATATTCATTCATATCACTTGTATTTCACTATCTCTTCGCCGAACTAGTGCACCTATTAGGTGTGTTGGGGACACAAGAGACTTCTTGCTTTGTGGTTGCAGGGTTGCATGAGAGGGATATCTTTGACCTCTTCCTCCCTGAGTTCGATAAACCTTGGGTGATCCACTTAAGGGAAACTTGCTGCTGTTCTACAAACCTCTTCTCTTGGAGGCCCAACACTGTCTACAAGAATAGAAGCACCCGTAGACATCAACCGGCCATGCCAAAGAATGAATGCCAAATCCATAAATCTTGAGATATGACAGCTTCAAAAATGACAGTTTTTCCCTTCTCATGCCCGCTGTACGCACCCTGCCATCCAAATGGATAGTTTTTCCACTGCCAGTGCATGCAATCTATGCTGTCAATCATTCCTGGGAAGCCTCTAGACTCGTTGATAGACAGGAGCCGCTTTGTATCCTCAACAGTTGGCTCCCTACAGTAATATTCTCCGAACACGGCAATCACGGCTCGGCAAAACCTGTACATGGCCTCAAGACAGGTGCTCTCACCCATTCGAAGATACTCATCGAATATATCCGCAGCCATTCCATATGAGAGCATGCGAATAGCCGCGGAGCATTTTTGGTAGGAGGTGAAGCCTAACGCACCTGTTGCATCGCGCCTGCATTGGAAGTAGGGGTCGTAGTTTCTGACGCCCCGTAGAATGACCAAGAACAGGTCCCTTGACATCCTGTATCGGCGCCGGAACATTTTTTCCGGGAAGATCGGATTGGTGAGGTGGAAGTAGTCCTTGTGGAGGCGGGCCTGCCCTTCCACTCTGTTGCGCGGCAGGTTTTTGGAGCGCCCCTTCACAGAGCCCCGGTGCTGCGGCCCCGGGTTAGAGGTGAACTCGTGGATCATGGAGGCCGCAGTAGTTGCCAAAGTCTGCGTTGACTGATCGGACTCCTCGTCGGAAGAGGAGTCGACGACCTCCGCGCGGAACTTGTCCAACATCTGCCACATGTCCATCTGCGTGGGTACAAACTGCGGATCAATGACCGCGCACGATAGCGCCGAAAACACGAGTAAGAAACATACCGATGCAATTGACCGAACAGGTCGTGGGCGGCGCGGAAGGGCGGGCAACCGGGAGCGTTTCACCCCAAAACAGCCGGCAGGTACGCGGCGGAGCCAAGCCCGAGTACGCTCCTGCTCTCCCGCGCGGCAAAAATGGAGCCGACGGCGACTACTGCGGCGCTGCGGCCGGACGGCGGCGGGTGGGGTTGGGGTGGTGGCGTCGCACTAGGGCAGGAAAGAAGGGGAACAAGAAGCAAATCGAAGCGATCGATTTCGCTGTCCCTGACATGCGGGACCGGGTAAGAAATGGAGGACGCTCCGCGCGACCGCCGAGCGTCCGTGGAGACGCAAACCTGGCGCATATTTGGGCTAGGTTTGCGTCTCCGCGGACGGCCCGGTCACTTTGCGTCGCCCCGCTGGAAGTGGTGCCAGACACATTTTCGGTCACGGCGGACGAAAACGGTTGCTCAGCGTCCGTTTGCGTCGCGCCGCTGGAGATGACCTAATTTTAGGGAGGGAATTGCGGCAAAATCGACAAAAATAACTTGAGTATAGCGCCAGTCCTATTGACACTATGCTTCATAAACTTGCCAAAAGACAGTTCTGCTTGGTCTGAGCACTAGACAAGTTTAAAGTGACAGATACACCAAATCATACAAGTTCAATTTTTTTTTTAACAAGTACAAGTTCAAATTGACAAACCCACAACATCATACAAGCTCAAGACAATTTCAATATAGTTCGATACCACCATCTCCGGCAAGTTCAAATTGACACCAACTTCTACAAAGTTTGACACCAACATAGTTCGATACCACAACTACTTCTTTCCGCGCGTCCTAGAGCCACCTCCCCTCCTTGGAGGAATCTTCTTGTGCACCTCCGGGTCTGGTTCATCATTCTCCTCCTCCATGTGTAATGTACGCATGTTGCAACTCTATCTTTAACCTTGTCTTCAGGCTCTTTAGGGGCCATACCAATAAGAGCCTCCATCTATTGTTGTCACCCGTTCGAATCTTTGCTCATACACAGTGGCTCGCCACCAATAGGAAGTACAATGATCATGGAAACATCATGAAGAGTAGGGCTCATCTCCCCGGTCGTCAGGTGGAAATTGTGTGTGTCTCCGGCCTCCACCGGTCGACAAGTGCGGTTATTGCCGCGGCGTTGAGGTTTGGTGTCGACCAGCACAAGCATGATGAACAGGAGGAGACCAAGACTCGTGATGAATGGTGTGTACCGCTCATCGTACGACATGTCACTAGAGGACACCCCGTGAGAATGAAAGGGTCGAAGTACCTAAAACATAATAGTCGTAATGTCACACCATATCCATTTCAACTCAACCAATAAGGCAAAACTCAAGCCGGGCCGGGTTTCGGGCCAGGCCCAAAAAAGCACGAAGCTAAAAGGTTAAGCCCAAGCATGGTCCGAGCACCGGGCTTGTAAATCGGGCCCTAACCCAGCTTGAACAAACAAAAGCCCGGCCCGGCCGGAGAGGCCTGGTCCGATCCTTAACTAAATCATGAAAACTGCAATCGTGAGTCCGGCCCGGCCCGATGTTCAGGCTGAAATATTAGGCCCGAGCTCGGCACGACGTGTAAGTCTGGCCCAACCCGGGATTTTTGGGTCGGGCTGCCCATGCCCAGCTGTAGCCACACCTACATTTTTTAAACAAACAAACTTCTACCATTGCATAGCCATAGTAGACATCAAATTATTATGAGGAAATGAACAACCTAAATGTTTCAAAGATGGAGTACATGTTTGCAAAGATAAGGGCATCCCAACGGGCGACGCAAACGGACGTTGAGCGACCGTTTGCATCTGCGGAGAACGAAAATGCGTCTGAGCCCTGCTCCAGCGGGGCGACGCAAAGTGATCGGGCCGTCCGCGGTGACGCAAACCTGGTCCAAATATGCACTAGGTTTGCGTCTCCGCGAACGCTCCGCGGTCGCGCCGAGTGTCCGCTGAAACTTACGTAGGACCCGCGGTCAGTGGCAGGGAGGCCGATAACATTCTCGCCAATGGCCATTCCCCGCGCGAAAAAAGTAGACCGGCGCCAGCAGTCCAGAAGCGATGAACGTCCTCGCCGCCGCAGCCACAACCATGGATTCCGAGGGAACCCTCGCACCTGTCGCCGCCCCAGACTCCCCCATAGCCCACGACCATAGCGTGACTTCGAGGCCAGGAGGATGGACGCCGAGGCCAAGACCCGTGCAAAGGACACAAGGATCATGCTACCCAACTTAAGCAGCGTCGACGACGACACTAGGGCCTGGTTCATGAAGAGGCGCGCCGAAATCTGCGCGCGAGACGCCTGACCTGCGGCGCCAATGTCTAGTACCATCGCCTCCTTTTGGACTTCATATGTTGTTCTGGCCTTGCTGTGCCCCTTTTGGACTCCATTTTGCGCCGTACCATGTGCAAAGTGTGGTGAACTTATTTCAGACCTCAATTTGAGCTAATATGAGGCTACAACCTTTTTTCTGAATTTTCTAAACCTAAACTGGGCGTGTTGACCCGCTGGAGCCACCCGACGCAAACGGACGCATGAACATTTTCGCGTCCCGGGCCGACGCAAACGGACGCACGCGGATATTTTGGCCGTCGGAAATTCGTCGGCCCGCTGGAGATGCCCTAATGGAAATGGAGAAAACAAGCACATCTCTTTGCTTGGGAGGGGAAACGGAAAACCCAAGGAAGCATTTGTGTTTGTTTCTATGGGGAAGCAAGAGATGCCTCTGGTAGGATTGGCGGATGAGGAGGACGACAGTTGACAGGGAGGCATGGCCTTTTGAGGCTCCAATGCAACCGGGGGTCCTACTATGAGTCTGCAACCACATGACCATCGCACACTCAATTGTACAGGCTGCTCGCCCTCCATCTGAATATACATATCAACAGGGTAGTTTGCAGACATAAGTACAGTGCATGCTCTAATTATCGTCATCAGTGTGTTTTCTAAAACACAATTTCTAATTATCAGTGAAGCATTTTAAGCAACTCTACACGGTGCATCGCCACTGGCCTATATATATTCCAGCATGGCGCATGAGTGTGCATGCATGGGTACGATGCAAGATAGGCTGTCCCTTGTGCGCGGGACGGAGGGACATGACATGAGAGCTGAAGAACTCGTCCCAACATGTCATTCAACTATGTCTCGCGAAGTAAGCGTGCGTTTGGTTGGTGACTTGAGAGGGATGGGATGGATGATCTAGATATTTTGGGGATGGGATGGTCCATATTGGGTGATCCCATATTCTGTTTGGTTTGAAGATCTGAGTGGGATGGGATGAAGTGTATTTATCTTATGATACTAATAACAGTTTATTAACAGCCGTCTAATTGCAATTAGTAAAAAACAGGAAAATCATCTTCATGAGCCGCCTGTCGACCTCGTGCCCCTCCATCCCAATGAGCCGCCGCCAGGCCGTGCCCAGTCGCCGTCGCTCGGCCGTGAGCAGTCGTCGCCGCTCGGCCGTGCCCAGTCGCCGTCGCCCGACCATGAGCAGCCGCCGCCGCTCGGCCGTGCGAAGCCGCCGCCGCCCGGCCGTGCCCAGTCGCCGCCGCTCGGCCGTGAGCAGCCGCCGCCGCCCGACCGTGCCCAGCCCGGCCGCGCTCGCACATGGCCTAGGTTGCCGCGCGCTCCCGGGTCAAGGACGCCGCGCGCTCCCAGGGTCAAGGACGCCGACGCCGCTCGCATATGCTTTCTATGTCCGCCAGAGGTGGGCAAGACGCTGTGCGCGATTGGAGATGAGGGAGAGGGATTAGCCACGGTCCATGTTTTTAGGAAAAGGTGGATCGGGAGGTTCGGTCGATTTCGAGGGACGGGTCGATTCAGGATTTTCAAGGAATATTCCTTTCTGGGATGGTCCCATCCACCTTAATTTGTAACCAAACGTACCAAGAAAGAGGATCATCCCATCCCATCCATGTTTTGGTCTAGAACCAAACGCACGCTAATTGTTTGGTACCCCAGGCGGCCAGGCCCCAACTCCTAACCAAACGTTGAACTGAATTTTGGATATATATGTGGTGAACCCCAAGCCAGAATATTTAAAAAATAAATGAGAATCTAGCTAGCCATTTCTTGATATGTTTTCTCCTGAGCACGTACGAGCCGTCAAGTCCTGGTCTTCATTCTTCAGTTTCCAAGGACGAGACTGTGCAGTAAGATATATTCTCGGAGCCCATGCTCCCATGCGTTCAGGACGAGCCAAGAATCTCGCCTAGGATCCTCCTAGCAGCCGGGCAGCGGATCCGCCCAAAAAGCTGCGTCAATTACCAGTGGACTCGCTTAATCTGGTGTCTTCTTCAGCTTTTCAGCATGCATGCTGGTTTGTGGCGATCGTATCGCGGTAATCATCAGTAGTATATCTGCAATGACTGCGTTATGTCTGCCAGTAAAGCGAGCACGTACCAACAGCTAGCCGTAGCCCGTAGAGAACCATATACTCTCTCCGAACCAAATTAATTGACTCAACTTTATCTAGATACAGATGTATCTAGACACATTTGTTAACTAGATATATTTGTATCTAGATAAAGTTGAGTCAATTAATATGAACCAGAGAGAGTACTAGTCGATCCCTCGCGACCAGATGTAACTTCATTTTTTCTCAATTTACAGATGACCAGAGGGTCAGGTGGCTAGTAGCACTGGAGTAGCTTGCTAGCCCCAGCAACCCGGGTTTGA
The DNA here is from genome assembly GCF_019359855.2 of Lolium perenne. Lineage (NCBI taxonomy): Eukaryota > Viridiplantae > Streptophyta > Magnoliopsida > Poales > Poaceae > Lolium > Lolium perenne. The sequence goes on from NC_067244.2 coordinate 171,706,660, forward strand.
GTCTCGAGCCCACGGTTGTTTCTCGGTTTGAGTCTCGAGCCCACGGTTGTTTCTCACAGCTCCCTCCTTCTATAAAAATATGCCTTGGGTGCTAGAGCACATAGGTCTCGTTTTTTATTATTTATTTTTTCTCAATTTGTTGCTTCTCTTCTGATATTGAAGATATTTCATTTCTTGGGCCACTACTTGAGCTAAAAATCTGTGATACGCTCATTTTTCTTCGTGCTTGTTACGTTGCAGTTTTTTTTTTTAACGAAGAGCGGCCTCACAAAGCGGTGGGTACATACTTACAAGGAGACCCTATAACTTGTCTTGCCCTCGAAAACCTAATAATTGTAGATAAGGCCTCCCAAATTACAAAAAGGTCCATAGCACAAAGAAAAGCTGAGCAATCAGGTGCCTGGGAACCTCCGCCGCCGCACGTCGGCGACCTCAAGACGCAGACCGCGCCAAGATCCGAGAGGAAATAGCTCGATGTGCTCTCATTTTCCTACGTAGAACCAATAGCGTCGGCCATCTCAACACCCCCGAGGACAAACCACTTGGGGGCACAGCGACAGCAAGCTCCGGCACAAGAGCAAAGCCTCTAGATGGAGGTCGAACACCTGAAGAAGAGCCGCCATTCGGCCATGGTGAGCAGGGGCAAGGCGAGGACGCCAGTATCAGTCCCCTGATGGTGAGCTTCCCAGAGTGTGCTTCTGAAGATTGCCGCCGATTTCTTCAACACCAGCAGATCCGCAATAACCGGTAGCAGATCGACACTTCCCTTCTCCTCCATCACCGTGATAGCCTGAAGAAGAGAAGAAATCAACCGCTCTGCCCGATCTGGAGAGCCCCAATCGAGTTTTATTGATGGGGATGTAGCAGATGCATCGCCGCCCGCCTCCAGCTCCTTCCATCGGAGCACCACGAGAAGGAGCACCGCCGCCACGGAACAACCGATGTAGCTTGAACACCTCAGCAGCCTGATCCCCGTGGGCATTTCGCCATTCTCCACATTGGTAGCATGAAAACCTAGAAGAAACCTAACCCTAGACCTAATACTACAGCTGTACAGAGGAGGCTGGCCTCCTCTCTCCTGCCGTCTCCGGCCGGCTAAGCCGCCAGAGAGGAGGGAGAGAGGAGCCGGGGCGGAGATGGAGACTCTCAGAAGCAGAGGAGGAGAGAGAAAAGAAAGGGGGAAATGAGTTGGTCCACTTTGCAGTTATTATTTTGTTTATTATTGACATTGCTAGTTTACAACATGCATAACATGAATTTTTTTTAAACGGAGGCAAAAGTTTTGCCTCATCAATTAATTAAGAAGAAATTGCACAATTTTTAGGAGATAACCGAGCGAAAATCTACAACAACAACAAAACGGCCAAGCCCACACAAACGACACACCTATAACACAAGCGAAACTACTCCTAAAGCAAGCAACACCTACAACAACAAACTTTCACACAAAGAGATGAGAATCATAGCTGCGGACACCTTCGTGTGACGCCATGTTTCTTGCTTCTGCTCTTGAGATACTCTTCCACCTTTTGGATTCTTGTATCTCAAGCCTCCAGGGTAACAAACATAAGCTTAGACTTAGAGCATCTTTAACCGATTTCTCAAATTTTAGAAAAGTAAATGGCCGAGTATCATTTAGAATAGTATATTTGCTCCTTTAAACATTTCGAATTTTTTTTGCTCCTCTAAACTTTTTCGAAAAAATATTTTGCTCCTCTAAGGAAAACCGTTTCTAACCAAAACCTAAATTTACCTCCTTAAACATCGATTCATACCAAATTCATACGAACTTGACTCAAACTAGAGCATTCAACATGATTTAAACTAGTAGCTACCCCCTCTATACCAAAATAGGGTCCCTATAATATTTGGATAAAGTTAAACTTCTCAAAGTTTGACCAACTATAGTAACAAGTGTCAACATTTACAATCCGAAATTAATATTTTTGGAACCATCATGAAATATATATTCATATGATGTGCATTTAAAATTTGAGATATTGATTTTTTTTGTATATAGTAGCTCAAAATTTCAAAAGTTTGACTTTGACTAAAAACTATAAGCATCCTAATTTGGGAAGGAGGGAGTAAATCTACTAGAGAAATCACCCTAAATCTAACCCAAAAATCTTGCATCTCGAGAAGATTTTGTCAATCGCCCTTTTCAAGAAGTTGTCGATGTCGTCGGAGGTGAGGCTGATGATCGGCGCGGCGTACAGTTTGGTTATGGAGGTCTCTCTCGCCTTGTAGTGCTCGAAGGCCCGGTGCTCTCGCTCGCCGCACTCGGAATGCTGGCAACAATGCTCCTTCATATACGCCTCGTCGGCCTGCTGCACCTTGATGCGTGCAGTTAACACACGTCTGTTGGGAACCCCAAGAGGAAGATGTGATGCGTACAGTAGCAAGTTTTCCCTCAGTAAGAAACCAAGGTTTATCGAACCAGTAGGAGCCAAGAAGCACGTTGAAGGTTGATGGCGGCGAAGTGTAGTGCGGCGCAACACCAGGGATTCTGGCGCCAACGTGGAACCTGCACAACACAATCAAAGTACTTTGCCCCAACATAACAGTGAGGTTGTCAATCTCACCGGCTTGCTGTAAACAAAGGATTAATTGTATAGTGTGGAAGATGATGTTTGTTTGCGAAGAACAGTAAAGAACAATTGCAGTAGATTGTATTTCAGATTTAAAGAATGGACCGGGGTCCACAGTTCACTAGTGGTGTCTCTTCCATAAGATAAATAGCATGTTGGGTGAACAAATTACAGTTGGGCAATTGACAAATAAAGAAGGCATAACAATGCACTTACATATATCATGATGAGTACTATGAGATTTAATCAGGGCATTACGACAAAGTACATAGACCGCTATCCAGCATGCATCTATGCTTAAATAGTCCACTTTCAGGTTATCATCCGAACCCCTTCCGGTATTAAGTTGTAAACAAGAGACAATTGCATTAAGTATGGTGCGTAATGTAATCAACACAAATATCCTTAGACAAAGCATCGATGTTTTATCCCTAGTGGCAAAAGCACATCCACAACCTTAGAACTTTCTGTCACTGTCCCAGATTCAATGGAGGCATGAACCCACTATCGAGCATAAATACTCCCTCTTGGAGTTACAAGTATCAACTTGGCTAGAGCCTCTACTAGCAACGGAGAGCATGCAAGAACATAAACAACATATATGATAGATTGATAATCAACTTGACATAGTATTCAATATTCATCGGATCCCAACAAACACAACATGTAGAATTACAAATAGATGATCTTGATCATGATAGGCAGCTCACAAGATCTAACATGATAGCACAATGAGGAGAAGACGACCATCTAGCTACTGCTATGGACCCATAGTCCAGGGGTGAACTACTCACACATCAATCCGGAGGCGATCATGGCGATGAAGAGCCCTCCGGGAGATGATTCCCCTCTCCGGCAGGGTGCCGGAGGCGATCTCCTGAATCCCCCGAGATGAGATTGGCGGCGGCGTCTCTGGAAGGTTTTCCGTATCGTGGCTCTCGGTCTTCTGGAAGCTTCGTGGAAAAATAAGCCCCTGGGCGTTGATTTCGTCCAATTCCGAGAATATTTCCTTACTAGGATTTCTGAAACCAAAAACAGCAGAAAACAACAACTGGATCTTCGGCATCTCGTCAATAGGTTAGTGCCGGAAAATGCATAATAATGACATATAATGTGTATAAAACATGTGAGTATCATCATAAAAGTAGCATGGAACATAAGAAATTATAGATACGTTTGAGACGTATCAAGCATCCCCAAGCTTAGTTCCTACTCGCCCTCGAGTAGGTAAACGATAAAAAAAATAATTTCTGATGTGACATGCTATCATAATCTTGATCAATACTATTGTAAAGCATATGAGATGAATGCAGCGATTCGAAGCAATGATGAAGACAATGAGTAAACAAATGAGTCATTTAGCAAAGACTTTTCATGAATAATACTTTCAAGACAAGCATCAATAAGACTTGCATAAGAGTTACTCATAAAGCAATAAATTCTAAGTAGAAAGCTTTGAAACAACACAAAGGAAGATATAAGTTTCAGCGGTTGCTTTCAACTTCAACATGTATATCTCATGGATAGTTGTCAACACAAAGTAATATAACAAGTGCAATAGGTAAACATGTAAGAATCAATGCACACAGTTGACACAAGTGTTTGCTTCTAAGATAGAAAGAATAGGTAAACTGACTCAACAATAAAGTAGAAGAATGGCCCTTCGCAGAGGGAAGCATGGATTACTATTTTTGTGCTAGAGCTTTTCATTTTGAAAACATAGAAACAATTTTGTCAACGGTAGTAATAAATCATATGTGTTATGTATAAGACATCCTATAAGTTGCAAGCCTCATGCATAGTATACCAATAGTACTCGCACCTTGTCCTAATTAGCTTGGATTAACACGGATTATCATTGCATAGCATATGTTTCAACCAAGTGTCACAAAGGGGTACCTCTATGCCGCCTGTACAGAAGTCTAAGGAGAAAATTCACATTGGATTTCTCGCTTTTGATTATCCTCAACTTAGACATCCATACCGGGACAACATAGACAACAGATAATGGACTCCTCTTTAATGCATAAGCATTTAACAACAGATAATATTCTCATAAGAGATTGAGGATTTGTGTCCAAACTGAAACTTCCACCATGATTCATGGCTTTAGTTAGCGGCCCAATGTTCTTCTCTAACAATATGCATACTCAAACCATTTGATCATGAAAATCGCCCTTACTTCAGACAAGACGAACATGCATAGCAACTCACATGATATTCAACAAAGGTAAAAGTTGATGGCGTCCCCAGAAACATGGTTACCGCTCAACAAGCAACTTATTAAGAAATAAGATACATAAGTACATATTCTTCACCACAATAGTTTTTAAGACTATTTTCCCATGAGCTATGTATTGTAAAGGCAAAGAATAGAAGTTTAAAGGTAGCACTCAAGTAATGTACTTTGGAATGGCAGAGAAATACCATGTGGTAGGTAGGTATGGTGGACACAAATGGCATAGTTTTTGGCTCAAGGATTTGGATGCACAAGAAGAATCCCTCTCAATACAAGGCTAGGCTAGCAAGGTTGTTTGAAGCAAACTCAAGTATTAAATGGTGCAGCAAGACTCACATATGAACATATTGTAAGTATTATAAGACTTTACATCGTCTCCTTGTTGTTCAAACACCTTAACCAGAAAATATCTAGACTCTAGAGACCAATCATGCAAACCAAATTTTAACAAGCTCTATGTAGTTCTTCATTAATAGGTGCAAGGTACATGATGCAAGAGCTTAAACATGATCTATATGAGCACAACAATTGCCAAGTATCAAATTATTCAAGACATTATACCAATTACCACATGCAGCATTTTCCGTTTCCAACCATATATCAATGAACGAAGTAGTTCAACCTTCGCAATGAACATTAAGAATAAAGCTAAGAACACATGTGTTGATATGCAACAGCAGAGCGTGTCTCTCTCCCACATAAAGAATGCTAGGATCCGATTTTATTCAAACAAAAACAAAAACAAACAGACGCTCCAAAAGCACATAAGATGTGACTGAATAAAAATATAGTTTCACTAGAGGTGACCTGATAAGTTGTCGATGAAGAAGGGGATGCCTTGGGCATCCCCAAGCTTAGATGCTTGAGTCTTCTTAAAATATGCAGGGATGAACCACTGGGGCATCCCCAAGCTTAGACTTTTCACTCTTCTTGATCATATTGTATCATCCTCCTCTCTTGACCCTTGAAAACTTCCTCCACACCAAACTCGAAACAAACTCATTAGAGGGTTAGCGCATAATTGAAAATTCATATATTCAGAGGTGACATAATCATTCTTAACACTTCTGAACATTGCACAAAGCTACTGAAAGTTAATGAAACAAAGAAATCCATCAAACATAGCAAAACAGGCAATGCGAAATAAAAGGCAGAATCTGTCAAAACAGAACAGTCCGTAAAGACGAATTTTTCAGGGGCACTTAACTTGCTCAGATGAAAATGCTCAAATTGAATGAAAGTTGCGTACATATCTGAGGATCACGCATGTAAATTGGCAGATTTTTCTGAGTTACCTACAGAGAACCCTGCCCAAATTCGTGACAGCAAGAAATCTGTTTCTGCGCAGTAATCCAAATCTAGTATTGACTTTACTATCAAAGACTTTACTTGGCACAACAATGCAATAAAATAAAGGTAAGGAGAGTTTGCTACAGTAGTAACAACTTCCAAGACTCAAATATAAAACAAAAGTGCTGTAGTAAAATAATGGGTTGTCTTCCATAAGCGCTTTTCTTTAACGCCTTTCAGCTAGGCGCAGAAAGTGTGAATCAAGTGTTATCAAGAGATGAAGCATCGACATCATAATTTGTTCTAATAATAGAATCATAAGGTAACTTCATTCTCTTTCTAGGGAGGTGTTCCATACCTTTCTTGAGAGGAAATTGATATTTAATATTACCTTCCTTCATATCAATGGTAGCACCAACAGTTCGAAGAAAAGGTCTTCCCAATATAATGGGACAAAATGCATTGCATTCAATATCCAAGACAACAAAATCAACGGGGACAAGGTTATTGTTAACCATAATACGAACGTTATCAATCCTCCCCAAAGGTTTCTTTATAGCATTATCAGCAAGATTAACATCCAAATAACAATTTTTCAATGGTGGCAAGTCAAGCATATCATAGATTTTCTTAGGCATAACAGAAATACTTGCACCTAGATCACATAAAGCATTACAATCAAAATCATTGACCCTCATCTTAATGATGGGCTCCCAACCATCTTCTAACTTCCTAGGAATAGAAGTTTCAAGTTTTAGTTTCTCTTCTCTAGCTTTTATGAGAGCATTTGTAATATGTTTTGTAAAGGCCAAATTTATAGCACTAGCATTGGGACTTCTAGCAAGTTTTTGTAAGAACTTTATAACTTCAGAGATATGACAATCATCAAAATCTAAACCATTATGATCTACAGCAATGGGATCATTGTCCCCAGTATTTTGAAAAATTTCAGCAGTTTTATGACAAACAGTTTCAGCAGTTTCGGGCAGTTTTGCACGCTTTGCACTAGGAGTGGAAACATTGCCAACACCAATTATTTTACCATTAATAGTAGGAGGTTTAGCAACATGTGAATCATTATCATTACTAGTGGTGGTAATAGTCCAAATTTTAGCTACATTATTCTCTTTAGCAAGTTTTTCGTTTTCTTCGCTTTCCCACCTAGCATGCAATTCAGCCATCAATCTTATATTCTCATTAATTCTAACTTGGATGGCATTTGCTGTAGTAACAATTTTATTATCAATATCCTTATTAGGCATAACTTTCAATTTTAAAAGATCAACATCAGAGGCAAGTCTATCAACCTTAGAAGCAAGAATATCAATTTTATCAAGCTTTTCTTCAACAGATTTGTTAAAAGCAGTTTGTGTACTAATAAATTCTTTAAGCATGGCTTCAAGACCAGAGGGTACATTCCTATTATTGTTGTAAGAATTCCCATAAGAATTACCATAACCATTACTATTAGCAGAAGGATATGGCCTATAGTTGTTACCAGAATTATTCCTATAAGCATTGTTGTTGAAATTATTATTTTTAATGAAGTTCACATCAACATGTTCTTCTTGGGCAACCAATGAAGCTAAAGGAACATTATTAGGATCAACATTAGATCTACCATTCACAAGCATAGACATAATAGCATCAATCTTATCACTCAAGGAGGAGGTTTCTTCAACAGAATTTACCTTCTTACCTTGTGGAGCTCTTTCCGTGTGCCATTCAAAGTAATTTATCATCATATCATCAAGAAGCTTTGTAGCCGCCCCCAAAGTAATGGACATAAAGGTACCTCCAGCAGCTGAATCCAATAGGTTCCGCGAAGAAAAATTCAGTCCTGCATAAAAGGTTTGGATGATCATCCAAGTAGTTAGTCCATGGGTTGGGCAATTCTTTACCAAAGATTTCATTCTCTCCCATGCTTGAGCAACATGTTCATTATCTAATTGCCTAAAATTCATTATGCTACTTCTCAAAGATATAATTTTAGCAGGAGGATAATATCTACCAATAAAAGCATCCTTACATTTAGTCCATGAATCAATACTATTCTTAGGCAAAGATAGCAACCAATCTTTAGCTCTTCCTCTTAAGGAGAAAGGAAAAAAAATTATTTTTATAATGTCACCATCTACATCCTTATACTTTTGCATTTCACAAAGTTCAACAAACTTATTAAGATGGGCAGCAGCATCATCAGAACTAACACCAGAAAATTGCTCTCTCATGACAAGATTTAGTAAAGCAGGTTTAATTTCAAAGAATTCTGCTGCAGTAGCAGGTGGAGCAATAGGTGTGCATAGGAAATCATTATTATTTGTGCTAGTGAAGTCACACAACTTAGTGTTTTCAGGAGTATTCATTTTAGCAGTAGTAAATAAAGCAAACTAGATAAGGTAAATGCAAGTAACTAATTTTTGTGTGTTTTTAATATAGAGAACGCAAACAAGATAATAAATAAAGTAAAGCTAGCAACTAATTTTTGTGTGTTTTGTTTTAGTGCAGCAAACAAAGTAGTAAATAAAATAAAGCAAGATAAAAACAAAGTAAAGAGATTGGAAGTGGAGACTCTCCTTGCAGCGTGTCTTGATCTCCCCGGCAACGGCGCTAGAAAAAGAGCTTGATGCGTGCAGTTAACACACGTCCATTGGAAACCCCAAGAGGAAGGTGTGATGCGTACAGTAGCAAGTTTTTCCTCAGTAAGAAACCAAGGTTTATCGAACCAGTAGGAGCCAAGAAGCACGCTGAAGGTTGATGGCGGCGAAGTGTAGTGCGGCGCAACACCAGGGATTCCGGCGCCAACGTGGAACCTGCACAACACAATCAAAGTACTTTGCCCCAACGTAACAGTGAGGTTGTCAATCTCACCGGCTTGCTGTAAACAAATGATTAATTGTATAGTGTGGAAGATGATGTTTGTTTGCGAAGAACAGTAAAGAACAATTGCAGTAGATTGTATTTCAGATGTAAAGAATGGACCGGGGTCCACAGTTCACTAGTGGTGTCTCTCCCATAAGATAAATAGCATGTTGGGTGAACAAATTACAGTTGGGCAATTGACAAATAAAGAAGGCATAACAATGCACTTACATATATCATGATGAGTACTATGAGATTTAATCAGGGCATTACGACAAAGTACATAGACCGCTATCCAACATGCATCTATGCCTAAATAGTCCACTTTCAGGTTATCATCCGAACCCCTTCCGGTATTAAGTTGTAAACAACAGACAATTGCATTAAGTATGGTGCGTAATGTAATCAACACAAATATCCTTAGACAAAGCATCGATGTTTTATCCCTAGTGGCAACAGCACATCCACAACCTTAGAACTTTCTGTCACTATCCTAGATTCAATGGAGGCACGAACCCACTATCGAGCATAAATACTCCCTCTTGGAGTTACAAGTATCAACTTGGCCAGAGCCTCTACTAGCAACGGAGAGCATGCAAGAACATAAACAACATATATGATAGATTGATAATCAACTTGACATAGTATTCAATATTCATCGGATCCCAACAAACACAACATGTAGCATTACAAATAGATGATCTTGATCATGATAGGCAGCTCACAAGATCTAACATGATAGCACAATGAGGAGAAGACGACCATCTAGCTACTGCTATGGACCCATAGTCCAGGGGTGAACTACTCACACATCGATCCGGAGGCGATCATGGCGATGAAGATCCCTCCGGGAGATGATTCCCCTCGCCGGCAGGGTGCCGGAGGCGATCTCCTGAATCCCCCGAGATGGGATTGGTGGCGGCGGCGTCTCTGGAAGGTTTTCCGTATCGTGGCTCTAGGTCTTCTGGAAGCTTCGTGGAAAAATAAGCCCATGGGCGTTGATTTCGTCCAATTCCGAGAATATTTCCTTACTAGGATTTCTGAAACCAAAAACAGCAGAAAACAACAACTGGCTCTTCGGCATCTCGTCAATAGGTTAGTGCCAGAAAATGCATAATAATGACATATAATGTGTATAAAACATGTGAGTATCATCATAAAAGTAGCATGGAACATAAGAAATTATAGATATGTTTGAGACGTATCACACCTCGACGCGCTCGATAGCCTCCCAATCCTCCCACGCCTCGCGATGGCCGACCACGCAGTGGTCGACGACCGGATCATCATCCGGCTATGGCTCTCTGTCGGGGGATGGCCCCCGGTAGGCTAAGAACATGGCAAATATGCCATGATTGAGCATTTGTGTACCGGATTAAAGATTAATCCGGGTGCTTGATGCGCGTATAATTGACACGTTCGTTGGGAACCCCAAGAGGAAGGTGCGATGCGCACAACAGTAAGTTTTCCCTCAGTAAGAAACCAAGGTTTAATCGAACCAGAGGAGTCAAGAAGCACGTTGAAGGTTGATGGCGGCGGGATGTAGTGCGGCGCAACACCAGAGATTCCGGCGCCAACGTGGAACCTGCACAACACAACCAAAGTACTTTGCCCCAACGAAACAGTGAGGTTGTCAATCTCACCGGCTTGCTGTAACAAAGGATTAACCGTATTGTGTGGAAGATGATTGTTTGCAGAAAACAGTAAAACAAGTATTGCAGTAGATTGTATGCGATGTAAAGAATAGGACCGGGGTCCACAGTTCACTAGAGGTGTCTCTCCCATAAGATAAAAGCATGTTGGGTGAACAAATTACAGTCGGGCAATTGACAAATAGAGAGGGCATAACAATGCACATACATGTCATGATAAATATAGTGAGATTTAATTGGGCATTACGACAAAGTACATAGACCGCTATCCAGCATGCATCTATGCCTAAAAAGTCCACCTTCAGGTTATCATCCGAACCCCTTCCAGTATTAAGTTGCAAAACAATAGACAATTGCATTAAGTATGGTGTGTAATGTAATCAATAACTACATCCTTAGACATAGCATCAATGTTTTATCCCTAGTAGCAACAGCACATCCACAACCTTAGAACTTTCTCGTCATCCGTCCTGCATTCAATGGAGGCATGAACCCACTATCGAGCATAAATACTCCCTCTTGGAGTTAAGAGCAAAAACTTGGCCAGAGCCTCTACTAATAACGGAGAGCATGCAAGATCATAAACAACACATAGGTAATAACTTGATAATTAACATAACATAGTATTCTCTATCCATCGGATCCCGGCAAACACAACATATAGTATTACAGATAGATGATCTTGATCATGTTAGGCAGCTCACAAGATCCAACAATGAAGCACAATGAGGAGAAGACAACCATCTAGCTACTGCTATGGACCCATAGTCCAGGGGTGAACTACTCACTCATCACTCCGGAGGCGACCATGGTGGTGAAGAGTCCTCCGGGAGATGAATCCCCTCTCCGGCAGGTGCCGGAGGAGATCTCCGAGAATCCCCGAGATGGGATTGGCGGCGGCGGCGTCTCAAGAAGGTTTTCCGTATCGTGGCTCTCGGTACTGGGGGTTTCGCGACGAAGGCTATTTGTAGGCGGAAGGGCAGGTCAGGGGGCCACACGAGGGGCCCACACTATAGGTCGGCGCGGCCAAGGCCTGGGCCGCGCCGCCCTATAGTCTGGCCACCTCGTGGCCCCACTTCGTCTCCTCTTCGGTCTTCTGGAAGCTTCGTGGCAAAATAGGACCCTGGGCGTTGATTTCGTCCAATTCCGAGAATATTTCTTTACTAGGATTTCTGAAACCAAAAACAGCAGAAAACAGCAACTGGCACTTCGGCATCTTGTTAATAGGTTAGTTCCAGAAAATGCACGAATATGACATAAAGTGTGCATAAAACATGTAGATATCATCAATAATGTGGCATGGAACACAAGAAATTATCGATACGTCGGAGACGTATCAGCATCCCCAAGCTTAGTTCTGCTCGTCCCGATCAGGTAAAACGATAACAAAGATAATTTCTGGAGTGACATGCCATCATAACCTTGATCATACTATTTGTAACCATATGTAATGAATGCAGCGATCAAAACAATGGTAATGACATGAGTAAACAAGTGAATCATAAAGCAAAGACTTTTCATGAATAGTACTTCAATACAAGCATCAATAAGTCTTGCATAAGAGTTAACTCATAAAGCAATAATTCAAAGTAAAGGCGTTGAAGCAACACAAAGGAAGATTAAGTTTCAGCGGTTGCTTTCAACTTGTAACATGTATATCTCATGGATAATTGTCAACATAGAGTAATATAATAAGTGCAATATGCAAGTATGTAGGAATCAATGCACAATTCACACAAGTGTTTGCTTCTTGAGGTGGAGAGAGATAGGTGAACTGACTCAACATAAAAGTAAAAAGAATGGTCCTTCAAAGAGGAAAGCATCGATTGCTATATTTGTGCTAGAGCTTTTATTTTGAAAACATGAAACAATTTTGTCAACGGTAGTAATAAAGCATATGAGTTATGTAAATTATATCTTACAAGTTGCAAGCCTCATGCATAGTATACTAATAGTGCCCGCACCTTGTCCTAATTAGCTTGGACTACCGGATCATCGCAATACACATGTTTTAACCAAGTGTCACAATGGGGTACCTCCATGCCGCCTGTACAAAGGTCTAAGGAGAAAGCTCGCATTTTGGATTTCTCGCTTTTGATTATTCTCAACTTAGACATCCATACCGGGACAACATGGACAACAGATAATGGACTCCTCTTTAATGCATAAGCATGTGGCAACAATTATTATTCTCATATGAGATTGAGGATATATGTCCAAAACTGAAACTTCCACCATGAATCATGGCTTTAGTTAGCGGCCCAATGTTCTTCTCTAACAATATGTATGCTCCAACCATTAAGGTGGTAGATCTCTCTTACTTCAGACAAGACGGACATGCATAGCAACTCACATGATATTCAACAAAGAATAGTTGATGGCATCCCCAGAAACATGGTTATCGCACAACAAGCAACTTAATAAGAGATAAAGTGCATAAGTACATATTCAATACCACAATAGTTTTTAAGCTATTTGTCCCATGAGCTATATATTGCAAAGGTGAATGATGGAATTTTAAAGGTAGCACTCAAGCAATTTACTTTGGAATGGCGGAGAAATACCATGTAGTAGGTAGATATGGTGGACACAAATGGCATAGTGGTTGGCTCAAGGATTTTGGATGCATGAGAAGTATTCCCTCTCGATACAAGGTTTAGGCTAGCAAGGTTATTTGAAACAAACACAAGGATGAAGCGGTGCAGCAAAACTCACATAAAAGACATATTGTAAACATTATAAGAATCTACACCGTCTTCCTTGTTGTTCAAAACTCAATACTAGAAATTATCTAGACTTTAGAGAAACCAAATATGCAAACCAAATTAGCAAGCTCTAGGTGTTTCTTCATTAATGGGTGCAAAGTATATGATGCAAGAGCTTAATCATGAGCACAACAATTGCCAAGTATCAAATTATTCAAGACATTTTAGAATTACTACATGTAGCATTTTCCAATTCCAACCATATAACAATTTAACGAAGAAGAAACTTCGCCATGAATACTATGAGTAAAGCCTAAGGACATACTTGTCCATATGCAACAGCGGAGCGTGTCTCTCTCCCATACAGTGAATGCTAGGATCCATTTATTCAAACAAAACAAAAAACAAAAACAAACCGACGCTCCAAGCAAAGCACATAAGATGTGACGGAATAAAAATATAGTTTCAGGGGAGGAACCTGATAATGTTGTCGATGAAGAAGGGGATGCCTTGGGCATCCCCAAGCTTAGACGCTTGAGTCTTCTTAGAATATGCAGGGGTGAACCACCGGGGCATCCCCAAGCTTAGAGCTTTCACTCTCCTTGATCATATTGCATCATACTCCTCTCTTGATCCTTGAAAACTTCCTCCACACCAAACTCGAAACAACTCATTAGAGGGTTTGTGGACAATAAAAATTAACATGTTCAGAGGTGACACAATCATTCTTAACACTTCTGGACATTGCATAAAGCTACTGGACATTAATCGATCAAAGAAATTCATCCAACATAGCAAAAGAGGCAATGCGAAATAAAAGGCAGAATCTGTCAAAACCGAACAGTCCGTAAAGATGGATTTTATTGAGGCACCAGACTTGCTCAAATGAAAATTCCCAAATTGAATGAAAGTTGCGTACATATCTGAGGATCACGCACGTAAATTGGCTTAATTTTCTGAGCTAGCTACAGGGAGGCAGGTCGAAATTCGTGACAGCAAAGAAATCTGAAACTGCGCAGTAATCCAAATCTAGTATGAACTTTACTATCAAAGACTTTACTTGGCACAACAAAACACAAAACTAAGATAAGGAGAGGTTGCTACAGTAGTAAACAACTTCCAAGACTCAAATATAAAACAAAAATACTGTAGTAAAAACATGGGTTGTCTCCCATAAGCGCTTTTCTTTAACGCCTTTCAGCTAGGCGCAGAAAGTGTATATCAAGTATTATCGAGAGACGAAGCATCGACATCATAATTTGTTCTAATAATAGAATCATAAGGTAACTTCATTCTCTTTCTAGGGAAGTGTTCCATACCTTTCTTGAGAGGAAATTGATATTTAATATTACCTTCCTTCATATCAATAGTAGCACCAACGGTTCAAAGAAAAGGTCTTCCCAATATAATGGGGCAAGATGCATTGCATTCAATATCCAAGACAACAAAATCAACGGGGACAAAGTTATTGTTAACCATAATATGAACATTATCAACTCTCCCCAAAGGTTTCTTTTTAGCATTATCAGCGAGATTAACATCCAAATAACAATTTTTCAATGGTGGCAAGTCAAGCATATCATAGACTTTCTTAGGCATAACAGAAATACTTGCACCAAGATCACATAAAGCATTACAATCAAAATCATTGACCCTCATTTTAATGATGGGTTCCCAACCATCCTCTAGCTTTCTAGGAATAGAAGTTTTAAGTTTTAGTTTCTCTTCTCTAGCTTTTATGAGAGCATTTGTAATATGTTTTGTGAAAGCCAAGTTTACAGCGCTAGCATTGGGACTCTTAGCAAGTTTTTGTAAGAACTTTATAACTTCAGAGATGTGGCAATCATCAAAATCTAAATCATTATGAGCTACAGCAATGGGATCATCATCCCCAAGGTTGGAAAAAATTTCAGAAGTTTTATCACAAGCAATTTCAGCAGTTTTAGCAATTTCAGGCAGTTTTGTACGCTTTGCACTAGGAGTAGAAACATTGCCAACACCAATTATTTTACCATTAATAATAGAAGGTGCAGCAACATGTGAAGAATCAACATTACTTGTGGTGGTAATAGTCCAAACTTTAGCTACATTTTTCTCTTTAGCTAGTTTTTCATTTTCTTCTCTATCCCACCTAGCACGCAATTCAGCCATTAATCTTATATTCTCATTAATTCTAACTTGGATGGCATTTGCTGTAGTAACAATTTTATTTTCAATATCCCTATTAGGCATAACTTTCGATTTCAAAAGATCAACATCAGAGGCAAGACTATCAACCTTAGAAGCGAGAATATCAATTTTATTGAGTTTTTCCTCAACAGATTTGTTAAAGGCAGTTTGTGTACTAATAAATTCTTTAAGCATAGCTTCAAGTCCAGGGGGTGTGTTCCTATTATTATTGTAAGAATTCCCATAAGAATTAGCATAACCGTTACCATTATTATAAGGATATGGCCTATAGTTATTACTAGAATTGTTCCGATAAGCATTGTTGTTGAAATTATTATTTTTAATGAAGTTTACATCAACATGTTCTTCTTGGGAAACCAATGAAGCTAACGGAACATTATTAGGATCAACATTAGTCCTATCATTCACAAGCATAGACATAATAGCATCAATCTTATCATTCAAGGAAGAGGATTCTTCAACAGAATTTACCTTCTTACCTTGTGGAGCTCTTTCCGTGTGCCATTCAGAGTAATTAATCATCATATTATCAAGAAGCTTTGTAGCCGCCCCCAAAGTGATGGACATAAAGGTACCTCCAGCAGCTGAATCCAATAAATTCCGCGAAGAAAAATTTAGTCCTGCATAGAAGGTTTGGATGATCATCCAAGTAGTCAGTCCATGGGTTGGGCAATTTTTAACCAACGATTTCATTCTTTCCCATGCTTGTGCAACATGTTCAGTATCCAATTATTTAAAATTCATTATGCTACTTCTCAAAGATATAATTTTAGCAGGGGGATAATATCTACCAATAAAAGCATCCTTGCATTTAGTCCAGGAATCAATACTATTCTTAGGCAGAGATAGCTGATAACCCACAAGTATAGGGGATCGCGATAGTCTTCGAGGGTAGTATAACCCAAATTTATTGATTCGACACAAGGGGAGGTAAAGAATACTTATAAGCCTTAACAACTGAGTTGTCAATTCAGCTGCACCTGGAAAAGCACTAGTAACAGGGGTGATGTGAAAGTAGCAGTAATATGAGAGCGAGTAACAAAGAATACAGCAAAGTAATAACAATATGAGAGCAATGGCACCGGAAAATAGTTGATACTACTTCCAATGACATAGAGAACAAGTATTTTATGATGAAAGATGGACCGGGGTTCCCAGCGATCTACACTAGTGGTAACTCTCCAATAAGTGACAAGTGTTGGGTGAACAAATTACAGTTGGGCAATTGATAGGAATCAAAGCATTAAGATAGAACATCCAGATTATTAATTATGTAGGCATGTTTTCCGATTATAGTCGTACGTGCTCGCAATGAGAAACTTGCACAACATCTTTTGTCCTACCAGCCGGTGGCAGCCGGGCCTCAAGGGAAACTACTGGATATTAAGGTACTCCTTTTAATAGAGTACCGGAGCAAAGCATTAACACTCCGTGAAAACATGTGTCCCTCACATCACCGCCATCCCCTCCGGTTGTCCCGATTTCTGTCACTTCGGGGCCTTTGGTTCCGGACAGTGATATGTGCATACAACTTGTAGATACAATCTAAGCAACAATATAGAGCTTAAATCTAAGATCATGCCACTCGGGCCCTAGTGACAAGCATTAAGCATAACAAGATTGCAGCAACAATAACTTCACAAACTTTATAGATAGACTAATCATAATGTATCATCCATCGGATCCCAACAAACACAACACCGATTACATCAGATGAATCTCAATCATGTAAGGCAGCTCATGAGACCATTGTATTGAAGTACATGGGGGAGAGTATACCGACATAGCTACTGCTAGAACCCGTAGTCCATGGGGGAACTACTCACGGAGCATGGTGGAGGCGGTGGCGTTGATGGAGATGGCTTCCGGGGGCACTTCCCCGTTTCGGCAGGGTGCCGGAACAGAGTTCTGTCCCCCGAATTGGAGTTTCGCGGCGGTGGCGGCGCCCCTGGAGTCTTTCTGGAGTTTCGTCAATTGGTACGGTGTTTTTAGGTCGAAAGGGATTTTATAGGCGAAGAGGCGGCGCAGGGGGCACTGGGCGCCTCACCCTAGGCCGGCGCGGGCCTGTGCTTGGCCGCGCCGCCATAGGGTGTGGTGGCCCTCTGGCCCCTCTCCGACTCTTCTTCGGTGTTCTGGAGCCTTCCGGGAAAAATAGGAGGTTTGGCGTTGATTTCATCCAATTCCGAGAATATTGCCCGAACAGCCTTTCTGGAACCAAAAACAGCAGAAAACAGGAACTGGCACTGTGGCATCTCGTTAATAGGTTAGTTCCGGAAAATGCATGACATCATCATAAAGTGCAAGCAAAACATGTAAGTATTGTCATACTACAAGCATGGAACGACGTAAATTATGGATACGTCGGGACGTATCAGCATCCCCCGAAGCTTAGTTCTGCTCGTCCGAGCGAGGTAAACGATAAAAAGAATAATTTCTGTAGTGACATGCTACTTACATAACCTTGATCATACTATTACAAAGCATATGAAATGAATGAAGTGACTCAAGGCAATGATCTATAGTTGCTAACAAATAGATAACATATAGCAAAACTTTTCATGAATAGTACTTTCAAGACAAGCATCAAAAGATTGCACAAGAGTTAACTCATAAAGCAATAGATTCAAAGTAAAGGCATCGAAGCAACACAAAGGAAGATATAAGTTTCAGCGGTTGCTTTCAACTTTCAACATGCATATCTCATGGATAATTGTCAACATAAAGTAATATGATGAATGCAAATATGCAAGTATGTAAGAATCAATTCACAGTTGACACAAGTGTTTGCTTCTAAGATGGAAGGAGATAGGTGAACTGACTCAACATAAAAGTAAAAGAATGGTCCTTCAAAGAGGAAAGCATCGATTGCTATATTTGTGCTAGAGCTTTGATTTTGAAAACATATAGAGAGCAATAAAAGTAAAGTTTTGAGAGGTGTTTGTTGTTGTCAACGAATGGTAGTGGGCACTCTAACCCCCTTGCCAGACAAACCTTCAAAGAGCGGCTCCCATGAATTATTTTTATTTTTGGGTGGCACTCCTTCCAACCTTTCTTTCACAAACCATGGCTAACCGAATCCTCGGGTGCCTGCCAACAATCTCATACCATGAAGGAGTGCCTTTTTATTTTAGTTTTATTATGATGACACTCCTCCCAACCTTTGCTTACACAAGCCATGGCTAACCGAATCCTTCGGGTGTCGTCCAACAATCACATACCATGGAGGAGTGTCTATTTTTGTTAATTAATTTGGGACTGGGAATCCCATTGCCAGCTCTTTTTGCAAAATTATTGGATAAGCGGATGAAGCCACTAGTCCATTGGTGAAAGTTGCTCAACAAGATTGAAAGATAAAACACCACATACTTCCTCATGAGCTATAAAACATTGACACAAATCAGAGGTGATAAATTTTGAATTGTTTAAAGGTAGCACTCAAGCAATTTACTTTGGAATGGCAGGAAATACCACATAGTAGGTAGGTATGGTGGACACAAATGGCATGGGTTTTGGCTCAAGGTTTTTGGATGCACGAGAAGTATTCCCTCTCAGTACAAGGCTTTGGCTAGCAAGGTTGTTTGAAGCAAACACAAGTATGAACCGGTACAGCAAAACTTACATAAGAACATATTGCAAGCATTATAATACTCTACACTGTCTTCCTTGTTGCTCAAACACTTTTACCAGAAAATATCTAGACCTTAAGAGAGATCAATTATGCAAACCAATTTTAACAAGCTCTACAGTAGTTCTCCACTAATAGGTTTAAACTACATGCAAAAACTTATGATCTACTTGAGAGCTCAAAACAATTGCCAAGTGTCAAATTATCCAAGACATATGAGGCATTTTCCTTTTCCAACCAAATAAAGATAAGTATTGTAGCTTCCAACTTTTATCATTGAACATTAAAAGTAAAACGAAGAACAAGTGTTCATATGAAAAAGCGGAGCGTGTCTCTCTCCCAAACAAGGATTGCTAGGATCCGAATTTATTCAAACACAAACAAAAATAAAAGCACACAGACGCTCGAAGTAAAGCACATATGATGTGACCGAATAAAAATATAGTTTCAGGGGAGGAACCTGATAAGTTGATGAAGAAGGGGATGCCTTGGGCATCCCCAAGCTTAGACGCTTGAGTCTTCTTGAAATATGCAGGGATGAACCACGGGGGCATCCCCAAGCTTAGACTTTTCACTCTTCTTGATCATATATCATCCTCCTCTCTTGACCCTTGAAAACTTCCTTCACACCAAACTTCTCATAAACTTCATTAGAGGGTTAGTGCATAATCAAAAACTCACATGTTCAGAGGTGACACAATCATTCTTAACACTTCTGGACATTGCCCAAAGCTACTGGAGTTTAATGGAACAAAGAAATCCATCCCACATAGCAAAAGAGGCAATGCGAAATAAAAGGCAGAATCTGTCAAAACAGAACAGTCCGTAAAGACGAATTTTATTGAGGCACCAGACTTGCTCAAATCAGAAAACACAAAACTAATGAAAGTTGCGTACATATCTGAGGAACACGCACGTAAATTGGCATATTTTTATGATTTTCCTACAGAGAAAACAGCCCAGATTCGTGACAGATAGAAATCTGTTTCTGCGCAGAAATCCAAATCTAGTATCAACCTTCGATTAGAGGCTTCACTTGGCACAACAAAACACAAAACTAAGATAAGGAGAGGTTGCTACAGTAGTAAACAACTTCCAAGACACAAATATAAAACAAAGTACTGTAGCAAAATAACACATGGGTTATCTCCCAAGAAGTTGCTTTCTTTATAGCCATTAAGATGGGCTCAGCAGTTTTAATGATGCACTCGCAAGAAATAAGAGTTGAAGCAAAAGAGAGCATCATGAGGCAAATCCAAAACACATTTAAGTCTAACATGCTTCCTATGCAAAGGAATCTTGTACACAAATAAATTCATGAAGAACAAAGTGACAAGCATAAGAAGATAGAACAAGTATAACTTCAACAATTTCAGCACATAGAGAGGTGTATTAGTACCATGAAAATTTCTACTACCATATTTTCCTCTCTCATAATAATTTTCAGTAGCTTCATGAACAAACTCAACAATATAACTATCACATGCGGCATGCTTCTCATGATTTCCAAACACATAATTTTTATCAAGTTCAAGAATAGTGGAATAAAAACTTTCAAACTTACTTTTATTAATAATATAACAAGGTAGTTGATCAATCTCAAGAGATATGGGACTCATAGAATAAGTCAAGGACTCTCCAATCCCATTTTCATTAGTAGTACAATTAATAGTATCAAGTAACATAGGACCATCATCTAGAGCTTTATCATAAACATTTGCTAAGCAAAATTCTTTAGTACCATGCATTTCGACATCAGGCACAAACAAAGCATTATCATATGATTTATCAAAGTAGCATGGATTATCATAAATAACAGTAGCATAATTATTCTCACAAATTTTACTCATAGGTGGTATTTCAAGAGAATCCACAGGAACATAACATTCAACCTCTTCCGGTAAGCATGGAGGACAATCAAATAGTGTAAGAGATAAAGAGTTACTCTCATTAGAAGGTTGGCATGGGTAGCTAATCCACTCTTCCTCCTTTTGTTCATCACTCTCCTCTTCTTTTTCATCCAATGAGCTTTCAGGTTCATCAATTTCCTCCTCTTTTTCATCCAATGAGCTTTCAGGTTCATCAATTTCTTCTTCCACCGGTTCCTGCAAATTGTGAGTGCATTCTTGTGCATTAATGAGTCTCTCTTTATAGTCAATGATATAAGGATTATCACTGAAGCATTCTATGCAACAATTAAGGATAGAAGAGACATAATCTTTAAGGTCCTTACAAACAACACAATTTTCATAATTCTCAACCATGAAGGATTCGATCTCAGAAGCTCCCATAAATACGACAAATTGTTCTACCTCTTCGAACCCATAATGAATATAGCAATTCTGATTATAGTTCTTAATTAAAAATTCCTCACTAAAGCCACATTGAAATTTAAGATGTTTAGTATCCTGTTGAGAGCAACAGTTTATATCATGGCGTTTAAGCAAGATTTTAGCAATTGTATTCACTTTTTCTATCATAGCACTCATTACTTCACCCGCTCTTGATTTTCTATAATTATTATAACATTCTATAAGCTCCAAGTAGGTTGTTGGTTCTCCCATAACAGCAGTTTTTAATTTTTTGGTTTTTCAAATTTTTATGGATTTTTGGGTATATGAGGAAAATAAAACTAAACAAACTAGACAAATGTAAACTAAGCAAAATAATACTAGACAGAAATAAACTAAGCACAAATAAACTAAACAAAAGTAAACTAAGCAAAACAAAATAAAACAAAATAAAAACAGAGAGAGAGGTAGAGTGTACTCCCCAGGTGAACTTATGAGTAGAGCTATGCCTCCCCGGCAACGGCGCCAGAAAACAGTCTTGATAACCCACAAGTATAGGGGATCGTGATAGTCTTCGAGGGTAGTATAACCCAAATTTATTGATTCGACATAAGGGGAGGTAAAGAATACTTATAAGCTTTAACAACTGAGTTGTCAATTCAGCGGCACCTAGAAAAGCACTAGTAACAGGGGTGATGTGAAAGTAGCAGTAATATGAGAGCAGTAGTAACAGTAACACAGCAGCAGTAATAGCAATATGAGAGCAATGGCACCGGAAAATAGTTGATACTACTTCCAATGACATAGAGAACAAGTATATTATGATGAAAGATGGACCGGGGTTCCCAGCGATCTACACTAGTGGTAACTCTCCAATAAGTGACAAGTGTTGGGTGAATAAATTACAGTTGGGCAATTGATAGGAATCAAAGCATTAAGATAGAACATCCAGATTATTAATTATGTAGGCATGTTTTTCGATTATAGTCGTACGTGCTCGCAATGAGAAACTTGCACAACATCTTTTGTCCTACCAGCCGGTGGCAGCCGGGCCTCAAGGGAAACTACTGGATATTAAGGTACTCCTTTTAATAGAGTACCGGAGCAAAGCATTAACACTCCATGAAAACATGTGTCCCTCACATCACCGCCATCCCCTCCGGTTGTCCCGATTTCTGTCACTTCGGGGCCTTTGGTTCCGGACAGTGACATGTGCATACAACTTGTAGATACAATCTAAGCAACAATATAGAGCTTAAATCTAAGATCATGCCACTCGGGCCCTAGTGACAAGCATTAAGCATAACAAGATTGCAGCAACAATAACTTCACAAACTTTATAGATAGACTAATCATAATGTATCATCCATCGGATCCCAACAAACACAACACCGATTACATCAGATGAATCTCAATCATGTAAGGCAGCTCATGAGACCATTGTATTGAAGTACATGGGGGAGAGTATACCGACATAGCTACTGCTAGAACCCGTAGTCCATGGGGGAACTACTCACGGAGCATGGTGGAGGCGGTGGCGTTGATGGAGATGGCTTCCGGGGGCACTTCCCCGTTCCGGCAGGGTGCCGGAACAGAGTTCTGTCCCCCGAATTGGAGTTTCGCGACGGTGGCGGCGCCCCTGGAGTCTTTCTGGAGTTTCGTCAATTGGTACGGTGTTTTTAGGTCGAAAGGGATTTTATAGGCGAAGAGGCGGCGCAGGGGGGCACCTGGGGGCGCCTCACCCTAGGCTGGCGCGGGCCCAGGCAGCGCGCCGCCATAGGGTGTGGTGGCCCTCGGCCCCTCTCCGACTCTTCTTCGGTGTTCTGGAGCCTTCCGGGAAAAATAGGAGGTTTGGCGTTGATTTCGTCCAATTCCGAGAATATTGCCCGAACAGCCTTTCTGGAACCAAAAACAGCAGAAAACAGGAACTGGCACTGTGGCATCTCGTTAATAGGTTAGTTCCGAAAAATGCATGAAATCATCATAAAGTGCAAGCAAAACATGTAAGTATTGTCATAAAACAAGCATGGAACGACAGAAATTATGGATACGTCGGGGACGTATCAATAGCAACCAATCTTTAGCTCTTCCTCTTAATGAGAAAGGAAACAATTTTAATTTTATAATGTCACCATCTACATCTTTATATTTTTGCATTTCACATAGTTCAACAAAATTATTGAGATGGGCAGCAGCATCATCAGAACTAACACCAGAAAATTGCTCTCGCATAACAAGATTCAGTAAAGCAGGTTTAATTTCAAAGAATTCTGCTGTAGTAGCAGGTGGAGCAATAGGTGTGCATAAGAAATCATTATTATTTGTGGTTGTGAAATCACACAACTTAGTATTTTCAGGGGTGGCCATTTTAGCAGTAGTAAATAAAGCAAACTAGATAAAGTAAATGCAAGTAACTAATTTTTTTATGTTTTTGATATAGAGTGCAAGACAGTAAATAAAGTAAAGCTAGCAACTAATTTTTTTGTGTTTTGATATAATGCAGCAAACAAAGTAGTAAATAAAATAAAGCAAGACAAAAACAAAGTAAAGAGATTGGGAAGTGGAGACTCCCCTTGCAGCGTGTCTTGATCTCCCCGGCAACGGCGCCAGAAAACAGTCTTGATGCGCGTATAATTGACACGTTCGTTGGGAACCCCAAGAGGAAGGTGCGATGCGCACAGCAGTAAGTTTTCCCTCAGTAAGAAACCAAGGTTTAATCGAACCAGTAGGAGTCAAGAAGCACGTTGAAGGTTGATGGCGGCGGGATGTAGTGCGGCGCAACACCAGAGATTCCGGCGCCAACGTGGAACCTGCACAACACAACCAAAGTACTTTGCCCCAACGAAACAGTGAGGTTGTCAATCTCACCGGCTTGCTGTAACAAAGGATTAACCGTATTGTGTGGAAGATGATTGTTTGCGAGAAAACGGTAAAACAAGTATTGCGGTAGATTGTATGCGATGTAAAGAATAGGACCGGGGTCCACAGTTCACTAGAGGTGTCTCTCCCATAAGATAAAAGCATGTTGGGTGAACAAATTACAGTCGGGCAATTGACAAATAGAGAGGGCATAACAATGCACATACATGTCATGATAAATATAGTGAGATTTAATTGGGCATTACGACAAAGTACATAGACCGCTATCCAGCATGCATCTATGCCTAAAAAGTCCACCTTCAGGTTATCATCCGAACCCCTTCCAGTATTAAGTTGCAAAACAACAGACAATTGCATTAAGTATGGTGCGTAATGTAATCAATAACTACATCCTTAGACATAGCATCAATGTTTTATCCCTAGTAGCAACAGCACATCCACAACCTTAGAACTTTCATCCTTGTCCCAGATTCAATGGAGGCATGAACCCACTATCGAGCATAAATACTCCCTCTTGGAGTTAAGAGCAAAAACTTGGCCAGAGCCTCTACTAATAACGGAGAGCATGCAAGATCATAAACAACACATAGGTAATAACTTGATAATTAACATAACATAGTATTCTCTATCCATCGGATCCCGGCAAACACAACATATAGTATTACAGATAGATGATCTTGATCATGTTAGGCAGCTCACAAGATCCAACAATGAAGCACAATGAGGAGAAGACAACCATCTAGCTACTGCTATGGACCCATAGTCCAGGGGTGAACTACTCACTCATCACTCCGGAGGCGACCATGGCGGTGAAGAGTCCTCCGGGAGATGAATCCCCTCTCCGGCAGGGTGCCGGAGGAGATCTCGAGAATCCCCGAGATGGGATTGGCGGCGGCGGCGTCTCAGTAAGGTTTTCCGTATCGTGGCTCTCGGTACTGGGGGTTTCGCGACGAAGGCTATTTGTAGGCGGAAGGGCAGGTCAGGGGGCCACACGAGGGGCCCACACTATAGGTCGGTGCGGCCAAGGCCTGGGCCGCGCCGCCCTATAGTCTGGCCACCTCGTGGCCCCACTTCGTCTCCTCTTCGGTCTTCTGGAAGCTTCGTGGCAAAATAGGACCCTGGGCGTTGATTTCGTCCAATTCCGAGAATATTTCTTTACTAGGATTTCTGAAACCAAAAACAGCAGACAAAGAATGGCACTTCGGCATCTTGTTAATAGGTTAGTTCCAGAAAATGCACGAATATGACATAAAGTGTGCATAAAACATGTAGATATCATCAATAATATGGCATGGAACACAAGAAATTATCGATACGTCGGAGACGTATCAGTGCTCAAAGTTAAGAGAATTGTGCTAAGTTAGTACCAACCGGTATCCCAGGAGGGATATGCCAGAATACGGTGAACATAAGAGATTGAGATACAAGGCAAAAATGTCGGAGCTCTAAGGTAAGGATACCAGAGAACCGACATAGGCTCAACTGTAGCATGTCGGCATTCTGGTCAAAGATTCCACCAAGTACTAAAGGACAAAGATGAGCGAAGCACTTCAGCTTTAATCGTGGCACCAAAGCAGAAGGTGACGTAAAATATACCGGACGAGAGGTCATCAATCCGTGATTAAAAACTGAACCGGCGTCAGCAGGGCCAAAGAAGTTTTATAAAGTAGCTTAGCTCATCAAAGATTCCACTAGGGTTTCTTCCCTTGTAAGCCAACTCTCCCCCTATATAAGGAGAGGATGCACACCCCTGCGAGGGACATCGGACATCGGGCGTGTAGCAAGTAGAACAGGTCTTGTACCGTACGTTCTTCAACCTCTGGCCATCGGCCAAGTTAAGCAATACATACCGAAATCTTTTTCCACTTTCCCTGTTAACAAACCCTCCCCCGGATCCTCTAGCGCACATTCGGCCCCTACTTAAGCCATCCCATGGCATCTGTTGTTCCACCACGACGACAGTTGGTGCCCACCATGGGGCCAGCAGCTGCGCTTGTTGGAGTTCGTATCCGAGCGGGCCTCCTCACCATGTCCGGTGACCGTGTGGTTTCTGGCCTCGTCCAGCGCCTCGGCTCGCTGGATTTCGTCAACGACAACGCGGGGTGCTTCGCCAACGGCGGACTCTTCCCCAAGAAAGGCCGCATCTTCGAGTTCGGCACGCTCCGCATCTACTTCGGCGCCGTGCCGGAGCACCAGTACCCATCGCTGGTGCTGGTGGCGCCGGATCCGCTAAGGCCTGCAGCTGCTTGCAGAACGCGCACCGACCGCGCCGCCGGCAGCGTCGAGGTGATGATGGCTGGCGCAGGAGGCGCTGGCAAAGAAGCCGCTGAGGAAGGCGTGGCGCAAACCAAGTCCGGGCGCACGGCAAAGCCACCGACCGAGGGCGACGAGATCATCGCTGGCACCTCCAACACGCCACCGGCAACAACACCGCTTCAAGCTGCTATGAGCGTGTTGGCCATGCCCATCGCGCACAACGCCGATGCCGCGGCCACGCACGTCGAGCTGGAGGCGCACCAGCAGACGCTGCTCACCGGCGCGGCGGATATCGTCCAGGCCCAGCAGGAGCTCAACCTAACCCTCCGTGAGTATAATGCAGCACATGGCTTTGCTTATGTTAGCGCAAACCACGCTAGGGTAGCAGGCAACCTGCTTAAGGCTCGTAACTTAGACCAGGATCTGCGCCGGGAAGTTCTTTCCGGTAAGACAGTGTCGGTATCTTTGGGTCCGGTAGAAAAACCTAAGTACAGCAGTCCGGATAAAACCATAAAAGCTGCTAAGGCTGCAGTAGAAGCATGTGACTCACTATCAGGCGAAGCCATGGCAAAACAGCATGATCGAGTAAGAGAGTTACTTGATATGATTGAGGCACAAAATGCTGAGCTGGCTCGAATCACCAAAGTAGCTGCAACATCTAAATCGATTCGTTCGGCAAAGAATGCCGGAAGCAAGTCGCATGGGCATGCCTCGTCCCCCCATCCCGACAGAATAAGAGAAAAAGATTCAAATGCACAACAAATGACTGTGTAAGGTCTGGTTTTGGCCGAAAAACAACAAGCCGGGCAAAACGATGCCGACAGAAAAAGCCAAGGGGCAGGCCGTGGCTATGCCGGAAATGGCTACGCCGTAAACGCTTATGCCGGTAAAGGTGAAACCGGGCAAAATTATCGATCGGCTAGAGCGGCTTACGCCGAGGAAGAAATGCCACCACCAAGGCACCAGAGAGGAAAGGCCGCGATGCCAGAACAGTACGATGAAGCCGATTCCGGGATGGAAAGGGCCGGAGCTTATCGGAATCCTTTGGGAGAGCATGTTGGAGAAAGATGCCTGCCAGACCGAGATGCGAGGCACAGGCTGGACAGAGTGTATCTATCTGAAATGATCAAAGCTGAGGGCCCGCTAGGTTTGAAATGTTTTGGCCCCCGGATCATGAGGGAGGAGCCACCGGTACGCAACTTTCAGTTGCCCCGAGATACGAGAACATTGGCTTGCGGATTACGTCACAACGATTTATGTCACTGGGGGTGGAGGAACCGCCGCTGGAGGAGGAAACCGGCGCTGGGCGGTAAGATACATACCGTCATTGCTGGTAGGACCGGCACGCATTTGGCTGAACAATTTGCCAAAGGGAAGCATAAATGGCTGGCTTGACTTTTAAGAAGCATTCGCGAGAAACTTTAGTAGCACATATCGGGGGCCAAACAAATCGCAGCAGCTCGCCATGTGCCAGCAGCGTGAGAATGAAACAGACCGGGATTATCTGACCCGATGGAACTCAACAAGAAACTCCTGTGAGGGTGTGATAGAAGCACAAGCGATTGCTTGGTTCTGCAATGGATGCCGGAGAGGCTCGCCATTGTGGCAAAAGTTACAAAGAAACATGCCAACCACATTGGCAGAAATGATTCGGGTGGCTAATAGCTACGCGTTGGGAGACCCAATGCAGCCGACAATTGCGGGTGACCCTGCGTCAAGAATCCAGCAGCGCCAAGATCAGTATCGGAACAACCACCATAACAAAAGAAGTGAGGATTTCCCGGATAGAAGATACGGAGTGCAACATGTGGCAGCGGTACAAGATAATTCCGGAGCCGGTGGAAGCCAAAGGCAGAAAACCGGAAACCAGCCGTGAGCTGGCCAGAAAAAACAGTGGGTGGAGAAAAAACCTTGGCATGATCAGCCAAAGCATACCATGGAATCCGCAATGGAGCAACCGTGCCGGTGGCACACTCCTAACCCCGTGAAGTCGGCAAATCAATTAACAAAAGATTGCTCTTGGACCAAGCACTTGATGGCAAGAGCTGCGACAAAAGATGCTAGAGACCAAGGTTTCGATGCATTACCGCCGCCGCCACCGTTAACCGGGGCAAACGCGCAGCCAATTTTCGTGGGGTTCACCAGGTGGTGCAGGATAACAATCGTCCCCCACCCCCACGCCGCTAGGCCGAAATGTTTACCAAGATCCGGATGTGTGTTGCGTTGTCTTCGTGACCGAACCAAGAGACCGGGAAAGTATGCATCGCTGTTCCATGGAAGTGAATGCATTGATACCGGCAGTGTACCAAAGTACATGTTGTGGTCTGAACAAGAAATCAGTTGGTCGTTTAAAGATCATCCAAAGGCGATGCCCAATCCGGGAGGATATGCTCTGGTGGTGGATCCGATCATGCACGGGCCAACAACACGAGTCCGGTTCAACAAGGTGTTGGTGGACAATGGTAGCAGCATTAACATCATGTACCAGCACACCATGCATACACTTGTCATAACTCCAAACATGCTGGAGCCAAGTCACACAACCTTCCATGGCATAGTTCCGGGACTGTCATGCTCCCCGATGGGCAAAGTCCGGGTCGATGTGTTGTTCGGCGGCCATGACAATTGTCGCGTTGAAAACATTCTCTTCGAAGTGGTTGATCTCGATAGCCCTTACCATGCTTTGTTGGGGAGATCGGTACTAGCTAAGTTCATGGCCTCCACTCATACCGCATACCTCAAGATGAAGATGCTGGCACCCAACGGTCCCTTAACCATGGTGGGAAACTACAAGATGTCGCTCAAAACTGCTTCTGCCGGATCAAATCTGGCCGAATCGCTGGTCATAGCGGAAGAAAAAAGGAGAATTCAAACCTCAGTTGCGCTGGCTCAATCCTCCCAGCTCAACTTAGCGGCAATGAGCGGCAACCTTGGCACACCGGCTTTCAATCCACCAAAGGAGACAAAGGACATCGTGTTGGATCCGGCTTACCTAGAGTGCACCGTTCGTATCGGTGCCGGCCTGAGTGAGGCATACGAAAGCGCGCTCGTCAACTTCCTCCGTGAGAATCGGAACATCTTCGCCTGGTCTACTGATGACTTGGTGGGTGTGCCGAGGGAGTTGGCTGAGCACTCTCTGAATGTTCGGAAGGACGCGAAGCCGGTAAATCAACCCTTGCGCCGGTTTGCTGAAGACAGGAGGAAGATCATTGGAGAGGAAGTAACAAAGCTGCTCGTTTCCGGTTTCATCGTGGAAGTGTTGCATACCGAGTGGCTGGCGAATCCGGTGATGGTTGAGAAGAAGAAGGAAGAAGATCCGAAGGCACCCAAGGCTTGGCGCATGTGCATTGACTACGAGCACTTGAACAAGGCCTGACCCAAGGATCCGTTCCCGTTACCCCGGATTGATCAAGTGATCGATTCCACCGCTGGATGTGAACTGTTGTCTTTTCTGGATGCTTATTCCGGTTTCCATCAAATTCCCCTGAAAAAGAAAGATCAAATAAAGACCGCTTTCATTACCCCGCACGGGGCTTATTGCTATGTCACTATGCCATTTGGTTTGAGAAATGCTGGCGCAACATACCAACGCTGTATGCAAAATTGCCTTCACGATCAAATCGGTAAAAATGTGCAGGTCTATGTCGAAGATGTCGTGATAAAAACTAAAGTAAAAGATACCCTGATCGACGATCTGAGGCAAACATTCAATAACTTGCGAAGGTTCCTGATGAAACTTAATACGGCAAAATGCACATTTGGCGTACCCGTCGGTAAGCTGCTAGGCTTCCTGGTCTCAAGCCGCGGTATAGAAGTGAATCTGGTAAAGATTCGGGCCATTGAAAGAATGGTGCTACCCCAATGCCTCAAATACGTACAGAAGTTTACCGGATGCTTGGCGTCTTTAAGCCGGTTTATCAGCCGGTTGGGAGAGAAAGCTTTGCCGTTGTACGCTCTAATGAAAAAACCGGCATAGCTAGTGAAATTTTACGGCATTGTTTCTGGTGAGACAGGGTCAGGCTTCATTCATAAAGCCGAGATGAGCTCTCCAGGGCTGGTTCACGAGTAGCGGCTGCTTCTGGGGCTTGTTCTGGGGCACGGGGGGCTTCAGGAGCTTGCTCTTTTGGGGCATCCGTAGCGGCATCTTCCTCAGCTTCGCCATCTTTAGCTTCTTCTTCCTCCTCCTCATCATCTGTGAATTCTTCGGCGAGGTCCGCTGGAGGAGGGATGAAGGTGCTGGTCGATGCGTAGCTGGCGATCAGGTAGGCACGGTCGCGGCGCGCGGCAGTCTTCTCAGGGACTTTGTCAGTGGGAGCATCGCCGCGCATGCCGTGCAGGGCGTCCAAGTCCAGATCGTCGTACCAGGAGAAGGAAAATCGGAGCGCTGTGTCAGCTCCGGCACGCGCAGCGGAGTGCCGCCACTCGGCAAACCGCTTGCCGGCATCCTCAAGTCGCTCCATCTGCTGAGGTCATCCGGGACCGGCTCTCAGGGCCAGAGGAGCTTGAAAACCTTAAGCGCGGCTACCGGCAGCTCGCCAAGGTGCCGGTCGGCAACCCTCATGTGGGAGATACGGGAGTGGAGAGCGGCCAAGTGGTCCTCGATGGTCCAGGAGACGCCGGCATCGGCAACCGGATTCTCGGCCCGGAGATTGGAGATGGTTATTGACGCGTGCTCCTGAGAGTCCGGGAACAACCCTGCGGAAACATAAAAATTCGGTATAAGCATAAACCGGTAAGAGAAGAAAGGCTTATAAGCAAAAGAACAGAAACACCTACTCATCGCTTTGGCATCGGTGTCCGGATCATATGGCCGATCGTGGTCTTCCACGCAGAAAGCCCCACTGTTTTCTCCTGCTCCAGGTTCAGCAGCGTGGTCTCCTCCTCAAGCTCCGCCCACAGCTGCCCCTCAGCCTCAGCAAATTGCTTCCGGGCCTCCTCCACCTTGGCATCGCCGACAGCAATGGCCTCCTGCAGCGACTTCGCGTGCTTCAGCCCAGCTTCGATCAATTGATCCTTGAGGCTTGCGGTTTCGTCCCGCTGGGATTTCAGCTCGCGCTGGTGCTGGGGGAGCAGCTCGTCCTTTTCAGCTGGAATCCGGAATGAAAGGAGTTAGTAAAAAGAAGCCGGTTGGCTCAGACAAAGGAAAATAAAAACAAACAAGCAGATATGGCTTACCCTTGAGCGCGACAACTTGGCCGGCAAGGTCATCAAGGGAGGCTTCCGGAAGAGCAGCTGCGCAAAAGAAACACGTTAACAATTTTCATCAAAATGAAAGCTGGTACAAAAACAAGCCGGAAGGCTCAAGCAAACCTTGGCAGTGGCCATGGGCAAGCTTGGGGGAGGAGAAAGCCTCGACAAGGCCGCGGTGCTCCCACAACAGCTCTTCGAAGAGCTCCTTGCGTGAGTCCAGCACGCCCTGCAAAGATTCGGAGAAACAGTTAGCTATGCCAGGTTTTTCAAGTTTCGCGCTAAGTACTTCGTGCTTAACCCGAAACTCAGGGACTAGCTATGCCGGGTTTTTTTTATCAAGTTTCGCGCTAAGTACTTCGTGCTTAACCCAACACTCGGGGACTAGCTATGTCGGGTTTTTTCAAGTTTCGCGCTAAGTACTTTGTGCTTAACCCGAAACTCGGGGTCTAGCAATGCCGATTTTTTCAAGTTTCGCGCTAAGTACTTCGTGCTTAACCCGAAACTCGGGGACTAGCTATGCCGGTTTCTTCAAGTTTCACGCTAAGTACTTCGTGCTTAACCCGAAACTCGGGGGCTAGCTATGCTAGTTTTTTGAGCAGTTTCGCGCTAACTACTTCGTGTTTAACCCGAATCTCGGGGACTAGCTATGCCGGTTTTTTCAAGTTTCGCGCTAAGTACTGCGTGCTTAACCCGAAACTCGGGGACTAGCTATGCCGGTTTTTTGAGCAGTTTCGCGCTAAGTACTGCATGCTTAACCCGAAACTCGGGGACTATGAGGATATATCTATAAGTTCTAAAAATGAAAACCGGCATCGGTATAAAGAAAATAATTAAACTTCAAGTGAGAAACTTACCAACATGTTCTTATGCGCATCATGCCAAGCGTTGTCAAGATCCCGCACGGCCTGCTTGAGCCGTCCAAGGTGCTGCATGCTGTTCCGGGGGCTGCGCGGGTCGATTATCACCTGCTTGTCCCTGTCGATGCCAAGAGTGGCCGCGGTAAGGTCCGAGAGGTTCCATTTATCAACATATCGATGCAGCTCGCCCAGATTGGCATCGTCGCGGTTCATCACAATGATCCGGCCCAGCTGCGCTGAGACCTTCTCGCCGGCTTCCTTTGCCGCACGCCCAGCGTGCAAGGTGAGGGCCTGGGAGCCGGAAGCTGGAGCCGCCGTAGCCGTAACAGCGTTGGAGAGCTGCTCGGCGGTAACCTCGGCGCCCTTTCGGGAGCTCTTCCGGGGGCGGTGGAGGCTTGCTGGCAGACGCCAACGTAGGCGCGGGAGCGTCCTTGGCCGGCGAGGAGGATGGCGGTGGTGCAACTGATGGAGTCTTGGAGGGGGAAGCAACGGATGCTTGTTTCTTTTTCTCAAGGACGGGCGGAACCAAAGGTTCCGACCGTCCGGTTTCTTCTGAACCAGCACCCATGTTGCTGGCGCCGGTGTCTTCGTATTCTGGAGGGGAAGTGAGGTCCTCCTCTGCGCGGTGATGTCTTCGTTTAAGGGCTGCGCTCCCCGAATTTGTTTTACCTCCCCGAGGGGAGGAGTGAGCTTTGCCGGCAGCAGAATGTACTGGACTTTGCTGAGGAGGAGGTGTGGCCCTTCCGTCGTCCTTGGCGGTCTCCGGCTTCATGCCGGACACACTCCTGGTAAGTTCCAGGTCGGGTCTATAAAAAGAAAGAATAAGAGTTAGTCGCAAAGATGGGCAAGTACAAAGGTAAACCGGAAAGAGGTGGTTATAAAAGTTTACTCGGTGGCGACCGGAATCTCGTGCTTCCTCTACCTTCCGGGAGGCCCGGAGCTGGACTTCTTGTGGCGCTTGGGTGCAGGCTCAGTGCTGGGACCGGCATCAGAAGCCGGGGTCTTCCGGACTCGACGAGCCGGAGGATCTCCAACTTCCACAGCAAGGGGAGTCACGTGCTCCATCACCTGAGGGTTCCGGTCACCTAAAATCGGCGTCACAGAGAAAAGATATGAGATAAGGAAAGCAGATAAAGTAACTCAAGCACAACAACATCGTCGTCATCAGTGTCGGAGGCATTAGCCGGATTCTGGGCAGAAAAGTTACCGGGGCGCCCATCTTATGGACGTTCCCAACAACGTAGGGATCCGGATCAACGTCGTCCGAGCAAGGGCGCTTGGCTGAGATGTACCTGAGAAAGCGGAAAGCGTCGCTGTACCCGAGAAAGAAAAACAAGTTAGATTACAGTATTTAGCATACCGGAAGCATTATTCCGGATGCCCCAAGGTCTTACTTGGGACGAAGGGGGACGTTTGCGGCTGAGGGGTTGCAGGCCACACTTCCAGTCCGCCGGCATCTTAGTCTTGCAAATCTGCCTGGCTTTGAGGACCACGTCATATTTGCTCAGGCCGAAGGTGGTAATCCTTGTGGGATCCTTTCGGCCGCTCATTTGGCTTATCTTGTGAGCGCGGCGCTGCAAGGGCAGAACCCACCGCGAGACAAACGCGTGCACTATGTCATCGGAGCAGATGCCAGTAGTCTCGTTGAGCTCTTTGATATACCGGACTAACCGGTTAGTCTCCACATGGCCCTCCTTCGGATTGAAACGCCAATTGGCTCTGGAGGGGGCGTCGGGAACATAAGGCGAAAGATTGATAAAGTCCAAGGAACCAGAGTTCCAGGTTCCAGACATAGAAGAAAGATTCCTGCCAGGCCCGACATGATTCCAGGCCGGTGAATTTGTAGAAGGGGGTCCCCTGGCGGGGAGTAACTATTCACGCCCCGCACTGGACAGCAGGCTTGGGGTTCGGAAGCTTCTTATCCTGGATCGATTTGATCCAGAGGTTATAGAAGTGACCAAAAGTATCGACAGTAGGAAGAAGGCCGACAAAGCCTTCCATGAAGGAAACGAAAGAAGAAAGGTAAAAAATGGCATTGCCAGGAAGATGGTGGGGTTGAAGTTCGTAAAAATCAAGAAGGCGCCGGAAAAAGTCCGACGCCGGTAAGCCAAAGCCGCGCTCAAAATGGGAGGCGAAGACTACGATCTCGCCTGCCTCGGGCGCAGGCTCCAGTTCCTTCTCGGGAATCCGGCAGAACACCTCTTCCGGTATCCCGCGGGACCGGTACAGCCAATCGATTTCGGCTTGGCTGACGTCGGAGCCCTTCCAGGCCCCACGGGTGTAAGCTGCGAGGTCTACGCCGGTAGCCTGGCCCGAGCTGCTGGCTTCTTCTCCTCGCCCGCCGGTTTATTTATCCGCCCCGCCGGATTCTTCGTCCATCCGGGTGAGGTCCTCCTCGAGCCTGTCCGATTCTTGTGCTACGTATTGCTTCTCGCCCAAAGAGATCCCGGGGGATTCGCTAAACATTGTGTTACCGGAGAGCTGCCCACCAGATTCTTCAGAAGACATGTTTCGCAAAGTGTGAAACTACCTATAAACAATTTCCCCCGGATGTACCTGCCCGTGAAGATCTACGCATAAGAGAAAAAGAAAAGAAAAGGGAGGTAAATACCCCTACCGCGCCAGTGAAGAACACAAAAAACTCAGCGAGATGAGAAGAGATCTAGATCGAGCAATACTGACATGGGATCGGCGGTGGAAGTCCCTCGGATAGTCGAGCCAAGAGTTCATCAGAGAGGAGGGCGACGACGGCTGATACGTCTCCAACGTATCTATAATTTCTTATGTTCCATGCTAGTTTTATGACAATTCCTACATGTTTTATCCATACTTTATATCATTTTGATGCATTTTCCGGTACTAACCTATTAACAAGATGCCGAAGCGCCAGTTCCTGTTTTCTGCTGTTGTTGGTTTCAGAAATCCTACACAGGAAATATTCTCGGAATTGGACGAAACAAAAGCCAAACCTCCTATTTTTCCGAGGGACACACGGAGCCAGAAGGGCAAGCCCGGGGGAGGCCCAGGGCCTCCTCGCCATAGGGGGGCACGGCCAGGACCCCAGGCGCGCCGCCAGGTGGGGAGGCCACCTCGGGACTCCACCGACATCGCCCCTTCGCCTATATATTCCTCCGTCTCCGAAAACCCTAAAATAACAAGTGATATTCCACGAAGAGTTCCGTAGCCACCGCCATCGCGAAGACAAGTTTCGGGGGACATAAGTCTCTGTTCCGGCACGCCGCTGGGACGGGGAATTGCCCCCGGAGTCATCTCCATCGACACCACCGCCATCTTCATCGCCGTTGCTGTCTCCCATGATGAGGAGGGAGTAGTTCTCCCCCGAGGCTGAGGGCTCTACCGGTAGCTATGTGGTTGATCTCTCTCTCCCATGGTGTGATATTTATGTGATCATGAGCTTTGTATCACTATTAATCTATGTGCTACTCTAGTGATGTTATTAAAGTAGTCTATTCCTCCTCCATGATGTAAAGTGGACAGCGTGTGCATCATGTAGTACTTGGCGTAGGCTATGATTGTAATCTCTTGTGGATTATGAAGTTAACTATTACTATGATAGTATTGATGTGATCTATTCCCCCTTTCATAGCTATTGTTGACAGTGTGTATGCTATGTTAGTACTCGGTCTAAATTGCAATGGTATTATCTTGGATTATGATTTGATGAGGATATCCCTATGAGTGGTGTTTGTCAAGTACTTGATGAACTTTGAGTGGAGCTTTTGTAGCCACTACGTGATGATTAGTGATTCCAATAGGAGAGTAATTTAGAGTAGCACAAGTGAAGAGAAGTTATCTAATTGTCCAATTATGTGATCATTGTTGAGAGTGTCCACTAGTGAAAGTATGATCCCTAGGCCTTGTTTCTAAGCATTGAAACACCATTTCCAACAAGTTCTGCTACATGTTCGCTTGCTGCCATTTTTATTTCAGATTACAATTGCTACTTATAATCATCCATATTACTTGTATTTCACTATCTCTTCGCCGAACTAGTGCACCTATACATCTGACAAGTGTATTGGGTGTGTTGGGGACACAAGAGACTTCTTGTATCTTAATTGCAGGGTTGATTGAGAGGGATATCTATGACCTCTACCTCCCTGAGTTCGATAAACCTTGGGTGATTCACTTAAGGGAAACTTGCTGCTGTTCTACAAACCTCTGCTCTTGGAGGCCCAACACTGTCTACATGAATAGAAGCGTGCGTAGACATCAACGGCAAGCGGTGGCGCAGATCGACAGAGACAGTACGTCACTGAGCAGAAAAAGAAGGATGGAGCGCGAGCTTGGCGAGGAAGAGGGCCCGGGCACTGCAGTACGTCTCCGCGGAATTTCGTCGGAGAACTTGGACCTGGCGACAAGTGGCGGCACGAAGAACTCGAGAGGCAAGGGGCGCAGGAGGTTGGCGATGGCGAAGTGAGTGCGTGAAGGGGACGAGGAACGGTCGCCCCCCTTAAATAGAGAAGGAGTAAGTGGGCCGAAAACCGCTCGGCCCGTACCGCTTCGCCTCGAGGGACGCCACGTGGCGCCGAGGTACACGCGCCGCTGGAGGTTGCCACACGGAGAGTCACACGGATCCGGTGCGGCGCATTAACTGCGCGCGGGAGATGCGGGATTTGACCCCTGACACTGGCCTGTCAGACACAGTGCGCATGTCACTGATAGGTGTGGTTTTCGAGTTATTCTCGACTCCGTCGAGGTGAGTTTAATGGCAAAGGAACCGGCAGTAGATACCGGAAAACTCCGATGAGTTCGGTTAACGGAAGTGCGTTCGGCAAAACGCCGGATAAGTTTAAATTGAAACCGGAAGGATTAATCCAGTACGTTTGAGATGGGAACCTGGCGTGGTCCGTCGGAAAGATCAGCCGGACCACACCAGCTTCGGGGACTAATGTCGGGGGGATGGCCCCCGGTAGGCCAAGAATATGGCAAATATGCCATGATTAAGCATTTGTGTACCAGATTAAAGATTAATCCGGGTGCTCAAAGTTAAGAGAATTGTGCTAAGTTAGTACGAACCGGTATCCCAGGAGGGGTATGCCGGAATACGGTAAACATAAGAGATTGAGATACAAGGCAAAGATGCCGGAGCTCTAAGGTAAGTATACCGGAGAACCGGCATAGGCTCAACTGTAGCATGTCAGCATTCTGGTCAAAGATTCCACCAATGACTAAAGGACAAAGATGAGCGAAGCACCTCAGCTTTAATCGAAGCCCTGATGCCAAAGCAGAAGGTGACGTAAAAGATACCGGACGAGGTCATCACTCCCTGATTAAAGACAGAACCGGCATCAGCATGGCCAAAGAAGCTTTATAAAGTAGCTTAGCTCATCAAAGATTTCATTAGGGTTTCTTCCCTTGTAAGCCACCTCTCCCCCTATATAAGGAGAGGAGGCACACCCCTGCGAGGGACATCGGACATCGGGCGTGTAGCAAGTAGAACAGGTCTTGACCGTACGTTCTTCAACCTCTGGCCATCGGCCAAGTTAAGAAATACATACCGGAATCTTTTTCCACTTTCCCTGTTTACAAAACCCTCCTCCGGATCCTCTAGCGCACATTCGGCCCAACTTAAGTCATCCCACGGCATCTGTTGTTCCACCACGACGACACTCTCCCAAATGGAAATTAAGCTTCACATCGACACCGTAGAGCTCACCGACACAATGTCATTGGCCTTGGCCGCATGTGGCTGCTGAGCTGAACGTGTCGAGCCAGTGGCGCTCGTGGGTGTTGCAGTCGGTGATTTCAGCCATCCACGTGCCCAAGGCTCGCTGGCGCACGCCGTGCCACTACCTCGTCGACGGAAGGTTGGCGAACCGCCACGAAACCGCCACAAGGAAGCATCCCGGGAAAAGAAAAAAATATACTCAACATTTTTGAGGTACAGGGGATCGAGATGTGATCCACCTATTCGCTCGTAGAGGATAGAGTCTGAGGTTGGCCTTTTCCCCTCCGCTCGGGTCGTCCCCTCCAGGGCGACTCGGGACGGAACCCTAATCCTCCCCCGCCGCCGCCTTCCCCACCCCCTCCTCCCTCCTCGCCGTCCCCTGAGGCTGCCGCCGGTGAAGCCTGGCACGACCGGTGATGGGGGCGGCGGGGATCCACGCGTAGTCCCCTGGTGCGCCGGTAGGAGGCACGCCTCCATGCCGGGGGGATGGTCCCGGTACCTGCCGGTCGGTGGCGGCGCGACCTCTTATCCCGTCTTTGCCACGGCCTCGCTGGGCGAGCGGTGATGGGGGCGGCGGCGCAGCTCTGGAGCCAT
This sequence comes from Lolium perenne, assembly GCF_019359855.2. NCBI lineage: Eukaryota > Viridiplantae > Streptophyta > Magnoliopsida > Poales > Poaceae > Lolium > Lolium perenne. Next base: position 171,745,574 of record NC_067244.2, read on the forward strand.
GGCGGTGTGGCCCTCTCCTCCGTTCCTCACCGTGGCCTCGCCGGGTGGGCGGTGATGGGGGTGGCGGCACGGCCCCGGATCCTGGCGGTGCGGTCCTCTCGTCCTTCCTCACCTCGGCATCGCCGGGCGGGTGGGGATGGGGGCGGATCTCCTGCTGCTCCTCCTCAAGGTCTGGGACCACGGCACTAAGGGCGGCGACCCTGGATGGCGATGGCGGTGACGGCGTCGACCTGGTGGTAGGTGGCGGGCGTCAGGTGCCGCTGACCGTGGCACCGCGGTGGTGGTCTTCTCTCTTGCCGGAGGATATCGGCTAGTTGTGTGGCTAGCTGTGGCGGATCTTGCGATCCGTCGCCTAGCTCCCGATGGCGAGGTGCAGCTACCGGTGAAAGCCGGCCTGGACTTCGGTCATGGCGGATGATGGCGGCGTGTTTCGTCGTTACCTTGTTGAAGGCATTGTTTTTGCAGTCTGCGTTCTTCGTCTGGGCTGCTCCAGGGGAAACCCTAGACCCGGGTCTCCCAGATCGGACGATGGCGGCGCGCAACGCCGTTCTCCCTATTGGGGGTATCATTTTTGGAGCAGACAACGTATGGCGGTGGTGCTGAGGTGGAGCGGTGTGCTTTTGCTGTGTCGGCGTCGTCGAGTCGCCGCGGTATGGTGCAGTGGTGTCTCGGGGCGGATGCAGTGTGATGGACACGCGCAGGATGGTGGAGTCGTCTGGCGCCGTGGCGGCATCGATGGCAGGCCTGGCATGGTCAATGCGATGATCTCTCTTGAAGATGGAGTCAAGGAAGACGACGGTAGCAACTTCTATGGCGTGTGCGTTGGCGTATGCTGAGAGTCTGCTTGACTGGTTGTGCTTCTCATCCGCTGTTGGGCGGCCTGGGAAGGCATTTGATTTTTGGATGATATGAGTTGGTGAATTGTCACCCCTTCATCCCTCTGTAGGTTTAGCGAGGTGGCTTCGAGTTTGATCTTTTGTATTGCTCTTGTAAGGTGTTGTGAATAATCTAATAAAAAAAACCGTGTGCATCCCTTGGATGCAGAAGCTGGGGTGATATTTCCCCCATTTCGAAAAAAGGGATCGAGATGCTCTTACTGGCACACTTAGGAGCGATGTTAAGCTGTAAGCCTGTAATTGATGATTAGCATTCCATATGAAATGGCTTTAGCTACCTTGCTTGTGACAGCATTATTTTTCTCCGTTCAAACATGCTTTGCCCTGTCTCCTCACCCTGAACAACATCTAACCTATCTAAGATAGAATAAGGGAAGAGAACTGTATACTCTCATAATCTTGCCTCCAAAATGAGTAAGTAATTGCAGAGACAATTAAAGTGCAGTCTACACTTGCATAAACATTTGCACGCCACGCCATGCTTTATCGTCCGGAGGTCTGGCTGGCGATCGATCGAGGACAAAGCCATCTTTGAGGGCCATGCAGTCTCGCAGGATTTGTTTGTTTATCGGTGCTAGCTTCAAGAACCTACGCGTCCCTGCGTCTGCAATCCCCTGATCAGTTTTGCTAGCTTCGATCTTGGGAGTGTCGATCCCAACGTACACAACTACTGCGACTACCGAAGATTATAGAGGCTGCGGCGTGGAAGGAAGGAGCCCAGTTGTCTAAGACTTCGTGCTCCAGCTTTATGGTGCACTGCTGCACACTGAACGCAAGCAACCTTCATCACTCGTCCACATAAAAGAAAAAGGAAATACAAGAGCCATACGAACAAGACTTGCTTGTGAGAATGAAAGAAGATTCCCTAAAAAAAGGAGAGAGAATGAAAGAAGAAACATTTTCAGAGGAGAAAGATGGACAAGGTTCTCGACAGATAACATCATCATCAGATGGGATTAGCAACGACGATGCAAAGGTGATGGCATGACCGAAATACCGAATGACGTCCTAGGGAAAAGCCTAGACCAGATGGAGCCAGGAAGGATAAAGAAACGGGGACTGTCGCACGGACGGCAGAGAGATTTAGGAGAGCAGACAGCAGGATTAGACTGGATCGGCCGGGCATTGAATCGGTTATGAATTCCGCAGACCCAATGGATCATGCAGTTCCATGCTGATAAGGATTACATCTACCTTTTTTACATTCGTGTTGCTATTACGCGTTGTCACACAGGCTAGGTATACTTAACATCTTCACGATATTAATATATTCGTTTTATCAATTTCTTTTTTACATCTGCTGCTAATGCTAATACCTCTAGCAGATCCCAAAAAGTGAATCTTGGTCGTGGAGCTAGGCAAGTGTTTTCACTATGAGATCTCATGCGGTAGAGCAGATCCGGGAAAAATCGGAACCATATTTAAAATATATCCACAGGAGATTTTTCACTACAATCGTCACGAGTTCATCATCAACACAATTTACATTTACATAGGCAGATAAAAGTTCGCTACACTCACGGATTAATATGACCTATACCTAGATTAGCACAACCTAGACCTAAACCTAAACCCGGTACATGTACTTGACAGTGCCTTCACTATGCGTCAGAACGCAACGTCGATGGTGTTTCACTATGCGTCGAGACGCGGCACTTCACTCCTCATGGGAGGTGGGTTTTACCATGTTGGCCTGGAGGATGATCTCGATGCGCAATACCTGGAAGGCCGTCTCATGCTGCTCGGAGGCATGGAGGCCCCACTCCATATGATAGGCGGTGTACCCAGCGAAGCATTGCTCCTCGGGATCGGGCTGTTCCCTCCTCTTCCTCCTCGAAGCATTGGAACTCCATGGTGCAATGCCCTTAGGGCATCTCCAACAGGCCAACGCAAATCAGACGTCCAAAGTGATCGTGCGGGTCTGTTTGCATCAGCCCGCGGGCACGAAAATGGTCATTTTTTACCGCGCGTTTGTTTGCGTCTATGGGTGCCCCAAGTGGCCCGACGCATTTGGACCGTGGAAACGAAAGTTAACGTTCAAACACCAAAAAAAGATTCGAATCACTTATTTATTACATCCAAATATTTCAAAGTCTGCATAAAATGAGTTGATATTGATAACTACTCAATGTCTTCGAGGCCAGCCAATGCCCACTGATGCTCTATCAAATTTTTATGTAGGCATTTGGATATGTTGTCGTCAGTGACTTCAACATTCATATGCAGATATTGCTGCCAGCTTGATGCCCCAGGGCTTGGCGCAACCAGCTCACCCTGAAAATCTCATAAGTGCTCATTGCTGCCATCGGAACGCTAATCCTAAACGATCATGTTGTGCATGATCACGCAACATGCCATCAGCTCACGCATGGTCTTTAGCGACCATGTTCTAGATGGGTGACGAACAATTGCCCACCGAGTTTGGAGCACACCAAATTCTCGCTCCACATGTTTCCTTGTAGCTTCTTGCGTCTTGGCAAATCTGTTTTTTGTGTATTTGGATTACAGACAATCTTCACTATTGTGGCCCAGCCAGGATAGATGCCATAAAGAAGATAATAAGGTTTGTCATATTCATTTCTATTGATCTCGTAGCTCACCTAGCTTTGCCTTCCATAAGCTGGTTGAAAACCGGAGAGCGTTCGAGCACATTGATGTTATTGTTGGAACCGGCCAATGCAAAGAATGAATGCCAAATGTGTGACCACCAAAGACGCGACAAATGCGGTCAAGGGGTTGGGGATTCTACCTCGGCTCTGATCCTGTACTCCGGCGCGGCGAGGCCCCGTCGGGTACTATGGTGGTGCGGCGGGTGGGGGTGGGGTGGCGGCGTTGCCCTAGGGCTCCAAAGAAGGGAAGGTGGAAGCAAATCCGCGCGGTCGATTTCGGTGTCCTTGACATGCGGGGCTGGTTGGAATACAAGGTCACTTGGCGCGACAGCGTAGCGTCCACGCACAAGCAAACGCGGCGCATATTTGGACCGCGTTTGCATCCCAGCAGACAAACCAATCACTATGCGTCGAGCCGTTAGGTTTAGGTGCAGACACATATTTCGACCGCGTGTTCCGAAACGGCCGCTTCGCGTCCATTTTTGTTGGGCCGTTGGAGATGCCCTTAGCCTATTTTAGCACGATGCATGAGTGTGCATGGGTGTACGATGCGAGATAGGCTGCCCCTTGTGCGTAGAGGGAGGGACGCGACACGAGCCCGTGGTTTCCATGAGAGCTGGAGAACTCATCCCAACATGTCATTTAACTATGTCTGAGTAAGTAATTGTCTTGGTACCCCAGGCCCCAACTCCGACCTAAATTTTGGAAATATATGCCGGGAATCCAAGCCAGGGTATTAAAAAACCAAATTCTATCTAGCCATTTTGATATGTTTTCTCCTGGATACGTACGTACCTTCAGGTCTTGCCGTCTTGGTCTTCATTCTTCAGCTTCCAAGGCTGAAACTGTGCGGTAAGATAGATATATTCTCGGAGCCCATGCTTGCCATGCACACATCCCATGCGTTCAGGCTAGCCAAGAATTTCGCCTAGGATCCTCAGCGGATCCGCCCAAAAAGCTGCGTCAGTTACCAGTGGAGTCGCCAAATCTAGCGACTTCTTTTGCTTTTCACCATACATGGTAGTTTGAGGCGATCTGGGATCGCGGTAATCAGCAGTGTATCTATCTACAGTAGCTGTGTCTACAGCAAAGTGAGTACACATGGCCTTTTATTACTAGCACACTTGGGTGATGTTCAGCTGGCAACTGGTGATTAGCATTCATGAAACCAAATTAGCTAGTATCTCCCCCTTGTGACAGCATTATTTTTCTCTGTTCAAACTTGCTTTTCTCCCGTCTCCTCCCTCCTGAAAACCTGAACCACATCTTGCCTATCTAAGATAGAATAAGGCCACGAGGGGAGGCAATCGTATAGTCTCATGCATGATCTCGCCTCCAAAGTGAGCGAGTAATTGCAGAGACAATCAAAGTGTAGTCTACACCAGGGCATAAACAATTGCACGCCACACTTTATCCTTTATCCTCCGGACTCCGGAGGTCTGGCTGGCGATCGATCGTGGACAAGGGCATCGATCAATGAGGGCTAATGCAGTCTTCCAGGATTAGTTTGCTTGTACTGGTTTTGCTACACTAGTACTGGGAGTACCGAAGATTTCGGAGGAGACGGCGTGGAAGGAAGGAGCCCAGTTGTTTAGATTTAAATCTCCATTTGGACTTCGTGCTCCAGCTTTGTGGTGCACCGCTGCTGAACGCAAGCAATCCTCATCGGTCCACAGAGAAGAAAAGGAAAACACGGGGAATAAAAGAGCGAGCCGAACAAGACTGCTTGTGAGAATGAAAGAATAAACATCTTGAGAAGAGAAGAAATGGAGAAGGTTCTCGACAAATAACATCATCAGATGGGACGGGATTACTAACAACGAAGATGCAAAGGGCGAGGGGCGAGGGCATGGCAGAATGACGTGCTACGGAAAAGCCTAACCGGATGGAGCCAGGAAGGATTAAACAAAGAATCGTTGATGGTGCACGGAGGGCAGAGAGATTCAGTCATTTAGCAGAGGAGACAGCAGGATTAGACCGGATCGGCCGGGCACTGAATCGGTTCTGAATTCCGCAGACCTGATCATGCGGTGTCAAACTGACGATGATTACACCTATTGGTAATGCAGTAATGCTAGACCGCTAAGAAGGTAGCTAAGCTATGACGTGAAGTAAGTACTATCAAATAATATATAGCATCGAGTAAAGAGTAGGGTCGTTCTTCTGTCGCGCTCTGTTTTTCCTTTTACTACAGGGAGTCGTAGCATGTGGCGGGCCTCGCCGTGCTCCCTCTTCCCCACAGTTTGTGGAGGGAAAAGAGACGGAACAAAAAGAGCACCAAGCGAAAGAGCGGCAGTACATGCATGGAGCAAGTTGGCGCAAGATGAAAGAAGCCATGCCCGGTAACTGACGGAGGCGGTAATTTGGTCTCATCAGAACGTAACTCGGCCTACCAGTTGGTTTCTGATTGTGAATATTGCTTGCCACAGTACAGCCACAATATAATTAGGATTATTCTGCGTCAGGTAGCAAGACAGTCGATATGTCCGAGTGGTTAAGGAGACAGACTCGAAATCTGTTGGGCTTTGCCTGCGCAGGTTCGAATCCTGCTGTCGACGCTTTTTCTTTCGTTTTACTCCTTCCTTTTTGGGCCCCGATAGACAGGAAAGAACGAACTGCGAACCGTGCGCGCCTCAACACAAGGTCCATTGGGCTCGGCCTTGCCTTGCATCCACGCCACTGCAAACATCATGCGAATATATGGTCCACTACGCGCCTTCGTATAAAAATGATCAGCCCAATGAACATTTTTCAAATTTAATTATTTCTTAAATGTGAACAATTTTCAAATCTGAGCACTTTTTTAATACGAAGGTTTCTGAAAAACTGAACACTCTGAATATAAATAGTCTTATGCTGTGTTTGGATGCATAGAATTTGAGTGAGGAATTGAATTGGACTAAAATTCCAAATCCAAGATGGAAATGAATTGGCCTCTAATTCGATTCTGTTGTTTGGATGTGTTTGGAAATTATTGTTGGAATCAAAATTTGTAACCAATTCCAAATCTTGTTTGGATGAACAAACTATGGGAATGGAAATGAATTGGCCGGTGCCCTCCCTGCCGCCGGCAAGTCTGGACCGGCGCCGCCGCTTCTCTCCTTCCCGCGGCCGGCAAGTCCGCCTCCGCCACCGCCGCTCAGCCTCCCGTCGCCGCCAAGCCCGGATCGGCGCCGCTGCTGCTCACTCTCCTGCCGCCTCCGCCGCCGCTGCTGCTCACTCTCCCGCCGCCTCCGCCGCCGCTGCTCACTCTCCCACCGCGTCCACCGCCGTTGCTAACCCTCCCGCCGTCGCCATTGACGCTCTCGCCGCCGCTGCTCATCCTCCCGTCGCCGCCAGCCCACGATTTAGGGTTTGGTCGGGCGAGTAGAGGGGCGGCCAGGGGGAATAGGGGCAGCCATGGTCGGGGAGGGAGAGGTCAGGAGGTCGGGGAAGCCATGGTCGGGGAGGGAGAGGTCGGGGAAGGAGGGGTCGGGGAGGGAGAGGTCGGGAGGTTGGGGAAGGAGGCCTCGCTCGACCTCCAGCGAACAGGTACGCGGGGTGGGGGTGTGTTTCCACGGGATTCCGAGGTTCCGACCTCTGAATCGTGGAAGGGAAGTTTGCACGCGGGTGAACTGGGCTCGGAATTTGGTTCACTTTCCACAGATCAATTCCATGCGCAAACCAAACAGCAGAATTTACGGAATTGACCCAAATTCCAATTCCATGCCCAGTTTCTACGCATCCAAACACAGCATTATGATTTGAACATTTTTTTGTAAATAGGAACTGCACGTATTCTTCACGTCATGCAGGACGGAATAGCTCCCGCCCGTGTAATTCCTTTATGGGCCTCTCCATGTGCCGTAGAGATAGAAAGTTAGTCCCTCAGCTCAATAATGTAAAACCTTTAATCTTTAGGTAAAAAAAACCCAAATATTTAGTTTTAGTATACGTTCATTGATTTTACTATGGACCTAGGTGTGTTTTATTGTGTAGTTTCACTCATTTTTATCTATATATAATCAACTTTGAAATATCTAAAATATATTACTTTATTAAATCAAGGGAGCAGGTTTTAGTTTGTTTACCCTTTTCTATTTTATTATGAAATAAATTTTCGAATTTGAACATTATTCAAAATTTAGAAGTGTTCCAATTTCAAAAAATCAAATTCGATAAAAAATCATATTTGAAAATTTTCCTATTTGAAAATTGTGCATCTTTGAAAAAATTCATATTATGTAATATTTAAAATTTGAAATTGTTTAGATATGGGAAAATTCTAATTTTGAAAATGTTCACGCGGGAGCAAATCCGCACATCCAAAAATACTAGGCCACTCGCTTGGGGTGAATCCTATATGCCGACTAGGTTATCACATACCGTGAGTCCCACACCCTGCGTGCGGTATCACCCGGCCTGGTTAGGCCATTTTATTTCATGTTTTTCCTTTTTTTTTCTTTTTCTTTTCTGCTTTATTTTTATGTGTGTCATTTTGTTGTTTTCTCGTTTCTTCCATCTAAAAAGATAAGCAGGTGGCAACCAAGCATAGTTCACCATCTTTCAGGGCCTAACCAGGCAATGTTCTTCTTGCTGTTTTATTCTTTCTTCTTTCATTCTGTTTAAAATCTTCATTTTTTCAAGAAATCAATTTTACAAATTGTCCAACTTATAAAAATATTGAAATTTAGGAATTATTCAATTTTAAAACTATTTGAATTTTTTTAGAAAAACTTGATTGTTTCTTAAATTTTTGTTTTTTAAAATGAAAATATAAGCAGAACAACAGAGATTTAGTTAGCTCTGTATATGCTTTACTCGATGTGCCTAGTCCGGTAGAGTGATACGTCTCAAACGTATCCATAATTTTTTATGTTCTATGCTACTTTTATGATGATACTCACATGTTTTATACACACTTTATGTCATTATTATGCATTTTCCGGCACTAACCTATTGATAAGATGCCGAAGAGCCAGTTGCTGTTTTCTGCTGTTTTTGGTTTCAGAAATCCTACAAAGGAAATATTCTCGGAATTGGACGAAATCAACGCCCAGGGTCTTATATTTCCACGAAGCTTCCAGAAGACCGAAAGGGTTACGAAGTGGGGCGACGAGGCGCCGCCACCATAGGGCCGCGCGGCCAGAGGGGGGCCCGCGCCGCCCTATGGTGTGGGCCCCTCGCGCCGCCTCCAACCCTACCGTTCCGCCTACTTAAAGTCTTCGTCGCGAAACCCCCTGTACCGAGAGCCACGATACGGAAAACCTTCCAGAGACGCAGCCGCCGCCAATCCCATCTCGGGGGATTCAGGAGATCGCCTTCGGCACCCTGCCGGAGAGGGGAATCATCTCCCGGAGGGCTCTTCATCGCCATGATTGCCTCCGGATCGATGTGTGAGTAGTTCACCCCTGGACTATGGGTCCATAGCAGTAGCTAGATGGTTGTCTTCTCCTCATTGTGCTATCATGTTAGATCTTGTGAGCTGCCTATCATGATCAAGATCATCTATTTGTAATGCTACATGTTGTGTTTGTTGGGATCCGATGAATATGGAATACTATGTCAAGTTGATTATCAATCTATCATATATGTGTTGTTTATGTTCTTGCATGCTCTCTGTTGCTAGTAGAGGCTCTAACCAAGTTGATACTTGTAACTCCAAGAGGGAGTATTTATGCTCGATAGTGGGTTCATGCCTCCATTGAATGCAGGACGATGAGAAAGTTCTAAGGTTGTGGATGTGCTGTTGCCACTAGGGATAAAACATCAATGCTTTGTCTAAGGATATTTGTGTTGATTACATTACGCACCATACTTAATGCAATTGTCTGTTGTTTGCAACTTAATACCGGAAGGGGTTCGGATGATAACCTGAAGGTGGACTTTTTAGGCATAGATGCATGCTGGATAGCGGTCTATGTACTTTGTCGTAATGCCCCGATTAAATCTCATAGTAGTCATCGTGACATGTATGTGCATTGTTATGCCCTCTCTATTTGTCAATTGCCCAACTATAATTTGTTCACCCAACATGCTATTTATCTTATGGGAGAGACACCACTAGTGAACTGTGGATCCCGGTCCATTCTTTACATCTGAAATACAATCTACTGCAATACTTGTTCTTTACTGTTCTTCGCAAACAAACATCATCTTCCACACTATACGGTTAATCCTTTGTTTTCAGCAAGCCCACTAGATTGACAACCTCACTGTTGCGTTGGGGCAAAGTACTTTGATTGTGTTGTGCAGGTTCCACGTTGGCGCCGGAATCCCTGGTGTTGCGCCGCACTACACTCTGTCACCAACAACTTTCACGTGTTCCTTGACTCCTACTGGTTCGATAACCTTGGTTTCTTACTGAGGGAAAACTTGCTACTGTACGCATCACACCCGGAACGTGTGTTAACTGCACGCATCAAGCTCTTTTTCTTGCACCGTTGCCGGGGAACTGAAGAAAAGTTACACCACGGAAATTGCCAACTCCCACGGTAATAGCTCTTTTTCTAGCGCCGTTGCCGGGGAGATCAAGACACGCTGCAAGGGGAGTCTCCCACATCCAATCTCTTTACTTTGTTTTTGTCTTGCTTTGCTTTACTTTATTTACTGCTTTGTTTGTTCTCTATATCAAAAATACAAAAAAATTAGTTGCTAGTTTTACTTTATTTACTGTCTTGTTGCGTTCTCTATATTAAAAACACAAAAAATTAGTTACTTGCATTTACTTTATTTAGTTTGCTTTATTTTCTACTGCTAAAATGGGTACTCATGAGAATACTAAGTTGCGTGACTTCACTAGCACAAATAATAATGATTTTCTATGCACACCTATTGCTCCACCTGCTACTACAGCAGAATTTTTTGAAATTAAACCTGCTTACTAAATCCTGTTATGAGAGAGCAATTTTCTGGTGTTAGTTCTGATGATGCTGCTGCCCATCTTAATAATTTTGTTGAACTTTGTGAAATGCAAAAGTATAAGGATGTAGATGGTGATATTATAAAATTGAAATTGTTTCCTTTCTCCTTAAGAGGAAGAGCTAAAGATTGGTTGCTATCTTTGCCTAAGAATAGTATTGATTCATGGACTAAATGTAAAGATGCTTTCATTGGTAGATATTATCCTCCTGCTAAAATTATATCTTTGAGAAGTAGCATAATGAATTTTAAGCAATTGGATAATGAACATGTTGCTCAAGCATGGGAAAGAATGAAATCTTTGGTAAAGAATTGCCCAACCCATGGACTAACTACTTGGATGATCATCGCGGAACCTATTGGATTCAGCTGCTGGAGGTACATTTATGTCCATTACTTTGGGGGCGGCAACAAAGCTCCTTGATAATATGATGATCAACTACTCTGAATGGCACACTGAAAGGGCTCCACAAGGTAAGAAGGTAAATTCTGTTGAAGAAACCTCCTCCTTGAGTGATAAGATTGATGCTATTATATCTATGCTTGTGAATGGTAGATCTAATGTTGATCCAAATAATGTTCCTTTAGCTTCATTGGTTGCTCAAGAAGAGAATGTTGATGTGAACTTCATTAAAAGTAATAATTTCAACAACAATGCTTATAGGAATAATTCTGGTAACAACTATAGGCCATATCCTGCTAGTGGTAACCCTTATGGTAATTCTTATGGTAGAGCTGTTTTGCCTAATGAAGAAAAGATGCTAGAAATTGAAAGAGCTACTAAGAGCTTTATGCAATCACAATATGAGCAAAATCAGTTGTTTACTAAAACTATGAATGAACAATCTGCCCTGTTGAAAAATATAGGAAATCAACTTGAAATTTTGAATATGGAGATTTCTGGTTTGCAAACTAAGCTTTCTAATGCTGAAACCCGAATCTCATACATGTCTGAGTCACAATCTTCTTTAATTAATAAAATGGCTGCTAAACCTGAAGATAATGATAACAAAATTGCTACTACAGTAAACGCCATACAAGTTTGAATTAATGAAAATATTAGATTGATGGCTGAATTGCATGCTAGGTGGGAAAGAGAAGAAAACGAAAAACTAGCTAAAGAGAATAATGTAGCTAAAGTTTGGAGTATTAGCACCACTAGTAATGTTGATGCTTCACATGTTGCTACACCTCCTACTATCAATGGTAAAATAATTGGTGTTGGCAATGTTTCTACTCCTAGTGCAAAGCGTACAAAACTGCCTGAAACTGCTGAAACTGCTTGTGATAAAACTGCTGAAATTTTTCAAAATATTGGGGACAATGATCCCATTGCTGTAGATCATAATGGTTTAGATTTTGATGATTGTCACATCTCTGAAGTTATAAAGTTCTTACAAAAACTTAATAGAAGTCCTAATGCTAGTGCTATAAATTTGGCCTTTACAAAACATATTACAAATGCTCTCATGAAAGCTAGAGAAGATAAACTAAAACTTGAAACTTCTATTCCTAGGAAGTTAGAAGATGGTTGGGAGCCCATCATTAAGATGAGGGTCAATGATTTTGATTGTAATGCTTTATGTGATCTTGGTGCAAGTATTTCTGTTATGTCTAAGAAAATCTATGATATGCTTGACTTGCCACCATTGAAAAATTGTTATTTGGATGTTAATCTTGCTGATAATGCTATAAAGAAACCTTTGGGGAGGATTGATAATGTTCGCATTATGGTTAACAATAACCTTGTCCCCGTTGATTTTGTTGTCTTGGATATTGAATGCAATGCATCTTGTCCCATTATACTGGGAAGACCTTTTCTTCGAACTGTTGGTGCTAGTACTATTGATATGAAGGAAAGGGGAGAGGCGTTTTGGAACATGGGTCTAGATGATCCTGTTATCTGAGATGTTGAATGGCCTATGGGGATTCGTGAGCAGACCAATACGCGTGCAAATACAGCATGCGGAAAACCGAGCGACGAGACAAGTACGTGTGCATTAATTGCAGTGGGCCTGTCTATACGCGAATGGAGCGAGGCGACGCGTCGTGCGCGGCGGACGGCCGGGTCACGGAGGCCTTTCTAGACCAGTTGGACATTTGGGCGAAGGGATCCAGGACCATTGGTCTAGGTCGTCGACTTTGATAAGCCCGGAAATAAATGATGTTTCCATAACGATCCAGAAAGGCCTGCACTTGCCCCCTTCTCCTACCTTCTTCTTCGTGAGCGGCCGGCGGGGCGATTCTGCATTATCGGCCATCGGGGGGACGGCTGTCGGCGCCATGGATTTCCCGCTGGATCCGGTGAGCAGGTACGCAGATTTTCTCGGGGCGGTGGAGGTGAGCCTAAATGCGCTGCATGTGTTGTATTTTTGTGGGAGTTATGAATCATGGGGGATGCTAAGTTACTGATTTGTGCAAATGAATCACAGTATGCCTATCTATGCGCCATATCCAGCTGAGGCAGCGGTGCTGAGTTTACAAGGCGAGGACTCGCGGTCAGCAGGAACGCTGATTCGGCGGCGGCGGGTGCATCGGTGCCTGGGAACCTGGCGGACAGGAGTGGCGTGGGCGATGGAGCTAGCTGCATGGCTGGCCTGGAGATGCCGTGATTCCACGGAATCAGCTAGGCACGACAATCCACAGTCTCCCGGGTGGACAAAGAGGTAAGCGTTTCTGAATAATATCTGTTCTGAAGAAATGTCATGAAAAGTTATAGGAAGACAGCCGAAGTTTTTTTGTTTGTGTGTACGTACGTAACATCGAAATGGGTGGGAATATGAGGCAGCGCAAAGAATGTTTCGATGTAATTTGGTTTGTTTTACTGAATTTAGGATGAACTAGTTTGCTGTTGCGTGGCAGTTAGCCAATATGCGACGAGGAAGATGTTCTGTGCGTATACTTTTTACCTGGAAAAGTTGATATGCTCGACCTAGGTTTATTTGTAACACCGAATTAAAATAATTATGAGGTAATGAAAATGGGTTTGAATTAGTTTTGGATGTTGTACCAGTTGCATTTTTTTTTGCTTGTATTCCCTTTGCACTTGACAGAGAACATGTCATGTGTCTATTCTTGTAACTGAAAAATAGCTGAGGTCAATGGAAAATGTTTTGCTACTAGGTGTTTTCTGAGGGGACTAGAATTGAAACTTCTGATGCCATGTGAGGGTATCGGTGTAGGTTTCTGTTGCTGTGTTTCTTTGTTCTGATGCCATGTGGATGTGTCTCGTGAGTAGTCAGCCCATTCATGTACAAGAAATGTGAGGCAGCGGAAAACTGTTTTCGATGTAGTTTGGATTGTTTTGTAACATCTAAGAAAGTGGGGGAAAATGGGAGGCACTGAATTATCAAGTAAGGACGAATTAGGTTGTTTTCACGTAGAAGTTGTAACAAATGGCTTCGTTCCCGTATGCAAATGCAGAGGAAGGTGCTCTGTGCGTGTGATTCTAACCGGAAAAAAATAGCTTCTGTACAGAGGTTTGATATGCTGGGCGTAATTTTATTTCTAACATCGAATTAAAATAGTTATGAGGTAATGGAAATGTGTTTGAATTAGTTCTGGATCCTGTACCATTTGAAATATTCTGCCTGTATTCCCTTTGCAGCTGACAGAGAACATGTCATGTGTCTATTCCTGTACAGCAAATAATCTCGTGTATAGAGGTCAATGGGAAATGCTGTCATACTAGGTGTTTCCTGATGGGACTTGAATTGAAACTTCTGATGCCATGTGAGGAGGACGTGGTGGGTTTCTGTTGTTTTACTCTATGTGTTTGAGGGAGATGTGTCTCGTGAGTAGTCGGCCCATGTATCTAAAAAAATGTGAGGCAGCGGGGAAAATGATTCGAAGTAATTTGGTTTGTTTTGTAACATTTAAAAAAAATGGGGGAAAATGTGAGCTACTGAATTAAGGATGAATTAGTTTGTTTTTGCGTAGAAGGTGCAACCAATGACTTTCGATTCCGTATGCAAGTGTGGAATGGAGATGTTCTGCGCATATACTTTTAACCGGGGAAATTTAGTTTCTGTATGGAGGTTTCATGTGCTGGACCTAGTTTTGTTTTATAACATCAAATTAAAATAATTCTGAGGTAATGAAAATGGGTTTGAATTAGATTTGGATCCTGTACCATTTGCTATATTTTCCTTGTATCCATTTTGTAGTAGACAGAGAACATGGCATGTGTATATTCTTGTAACCGAAAGATAGCTTGTTTGTAGCGGTCAATGGAAAAATGTTTTTGCTACTTGGAGTTTCCTGAGATGGCTAGACTTGAAACTTCTGATGTCATGTGAGGGTGTCGGGGTAGGTTTCTGTTGCACTACTTTTATTTGTTTTATAAGAAAGAAATTGTTGGGAAAAATATATATTGTGAGTGGCTTTATGGTTTTGCAGGAAGTGACGTGAAGAATTCTACTCAGCTGTCGTGAGCATGTTTTGCACTGACTTCGTCGTAAAAAAAAATTCTGTTGTGCAGAGTCCGTGTCGGGCGTGCACCGCTAGATAGAACTCATTGTGCAGACCGGCAAAGTGCATTAGAAAAATCAGTGCGGTGTTATGCAAAGAAGCAGGGTGGCGAGGTCATCGACCCCTGTTTGGGTATAACTTTTGACTCGATAACTGAGGCATACGATTTCTATGGAAAGAGCTGGTTAAATTCAGAGAAGACGAAATGCATGCAAGAAATCGTATGTGGCTGCTCGGTGAGGATGTTGTTTGAACATTTTTTAGATGCGTTTTGTTTGTGGTGGTGTATAAATCATTAATGCATGGATTGCTGGTGTCCTGTGCTGCAGGGGAAGCCAACAGGTGAAAATGTTAGGTCTTGTCGTTGTGAATGCCCTGCGATGATCCGATTGTTGAGATCTGCAGACAATGGTTGTACATTACTGAGCACCAGGTGAATCACAATCATGTGCTGACGGAGGCATGCAGTGAGACAGCATTCTGGCCTTCACAGAGGCACATAGATATGTTCACTAAAGACTTTGTGAAACAGCTGAGGGATAACAACATTAACATTGGGAAGGTGTAGAGCATTATTGGAAATTTTTTGCAGTGTTGACAACCTCCCCTTCACGAAGCGCTCTCTCACGAATTTGTGTGGACAGATTAGCCGAGAAGATGCAGATGACGATGTAAGAGAAACGATTGAAGTTTTTGACCAGATTGGTGCCAAGGACCCATATTTCGTGTTCAGAGTCCGGGCTGATTCAGATACGAGGATCAAGAACCTCATGTGGACAGCAAGAGCAGGCAGGCTGCAATACAAATATTTTGGTGATGTAATAACCTTTGACACGAGATACAAGACTAACTTGTATGACATGCCATTCGGTCTATTCGTCGGGGTTAATAAACACTTTCGGAGCATAATTTTAGCTGGTGTCATGGTGCGGGATGAACAAATACAGAGCTTCGAGTGGGTGTTTACAGAGTTCGTTCGTATGATGGGAGGTGTTCCTCCGCAAACTATATTTACAGGTGATTTAACCCTGTTTCTGCATTTCCAAAATATTATGTCTGGTTTTCCGTTGTGTAACTGTATTGACGCTCGAACATACATGTGTGAGCAGAGTGTCGAGCAATGGTTTCCCATTGTGTAACTGTCCACGTAAGTGCATGAAGGTCCAGTTCGTGAGCCAAACATCCTGGACCGAGTGTCAGGCAATGGCCGGAAGGGCTTTAAATGACGATGCATGCGCCATGTCACTGTTCAATAATCGTAATACTATGCAGAATACTCATGCTATACTGTCTGACACACGCATCCCCATGTAATTGAATGGTTCAGATATAGGGATCATCTGGACCTGGGTTTCGTTTTGAATTTCCGTGAAGGAAGGGGAGAGGCGTTTTGGAACATGGGTCTAGATGATCCTGTTATCTGAGATGTTGAATGGCCTATGGGGATTCGTGAGCAGACCAATACGCGTGCAAATACAGCATGCGGAAAACCGAGCGACGAGACAAGTACGTGTGCATTAATTGCAGTGGGCCTGTCTATACGCGAATGGAGCGAGGCGACGCGTCGTGCGCGGCGGACGGCCGGGTCACGGAGGCCTTTCTAGACCAGTTGGACATTTGGGCGAAGGGATCCAGGACCATTGGTCTAGGTCGTCGACTTTGATAAGCCCGGAAATAAATGATGTTTCCATAACGATCCAGAAAGGCCTGCACTTGCCCCCTTCTCCTACCTTCTTCTTCGTGAGCGGCCGGCGGGGCGATTCTGCATTATCGGCCATCGGGGGGACGGCTGTCGGCGCCATGGATTTCCCGCTGGATCCGGTGAGCAGGTACGCAGATTTTCTCGGGGCGGTGGAGGTGAGCCTAAATGCGCTGCATGTGTTGTATTTTTGTGGGAGTTATGAATCATGGGGGATGCTAAGTTACTGATTTGTGCAAATGAATCACAGTATGCCTATCTATGCGCCATATCCAGCTGAGGCAGCGGTGCTGAGTTTACAAGGCGAGGACTCGCGGTCAGCAGGAACGCTGATTCGGCGGCGGCGGGTGCATCGGTGCCTGGGAACCTGGCGGACAGGAGTGGCGTGGGCGATGGAGCTAGCTGCATGGCTGGCCTGGAGATGCCGTGATTCCACGGAATCAGCTAGGCACGACAATCCACAGTCTCCCGGGTGGACAAAGAGGTAAGCGTTTCTGAATAATATCTGTTCTGAAGAAATGTCATGAAAAGTTATAGGAAGACAGCCGAAGTTTTTTTGTTTGTGTGTACGTACGTAACATCGAAATGGGTGGGAATATGAGGCAGCGCAAAGAATGTTTCGATGTAATTTGGTTTGTTTTACTGAATTTAGGATGAACTAGTTTGCTGTTGCGTGGCAGTTAGCCAATATGCGACGAGGAAGATGTTCTGTGCGTATACTTTTTACCTGGAAAAGTTGATATGCTCGACCTAGGTTTATTTGTAACACCGAATTAAAATAATTATGAGGTAATGAAAATGGGTTTGAATTAGTTTTGGATGTTGTACCAGTTGCATTTTTTTTGCTTGTATTCCCTTTGCACTTGACAGAGAACATGTCATGTGTCTATTCTTGTAACTGAAAAATAGCTGAGGTCAATGGAAAATGTTTTGCTACTAGGTGTTTTCTGAGGGGACTAGAATTGAAACTTCTGATGCCATGTGAGGGTATCGGTGTAGGTTTCTGTTGCTGTGTTTCTTTGTTCTGATGCCATGTGGATGTGTCTCGTGAGTAGTCAGCCCATTCATGTACAAGAAATGTGAGGCAGCGGAAAACTGTTTTCGATGTAGTTTGGATTGTTTTGTAACATCTAAGAAAGTGGGGGAAAATGGGAGGCACTGAATTATCAAGTAAGGACGAATTAGGTTGTTTTCACGTAGAAGTTGTAACAAATGGCTTCGTTCCCGTATGCAAATGCAGAGGAAGGTGCTCTGTGCGTGTGATTCTAACTGGAAAAAAATAGCTTCTGTACAGAGGTTTGATATGCTGGGCGTAATTTTATTTCTAACATCGAATTAAAATAGTTATGAGGTAATGGAAATGTGTTTGAATTAGTTCTGGATCCTGTACCATTTGAAATATTCTGCCTGTATTCCCTTTGCAGCTGACAGAGAACATGTCATGTGTCTATTCCTGTACAGCAAATAATCTCGTGTATAGAGGTCAATGGGAAATGCTGTCATACTAGGTGTTTCCTGATGGGACTTGAATTGAAACTTCTGATGCCATGTGAGGAGGACGTGGTGGGTTTCTGTTGTTTTACTCTATGTGTTTGAGGGAGATGTGTCTCGTGAGTAGTCGGCCCATGTATCTAAAAAAATGTGAGGCAGCGGGGAAAATGATTCGAAGTAATTTGGTTTGTTTTGTAACATTTAAAAAAAATGGGGGAAAATGTGAGCTACTGAATTAAGGATGAATTAGTTTGTTTTTGCGTAGAAGGTGCAACCAATGACTTTCGATTCCGTATGCAAGTGTGGAATGGAGATGTTCTGCGCATATACTTTTAACCGGGGAAATTTAGTTTCTGTATGGAGGTTTCATGTGCTGGACCTAGTTTTGTTTTATAACATCAAATTAAAATAATTCTGAGGTAATGAAAATGGGTTTGAATTAGATTTGGATCTTGTACCATTTGCTATATTTTCCTTGTATCCATTTTGTAGTAGACAGAGAACATGGCATGTGTATATTCTTGTAACCGAAAGATAGCTTGTTTGTAGCGGTCAATGGAAAAATGTTTTTGCTACTTGGAGTTTCCTGAGATGGCTAGACTTGAAACTTCTGATGTCATGTGAGGGTGTCGGGGTAGGTTTCTGTTGCACTACTTTTATTTGTTTTATAAGAAAGAAATTGTTGGGAAAAATATATATTGTGAGTGGCTTTATGGTTTTGCAGGAAGTGACGTGAAGAATTCTACTCTCAAGAAAGGTATGGAACACTTCCCTAGAAAAAGAATGAAGTTACCTTATGATTCTATTATTAGAACAAATTATGATGTTGGTGCTTCATCTCTTGATGTTACTTGATTCACACTTTCTGCGCCTAGCTGAAAGGCGTTAAAGAAAAAGCGCTTATGGGAGACAACCCATTATTTTACTTCTGCACTTTTGTTTTATATTTGATTCTTGGAAGTTGTTACTACTGTAGCAACCTCTCCTTATCTTTATTTTATTGCATTTTTGTGTCAAGTAAAGTCTTTGATAGTAAAGTCAATACTAGATTTGGATTACTGCGCAGAAACAGATTTCTTGCTGTCACGAATTTGAGTAGAATTCTCTGTAGGTAACTCAGAAAAATCTGCCAATTTATGTGCGTGATCCTCAGATATGTACGCAACTTTCATTCAATTTGAGCATTTTCATCTGAGCAAGTTAAGTGCCCTAGTAAAATTCGTCTTTACGGACTGTTCTGTTTTGATAGATTCTGCCTTTTATTTCGCATTGCCTGTTTTGCTATGTTTGATGGATTTCTTTGTTCCATTAACTTTCAGTAGCTTTGTGCAATGTCCAGAAGTTTTAAGAATGATTATGTCACCTCTGAATATACGAATTTTCAATTATGCACTAACCCTCTAATGAGTTTGTTTTGAGTTTGGTGTGGAGGAAGTTTTCAAGGGTCAAGAGAGGAGGATGATACAATATGATCAAGAAGAGTGAAAAGTCTAAGCTTGGGGATGCCCCCGTGGTTCATCCCTGCATATTTCAAGAAGACTCAAGCATCTAAGCTTGGGGATGCCCAAGGTATCCTCTTCTTCATCGACAACTTATCAGGTCACCTCTAGTGAAACTATATTTTTATTCAGTCACATCTTATGTGCTTTACTTGGAGCGTCTGTTTGCTTTTATTTTTGTTTTTGTTTGAATAAAATCGGATCCTAGCATTCTTTGTATGGGAGAGAGACACGCTCCGCTGTTGCATATGAACACATGTGTTCTTAGTGCTACTTTTAATGTTCATGGCGAAGGTTAAAACTGCTTCGTTCATTGTTATATGGTTGGAAACGGAAAATGCTTCATGTGGTAATTGGTATAATGTCTTGAATAATTTGATACTTGGCAATTGTTGTGCTCATATAGATCATGTTTAAGCTCTTGCATCATGTACTTTGCACCTATTAATGAAGAACTACATAGAGCTTGTTAAAATTTGGTTTGCATGATTGGTCTCTCTGAGTCTAGATATTTTCTGGTTAAGGTGTTTGAACAACAAGGAAGACAGTGTAGAGTCTTATAATGCTTGCAATGTGTTCTTATGTGAGTTTTGCTGTACCGGCTTATACTTGAGTTTGCTTCAAACAACCTTGCTAGCCTAAGCCTTGTATTGAGAGGGATTACTTCTCGTGCATCCAAATCCTTGAGCCAAAAACTATGCCATTTGTGTCCACCATACCTACCTACTACATGGTATTTCTCTGTCATTCCAAAGTATATTACTTGAGTGCTACCTTTAAAATTCTATTCTTTGTCTTTGCAATATATAGCTCATGGGAAAATAGCCTTAAAAACTATTGTGGTGAAGAATATGTAGCTATGTATCTTATTTCTTATAAGTTGCTTGTTGAGCGGTAACCATGTTTCTGGGGATGCCATCAACTTTTACACCTTTGTTGAATATCATGTGAGTTGCTATGCATGTTCGTCTTGTCTGAAGTAAGGGCGATTTTCATGATCAAATGGTTTGAGTATGCATATTGTTAGAGAAGAACATTGGGCCGCTAACTAAAGCCATGAATCATGGTGGAAGTTTCAGTTTGGACACAAATCCTCAATCTCTTATGAGAATATTATCCGTTGTTGAATGCTTAAGCATTAAAAGAGGAGTCCATTATCTGTTGTCTATGTTGTCCCGGTATGGATGTCTAAGTTGAGAATAATCAAAAGCGAGAAATCCAATGCGAACTTTCTCCTTAGACCTCTGTACAGGCGGCATAGAGGTACCCCTTTGTGACACTTGGTTGAAACATATGTTATGCAATGATAATCCGTGTTAATCCAAGCTAATTAGGAAAAGGTGCGAGCACTATTAGTATTCTATGCATGAGGCTTGCAAGTTATAGGATGTCTTATACATAACACATATGATTTATTACTACCGTTGACAAAATTGTTTCTATGTTTTCAAAATGAAAAGCTCTAGCACAAAAATAGTAATCCATGCTTCCCTCTGCGAAGGACCATTCTTTTACTTTATGTTGAGTCAGTTTACCTACTTCTTTCTATCTTAGAAGCAAACACTTGTGTCAACTGTGTGCATTAATTCTTACATGTTTACCTATTGCACTTGTTATATTGCTTTATGTTGACAACTATCCATGAGATATACATGTTGAAGTTGAAAGCAACCGCTGAAACTTATATCTTCCTTTGTGTTGCTTCAAAGCTTTCTACTAAGAATTTATTGCTTTATGAGTTAACTCTTATGCAAGTTTTATTGATTCTTGTCTTGAAAGTACTATTCATGAAAAGTCTTTGCTATATGGTTCAGTTGTTTAACCATTGTCTTTAAAATTGCTTCGAATCGCTGCATTCACTTCATATGCTTTACAATAGTATTGATCAAGATTATGATAGCATGTCACTTCAGAAATTATCCTTGTTATCGTTTACCTACTCGAGGGCGAGTAGGAACTAAGCTTGGGGATGCTTGATACGTCTCAAACGTATCCATAATTTCTTATGTTCCATGCTACTTTTATGATGATACTCACATGTTTTATACACACTTTATGTCATTATTATGCATTTTCCGGCACTAACCTATTGACAAGATGCCGAAGAGCTAGTTGCTGTTTTCTGCTGTTTTTGGTTTCAGAAATCCTACAAAGGAAATATTCTCGGAATTGGACGAAATCAACGCCTAGGGTCTTATATTTCCACGAAGCTTCCAGAAGACCGAAAGGGTTACGAAGTGGGGCGACGAGGCGCCGCCACCATAGGGCCGCGCGGCCAGAGGGGGGCCCGCGCCGCCCTGTGGTGTGGGCCCCTCGCGCCGCCTCCAACCCTACCCTTCCGCCTACTTAAAGTCTTCGTCGCGAAACCCCCTGTACCGAGAGCCACGATACGGAAAACCTTCCAGAGACGTAGCCGCCGCCAATCCCATCTCGGGGGATTCATGAGATCGCCTCCGGCACCCTGCCGGAGAGGGGAGTCATCTCCCGGAGGGCTCTTCACCGCCATGATCGCCTCCGGATTGATGTGTGAGTAGTTCACCCCTGGACTATGGGTCCATAGCAGTAGCTAGATGGCTGTCTTCTCCTCATTGTGCTATCATGTTAGATCTTGTGAGCTGCCTATCATGATCAAGATCATCTATTTGTAATGCTACATGTTGTGTTTGTTGGGATCCGATGAATATGGAATACTATGTCAAGTTGATTATCAATCTATCATATATGTGTTGTTTATGTTCTTGCATGCTCTCCGTTGCTAGTAGAGGCTCTGGCCAAGTTGATACTTGTAACTCCAAGAGGGAGTATTTATGCTCGATAGTGGGTTCATGCCTCCATTGAATGCAGGACGATGTGAGAAAGTTCTAAGGTTGTGGATGTGCTGTTGCCACTAGGGATAAAACATCAATGCTTTGTCTAAGGATATTTGTGTTGATTACATTACGCACCATACTTAATGCAATTGTCTGTTGTTTGCAGCTTAATACTGGAAGGGGTTCGGATGATAACCTGAAAGTGGACTTTTTAGGCATAGATGCATGCTGGATAGCGGTCTATGTACTTTGTCGTAATGCCCTGATTAAATCTCATAGTAGTCATCGTGACATGTATGTGCATTGTTATGCCCTCTCTATTTGTCAATTGCCCAACTGTAATTTGTTCACCCAACATGCTATTTATCTTATGGGAGAGACACCACTAGTAAACTGTGGACCCCGGTCCATTCTTTACATCTGAAATACAATCTACTTCAATACTTGTTCTTTACTGTTCTTCGCAAACAAACATCATCTTCCACACTATACGGTTAATCCTATGTTTTCAGCAAGCCGGTGAGATTGACAACCTCACTGTTACGTTGGGGCAAAGTATTTTGATTGTGTTTTGCAGCTTCCACGTTGGCGCCGGAATCCCTGGTGTTGCGCCGCACTACACTCCGTCACCAACAACCTTCACGTGTTCCTTGACTCCTACTGGTTCGATAACCTTGGTTTCTTACTGACAAGGTATTAACTAGTCAATGCCTACAGATTGTAGACTAGGGTTTCGTTGGATGTAGAGGGCAAGTAGATCTCGAAGGTTTCAGCCGAAAAGTACTCGACGAATATGAAACTAGGGTTGTGTTGACAGTAAATTCGATCCTTTCTTTGTCCCTCGACTCCCCCTTATATAGGAGGTGGAGCCGAGGGTTTCGTAATACACAAGTTTACAGAGTCCGGGAGGGTTTCTGACCCGTCCAGCAAGATTACAAGTATTGCTTCCTAATACAACTCTAGCTTTCGTTAATAATAATTTGGGCTTCCGATTCTTCTTATCCTTCGGGTCGTGGGCCTTCAGTAAACCCCGGGTACCATCTTCGGCAGGCCCATTGGGGATGCCTATGTCAGTAACCCCCGAGATTTTGCTTGAATCGCAGGGTAAGGGAAAATCTCCAACTTTAATCATTCAATACATCTGCCGAATTTATCACATATCTTTAGATACGCAATTCTATATTGTACAGGGATAATGGTAGTTGGGGCTAGTTCATCTGACGGATCAGGTACTAGTTAACTGCTCTAGTGGCAATCCGCAAAAACCTACTTCAAGATCACGTCCCTGGACATGATCTCGGGATACTGGTGTAAACTTCGACAGGTGCCGCTTAAGGTCTTACCATTCTGTCGAGTCCCAGTCATATTTTATCGGGTACCTAACGCGTCCGTTAGGATTTTTCTTCGTATCTGTTGATACGGAAAAAAGTAGCAAACCGACGTCAGAGACGGCTCTACGCCGCTCAGAACGGATCTGGGGTCTTACCTTCGCAATGTTTTGCGGCATTCAGAGATTATTCGCTACTTTGGCGCTCTGAGAATATATTGTCGAGTGTTTTTTCGGCTGTTGGAATAACACATTTTATCGAGTCAATGTATGACTTATTTTGCCTTCCCGATGGGAGTATATGTAGAGTTATTTGTATAACTCGAAATATGCTCACTTCTTCTTTTTTCTTCTTCTTCTTTTTTTTTCTTTTTTTTTTATAATTTCATCGGGCACGCGGACAGCGTTCCCGATGGGAGTAGCCCCTGAGGCTACAGCCAAGGACTTGTGCTTGGTTGTAGGCTCAACACTTTATTACCTCATGTCAATATATTCTCATTCTTTCTCGAACTTTTTATATTTATCGGGTGTGCGACCAGCGCTCCCAATGGGAGTAGCCCCCGAGGCTATGAACAAATGCTTGCATTTGGTCATAGGCTCTCGACATTTCTATTTTGTCATACTCGAATTTTTTCTTTTTTCCAAAGTAGCCCCCGAGCATTTGGGCAAAAACTTGTATTTGATCAAAGGCTCTCGAAATAATCAACAATTTTCTGCTGCTGCCATTCTTACGAACCTTCGTATCCGAAATTTTCTCTTGCCAAGGTGACATCATTGCTGACGATAGCCACGATCACTGTATCGGGAAAATGCGAGAACTTCTCTCCCTCTGTCTCGTGGGCCCAAATTTCGTACCATGTTGACACGTCGTGCAAGTGGGGGACACACGTCCTCCGATTTTCCTGGCACACGTACTGTAGCTCCTGTCTTTTCTCGTCTGGCTGAAATTACTTTTTACCCCTTGTCCACGTGTACACCATCTATTCCACCATTTCTTCATCTAACGGTGCGTCGATTCACCGCACCCCTATATAAAGTCATCGTCTTCCTCCGCCAGTGTTTTCGCTTGCGCCGCACCTCTGCTTCTCCTCTGCAAAATCCTCCACTGCTCCCATTGCTTCAAGCGCTCAACCACGCTCACACCTTTCTCCTCCACGCTCATTAATGCCACCGCGCGCGCGTCTGACCAGGCATAGCACTCCGGAGTCTAAGATGGCCGCCGAAGATCTGGAGTGGGAGAGATCCAAGATCTCCAACCAAGATATGAACCTGCTGAAGAAGCTGGGGTTCACCAAGAAGGAGAACGCGCTGCGCTTCCCCAAGGAGGAGAGCTATCCATCGCCTCCAATGGAGTATCGGGTCAGTTTCGTTGACCATCTCATCCGCGGTCTTTCTCCCCCCATCCACGAATTTCTCCGTGGTCTCCTTTTTGTCTATGGGCTTCAGCTGCATCAGCTGACGCCCAATTCCATCCTCCACGTGTCGATTTTTATCACACTGTGTGAGTGTTTCCTCGGAGTCCAACCTAATTGGGCTTTGTGGAAGCGCATTTTCTGCGTCCGCCGTAATGGCTCCCATGGCGTCGCCTATAACATCGGCGACGTTGTTATCTGTGTTCGTCCTGACGTCGAATACTTCGACGTCAAATTCCCCGATTCCGTCCAAGGGTGGCGCAAGAGATGGCTCTATGTACACGAAGAGAGCTCTGATTCAGTGGAGTACAACATTGCTCCCTTTGACAGAAAAACCAAGATTCTTCGCCGCTGATCCTGGGACGCTGAAGCTACCGAAGAAGAGAAATCGGCGACAGAGGCGCTGATGACTCGCATCCATGAGCTCCAGAACACCCGTGGCAAGGAATTATCGGGTATCCAGATCACAACCTACTTCCTTAGGATTAGAGTGCAACCTCTGCAAGCTCGCAAAAATCCCCTTTGGATGTATGCTGGTGATGAAGATGTCGAGAGGATTTCGAAGGACATTCCTGTGAAGGACTTGGAGAAATTGATCCGAAGAATGTCAAAGCTTAGCAAGAAGGACACCATTCCTACTTCTTGTCGCGTTAAGCCATTTAATAGCACCAATCCCCTGCCCGAGGTAATTTTTCCCTTTGGACTATTATATTGTCTTCTCGAACTTTTGGTATCTGTCGACTACTATTTTGCTAACGCCTTTTTGGCATAACTTTTTGTCAATACTTTTTGTTTTTCGCAGAACCACCCTGCGCTAGCTTCTCTTCCTCCTCTTCCTGAAGGCGGTGAAGTCGAAGAACGCACCGTTGTCGAGGATGACAACCAGGGTACTTCTCGCCCTGATAGTGAAGTCGCGGGTTCCCAAAAATCCGCGGCTTCTCTTGAAAAAGAAGCTGATTCTGAGGCCACTGCCTCGACACACTCTTCTCTCCCAGCTGCTTCTCCGAAGAACAAGAGGAAGAGGGACGAGGTTGTCGATTCCGACACCTCCAAAGCCGGTACTGTACGTGCCGAAGAAACTGCTCCTGATGTTGGAAAGAGAGCTTTCAATCCTTACGAGGATGCCCTTGTCAGCTCGTAAGTTCCCTATTACTTTTTGTTACTTTGCTCTCGATATTTTTGTCTATCTTGATTCTTATATTGTCGCCATTTTGTTGCACTGGTGACGAAGAAGAAGAGCAACCTATTGACGCAGCTGCTCGAACGAGTACGTCGCGTACTTTAGTTGTATCTGAAGCTCAACCTGATGGAGATGAAACTTCGCCTCCTCAGCAAAACATTGAGCATTCAACTCCACCTGCAAGCCCCCGTGCCCCTTCGCCAAAAAGGGCAAGGGTCGAGCCATCCAAGGAACCTATTGATGACCCACAAGTATAGGGGGTGTATCGTAGTATCTTCGATAAGTAAGAATGTCGATCCCAACGAGGAGCAGAAGGTGTTGACAAGCAGTTTCGATGAAGGATTCACTGTAAATGCTCACAGACAAGTATTCAGGGGGTTTTGATGTAACAGATGAATAAAGTACGAGTAAGTAAAGTGCGAGAGTAATAATTGCAGCGAGTGGCCCAATCCTTTTTAGCACAAAGGACAAGCCGGTTTGTTTACTTATAATGACCAAACGTTCTTGAGGACACACGGGATTTTAGTCTAGTGCTTTCGCTACATACGGCTAATTAATCTTCATTGTTTTGATAAGTGTTGTGTGGGTGAACCTATGCTAATGTACTGCCCTTCCTAGGACTAATACACACTTATGATTATACCCCTTGCAAGCATCCGCAACTACAAGAAAGTAATTAAGATAAATCTAACCACAACCTTAAACTCTGAGATCCTGCTATCCCTCCTGCATCGATATACCAACGGGGGCTCAGGTTTCTGTCACTCCGGCAACCCCGCAATTGGCAAACGAGTACAAGATGCATTCCCCTAGGCCCATAAAGGTGAAGTGTCGTGTAGTCGACGTTCACACGACACCACTAGAAGAATAACACCACAACTTAAATATCATAACATTGAATATTACTCAACCATAATTCACTACTAGCATTTAGACTTCACCCATGTCCTCAAGAACTAAACGAACTACTCACGAGACATCATATGGAACATGATCAGAGGTGATATGATAATGAATAACAATCTGAACATAAACCTTGGTTGAACGGTTTCACTCAATAGCATCAATAACAAGTAGAAATCAACACCGGGAGAGTTTCCCCTATCAAACAATCAAGATCAAACCCAAATTGCTACAGCGGTGACGGTGTGCAGCGGTGGAGACGGCGGTGATGATGATGAAGATGATGGTGATGGTGATGGAGATGATGTCCAGCTCGATGACGGTGACGATGGCGTCGATTTCCCCCTCCGGGAGGGAATTTCCCCGGTGGATTCCTGCCCGCCGGAGAGCTCTTTTCTCTCTGGTGTTCTCCGCCCCGCAGAGGCGGCTGTGACTCTTCGCGACTATCCTCTGTGGCTTAGGTTTTCGGGACGAAGGCGTACGCGAAGAAAAGGAGGCGAGAGAGGGCTGTGGGCCCCCTCCTCACAGGGCGGCGCGGCCAGGCCTTGGGCCGCGCCGGCCTATGAGGTGGGCCCACCTCGGGTCCCCTCGGCTCCCCCTTCTGGCTCCCTTCGTCTTCTGGAAAAATAGGATTTTTCATATAATTTCCGTCAACTGTTGATCTTCCGAAATATTGCATTCTGACGGCGCTTTTTCCAGCAGAATCCTGACTCCGGTGCGCGATCCTCCAATAATCATGAAACATGCAAAATAGATGAAATAACATAAGTATTATCTCCAAATACGAAATATATCAATGAATAACAGCAAATTATGATATAAAATAGTGATGCAAATTGGACGTATCAACACCCCCCAAGCTTAGACTTCGCTTGTCCCCAAGCGAAACTGAACTCGGTAAACAGGACCACATGTTTATGGAGTGAAGAGTCGATAAATAAAATACGGACAAGAAGCATCATATTAATTCACACAAGGCATTCTAGTGGACAACTTCCTCATATAACTCAACTTGAAACAAGTATAAGGTAATCACAAATAAAGGTGCATAAGAAATCATAATTGGTGACAGCAAACTTCGTTCTTGGTCAAAGAACAGTTAACAGATTATACTTATCTATCGAGCGGAGCTCTTATATTAAAGCTTATATAGCACAACTTGCATACTCAATCATAATAATCTCCTCATAATCATTGATAATCTTCAAAGTTATATTCATCAGATAAAACTTGTACTAAACAAGTAAGAATAAAGGACATGATGAAATAAATCACAATATAATAGTTTGATCGCAACAACTCAAATGCTTGCTTGAGATGGAGGGAAATAGGTTTACTGACTCAACATAAAGTAAAAGATAGGCCCTTCGCAGAGGGAAGCAGGGATTAAATCATGTGCTAGAGCTTTTTCAATTTTGAAATCACATAAAGAGAATAAAAGTAATATTTTGAGAGGTGTTTGTTGTTGTCAACGACTGGTAGCGGGTATTCTAACCCCCTTGCCAAACAGACCTCCAAAGAGCGGCTCCCATGAAGGACGTTATCTCTACCAGCAAGGCAGATCATCCCTCTTCTCTTTTGTTTACACATGTACTTTAGTTTATTTAAGGATGACACTCCCCCCAACCTTTGCTTACACAAGCCATGGCTAACCGAATCCTCGGGTGCCTTTCAACAATCTCATACCATGGAGGAGTGTCTATTGCAAAATTAAGTTGCTTACTGATGAATCAGAGCAAAACATGTGAAGAGAATTATTAATGAAGGTTGATTAATTGGGGCTGGGAACCCCGTTGCCAGCTCTTTTTGCAAAATTATAGGATAAGTGGATGAAGCCACTAGTCCATTAGTGGAGGCTGCCTAACAAGACTGAAAGATAAAACACCACATACTTCCTCATGAGCTATAAAACATTGACACAAATAAGAAGTAATAAATTTTGAATCGTTTAAAGGTAGCACATGAAGTATTTACTTGGAATGGCAGGAAATACCATGCAGTAGGTAGATATGGTGGACACAAATGGCATAGGTTTGGGTTCAGGTTTGGACGCACGAGAAGCATTCCCTCTCAGTACAGGTCTTTGGCTAGCAAGGTTAATTAGCAAGCATAAGGGTTGAGGGAAACAAACGAATATACATGTGATAGAAGCAATCATGCATCTTTCTTGCAAGCACAAACAATTTTAACTTCAGAATAATAAGCTATGAGCTAACAAGAAAAGAAGACAATGAAACAACTATATGTATTTCTCTTTTCTACTTAAACCTCAAGGTGTTGTTGCTATTGACCAATGCTAAGTTTGCCAAAACCAAATAGATTTACTCAATGCTCCCAAAGTGGTACCAATACTAAAATCAAGATCAATCATATAACAGAAATTGCAAACTAAAATAAGGTGTGCAGTATGTAAATGATAAGACTTCTCATTAATATTTCATAACGATAACTCACCCCAAGGGATACATAGACAAACTAAAGGAGAGATACTTCCACACTGCAACCCATCTTATATGATAACTTCCCTACTCATGATATGACACTACTTGATAATAAAAGGTAAAAGATAGTGATGATGTGATACCGCGGCACTCCCCCAAGCTTGGAACAAACCAAGGGGATGCCAATACCGATGGTGAATTACTCCTTCGGTGGTGATGGTGAATTCTTGACAAGCTTCTCAACAAGCTCCTGAAGCTCATCAATCTTGTACATGAGGTTGCGGATCATCTCCGAGTTATGCTCGACGCGGTTAAGAAGTATGTCCGACGGCGAGTCCCAACTCTTGGAGTTATTTCCCCACTCTTCAGTTTCAGACTTCATCCTTCCTGCAGTGTTAGAACGATCTATATCCCAATTGCTAGGCAATGCTGCCTTGGGAGTCCTTTCAATTTGATTATTGTAAATTAGATTGTGGAAGGGGTGATGAGTGCCTGGAGAAGATGTCTTTGGAGCTAGGTAGTGACGTGGAAGTCTTCCTCCGGTGCGAATTCTTGCACTCTTCTTTGCATTAAAAGGGTTCTCCACCACCTCGATGCTTGCAATGGTAGCACGCGGGTACGTGCGCGAATCTTCCTCCACTTCTTCTTCATCTTCTTCCTTGACGCTCTCGTCCACCTCTTTCCACTCGGGATCTTGAATATTTTCCTCCATAGGCTCCTTGTCTTTGTTGTTGGAGACCATGGTGCTTCCAGATCAAAAATAGATCCTGGCAGAAACAGCTCGAAACAAAACACGTCGAGAAAATGATATACGGACCTCCAGGGGTCCGGGGGATTATATAGCAGTAATTTTTACGACAGAAGGAAAGTACCAGATCGAACAAGAGTCGGAGGGGGACAACGAGGCGGTGTCCTCATAGGGCGGCGCGGCCAGGCTGGGGCCCGCGCCGGCCTATGGGGGCACACCCTCGTGCGTCTCCTCCACTCCGTTTCGATCTCGTAATTTTTCATATTTTCCAAAAACAGCAAAAACATTGTTCAGAAAGTAAATCGCGGACTTTTTCTTACCAGAACTGTTACCTATTCAAAGTCGGATTCTGCAGGACTGTCAACTTGACTTTTGATGAAAGCTTCCGGAGTTACCACTTGGATAATATCAACATCTTCATTATAAGAATCTCCAGCGATATAATGCTTGAGTCTTTGTCCATTCACTACCTGTGTGGCATTACCTTGAAGAGAGCTAATTTTAATTGCTCCTGATCGATAAACCTCATCAATGACATATGGTCCTTCCCATTTTGAGAGCAACTTCCCTGCAAAGAATCTAAGACGAGACCGATACAATAGGACTTTATCCCCAACATTAAATTCTCTTTTGATAATTCTTCTATCATGCCATTTCTTAACTTTCTCTTTAAAGAGTTTAGCATTTTCATAAGCTTCACTTCTCCATTCATCTAGAGAACTTAATTGCAACAACCTCTTATCACCGGCTAGTTTAGGATCTTTGTTTAGTTCTCTAACAGCTCAATAAGCTTTGTGCTCTAATTCTAAAGGTAAATGACAAGATTTTCCATAAACCATTTTATAGGGTGACATACCCATAGGATTTTTATAAGCAGTTCTATAAGCCCATAGTGCGTCCTTCAATTTAATAGCCCAGTTCTTTCTAGTTTTATTAACAGTCTTTTGCAAGATAGATTTAATCTCTCTATTTGATAATTCTACTTGCCCACTAGTTTGAGGATGATAAGCGGAAGCAATTCTATGATTAATACCATATTTAGCAAGAGTTTTTCTAAAACCACCATGAATAAAATGAGAACCTCCATCTGTCATAATATATCTAGGAACTCCAAATCTAGGAAAAATAATGTCTAAAAGCATTCTTAAAGAGGTCTCACCATCAGCACTTTTTGTAGGTATGGCTTCCACCCATTTAGTAACATAATCAACAGCAACAAGTATATGAGTGTTACCTTCTGAAGAGGGAAAAGGTCCCATGAAGTCAAACCCCCAACAATCAAATGGTTCAATAACAAGAGTATAATTCATAGGCATTTCATTGCGTCTGGAGATATTACCAACCCTTTGACATTCATCACAAGATAAAATAAACTTTCTTGCATCTTTGAAGAGAGTTGGCCAATAAAAACCTGATTGTAGAACCTTTTGCGCGGTTCTATCTCCGGCGTGATGTCCTCCATAAACACTACCATGACATTTACTCAATATCTCTTGTTGTTCATATTCGGGAACACACCTTCGCAGAATACCATCCACTCCTTCTTTATATAAGTGTGGGTCATCCCAAAAATAATGCCTCAAGTCATAAAAGAATTTCCTCCTTTGCTGAGCTGAAAAGGTTGGAGGCAAGTACTTGGATACAATAAAGTTAGTATAATCAGCGTACCAAGGGCTATCTCGCGAATTCACCTTTATTACAGCCAATTGTTCATTTGGAAAACTATCATTAACAGGAACATGATCATAAGCAATATTTTCCAATCTAGACAAATTATCAGCAACAGGATTATCAACACCTTTCCTATCTACAATATGTAAATCAAATTCTTGCAAAAGAAGTACCCATCTAATAAGCCTCGGCTTAGCATCTTTCTTTGTCATAAGGTATCTAATTGCAGCATGATCAGTATGAATAGTAACTTTTGAATCAACAATATAGGATCTAAACTTATCACAAGCAAAGACTACAGCTAATAATTCTTTTTCAGTAGTAGCATAATTTCTTTGAGCAGCATCAAGAGTTTTACTAGCATAATGAATAACATTCAATTTTTTATCTACTCGCTGTCCAAGAACAGCGCCTACAGAAAAATCACTAGCATCACACATAATTTCAAATGGTAAGTTCCAGTCAGGAGGTTCAACTATAGGGGCAGTTGTTAAAGCTTTCTTTAGAGTTTCAAAAGCTTCCTTACAATCATCATCAAAAACAAAAGGTACATCTTTTTGAAGAAGATTAGTAAGAGGCTTTGAAATCTTAGAGAAGTCTTTAATAAATCTCCTATAAAACCCAGCATGACCAAGAACACTACGAATACCTTTAACATCCCTTGGATAGGGCATCTTCTCATTGGCTTCAACTTTAGCTCTATCAACTTCAATACCTCTCTCGGAAATTTTATGTCCCAATACAATTCCTTCATTAACCATAAAGTGGCATTTCTCCCAATTAAGAACAAGGTTAGTTTCTTCACATCTCTGCAAAACTTTATCAAGGTTCCGCAAGCAACTATCAAAAGAATTCCCATAGACAGAAAAATCATCCATGAATACCTCTACAATACTCTCACAAAAGCCATGAAAAATAGCAGACATGCATCTTTGAAAAGTAGCAGGAGCATTACATAAACCAAAAGGCATACATCTATAAGCATAAGTTCCATAGGGACAAGTGAAAGTGGTTTTCTCTTGATCTTTAGTTTTAACAGCAATTTGTGAAAACCCAGAATAACCATCAAGAAAGCAAAAATGAGTATTTTTAGATAACCTTTCTAACATTTGATCAATAAATGGTAAAGGGTAATGATCTTTCTTAGTAACCTTATTAACTTTTCGATAATCAATGCACATTCTATACCCTACAACTACTCTTTGAGGTATGAGCTCATCATTATCATTAGGCACAACAGTCATTCCTCCTTTCTTAGGAACACAATGCACAGGACTAACCCATCTACTATCAGCAATAGGATATATAATACCAGCTTCAAGGAGTCTTAATACCTCATTTCTTACCACATCCTTCATCTTAGGAATTAGACGACGCTGAGGTTCAACAACAGGCTTCGCATCATCTTCCATATTAATGGCGTGTTGGCAAATAGAGGGAGAAATCCCCTTCAAGTCATCAAGAGTGTAGCCAATAGCACCTCGGTGTTTCTTCAGTATTTCCAATAACCTTTCTTCTTCAAACTCTGAAAGCTTAGAACTAATAATAACAGGATATATTTTCTTATCATCAATATGAGCATATTTAAGATTATCAGGCAATGGTTTTAAATCAAAGACAGGATCTTCCTTTGGTGGTGGTGTTGTACCCAGATCTTCTACCGGTAAATCATGTTTAAGAATAGGTTGACGAAGGAAAATTTCATCAAGCTCATTTCTTTCTTCCCTAAAGACTTCACTCTCACTATTCTCCAAATGTTGCTGCAAAGGATTACTAGGAGCAAGAGCAATAGATGCACACTGTTCAACTTTAAAATCACTATTAGGCAAATCAGCTTTATAAGGAGTTTTGGTAAATTTAGAGAAGTTAAACTCATAAGATTCACCAGCAAATTTAGTCAAAATTTTCTCTTTCTTACAATCTATAATAGCTCCACAAGTATTTAGAAAAGGTCTACCAAAAATGATAGGACAATATTTACTAGCAGCAGAACCAAGTACCAAAAAGTTAGCAGGATATTTAATCTTACCACATAGAACTTCCACATCTCGAACAATACCAATTGGAGAGATAGTTTCTCTATTAGCTAGCCGAATAACCACATCAATATCTTCAAGTTCACAAGAACCAATTTCGTGCATAATCTCCGTGTAAAGCTCATAAGGAATAGCACTAATACTTGCACCAATATCACATAAACCATAATAACAATGATCACCAATTCTAACAGAGAGCATAGGAACACTAGCTTTTCTAGACTTATTAGGATGTGAAACAATATTAGAAGCATCTTCACAGAAAATAATATGACCATCTTCCACATTTTCAGTCACAAGATCTTTAACTATTGCAACAGCAGGTTCAACTTTTATTTGTTCTTCAGGTTCTATAGGTTTCTTTTCACTTTTATGAACCGCACTATTTATAACAGAGTACTCCTTCATTTTAGCAGGGAAAGGAGTTTTTTCAATATAAGCTTCAGGAATAACATGATCAACAGTTTCAACTACAACACATTTATTTATAGATGAATCAATTTTATCTTTATATGGTTCATGATACTTATCAAAGTTCTTCTTAGGCAATTCATAATGAGAAGCAAAAGCTTTATAAAGATTTGCAGCAACTTGAGAATCAAGACCATAAGTAGCACTCATATTACGAAATTTATCAGTATCCATAAAAGGTTCAATGCATTTATAATCATAATTTATACCCGATTCTCTATCCTTGTCATTCTCCCATCCTTCAGTATTTTCTTGGATCCGATTAAGAAGGTCCCTTTTAAACTCTTCCTTGTTGCGTGTAAATGATCCAGAACAAGAAGTATCCAGCAAGGTCTTGTCTTGAAAAGAAAGTCTTGCATAAAAATTATCAATAATAACATTACCAGGAAGCTCATGAATGGGGCATTTGAGCATTAAAGACTTCAATCTCCCCCACGCTTGGGCAATACTCTCTCCTTCATGAGGCCAAAAATTATATATGCGATTCCGATCTTTGTGAATCTCACTTGGAGGATAGAACTTAGAATAAAACCGGGGCACAATATCATTCCATTCAAGAGAATCCCCATTATCCAGTAATTTATACCAATGCGCCGCTTTACCAGACAGCGATACAGAGAATAGTTTCTTCCTCACTTCGTCCATAGCAATACCTGCACACTTGAATAAACCGCATAATTCATGTAAGAACAGTAAATGATCTCCAGGGTGGACAGTTCCATCCCCTGTATAACGGTTATCCACTACACGTTCAATAATTTTCATAGGTATTTTGTATGGTATTTCTTCCTTACCTGGCGCCTCATCCACTACCTTTGCAGTAGTAGTAGATTTCCCAAATAAACACTCAAGAGAAGATCTCTCCATAATGAGTTATAGCAGCAGGCAGAAATAAAATCAGCACAAACAGTAGAAATTTCCCTTACCAATTCCACTTACCAATAGCGCTTCACTCCCCGGCAACGGCGCCAGAAAATAGTCTTGATGACCCACAAGTATAGGGGGTGTATCGTAGTATCTTCGATAAGTAAGAATGTCGATCCCAACGAGGAGCAGAAGGTGTTGACAAGCAGTTTCGATGAAGGATTCACTGTAAATGCTCACAGACAAGTATTCAGGGGGTTTTGATGTAACAGATGAATAAAGTACGAGTAAGTAAAGTGCGAGAGTAATAATTGCAGCGAGTGGCCCAATCCTTTTTAGCACAAAGGACAAGCCGGTTTGTTTACTTATAATGACCAAACGTTCTTGAGGACACACGGGATTTTAGTCTAGTGCTTTCGCTACATACGGCTAATTAATCTTCATTGTTTTGAAAGTGTTGTGTGGGTGAACCTATGCTAATGTACTGCCCTTCCTAGGACTAATACACACTTATGATTATACCCCTTGCAAGCATCCGCAACTACAAGAAAGTAATTAAGATAAATTTAACCACAGCCTTAAACTCTGAGATCCTGCTATCCCTCCTGCATCGATATACCAACGGGGGCTCAGGTTTCTGTCACTCCGGCAACCCCGCAATTGGCAAACGAGTACAAGATGCATTCCCCTAGGCCCATAAAGGTGAAGTGTCGTGTAGTCGACGTTCACACGACACCACTAGAAGAATAACACCACAACTTAAATATCATAACATTGAATATTACTCAACCATAATTCACTACTAGCATTTAGACTTCACCCATGTCCTCAAGAACTAAACGAACTACTCACGAGACATCATATGGAACATGATCAGAGGTGATATGATAATGAATAACAATCTGAACATAAACCCTGGTTCAACGGTTTCACTCAATAGCATCAATAACAAGTAGAAATCAACACCGGGAGAGTTTCCCCTATCAAACAATCAAGATCAAACCCAAATTGCTACAGCGGTGACCGTGTGCAGTGGTGGAGACGGCGGTGATGATGATGAAGATGATGGTGATGGTGATGGAGATGATGTCCAGCTCGATGACGGTGACGATGGCGTCGATTTCCCCCTCCGGGAGGGAATTTCCCCGGTGGATTCCTGCCCGCCGGAGAGCTCTTTTCTCTCTGGTGTTCTCCGCCCCGCAGAGGCGGCTGTGACTCTTCGCGACTATCCTCTGTGGCTTAGGTTTTCGGGACGAAGGCGTACGCGAAGAAAAGGAGGCGAGAGAGGGCTGTGGGCCCCCTCCTCACAGGGCGGCGCGGCCAGGCCTTGGGCCGCGCCGGCCTATGAGGTGGGCCCACCTCGGGTCCCCTCGGCTCCCCCTTCTGGCTCCCTTCGTCTTCTGGAAAAATAGGATTTTTCATATAATTTCCGTCAACCTGTTGATCTTCCGAAATATTGCATTACGACGGCGCTTTTTCCAAGTGAGAATCCACGACTCCGGTGCGCGATCCTCCAATAATCATGAAACATGCAAAATAGATGAAATAACATAAGTATTATCTCCAAATACGAAATATATCAATGAATAACAGCAAATTATGATATAAAATAGTGATGCAAATTGGACGTATCACCTATCACGTTCCCTGGTAGCTCTTCGACACCTTCATTGGATGACGTAAGTGTTTCACTCTCTTCTCTTTTTGTTTATGTTCCAAGCCTTTCAGTACTTTCATCTCTCCTTTGTTTCTTGCGATATGTTGTCGAATCTAGACTGGCTATATTGACTTCTCTTTTTCTTTTGGTCCTCTCTTCAGCCTTTAATGAAGGAATTTATCCGTCTCGGTACCCAATTCGTCGGGTATCGTGACCATACCAAAAAGCTGGAAGGTACTATTTTCATCCGCCTCCTTTATTGCATGTACTCCATTATTTTTGTCATGATATTTGATTGTCGTTTATTTTGCCAGGAGATCTTGCGGAATCCAATAAGCATGCTGACGCTCTTGCTACCAAGTTAGAACAGAGCGAAAAAGCCCGCAAGAAAGCTGAAGAAGATGCTGCCGCCGTCGAAGATCTTCGGAAAAGACTTCACGACGCGGAAACTTCGTTGAGCGAACATATAACTCAGCAATCTGCTCGCGAGACAGAAATTGTTGCTCGCTTGGAGTCGCAATGTCGATGTTTTGTTAGTAAGTGCTCAGATCCTTGCTGCTTCCTTGTGTCGTCTTTGTTCCCTTTTTTATTTGACCAACTCTTTTTTACTTTATTCAGGGAGAACAGATCAAGAATATGAGCTGGACAACCCTGAAGGTGACCAACTCCTTGACGCGCTTTCTCTTCTCGAGATTCACGGCGATGAGGCTCGCGAAGGCCTTACTGAAGCTAAGATTGGCCTGTCACAGCTTTTCCCGTACTTCTTCAAGAAAAAGGAGGTACCCGCGACTTTTGTTGCTCTCGCCAAGTGATTCAATTCTCAAGAAGACCTTGGACTCCAACTTCGCCAAGAAGGGCTAAAAGTTGGCGTTGAAGGTACAATTGCCTTGGTTGCTGACAGCCAGCAAGAAATCGACTGGGCAAAAGTTGGCAGCTCGGAGGAGATGGAGACGAAGAAATGGCAGTCGCTGATTAAAGCAGCCAAGCCTAACTCGAAGAAGATCCTCGCCTACCTTGGATACAATCCAACTCCTGCTCCCAGTTCGTCGAAGCCGGAGGTCAAGTAGACCACATTGTCTTCTCTTTTAGTTTTAACTATCTTTTGACGCTGTCGCCCTAGTAGTTTTGGCGACAACTGCTTCAGTAGTCCATTAGGGACCCTTCTTTTGTAATAGCAATGTACATACTTCGAGAATCAATGGAAATCTATCTTTGCTTGATGATTGATGTCGAATCTTTTATTTCCAGTTGATTTTTGACAACTATACTGCAACTCCTCGTCCTTCCGATGTTTTACCTGCGTCGTCCCATTTGAAGAAGGCACCTGTTGCTGTCGAACGTATTGAAGATTCATCGAGTAAAAATTCAGCAGAAGACTTGGAAGAACTTCGCCAACAACTCCAGTCTGTGAAGAAACAATCACTTATGATAATGGAACAGTCTCGAAAATCATCCGAGAGGGAAAAAATTGCGCTTCAACAGGCTCAAGATGCCATAGCTGCCAAGGAAGCCGCCGTTTCTGAAGCTGCAAAAGCGACCACTCGAGAAAATTTTATGCTTGATTTGATGAATGAAGCCAGTGTGGATATGTCAGGTATGCTTTTGCAAACCAAAACTCCCTCTGTTTTCCCGCTGTTTCTTTTTTGAAATTTTTGTGCTGTCGCCAAATAGGTTCTTTTCTTGACGCTGCTGCTGAAGACGAAAGGGTAAACACAAGGACAAATCTCCTCGTTAACCTTTCTCTTGACCATGGTTCTCTTTTCTGGGCCACTCCAGAACGTACCCGACAGATTGTCAGGTTTCAAGACCGCGCCTGTCAAGTTCGCGAGTTCCTTGATTTCTGCTCCAAGACCTTGTCCCTGGTTTACAAGACAATGTTTCCTCGGAACGAGACACCCAACACTCTTCTTGGTCTGATGGAAAATTTTCGGGATGTTCCTCGTATCCATAACTTTGTGCGAGCTCAATTGTCTGCTGGAGCAAGATTCGCAATGATTATGATACAGATCTGCTACCGAAAATTAGACCTGACGACGATTGTCTCCAAGTGCCTGGCCAAGCAGTCGAAACGAAAAAGGAATATCGACAAAATCAATGATACTGTAACTCCTGTAGCCGAAGAAATGATGGACGAACTTCTTCGGATGGACTCTGAATTCTTTATCAAAGGGAGCTATGCTGAACATACGACAACTGTTGCAAATAACAAAGGTCTATCCATAGATAGTATATTAGGCATTAACTGAGTTGTACTATATTGCGAGAAATCATGTCTATATTTTTGTCGAATTCTTCGTGATAATGAAGTTGTATATATTGTGAAGTATAATCTATATTGTGAAGCCCTCGAGCCTTTGGTCGAAGCTTATATTATTTTTTGCGTCTCGATGAATTTACTATTTTGCGAGAGTATATATATATTTTGCTGTCATGGGTTGTGAACCCCCGAGCCTGTCGACGAAAAAGATATATATCTCCACTATCTTTACTATATTGCAGCACCGCGAGCCCGCCTCATTAAAAACCTTTTCCGGCCCCACTCGGTGCCCCGAAAAAGGAAAAGAGTGCGTATGAAAACTCGCGGGCGTTTCAGTACATTGTAGCTTTATAAGGAGGACTATATTTCGACTCTAGGCGTAAAAACGCCTGAGGTGTGCCACGTTCCAAGGATTTGGCTCGACATCTCCTGACTTCTTGTCCTTTAACCTGTATGCGCCTCCCTCGATTACTTCTGTGACGATGTAAGGTCCAAGCCACGGTGACTCGAGCTTTTCATGTCTTTGTTGATTGAGCCGCAAAACTAAGTCTCCAACCTGAAAAGACCTTGGTCGCAAACGTCGACTATGGTAGTTTTTCAGATCTTGCTGGTACTTAGCGACTCGTGATAACACTTCGTCTCGAGCTTCGTCGAGTGCATCGACATCGTCTTCCAATGCTTTCCTGGAAGCTTCTTCATTGTATTCCGTGACTCTCGGAGAGTCGTGCTCTATTTCTATCGGCAGTACTGCCTCTGCTCCATGGACCAGAAAAAACGGAGTTTCCTGTGTCGCTGTATTTGGTGTTGTTCGGATACTCCATAACACACTCGACAGCTCCTCTGGCCAAGTATGTCGAGCTTTTTCCAGTGGTCCTAACAAGCGTTTCTTGATACCATTGCAGATTATACCATTGGCTTTCTCGACTTGGCCGTTTGTTTGCGGATGCGCAACTGACGCGAAGTGCAATTTGATGCCCACCTCTGCATAGTATGCCTTGAATTCCTTGGATGTGAAGTTACTGCCATTGTCCGTGACAATGCTATGAGGTACTCCAAATCGAAAAACAATGCTTTTCACGAACTTTATTGCTGATGCTACGTCTGGTGAATTTATCGGCTTTACTTCTATCCACTTGGTGAATTTGTCGACAGCGACGAGCATATACTCGTATCCTCCTGGCGAGGCCTTGTGTAACTTTCCCACCATATCAAGGCCCCATTGAGCAAAGGGCCAAGACAATGGTATTGGCATCAGCTCCGCTGCCGGAGAGTGAGGTTTTGCGGCAAATCTCTGGCACGCATCGCAAGTTTGCACTATTTCCTTCGCGTCCTCAATTGCTGTCAACCAGTAAAACCCTGCTCTGAAAACCTTGGCCGCGATAGCTCGGCTGCTTGCGTGATGACCGCATACTCCTTCGTGTACTTCCTTCAGAATTACCCTTCCTTCTTCGGGTGTAACGCATCTTTGTAACACACCCGAAATACTTCGTTTGTACAACTCTCCTTTGACCACAGTGAAGGCTTTGGAACGTCTAATAACTCGCCTTGCTTCAACTGGATCGTCGAGTATTGTTTTCCTTAGGATGTATGATATGTACGCCTGCATCCATGGGATTTGCACCATCAGTACTAGATCCTGTTCCTCTTCTTCTTCCAGTGTTTCTTGCACAACCCCCAAGGATTTTTCATCCTTCTCCTTCTTTTTTGATTTCTTCGGCTTTGTGGATCTTTCTGTTATCTCCTCCCAGAACACGCCTGGAGGAATCGCGAGACACTGCGACCCGATGTTTGCAAGAACATCGGCTTCATCATTGCGTAGTCTGCTGATGTGGTTTACCTCGCATCCATCAAACAGTTTCTCCAGCTCGTTATACATTTCTTTGTACGCCACCATGCTATCATTGACTGCATCACATTGGTTCATGACTTGTTGGGCCACCAATTGTGAGTCGCCAAAGATTTTTAGTCGAGTTGCACCACAAGCCTTCGCCATCTTCTTTCCATGTATAAGAGCTTCGTATTCTGCCTCGTTGTTAGACGCATTTGGGAACGTCATCCGTAAGGCATACTTTAATTTGTCGCCTTCAGGTGATATTAGTATCACGCCTGCTCCAGCTCCTTCTAACCTTTTGGATACATCGAAGTTCATAGTCCAGGTTCTCGATAAATCTGGGGGTCCTGTATTTTGCAGCTCCATCCACTCTGCGATGAAATCTGGTAGAATTTGCGACTTTATTGTTTTTCTTTTTTCATACGTGATGTCCCGAGGAGAAAGTTCTATTCCCCAAAGGGAGACACGACCTGTAGCTTCCGGATTGTTTAGTATATTGGATAGAGGCGCCTAGTTGACCACTATTATCGGATGCGCCGAAAAATAGTGCCGCAATTTTCTTGCGGTTGTAAACACTCCGTATGCTAGTTTCTGGTATTGCGGGTACCTCTGTTTTGAAGGCGATAAAACTTCACTGATGAAGTATACCGGTCTCTGCACTCCATGGAGTTTTCCTTCTTCTTCTCTTTCGACAACTAGCGCCGTGCTGACCACCTGGGGTGTAGCTGCAATGTATAACAGGAGGGATTCCTTCTCTTTTGGCGCCACCAAGATTGGTGGTGTCGAAATTATGCGTTTAAGATCCTCGAAGGCTCTATCTGCCTCTTCGTTCCACTGGAATTTCTCTCCTTGTTTGATTAAGGCGTAGAACGGTAGCGCCTTTTCTCCCAGCCTGGCGACGAATCTGCTTAAAGCCGCGACTCGCCCAGTTAATTGCTGTATTTCTTTCAACTTTGTTGGCTTCCTCATTGTTACGATAGCTTGGATTTTTTCAGGATTAGCTTCGATCCCTCTTGTTGAGACCAGGAACCCAAGAAGTTCTCCCGCAGGGACGCCGAAAGAACACTTCGTCGGATTCAGCTTGAGACAAAACTTGTTGAGGTTGTCGAAGGTTTCCTTCAAGTCCTCGATTAACGTTGTCCCCTTTTTTGATGTTATGATGACATCGTCAATATATACTTGTACGTTTTTCCCAATCTGTGTTGCTAAGCACTTCTGCATCATCCGCTGATATGTTGCTCCCGTGTTTTTCAGACCAAAAGGCATTGTTCTATAGCAGAATACGCCGTAAGGTGTAATGAACGCTGTTTTGACCTCATCCTCTTCTTTTAATATGATCTGGTTATAACCAGAGTATGCATCCAAGAAGGAAAGACGTTCACATCCTTCCGTGGAGTCGATAATTTGATCGATCCTTGGGAGGGGAAAGTGATCCTTTGGACAATATTTGTTGAGACACGTAAAGTCGACACACATGCGAAGGACTTTAGTGTTTTTCTTCGGGACCAGCACTGGATTTGCTACCCATGTGGCCTCTGTATGCAGCTCCTTAATGAAACCAGCTTCTCTTAGTCGATCAATTTCTGACAGCATGGCTTTACGGTTTGGCTCCGAAAAACGCCTCAGAGGTTGCTTGATTGGTCTCGCTATTGGATCCAAGTTTAGGTGGTGCTCGGCAAGTTCCCTGGGTACTCCTGGCATGTCAGCTGGACACCATGCGAAGATTTTCCAGTGCTCACGGAGGAACTCGATGAGCGCGCTTTCCTATGCGAGGTCCATGTTTGTCGCGATGGACGTCGTTTTCTTCGAATCTTTCGGGTGGATCTGCACCTCCTTGGAATCTTTCGTCGTGTTAAAGGTTGGTTCCTTGTTAAATCTCCCTACATCTGGCAACACATCATAATCGGTTGTGAGCCTTGACGCCGTGTACTCTGCTTGCATCCCGAAAGTTTCTGATAGTCGATGAAAATCCTTGTCACATTTATCGGCTAGCGCGAAGCTTCCTTTGACTGTGATTGGTCCCTTAGGTCCAGGTAACCTCCATAGCAGATACGTGTAATGTGGTACCGCCATAAACCTCGCATATGCTGGTCGCCCCAACAAGGCGTGATATTGCGACGGGAAATCCACAACTTCAAACTCCAACCTTTCTATCCTGTAATTTTCTCGGGTCCCAAACTGAACGTCGAGATTAATCCTTCCCAACGGATAACTCGGCTTCTCTGGTGTGATTCCATGGAAACGCGTGTCTGTTGGTTTTAGATTTGCCAGGGATATGTTCATCTTCCTCAATGTATCTGCATACATAAGGTTTAGACTGCTGCCTCCGTCTATGAAAACTCGAGATACGTCGAATCCTGCGATCACCGCTGGTAAGATAAGTGCTGACTGCCCTGGTCGAGGAACTTGCTGCGGGTGATCCACAATTGTGAAGCCGATGTCCTGTCCCGACCAATTTAGGTACTCTATCGTTGGTGGAGGCATCTTCTCTGCCATGAACACTTGCCGCGAGATTACCTTCTGAGCCCTATTAGATGGCCTAGCTTTCTGAATCATCGAAACCACGCCGTTGGAGTTAGGATCCACGTATGGAGGTGGGTGTGGTGCTGCCGCTATTCAGAGCTGGTGTCGATTTTCGTCCGTGACCGCGGGAGGAGGTGGTAGGTGGATCTCACTCCTAGGCCCTTGGGGGTTTCTATTTGCTGCTTGAGTATTGGCTATCCCTGCTACTCGCAACATTGCTTGAAAATTACGGCAGTCCTTCTGCAGATGTCCTGACTGCCTTCTTCCATTGTTGTCGAGATAAAAATGCATCTGGCATGGCCCGTTCATCATAACTTCGGGAGTTACGAAAGGTCTCTGAAACCTTGACCCGCTATTTTGTCTGTTATTTCGAGAATCATCTCTGTTGTCGCCTCGCTGCTCATTACTTCTTTGATATTCATCTCTATTGTTTCCTCCATTGTTTCCCCGAAAACCAGCCGATATTTGGCCAGGAGCATCGTAACTCGAGAATTGCCGAGGAAATCGCCTTCTATTTTGAAAGTTTCGGCTACGGTCCTCCTCTGGTGACCTGTGTCGCTTATTGTGAACGACATCCTCTCCGTCTACCCATCTGTTTGCTATCTCCATCAATGCTGA
Organism: Lolium perenne; assembly: GCF_019359855.2. Lineage (NCBI taxonomy): Eukaryota > Viridiplantae > Streptophyta > Magnoliopsida > Poales > Poaceae > Lolium > Lolium perenne. The sequence goes on from NC_067244.2 coordinate 171,789,887, forward strand.
CACTGTCCTTGGGTTAGTTCTCCCCAAGTCTTCGACAAAATCTCCTCGCCGAATTCCTGCCACAAACGCATCTATTGCTCTCTCGTCAGATATATTCTCTGCCGGGTTTTTGATGATGTTCCACCTTTGGATGTACTTTCTCATCGATTCATCATGTTTTTGTCGACACGATCTCAACTCTTCTAATGATGCCGGTTTTTTGCAGGTTGACCGGAAGTTCTTGACGAACACATCCTCAAAACTGTCCCAGCTGTCGATGGATCCCGGAGGAAGTTTCTTTATCCAGGATCTTGCGGCTCCGCTCAGGTGTATTTGAATACTCTGCATGGCTGTTGCCCTGGTGCCACCTATCAATTTCACTATCTCTAGGTAATCGACTAGCCAATCCTCAGGATCTTGTAGGCCATCGAATTTTTTGAAACTATCGGGTAACTTGAATCCTGACGGGACTCGAGTTTTTCGAACTCGTCTCGTAAAACACGGGAGTCCGCACATATCTTCTTCGGCGACTTCCGGTGAATGCCGACGTTCCCTTCTATCTTGTCGCGCTCTATCCACCCTGGCCTGAGTCGCTGTGTCTCTAACTCCACTTGCTCTCGGTGGATCTTGCACTGCTGCGGTAGGTCGCGGACTATTTTGCCTTGCAGTTCCTTCGGGAGGTGTAGCTGCAAACGCTGCTCCCATGGCTCCACATCCTGCCATGGCCATGTTATACAACGCTTCTCTTGGATCTCCGGGAGGTGGCCTGGACGCTAGGATGAAAGCTTGTGTTGCCATGTATCCTGCTTCCGGTGTTTTTGGAATAATATTCCCCCTCGTGTCGATTGACATGAAAGACATATCGAGGTTTTGAATTAAAGTTTCTCTTTCTGCTTCAGGTATATTTTGCAGTCGAGATCTTGCTCTCCTTCGAGCTTCTCTGTGGCTATCTCCCGAAGTTCTTGAATGTTGGCTTAGTTCAGCCCTTCACCTGCTTGACGTGGAAGCTGCTTCCTGCCTCCTGTCCAACTCAATTTTCTGCTTCTCGAGCTCCCTTCTGGTACGTGCGAGCCTATATTGATACGCTTGTAACTCCTCAGGTGTCGCCGTAATGGTCATTGGTTCTGTACCATCGATAGCTCTTGCGACTCGATCCCACACTGCCTGCGGAAATCGTACCATCTCTCGTGTTCCTGTTCCGATATATTTTGTTCCCAAACCTCGCGTGAGATCTGCGGGATCGACGTATGGATTTCCCACATCATCGAAAGCCTCTGACGTTGCTGGTTCTGTCCGGCTTGGTTCTCCGATTGCGTAGATTTGATGATATTTTGGATTCTGAACTTTGTCGGGTTTGGTGACACCATCATTGAGATTGGTGAAGACCTCGCCCACGATAGTGGATCTGTCGATGAAAGTGAAGCTGTCGATATCGCTCGAGTCATTGCTTATATCGGAGTCCGCAGATGACTCGAAAGACATGTCGCTGAAGATCTTGGCGAGTTTTTCACTTGCCCTGGTGCTGATGAAGCGTGGCGACGAAATCTCTCCTTCGCTTGACTCTGTTGACGAAATATCGGGATCGACTGCCGATAATCCCGACGAGATCGGAATTTCGAGATGATCCTTCCTTCTCGACGCGGAAGTGGAACTCTCCAAACGTCATCTCCAGGGGCTCCTCCAGATACGCATATGCATCCAAACGGGAGGGCGGGTGAGGAAAAAAATCAACGAGACCAGTTTCGATCTGTTTACCTCTGTCCATGATGTTGCTTGCTATCGACGAAGTCGACGATCTTGAACGTGCCATCGAGATCAGCTCCTTGTCGCCTCTAGATCCCACAGACGACGCCAATTGACAAGGTATTAACTAGTCAATGCCTACAGATTGTAGACTAGGGTTTCGTTGGATGTAGAGGGCAAGTAGATCTCGAAGGTTTCAGCCGAAAAGTACTCGACGAATATGAAACTAGGGTTGTGTTGACAGTAAATTCGATCCTTTCTTTGTCCCTCGACTCCCCCTTATATAGGAGGTGGAGCCGAGGGTTTCGTAATACACAAGTTTACAGAGTCCGGGAGGGTTTCTGACCCGCCCCGCAAGATTACAAGTATTGCTTCCTAATACAACTCTAGCTTTCCTTAATAATAATTTGGGCTTCCAATTCTTCTTATCCTTCGGGTCGTGGGCCTTCAGTAAACCCCGGGTACCATCTTCGGCAGGCCCATTGGGGATGCCTATGTCACTTACTGAGGGAAAACTTGCTACTGTACGCATCACACCTTCCTCTTGGGGTTCCCAACGGACGTGTGTTAACTGCACGCATCATAGAGCTAAGCATTCTTGATCGCTTGAGGGCATCTCCAACGGGGCGAAGTAAATCAGATGCCAAACTTGATCGACTGCGTCCGTTTACGTTGGCCGACGGACATCGAAATGGTCGCCAGTCCAAGCGTGTCCGTTAGCGTCGGGGGCAGCGGCCCGACGCATTTTGTCCGGCGAGGCCGGCATGGGCTCTATTTTGAAAGTAGAGGAAAAAGTCTTCATCATGGTAGACACCATTGAGCTATTCACATTTCTAGGTAGAGTCAAGATTTTGAAAATAGTGCAAATTAAACATAGAAACTGTGAAAATATATGTTCAAAATAATTTTGAAACTAAGCTATTTCTTCTTTGAAGGCCCCGCCTCATCATTTGCACGGAGGGGCTTCCTGCTCGTCACCTGCTCGGAAGAGCTAGTGGCGTTCAACGCGTCTAAGCAACTTGTGCCACCCTCCGACGAGTAGTCCTTGCAGTCTTCGTCGCCGTCGGTGCATGCCGGCTGCGCCTTTGTCTGGGCCCTTGCCTCCTTCTTTGCCGCCGCTGCCTCCTCGGCCTTGATACGTCTCCGACGTATCGATAATTTCTTATGTTCCATGCTACTTTATTGATGATACCTACATGTTTTATACACATTATATGTCATTATTATGCGTTTTCCGGAACTAACCTATTGACGAGATGCCGAAGGGCCAGTTGTTGTTTTCTGCTGTTTTTGGTTCCAGAAATCCTAGTAAGGAAATATTCTCGGAATCGGACGAAATCAATGCCCAGCATCCTATTTTTCCACGAAGCTTCCAGAACACCCGAGAGCCACCAGAGGGGAGCCCTGGTGGGCCCAGATGATAGGGCGGCGCGGCCAGGGCCTGGGCCGCGCCCCCCTGTTGTGTCATCGCCTCGTCGACCTTCCAACTCCGCCTCTTCGCCTATTTAAAGGTCCCTGACCTAAATCTTCGATACGAAAAAGCCACGGTACGAGAAACCTTCCAGAGCCGCCGCCATCGCGAAGCCAAGATCTGGGGGACAGGAGTCTCTGTTCCGGCACGCCGCCGGGACGGGGAAGTGCCCCCGGAAGGCTTCTCCATCGACACCACCGCCATCTTCATCAACGCTGCTGTCTCCCATGAGGAGGGAGTAGTTCTCCCTCGAGGCTAAGGGCTGTACCGGTAGCTATGTGGTTAATCTCTCTCCCTATGTACTTCAATACAATAATCTCATGAGCTGCCTTACATGATTGAGATTCATATGATGATGCTTGTAATCTAGATGTCATTATGCTAGTCAAGTGGGTTTTACTTATGTGATCTCCGGAGACTCCTTGTCCCACATGTGTAAAGGTGACAGTGTGTGCACCGTGTGGGTCTCTTAGGCTATATTTCACAGAATACTTATTCACTGTTATGAATGGCATAGTGAAGTGCTTATTTATATCTCTTTATGATTGCAATGTGTTTTGTATCACAATTTATCTGTGTGCTACTCTAGTGATGTTATTAAAGTAGTTTATTCCTCCTGCACGGTGTAATGGTGCCAGTGTGTGCATCGTGTAGTACTTGGCGTAGGCTATGATTGTGATCTCTTGTAGATTATGAAGTTAACTATTGCTATGATAGTATTGATGTGATCTATTCCTCCTTTCGTAGTGTGAAGGTGACAGTGTGCATGCTATGTTAGTACTTGGTTTGGTTATGTTGATCTTTCATGCACTCTAAGGTTATTTAAATATGAACATCGAATATTGTGGAGCTTGTTAACTCCGGCATTGAGGGTTCGTGTAATCATACACAGTTAGTGGTGTTCATCATCCAACAAGAGGGTGTAGAGTCTAGCATCTATCTATTTATTCTGTTATGTGATCAATGTTGAGAGTGTCCACTAGTGAAAGTATGATCCCTAGGCCTTATTCCTAAATACTGCTATCGCTGCTTGTTTACTGTTTTACTGCATCTTTACTTCCTGCAATATTACTACCATCAACTGCACGCCAGCAAGAACTTTTCTGGCGCCGTTACTACTGCTCATATTCATTCATACCACTTGTATTTCACTATCTCTTCGCCGAACTAGTGCACCTATTAGGTGTGTTGGGGACACAAGAGACTTCTTGCTTTGTGGTTGCAGGGTTGCATGAGAGGGATGATGGGATTCGTAGTATAGAAAACAAAAATTTTCCTACCGCAAGACGAATAAATCCAAGATCTAATCTATGGAACACCCAAGATCTAATCTACAAGATCGAAGCAACGAGATGGAGATGAGACTAACCCTCGAAGATTCCAAAGCCTACGAGATTAATCTCGTTGTTGGTGTAGACGATCGTCCCCGGTGCTGCAATCCGGCAGCACTTCCGTACTCGGTCGCGCGTACGGTGTCGATGAAGCTCCTTCCCCTCCCGTTCCAGCGGGCAGCGGAGGTGTGGTAGATCTCCTCCAAACTCCAGCAGCACGACGGCGTGGTGGTGGTAGTGGAGGAAGAAAAACTGCAGGGCTTCGCCTAAGCCGGAGCAGCGTATGGTGGAGGGAGAGGCGGCCAGAGGAGGAGGCAATGGATGGGGGGTGTGGCCGGCCACCCCCTCCCCTCTTTATATAGGGGGGCAGCCGGACAAGGTGGCCCCCTTTCCCATCTAGGGTTAGGGGGGCGGCGGCCAAGAGGGGGGAGAGGGCTTTCCCCTCCCCCAAGTTGATCCCCCCCTAGGAAACCCTAGGGGGTTGGCCGGCCTGGGCCTTGGGGGCCATGTGCCCCTGGCCCATTAGGCCAGGGAGCATCCCCTCGGCCCATGCTAGGCCTCCTAGGTCGTGGGCCCCATGGAGGACCCCTCCGGAACCTTCTAGAACCTTCCAGTCAACCACCGGAAAAATTCCGAACATTTCCGAAACCCAGAAATCAACTTCCCTTATATGAATCTTATTCTCCGGACTATTCCAGACCTCCTCGTGACATCCTGGATCACATCCGAGACTCCGAACAAACTTCGTCTCCATACCATATTCAAATCTACTTATGCGACATCGAACCTTAAGCGCGTCACCCTACGGTTCGCGAACTATGCAGACATGGTCGAGACTCCTCTCCGAGCAATAACCAATAGCGGGATCTGGAGATCCATAATGGCTCCCACATATTCAACGATGACTTAGTGATCGATTGAACCATTTACATACGATGTCAATTCCCTTTGTCTCGCGATATTTTACTTGTCCGAGGTTTGATCATCGGTATCTCCATACCTTGTTCAACCTCGTTACCGACAAGTACTCTTTACTCGTACCGTGGTATGTGATCTCTTATGAACTATTCATATGCTTGCAAGCTAATCAGATGACATTCCACCGAGAGGGCCCCAGTATATCTATCCGTCATCGGGATGGACAAATCCCACTTTGTTGATCCATATGCCTCAACTCACACTTTCCAAATACTTAATCCCATCTTTATTGTCACCCATTTACGCAATGACGTTTGATGTAATCAAAGTACCCTTTCGGTGTAAGTGATTTACATGATCTCATGGTCGAAGGATTAAGACAACTATGTATTGAAAGCTTATAGCAAATGAACTTGATGACTTGATCTTATGCTACGCTCATCTGGGTGTGTGTCCATTATATCATTCAACTAATGACATAACCTTGTTATTAATAACATCCAATGTTCATGATCACGAAACCATGATCATCTATTAATCAACAAGCTAGTTATACAAGAGGCTTACTAGGGACTCCTTGTTGTTTACATAACACACATGTATCAATGTTTCGGTTAATACAATTATAGCATGGTATATAAACATTTATCATAAACACAAAGATATTATAACAACCACTTTATTATTGCCTCTTGGGCATATCTCCAACAGTCTCCCACTTGCACTAGAGTCAATAATCTAGATTACATTGTAAGGTACCTAACACCCATGGCATTCTGGTGTTGGTCATGCTTTGCCCTTGGGAGAGCTTTAGTCAACGGATCTGCAACATTCAGATCCGTGTGTACTTTGCAAATCTCTACTTCACCATCTTCGATGTACTCGCGAATCGAATGAAAACGCAGCTTGATATGCTTCAGCTTCTTGTGTGACCTTGGTTCCTTTGCATTGGTGATGGCACCCGTGTTGTCACAATAAATGACTAACGGGTCCAATGCACTAGGAACCACACCAAGCTCAACAATGAACCTCTTCATCCATACCGCTTCCGATGAAGCCTCTGAAGCCGCTATATATTCAGATTACGTTGAAGATTTCGCCACCGTGCACTTTGCTTGGAACTGCTCCGACTTCTTGCCGCACCATTCAATATAAACACGTACCCAGGACTGAGACTTAGAGTCATCGGGATCGGTGTTCCAACTTGCATCGGTGTAACTAGTTACAACGAGCTCTTGGTCACCGCCATAACAAAGAAACATATCCTTAGTCCTTTTCAAGTACTTCAGGATATTCTTGACCGCTGTCCAGTGTTCCATTCCTGGATTACTTTGATATCTGCTGGTCAAACTAACAGCATGTGCGATATCTGGTCTAGTACACAGCATGGCATACATGAGAGAGCCTACTGCCGAAGCATAGGGGATCTTGCTCATCCTCTCTCTTTCTTCTGCTGTAGCTGGACCTTGAGTCTTACTCAAGACCTTACACAGCAACATAGGCAAGAACCCCTTCTTGCTTTCATCCATTCTAAACTTCTTTAGAATCTTGTCCAAGTATGTACTCTGTGAAAGGCCTATTAGGCGTCTTGATCTATCTCTATAAATCTTGATGCCTAAAATGTATGCTGCTTCACCAAGGTCTTTCATTGAAAAACATTTATTCAAATAACCTTTAACACTGCTTAATAGTTCTATATCATTCCCAATCAATAATATGTCATCTACATATAATATCGAGAACGCTCTGAGCTCCCACTCACTTTCTTGTAAATACAGGCCTCACCATGAGTCCGTATAAAACCGAAGTCTGTGATCACTCTATCAAAGCGTAGATTCCAACTCCGGGATGCTTGCTTCAGTCCATAAATGGAACGCTGAAGTTTGCATACCTTGTCGACATTTTCGGGATCAACAAAACCTTTGGGTTGTATCATATACAACTCTTCCTCAATATCACCATTAAGGAACGCCGTTTTGACATCCATCGCAGATTTCATAATCGAAAAATGCAGCTATTGCTAACAAAATCCTCACAGACTTTAGCTTCGCTACGGGTGAGAAAGTCTCATCGTAGTCAACTCCTTGAATTTGTCGGAAACCCTTTGCGACAAGTCGAGCTTTATAGACAGTAATATTACCATCAGCATCTGTTTTTCTCTTAAAGATCCATTTATTCTCGACAGCCTTGCGGCTATCAGGTAAGTCTACCAAAGTCCATACTTTGTTATCATACATAGATCCCATTTCGGATTTCATGGCTTCTTGCCATTTGTTGGAATCTGGGCTCATCATTGCTTCTTCATACGTCGCAGGGTCCTCATCATTGTTGTCCACAATCATGACATTCAGACAGGGATCATACCAATCAGGAGTGGTACGTTCCCTCGTCGATCTGCGAGGTTCAGTAGCTTCCTCGTTCGAAGTTTCATGATCATCATCATTCGCTTAATCTCCTATCGGTGCAGTCAGTCCAGGAATTTCGTCAGCCACTGCGCTACTCTGTTCTCTGAGCGAAGGTTCATTAACCTCGTCGAGTTCTACTTTCCTTCCAGTCACTTCTTTAGTGAGAAACTCCTTCTCAAGAAAGGATCCGTTCTTGGCAACAAAGATTTTGCCTTCGGATTCGTGATAGAAAGTATACCCAATTGTTTCTTTAGGGTATCCTATGAAGACGCATTTCTCCGCTTTGGGTTCTAGCTTGTCAGGTTGTAACTTCTTTACATAAGCTTCGCAACCCCAAACTTTAAGGAACGACAGCTTAGGTTTCTTTCCAAACCATAGTTCATACGGTGTCGTTTCAACGGATTTAGATGGTGCCCTATTTAAAGTGAATGCGGCTGTCTCTAATGCATAACCCCAAAACGACAACGGCAAATCAGTAAGAGACATCATAGACCGAACCATATCTAACAGAGTTCGATTACGACGTTCGGACACACCATTACGCTGTGGTTTTCCCGGCGGTGTCAACTGTGAAAGTATTCCGCATTTCTTTAAATGCATGCCAAACTCATAACTCAGATATTCGCCTCCGCGATCAGAACGCAGAAACTTAATCTTCTTGTTACGTTGATTTTCTACTTCACTTTGGAATTCCTTGAACTTCTCAAAAGTCTCGGACTTATGTTTCATAAAGTAAATATATCCATATCTACTCAGATCATCCGTGAAGGTTAGAACATAACGATAACCACCGCGCGATGCTACACTCATTGGTCCGCACACATCGGTATGTATGATTTCCAATAAGTCTGTAGCTCGCTCCATTGTACCAGAAAATGGAGTCTTAGTCATTTTTCCCATTAGACATGCTTCGCATCTGTCAAGTGACTCAAAGTCAAGTGACTCAAGAAGTCCATCGGAATGGAGTTTCTTCATGCGCTTCACTCCAATATGACCAAGGCAGCGAGTGCCACATATAAGTAGAATTATCATTCAATTTCATTCGCTTAGCATTAATGTTATGAACATGTGTATCACTACTATCGAGATTTAACAAGAATAAACCATTCATCTCAGGTGCATGGCCATAAAAGACATTACTCATATAAATCGAACTACCATTATTCTCAGACTTAAACGAATAACCGTCTTGCATTAAACAAGATCCAGATATAATGTTCATGCTCAACGCAGGTACCAAATAACAATTATTAAGGTTTAAAACTAATCCCGAAGGTAGATGTAGAGGGAGCGTGCCGACAGCGATCACATCGACTTTGGATCCATTTCCAACGCGCATCGTCACCTCGTCTCTTGCCGAGGCTTCGTCTATTCCGCAGTTCTGTTTCGAGTTACAAATGTGAGCAACCGAACCAGTATCAAATACCCAGGCACTACTACGAGAACCGGTAAGATAGACATCAATAACATGTATATCAAATATACCTTTCTTTTGACGTGGCCGCTCTTCGGATCGGCCAAGTATTTGGGGCAATTGCGCTTCCGGTGCCCCTTCCCTGGCGATAATAGCACACAGTCTCGGGTTTAGGACCAGCCTTAGGCTTCTCGGGATGCGGTGCAACTTTCTTGCCGCCCTTCTTGAAGTTACCCTTGTTAGGCTTGCCTTGCTTTTTGAAAGCTGGTGGTCTTGTTGACCATCAACACTTGGTTCTCCTTCTTAATCTCTACTTCAGCAGATTTCAGCATGGAAAAGATTTCAGGTAAATCCTTATTCATGTTCTGCATGTTGTAGTTCATCACGAAGTTCTTGTAACTTGGTGGTAGTGATTGAAGGACACGATGAATACCCAGCTGGTTAGGGATCATCATCCCCAAGTCATTGAGCTTCTTCGCATGCCCGGACATGACGAGCATGTGCTCACTAACGGAGCTGCCTTCTTCCATCATGCAGGTAAAGAAGCGCCGAGGCCTCATAGCTCTCCACGGCCGCATGAGTCTCAAAGATAAGTTTGAGCTCACGCATCATCTCACGGGGTCGTGGTGCTCAAAACGCTTTTGGAGCTCTGCCTCTAAGCTGCACAAGATGGCACACTGAACTTCGGAGTACCGAGTTGCCGAGTCTCATAAACATTCTTTATGTCCTCGGACAACTGCGGGGAGGTGGTGGGGGACCTAGCGGTGCTTCGAGCACAAATTGCAGGTTTCCACCGGTGAGGAAAATCCTCACATGACGGAACCGATCGGTGAAGTTGCTACCATTGCCCTTAAGCTTTTCTTTCTCTAGGAACTGGTTAAAATTGATGGAGGGCGCCATGATCTACAACATATTTGCAAAGAGTTTAGACTAAGTTTATGATAAATTGAGTTCAATTTAATTCTGAAATTAACTAGGTGAACTCCCACTTAAAACAACATCCCTCGCATTGTTTTAGTGATTACACGAACCAAATCCACTACACCAAGTCCGATCTTCACGAGAAAAGATGTAGCTTCAAAGGCGAACACTCAAAGTGTTCATCATATCATTCATATGACTCATGCTCTACCTTTCGGTATCCCGTGTTCCGAGACCATGTATGTACATGCTAGGCTCGTCAAGGCAACCTTGGTATCCGCGTGTGCAAATCTGGCTTGCACCCGTTGTATGCACATGTAGAGTCTATCACACCCGATCATCACGAGATGCTTCGAAACGACAAGTCTTAGCAACGGTGCATACTAAGGATGAACACTTTATTATCTTGATATTTAGTGAGAGGGATCATCTTATAATGCTACCGTCGCGATCTAAGCAAAATAAGATGCATAAAAGGATTAACATCACATGCAATTCATAATGTGTGATATGATATGGCCTTTCATCTTTGTGCTTTTGATCTCCATCTCCAAAGCACGGACATGATCTCCATCATCACCAGCATGGCGTCAAGGTCAGTGGCGCCGCTTCATGGTTGTCCATCACTTATAGCTACTATAACAACTACTTGAAATAAAGCTATTACATGATGAATAGACACGCAGGTCTTTAACAAAATTAAAGACAACCATTAGGCTCCTGCCGGTTGCCATAATACAATAATGAACATCTCATACATCAAATATAATCATCATCACATCATGGCCATATCACATCACCAAACCCTGCAAAAACAAGTTAGACGCCTCTAATTTGGTTTGCATATTTTACGTGGTTTAGGGTTTTCGAGTAAGATCCAATCTACCTACGAACATGAACCACAACGGTGATACTAGTGTTGACAATAGAAGTGTAAATTACAATCTTCACTATGGTGGGAGAGACAGACACCCGCAAAGCCACTTATGCAATACAAGTTGCATGTCAAGCGTGGAGCAAGTCTCATGAGACGCGGTCATGTAAGGTTAGCCCGGGCCGCTTCATCCCACCATCCCGCAAGAAGCAAAGTACACAAACTAAAGCAACAAAAGCATCACCGCCCACAAAACCATTGTGTTCTACTCGTGCAACAGATCTATGCATAGACATGGCTCTGATACCACTGATGGGATTCGTAGTATAGAAAACAAAAATTTTCCTACCGCAAGACGAATAAATCCAAGATCTAATCTATGGAACACCCAAGATCTAATCTACAAGATCGAAGCAACGAGATGGAGATGAGACTAACCCTCGAAGATTCCAAAGCCTACGAGATTAATCTCGTTGTTGGTGTAGACGATCGTCCCCGGTGCGCAATCCGGCGGCACTTCTGTACTCGGTCGCGCGTACGGTGTCGATGAAGCTCCTTCCTCTCCCGTTCCAGCGGGCAGCGGAGGTGTGGTAGATCTCCTCCAAACTCCAGCAGCACGACGGCGTGGTGGTGGTAGTGGAGGAAGAAAAGCTGCAGGGCTTCGCCTAAGCCGGACGGACGTATGGTGGAGGGAGAGGCGGCCAGAGGAGGAGGCAATGGATGGGGGGTGTGGCCGGCCACCCCCTCCCCTCTTTATATAGGGGGGCAGCCGGCCAAGGTGGCCCCCTTTCCCATCTAGGGTTAGGGGGGCGGCGGCCAAGAGGGGGGAGAGGGCTTTCCCCTCCCCCAAGTTGATCCCCCCCTAGGAAACCCTAGGGGGTTGGCCGGCCTGGGCCTTGGGGGCCATGTGCCCCTGGCCCATTAGGCCAGGGAGCATCCCCTCGGCCCATGCTAGGCCTCCTAGGTCGTGGGCCCCATGGAGGACCCCTCCGGAACCTTCTAGAACCTTCCAGTCAACCACCGGAAAAATTCCGAACATTTCCGAAACCCAGAAATCAACTTCCCTTATATGAATCTTATTCTCCGGACTATTCCGGACCTCCTCGTGACATCCTGGATCACATCCGAGACTCCGAACAAACTTCGTCTCCATACCATATTCAAATCTACTTATGCGACATCGAACCTTAAGCGCGTCACCCTACGGTTCGCGAACTATGCAGACATGGTCGAGACTCCTCTCCGAGCAATAACCAATAGCGGGATCTGGAGATCCATAATGGCTCCCACATATTCAACGATGACTTAGTGATCGATTGAACCATTTACATACGATGTCAATTCCCTTTGTCTCGCGATATTTTACTTGTCCGAGGTTTGATCATCGGTATCTCCATACCTTGTTCAACCTCGTTACCGACAAGTACTCTTTACTCGTACCGTGGTATGTGATCTCTTATGAACTATTCATATGCTTGCAAGCTAATCAGATGACATTCCACCGAGAGGGCCCAGAGTATATCTATCCGTCATCAGGATGGACAAATCCCACTGTTGATCCATATGCCTCAACTCACACTTTCCAAATACTTAATCCCATCTTTATTGTCACCCATTTACGCAATGACGTTTGATGTAATCAAAGTACCCTTTCGGTGTAAGTGATTTACATGATCTCATGGTCGAAGGATTAAGACAACTATGTATTGAAAGCTTATAGCAAATGAACTTGATGACTTGATCTTATGCTACGCTCATCTGGGTGTGTGTCCATTATATCATTCAACTAATGACATAACCTTGTTATTAATAACATCCAATGTTCATGATCACGAAACCATGATCATCTATTAATCAACAAGCTAGTTATACAAGAGGCTTACTAGGGACTCCATGTTGTTTACATAACACACATGTATCAATGTTTCGGTTAATACAATTATAGCATGGTATATAAACATTTATCATAAACACAAAGATATTATAACAACCACTTTATTATTGCCTCTTGGGCATATCTCCAACAAGGGATATCTTTGACCTCTTCCTCCCTGAGTTCGATAAACCTTGGGTGATCCACTTGAGGGAAACTTGCTGCTGTTCTACAAACCTCTGCTCTTGGAGGCCCAACACTGTCTACAAGAATAGAAGCACACGTAGACATCAAGCACTTTTCTGGCGCCGTTGCCGGGGAGGAAAGATAAAAGGCACTCATACTCCGGTCCCAGGTAATAAGTACTTTTCTGTTGCCGTTGTGTGTGTGCTCGAAGCTATTTCCTTTAGATCCTGCCATTGCATCTTTTTGTTTCTTGTTTACACTAGTTTGGCATAATGGACAACAATGAGCTTCTTATTCTATTTCCTGATTTAAGACATGGATGGTTTGATGCGAAAATTAAAAAACCGATGGAACATATTAGTATGAACACTTTGAATACCATTGTTGCTAATGATATAGAAAGTTCTAAACTTGGGGAAGCTGGTTCTGATGAGCATGATCTTTTTAGTCCCCCAAGCATTGAGGAGAAAATTTACTTTGACGATACTTTGCCTCCTATTTATGATGATTATAATGATATTGGTCTTTTAGTAGCGCCTACTATGGAGGATAAGTTTAATTATGATTACAATATGCCTCCTATATTTGATGATGAGAATAATAATGATAGCTACTTTGTTGAATTTGCTCCCACTACATCTAATAAAATTGATTATGCTTATGTGGAGAGTAATGATACTTTTATGCATGTGAATAAGAATGCTTTATGTGATACTTATATTGTTGAGTTTGTTCATGATGCCTCTGAAAATTATTATGAGAGAGGAAAATATGGTTGTAGAAGTTTTCATGTTACTAAAACACCTCTCTATATGCTGAAATTTTTGAAGTTACACTGGTTTTATCTTCCTATGCTTGTTACTTTGCTCTTCATGAACTTGTTTATTTACAAGATTCCTATGCATAGGAAGCATGTTAGGCTTAAATTTTTTTTTTTGAATTTGCTTCTTGATGCTCTCTTTTGCTTCAACTCTTATTTCCTACGAGTGCATCATTGAAATTACTGAGCCCATCTTAATGGCTATAAAGAAAGCACTTCTTGGGAGATAACCCATGTCTTTATTTTACTACAGCACTTTTGTTTTATATTTGAGTCTTGGAAGTTGTTTACTACTGTAGCAACCTCTCCTTATCTTTATTTTATTGCATTGTTGTGCCAAGTAAAGTCTTTGATAGCAAGGTTCATACTAGATTTGGATTACTGCTCAGAAACAGATTTCTGTCTGTCACGAATCTGGGCAGAATTCTCTGTAGGTAACTCAGAAAAATCTGCCAATTTACGTGCGTGATCCTCAGATATGTACACAACTTTCATTCAATTTGAGCATTTTCATCTGAGCAAGTATGGTGCCACTTTAAAATTCGTCTTTACGGACTGTTCTGTTTTGACAGATTCTGCCTTTTATTTCGCATTGCCTCTTTTGCTATGTGGGATGGATTTCTTTGTTCCATTAACTTCCAGTAGCTTTGGGCAATGTCTAGAAGTGTTAAAAATGATTGTGTCACCTCTGAACATGTGAAATTTTGATTATGCACTAACCCTCTAATGAGTTCGTTTCGAGTTTGGTGTGGAGGAAGTTTTCAAGGGTCAAGAGAGGAGGATGATATACTATGATCAAGAAGAGTGAAGAGTCTAAGCTTGGGGATGCCCCGGTGGTTCATCCCTACATATTTCAAGAAGACTCAAGCGTCTAAGCTTGGGGATGCCCAAGGCATCCCCTTCTTCATCGACAACATTATCAGGTTCCTCCCCTGAAACTATATTTTTATTCCATCACATCTTATGTGCTTTGCTTGGAGCGTCGGTTTGTTTTTGTTTTTGTTTTTGTTTGAATAAAATGGATCCTAGCATTCATTGTGTGGGAGAGAGACACGCTCCGCAGTTGCATATGGACAAATATGTCCTTAGGCTTTACTCATAGTATTCATGGCGAAGGTTGAATCTTCTTCTTTAAATTGTTATATGGTTGGAATCGGGAAATGCTACATGTAGTAATTCTAAAATGTCTTGAATAATTTGATACTTGGCAATTGTTGTGCTCATTTTTAAGCTCTTGCATCATATACTTTGCACCCATTAATGAAGAAACACATAGAGCTTGCTAAAATTTGGTTTGCATATTTGGTCTCTCTAAAGTCTAGATAATTTCTAGTATTGAGTTTTGAACAACAAGGAAGACGGTGTAGAGTCTTATAATGTTTACAATATGTCTTTTATGTAAGTTTTGCTGCACCGGTTTATCCTTGTGTTTGTTTCAAATAACTTTGCTAGCCTAAACCTTGTATCGAGAGGGAATACTTCTCATGCATCCAAAATCCTTGAGCCAACCACTATGCCATTTGTGTCCACCATATCTACCTACTACATGGTATTTCTCCGCCATTCCAAAGTAAATTGCTTGAGTGCTATCTTTAAACTATTCAAAAGTTATTACCTCTTATTTGTGTCAATGTTTTATAGCTCATGAGGAAGTATGTGGTGTTATCTTTCAATCTTGTTGGGCAATTTTCACCAATGGACTAGTGGCTTCATCCGCTTATCCAATAATTTTGCAAAAAGAGCTGGCAATGGGGTTCCCAGCCCCGAATTAATTAAGTTTCATAAAGTTACAAATAGACACTCCTCCATGGTATGTGATTGTTGGTCGGCACCCGAGGATTCGGTTAGCCATGGCTTGAGAAAGCAAAGGTGGGGAGGAGTGTCATCTAAATAAAACTAAAATAAAAAGGCACTCCTTCATGGTATGAGATTGTTGGCAGGCACCCGAGGATTCGGTTAGCCATGGTTTGTGAAAGCAAGGTTGGAAGGAGTGCCACCCAAAAATAAAATTTCATGGGAGCCGCTCTTTGAAAGTCCTGTACGGCAAGGGGGTTAGAGTGCCCACTACCATTCGTTGACAACAACAAACACCGCTCAAAACTTTACTTTTTATGCTCTCTTTATGTTTTCAAAATAAAAGCTCTAGCACAAATATAGCAATCAATGCTTCCCTCTGCGAAGGGCCTTTCTTTTACTTTTATGTTGAGTCAGTTCACCTATTTCTCTCCACCTCAAGAAGCAAACACTTGTGTGAACTGTGCATTGATTCCTACATACTTGCATATTGCACCTGTTATATTACTTTACATTGACAATATCCATGCGATATACATGTTATAAGTTGAAAGCAACCGCTGAAACTCAATCTTCCTTTGTGTTGCTTCAATACCTTTACTTTGATTTATTGCTTTATGAGTTAACTCTTATGCAAGACTTATTGATGCTTGTCTTGAAAGTACTATTCATAAAAGTCTTTGCTTTATGATTTATTTGTTTACTCATGTCATTACCATTGTTTTGATCGCTGCATTCATTACATATGCTTACAATAGTATGATCAAGGTTATGATGGCATGTCACTCCAGAAATTATCTTTGTTATCGTTTACCTACTGGAATGACAGGAACTAAGCTTGGGGATGCTGATACGTCTCCGACGTATCGATAATTTCTTATGTTCCATGCTACTTTATTGATGATACCTACATGTTTTATACACATTATATGTCATTATTATGCGTTTTCCGGAACTAACCTATTGACGAGATCTTTGAAGGGCCGATTCTTTGTTTTCTGCTGTTTTTGGTTCCAGAAATTCTAGTAAGGAAATATTCTCGGAATCGGACGAAATCAATGCCCAGCATCCTATTTTTCCACGAAGCTTCCAGAACACCCGAGAGCCACCAGAGGGGAGCCCTGGTGGGCCCAGATGATAGGGCGGCGCGGCCAGAGCCTGGGCCGCGCCCCCCTGTTGTGTCATCGCCTCGTCGACCTTCCAACTCCGCCTCTTCGCCTATTTAAAGGTCCCTGACCTAAATCTTCGATACGAAAAAGCCACGGTACGAGAAACCTTCCAGAGCCGCCGCCATCGCGAAGCCAAGATCTGGGGGACAGGAGTCTCTGTTCCGGCACGCCGCCGGGACGGGGGAGTGCCCCCGGAAGGCTTCTCCATCGACACCACCGCCATCTTCATCAACGCTGCTGTCTCCCATGAGGAGGGAGTAGTTCTCCCTCGAGGCTAAGGGCTGTACCGGTAGCTATGTGGTTAATCTCTCTCCCTATGTACTTCAATACAATAATCTCATGAGCTGCCTTACATGATTGAGATTTATATGATGATGCTTGTAATCTAGATGTCATTATGCTAGTCAAGTGGGTTTTACTTATGTGATCTCCGGAGACTCCTTGTCCCACGTGTGTAAAGGTGACAGTGTGTGCACCGTGTGGGTCTCTTAGGCTATATTTCACAGAATACTTATTCACTGTTATGAATGGCATAGTGAAGTGCTTATTTATATCTCTTTATGATTGCAATGTGTTTTGTATCACAATTTATCTGTGTGCTACTCTAGTGATGTTATTAAAGTAGTTTATTCCTCCTGCACGGTGTAATGGTGACAGTGTGTGCATCGTGTAGTACTTGGCGTAGGCTATGATTGTGATCTCTTGTAGATTATGAAGTTAACTATTGCTATGATAGTATTGATGTGATCTATTCCTCCTTTCGTAGTGTGAAGGTGACAGTGTGCATGCTATGTTAGTACTTGGTTTGGTTATGTTGATCTTTCATGCACTCTAAGGTTATTTAAATATGAACATCGAATATTGTGGAGCTTGTTAACTCCGGCATTGAGGGTTCGTGTAATCCTACACAGTTAGTGGTGTTCATCATCCAACAAGAGGGTGTAGAGTCTAGCATCTATCTATTTATTCTGTTATGTGATCAATGTTGAGAGTGTCCACTAGTGAAAGTATGATCCCTAGGCCTTGTTCCTAAATATCGCTATCATTTGCTTGTTTACTGTTTTACTGCATCTTTACTTCCTGGAATATTACTACCATCAACTGCACGCCAGCAAGCACTTTTCTGGCGCCGTTACTACTGCTCATATTCATTCATACCACTTGTATTTCACTATCTCTTCGTCGAACTAGTGCACCTATTAGGTGTGTTGGGGACACAAGAGACTTCTTGCTTTGTGGTTGCAGGGTTGCATGAGAGGGATATCTTTGACCTCTTCCTCCCTGAGTTCGATAAACCTTGGGTGATCCACTTAAGGGAAACTTGCTGCTGTTCTACAAACCTCTGCTCTTGGAGGCCCAACACTGTCTACAAGAATAGAAGCACACGTAGACATCAGGCCTCCTCCTCTGCCTCCAGCCATGTCCACCTAGCCTTTTCATCCTCTTCCTATTCTTCCTCCTCGTCCTAGCTGTCGTCGGTTGAAAGGACACAAATACCGCCTAGAGGGGGGTTGAATAGGCGGTTCAAAACTTTTACGAATATGGCTTAAAAATGCGGAATAAAACTAGCATTTAATTTGTCAAGCACAAAACCTATATAACCAGGGTTCACATATGTGCACCAACAACTTATGCTAAGCAAGACAAGCAACTATGTAATAGCAAGATATATAACTTTAAGCATGAAGGCTATCACAAAGTAAAGTGCATAAGTAAATAGCTCGGATATAGGAATAACCGAGGTGACGTGGAGACGATGATGTATCCCGAAGTTCACACTCTTGCGAGTGCTACTCTCCTTTGGAGCGGTGTGGAGCGCAATTCACTCCAAACGACACGAAGACCTCACCGTATTCTCCTCGAGAATTCCCACCAAAAGGGATGTCCTCGATCCACTATGGAATCTTAGGATGGTCACTGGACCCGCACAAAGCTTGGGGCATCTCCACAACTTAATTGGAGGCTCCCAATAAATCGCCACAAAGGCCTTGCTCTTGAGGAATCTCCACAACTTAATTGGAGGCCCCAAGAACACCAGTAAGTCAGAAAGCATAAATCTTGAGGCAATCTCCACAACTTAATTGGAGGCCCAAAGAACACCACCAAGCACACTAAGCCGTCCAGGGTACAAAGACCCAAGAGGAACAAGCTCCCGAAAAGTATATCTCACAAATTTTCACCTCCACGTATCACCGCGGAGAAGTCAAACCGACCTCCCCACGTCCTCATCCGCGGCGGGCGTTCCTGGCTCTGACCTCCCCGCGTTGGCGGCCGGCCTCGTCTTGGACCCATGGCATCCTCCTTCCTCCCATGGCCCCGCCCGTGGCCTCCCCGTTTCAAGGACGAGGTCGTCATGGCATGTCGTCGTCGACCATGCTTACATACGGCCGCAGCCTTCCTCCTCATCTGCCATATTGATGTAACTCCAAGCGGCGATCGCTGCAAAAGTGTGACAATGTTGCTACCGTCGATATTCGAAGATGCTATCGACGTTGGTCAGTGATGCTGCCATCTAGGGGATAGGCGATACTACAAATTTTTTTTTGCTATAATTGTTTTGTTGTTTTGCTTTTTAGTACAGAAAATGTGCTACAATGTTTCTAACGAGTTCTTTGTCAATATCTCCGATAAGGCCGGGTTTGCTACAATAGAACATTTTTTTGCTATAACTTTTCTGCGGTTTGGCTACAATTGCAATATATTTTTGCTAAGGGGTTTCCGGCGAGGTCTCCGGTGAAGTCTCCGGTGAGTTCTCCGATGAGTTCCCCGTCTATGTCTCTGACGTGTTCCATTTTTTCTACGCGCTCTCCGACGATTCTTCGGTGATCTTCCCGGCAAGCTCAACATCTTTCTTTAATTTCGTGGATGAACTGTTTTTTCCTAAACTGAAGTAAAAACAGGATTTTTTTCCTACTCGGCAACAAAAAAAGACATGTGTCAGCATGGGAAGAAGGAGGCTGGGAAATGAAATCCCCCGGGGATTCCTAGCACTGCCCTTTTTCGTCAGACTTTCAGCGGTAACACACTCGCAATACTCCTTCATCAGCAAGGAAAATGGAAAAGACGGCGTGAACGTGATAGGCCGATCGGCTGGTGCTTTCCATTTCGGACACCCCACGGGTTGGCAACTTTGTAGTTGAAGTTACAAGCCCAAAGTTGTAGCCCAGCTCTTCTTTCTGATCCAGATTTCGCGTTCCCAGCTCTCTCTATTTGTAGGCCCATCTCGGCTTCAACATAGACCAACCTTTGGAAAGGGAAAATTTTCCAGCCAAATCAAACGAGAAAGCGACACGTGTCAGCTAACTCACGCTCCCGAAAAAGCCACGCGCTCGCGACCAGGAACCCGCGCGAGTACAGCCGCATGCATCGCGCGCGAGTGTCGTACAGCCGCATACACAGCATGCATCCATCCAGCGCGAGCGAAGTACACTGGGCATGCATACATACGTGAGCTATCGAAGGCTAGTAAGTCGATCGATCAAGTACGAAGTACAAGTATAACACACGTACGTCCATGCATATCATTTTAGATGCACGTTCACCTCGAACCTCGAGTACACGGACAACCAAAATACACATGAATAACGCACGAGTACAATTACGGGTAACACACGAGTACAAATACAGAAGTACAGTCGCGCACACGAGACATGTACAGTCGTCCACATAAGATAGGTACAGTCGCGTACACGAACGAGTACAGGTACAACCGCGCACACGAGACAGGTACAGTCGTCCACATAAGACAGGTACAATCGCGCACACGAACGATGCACAGTAAAGCGCTCTGATCTGATCGTCCACATAAGGCAGTCTGATCCACACACACGAACGAGTGAATGACCGCTCACACGAGGCAGTCTGATCGCGACACGAGTAAATCTGCAGGCTACACGAGTACATATACAGTCGTCCACATAAGAAAGGTACAGTCGCGCACACGAACGAGTACAGGTACAGTTGCTCACACGAGTAAAGGGAAAAAATGTACTAAATACCTTCAAAACAGAAGTACTTATCAGTTCATGCACGAGTACAGTTAGATACACAACACGAGTACAACCATAGTAGTATAGGAAGTACGAAAAAAAAATATCTCGAAACCTATCAACATAGGATCTAGTTTTGAAGATCTCGACGAGAGGATCTCAAAAGTGAAAACGGTTCTGTCATTTGCACTTACGGTTCTCAAGATATTTCAGTTTAAAAAAACGAATCTATGAAAAAAAGGAAAAACTGACACAACCCAGCTCTTCTCTCTCCTCCCTCATCTCCACATTGCTTCCCCTTGCGACACGTGACGAGCAGGGAGACTACCTCCCAGGGATTTTCTGGCACCACAGCGCGCCACTTGTCGCATGCAGAACGAGTTGTCTTCCCTTCGCGAAGGTCGTCCTTTTTTTAACGATTTCGGCTGCGTTTTCGTTCTGCTTGGACATATTTTGCCAGAGCCATGCTGCTGTTTCCTTTTTAAAAAAAAGAAGAAGAAGACAGCTGCAGTTGCAGGACGAACTAGAACGGACTCCATCCAAGAGTCCGATGCTAATAAATGTTGTCTTTTTTTTTGCGGGTAATAAATGTTGTCTCTGATCGAAAGAGGTCTGACATTTCCGAAGACTGAGCTTACTGCCATCTCCTAACTCGCCAAGCTTTGTGATTAGTGCAGCCTTCACCAGCGGTGCTTCGGTACGATAGTTTGTGAAAGCTGTTTCACTGGACTCGGTACACATGACAGCTAGTCCAGGTTTAACTTGAGACACTGGCCGAAACCTTTGATCGAATCCAACATACCTCCACTCCACCAGTGCATCTGCATCGTTGGAGCCAATATTTTGCTGCACGTGCAGCTGCGCGTCGACCGGCCATCATTAGCGACACGGTGAAGAGAGCGACGCCGTGTTTCTAGTTGGGTTATAGTTGGCACCTTTCCCGCGCTTTCTTTATACACGCGCGCGCACCCACTATGCACTCGAGCTAGCTAGCTATCCTACGATGGATCTATACGTTAGAACGACACATATTTAGTTGGTTTCTTGAGCTGCTTTACTCGGCATGCCCGGTCCCGATCCTGTTCGAGGGATAAAGAGAGATTGGGCGTGAACATGTTTCGAGTTGGCAATCTCGTCTACTCATGCATTGTACACATCCGCCGCGAAAAATAAACAGTATTGTGTCACTGGACTGATGTGGATGGGTTTGTAGTTTGTCGGTCGTGATGGCCATATATAAGTCCCTCCTGGCCAGGCTAATACGCATGTACCCGACCGCTGTACTGCTTAGCTCAAGCTGCCCTTTCAGAAGTACATCCATCAGGCGACTGTTCGCACTGTTAAGCGTTTACAGGTCGGTTTCAATGGCTGGCACTGGACCCACCCATCACCGTGGCACGAAAGTGGACCAAAAACATAAATCACGCACTACCAGTAATCACTTTAAATCGACGCGCATGGCTTCTACTCCGAGCCCTGCTGCTCCCCCTAACTTAAGTCGAAAGGTTATATTTATTTTTTATTTACCTTAGGCCCGCCGAAACTGATATTCAGTCCATGTATATTCGCCTATATACATACGGTATCTATACGCCGTGTTAAAAAAAAGAGATCACGTGTCCAGGTAACCATCCCAGTTGCCTAACTATCACCCCACGTCGTGCATGCTAGGTTTTGAAACCTGCTGGATGCGTATGTATACGCTAGGATCCGACGATGACGACGCGGACGGCGGAATCGCTACGCCGGCAGGGGTTATATGTCCTGCTTTTTCGGTACACGCACGTGACCGTAGTAGTACGTCATACGTACATAAAAAAGTCGTACAAAACAACACGGATCATATGGGCTACTAGAGGGTTGTACGTACATGTCAGATTTTAAATTTTACGATCATGTCCCCGCTTGCGAAGGGTATGAAAAGATCTCCACCGTTTTTATTTTTAAGGCTGCCATAATTTTGCCAAGGAGGGAGCACAGGAGCAGAAGTGTTAAATTTCCTTCGTGAATCGTATTAATGGTGAGTTGCCAATAAAATTGAACGATGACATCTAACCGAGAAGAACTAAGTCAGTTTTCATTCGACTGAGATTTGCCTAGTCCGTACGTACGGTACCTACCGTTAACTAATGCACGTGCTCTGCGCCTCTGCCATGATCCATAAACGGCAGGGTTTGGCCAAATTTGGGTAGGCCGACGAACGCCAATACCGGTGCCACACATAGGAAGAAGCAGAAACGAACATGTAAATGAACAGTTAGGACAAGAAATTAACCGGTGGCTCGCTCGTCCGGCGAGCGGTCGCGGCGGCGTGATCACGGGGGAGGCAGATCCGGTCGGTCAGAGCTAGCCGCGGTGGCGGGGGGCCGGCCGGCCGAGCTGGCACACGCGTGACATGCACATGTGAAGGACAGAAGCACGTCCCGCTAGATCCTCGTGTCGTCTTCATCCAGGCTAGTTGCACTGTGTGCATATATATGAGCCAACTCACCGTGCCTCCCGTACAAGCTCGCAGGCTGTGGCATCAAGTGGCTCGCTTGGATGTGGTGCGCGCTGCGCCGGCGGAGGGGCCGACCAGTACGTACGGTACGGTGATATCTGATAAGCCAGATGATATGCTCACGGTTTAGTACCGCAGCGTTTTTTTTTATCGGATTAGCTAATTCATGTGTTAGGTGTGACTAGGAAATATGCCCGTGCGTTGCACCGGGAAAATACTGTTTTGATGTAGTACCAGCGACAATCAGCTGCCACGTGGAGTGGTGGAGGTGATAACTTAGATGAGCGCCGCAATTATTACATCAAGGTTATCCTCCGCATAGGTACTATCTGCCCCTCGTACGGCTGTCTCCCTGATGACCTTTTGTTTGTTACTATTTTATACTTTGAAATAGAAATCACAGTTTCGCGCCGCTCCCTCTGGAACCAAACGGTCGGACTAAAAGCATGGGTGCGCGCGATCGAATACCACCCGATCATGTGAATTCCAAGCACCATTCGCTGTCGGAGCCTTCCGGAACTTATCACTCCAGCTAGATGAAGAAATATCGGCATCTGGAACGTCTTAATCTTCACGAAAGAAAAACCCTAAGACCACCACCATGAAAGCCGGAATGACCGGCCCCCACGCCGCCGCCATGGCTGGGAACCGCGGTCCATCTTCCTCCTCCAACCCGGCCGGTGGAGGTCAACAGCGATCCCGCTGCCACCCTTTCTCTGCCGAGTTCCGCCGCACCACCACGTCTCCCGCCATGATCTAGGTGAAGTAGCCGCAGGCCACCGCCACCAGACCCGCTGTCCACCGTAGCCGCCGCTGGAAGACCCCGCCTCCGCGCGAAGGGGAGTCAATGGACTTGCGACCACCGCCCCCTGCCTTTGGCAGCCGGACACGGCCGCCACTGCCGACCCTGATGGCGGCAACGGCCAGGAGGAGGAAGATGGGCCGCCTCTTCTTGGGTTCGGGTCGTCACCCGGAGCCGCCTCGCTCGAGATGACCCAGGGCGAAGGTGGGAAGGGAGGGAGGGGAAGCGGCGCTGGGAGGGTGGAGGGTGGAGGGGCGGCGGCTAGGTCAGGGAGGGGCGGCTCGGATGGAAATATGTAAGCCTCTTGTATTGCTCTTGGGTTCCTTGTAGCTGCACCTGAGTTGTTGTCCTCAGCCGAACTTGTCGAGCTCAACTGCTCAACGCCTCAACGTCCTAGTAGTAGCGGCCATTCCGATACAGAACCTAGCCAAGATGACCGCCGTGGCCGGAGGTGGACGTCAGTTTCTCGGAGTCACGGTGAATTGGGCCGGCGAGTACATATTGTTCTCCTCCGGGCGTCCATATACAGCTTGTACCTGTTGTTGCTGCCGACGCTGCTGGACGGCCGCGAGAACGCCGGCACGCTGTTCGTAGGATGTTTCCTTCGTTCCCATTGTGGTGCCTTCGACCACGGCTTATCTAACTCTCAATGATCAATCGAGATTGTTCGGGACTTCATTGTCCGCTCGGCAAGTTTGCGAGACGGGAGTTCAGCGGATGTCTAGCACTCTAGCCCACGATTGTTAGGAGGCGCTGTTTTGTACGGACGAAAATTAGCTGTAATAACTTGTGTCTGTCATCGCGGACAGTTTCGGCTTGGCTCTTGTTGCTTTGTAAGACTGGGTTAGCTCACCCATTAATCCGCTCGCGCGGGGCTTCTGTGGTGGCTCGGCCTCCTCGAGCACCCAAGGTCGTCCTTGTATTCCTTCAATCCTTCCTCAATCCTCATCGTAGCACTCATATTGTTGCAGGCCATGGCGAGCTGCCGGCCGCGTGTTTGATTGACCGCACTCATGCACTCATGAATTGATTTTGAGCAATGCATGTTATGCATGTACTCCAGACGGTAA
The DNA here is from genome assembly GCF_019359855.2 of Lolium perenne. Classification (NCBI taxonomy): domain Eukaryota; kingdom Viridiplantae; phylum Streptophyta; class Magnoliopsida; order Poales; family Poaceae; genus Lolium; species Lolium perenne. Next base: position 171,815,146 of record NC_067244.2, read on the forward strand.
TGCTGGCAGCGACATTAGTGTGCGCACGACCGCCTTTACCTGAGGAGCTGGAAGGTTTTCCTCATCGCTGGTTGTTCGACTCTCCAGGGGCCGCCCGTCTTGGAGTACCACCGCCACTGTACCTCGCTCCGGTGGTCGCCCTAGTCTCCGACCGCTGCCTCCGATGAACTTGCTCTCGTTCTCACGTCCCTCCAGCTTTCCCGAACCGCTGAGATTGCCCAGGACACCTCGATCACACTGGCCCACGCGACGCAAAATCTATCTGAATCGCACACCGCGGAATCAGAATAAGGGAATTCAGGGAACGATTTTCGAACAGGGCAGGACCGGTACAGTGGTGGTGCTTAGGTGCTTATCTTCCTCCTAACTTTCTGGCAGTTTTGACGTCGATGACCGAGCTCGACGCCGTGTCGTGGGACTGTCTGATGGAGGCAACCAACGCCGCCTGTACCATAGCCACCTGTTTCTCCGCTTGCGGAGGCGATAACTGATTAATCGATCCTCTTCCTAGATTCGATGCGACAAGCTGATCGGGGCCAGGACATATAAATATAGAAACACGACAGGTTTCCGACTACTTCAGTTGGGATTGGACTCTCCTTACGAACGTGACAAAGTGGGCTACGACGCACACAGGATCGTATCCAAAGCAAATTCTAACGCTGAATTCTAGGCCTACCATGGGTCGCACCAATCGGTTTCCTTTATGTACACGAACCAGCGGACGGACGCACAAGGGCGATGGACGAAAGCGTAGATTAGGTTGGACGAAAGCGTATTTCAACGGACCAAACCAAGGAAACGTTAGCTCCTTTATTATTAGGTATAGATATGCTCACGGTGTGCTATCCAAGCCACTACGAGCAAGTTCAATAGTAGAGCTAACTGTTGGCTATAAGCCAAGTGTCATATCATCTATAGTTATCTTAGAGCCAACAAGTACAATAGTGAGCTATAAAATTGTACTACTTTATTAGTGCATGGCCCACCTCACTCTCACATAATGCCTAGGATCACGTGCTAGAGCTGGCTCTTGTATAAGAGCTCACTCCTCTTCTCTCTCCTCTCCTCTCTACTCCAACTAAGCAACAATATATTATTTTAATTCTTATAGTCAGCTGACTAGGACTTATTGTACTTGCTCTACGTATGCTCCGCTGGACCAGATCGACCTGACAACACACGGCGCTGTGGTATCCGATTCTTGGCTGCACCGATCATGATCAGCTTCGTTTCCGAGACAAGCAACACTGAATCAAGAGAGTAGTTTCAAGCTGGCGCAAGTCAAGTAAAGTTGGGGTACCATTTCACTAGGTAAAACCTAAGGGGGCCGTTATTATTCTTTTTCCAAACGGGTTACCCCTTTCCGTTACCGCGACATAACGAAAATACAAATTCGTTTGAGACAACAACACCAACGCAGCAAAACGAGATGGGAAAGAGGCCACCCCGCACCATCAGGAAACCCGCTGACAGATACTCGATATCGAGCATATACTACGGCGCAAAATCCGATGATACTAAACCAAACTCTAACAAGAAGTTTAGCACGACACATAGAAAATAGCTAGAAATTACAAGTTTCGGGACTAGACACGATCAACTTCCAAGACGATAAACGGTCAGATCATGGAGCTTGAATCTCCACGATGTTGGAGATGCTTGGAGTTGATGTATCCTAGGCCATGTGCATTGCGTTCTTCATCAGCTGCTTCACCCCCTTGTTATCATTAAGTTCTGCCCGGTAGGTTAAAAAAAGCAAACAATGTTATTGAAACAAGATTCTTGAGCATGAAACCATCAAAGTTTATCTCATTCTTGGTAATCCAAATAGATCAGAAAATGGCAGCCATTAACAAAGCAACAAAACTTCTTACTTTCTGACATATAGGCATATAACCAAGCCAGCCTGCCAACGATTGGAAGGATAACTATCACTACAAGAAAAGTTGCCATGGCCGATGAAGTTGAAGTCGCGCCATGGTTGCTGGTGCACCATGGCCGACGATTTTTGGTCCCTCCGTGGTGCATGTCAAAACTTTTTTTTTCTCGTTTTTGAGGCCACCTAGCCCGACGAAAGCGGCCAAAACGTCGCGTATGGTGGCCCGGGACGTGGTGCATCGCGAATTCTCGGGTTCGCCGGCCGAGTCAACGCAAATCCGCACCGCCCAGGGATGTAGGGCCCAGATGGCAGCCTCTCTAGCATTGTTTTTTTTCTCGATCGCGCCATCTCGTTCAACGCTCTCCGACCGAGCCGTTTACGATGCAGGATCATGGGTCCCGCTTGTCATCCTCTATGAACCAAATTTCTTTCTTTTCTTGGATTTTTTTTGACCCCGTGATTTCTGGCTACTTCCTTTTTCTTTTGATCCCTTGCCGCCTTGGAAACGTTGAGACCGCTGTAGCTAAATGGGACCCGCATGTCATCCTCTATGAGCAATCAACTTTCTTTTCTTGGAGTTTTTTTTGGCACCTCATATTTGGTCACTTGCCTTTTTTTTCCGATCCCCTGCCGCCTCTCAAACGGTGATACCGCTGCTGCTAAATGGGACCCGCATGTCATCCTCTATGTACTATAAAACTTTCTTTTCTTGAATTATTTTTGGCTCCTGATATTTGGTCACTTGCCTTTTTCTTTCGATATTGATACGTCTCCGACGTATCGATAATTTCTTGTGTTCCATGCCACATTATTGATGTTATCTACATGTTTTATGCACACTTTATGTCATAATCGTGCATTTTCTGGAACTAACCTATTAACAAGATGCCGAAGTGACAGTTGTTGTTTTCTGCTGTTTTTGGTTTCAGAAATCCTAGTAAAGAAATATTCTCGGAATTGGACGAAATCAACGCCCAGGGTCCTATTTTGCCACGAAGCTTCCAGAAGACCGAAGAGGAGACGAAGTGGAGCCACGAGGCGCCCAAACCCTAGGGCGGCGTGGCCTGCCCCTTGGCCGCGCCGACCTGTGGTGTGGGGCCCTCGTGTGGCCCCCTGACCTGCCCTTCCGCCTACTTAAAGCCTCCGTCGCGAAACCCCCAGTACCGAGAGCCACGATACAGAAAACCTTACTGAGACGCCGCCGCCGCCAATCCCATCTCGGGGGATTCAGGAGATCGCCTCCGGCACCCTGTCGGAGAGGGGAATCATCTCCCGGAGGACTCTACGCCGCCATGGTCGCCTCCGGAGTGATGTGTGAGTAGTCTACCCCTGGACTATGGGTCCATAGCAGTAGCTAGATGGTTGTCTTCTCCCCATTGTGCTTAATTGTCGGATCTTGTGAGCTGCCTAACATGATCAAGATCATCTATCTGTAATTCTATATGTTGCGTTTGTTGGGATCCGATGAATAGAGAATACTTGTTATGTTGATTATCAATTTATATCTATGTGTTGTTTATGATCTTGCATGCTCTCCGTTACTAGTAGATGCTCTGGCCAAGTAGATGCTTGTAACTCCAAGAGGGAGTATTTATGCTCGATAGTGGGTTCATGTCTCCGTGAATGCAGGGAAGTGACAGAAATCTCTAAGATTATGGCTGTGCTGTTGCCACTAGGGATAAAACATTGGTGCTATGTTCAAGGATGTAGTCACTGATTACATTACGCGCAATACTTAATGCAATTGTCTGTTGTTAGCAACTTAATACTGGAGGGGGTTCGGATGATAACCTGAAGGTGGACTTTTTAGGCATAGATGCATGCTGGATAGCGGTCTATGTACTTTGTCGTAATGCCCAATTAAATCTCACTATACTCATCATAATATGTATGTGCATGGTCATGCCCTCTTTATTTGTCAATTGCCCAACTGTAATTTGTTCACCCAACATGCTGTTTATCTTATGGGAGAGACACCTCTAGTGAACTGTGGACCCCGGTCCAATTCTCTATACTAAAATACAATCTACTGCAATACTGTTCTACTATTTTCTGCAAACAATCATCTTCCACACTATACATCTAATCCTTTGTTACAGCAAGCCGGTGAGATTGACAACCTCGCTGTTTCGTTGGGGCAAAGTACTTTGGTTGTGTTGTGCAGGTTCCACGTTGGCGCCGGAATCTCTGGTGTTGCGCCGCACTACATCCCGCCGCCATCAACCTTCAACGTGCTTCTTGGCTCCTACTGGTTCGATAAACCTTGGTTTCATACTGAAGGAAAACTTGCCGCTGTACGCATCACACCTTCCTCTTGGGGTTCCCAACGGACGCGTGCTGTACGCGTATCAAGCTTTTTTTCTGGCGCCGTTGCCGGGGAGATCAAGACACGCTGCAAGGGGAGTCTCCACTTCCCAATCTCGTTACTTTGTTTTTGTCTTGCTTAGTTTTATTTACTACTTTGTTTGCTGCATTATATCAAAACACAAAAAAATTAGTTGCTAGTTTTACTTTATTTGCTATCTTGTTTACTATATCAAAAACACACAAAAAATTAGTTACTTGCATTTACTTTATCTAGTTTGCTTTATTTACTACTGCTAAAATGAGTAATCCTGAAGTTGAAGTTCGTACATTTAAGCAACGAGGGGGAGAATGTCTAAGAGATGCCTGGTATAGAATTAGTGATGCCCATAATAGGTGCATTAAGAAACACTCCACCACTATCCTACTCAGGAATTTTTATGTTGGTATCTCTAGCTGGAATAGGTATGTTCTTGATAGTCTCGCGAAAGGTAACTTCCTAAGTACTCCTGCATTAGAAGCTAGCTGCATTATTGAGAGTCTATTTGGAATACCTCCTGTCGATGAAGTTAAAACTGAAATCTCTCTTGAAGATGTTATGAAAAAATTGGGAACCATAGAGAAAAATTTTCCAAGTATTGAAACTAAAGTGGAAATGTTACTTGATAAAACTGATGAACTTGATAAATCCTTAGGAGAAATTGATGAAAGAATTAGTATCCTAGGAACTTGTGCTGTCCATGATGATCAAATCAATAGGATTGACGAACTTGAAAAAGCTATGGGAACCTTGGGTTCAACATTTTCTTCTCTTAAATATAAGGAGAAAGCTTATGTGGGTAAGGAGCAAAAGTTTATGTACGTCTCTAAAGTGCCTAAACCAAAGAAGTATTATTATAGGCCTAAAATTGACAAAGCCCTTAGTACCACTACGGATGGGGGAGCTCATGATAACGATGCACCATCTCTTGATAATACTTGATACACACTTTCTGCGCCTAGCTGAAAGGCGTTAAAGAAAAGCGCTTATGGGAGACAACCCATGGTTTTTACTACAGTACTTTGTTTTTATTTTGTGTCTTGGAAGTTGTTTACTACTGTAGCAACCTCTCCTTATCTTAGTTTAGTGTTTTGTTGTGCCAAGTAAAGTCGTTGATAGTAAAGTTCATACTAGATTTGGATTACTGCGCAGAAACAGATTTCTTTGCTGTCACGAATCTGGGTTGTTTTCTCTGTAGGTAACTCAGAAAATTATGCCAATTTACGTGAGTAATCCTCAGATATGTACGCAACTTTCATTCAATTTGAGCATTTTCATTTGAGCAAGTCTGGTGCCTCGATAAAATTCGTCAATATGAACTGTTCTGTTTTGACAGATTCTGCCTTTTATTTCGCATTGCCTCTTTTGCTATGTTGGATGAATTTCTTTGATCCATGAATGTCCAGTAGCTTTATGCAATGTCCAGAAGTGTTAAGAATGATTATATCACCTCTGAACATGTTAATTTTTATTGTCCACTAACCCTCTAATGAGTTGTTCTAAGTTTGGTGTGGAGGAAGTTTTCAAGGATCAAGAGAGGAGTATGATGCAATATGATCAAGGAGAGTGAAAGCTCTAAGCTTGGGGATGCCCCGGTGGTTCACCCCTGCATATTCTAAGAAGACTCAAGCGTCTAAGCTTGGGGATGCCTTGGGCATCCCCTTCTTCATCGACAACATTATCAGGTTCCTCCCCTGAAACTATATTTTTATTCCATCACATCTTATGTGCTTTTCTTGGAGCGTCGGTTTGTTTTTGTTTTTTTGTTTTGTTTGAATAAAATGGATCCTAGCATTCACTGTATGGGAGAGAGACACGCTCCGCTGTAGCATATGGACAAGTATGTCCTTAGGCTCTACTCATAATATTCATGGCGAAGTTTCTTCTTCGTTAAATTGTTATATGGTTGGAATTGGAAAATGATACATGTAGTAATTTGCTAAAATGTCTTGGGTAATGTGATACTTGGCAATTGTTGTGCTCATGTTTAAGCTCTTGCATCATATACTTTGCACCCATTAATGAAGAAATACATAGAGCATGCTAAAATTTGGTTTGCATATTTGGTCTCTCTAAGGTCTAGATAATTTCTAGTATTGAGTTTGAACAACAAGGAAGACGGTGTAGAGTCTTATAATGTTTTCAATATGTCTTTTATGTGAGTTTTGCTGCACCGGTTCATCCTTGTGTTTGTTTCAAATAGCCTTGCTAGCCTAAACCTTGTATCGAGAGGGATTACTTCTCATGCATCCAAAATCCTTGAGCCAACCACTATGCCATTTGTGTCCACCATACCTACCTACTACATGGTATTTCTCCGCCATTCCAAAGTAAATTGCTTGAGTGCTACCTTTAAAATTCCATCATTCACCTTTGCAATATATAGCTCATGGGACAAATAGCTTAAAAACTATTGTGGTATTGAATATGTACTTATGCACTTTATCTCTTATTAAGTTGCTTGTTGTGCGATAACCATGTTCACTGGGGACGCCATCAACTATTCTTTGTTGAATTTCATGTGAGTTGCTATGCATGTTCATCTTGTCTGAAGTAAGGAAGATCTACCACCTTATGGTTAAGCATGCATATTGTTAGAGAAGAACATTGGGCCGCTAACTAAAGCCATGATCCATGGTGGAAGTTTCAGTTTTGGACATATATCCTCAATCTCATATGAGAAAATTATTAATTGTTGTTACATGCTTATGCATAAAAGAGGAGTCCATTATCTGTTGTCTATGTTGTCCCGGTATGGATGTCTAAGTTGAGAATAATCAATAGCGAGAAATCCAGTGCGAGCTTTCTCCTTAGACCTTTGTACAGGCGGCATAGAGGTACCCCTTTGTGACACTTGGTTAAAACATGTGCATTGCGATGATCCGGTAGTCCAAGCTAATTAGGACAAGGTGCGGGCACTATTAGTATACTATGCATGAGGCTTGCAACTTGTAAGATATAATTTACATGATACATATGCTTTATTACTACCGTTGACAAAATTGTTTCATGTTTTCAAAATCAAAGCTCTAGCACAAATATAGCAATCGATGCTTTTCCTCTATGGAGGACCATTCTTTTACCTTCATTGTTGAGTCAGTTCACCTATTTCTCTCCACCTCAAGAAGCAAACACTTGTGTGAACTGTGCATTGATTCCTACATACTTGCATATTGCACTTATTATATTACTCTATGTTGATAATATCCATGAGATATACATGTTACAAGTTGAAAGCAACCGCTGAAACTTAATCTTCCTTTGTGTTGCTTCAATGCTTTTACTATGAATTATTGCTTTATGAGTTAACTCTTATGCAAGACTTATTGATGCTTGTCTTGAAGTACTATTCATGAAAAGTCTTTGCTTTATGATTCACTTGTTTACTCATGTCATATACATTGTTTTGATCGCTGCATTCACTACATATGCTTTACAAATAGTATGATCAAGGTTATGATGGCATGTCACTCCAGAAATTATCTTTGTTATCGTTTTACCTGCTCGGGACGAGCAGAACTAAGCTTGGGGATGCTGATACGTCTCCGACGTATCGATAATTTCTTGTGTTCCATGCCACATTATTGATGTTATCTACATGTTTTATGCACACTTTATGTCATATTCGTGCATTTTCTGGAACTAACCTATTAACAAGATGCCGAAGTGCCGATTCTTTGTTTTCTGCTGTTTTTGGTTTCAGAAATCCTAGTAAAGAAATATTCTCGGAATTGGACGAAATCAACGCCCAGGGTCCTATTTTGCCACGAAGCTTCCAGAAGACCGAAGAGGAGACGAAGTGGGGCCACGAGGCGCCCAAACCCTAGGGCGGCGCGGCCTGCCCCTTGGCCGCGCCGACCTGTGGTGTGGGGCCCTCGTGTGGCCCCCTGACCTGCCCTTCCGCCTACTTAAAGCCTCCGTCGCGAAACCCCCAGTACCGAGAGCCACGATACGGAAAACCTTCGAGACGCCGCCGCCGCCAATCCCATCTCGGGGGATTCGGAGATTGCCTCCGGCACCACTGCCGGAGAGGGGAATCATCTCCCGGAGGACTCTACGCCACCATGGTCGCCTCCGGAGTGATGTGTGAGTAGTCTACCCACTGGACTATGGGTCCATAGCAGTAGCTAGATGGTTGTCTTCTCCCCATTGTGCTTAATTGTCGGATCTTGTGAGCTGCCTAACATGATCAAGATCATCTATCTGTAATTCTATATGTTGCGTTTGTTGGGATCCGATGAATAGAAAATACTTGTTATGTTGATTATCAATTTATATCTATGTGTTGTTTATGATCTTGCATGCTCTCCGTTACTAGTAGATGCTCTGGCCAAGTAGATGCTTGTAACTCCAAGAGGGAGTATTTATGCTCGATAGTGGGTTCATGTCTCCGTGAATGCAGGAAGTGACAGAAATCTCTAAGATTATGGATGTGCTTTGTTGCCACTAGGGATAAAACATTGGTGCTATGTTCAAGGATGTAGTCACTGATTACATTACGCGCAATACTTAATGCAATTGTCTGTTGTTAGCAACTTAATACTTGGAGGGTTCGGATGATAACTTTGAAGGTGGACTTTTTAGGCATAGATGCATGCTGGATAGCGGTCTATGTACTTTGTCGTAATGCCCAATTAAATCTCACTATACTCATCATAATATGTATGTGCATGGTCATGCCCTCTTTATTTGTCAATTGCCCAACTGTAATTTGTTCACCCAACATGCTGTTTATCTTATGGGAGAGACACCTCTAGTGAACTGTGGACCCCGGTCCAATTCTCTATACTAAAATACAATCTACTGCAATCTTTGTTCTAATATTTTTTGCAAACAATATTCTTCAACACTATACATATAATCCTTTGTTCTGACAAGCCGGTGAGATTGACCACCTCGCTGTTTCGTTGGGGCAAAGGACGTGGGGTGTGTTGTGCGGGTTCCACGTTGGCGCGGAATCTACGGTGTTGCGCCGCACTACATCCCGCCGCCATCAACCTTCAACGTGCTTCTTGGCTCCTACTGGTTCGATAAACCTTGGTTTCATACTGAGGGAAAACTTGCCGCTGTACGCATCACACCTTCCTCTTGGGGTTCCCAACGGACGCGTGCTGTACGCGTATCAGATATCATGGCACGTTTGAAACACTGAGGAACCTGCTGGCTCATGGGACCAGCATGTCATCCTCTATGTGCTATAAAAGTTTCCTTTGTTGGATTTTTTTCACCCTCTGATTTTTGGCTTGCCTTTTTCTTTTGATCCCCTGCCCCCTTTGAAACGTTGAGTAAGCTGCTGGCTCAAGGGACCCGCATGTCATCCTCTATGTCCATCAACTTTCTTTTCTTGGATTTTTTGACCCCCTAATTACTAGCTACTTTCTTTTTCTTTTGATCTCAAGCCGCATTTCAAACATTGAGACCGCTGCTGCAAAATGGGACCCACATGTCATCCTCTATGTACAATAAATCTTGGATTATTTTTGGCTCCAGATATTTGGTCACTTGCCTTTTTCTTTCGATCGCCTGGCACGTTTGAAACTCTGAGGAACCTGCTGGCTCATGGGACCCGCATGTCATCCTCTATGTGCTATAAAAGTTTCCTTTGTTGGATTTTTTTCACCCTCTGATTTTTGGCTTGCCTTTTTCTTTTGATCCCCTGCCCCCTTTGAAACGTTGAGTAAGCTGCTGGCTCAAGGGACCCGCATGTCATCCTCTATGTCCATCAACTTTCTTTTCTTGGATTTTTTTACCCCTAATTACTAGCTACTTTCTTTTTCTTTTGATCTCAAGCCGCATTTCAAACATTGAGACCGCTGCTGCAAAATGGGACCCACATGTCATCCTCTATGTACAATAAATCTTGGATTATTTTTGGCTCCTGATATTTGGTCACTTGCCTTTTTCTTTCGATCTCATGCCACGTTTGAAACGTTGAGGAACCTGCTGGCTCATGGGACCCGCATGTCATCCTCCATGTGCTATAAAACTTTCCTTTGTTGGATTTTTTTCACCCTCTGATTTTTGGCTTGCCTTTTTCTTTTGATCCCCTGCCCCCTTTGAAACGTTGAGTAAGTCACTGGCTCAAGGGACCCGCATGTCATCCTCTATGTCCATCAACTTTCTTTTCTTGGATTTTTTTTGACCCCCTAATTACTAGCTACTTTCTTTTTCTTTTGATCTCAAGCCGCATTTCAAACATTGAGACCGCTGCTGCAAAATGGGACCCACATATCATCCTCTATGTACAATAAATCTTGGATTATTTTTGGCTCCTGATATTTGGTCACTTGCCTTTTTCTTTCGATCTCATGCCACGTTTGAAACGTTGAGGAACCTGCTGGCTCATGGGACCCGCATGTCATCCTCTATGTGCTATAAAAGTTTCCTTTGTTGGATTTTTTTCACCCTCTGATTTTTGGCTTGCCTTTTTCTTTTGATCCCTGCCCCCTTTGAAACGTTGAGTAAGCTGCTGGCTCAAGGGACCCGCATGTCATCCTCTATGTCCATCAACTTTCTTTTCTTGGATTTTTTGACCCCTAATTACTAGCTACTTTCTTTTTCTTTTGATCTCAAGCCGCATTTCAAACATTGAGACCGCTGCAAAATGGGACCCACATGTCATCCTCTATGTACAATAAATCTTGGATTATTTTTGGCTCCTGATATTTGGTCACTTGCCTTTTTCTTTCGATCTCATGCCACGTTTGAAACGTTGAGAAACCTGCTGGCTCATGGGACCCGCATGTCATCCTCTATGTGCTATAAAAGTTTCCTTTGTTGGATTTTTTTCACCCTCTGATTTTTGGCTTGCCTTTTTCTTTTGATCCCCTGCCCCCTTTGAAACGTTGAGTAAGCTGCTGGCTCAAGGGACCCGCATGTCATCCTCTATGTCCATCAACTTTCTTTTCTTGGATTTTTTTTGACCCCCTAATTACTAGCTACTTTCTTTTTCTTTTGATCTCAAGCCGCATTTCAAAAATTGAGACCGCTGCTGCAAAATTGGACCCACATGTCATCCTCTATGTACAATAAATCTTGGATTATTTTTGGCTCCTGATATTGGGTCACTTGCCTTTTTCTTTCGATCTCATGCCGCCTTTGAAACGTTGAGTAAGCTGCTGGCTCATGGGTCCCGCATGTCATCCTCTACTAACAATAAAAGTTTCCTTTCTTGGAGTTATTTTTGACCCCTAATTTCTGGCTATTTGCCTTTTTCTTTTCATCCCCTGCCCCCTTTGAAACGATGAGGACGCTGTTGGCAGGTCGGTCCCACATGTCATCCTCTATGAACAATAAAAGTTTCCTTTGGTGGATTTCTTTTTGACCCCTAATTAATTTCTGGCTATTTCTTTTTTTTTCTTTTGATCCCCTGGCGCCTTGGAATCGTTGAGGATGCTGCTGCCTCATGGGTCCCGCATGTCATCCTCTTAGAAAGGTTAATGTTTTTTTTCTTGGATTTTGTTTACCAACTGATTTTTGGCTTTTTTTTTCTTCTTTCGATCTCCTGCCGCCTTTAAAACGTTGACGACGCTGCTGGCTCACGGGTCCCACATGTCAGCCTCTATAAACAATAAACGTTGAGGATGCTGCTGCCTCATGGGTCCCGCAGGTCATCCTCTCAGAATGATAAATGGTTTCTTTTCTTGGATTTTTTTACCAACTTATTTTTGGTTTTTTTTATTTTCGATCCCCTGCCGCCTTTGAAACGTTGACGACGCTGCTGGCTCATGGGTCCCCGATGTCAGCCTCCCCGTACAAGAAACATGTGATATCTTATTTTGCAGACAATAAACATTGTACTCCGTATTTCGCTCTGAGCTATTGCAAACTGATAAATTAAATCTTTATATTTACATAAACAAACTTATATGTTGAATCTCCTTGTTTTTTGTTTTTGCGAAGCATAGGACTTTCCTGTTTTTTTTTAGAAAAATCCGAACTTTCCTGTTTTGGAGTGGGCTGAAATTGTACGAGTCAAAAGGCCCAGCAAGATAGTTCGAAGGCCCAGATGTCCAGATGCAGGCCAATTGAAATCTTTCTTTTCTTGGATTTTTTTCAACCCCTGATTTCTGGCTACTTCATTTTTCTTTTGGTCCTGTGCCGCCTTGGAAGCGTTGAGAGTTGAGACCGCTGCTACAAAATGGGACCCGCATGTCATCCTCTATGTACTATAAAACTTTCTTTTCTTGGATTTTTTTTGGCACCTCATATTTGGTCACTTGCCTTTTTCTTTCGATCGCCTGCCGCCTCTCAAACGTTGATACAATTTCTTTGCTAAATGGGACCCGCATGTCATCCTCTATGTACATTCAAGTTTCTTTTCTTGGATTATTTTTGGCTCTTGATATTTGGTCACTTGCCTTTTTCTTTCGATCTGATGCCACGTTTGAAACGTTGAGGAACCTGCTGCTAAATGGAACCCGCATGTCATCCTCTATGTGTTATAAAAGTTTATTTTCTTGGATTTTTTTTCACCCTCTGATTTTTGGCTATTTCCTTTTTCTTTTGATCCCCTGCCGCCTTGGAAACGTTGAGTAAGCTGCTGGCTCATGGGACCCGCATGTCATCCTCTATGTCCATCAACTTTCTTTTCTTGGATTTTTTTGAGCCCCTAATTTCTAGCTACTTTCTTTTTCTTTTGATCTCAAGACGCATTTGAAACATTGAGACCGCTGCTGCAAAATGGGACCCGCATGTCATCCTCTATGTACAATAAATCTTGTATTATTTTTGGCTCCTGATATTTGGTCACTTGCCTTTTTGTTTTGATCACCTGCCGCCTTTGAAACGTTGAGGATTCTGATGGCTCATGGGTCCCACATGTCAGCCTCTATGAACAATAAAGTTTCTTTTCTTGGATTATCTTTGGCTCCTGATATTTTGTCACTTGCCTTTTTCTTTCGATCTCATGCCACCTCTGAAACGTGGAGTAACCTGCTGGCTCATGGGTCCCGCATGTCATCCTCTACGAACAATAAAAGTTTCCTTTCTTGGAGTTATTTTTTACCCCTAATTTCTGGATATTTGCCTTTTTCTTTTGATCCCCTGCCCCCTTTGAAACGATGAGGACGCTGTTGGCAGGTCGGTCCCACATGTCATCCTCTATGAACAATAAAAGTTTCCTTTGGTGGATTTATTTTTGACCCCTAATTAATTTCTGGATATTTCCTTTTTTTCTTTTGATCCCATGCCGCTTCTCAAACGGTGATACCGCTGATGCTAAATGGGACCCGCATGTCATCCTCTATGTACTATAAAACTTTCTTTTCTTGGATTCTTTTGGCACCTCATATTTGGTCACTTGCCTTTTTCTTTCGATCGCCTGCCGCCTCTCAAACGTTGATACTGTTCTTGCTAAATGGGACCCGCATGTCATCCTCTATGTACAATAAAGTTTCTTTTCTTGGATTATCTTTGGCTCCCCGATATTTGGTTACTTGCCTTTGTCTTTCGATCTCATGCCGACTTTGAAATGTTGAGGAAGCTGCTGGCTCATGGGTCCCGCATGTCATCCTCTATGAACAATAAAAGTTTCCTTTGTTGGATTTATTTTTTACCCTACTTAATTTCTGGCTATTTCCTTTTTCTTTTGATCCTCGCCTTGGAATAGTTGAGGATGCTGCTGCCTCATGGGTCCCGCATGTCATCCCCTCAGAAAGGTAAATGTTTCTTTTCTTGGTTTTGTTTACCAACTGATTTTTGGCTTATTTTTTCTTTCGATCTCCTGCCGCCTTTAAAACGTTGACGACGCTGCTGGCTCATGGGTCCCCAATGTCAGCCTCCCCGTACTGCAAATCCTCTTTATGCAAAGGTTGAGGATGCTGCTGCCTCAAGGGTCCCGCATGTCATCCTCTTAGAACGATAAATGTTTATTTTCTTGGATTTTTACCAACTGATTTTTGGTTTATTTTTTCTTTCGATCCCCTGCCGCCTTTAGAATGTTGACGACGCTGCTGGCTCATGGGTCCCTGATGTCAGCCTCCCCGTACAAGAAACATGTGATATCTTGATTATTTTGCAGACAATAAACAGTGTATTTCGCTCTGAGCTATTGCAAAGGGATAAATTAAATCTTTGTTTTTACATAAACAAACTTATATGTTGAATCTCCTTGTTTTTTGTTTTTGCCAAGCATAGGACTTTCCTGTTTTGGAGTGGGCTTAAATTGTACGAGTCAAAAGGCTTCCAGCACGATAGTTCGAAGGCCCAGATGTCCAGATGCAACCCAATTGAAATCTTTCTTTTCATGGATTTTTTGACACCCTGATTTCTGGCTACTTCCTTTTTCTTTTGATCTGTGCACTTTGGAAACTATGAGACCGCTATTGCAAAATGGGACCCACATGTCATCCTCTATGTACAATAAAAGTTTCTTTTCGTGGATTATTTTTGGCTCTTGATATTTGGTCACTTGCCTTTTTTCTTGCGATCCCGTGCAAAATGGGACCCGCATGTCGTCCTCTATTTACAAAAAAAGTTTCCTTTCTTGGAGTTATTTTTTACCCTAATTTGTGGCTACTTCCTTTTTTTTTTGATCCCCTGCCGCCTTTGAAACGTTGAGGACTCTGCTGGCTCATGGGCCCCACATGTCGACCTGCGTGAACAATAAACCTTTCCTCTGTGAACACTAGCATTGACGAACTGAATGTGAACATGCGTTACAGGCTTTTTTTAGTAAATTTTGTCAACCAATTGCTAGCTTATGTATATATCACTAGTAGTACATACATCGCGAAAGCATTAGAATATTAGACCATGTTCACAAGAATAACATCAAGTCTGAACTACATTAACAGAGTGATAAAATATATTGTTCAGACCAGTACAAAATATAGGGAGTTAAACTAACACTATGCAGAAATTGGCCCATCTCTTGCATATATCCCTCTAGCAAAGGGATCAGCCACTGACAAGTCATGTACCAACCAGCTAAGAACACCGTCCGAGCTGAACTTATCTAAGGATGGTAAATATCCAAACTGAAAATCAACATCGCTATAAGCGGTGTTCTTCAGGTCTAGCTGCTTGAACTGGGTATCCCACCAGATCTTCTTGTGATGATATCTTACACCAAAATTCATTACTTTGAGCATTCTAGTGTTCTGTATAAAGAACCTGGAGACAATAACATCATTTCTCCTTCCTCGGTAGTCAGAAATCGAAATTTCTTTGAGGTTCTGTATAAAGGCATTCAATGGGACAGGCTGGCTCATTATGCAGCACATGAACCTTATTGCCGGTTCTATAAAACTGCAAAGAAGTCAAATTAAGTAGTCAGTACAATAACAAAGTACTTCATAGCTATCAACTAATGAATATCTCAGGTGAGTTGAATCATGTGTTAATTGAGGACCGTGGAACAACATAATCCCCTGACACGTTCCAATTTGATAGATGCACTTTTTTACATCTGTTATTGTCATTGTAAAGTTGGGGAAAGGTTACCAACATGGGAAACTCCAATCCGCAACTAGTTGCGGGTGCACCCCATTTTTCTTTTGACACTTCCAAGTTTCCAAAAAAAAATGTAAACTAAAAGTCTGGACATACATTGTGTTCTATCATGTGCTTCTGTGAAGTTTCATCCAAAAATATGATAATATGTGATCTACACAAAAAAAGAACAAATGATGTGTAAATAGTAAGTCACACTATTTACATATGTCTTCTCTTTTTTACACAGATCACATATTATCATGTGTTTATATGAAACTTCACAGATGCACAAGATACAACACATTGTATGACAAGAAGTTTAGTTTTGAACCAACATAATACAACTCCATTGTGGATGTTCTTCTAGTACAATTGTTCAACTGATCTAGGCTAATAACAGGTTAACTCCATGTAACTCTACAGTTTTTGCTCATAGTGGTAAACAGTTAACAACAACGAATTTACCTGGATATATAGCTTCTCCGTGCAGGGAAAGCATCTAAGAAATGCAAGTAGTTGATCCAGACGAGGGCCGTCAGATTTTAGAACCAAGTTCTTCACTGTGCACAGAGAATTTTCCAAGCTTATGGGCATCATCCTCTACAGGACAATGGTACATATGTCAAAAAAAATAACAAAAATGTGAGTTAATTCAACAAGAAGAAGGTTGTTCTACCAAAAAGTTTATGCGTCCAATAACAAGTTGGCAGCCAGGGTACGACGCAAAGCCCAACACCATCAACTTTGGTGCGTTGGCGACCTGGATTAGTAGTGGAACATCATCAACGCATATGACCAATCTCTCAAGGCAAGATGCATCCATAATTTGCACCGTGTCTAACTGAATAAGTTCGGTGGTGTTGCGTTTCCAATAGCTAGCCACACTAATTGTACGAAGATTTGGCATTTGAATGTTGAGTTGGGTGAACCCGTGGACCCCTTCAAGGTGAAGTGCCTCGAGCACAATACAGCGGGTGAACAGGCGGTCGATGTTCGTCGCCTTACAGATGTAGACGTCATAGAGCAAGAGCCTTTTGAGTTGGGGGAAAAGAAGCATGGAGTTGGCATGAATCTCGGGCAAATAGCAAGTAGAAATGCTGACAATACGCAGCGTGGGCGCGCAGCGGAACGCGGACAGCGGGAAGGAGCGCATCACTGTTCCAGCATCGAATCTGAGGTTCTCGACACAAGATAGGGTGCTGGACCGGAACCAGCTGTCGAGCGTGGTGTCGACCTTGCAAGTGGTTCTGAAGGGGTCGATTGACACGCTTCTGGCGGGGCCAGGGTGAGCGGCGAGGATACTGGAGACCGCGGCGATGCGTTTGTGGTTTTGCTTGGTGAGTTGGTCGTCGATCTCGAGGTTAAGTGGGACGGATTGCCAGAGGTGGCGCCACCGTTTGGAGACCAAGGTTGTGCTTACAGCGGATATAGTGGGCAGGTGGGAGATGATGATGTGGAGAATCTGGTCCGGTAGGCGGCTGATGAGGTCGTTGTCACCGACGAGGAGGTTAAGTGGGACGGAGCGCCAGAGGTGGCGCCACCGTTTGGAGAGCAATGTTGTCCTTACAGCGGATATCATGGGCAGGAGGGAGATGATGATGTGCAGCATCTCGTCGGGGAGGCGGCTGATGAGGTCGAGGCTCGACGGAGGCTCTTCCCGATCTGGCTGGACCCGCCTTCGGGAGTTGAGCGGCTCCGCCTCCATCTGACACAGCGGCGACACAGGCAACGCCGCAGTCGTCTGCTCGAAGTGTGTAGCAGGTAGCGGAGCGGATCTGCTGGACAGGGGAATAGGCGCAGCGGCGGTGGTGAGGACAGAAAGGTACTCGGCGGTGGATTTAGGTGGATGGCGGATGCAAGTGCGCTGGGGGTTTTTGGAGGAGACGGCAAGCGCTATGCAAGGAACTATTGCGGCGGGCGGCCAGCCGGGGTGCCTGAGGAGAGAAAGGTATACTACTACTAATGATGCGGTGCGGCGTTTGCGTCTCCCTTCCCCACGCGTGCAGCCTTCACATTTCACAAGACGTGCGAGTTTTTCAACAGAGATTATCAAGTGGAGATAATCACTCTTGAAAACACCGAGAAGATGGCGGTGAAGAAGACGGAGAGGCAAGGGAAAAAACAATATGAATTGAAATCAAATATAATACGGGCGTTCCTTCTCTCTCTGGTCTCTGCTGCACTTACTGCACCTGTGGTGCAGGCGTGTGACCCGAGAAGAAGCTAATGTACTGTATAGCCGTCCCTTGCACGCCGTGTAGCTGTATTTTGTCTCGTCAAATCAGCTCGGGACAGTTTCAGCAGAGAAAACATCATTTTTTCTTGCCATCATCATAATAGGCGAACATTACCACGGGCACACGGTAGTGCACATCCAACTTCTACTACTCAATCCTCCATATGCTGCACAAACCACCACTTTAACTTTTTCTTCGCAGTTTTCATGATTTTTAGCAGTTTCCACCATGTGGTGGTCAAATCTGTTGCAATTTTTACCACTTGGTCATCTGATCAGTTATTTTGTCATGTCGATAGCAAAATCAACTAGTGGATGCCAACTTTTTTGAAGGGCTACTCTCTAAAACATAGTTTGCATTATGGCATGTTTGGTATTTTCCCTAGGTAGTACATCCAAAAAAAAAATTGACTACATGCTTTTATTTGCCTATTTTAAGTACCTTTTACCATGATTTCAAATTTAGGTCAAACTCACGGGGGCCATAGGATGCACGGCATTTATTTGGCAATTGTTTCAGTATGGCCAACTAGTTAGGACTCCTTTGGTTCATAGGAAATGGAAAGTATAGGAAAAAGAAAATCATAGAATTGGGATGTCATGTCTACTTGAATCCTATGGGAATCGTGCTCCTTTGATTCATATGATTGTCATAGGAATTATGTTGGATTTGGTTCTTATGGGAAAAATTCCTATACAAGTCATTTGATTCATAGGAACTATTCATATAGGAATCTTGTAGTGCAAATCTTATAGGAAAAAACCATTAGCTAATACCTCATGGAAAAGTTCCTTTGCCACAATCAAAGACACATCATGTTCCTATAGGATTCAACTTGGCATAACATTCCAATCATGCACCTTTCATATTCCTACGCCCTCCATATTCCTTTCAATCAAAGGAGTCCGAAGTTTATTTGATTGTAGCAAAGGAATTTTCCATGTATCGACAGTTTGACATGGTATTTTAATAACCAATCAAGAAGACATGCAAACGTACTTAAAAACACACATGGTGCCAAAATCGGTGAAAGGGAATATTCTCAAGAACATAGGTAGGTCATGTTTGGCATTGTTCCTAGGTATTTCATCACAAATGATGAATCCATGATAAATTACTAACATTCGGAAGTTTGCCATGGTTCTAGCATTAACCAACTCACCTCTCACTTCGGAAGAGAGCCATGCGAACTCCAAGATGGATTCTGTCAAAAAAAACTCCAACATGCATGGTGCCAAAATCTGGTAAGTTCTTCTAAAAAATATTTTGGTGTGCCATGTTTGGTATTCTGATATATATGTAGATTACTTACATCACAAACAACTACTCAATGCTTTCGTTTGCCATATGGGTGTTACGTACTTGGATGCAACGCATATGTTTGGTCATTTTTTGTTGGGTACCACACATTTAGTGCACATCACGTATATATAGTTTCCCCTTTTTTAATTGTACTTCGTGTACTTCGCGTTGAAATTTCAAATTAAATGGAAATGAGCCCAAAACTAATTTAATATATGGTCACAAACCGAAATAATTCGTGAAATTTTGGAAATGTCCATCCTACCATATCAACCACATGAAAAAATTGCATTGGCGGCAATCTGCCACTACAAATTTTAACCATTTCACGGAAAACACTCATGTAGTAATTTGTTCCCTTCTAGCACTTCATAAATCTCCCCGGTCTAGTTTGAAAAGGAGCCCCCGTCCGAAGAGTCCCTGTTTATAACTAAAACTAATTATTTCAGTACCGCATAAATCGCAATTACCATTAGATAAACAAGATTAAGATAGAGCATGTACCACATGTCAATTACCGGTTCGCAATCTCCGTATGCTCGCAATGACCGGTTCCACATTATACTTGGTCGAATTTAATTAAACATACAAGTACATCATGCCGAAGTTTTGTTCTAGGACATGGACACGTTCAAACTAATCACGGTAATAGATGATACAACATCGCACACATAAATAGACGACATGTCTAAAATCATACATTTTTTGAACACAGAAATGTCCCGAAGGACACAGCGACATCGCTTTTATATTATGATGACGGTGGGATTACAGACTGCAAGCTAGGAGGACCCTCCAAGTAAAAGGAAACTACAGACAAGACATCCAAAAGTACAAAAAGAATTCTAGTTCTAGAAAAGGAAACTCCATCCGGTCCTTCTCCACCGAGCTCAGATTAGCCTCAAAGCGCGATCATCTTCTCCATCGAGACCGGCAAGATCAACCACCTACCGTCTCGTTGGCGCATGCGGGCACGTCGCCTCATGTTGAAAGTATTCGAGCAAGTCGCCGCTCATGTCGCAACCATCGTTGCTGCAATCCACCTTAAACAAGGAGGCAAATCTACTTAAATCCTCATCCTCTTCGTAGATGTCGTCGCCGATTCGGGCACGGGGAGGCGGGCAGGTTTCTTAAGCAGCTTCCGCATGCAATGTGATGTCCCTCCCCCATGCGAATGCACTGCTTAATACAAGGAAATTTACATGACTGTTGGCCCAAAGAAAAATACAGTTGGGTGGAACCTAGTGAAGAAAGTACTAACCCGGTATAGTGGACGTCGTGCGATTTGAGAGCACAAACCGCAGATGAACGTTCTTCTCACCACATTCTTTTCCATAACACATTCACGGGAAAAGTCCATGCTTTCAGATGGAGGACTTTCACCTTGGAAGACGCCCTGGCATCCCGGGCATGCGCCACCGCGCAGGTTCCTAGCGCAGCTGTCGCATGCAACCTTCTTGCACGAACATCACTGCTTAATACAAGGAAATTAACACGACTGTTAGCCCAAATTAAAATACATCTTGATGAACCTAGTGATGAAAGTACTAACCCGCCAAAATGGAGGTTGTGCGGATTGAGAGCACAAACCGCAGGTGAGCAGTCTTCTCAATTTAGCATCATCGACAAAAGCTCTAAAGCTACCAGGGGGAACCTCCATGCCCAACGATTCTAAATAGGAATATGAATTTAGAGGATGTGAAGGAGATAGGGATAGAGGGTCGTAGTCTTCGACTTGTATAGTATATATAGGCGAGGGAATTGCAGATTCCACCAAGAAACGAGATCCAGTGACTTCAATGGCGACTTGTACGTGAGTCATTCGATCAAGATCCAACGCACATGGTTGATCCAAATTTTAAACTTAAAATTAAACTCAATTTTCAAATGAAGTAAAACTTTACCAGAATACTTAAGAAAGATATATATCTTACTGTAATGTTTTCGATTTTTTTTCGAGCAACTTAAAATGTGACTACAAATTCTGGATCAACTGTGTCCGTTGGATCTTGATCCGATGGCTCATGTACGTAAAGTTGCATTTTGGAGTAAGTAAAGTCACTGGCCTCAAGTTCCACCACCTCATACTTCGTATGTTGCACAAAAACACCATTTGGAAGGATATTTTGCGGTTTCCACCATGTACTGCTCCAATCTGTTGTGATTTCACCACTTAATCTTCTAATCAACCAATTATACTGGTAAATATTCTCTTACTTTGCATCTCAAACATTTCCCTGACTTTCAGTCCCTGAGGCTGGCCATAGTGCTAGTATCATAGGTAGTATCATGCATCTTAGGCCCACAAAAATGCTGATGTGGCATCTAATTAATGAGGAGAGATAAGATTAGAGTAACATAGCTGGATACTGTATCATAATGCACGTTACGAGAAAAGCTAATGCTAAATAGATCTTGTACACATATTTTGTATTGAGATTCTACAAAACAATAAATTTAGAAGATTATGATACTACTCTATAATACCACCCACTATAGTAATAGTATCATAGACAAGTATCATATGCATGATATTACAATATGATACTATGCACTATAACCAGCCTGAACGCGCGCTAGTACACTCAATAAAGACAGAGAGAGAGAGAGACGCTGAGGAGGACTTTGAGTTCTAGTACCTCACCTGCCCGAAATAACTACGCTGGCAGCCTGACCTGCCCTAAGTACGTCCGGTCAAATCGATGCCTTGCCTTGCACGCCGTCTGCGTCCATCCATGTCTTCCCGATGAAATTGTCAGTCCAAAAAAATCGGAAATTTAATTCGGCTATTGGGCGGATATGCTACCTCGACCCAAAAAAACATATTTTTAATTTTCAAAAAATTCTAACAAAAAAATCCGCATGTACTTCTCGATAATCTATGTGTGTTCGTGTAGTTTCGTGAAAAGCCGATATTTTTTGTGGTTGATGTAAGAAGACAAAAGCAAGTACTCCGTATTACAAACAACTTTATTTTTAGCAATAAATTTTATCTTTTTTACATAGCCCAAACGACAATTTAGTTTTTTATGGATCGACTTTAAGCGCTCTTAGCATGTGAAGATGAAAAGATTAATTTTTTGTTTGGAATTTTTTTACATTTCAAAATATATAGATGTTGCAGTTCAAACTAAAGGGAGCATACACAACCAGGAGCCAAAACATCCTTCCCCAAAAAAATATGATTTGTTTTCTATTTGCGATGCTTCCGCGATGCCTATCACATGTCTGTATAGCCGCAGCTAGCACCATCGAGCACGCCCCAATGCTCTGTGTATTGTCTTGTCAATTCAATGGTCAAGGTAATCTGACCAAAAGATACGTCTTGGAGTACGCGTGCGCCTCATTCCTTGAAATGGAGGTAGTACTTTATATTTGGCCCAAATGCGAAAAGTGTTACTCCTCCTATTCTAG
This sequence comes from Lolium perenne, assembly GCF_019359855.2. Taxonomy (NCBI): domain Eukaryota; kingdom Viridiplantae; phylum Streptophyta; class Magnoliopsida; order Poales; family Poaceae; genus Lolium; species Lolium perenne. Next base: position 171,837,761 of record NC_067244.2, read on the forward strand.
TATACCATACTAATATTACTCAAAACAAGTTAGAAGTTATGTCAAGTATGACTAGTGCAAATAAACCCTCTGGCATTAAGAGTATGTTAGAAGTTCGGATCATGATGAACAAGTTAAATGTAATCTTCAAAACGTACAGCTATGTCAAGTATGACTAGTGCAAATAAACCCTCTGCATTAAGAGAAACATCAAATAGTACAAAACACCTGAACAAAAACGAAATTACAACAAAATCCTTGAGATGCCCTTCGTCTTCAACCTCCAGACCGTGTCGACAGCACCATGGCCGACACTAATCCAACCCAGGAAGCCAGAATCCTAGGATAAGCAAGCTCGGAAGGTAGGTGGCCACGGAAGCTCTAGCACGTACCAATTCAGCACGCGCGAGGGCCCGCCCAGCATCTCAATCGGCACGGTGTGAAGCCAGTCCTCGTCTCGAGCTCTCTCGAAGCGTGAGAGCTCGCCGGATTCTCTGTCGAGAGCAAGAATGAAGTTTCCGAGCCCACCGAACACGTACCACTGGAAGAAACGGGCGTTGCACCCCACAAAGAAGATATCCGACAGGCCTGTGTGCGTGGGGTGGAGAGGCACGATGGCGCCGGAGGAGGTCCAAGCGTGGCCACCAGGGCCAGGCGAGAACACGCAGGTCTTGCAGATGCCGTCATGATAGATCAGGCACGTCACCCTGTAATTTGACAGACTGATGAGCGCCGTAGCGTCCTCGCCATGGAGGGCGGCGCCCAGGAACAAGCTTACGAATGTTGTGTGCGAAACAGCAGGGGGTGGAGGGACCGTCACGCATGCGACCTGCCGGGGGATCGCAGACGACGAGACGTGAAGGCTGCTCGAAAGGCTTTCCGTGTTCGGTGTGGTCGAAGTCCGCAAGGAGTAGGAGGCCGCCCCGAGAGTCGGCGAGCTCCAAACTGAGGTCGCCGTTTGGCGCCCGTGGGAGGAAGTCGAGCGCGACATTATTTGCGGCGACCCCGGCCCAACATGACGAGGAAGAGGGAACGAAGTGGGGCAGCAAGCCAGACGGCCGATAGTGACAATGGGAGAAGCTGATGTGGTAGTGGCCGGCGACTATGGAGGATGGCGCGCCGTGGCGAGCGGAGAGGACACGGAAGTCCTCCGCCGCGATAACCTTGCGCCCGGCTCCCGCAGCGAACGCGGCGCGGACGAGATCCAGAGGCGAGGTGAGGCGCAGGAACACCAGCCCGAGAAGTTCATCCGGGATGGCGTCACCCTTGTCCTCCTGCCCGGACTTCCTCTGAGCATTCTTCCAGCGGGGGCGGCTGTGCCCCATCTCCGGCTGGACCTAGCTCGTGTACGGGGGCGAGGTGTGCTGTAGGGAGGAAGCTAGGGAAGTAGCGAGGCGGCCGGCTTGGTAGAGACTAGAGGAGTTAAGGAGGAGACTTATGTACTGAAAAAGTTCCGTGGAATCAAATTCCTATATTGGTTAATTACATGCAAGGATGAGCAGAGTAGTTGGTTGTGTAATTGAAACGAGATTACGAGCTTGATCCCCACACACGAACCACATCGTAAAGCTTCATGAAAGAAAAATAGGAAAACAACAAAATTGTGTGGCACAACAGTTGCTTTCTCCAAGTTCCTATAGAGGGAGTACTATGAACATATTCAAACTAGACAAATCATGTATCTACCCCCTAACCCCTAAAACTCAGTCTTATGAAATCTAGCATAAAGAGATCGAAGTCGTTTTGGGTTTCAAACATGGAAATTTCAAGAACATCCCAAAAGCTTCATTTTAGAGTGACTAAGAAGGATCCATGCTTACCTTTTCATTTTCATGTTTTAAACTTGTTTAAATCATGGTCAAACCTAGGATTTGACCAAGATTCAAATGGGCCAAAAAATTCAGAAAAAATCAAAAGAATGAAAAACCAAAGCACATATATAGCATTCTTATGTCATATATATAGTAAGCATTCAAGTTGATAAACAAGGTATAGACATATATATTCAAACCAGAAAAATCATGTATATATCTACCCCTAAAACCCTAAACTCTGTCTTATGAAGTCAATCATGAAGAGAAGTGGTTTTGTGTTTCAAACATGGAAATTTCAAGAACCTCCCGAAAGCTTCATTTTAGAGTGACTAAGAAGGATCCAGGCTTATCTTTTCATTTCATGTTTTAAACTTGTTTAAATCCTGGTCAAACCTAGGATTTGATGAAGATACAAATGGGTGGGCACAATATTCAAAAAAATCAGAAAAATGAAAAACCAAATCACATTGTCTTCTTATGTCATATCGTAAACATTCAAGTTGATAAACAAGGTCTAGATATATCCAAACCAGACAAATCATGTATCTACCCCCTGTCGATCTTATGAAGTCTAGCATGAAGGGAAGTCGTTTTCGGTTTCAAACATGGAAATTTCAAGAACATCCCAAAAGCTTCCATTTTAGAGTGACTAAGAAGGATACAGACTTCCTTTTTTATTTTCATGTTTTAAACTTGTTTAAATCTTGGTCAAACCAAGGATTTGACCAAGATTCAAATGGGCCTAAAAATTTAGAAAAAAATCAAAAGAGAATGAAAAACCAAAGCACATAGCATTCTTATGTCATATGTATAGTAAGCATTCAAGTTGATAAACAAGGTCTAGACATATTCAAACCAGAAAAATCATGTATATATCTACCCCTAAAACCCTAAACTCTGTCTTATGAAGTCAATCATGAAGAGAAGTGGTTTTGGGTTTCAAACATGGAAATTTCAAGAACCTCCCAAAAGATTTATTTTAGAGTGACTAATAAGGATCCATGCTTACCTTTTCATTTTCATAATTTAAAATTGTTTAAATCTTTGTCAAACCTAGGATTTGACCAAGATTCAAATATATGGGCATAAAATTCAAAAAAATCAGAAAAATGAAAAACAAAAGCATATAGTCTTCTTATGTCATATAGTAAGCATTCAAGTTGATAAATTAACAAGGTTTGGACATATTCAAACCATACAAATCATGTATCTACCCCCTAACCCTAAACTCAGGCGATCTTATGAAGTCTAGCATGAAGAGAGGTCGTTTTGGGTTTCAAACATGGAAATTTCAAGAACATCCCAAAAGCTTCATTTTAGAGTGACTAAGAAGGATCCAGGCTTACTTATTCGTTTTCACGTGTTAAACTTGTCTAAATCTTGGTCAAACCTAGGATTTGACCAAGATTCAAATGTGCAGAAAAATAAAAAAATCAGAAAAATGAAAACCAAAGTACATAGTCTTCTTATGTCATATAGTAAGCATATTCAAGTTGATAAACAAGGTTTGAACCTTGATCTGTAGTACTGGGCAAAACCCTAGTTTAACCTATTTAATTATAGATTCGTAGGTTGATTTTTTCTACCTTTTTATTATTACTATGCAGCACATGTGTGTTTGCCCGTCGAGTGAAACTCGGAGGAAGAGGGATCAATCGGAAGGAGAGAAGAAGGGAGAGCATTATGGTGTCTCCCCTTTTTCAGGTGATGATGTTGACTTTTGTGCAGGGTTTGTCAGTGAGCGAGCGAGCGAGCGAGTCGAGCGAGTCCGAGAATGAGAGAGATTTGTTTTTTTTGTGAGAGGGACAACCGAAGGATCTAGAAGGACCCATAGACTTCCAATACGCATCCTGATGCGTCTTCTCTTGACAAAGAAGATGGCTGGGAGTTTGCGTACCTATTGCACGTGACTTGTGCTCACTGAAGTGTGGGACCTCACGCGTGGGCACCACACGTAAGTGACAGACCTGTTGGTGTAAAAACTCGGTTGATTATTATAGTGCATTAGAACAAAGTTTCCTATGGATTCAAGGGTAGGAAATCCAAGTTAACTCATTTACATGACATTATTTTTCTTATGTCATATAGTAAGCATTAAAGTTGATAAACAATGTCTAGACATATTCAAACCAGACAAATCATGTATCTATACCCCTAACCCCTAAACTCTATCTTATGAAGTCAAGCATGTGGAGAGATGTGGTTTTGGGTTTCAAACATGGAAATTTCAAAAACCTCCCAAAAGCTTCATTTTAGAGTGCCTAAGAAGGATACATGCTTCCCTTTTCATTTTCATGTTTTAAACTTGTTTTAATTATCTTGGTCAAACCTAGGATTTGACGAAGATACAAATGGGTGGGCACAAAATTCAAAAAAATCAGAAAAATGGAAAACCAAATCACATAGTCTTCTTATGTCATATCGTAAGCATTCAAGTTGATAAACAAGGTCTAAATATATCCAAACCAGACAAATCATGTATCTACCCCCTGTCGATCTTATGAAGTCTAGCATGAAGGGAAGTCGTTTTGGGTTTCAAACATGGAAATTTCAAGAACATCCCAAAAGCTTCATTTTAGAGTAAATAAGAAGGATATAGACTTCCCTTTTCATTTTCATGTTTTAAACTTGTTTAAATCTTGGTCAAACCAAGGATTTGACCAAGATTCAAATGGCCCTAAAAATTCAGAAAAAAATCAAAAGAATGAAAAACCAAAGCACATAGCATTCTTATGTCATATGTATAGTAAGCATTCATGTTGATAAACAAGGTCTAGACATATATATTCAAACCAGAAAAATCATGTATATATCTACCCCTAAAACCCAAATTAAACTCAGTCAATCATGAAGAGAAGTGGTTTTGGGTTTCAAACATGGAAATTTCAAGAACCTCCCAAAAGCTTCATTTTAGAGTGACTAAGAAGGATCCAGGCTTACTTATTCGTTTTCACGTGTTAAACTTGTCTAAATCTTGGTCAAACCTAGGATTTGACCAAGATATGATTCAAATGCGCAGAAAATTAAAAAAATCAGAAAAATGAAAAACCAAAGTACATCATATTCAAACCATACAAATCATGTATCTATGCCCCCTAACCCTAAACTTTGTCTTATGAAGTCAAGCATGAAGAGAAGTGATTTTGGGTTTCAAACATGGAAATTTCAAAAACCTCCCGAAAACTTCATTTTAAAGTGACTGAGAAGGTTACATTCTTCCCTTTTCATTTTCATGTTTTAAACTTGTTTAAATTATCTTGGTCAAACCTAGGATTTCGTGAAGATACAAATGGGTGGGCACAATATTCAAAAAAATCAGAAAAATGAAAAACCAAATCACATTGTCTTCTTATGTCATATCGTAAGCATTCAAGTTGATAAACAAGGTCTAGATATATCCAAACCAGACAAAGCATATATCTACCCCCTATCGATCTTATGAAGTCTAGCATGAAGGGAAGTCATTTTCGGTTTCAAACATGGAAATTTCAAGAACATCCCAAAAGCTTACATTTTAGAGTGATCACTCGGAAGGAGAGAAGAAGGGAGAGCATTATGGTGTCTCCCCTTTTTCGGGTGATGATGTTGACTTTTGTGCAGGGTTTGTCAGTGAGCAGGAGGTGCGAGCGAGCGAGTCGAGCGAGGCCGAGAATGAGAGAGATTTCTTTTTTTTTGTGAGAGGGACAACCGAAGGATCCAGAAGGACCCACAGACTTCCAATACGCATCCTGATGCGTCTTCTCTTGACAAAGAAGATGGCTGGGAGTTTGCGTACCTATTGCACGTGACTTGTGCTCACTGAAGTGTGGGACCTCACGCGTGGGCACCACACGTAAGTGACAGACCTGTTGGTGTAAAAACTCGGTTGATTATTATAGTGCATTAGAACAAAGTTTCCTATGGATTCAAGGGTAGGAAATCCAAGTTAACTCATTTACATGACATTATTTTTCTTATGTCATATAGTAAGCATTAAAGTTGATACACAATGTCTAGACATATTCAAACCAGACAAATCATGTATCTATACCCCTAACCCCTAAACTCTGTCTTATGAAGTCAAGCATGTGAAGAGATGTGGTTTTGGGTTTCAAACATGGAAATTTCAAAAACCTCCCAAAAGCTTCATTTTAGAGTGCCTAAGAAGGATACATGCTTCCCTTTTCATTTTCATGTTTTAAACTTGTTTTAATTATCTTAGTCAAACCTAGGATTTGACGAAGATACAAATGGGTGGGCACAAAATTCAAAAAAATCAGAAAATGGAAAACCAAATCACATAGTCTTCTTATGTCATATCGTAAGCATTCAAGTTGATAAACAAGGTCTAAATATATCCAAACCAGACAAATTATGTATCTACCCCCTGTCGATCTTAATTATGAAGTCTAGCATGAAGGGAAGTCGTTTTGGGTTTCAAACATGGAAATTTCAAGAACATCCCAAAAGCTTCATTTTAGAGTAAACAAGAAGGATACAGACTTCCCTTTTCATTTTCATGTTTTAAACTTGTTTAAATCTTGGTCAAACCAAGGATTTGACCAAGATTCAAATGGCCCTAAAAATCAGAAAAAATCAAAAGAATGAAAAACCAAAGCACATAGCATTCTTATGTCATATGTATAGTAAGCATTCATGTTGATAAACAAGGTCTAGACATATATATTCAAACCAGAAAAATCATGTATATATCTACCCAAAAATGGAAATTTCAAAAACCTCCCAAAAACTTCATTTTAGAGTGACTGAGAAGGTTACATGCTTCCCTTTTCATTTTCATGTTTTAAACTTGTTTAAATCTTGGTGATCAAACCTAGGATTTGACAAGATATGATTCAAATGCGCAGAAAATTAAAAAAATCAGAAAAATGAAAAACCAAAGTACATAGTCTTCTTATGTCATATATATAGTAAGCATATTCAAGTTGATAAACAAGGTGTGGACATATTCAAACCATACAAATCATGTATCTATACCCCCTAATAACCCTAAACTTTGTCTTATGAAGTCAAGCATGAAGAGAAGTGGTTTTGGGTTTCAAACATGGAAATTTAAAAAACCTCCCAAAAACTTCATTTTAGAGTGACTGAGAAGGTTACATGCTTCCCTTTTCATTTTCATGTTTTAAACTCGTTTAAATTATCTTGGTCAAACCTAGCTAGGATTTCATGAAGACACAAATGGGTGGGCACAATATTCAAAAAATCAGAAAAATGAAAAACCAAATCACATTGTCTTCTTACGTCATATCGTAAGCATTCAAGTTGATAAACAAAGTCTAGATATATCCAAACCAGACAAATCATGTATCTACCCCCTGTCGATCTTATGAAGTCTAGCATGAAGGGAAGTCATTTTCGGTTTCAAACATGGAAATTTCAAGAACATCCCAAAAGCTTACATTTTAGAGTGACTAAGAAGGATACAGACTTCCCTTTTCATTTTCATGCATGTTTTAAACTTGTTTAAATCCTTGTCAAACCAAAGATTTGACCAAGATTCAAATGGGCCTAAAAATTTAGAAAAAAAATCAAAAGAGAATGAAAAACCAAAGCACATAGCATTCTTATGTCATATGTATAGTAAGCCTTCAAGTTGATAAACCAGGTCTAGACATATTCAAACCAGAAAAATCATGTATATATCTACCCCTAAAACCCTAAACTCTGTCTTATGAAGTCAATCATGAAGAGAAGTGGTTTTGGGTTTCAAAGATGGAAATTTCAAGAACCTCCCAAAAGATTTATTTTAGAGTGACTAATAAGGATCCATGCTTACCTTTCATTTTCATAATTTAACCTTGTTTAAATCTTTGTCAAACCTAGGATTTGACCAAGATTCAAATATATGGGCATAAAATTCAAAAAAAAATCAGAAAAATGAAAAACAAAAGCATATAGTCTTCTTATGTCATATAGTAAGCATTCAAGTTGATAAATTAACAAGGTTTGGACATATTCAAACCATACAAATCATGTATCTACCCCTAACCCTAAACTCGGTCGATCTTATGAAGTCTAGCATGAAGAGAGGTCGTTTTGGGTTTCAAACATGGAAATTTCAAGAACATCCCAAAAGCTTCATTTTAGAGTGACTAAGAAGGATCCAGGCTTACTTATTCGTTTTCACGTGTTAAACTTGTCTAAATCTTGGTCAAACCTAGGATTTGACCAAGATTCAAATGCGCAGAAAATTAAAAAAATCAGAAAAATGAAAAACCAAAGTACATAGTCTTCTAATGTCATATAGTAAGCATATTCAAGTTGATAAACAAGGTTTGAACCTTGATCTGTAGTACTGGGCAAAACCCTAGTTTAACCTATTTAATTATAGATTCGTAGGTTGATTTTTCTACCTTTTTATTATTACTATGCAGCACATGTGTGTTTGCCCGTCGAGTGAAACTCGGAGGAAGAGGGATCACTCGGAAGGAGAGAAGAAGGGAGAGCATTATGGTGTCTCCCCTTTTTCGGGTGATGATGTTGACTTTTGTGCAGGGTTTGTCAGTGAGCAGGAGGTGCGAGCGAGCGAGCGAGTCGAGCGAGGCCGAGAATGAGAGAGATTTGTTTTTTTTGTGAGAGGGACAACCGAAGGATCCAGAAGGACCCACAGACTTCCAATACGCATCCTGATGCGTCTTCTCTTGACAAAGAATATGGCTGGGAGTTTGCATACCTATTGCACGTGACTTGTGCTCACTGAAGTGTGGGACCTCACGCGTGGGCACCACACGTAAGTGACAGACCTGTTGGTGTAAAAACTCGGTTGATTATTATAGTGCATTAGAACAAAGTTTCCTATGGATTGAAGGGTAGGAAATCCAAGTTAACTCATTTACATGACATTATTTTTCTTATGTCATATAGTAAGCATTAAAGTTGATACACAATGTCTAGACATATTCAAACCAGACAAATCATGTATCTATACTCCTAACCCCTAAACTCTGTCTTATGAAGTCAAGCATGTGAAGAGATGTGGTTTTGGGTTTCAAACATGGAAATTTCAAAAACCTCCCAAAAGCTTCATTTTAGAGTGCCTAAGAAGGATACATGCTTCCCTTTTCATTTTCATGTTTTAAACTTGTTTTAATTATCTTGGTCAAACCTAGGATTTGACGAAGATACAAATGGGTGGGCACAAAATTCAAAAAAATCAGAAAAATGGAAAACCAAATCACATAGTCTTCTTATGTCATATCGTAAGCATTCAAGTTGATAAACAAGGTCTAAATATATCCAAACCAGACAAATTATGTATCTACCCCCTGTCGATCTTAATTATGAAGTCTAGCATGAAGGGAAGTCGTTTTGGGTTTCAAACATGGAAATTTCAAGAACATCCCAAAAGCTTCATTTTAGAGTAAACAAGAAGGATACAGACTTCCCTTTTCATTTTCATGTTTTAAACTTGTTTAAATCTTGGTCAAACCAAGGATTTGACCAAGATTCAAATGGCCCTAAAAAATCAGAAAAAATCAAAAGAATGAAAAACCAAAGCACATAGCATTCTTATGTCATATGTATAGTAAGCATTCATGTTGATAAACAAGGTCTAGACATATATATTCAAACCAGAAAAATCATGTATATATCTACCCAAAAATGGAAATTTAAAAAACCTCCCAAAAACTTCATTTTAGAGTGACTGAGAAGGTTACATGCTTCCCTTTTCATTTTCATGTTTTAAACTTGTTTAAATCTGGGTGATCAAACCTAGGATTTGACAAGATATGATTCAAATGCGCAGAAAATTAAAAAAATCAGAAAAATGAAAAACCAAAGTACATAGTCTTCTTATGTCATATATATAGTAAGCATATTCAAGTTGATAAACAAGGTTTGGACATATTCAAACCATACAAATCATGTATCTATACCCCCTAATAACCCTAAACTTTGTCTTATGAAGTCAAGCATGAAGAGAAGTGGTTTTGGGTTTCAAACATGGAAATTTCAAAAACCTCCCAAAAACTTCATTTTAGAGTGACTGAGAAGATTACATGCTTCCCTTTTCATTTTCATGTTTTAAACTCGTTTAAATTATCTTGGTCAAACCTAGCTAGGATTTCATGAAGATACAAATGGGTGGGCACAATATTCAAAAAATCAGAAAAATGAAAAACCAAATCACATTGTCTTCTTACGTCATATCGTAAGCATTCAAGTTGATAAACAAAGTCTAGATATATCCAAACCAGACAAATCATGTATCTACCCCCTGTCGATCTTATGAAGTCTAGCATGAAGGGAAGTCATTTTCGGTTTCAAACATGGAAATTTCAAGAACATCCCAAAAGCTTACATTTTAGAGTGACTAAGAAGGATATAGACTTCCCTTTTCATTTTCATGCATGTTTTAAACTTGTTTAAATCCTTGTCAAACCAAAGATTTGACCAAGATTCAAATGGGCCTAAAAATTTAGAAAAAAAATCAAAAGAGAATGAAAAACCAAAGAACATAGCATTCTTATGTCATATGTATAGTAAGCCTTCAAGTTGATAAACCAGGTCTAGACATATTCAAACCAGAAAAATCATGTATATATCTACCCCTAAAACCCTAAACTCTGTCTTATGAAGTCAATCATGAAGAGAAGTGGTTTTGGGTTTCAAACATGGAAATTTCAAGAACCTCCCAAAAGATTTATTTTAGAGTGACTAATAAGGATCCATGCTTACCTTTTCATTTTCATAATTTAAACTTGTTTAAATCTTTGTCAAACCTAGGATTTGACCAAGATTCAAATATATGGGCATAAAATTCAAAAAAAATCAGAAAAATGAAAAACAAAAGCATATAGTCTTCTTATGTCATTTAGTAAGCATTCAAGTTGATAAATTAACAAGGTTTGGACATATTCAAACCATACAAATCATGTATCTACCCCTAACCCTAAACTCGGTCGATCTTATGAAGTCTAGCATGAAGAGAGGTCGTTTTGGATTTCAAACATGGAAATTTCAAGAACATCCCAAAAGCTTCATTTTAGAGTGACTAAGAAGGATCCAGGCTTACTTATTCGTTTTCACGTGTTAAACTTGTCTAAATCTTGGTCAAACCTAGGATTTGACCAAGATTCAAATGCTTGTGAGAAAATTAAAAAAATCAGAAAAATGAAAACCCAAAGTACATAGTCTTCTTATGTCATATAGTAAGCATATTCCAGTTGATAAACAAGGTTTGAACCTTGATCTGTAGTACTGGGCGAAACCCTAGTTTAACCTATTTAATTATAGAATCGTAGGTTGATTTTTCTACCTTTTTATTATTACTATGCAGCACATGTGTGTTTGCCCGTCGAGTGAAACTCGGAGGAAGAGGGATCACTCGGAAGGAGAGAAGAAGGGAGAGCATTATGGTGTCTCCCCTTTTTCGGGTGATGATGTTGACTTTTGTGCAGGGTTTGTCAGTGAGCAGGAGGTGCGAGCGAGCGAGCGAGCGAGTCGAGCGAGGCCGAGAATGAGAGAGATTTGTTTTTTTTGCGAGAGGGACAACCGAAGGATCCAAAAGGACCCACAGACTTCCAATACGCATCCTGATGCGTCTTCTCTTGACAAAGAAGATGGATGGGAGTTTGCGTACCTATTGCACGTGACTTGTGCTCACTGAAGTGTGGGACCTCACGCGTGGGCACCACACGTAAGTGACAGACCTGTTGGTGTAAAAACTCGGTTGATTATTATAGTGCATTAGAACAAAGTTTCCTATGGATTCAAGGGTAGGAAATCCAAGTTAACTCATTTACATGACATTATTTTTCTTATGTCATATAGTAAGCATTAAAGTTGATACACAATGTCTAGACATATTCAAACCAGACAAATCATGTATCTATACCCCTAACCCCTAAACTCTGTCTTACGAAGTCAAGCATGTGAAGAGATGTGGTTTTGGGTTTCAAACATGGAAATTTCAAAAACCTCCCAAAAGCTTCATTTTAGAGTGCCTAAGAAGGATACATGCTTCCCTTTTCATTTTCATGTTTTAAACTTGTTTTAATTATCTTGGTCAAACCTAGGATTTGACGAAGATACAAATGGGTGGGCACAAAATTCAAAAAAATCAGAAAAATGGAAAACCAAATCACATAGTCTTCTTATGTCATATCGTAAGCATTCAAGTTGATAAACAAGGTCTAAATATATCCAAACCAGACAAATTATGTATCTACCCCCTGTCGATCTTAATTATGAAGTCTAGCATGAAGGGAAGTCGTTTTGGGTTTCAAACATGGAAATTTCAAGAACATCCCAAAAGCTTCATTTTAGAGTAAACAAGAAGGATACATACTTCCCGTTTCATTTTCATGTTTTAAACTTGTTTAAATCTTGGTCAAACCAAGGATTTGACCAAGATTCAAATGGCCCTAAAAATTCAGAAAAAATCAAAAGAATGAAAAACCAAAGCACATAGCATTCTTATGTCATATGTATAGTAAGCATTCATGTTGATAAACAAGGTCTAGACATATATATTCAAACCAGAAAAATCATGTATATATCTACCCAAAAATGGAAATTTCAAAAACCTCCCAAAAACTTCATTTTAGAGTGACTGAGAAGGTTACATGCTTCCCTTTTCATTTTCATGTTTTAAACTTGTTTAAATCTTGGTGATCAAACCTAGGATTTGACAAGATATGATTCAAATGCGCAGAAAATTAAAAAAATCAGAAAAATGAAAAACCAAAGTACATAGTCTTCTTATGTCATATATATAGTAAGCATATTCAAGTTGATAAACAAGGTTTGGACATATTCAAACCATACAAATCATGTATCTATACCCCCTAATAACCCTAAACTTTGTCTTATGAAGTCAAGCATGAAGAGAAGTGGTTTTGGGTTTCAAACATGGAAATTTCAAAAACCTCCCAAAAACTTCATTTTAGAGTGACTGAGAAGGTTACATGCTTCCCTTTTCATTTTCATGTTTTAAACTCGTTTAAACTATCTTGGTCAAACCTAGCTAGGATTTCATGAAGATACAAATGGGTGGGCACAATATTCAAAAAATCAGAAAAATGAAAAACCAAATCACACTGTCTTCTTACGTCATATCGTAAGCATTCAAGATGATAAACAAAGTCTAGATATATCCAAACCAGACAAATCATGTATCTACCCCCTGTCGATCTTATGAAGTCTAGCATGAAAGGAAGTCATTTTCGGTTTCAAACATGGAAATTTCAAGAACATCCCAAAAGCTTACATTTTAGAGTGACTAAGAAGGATACAGACTTCCCTTTTCATTTTCATGCATGTTTTAAACTTGTTTAAATCCTTGTCAAACCAAAGATTTGACCAAGATTCAAATGGGCCTAAAAATTTAGAAAAAAAATCAAAAGAGAATGAAAAACCAAAGCACATAGCATTCTTATGTCATATGTATAGTAAGCCTTCAAGTTGATAAACCAGGTCTAGACATATTCAAACCAGAAAAATCATGTATATATCTACCCCTAAAACCCTAAACTCTGTCTTATGAAGTCAATCATGAAGAGAAGTGGTTTTGGGTTTCAAACATGGAAATTTCAAGAACCTCCCAAAAGATTTATTTTAGAGTGACTAATAAGGATCCATGCTTACCTTTTCATTTTCATAATTTAAACTTGTTTAAATCTTTGTCAAACCTAGGATTTGACCAAGATTCAAATATATGGGCATAAAATTCAAAAAAAATCAGAAAAATGAAAAACAAAAGCATATAGTCTTCTTATGTCATATAGTAAGCATTCAAGTTGATAAATTAACAAGGTTTGGACATATTCAAACCATACAAATCATGTATCTACCCCTAACCCTAAACTCGGTCGATCTTATGAAGTCTAGCATGAAGAGAGGTCGTTTTGGGTTTCAAACATGGAAATTTCAAGAACATCCCAAAAGCTTCATTTTAGAGTGACTAAGAAGGATCCAGGCTTACTTATTCGTTTTCACGTGTTAAACTTGTCTAAATCTTGGTCAAACCTAGGATTTGACCAAGATTCAAATGCGCAGAAAATTAAAAAAATCAGAAAAATGAAAAACCAAAGTACATAGTCTTCTTATGTCATATATATAGTAAGCGCATTAAAGTTGATAAACAAGGTCTCTGGACATATTCAAACCATACAAATCATGTATCTATACCCCCTAACCCTAAACTTTGTCTTATGAAGTCAAGCATGAAGAGAAGTGGTTTTGGGTTTCAAACATGGAAATTTCAAAAACCTCCCAAAAACTTCATTTTAAAGTAACTGAGAAGGTTACATGCTTCCCTTTTCATTTTCATGTTTTAAACTTGTTTAAATTATCTTGGTCAAACCTAGGATTTCATGAAGATACAAATGGGTGGGCACAATATTCAAAAAAATCAGAAAAATGAAAAACCAAATCACATTGTCTTCTTATGTCATATCGTAAGCATTCATGTTGATAAACAAGGTCTAGACATATATATTCAAACCAGAAAAATCATGTATATATCTACCCCTAAAACCCTAATTAAACTCAGTCAATCATGAAGAGAAGTGGTTTTGGGTTTCAAACATGGAAATTTCAAGAACCTCCCAAAAGCTTCATTTTAGAGTGACTAAGAAGGATCCAGGCTTACTTATTCGTTTTCACGTGTTAAACTTGTCTAAATCTTGGTCAAACCTAGGATTTGACCAAAATATGATTCAAATGCGCAGAAAATTAAAAAAATTTAGAAAAATGAAAAACCAAAGTACGTAGTCTTCTTATGTCATATAGTAAGCATATTCAAGTTGATAAACAAGGTTTGGACATATTCAAACCATACAAATCATGTATCTATACCCCCTAACCCTAATCTTTGTCTTATGAAGTCAAGCATGAAGAGAAGTGGTTTTGGGTTTCAAACATGGAAATCTCAAAAACCTCCCAAAAACTTCATTTTAGAGTGACTGAGAAGGTTGCATGCTTCCCTTTTCATTTTCATGTTTTAAACTTGTTTAAATCTTGGTGATCAAACCTAGGATTTGACAAGATTCAAATGGGCATCAAAATTCAAAAAAAATCAGAAAAAAAACCAAGCAATGGTTTTCTTATGTCATATAGTAAGCATTAAAGTTGATAAACAAGGTCTAGACATATTCAAACCAGACAAATCATGTATATATCTACCCCTAAAACCCTAAACTCTGTCTTATGAAGTCAAGCATGAAGAGAAGTGGTTTTGGGTTTCAAACATGGAAATTTCAAGAACCTCCCAAAAGCTTCATTTTAGAGTGACTAAGAAGGATCCAGGCTTCCCTTTTCATTTTCATGTTTTAAACTTGTTTAAATTATCTTGGTCAAACCTAGGATTTCATGAAGATACAAATGGGTGGGCACAATATTCAAAAAAATCAGAAAAATGAAAAACCAAATCACATAGTCTTCTTATGTCATATCGTAAGCATTCAAGTTGATAAACAGGGTCTAGATATATCCAAACCAGACAAATCATGTATCTATACCCCCTAACCCTATAGTTTGAGGCCATTTGGATGAGGTCCAAAAAATTCTTGGATTAGAATCGTGTTGTTCGAACCCCGTGGTTGGATTTTTTTGAACCTTGATCTGTAGTACAGGGCAAAACCCTAGTTTAACCTATTTAATTATAGATTCGTATATCGATTTTTCTACCTAGGATTTGACCAAGATTTATGGGCATAAAATTCAAAAAAATCAGAAAAATGAAAAACCAAAGCACATAGTCTTCTTATGTCATATAGTTAGCATTAAAGTTGTTAAACAAGGTCTAGACATATTCAAACTAGACAAACCACATGTATCTACACCCCCTGACCCCTAAACTCTATCTTATGAAGCCAGGCATATGAAGAGAAGTGGTTTTGGGTTTCAAACATGGAATTTTCAAAAACCTCCCAAAAACTTCATTTTAGAGTGACTAAGAAGTATACATGCTTCCCTTTTCATATTCATGTTTTAAACTTGTTTAAATTATCTTGGTCAAACCTAGGATTTGACAAGATTCAAATGGGCATCAAAATTCAAAAAAATTAGAAAAATGAAATACGAAAGCAAATAGTTTTCTTATGTCATATAGTAAGCATTCAAGTTGATAAACAAGGTCTATACATATTCAAACCAGAAAAATCATGTATATATCTACCCCTAACCCTAAACTAATCTGTCGATCTTATGAAGTCAATCATGAAGAGAAGTGGTTTTGGGTTTCAAACATGGAAATTTCAAGAACCTCCCAAAAGCTTCATTTTAGAGTGACTAAGAAGGATCCATGCTTACTTATTCGTTTTCACGTGTTAAACTTGTCTAAATCTTGGTCAAATTGAGGATTTGACCAAGATTCAAATGCGCAGAAAATTAAAAAAATCAGAAAAATGAAAAACCAAAGTACATAGTCTTCTTATGTCATATAGTAAGCATATTCAAGTTGATAAACAAGGTCTAGACATATTCAAAGTTTCAAACTAGACAAACCATGTATCTACCCCCTAACCCCTAAACTCTGTCTTATGAAGTAAAGCATGAAGAGAAGTGGTTTTGGGTTTCAGACATGGAAATTTCAAAAACCTCCCAAAAACTTCATTTTAGAGTGACTAAGAAGGATACATGCTTCCCTTTTCATTTCCATGTTTTAAACTTGTTTAAATTATCTTGGTCAAACCTAGGATTTGACAAGATTCAAATGGGCATCAAAATTCAAAAAAAATCAGAAAAATGAAAACCAAAGCAAATAGTTTTCTTATGTCATATAGTAAGAATTAAAGTTGATAAACAAGGTCTAGACATATTCAAACCAAACAAATCATGTATATATCTACCCCTAACCCTAAACTCTGTCTTATGAAGTCAAGCATGGAAATTTCAAGAACATCCCAAAAGCTTCATTTTAGAGTGACTAAGAAGGATCCATGCTTACCTTTTCATATATTTTAAACTTGTTTAAATCTTTGTCAAACCTAGGATTTGACCAAAAGATTCAAATGGGCATAAAATTCAAAAAAATCAGAAAAATGAAAAACACTATGAACAGTGAACAATACTGTTTCGCGTCCCTACAGTACACCATGGACAGTGTTGCGAGTGACCTGTGTCCTTCACGGATAGAGATCAGGTGACATGCACCTTTCGCATGTCACCTGGTGACATGCGGCTTAAATCTAAATTTAAATATTGCGAAAAAATCATGTCCCAACCTATAGCCCTCTCGATTTATAGGCCCCTGCCGCCTCTCCCCATTCACTTCACTTCTCGCTACCTCACTCCTCTCGATTTATAGGCCCCTGCCGCCTCTCCCCATTCATCTTCAAAATCCTATAGCCCCAACCTGTACAGTGCTCGTCGGCGGCTGTACCATCCACAACCTCTGTATTAGCGCCTCCCTGCACCCCCATCTTCCGGCGATGAATCCCACGAGTGGACAAGGGGGCCTGTTAGGTGTGCGGCCCACCGTCGTAATCCCCCAGCAGCAACTACAGGACCTCGCCGCCAACTCGCACGCCCCCCTACAGCTGCTTGATGTCTACGGGTGCTTCTATTCTTGTAGACAGTGTTGGGCCTCCAAGAGCAGAGGTTTGTAGAACAGCAGCAAGTTTCCCTTAAGTGGATCACCCAAGGTTTATCGAACTCAGGGAGGAAGAGGTCAAAGATATCCCTCTCATGCAACCCTGCAACCACAAAGCAAGAAGTCTCTTGTGTCCCCAACACACCTAATAGGTGCACTAGTTCGGCGAAGAGATAGTGAAATACAAGTGGTATGAATGAATATGAGCAGTAGTAACGGCGCCAGAAAAGTGCTTGCTGGAGTGCAGATGATGGTAGTAATATTGCAGGAAGTAAACAAGCAGTAAAATAGTAAACAAGCAGCGATAGCAGTATTTAGGAACAAGGCCTAGGGATCATACTTTCACTAGTGGACACTCTCAACATTGATCACATAACAGAATAAATAGATAGATGCTAGACTCTACACCCTCTTGTTGGATGATGAACACCACTAACTGTGTAGGATTACACGAACCCTCAATGCCGGAGTTAACAAGCTCCACAATATTCAATGTTCATATTTAAATAACCTTAGAGTGCATGACAGATCAACATAACCAAACCAAGTACTAACATAGCATGCACACTGTCACCTTCACACTACGAAAGGAGGAATAGATCACATCAATACTATCATAGCAATAGTTAACTTCATAATCTACAAGAGATCACAATCATAGCCTACGCCAAGTACTACACGATGCACACACTGTCACCATTACACCGTGCATGAGGAATAAACTACTTTAATAACATCACTAGAGTAGCACACAGATATATTGTGATACAAAACACAATGCAATCATAAAGAGATATAAATAAGCACTTCACTATGCTACTCCGAATTACTCTCTGGCAAGATAACGAACACTAATTCATCATGTAGGCAAACCTTAAAGATGCATTCCCAAGTACTAATGAACACCCCACGCTGTCACTTTGAGCATTCATAGGAGGTACTAACACACCACAATTTCATAGAGACATCCAACTCAAATCGTAACTCAGTGAATAAGTATTCTGTGAAATATAGCCTAAGAGACCCACACGGTGCACACACTGTCACCTTTACACACGTGGGACAAGGAGTCTCCGGAGATCACATAAGTAAAATCCACTTGACTAGCATAATGACATCTAGATTACAAGCATCATCATATGAATCTCAATCATGTAAGGCAGCTCATGAGATTATTGTATTGAAGTACATAGGAGAGAGATGAACCACATAGCTACCGGTACAGCCCCGAGCCTCGATGGAGAACTACTCCCTCCTCATGGGAGACAGCAGCGTTGATGAAGATGGCGGTGGTGTCGATGGAGAAGCCTTCCGGGGGCACTTCCCCGTCCCAGCGGCGTGCCGGAACAGAGACTCCTGTCCCCCAGATCTTGGCTTCGCGATGGCGGCGGCTCTGGAAGGTTTTCTCTGGTTTCGTCGAACGTAATAGGGTTTTCGCGACGGAGACCTTAAGTAGGCGGAAGGGCAGGTCAGGGGGCCACACGAGGGCCCCACATGACAGGCCGGCGCGGCCAAGGCCCAGGCCGCGCCGCCCTGGTGTCTGGCCACCTCGTGGCCCCACTTCGTAAGTCATCCGGTCTTCTGGAAGCTTCGTGTAAAAATAGGCCCCTGGGCGTTGATTTCGTCCAATTCCGAGAATATTTCCTTACTAGGATTTCTGAAACCAAAAACAGCAGAAAACAGGAACTGGCACTTCGGCATCTCGTCAATAGGTTAGTTCCGGAAAACGCATAAATATGACATAAAGTATGCATAAAACATGTAGATATCATCAATAATGTGGCATGGAACATAAGAAATTATCGATACGTCGGAGACGTATCACTGCTGCAGCAGGCGCATGGCGGCCTCGCCGTTGAGTCTTATGTGCCCACCAAGCGGCAGCGGATCAACGACCTCTCCGTGGGCTCAGACGTGACAGTCCTGCTGCAGCTGCAAGACAACCTCGCCGTCGCCGGGGAGTTGGTCCTCTCCAAGGAGGAGAGCTTCGAGGTCAGTGGTTAATGTAGTTTAATCATTGGTTTAAAACTAGTTAGCCCCCTACTGAGTATTATTCGGAGGGGATTTGATGCAAAATACTTCATTCACCATGTTTTGGCGTGAGTATTTGCGGCAGATCAGGACAACCTGAGAGATAGCCTGTCCTGGGGCATTATTAGTTTTTTTTTTTGAGGGGTTCCTCGGGCCTTATTAGTGAAGCGTCCAATTTCTATTCACGTAATCCATGCCAGCAGGCCTCAGGACTTGTAATTTTGCATTGGAATCAATCCCTCGGCCTGATCCATGCTAGAACGGGGTGGATGCCTGGAAGGAGAAGCAGCAATCGGAGCACGTATGTGGAACGACCAGAAACGCGAGAGCATAGAGGTGTTGCGGTTCCACGTCCACCCGACGTGCGCGGAAGTGTTTCCTGAGGATCCCCGCGACTCTGATCCTGTCCAATACTCTTCTGCCAAACAGATAAAATGTGTTCTTATTAAGAAAGACCCAGATATTACTCACTGAACCATGTGAAAACACATCAACCAAACAAGGCACAAGGGATTTCTACTGCACTAATACTAGCTGCATTACCACTTTCGAACTTCAATGCAAACTTGAAACTTCACTGCAGTCTTTTTCCCCCTTTCGAACTTGAGATCCAGCCTCTCCATCGATTGATGCATAGGGCAAACTTTATTAGTTCATGTTTCGTTCTTAGTTTGAAACTTTATTACTCCAAGCCCCGGAGTACTCATATTACTACAGTATTGCAATTGAAATTTATACATATTACAATTACTATTGAAGTTAGTCTTGTACATATTACTATGAGTATTGAAGTTTAAGTCCTGCAAACTTTCGGAGTACTATATTTTTACTATTGAAGTTACACTCTTGCACTTTATTAGTATAATATCATGTGTCACACAGGGTCGCTCTGTGAATCTACCATCTAATGAAGGACGACAACATGAAGCGTCTCTGCAAGTAATCCGGCGGTCGCTCCTGGATGAGTCGCGCGAGTTGATTGACCATGCGTCCAAGCTCCGAGATGTGAACGCACATCTGGTAAACCGTGCTATGAAGCTATGGAATGAGTATGCCGTACTCTTGAATGAGCACTCATCTCTATCAAAGGAGAACTCATCTCTATCGAAGGAGAACCTCTCCATGGTAAATCAGAACGGGTCTCTAACGAAGGAGAACATCTCCATCCTAAAAGAGAACTCATCTCTGAAAAAGGAGAACATCTCCATCCTAAAAGAGAATTCATCTCTGAAAAAGGAGCACACCTACTACAAGTGGCGGAGCATGACAGGAAACAAGTAATCTTCTTCGGGTGTGAAGAAGTTGTACCCATATGTGCATGTAGAGAGGTGGAGACGGTTGCCGATGAGACAAGTGAGTAGATTGAGGAGGGAAGCCACAACCCACAACGTTTGTAGTTACAAATCTTCTATCATAAAAGTAGTAGTATCGAAATTAATATGTATCCCTTAATATATGTGGTGTTTGGCAATATATAGTTTAACATGCAAGGACTCTGCAATGTAATTTGTATCAGTTTGATTGGCTTTCTACCCAAGTGAGCATGTGTCATATTTGTCCAAGGTTTGATTTTTGCATCTTATCATATTTTGTTGAATACCATACTAAAAAATTCCATGTGCATCATTTTGATGCAGAGGCTGGGGGTCTCAACTTCCATTACGAAAAGGATTTGTCAAGACATGAAACATTGGATAAAATCCTTGACTGTACCCTGCAAGTGTGGCACCTAGAAATAATGATTAAAATTCAAAGCTGCATCTCCTACCAATACAAATGGTATATCAGACAATTTTGAAACAAATTGAATCCAACCCGAAAAAAATTAAATTATATTTGGAAGAAGATATGTAGAAGTACCCCTGTACAGTAGGACGCTATGTGCAATGCATGACATATTGGCAAAAAATTACCCGCATGTACCAAAGGCATGGGCACCAAGATCTGATGCAAATTTGAATTCGACCAAAGGAGGGTACTAGCAAAAATTTTGATCGTGTCAGCGATCCAGACATTCTTATGAAGTAAAGGGAATTTGATCATCTTGGTCTTGCAAGTAATGAAATGTGGGGACTCCTAAGATCGACGCCTTCAACACTGATGTTTCTTTTTCATCAGAAGCTAGTGGCTGACAACTTTGATTCCTATTCGGCTGATGCAGATATCCATGAGATCATCAAGAGGATCTTGGAACATGTTGAAGCACGTGTCGACATTCTGCTCTCGTGCTTGAAGGCAGATGATTTTGATAGGGTGATGCAAAAGCCGCCATATGGTCAATAGATTGTTATTATATACAAGGATGTTGTTTCTTGGGTCATCATCTAGATCTTTTGTTTTCTTATGTGTTAGCAGTACTTTATGGAAACTATGTTAGTATTGTCTTATACTGAATTGTTGCTATATCTGGACACCGGATGCTTATGTTCTATGACATTATGGAATGTATGGAAAAAAGATGACACCTTTTTAGCTATTCAGAAAAGGCAAAAAAACAACAACAATTTGTTTCCCACAATAAAATGAAATCTTATTGCACCTTTCCCCAAAATGGTAATGCACATTTTACCTTGGGCATTTTCGTTAAGACCCATGGTTTTTAATATAAAATGGTAGGCCATATTTTGAAGCTAGTTTTTTTTTAAACATATCAAAATTCAAGCTTATCATTTTATAGCCACAAGTTCACTTTTTTTTTCTTCATTTTTTCTGAAACAGGGTGGGAATCGACTGAATGCCATTCCTTGCAAACATTGGCGAATGTCGGAAATAATCTTAGATAGGGCGAACTCTAAAAGAAGAGGTAAATACCGAAATAGTCCCGAGACATTGTGATGCATGTAATTCTAACGCAATCCCAATAAACCAAAACATATTATATTATAAGTAGAACCTATATACATACCAATTATGTGATTAATGGCAAAACTTTAGTTCTTTTGAAAATCATTTTGTAATTCGATCGATCAAGAATTTTTTCAATATCTTTTGCTCGATGCACAACTCGGAATTTATGATCTTTGTTGTCGAGCCATTTCAGGAGTCCTTTAAGTCATAGGATAGGAAAAACGTATGTACATCTTGTCTATTTGAATCCTATGGGAATATGAGTTTCTTTGATTGTACCAAAGGGATTTTTCCATGAGGGATGACCTAATGTTTTGTTCATATAGGATTTGTAGTACAAGATTCATATGGGATATGTTCCCTATGAATATAACCAATAGTGTAGAATAATTCCCGTAGGATCCAAATCCTATAAATCAAAGGAGCCTCAGTTGTTTTCGTCACCACATATAAAATCAGCGCCAACTCAATGAGATGATAAATGTTGTCGGATGAAACATGGCATTTCTTTCAAATATAAAGAAATATCTGAAGTCTTCAATTCTACGCGTATGATAATGAATAGCTCAAGGTTATTTTACATATACTAAGATCCATGATACATCAATCTTTTTAATGCGGAGAATGAGTCTATATATGTTTTTTGCTACCTAGTCCATGTTTTGTTTTCAAAATCGGCTCCACGCAGTGTTCACTAAAATAGGCGCAACTCTGTCATATGAAGTCCGTTTTAAGTACTCAAATGTTCAGAAAAAAACACATATATATGAATGGATATTCACTAAAAATCAAGGTAGGATGGCTGCCGTACCGCCCATGCTTACAAATGAGACCTTGATGGGGTCGGACCGCGTCCATTTTTTTTTTTCGTGCATCCACCAAACCATTTCAACGAAGCGCCAAAACACCGGCGAAAATAGCTCGGGTTGCCGCCTCCAATTTTCAAATGTTCGAATTTCCCATCTTATCCTTTCATCAAAAACGTCCCCAGCGGTTCTTCTCTTATTCGGGCCAAGGCCAATCTCACCCCAGCCATTAAAACATACCACCGGCACAGGCGCCGAATCCCACATCTCTCACGCGTCACCCACCGAATCGGAGCATCTCGCCCGACGACGGCAGTGCACCACCGTCCCACCTCACCACCACAGCCTCCTGACCAGCCGCTGTAGTGTCCGAGAAGACGTTGTCAAGCAAGCCGGAGCCGCTTCCCCGACGAAGGCGCACACCGCACCATTTGTGCTCCACCGTAGCCGACGCCCACCGCGCCGGATCCTGCTCAGGGACGCCGTCGACCTCCGCCGCTGCGTCGGATCTGCTTCCCGACTCCCTGGTCTACCGCATGGTGAAATGGGTAGACCCCGCGCCCAACCGGTCCACCGCGCGAAACCAAAGCGTAAAGCCGTCCACTCCCCATGCGAAGGTTGGTGTTTAGCCGCTTCCGTTATGCATTTCATTTCCGAACATCAGTTTCGTGCGATCTGTTTTAGGGCTTGTTTGGTACTAGAGTTTTACTGGGATTAGCAGGGATAATCCGCTCCAAACTTTAAATCCCCACTTATCCCCAATGCATGTTTGGTTCTAGAGTATGAGCGAGTTTAATCCCCACTTATCCCTACTTTTCCGCAAAATTTAGTGTATTTTTTCAATCCCCAATACTCTACCCCTACCTAGTGGATTGGGGATGGGGTTTTGTGGGTATTGGGTGAATTCTGCTGTCACCCAATACTCTAGAGTATTATCCCCACTAATCCCCACTAAAACACTAGTACCAAACAAGGCCTTAGGGGTTTCAAGTTTACTTTTCCTACAATCTGTTTGGTGCTATCTGGTATGACTGTAGTAGAAGTCAAGCCTGCAGAGTGATTAGTCGACATTATTAAACTGCATGTTTATAAATCTTGTAATCATCAATTGGCATGCACAGGGAAATCATTTATTTTTGATCTACGCTTTATTCCTTTTTGAGCTATCATCTACTTGCTACTACTAATTTGCCCTTCTACTGCTCTACTCAAAGTTCCATGATAAATCTCGTTAGCATTTTTTTCTAATGCATGCTAAAGATACTGTAGTAGAGTACAAAGAGGGCCGGAGAGAAAATATAGGCATCACCAGTGAACAATCAAACACCTCTCCTGTCTCCATCGATAACAATCAATTTTCTTATTCAGAACTTGATCCTACTGAACAAGAGTCTGAGAGAGACCTGAGTAAAGAGGATGCCCTTGTCAAGCACCCTACTCCACCCCCCAAGGTGATTGCTCGATCTTTTCATTGGCATTATTGTTGCATCTTCAATAACTGTGATGTATCTGTCCAACCCAGCCCAAGTTATAGCATTATCATCTCGCTCGCTTAACACATAATAATAACATATGTTTCATCATGTCTTGGCTTGCTGTTCTTATGTTCCATAATCGTATCAAGCATGTATATGATTTTGTTGATTGAAGTACCGTTTATCTCTGGCAGGCATCAGGGACTTCACGTAAGGACGTTTCAAATACCAACAAGGTGAAGAACATAGTTCAACAGGAAGATCAATATCTGACAGCTCACCTAAAAATAAAAAGGGTTCAAGCTGGTCATGTCAGATCACAAACAAATGCGATGAACAGAGTAAAAACAAGGTCTCAGACTCAGAGTCACTCTAATCGAGTTGAAAATGATGACCAGGCAAAAATATTGTAATGCGAAACACCAACAGAAAAAGCTTCGACCTAACCCCACATCGGTTGGGCTAACAGCTGTAGACGGAGCACATACCAAACCACATGTTCCCCAGACCACAATTGCCAATCCAGCTACCCAAGAACAATTCACAAGCAGAATCAGTTTCAACAGCGGGTTCTCAACACCTAACTAATCACGATCGCCCGTTGACATTTAGTCCTGCCAGAGACAACTTCTTCCTTAAAGATGATGGTGGGGCCGAATTAGGTACGTGTTCCCTTACATGCTCCGTTACATAAATACCTTGATAGCTTGATGTAATGCTTAAATTTGCAGTTCCACCACGACCAAGAAAACGAAGGGGGCCAACGACTTTGAAATCACTTAAAAATAAGATTGCCCGAATGGGAACAAGATTTCCCATCACATCAGTTATAGCAGGTATCGAAGGCCACCGGATCCACAAGAATCATCTAATATAGCATCGATCACGAGCGTTTTTGTCAGGACTCAAATTCCTATCTTTCCATCATGGAAACAACACGTAAACACCCCTTCCCATTTTGAAGGTTTACTGCACATGTTACATGTAAGTCATTTTCGTAAACAATACCATGTTGCTCGTTCACATTCCCTCTAGCTTTCTGTTGGCTAGCTATCTAACACATGAACGGTTCCCATTGTTGTAAACAGACATGTCTTGAGTTTGATGATGACATGAAGAATGTAATCATTGTTATCAGGAGCATATTCTCTTCAGCGTTGCGCCAGGAGCGCCATAGGCTAAAGATGAGATACTTTGCTGGGAGGCCTCCTAGCGATATTCCAACAACCTCTCCTATACTACAGATGACTGATGATCAATGGTGTGATCTTGTTGAGTATTGGTCTGCTCAAAAGAATTTGGTATGTTCTGTGAAGACAGTGAGACAAGATCACATTACTGATTCCTTTTTAAGCATGTGTCTCACAAGTCTTCATTTGTAGTTCATCGCTCGAAGTAACATGCGTGCTCGTAATAATGTACGTTTACAACAGCGTACAAGATCTCGTAGCTTGATTGGACACCTCTACTGTATGGTAAGGAATGTTATATGTACAACTATATTTAAATTAGTAAATCATTTAGAATTTATAGATGCACAATATACATCGTAAATTGATGTCTCTGTTTTATTTATATTTTTTTGAAAACTTTCAATTGTCGCATGTCGGCATGTGACGTGGTTGTGAAACTAATTTATATTTTCTCTTGCGAAAATATCAGAAGACAAGGCAAGCATACTGTGAGAGTACCGACAGAGAGATGAGTCTACTTGAGCAATTCAAGGTGTGCCAGACGAGCAGAAATGGTTTGACTGGACATTTTGCACAGAGTGTTATTGTAAGTATTCTCTACTAATGTCAGTTATGATTTTCAATTGTATGCAGAAATATCTTGTCATATTTGTCAAGCTTCATGCACTAGCCAACACAACCAAATGTCCGAACTGGTGGAAAGGGCTAATACAATTCACTTATATACTTCTCAGCAATATCATGCACATTACGAATTCTACACATGGATCCATGCATATTTTTATAGTCCTGCTATTACGTGTTAGCAATAGAAGACATGTCAATATGATGTAACATGCTCTTACTAAAATGTATATGCGGTAATCAGCCATGCCAGTTTGTAGGATTATTAGAGGTAGTTCATACACATGTCTTCACATTATAATCTCTTCTCTTACACATGTGTAACAACTGAAAACTCCTCAGTCTGACATGAAAGTGGAGCTGACAAAACCAAAGAAAGATGGTATAGAAAAACCTGTGAAGAATGTCTGAATTCATTTTCCAAGGTACTACAATGTCATGGTATAGCCAACAACACATTCCTGCGTAATGCTGGGTTCACAACTAATTTGTCGAGGTCCAAGTCCAAGTCAAAGCCCAAGCGCAGGTTGAGGTCCAAGTCATTGTCTTTTTATGTTCTCGAGGAACTACTCAAAGAGGAACGAGCAATAGTGGCTGCACAAAGAGTAGTCATCCACCGTATAACTGCAGGATTAGAAGCAAGTCAAGCCCACCTTGGCAACATCCTGAGAAAGTGTGGGAGATGCTGAATACCACAGTGAACACCGATACCAAAGGTGTCCCTTGGTTGTGTGAAAGGGTTTGTGATGCTGAACTATTTTGTTGGTGCTTCTATCTGCACTTGTTATGTACCTGGTGGTTGTTTCCTTGGTGATGTGGATTAAATGAAAACTGAATGGATTGGATGCACCAATATTTAATCAAGATTTAATCTGATTTGTAGTATTTTTTATATTGCGCTGCATGGAAAAAGTATAACTATTAGTTGGCCCATTGGTGACCATTTTCATACATTATTTTAGTTGATGGGTCCTTATCCTTGTATCCCTGAAAGGAGGCAGTACTACAGTAAGCTACCAATTTTTCTAGTACAGTATTTTTTTAGCGCCAGCTAAATTGAAAATATCTGTCAAGCGCTACAATCTCCCGCCAATAAAATCCAAAATATTCGCTACGCGTTTTTAAATTTAAGTTTTTTTAGGAGATAGTACATGGGAACTGATTTGGTTGTGATTATGACTTGATGTGACCGTATAGTAGTGTCATGCGCATGCGGGAGTGGTGTTTTGAAACATAGGAGCATATGCTCCCTCCATTTTGAAATGCATCTTACACATATTTTGAATTTCAAAAAAAATGAAACAAAAAATTCGCATGTACATCTTCTCGTGCTACGCCCTTACAAAGTTGCGACTTGTCATGTGACGTGTGTAAAAAGATAAAACACAGTACTAAAAATAATGCTTTTCACAAGATAAGTTTTCTCTTTTTTACATAGACCACAAAAAATATTGGTTTTTCGTGAAACTTGACGAACGAACATATATTATGAATATGTACATGTAAAATTTTTTGCTAATTTTTTTCGACATTTTAAAATATGATTTTTTTTTGTAGAGGGAGCATATGCACCCGGGAGCCAAATTGAATTTCCGCATGCATATGACACTACTCTATGTTACTACCTTCATAATGCATAGTAACTTAGATGTAGTACTATCATGCATGATTGTTTTAGTTAGTATGTAGACTCATTCTATCTTGAAAAGTGTTATGGTAACATAGCTAGTTACCACAACCAGCTCTATGTTAATACTCCTTAGTTACTCCCACTATGAGTAGTCTAAGTAGCATGGTCTACCCCGGAAGTAGATCCTCTAACGTGCAACAGACAAGTCGGGTAAGCTACACGTCTCTAATTTTCCTTCTTCACATCTACATGATTAAGTCTAATTTGATCTAAATTAACTTCCATAATATATGTAAGCCATATGCATTTACGATAATTAGTAACAATCAAAATTATGACTATCTTTTTTTAATATTTATACGATTTTTTATACAGTAAAAATATATAGTGATTGCTACAGTAAATACGTACAGTATTTGTTACATTTTCCTGATTTTTCTTCTACGTTTTGCACTACTTAAGCACTGTGCTTACCTGACTTGTCATCTCTACGTTAGAGGATATGGTTCCGGTCTACCCCTGGCCTTATATTACAATCACGAGTATATTACTTGGACCATCTGTACAACATATTTTTGTTGCTCCTTGCAAAAAAAAAATACTTTTGTTGCGACTGGATTATTAATAAAGGCCGTGTGCATCACCACGATGCAGAGGCTGGGGTTATCCCCTTTTCGAAGAAAAAAAATTACTTAGACCATAGCCTTATTCAAAATCAATTCTTAGTCAAGCTGCAAAATCTCCTAGTACCAATCCCGAAATATTTCAGAAGGGCTTTTCAAAATTGATTTTCAAGATATATCATAATTATGATCGTGGTAACCGATTTTCAACGTGATGATGACTTGATGTGACACTTGGCCGTACTAGTACGGTCTCATATTTTTGTATTACTTGGACTGTAGCCAAATTCGAAATCTCATTCCAGCGGCAAAACTTCCCGCCCGAAAAATACAAATATTTCACACGCCTCTAACTTCCCATTCTACCCTCGTAAAGATGACAACAATGTCCATGCATAAGTCGGTTGGTGGGGGGTCTACCCATCATTTTTTTCGATCACCACCTCCCTAGCTCCGAAACTCCCCGAAAAAAATTCATTTCACTCACTCTCTCCTCTGAGACCACCCACCGGAACTTCCCAAGTCCCTCTCTCTCCCACCTCCACGACCACTGCACCGGAACATCCCCGCCGGACTTCCCTGGCCTACCCGAGGCCTCGCGATCCTCGTCATCCGGCTGTCTGCCGGAGCCGCTTCATCGACGCCGTCATCAACCGGACTGGATCATCCCCGCCGAACCTCGAAACCATATACTCATCCAGCAGTCTACCGCAGTCGCTTCAGCTGCGGTATCGTCCACCCCACCGGAGCCGCTTCGCCGGATCCGTCGTCCACCGCATCGGATCTAGCTCACCGACACCGCTGTGCATTAACTGGATCTGCTTCACCGGCACCGTGCATGATCTAAACTCTTCTACTATCGCTTTTCTATTGCTTACCTACAAGTTCTTCTTTAATCTTGGGGGAACCTGTTTGTGCTAACAACGCGCCATTACGTTTTTGCAGATGAGATGAGTAACCATGAAGTGTAATGGCCGTCTCTCCAACCCCAAGTAGCACATGTAGTGTACTTCATCACCGGATCTATCAACCCCAGGAAGATCTTCTGTGACTCCCACAGAGTGCTTCTCCTAATGTAAGTCCCTTGTTTTAGCGCCATGTTCTGGGTTCAGATGCTTGTTTGTCTGAAGCTCTTTTAGTTCATTCCTAGCTATGACCATAACACCTTGCTATTTTCTAGTTCATTGCTAACTTTAAGCGATTGAACATTTTGGTTTGCATTCCCTGCTCTGTAGATGTAGCCATCATAACTTTTATCTTGCTTAGTCGTTGTTACAAAAATTATAGGCTGCTACTATTTTGTTCATGCCAATCTTGTTCTCCCTGAACATGTTGGTTTGCATTCCCTGTACTACAGGTGATGCCATTGTTATTTCTATCTACTTCGTCGTAAGCTAACAAAGTAACTGCCTGCTACTAGTTCCTGCATGCTATCGCTCTGCCATCATGCAGTACAAATTTATTTGAACTCACACATGAGCCTACTTCCATCATAATTTTATCTGCCATCTGATTCTTCAAAAGCTGCAATATTAACTTGTTTCTCTTAATTGGCATGGCGCTCGCATATAGAGTGGTGAACATATTGGTGTGCATTCCCCCTTCTACAAGTTCACAGGTGATCCTACTATATTCCGTTTCTGGTCCATCCTAAGCCGTAGCATTAACTATCCACTATGTGTTGCTCATTACAACTTTATATCCCGAAACAAATTGATTTGTTTCCCTCATCTACAAGTTTATGAGCGATGACATTATAACTCCTATCTGTTTTATTCCTAGCTATTATAGTAACATCCTGCTATTATTTAGTTCATGGCCAATTTTAAGTAATTGCACATGTTGGTTCGCATTCCCTGCTCTATAGCTTTTGGCATCGTAACTTCTATATTTGGTTTACATTCCCTGCTCTGTAGATCTAGCCATCATAACTTTATCTTGCTCAGTCGTTGTTACAAAAATTATGGCCTGCTACTATGCTGTTTGTGCCAATTTTTTACTCCATGAACATGTTGGCTTGCATTCCCTGTACTACAGTTGATGCCATTGTTTTGTATCTAGTTCATTGTAAGCTAACAAAGTAAGTATTTAGTTTGGCATGCTATCACTCTGCTATCTAGCCTGTAGTACAAATAAACTTGTCATACTACTAGATAATAATTTTGTGTGCCATCTTGTTCTTCAAAAGCTGCATTATTGACTTGTTTCTCTGACTTGGCATGACGCTCACATATGGAATGCTGAACATATTGGTTTGCATTCCCTCTTATACAAGTTCACAGGTGATCCCACTATATTCTGTATCTGGTCCATCCTAAGCTCCAGCATTAACTATCCTCTATGTGTTGCTCATTACAAGTTTATATCCCGAAACATCTTGATTTGCATCCCCTTCACTATAAGTTCAGGAGTATTATTTAGTTCACGGCCAAAATGAAGTAATTGCACTTCGCACATGTTGGTTCACATTCCCTCCTCTTTAGCTTTTGCCATCGTAACTTCTATTTTTGGTTTACATTCCCTGCTCTGTAGATGTAGCCATCATAACTTCATCTTGCTCAGTCGTTGTTACAAAATTTATAGCCTGCTACTATGTTGTTCATGCCAATTTTGTACTCCCTGAACATGTTGGTTTGCATGGGACTCGACAGTAGTAAGTCTGCTGTTTCATTCTAACATGCTCTGTTATATTGGCTGTTGGTATGCGGCATGCACTCTTTGTTTGCTTATTGTGCGCATTACAATGATCTTGTTATAACGACGAAATGATGAGTTCCAAATTCTTTGGCAAACAATATTGTAGTGTCTTTGCCTTTCCATTGTTGTTGTCTTAACTTGTAATGTCTTTGTTTCAGATATAGGTGGTGCATGGACAACTTAAAAGATTGCCGGATCGCTTCATTGTATTGCTAGGTTTAATTACCATTCAATTTCTCTGGGTTCTGTAATATTTTTTCAAAGCCTTGCAGCTGATGTAATATTTAGTTAGTTTTTATAGTTCTTTCGCGCATTTTTTCTTTGGTGCTTGTGGTAAGTGAGGCTATCCGACAGAAATCAATGCTGCGTAAATATTCTCACTATCTAAATCACGAATTCCCATCCCTTAAACGGCCCAATTAAGCGAAATCACATATGTGCCGGCCCGCAAAATCCTAAAGCGCCTATTATGCCGGCATATAAACAGCAACTAAACGGGCTGGCCCACTTACTTATTGGGCCAGCCCACTTGATTTACGGTAGACCCCACACTCTAATTGGGCCGGCCCTTTAAGACGAAAGTGGGACCCACCTGTGTTTTTGGCCCGGCCCACTCTCTTGTTGGGCCGGCCCACTTGCTATATGGTGGACCCCACATACTAAGTGGGCCAGCCCTTTAACTGGAAAGTGGGACCCACCTGTGTTTTTGGCCCGGCCCACTAGCGTGTTGGGCCGGCCCACTTGCTATATGGTGGACCCCACATACTAAACGGGCCGGTCCTTTAAGAGGAAAGTGGGACCCACCTGTGTTTTTGGCCCGGCCCACTAGCGTGTTGGGCCGGCCCACTTGCTATATGGTGGACCCCACATACTAAATGGGCCAGCCCTTTAACTGGAAAGTGGGACCCACCTATGTTTTTGGCCCGGCCCACTATCTTGTTGGGCCGGCCCACTTGCTATATGGTGGACCCCACATACTACATGGGCTGGCCCTTTAACAGGAAAGTGGGACCCACCTGTGTTTTTGGCCCGGCCCACTGGCTTGTTGGGCCAGCCCATATGATCTAATGTGGACCCCACGTACTAAATGGGCCGGCCCGATAGCAGGAAAGTGGGACCCACATGCTAATTGGGCCGGCCCAATAACTTCTTGGGCCGGCCCACTTGCTTTAAGGTGGACCCCACTTTGTAAATGGGCCGGCCCGATACCAGGAAAGTGGGTCCCACATGTCTTGTGGGCCGGCCCTTTTGCCTGTTGACCGGTCAAACGAGTGCATTAGGCCCGGCCCACATGCTTAGTGGGCCGGCCCATTAATGTTTTGACCAGTCAACCTTAGAGGTTAGGCCCGGCCCACGTAACTAATGGACCAGCCCAGCTATATAGTTGACCGGTCAAACTAAGTCAGCTGGCCCAGCCCGCAAACTTAATGGGCCGGCCCGCTTAAGACGTGGCAGGCCTCGTGTGGGCCTACCATCTACCACGGGGTTTCAGCCGGTTAACGCCGTTAACTACCAGTTAACGGCGTCTGCCACGTGTCAGTTTGCATGACGTCAGCAGTCAACGGGCTCCCGGAAACACTTGGGCAACGGTCCGATTTTCCGTGGCGGAAGGGCACCCAAGCGCGACGGACCGAAAAAATCGTTGTAGGACTTTGCCTGACGCAGTTTCGACAAAAGAACCCATATCGTCGGGTTAGGCCCATAGGCGACGAAAAATACCCCTTAGCGGACGATTTTGAGATGTTATCTATCAGAACTTTTCTTGTAGTGTATTAGCCCCAACACAACACCAAGTCACTCTTGCAATAGCACAAGAAAATAAAATATGATTTGCATCTTCACAATATTGCTACAAAACGAGCAAATATGAGAGCCATTCCAAAAAAAAAATCTTAAGACTGTCTTTGGTTAAAATAGCATCACAACAGAGTTACCACAAAAAAATCTTCAAAGGTAACTTGGCTTTCCAAATTCATCTGTTATTGGGACTAGCAAGGTTGTGCTCAAGAGCCTTATACATAGAAACAATATAGAAACGTTTATTACTGGACAAGCTCCATCTTACTTCATCAGGTTCAGTATGGCTAGCTAGTTAGATAAAAAGAAAATACTCCCTCCGTCCCATGAAATATGTCGAATGTTTGTTAAAATTTGGATGTATCTAGACTCCTTGAACATCTTTTGTGGGACGGAGGGAGTTTGCTTTAAACCATTACATTGATTAAGAATATCAACAAATATGCGTCTTTTAAAAGGAATGTTAAAATTGAAAGACACCACATGATGAAAGGCAGCCTCCTGAGCCAAGCAAATATGCAATAAGTGAGGGTGTTTTTCACAAAGCTTCTCACCATTTAATCAAGGGTCCAGCCAAAATCTTACTAGGTCACCTTTATTCAGCACAACTTCCCTTCCCTGAAGATAGGTTTCTTTTACTTTTAACAAAGCTTTTCAATAAGGAGAATCATTGAATCTAGGTTTCACAAAGATTACAATTTTGTTTCTGAAATTTAGCCGTTATTATTCTACATTTTTTCTGAGCAAATTTAATCAGTAAGGCCCAAGATTTTAATCTTCAAAGGTAACTTGGCTTTCCAAATCCATATGTTATTGAGACTGGCAAGGTTGTGCTCAATCAGCCAGGACGCCTATCTGTTGATCTTCTTAATCAATGAAATGGTATAAAGCATACTACTTTTTTTGACACCTTTATCGTAGGGGAATCCCCTACGCTGTACAGGAACACACTAAGAGAGAAATTACATCAGAGAGGGTAGAAATGGAGCAAGAGTAACATAATAATTAACATAGAGTATCGAGCAACCAGTCAACTAGAGGTTGAACTAAGGTTGGTTTTATTTTGTACCGGTGTAACAGAATATCACTTTGACAGCAAACTCTCCAACGATTGAAAGCTGCAGGTATGTGTTTGAAAATCAGATCGTTTCGAGCCCTCCAAATATTCCAAGTGGCGCATGCAATGACTTCCAGAAAACAAGGACCCGTAAATGTAGATTTAGCATGGGCAAAGCTGTCTCTGAAAATCAAAATTTGTGCAAAGTGACACTCAAAGAATAGACGGCCCCTCGTCTCCAATACCAAATTGATGCAAAGAACGCATTCAGGTCCTGAATTTAGCTGCCAATTCTTCCTCAACATAATGTCACGAGTATTTAGGCGATCAAGCATGAGCAACCAGAGAAAAACTTTCAGCTTTGGCAACGATTTAGATTTCCATATCGCATTGAGTACTTCATTCCTATGAATCTGTTCAAATAAAAACCTATAATATCTTGCCGGAGTGTATTTGTCGCCCCACACAAACGATCGGATGTCAATCAGATTAACTGTCAATGTAAGCATACTACTAGTTTTCATATGACTACTCATACTAAACCTGATGAAGTAAGATGGAGCTTGTCCAGGAATAAACGTTTCTCTACTTTCTCTATGTATAAGGCTCTTGAGCACAACCTTGCTAGTCCCAATAACAGATGGATTTGGAAAGCACAGTTGGCAAATTTAGTTCAGCTTCGGATTTTACCTTGTCCCTGTCCTGTACTCCTGTCCAGGCCGAAATTAGGCGTGTGTGATGTGTCGCACTAACTTTTTAATTAGACATGCATACCGAAACTGCACAATAATTAATTAAAACATCATGATTTCGATAGGTCTGCACTTATTAATGTGGGCAGAACAACGACATTGCAACAAATCATAACCATTAATATGCCGCTCAATAAATTTATAGGAACGTACGGGTCCTCGCCGAAAACAAACAAGCAAGCCGTGCATCAACTTGACAGGATGAAGTCCAACGAAGAGTCAATGAGCATATGGCAGATTGGTAGCTAGGTTGTCGCTCTGCAAAGATTAATAGGCGGCGTCCATGTGTTCCACCCTAAACGCCTCCACGCACACCTCAACCGAGTGCCCATTTTTACGCGCATGTTAGCGGATGAATTCGGTTCTATAATTATAGGGTTCTATAATTATAGGATGATGCTACACAGTGCCCTAGCACCGGATAGTCTACCACGGTACCCCCTGTCTGAAACCAACAATTACCAAAAATGGAAAGTGGTCCTAAGAGCCAAAAGCGACAGTTTCCGGAAACTACTGGGCGTCCCCCGGGGGATCTGATTCCCCAGCCCCCGGGTCCCCAGCCATCAGATCAACCATTTTGACGGTTAGATTTGCATGTAGCAAAAAAACATCTCCCGGCAGCAAAAAATCACCCCGCAACAAATGACTGAAGCAAAAAACTGTTCGTTCAGAAAAGAAAATAAAAAGGCTGGGCTCGCCGGAGACCTCGCCGGAGACCACGTAGCAAATATATTACGCAGATGTAGCAAAACCGCAAATAAATTGTAGCAAATTTTTTTATTCATATGTTGCAAATCCTCTAAGACATCAACGGGGACCTCGCCTGCAGCCGGCAATAGCGCCGTTCGAGGTTGCAGCAACTCCGTCCGTCTAGAACAGCAACGCCAGAAGCCGCTAGTAGCAACACCCTATGCCTATGGTAGCAAAAATCCATCCTCCGCCGGTAGCATGCCGGAACACCTTAAAATAGCAAAATTGGCCTCCGCAGGTAGCAACGCTGCAGGCCTAAGGCAGCAAAACTCCTAACGAAGCAGAGGAGCGCGAGATGGAGGCGGCGATGGTAGCATCGGCGGCGACCACCTGTAGCATCGGCGTCCTTGGCTGGTAGCACTAGTGACAGCCACTAGTAGCATCCCAAATTGGGTTACACAGCAGCGTCGTCGACCGCCGGTAGCAACGGTGCCCACGGCAGGCAGCACCTTCGCCGACGGGAGGCAGCAACGGCACCCTCAGTAGGCAGCACTTACGCCCACGGCGCGCAGCAACGACGGCCATCGGTAGTGGCTGCAGGGGAGGAGGTCGGCGAAGAGGACGGTTGCAGAGGAGGAGCACCTCTTCCCAGCAACGGCCCGACGAGAACAATATCCTCGACGCCGGTGGCTAGCAGGTAGCTAGGATTTCCCGTGTCGGCGCATAGAGGCGTAGCTTGTCCGGCGTGACGAGCTACCGTGCGCTCGGGTGCGCGACGCAACGGCCGGCGAGGTTGGAGGTAGGGCGGCGGAGGAAGGCCCATGCCGGAGGTGCGAGGGAACAACCAGAGAGAGGAGCGGCGCGCAGCAGCGGTGTTCAACGCATAGTGGTGCAGCGGCGGCGCTCGGCACGGAGAAAGTAACAGCGGCGGTGCTCGGAACGGAGGGAGTACCGGCGACGGCGCTCGGATCGGAGGGAGTACCGGCGGTGGCGCTCGGAACGGAGGGAGTACCGGCGGCGGCGCTAGGTGCTGAGAGAGGAGGGGCGGCGGCGCCGTACGCGAGACAGGAGCGGCGGCGCCGTACGCGATACAGGAGCGGCGGCGCTAGAGGAGCTGCTGCAAAACGGGTGGGGAAGGTTGGAGATAAGATCAGGAAGGTTGCTAGTGGGGCCGGGAAAAAGACCACCGCACGATTCGATCCGATCGAACGAGCATGCGGAGGATACAAGGACGTGATCCCCCCGGGGCAAAGGATCATTTTCCTTACCAAAAACAGGAAATGTGACCATATTCCGCACATGCATCCACCCAGTTGACATTGGCGATTTTTGCAGGAGGGTGAATCCCATCAATACACGGACAAAAAATCCTGGCCCTATCCTTTTTTTTTCCTCATCTACCGTTTAGAATAATTATTGTCATGTTAAAAATTTCGAGTATAGCTACACAAAGTTACATCTCGGAAAAATTCTAGTACTCGTGCTTCAAATTGAGCATGTAAAAAGTAGTAGCGGCGGATGTAGAAAAAAGAAAGAAATTACATCCAGACCAATGAAAGGGGTGAGTGTATGCGCGTGTATGTGAGCGCCTGCGTTTGTACTGTGTTTCTCAAAAAAAGAAAACCTACTATTGTTCTTGGGAAACTTTGGTCCATTCAGCATTTTAGATGTAGAAAAATAATTAAAATTACATCCAGATACAGAAAATTCCATCTAAAATTGAGAAAAACACATGGAGACTTGCATCAATCTGGATGTAAAAAATGGTAGGAAGTACATCTAGTTACAGAAACTTCACCCAGAATTGGAGAAAAAAATGCTATACTTACATCCAATATAAATATTACACAGAATTGAGGAAAAGAAGTAATGTAGAAAAGTACAGCCGGATACAAAAATTACAGCCAGCAGGTTACAACATCTGAATCCTCAAGAGAGCACACAGCAAAGAACTAGATTGTTCAGGTGCGGCAACAAGCGGCATTGGGCTGGAACGGAGAGCAAAATAGAGCAGATGCTACATGCTGGTGCCTGGAGCAGAGCAAAACAGAGCATCAAAGGAATGCACAGAACATATGCTACTAATACTGGACCAACACCACTGTGACCAAACAATTGGATGTAAAATTGAAGGCGCGTCTAGCAAACACGCTGGGGAAAAGCAAGCGAGACCGAATCTCTTACCAGCAAGGCGTTGCCTCCAAGTTCGCTCGCCCGGACCTACTAGTGCGGCCATCCAGGTCGGGCGACTCGATGGGCGAGGACGGGCCGCAAAAACACCTTGCACGACTCCTCTAATGTCGGCCGGCCGCCTCGCCGGCGTCGAATCGCGGGGCGCCACCGCCGAAGAACCCCTCTCATCACATCCACCCTCCTTGGATGCATCGATCCCCCAGTCCGTGCCGTATAGAGTACGCCTCCACTGTTACCACCAACCAGGACAATCTCTGCGGGACTTCCCGCTGGCACGCTCGCCGCCGACGAGGAGAATCGCCGGAGGAGATCGGGGGAGGGGAGAAGCTCGATGCGGAGGAGACAGGAAAGGGGAATGGGGGAGATGACGAACCAAACGAAAAAATCGCCGCTGTCGTTCTTTTGGACGGTAGCGCCGCTTGGTCCTGTCCGCTTGATCGCGATCGGACGCGCGAGAAAGGTGGGCACCGTGTAAGACAAGACGGTGCCGTGGCAACAATTAGATTTCACCATAATTATAATCAGTTCTCCGGTCTCGAGGAATTAAGTTCCCTAGAACTACTAGAAGTATTCCGATATGCACGAACGGATACTAGCCTCTTTTTTCAAAAAAAAAAAAATTTCCTGATTCTTTTCCATAGCCCTCCACATGGATGAAAAGTCTTCCGAACATTTTCGACGCAGTTGTGGTTCCGATGTTTCTAATTTCCTTCATGAACTTTCTGGGTAGAATAAAGAGATAAAAAATATCCAGGAGTATCAACACGGCAAAAAAGGGAAAAATCGAATTGATTGAAGGAGACACTTAGTCACACTCCAAATTCTTGTTCTAATGATGATTGATGAGTCGAATATCTAGAATTTTTTTTAATTAGTATACATCCGATCCATATTAAATGCCACTAATACATAAGTATCTAAACACATATTAGTTGCCACTAATACCTCAAAGATAAAACGCTTGCCCAAGTTGAGGATCCCATCGCTCCCGCACCCCAGCCTAACCCTCCTCCCGCACCCCAGCCTAACCGCCGCCGCCGCCGCCGGGGCAAAGTCCCACGGGGCGTGGCGGCGGCGGGGGCTCCTCCTCGTCGGCGCCTGGTGACGGCGGCCGGATCTCCCTCCTCGATGCATGGCGGGCGCGCGGATGAGTCGGGCGGCGGCGGCCTGCGCTGCGCCCCTTTTCCCGTCGGCTCCCGGCCGGCGCGTGGAATTGGTAGCGGCGGCCAGCGCTGCGGCCTCCCTCCTCCCGTCGGCTCCGCAGCACTCCGGCAGGGGTTGGTGGTGGGCAGCGGCCAGGCTCATGGCCTGCGCCAATCCCCCCCCCCCCCCCCCTCTTGCCCGTGAGTGGAGGCGATCTCGGGTTTCACCCACGACTTGAGGTCGCTCGGGGCAGTAGCCTTGGGTACGACGGTGGAGGTGGATCTCTTCTTCGCCGGAGAGGGCCGGCCTGCGGTTGGTGGTGGTGGATCTATCGATCTATCACCGCGTTCTGGCGGCGAGATGGAGATGCTTGGAAGCCAGCGACGGAGTCGCCGGTGGAGGGTTGGCATGGCCAGCCTGGGACGGTCGACGACTGATACGTCTCCGACGTATCGATAATTTCTTATGTTCTATGCCACATTATTGATGATATCTACATGTTTTATACACATTATATGTCGTATTTATGCATTTTCCGGCACTAACCTATTAACGAGATGCCGAAGAGCCGATTCTTTGTTTCTGCTGTTTTTGGTTTCAGAAATCCTAGTAAGGAAATATTCTCGGAATTGGACGAAATCAACGCCCAGGGTCCTATTTTTAGACGAAGCTTCCAGAAGACCGGAGGGGAGATGAAGTGGGGCCACGGGGCACCGCCACACTAGGGCGGCGCGGCCTAGAGGGGGCCCGCGCGGCCCTAGCGTGTGGGGCCCCCGTGACTCTCCCGACTCCGCCCTTCCGCCTACTTAAAGCCTTCGTCGCGAAACCCCCAGTACCGAGAGCCACGATACGGAAAACCTTACTGAGACGCCGCCGCCGCCAATCCCATCTCGGGGGATTCTGGAGATCGCCTCCGGCACCCTGCCGGAGAGGGGAATCATCTCCCGGAGGACTCTTCATCGCCATGATCGCCTCCGGAGTGATGAGTGAGTAGTTCACCCCTGGACTATGGGTCCATAGCAGTAGCTAGATGGTCGTCTTCTCCTTATGTGCTTCATTGTTGGATCTTGTGAGCTGCCTAACATGATCAAGATCATCTATCTGTAATTCTATATGTTGTGTTTGTCGGGATCCGATGGATAGAGAATACAATGTTATGGTGATTATCAATCTATTACCCATGTGTTGTTTATGATCTTGCATGCTCTCCGTTATTAGTAGAGGCTCTGGCCAAGTTTTTACTCTTAACTCCAAGAGGGAGTATTTATGCTCGATAGTGGGTTCATGCCTCCATTAAATGCAGGACGGTGTGAGAATGTTCTAAGGTTGTGGATGTGCTGTTGCCACTAGGGATAAAACATTGATGATATGTCCAAGGATGTAGTTATTGATTACATTACGCACCATACTTAATGCAATTGTCTGTTGTTTGCAACTTAATACTGGAAGGGGTTCGGATGATAACCTGAAGGTGGACTTTTTAGGCATAGATGCATGCTGGATAGCGGTCTATGTACTTTGTCGTAATGCCCAATTAAATCTCACAATACTTATCATATCATGTATGTGCATTGTCATGCCCTCTCTATTTGTCAATTGCCCGACTGTAATTTGTTCACCCAACATGCTATTTATCTTATGGGAGAGACACCTCTAGTGAACTGTGGACCCCGGTCCTATTCTTTACATCGCATACAATCTACTGCAATACTTGTTCTTTACTGTTTTCTGTAAACAATCATCTTCCACACAATACGGTTAATCCTTTGTTACAGCAAGCCGGTGAGATTGACAACCTCACTGTTTCGTTGGGGCAAAGTACTTTGATTGTGTTGTGCAGGTTCCACGTTGGCGCCGGAATCCCTGGTGTTGCGCCGCACTACATCCCGCCGCCATCAACCTTCAACGTGCTTCTTGGCTCCTCCTGGTTCGATAAACCTTGGTTTCTTTCTGAGGGAAAACTTGCTACTGTCTGCATCACACCTTCCTCTTGGGGTTCCCAACGGACGTGTTAACTGCACGCATCAACGACGTGGGGTCCGAACTGAATAAAGGTGGTGGTCCTAGGGTCTCTCTTGCGTGAAGAGTAAGACCTTCTGGAGGCCTGGACTCGTGATCTAGCCGGAGTGTTGAGTTCCGGAAGGCTCCGCCGGTGAATATAATAGTGCTTTTTGCCTGGAGTTTACTGGATCGGTGGTATTCGGTCGTGCGCACCCATGATTTTATTCCGACCGATTGGTTCTGGCGGGAGCGGCGCGAAGCTCTTTTTCTGTGTTGACATCAAGTGACTATGGATCCATGATGAAAGTCGGAAGAAGGGAAGTTCATGAAGGCCGGAGGGGAGGACTAGCTAAGGGAGGTTCAAATCTCCGCGCTGTTGAGGGATTTGCTTGGTGTTCCGGGCTTCACAGCAATGGTATGAAAGTGGGGGCGACAACACAGGTGATGTTCAGAGTTCTACCTTTCAGGGTGAAAACCCAAGGTCTGACCTTAACTGGTTGTGCCTGGCAATGACCTTGTTGGAGGCATTGTTTTGAGAGCGGGGACTATCTTCAGGGTGAAAACCTAAAATCTTTGATCGGGCGACGATGGTGTTAGCGCACTGTTCCCTTCTTGGAGGCGTCGTTTTTGGAGAGTCTGTACTTCAGGTGTTGTCTTGGCGGTGGATGTATTGCTGTTGTTAGGCCCGAGATACTGTAGCAGGACTTTTGTTTCTTAGTTTTCTTTTCCTTTTTTTGGCTGTGTGCATCCATAGTGCCATTAGGGTGGTGCGTTGTTGCAGAGACTGGATGTAATTGGTATCGTTTTGATATTAATATATTCCCTTTATCGAAAAAAAAGTTGAGGCCAAACCTTCTAATTCTCCTTTTTGGAAAGGTTTAATGCGTATTAAGCAAAAAAAAAATCAGTAAAAGATATTTTAAGGTAGGCAATGGTTTCACAGTATGTTTTTGGGAGGATGTATGGCTGGGAGACATGTCTCTTGCGCAGCAATATCCCTCTCTTTATAACATCGTACAACATAAAAATGTCTTAGTTTCGACGGTTTTAGCTCAGACTCCGCTTAATATTTGTTTTCGAAGGGGTCTAAACAATCATAAATGGAACGCGTGGTTACACAAACTCACAGACTTCGGTGTGTTTTCGGTTAAACCTATGTATCTTAATTACATAAATGGTCATACTAGGTTTCTCCGTAAATATTTGTGGAAGCTTTAAATTCCCTTGAAAATAAAAATATTTATGTGGTTTCTAAAAATAAGGTGCTTCTAACTAAGGGTAATTTGGCTAAATGTAAGTGGAATGGGTGTCAAAAGTGTTATTTTTGTGACTCAATAAAACCATTCATCATTTATTTCTTGCATGTCCTTTTGCTAAAATATTGTGGCACATGGTCTATTTTGCATACAAACATCCCACCTCCTTCTAATATTATTACTAATATGTTTAGTAATTGGTTAAAAGGGGTGCAGAAGAAAGACAAAGATAGAATTCGTATTGGAGTTTCTGCTCTTTGTTGGTCTATTTAGCGATGCTGAAATGATATTATTTTTAACAAACAGAAGAGAACTAACTTTTTGCAGGTTATTCGTTGGGCTACGCACTGTATCCAGCTATCTGGGCTTTTCTCCTTCCGGAGGATCAGTGGAAGGATATGGATATTGGATGCAACCGACTGTTGATGCTGACGGTTGCTCAGTACTTCTATTTCCAGGCTACTGGGTGGCGGCATATTAACAGGATATAAAATTGGTAGCCTGATTATGTGCCTCATCTTTCTTTGGTTGATTCATGCACCTTGTATGAGCCATGATTGTAAATGTTATTGTACGGGAATGGTGTTTTGGCACATGGGAGCATATGCTCCCTTTATTTTGAAATGCATGTTACATACATTTTGATATTTCAAAAAATTGAAACGAAAAATTCGAACGTACATCTTCACGTGCTACACGCTCACAAAGTTGTTTCATAAAAATCCAATTTGTCGTGTGACGTGTGTAAAAAAGACAAAATTCAATGCTGAAAATAAGGCTTTTCAGGAGATAAATTTTCTCTTTTTTACACAGACCACAAAACATATTGGTTCCTCGCGAAACTTGACGAACGTACGTATATTGTGGAGATGTACATGTAGAATTTTGTGTCAAAAATTTTCGACATTTCGAAATATAATTTTTTGATAGAGGGAGCATATGCACCCGGGAGCCGAATTGAATTTCCGTTATTGTACTCGATACTTTTAATAAAAGAATGACTGTGTGCATCTATTGATGCAGAGGCTGGGGCTTTGCTTTCATATTGAAAAAAAAAATATTTTAGTTCTAGATACATCTATACTAGTGGCAAGTAATATGAAGCGGAGGGTATTATTCTTTAGTTTATTTATTTAAGTCATCTAATCAACTAATAATGACTATTGTAAAAAAATGTAGATTCACTCGTCATGGCTCCGCCGGGTTGATCAAAGTATGTCGATGGTGTCTTGCTTTCCATACAAATAAATTAGTGCATGGCGGCACGCATGGAGCCCTATACTTGTTCATTCAACAAGCTGCATGGAGCCGCATAGTTACAAAATTAAGATATGGTTGAGCGCTAATTCAACACCACATGCACCAAACTGTGCCCGATTTATTTGATTTATTTTTTCGATAAAGAAAATATATTAATATCGAGATATCAATTATAACTAATCTCTGCAACAAAGTAATAATAGCTTAATGGTAGTACATATCCATACACAACCAAAAAAGAGAAAAGAAAACTAAGAAAAGAAAAAAAAATCGATACGTTATTCTAACCCTAGCAACGATAGTACATTCACCACCAAGCACCTGAACTCCAGATTCTCCAAAAGCGACGACTTCAAGAAAAAAACAATGCACAAGCACCATCGTCGTTCGATTAAAGATTTTATATTTTTCTCTGAAGATAGCCCCCGCTCCCAAAACAATATCTTCAACAAGACCATTATCACGCACAACTAATTAAGGCTAGACCTTGGATTTTTATCTTGAAAGGTTTGACTGTGAACTTCACATGTGCTTTCGTTCCCACTTACATATTACTGCTGCGAAACCCAGAACACCAAGAAAGTCTCTCAACACACATAGATTCGAACCTCCATTGCTAGTCTTTCAATCCGGCCTTCATGATATTCTCCGCCTCTGATATCACCATGGACCAGAATGTCATCCGATGACAACACATAACAGAACTTGGCACCGGTCCCTCCAGAACCAAATGGTCAAAATAAAAGCATAGGTGCGCTCGACCAAATACCAACCGATCCAGTAAACTTCAGCATAAGTTACACTGTTACATTCGCTGATGGAGACTTCCGAACTCACCATTCCGGCCAGAGGAAGAAGGACCGGTGGAAACTGGAAAGCAAGAGACTAATCAAAGGTGCCCCCAGCTCTAGGTTAGAGTACTATGCCGTACTGCCAGCCAATTTGACACCCACTTATCGTCTTTAAACAAAGATCCTTATCTACATGCATGTTTTGCTTTATGATTTTTTGCAAAGCAAAAGTTCTAGTTAAAGCGAGATTCCATGAAATGAATCAACGTTAAACCTTGTGGTATACAAAAAATAAGAAATCAATCATTTTTTCAGCGAGCCACTAATTAGTTAGAGTTTGATTCACACCTACGCGCGCGTCCAATGTTGCTACGAGCGTTCGGAATAGCATGGTGTTGTG
The DNA here is from genome assembly GCF_019359855.2 of Lolium perenne. Lineage (NCBI taxonomy): Eukaryota > Viridiplantae > Streptophyta > Magnoliopsida > Poales > Poaceae > Lolium > Lolium perenne. The sequence goes on from NC_067244.2 coordinate 171,882,361, forward strand.
TCACGCGAGTGTAATCGACTTCCTGCGAGACTCCGGAAACAATTGAGCATGAGTGCACCTGCACACACGCTAACTTTTTATCAGTGTTGTACAACATTATTCTATGACATAAATAATCAGTGGAAAATTTATACTATTATATGTGTAGCCTAGACAAATAAAATAACAACCTTATATCAAATATACGTTAATGTAAATTCATCAAATTGTATCTTTTTATTTCTCTCTCAATAGCAAAACGTATTAACCTCAATCTTTGCAGGTCATTTTTTTCATTACACTAGTTTTTGTTTTGAATTTTTGGTACACCAAAAATCTCTATAAAAGGTGAGGGTGTAGAAAAAAAAAGACTTTATCGAGGGGTAACCTGATTGTGGTCATGCCTTTGTTTTTCGTGTTGGGCCTCTTTAGCCATTACTACTTTTCTCTTTTGTAACATGGAAATTTTCTTTTTATGATGCGCTTTGCATGTCAACCTTTTAAGAACCAAGTACAGGCTTTCAAAATAAAGGATGACAGCTATTTGAGAACCTTCAAAAGGTCGTTGCTCTAAAATGAAATGCTGAAATCAAACGAAATCAAAATATGTTTCATTGTTCTCCTTTTTCTTGACATGATATTTAAAACTACTAGGTATATCGATTGCATATATGTTGATGGCATATGCTCCTCTATTGTATCTTACTTTCTACTGTAATTGCTGCACTTCTTTCTACTAGTTTTTTTGATGCATTTTCCTCAAAAATATAAATAGAGGAAAGCTCCATGTAGCTCTTAATTCTTAAAAACTCAAAAAAAAAAAAATCAGAGTTTCAGAAAAATGTGAAAAAATCAACATGAAATACTTTGTATCCTTGGATACACAAAAATGACAAAGGCGTGGATCTAAATATGCTGAATAGTTCACTTTCTTGAAACATTTAAATTTTCACACATTGTGTCGCCCCGAATACCAAGAATTTTGCACTCTTAGAGCATCTCCACTCGTCTCCCCGACGAGGCCCCCGAACGATGTTTTTTCCATCCGGACGGCGAAATTCGGCCCAGTCGCGTCCCCGGTTCCTCGATTTCGTCCGGATTTGGGCCTAAATTCATCCGGCGATCCCAGGCCATCCCCGGCCCCCAGGGGAGCTCTCGGGGACTCCGGACGAAACAAAAGCGCGCGAAACGGCGAGGAAACTTCCCGCGCGTCTGGTGGCCCCAACTTGTCGGGGAGAGACACCGATCGTCGTCCTCATCGCATCGTCTTCCGCGCGCTGTAAAAGCCTGCCGCCGGTCAGCATTCGCCGGCCGTGTAGCATCCACGCAGCGAGTTAATGCCGTCGCATCGGCTTCCGCGCACGCATCGTCTTCCACGCGTCATTAATCGCCGCCGCCCTGCCGCGCCCGCCGCGCCTATTTAAAGCCACTCCGCTCGCCGCGACGCCCCTACTCCACTCTTCCTCCATTCTCCCTCCCCTGCTCCACTCTTCCTCCACCTCCAACGATGGCGTTCTCCGACGACGACGGCGCCGCCGCCAATGGCTTCCCCCGCCGGTCGCTCCACCAGTGGGAGGGCCACCTCCTCCACCAGGCGGGGCACCCCTGCCCACCGGACACGAGGCCTCCCGGCGGCGGGTGGAGGCTTAGTCGTGGCGGCATACCAATCCCGCCGCCGCCTCGGGGCGACGCCCTCGACGCCGCCATCGAGGAGGTGCGGCTCACAATGACGGACGAGGAGCGCGCCGACCCGCGCCACCACCCCGACAACTACACGCGGTGGAATTCCTACTTCCTCCGGTGGTGGGAGCGGGAGCTGGCGGCCTACGACGGCCCACCGCCTCTGCCTCCGTGCAACAACGCCGCGGGACGCCGACGTTGGTGGAGCGCGCCGGGCCGGACGCTGGAGAACGTCCTCGAGCACATCGAGGGCGGAAACTTCCCCGTGCTGACGATGCCCCCTGCATCGAGGGCATCGGCGAGCCGCCGCCGGGGAAACGTCTGGCAGCCACGGCGCATGGCTGCCAGATCGTCGTCTTCCGGATCGGCACCGAGGCCGTCCTTGGCGCCGGTGAAAAGGGAGGCGACGTCTCCGTCGACGCCGACGCCGGCGCGCGTCAAGAAGGAGCCATCGTCTCCTCCGCCGACCAGAGGGCGCAGCGGCGCCCTCGTCATCCGCGACCAACCCTCTTCCCCGCAGCGTGGGCGGAAGAGGAAGTCGGCGAAGAAGGAGGACGGCGCTGCCGCCACCAACGCCGCCGCAAACAGGCTCGCCGAGGAGGAGGCGAAGCGCGCGGAGGAGGCTGCCGTTGCGGAGGCGATCGCCAGGTCGCTCAAGGACCTGGTGCCCGCCGACAACGCCCTCCCCGAGGATGCCGCCCTGGATTGGTCGAGGCGCGACTGGGAGCGCCAGGAGGCGGAGCAGCAGGCGAGGCTGATGGACCTGGCCGCCGCGCAGCAACTCGCCGCCCGCGCCGCCACTCCAACCGCCGCCGCCGACGTCGCTCGCTACCGCAGGCCTGCGACACCTCCATCCGGCGGCGCCGTCCCATTCGTCGACCTCGAAGCGTCGGACGACGAATGGTACAAGCCATCCCCGCCTCGGTGGGGAGACGCCGGCCAGGGCAGCAGCAGCCAGGCCGCGCCGCGCCGCCGCAGGTCGACGACGACGGCTCCGACGACGACAACGACGACGGCGGCGACTACACGGTGTTCTACCGCCATTTCGGCATGTAGAGCGCCGTGTTTTTAAATTAGCAGTTGAATTCCCCTAGCCGAATTCAAAATATAGTCGAATTCGGCCTCTATGTATGAACTTCGCCCGTTATATAGTAAATATCATTAAATTTAGTCTAAATTTGCCCGTTTTTAGCCGTAGTTTGTCAAGTTTCCGTTTTTCAAATTTGCATCGTCGTCTTCGCCTGGGCACGCGGCTGGGAAACTACTCCTCTCCACGCCAAATCTTCCTCCAATCCGGACGAAAATTTAGCCGGATTTGGGCGTGGGGAGCGCCAACGAGTGGGGATGCTCTTATAAGAAACATTATTGAGTACATCCAAGCTTCGGCGCGCCACCGAAATCTGATATTTTAGTGGCGTATATGGTCTGGTGTTGGGAATGGGGTGCTCCATAGAAATGCCTCCTACCTATAACTAGTTTCACTAGTGAAGCTTTCTTTCAGATTTTTTTGAAACAATAAAAACTAGCTGGGTGGCCCGCGCAAATTGCGCGGCTAGCAATGAAGTGATTTAAATTTTCATGCCTGATATATTTATGTTCTTCTTGATACGTTTTTCGAAAAAATATTAAGATAAATTAAGTGAAAATAAATAACTTTTTTTTGAATATATAAAGCTTCCCAACTATTCACTCTTTTCAATGTGGGTGATAATACATCATGTTAATGCAATACCTGGGTAACTTTAATTTTCATTCTTGCAAGTTATCATCGTTATAAAATTATTTCTTCCATCTTTAGAAGCATAGCCAAAGATCGGTGATGTACCAGCTAAAATTCATTAGTTACACCCGCTACTGATTAGGATCCTTTCTCATGGAAAATGTTAATTATAATATTTATAACGGAATCGTCTAACTGAATTTATTATGATGGTAGAAAGTACACGAAGCAAGATATAAGAGCTTGACTTTCATATATAGGGTAGAGTAGCCAGCGTTAAAAAGTATTGTATACGGATGGCACGCCATCAAATTTCGGTAATAGCTGCAATCTTTGGGTAATAGTGTAATCTTTCTATGTTCAGATTTTCCCCTCATCAAATAACAGCAATCTGGTAAAAGAGGTGCGATAGATCAAAGGAATGTCGATCGAGCTCGCTTGCATCAGCAAATCGACCACACGACAGGACATCAGCCTATCCAAGGCATGCAATGAAATAGTAGAACAGATGCAATCAAGGCACAACGGCTCGAAGTCATGCGACATAGGTTGCATAAGTAAGTCTTCAATTTTTTTTTTGTAAAGTTAAGATTATATAAGAAATTTATTGTTGGGATGATAATAAAACACTCTTCAAAGGACTTAGGGTCACGTCGTTGCGCAATTAAAATTGTATTACTAAAAATAATGATGCATGCCAGGGAAGTCATGCGACAGAGGTTGCATAAGTAAGTCTTCAATGATTTTTTTTGTAAAGTTAAGATTATATAGGAAATTTATTGTTGGGATGATAGTAAAACACTCTTCAAAGGACTTAGGGTCACGATGTTGCGCAAGTAAGATTGTGTTACTAAAAATAATGATGCATGCCAGAGAAGATTACGGAAGCATTTGAGCGTCTAGATTTAGTTATGCTTTGGTTGGCTAACATATAAAATAGATCCTGCGATTTTTTTTTGCTTTTATTTTCCATACTTTTCCAAGTGTCTATTGTCCTACTTATAATTTCATATTGAATAGTAAACAAATATTTATCAAGATTCAAATCTAAACATTTATACATGTATCCATATTTGATGCTAGAGAACTTCTTTTCTATGGACCTTCTCGTTTGGGGCCATGCATTTCATGCGTCTTCCAATTTGCATAATGTCTCCAAATGAATCATTTTCATGTTATATTTCTCTTGACCATCAATATAATCCATTACATGTACTATCCTTTATGTGTCAGCTAAAGCTACAAAAATAAACTCTCCCTGCCGTCTTTGTAATTTCAAGTTATAGCATAGTAAAATATTTGACACGATTTCTCTGTCACAACATTTTGTGAAAGCACTCTCTTAGTCACATTTCCTGCCGACCTATTTCTTTTGCAAAACCATCTGTACAACTTATTTTTTCTTTATCGTGCTCATGTTATTTTTCAATTTTTGATTACCCTCTATGGCATGGACAACCTCATCACTAATCTTTTATACCAGATCACCATTATTCTACTATAGGAGCCGCTCCGACATTTTTCTTTCAAAAGTGTAGTTATGGTTACTTATGTTCAACAGTCTAATTAAACAATCCATGCATGTTAATATTCTTAGGCATGCTAGATTGATGGACAGAAATTTTTTTTTTTCCTTACATCTACCGAAGGTTCATGGAATTTGTGAGGAACTTAAAGAAATAATTCTTAATTTATTTTTGGATCTTACATACAAAAAAAACTTTTGCCCATCAAAGTTAATCCGTTAAGCAAAGCTGCAGGTTCTCTTTCATACTTTCATGATGATGACGATGATGACCATTGTCCTGCACCCATGTATGCCTCCCGTATAGATTAATCGTGTTGCCGCTCGCCCCCGGCCGGAAAGGATCAAGTATAAGAATGTCCGGTAGATGCATGTACCTCGTTTCTTGCTTCCATCAACTTTTAACCTAGTGAAAGTATTTGTATCTTATATACTCACATATTTTGTTTATACAAAAAATACTAACCTGACTGCCAATCCATTATGCTAAGCTAGCTGCGGGTTCTCTGCTTCGTACCTTGATGATGGTCATGCCGATCGTCTGACACCCAAGCAGGTATCGGGCGTTGATTAATCGTGCCATCACTCGTCGGTGTGTACGACAACCGATCAATCTAAGAATGCCAGAAAGATGGATGTACCATTCTGCTACTTGCCGCCGGTAATCGATCAATCCAGAGAATATCCTGCCAATGAGCCGATCGATGGTACCTCGTTCATTGCATCTATGCGAGGGGGCTCCTTGAATATGTGGGAGCGCAAGATGAGACAATGATGGCACCGCGGAGCTGGCCTAGCAACATCTCATCCATGACCTTGGTGAATATGTATGTTGCGCCAACTGAAGTGCTCCGTATGATCTGATCAAGAGTAAAATGATAAAATATTATGGAATACGGTACTTAGAAAATAGAACCTATAGATCTGGTGCTTTCTAAAATATATGCATTGTATATATGGATGCTAGTAGAGTACTAATTTGCTATAGAAATCTCGTTATGAATCCTGCCCGGTCAATTTGTGGAGTCATCCGTATAGTAGATAGATTTATGTATTGATCATGCCAACCTGTTGGGTGAATAAAACATCCGTTAGATCCGTAATTCTACAATTCCAAACTGCTTCATCAATCTGTGGACCATGAGAAAATAGAACGAATTAGTTAACACTGCCGGGAAATAACCTTTAGCTGTAGTCTCCTTTATCCCAAAAGAAAATGGAGTTTGTTCCTTGCAGCAGGTTCATACGCACTGGTTTAAAAAGCTGGATAAGTTAGAAAGAGTGATGAGTATCACACTGGCCGCCGCCATGACCACTGCATGGATCGATCTGCACCTCGCCATGGCTGGTAGGAAGACCCATGCGTATTAGTACATAATCCTCGTAACCAATAAAGCAGCAACTTACTCTGCACGGGAGTGGAGGCATACCAATCTAGTAGACCGGCGACGATGCAGGAATTTTCTGGGACAGTGCTCCCGTCGCAATGGGAGGACTTGTAGGGCAGGAGGAGAAGGAGATGCGGCGGCAGAGCCATGTGGAGCACCGTTTTTTTTTTGGGGGGGACTGCAACCACATCGCAATGGGAGGACCTAGGGCAGGGAGAGGCGGCGGCAGATCGATTAATTGGTTTTGCTTGGGCACATCGCGGTATTTCTGGCAGATTGGATCGCGTGGCTGCTCAGGGCGTTTTTTTAAATCTGAACCGTTTCTGGGAGATTGGATCGCGTGACTGCTCAGGGCGTTTTTATAAATCTGAACCGTCTATTTTAGCTGGTTAATCTAAGCCATTAGTTGTCTTGTGCTTTAATAATATAATAGAAGATATGATTTTAAGCCCTGCAGCTTGTGGGGGCATTTGCGAGCACTCATTTTCCTACTGCTAGTTTGTAGTAAGTTTTGTTCCATTTAACGCATTCTTATTGTATTTAACAAAAAAAAAATGGATATTTCAGCTAATAGTGGAAGAAAGAAATGATATACTACTATTAGTGACGTACTACTCATGTGCTAACTACAAGAGGATATTTATTGTCTACTAGGGTTGGCTTACCAGATAAGGAACTAGTAGTAGGAATATCCATTTGTAATGCAAACCCTTTTTATTTTAACGTGTGGATATGTCCAAAGTTTTTTTTTTAAAGAGACGTACAATTGAATGCCCATATGTGTGTGTGCATTTGTTGCATGCACACTATAGACGATAATGTTCCTAAAGTAAGGAGCGAGCAAAAAAAATAATTTTGAAACGGGGAGGAGCGAGCAATTCTAACTTATATATGTGCTCCCTCTGATCTATTTTGAGCTATTGTGGCAGCGGGGAATTATTGACGTGAAGCAGAAGGTGAATACTCCTGAGATGTACCACCGTGTTTGAATACTCGCACTAGCGTCAGTGTCGATGGGCTCACCCTTCCGAAAACTCCGCTGTCCAATATTGCGATGCAACCTCCATTTCCATCTTAAACTCCTGCAAAAACCGACTAACACAATAGCGGCGAAAGAGTGTGCACCAGCCTCTCTTTTTCAGGCGCGATCATCTTCTCAAATTAAAACCACTAACCATGCACATATATATACATAGAAGAGTGGTGATCCAAATTAAAATTGGAGCGAAAACATGGACCATCGCAGTGATGTACGTTTTGTTCTTTCATTTCCAGAAACGAGGCCGCCAGCAATTCACTTGACGTCCTCCCTCTTAATGAGCAGCGGCTGATTTGGCTTGCCGATTCTGCCTAAACCGAAAGGCAGACCCGGCGAACGGGCGAAGTAGCACCCACCCTGCTGCAGACCTCCCAGGTTTTGTATTTAGGCCAGTCGAGGGCTTGAGGCCACACATATCCATGATCCAAATCACATGGACAAGGTCCCTGTGCTGCGCCTGCGCCCACAACTCTCCCATCCGCATCACCAGATCTTTTGCTACTCCGGTGTGGAATCTATTGCTACTTTGTACCGGTAGCTGCTAGTGCGAGTGAGGGCAGCACCACCGCCACCGCCTATCGATCCCTACCCCATTGCAATTTGCAAAGGAAAATGATTCATTTCCCCCGTGGGACGGAGCGTCCGCAGCCTCCTGTCTGGTTGCGCGACGCGTGTCCGGTCCAAGTCTTGGGGCCCACCAGTACTTCTTATCCTCACGCCTTCTTCCTCCTCCGCTCCACTAGTTCTCCCAGATCGAAACTGTGTCAACTCCCGACACCAGCCTTTAACCCAGCCGAGGCGCCACCGTGAGGGGACGATCGGACGGCGGAGCTACCGACGAGGCCGGCCGACCACCGCAGCCGGGAACCCATGGCGCCGCCGCTGCTCCCTGGTACCGACGATGCTGGTTGGCCGCCGCGCGTCGCGATCCATATGCCCGATGGCCGGCCGATGTGAGCAGCGTCGCCTGCCACGCTAGCGCAAACCGCGGCCCATGGAGCCTGCGGCCGCACCTCTCCCTGCTCGTCCCGGAGCTCTCCACTTCACCAAGGCCCTGCCTCTGCTTGACCCGACAACATCCGCCGCCCTGTCTCTGCTCCCGCTCCGGCTAAGCGGCTCCGCGCCTCATCTCAATCCCTAGGCGTGGTTTCTCCAGCAGGTGCTCCGTTTCCTACCGGCTCAACAGGTGGCCTGGACATGCGCACTGGCCCAGGATTGGTTCCGCATCTGGCGGTTTGTGCCCTCCCTCTGCAGCTCTGCTACATTCGTATCAACTTCTCCAAGAATTTGCTGCCTTAGGCGTGCGTTGTTGCTACCTGCGGAGGCCGGTGTTGCTATCATATGTCTCCGACATTGCTACCGGCGGTGGTACCATGGGCGAGCCAGGTTGCTGCCAACGGCGGCCCTCGTTGCTGCTGACGGCGGGCCAAGTTGCTGCCCACGGTGGCCCTCCTTGCTAAAACCGTTCTATGGTTTTGCTATGTTAGTATATATATTTTGCTACTAAGTATTTTCGGTGATGTATTGGACGATGTCTGTTTTGATACAATAGCAATGACCTCGCCAATGACCTTGTAAAAAATGTTGTGATGCTAAATTTTTTTTTTGCTATAATTGTTTTATTGTTTTGCTACTTTAGTATAGGAATTTTGCTACGAGCTCTCCGGCTAGGGTCTCCGGCGAGGTCTTCGTCAATATTTTCGATGATATTTGAGTTTTGCTACATTAGCATTTTTCTGCTACAATAGCATAACTTTTTTTCTACGAGATCTCCGGTGAGGTCTCCGGCGAGCTCAGCATTTTTATCTGATTTCGTGACTGAACCATTTTTTGCTACAGTGTAGCAAAAGTGGGTTATTTTTTTGCTGCCGAGAGATGGTTTTTTGCTACATTTAGTAAAAGCATATCTGACCACTGGAAAATCAGATCCCGGAGGACGCCCATCAGTTTCCATTTGCATGTGAGCCAATAATGTGATAGACAGAGCCTTCATTCTACTGTAACTCTTTAGCGAGCTGAGACGCTCGAATCGGGACGTACTGTTCCGCCTAATCCCACCCTACTGAATTTAAGGTTGCAACACATCGCAATCGAGCATCACGCGGAAACCAACTAATCTGCTCGATCATCTACAAACACCTGCGTCAACTGCCAGCGGCATCAGCATAAATACGAGCGTATCCGAACGCGCCAAAGGTCAATTGGTTCGCAACTTCCTGCGAAAGCCAAAAAAAAAAGTCTGGTTGAATGGCAGTGAAGAGCACGGAGAAAGTAAGAGGCAGTGTGGGACACGGACATGGACGGGACGGACGGAGGTCGTGAAGAAATCGATCGGGACGCAAACGGACGCTGATCCACCATTTGCGTCTGCGCGTATCGGAAATGCGTCTGGCACCATCTCTAGCAGGACGACGTAAAGTAACCGGGCCGTCCGCGGAGACGCAAACCAGACCCAAATATGCGCCAGGTTTGCGTCTCCGCGGACGCTCCGCGGTCGCGCCTAGCGTCCGGTCGCTTCCCCACGGGCCCTCATGGCAGCGACCCAGGTTCGATCGGCCTCGAATTCACAACGCGTGAATGTCAACCGCCGGTGTGGCGATCAACCGCCGCAATGGAGAGCCGAACCGCCGCGGAAGCGCAACCACCGGCCTCTTCGTTATACGCGCCACCGTTAATCCTCACAGATTACAACCCTGTGTCTACGGTAATTCAAGTTCAACCGCCTCCTTCTTCCTCCACTTCTTCTTCTTCTCCAACACCGGCACGCCATGAGCGACTACACGCTGCCGTCCGACTCGGAGAGCGAGGGCAAGTCGCCCGGATTTCTGCATTGGTGGGAATCCCCTGCGACGCCAAGCGATCCGGGCTTCACGCCCAGCGACCCTGCCTCCACGCCGAGTGAGGAGGAGGAGGACGGAGGCAGCAATGCCAGCGAAGGCCAGGAGGAGGACGGAGGCCGCGCTGGCAGCAACACTACTAGGAAAAAGGCAATCAGTGGCGCACCACATATAGCCTTCAGTGGCCACTGCTATCACGCTACTGCTAACTCCTAGTAGTGGCGCACTAGGGGTGCGCCACTACTAGCCTGGATACCAGTGGCGCACTGCGTGGTGCGCCATTGACATGTCCAGCAGTGCGCCACTATTACTCCAAAGTGGTGCGCCATCGTTGGTCGGTGGCAGTGCGCCACCACTTGTCTAGACGAGGTGCGCCATCGCTACCGTTTTGCGTGCGCCACTGTTTCGGCGAGGTGGTGCGCCAGCTGCTGCGTGTGGACGTGCGCCATGCTGTCTCCGGGACGTGCGCCACCGCTGAGGTTCCCGGTGCGCCATCGTTGCTAGTCTCGGAGGGGATCACGGGCAATGCGCCACTGGATCTAGCGCGATGCGCCACTGCTACTTAGTGGACGTGCGCCACCGATGGGCCACTAGTGCGCCATCGCTACGAATTTCGAATTTTTTGTATCCCGTGTGTATTTATACAGGTTGTATATCACAGTACAATAGCACAATACAGGATATATAACACATATAAACAACAGCACAGCTTATCCATACATAGTTCTTCACATTAGCCCCACATGATTCACAAGATTTCACATTAGAGAAGTTACGAGGTTACAATGCAAGTTACGGGGTTACAAAGTCGCAAATGAGCTAGTGGTTACACAAGATCGATCATCTAAAGTACAATCACATAGAAGAGAGCTAGAGTCACTACTAGCACCATCCCGATGATAGTGGTCTTCATCCGGTTCCTCCTCCGCTCCCTCCTCTGTCCCGCCAAATAGCGTGCGTATCTATCTTCGGCCTCCGCTCTAGTGGTGTACCCTTTGTAGCTGGTGAACCTGTCTCCGACACTCCTCCCAGTCGTTGTAGACTCCGGGAACCTTGCCCTTGTACACGACATACCACGTCATATCTGCACATATATGAACAAGCCAAAGAAACATTAGTGCACGCTCATAGATGTTTGCAACGAATAAGAGCAAACTCAAAAACGATCCAAGTAGTATGAACTAAAAGGCATGCCTCATACATTGTTGGTCGGAACAAATATCAATATTTAGGGAAGGGGTTAGTGAAACCAAGTAGGATGCACAAGAGATTGATACTTGTGTCATCGCACCAGGTTCACTAGCCCCTCCCCCAAGTGTACATGTGACCAAACATTCTAATCATCGGTATTTTAAAATACGAAAGCAAATGGAAGAATGACAAGGGCCTCATACTTTGTCGGTCCAAACAAATATTAACATTTAGGGAAGGCGTTAGCGAGGCCAAGTAGGATGCACAAGAGATTGATATTTGTGCCATCGCACCAGGCTCGCTAGCGCCTCCCCCAAGTGTAGTGACCACAAAATTTAATCATCGGCCAATGCAATTAAGAAGTGCCAACTCAAATAAGAAACAAGTAGCTAGTATGAACTAAATGGAATGCCTCATACATTGTTGGTCGAAACAAATATGAACATCCCGGGATGGCGTTAGTGAGGCCAGGTAGGATGCACAAGAGATTGATATTTGTGCCATCACACCAGGCTCACTAGCGACACCCCGGAGTGTACAGTTGACCGAACATTCTAATCATCGGCACTAAAATGGAAGAAAGAGCCAAGTGGTATCAACTAAATAGCATATGCCTCATACATTATTGGTCGGAAAAAATATTAACATTTAGAGAAGGGGTTAGTGAAACCAAGTAGGATGCACAAGAGATTGATACTTGTGTCATCGCATCAGGTTCACTAGCCCCTCACCCGAGTGTATAAGTGACCAAACATTCTTATCATCGGCATTTTGAAATACGAAAGCAAATGGAAGAATGACAAGGGCCTCATACTTTGTCGGTCAAAACAAATATTAACATTCCGTGATGGAGTAAGCGAGACCAGGTAGGATGCACAAGACATGGATATTTGTGCCATCACACCAGGCTCGCTTACGTCACCACGGAGTGTACAAGTGACCAACCATTCTAATCATCGGCCAAATGCAATTAAGAAGTGCCAACTCAAACAAGAGATAAGTAGCTAGTATGAACTAAATGGAATGCCTCATACTTTGTCGGTCAAAACAAATATTAACATTCCGTGATGGAGTAAGCGAGACCAGGTAGGATGCACAAGACATGGATATTTGTGCCATCACACCAGGCTCGCTTACGTCACCACGGAGTGTACAAGTGACCAACCATTCTAATCATCGGCCAAATGCAATTAAGAAGTGCCAACTCAAACAAGAGATAAGTAGCTACTATGAACTAAATGGAATGCCTCATACATTGTTGGTCAAAACAAATTTTAACATTCAGGGATGGAGTAAGCGAGGCCAGGTAGGATGCACAAGACATGGATATTTGTGCCATCACACCAGGCTCGCTTGCTCCACCCCCGAGTGTACAAGTGACCAACCATTCTAATCATCGGCATATGCAAACAAAATTAACGACCAAATCAAGTGCGGAAAACGACAGAGCCATATATATAAGTTCACAAACATAGCCAAACTAGTAATTAATAGCAAGTAAAGTGCTGGATAAAGTTTATTACAACAGAAGCTCGTCTTTAGTTCACAACTACATAACTAGGCTCGCACATCAAGACTTTCTCGGAGCGTGGATAAAACCGCCGCCTTTCTTCAAGCACATCCATGAGCGGTAGTCGTCACCCTGCATTTGGAGCATTGTGTCTATGTCACTGTTTGTGGTGATAGCCGGCGTAGAACTCCCCCGCGCTTCTAACGACATCTTGATGGATGATTTCACAAAACTCTACTTGGATGCGGAAGAAGTCTTGCTTGATGCCGTCGTCAGGGACCCGCGACAATTTGTTGGCCCAGTCTCTGAGATGCTCAGGTAGCGTAAGCTGCTGCTGGTCCCGTATGAACTTATCCATGTGATAGAGGGCGTAGTAGGCATCCTTGTTACTAGAAGGCGGCTTCTTGACGCAGGGAAACTTTGTTTGGTGCTTGAACACATGCTTCCCGTACCTAACATTTGGCCTCTGCATGTTGCCTTTCGCTTTGACGTAGCCATTGAGAGCATCATCAAGTACGGCCTTGACATTCGTGTAGTCCGTGGTTGACTTACCGTCCGCATCGAGGTATGTGGCCACGGAATGTTTCGGGGTTATGGAGATGAGTGTGCAGGTTTTGTCTCTGCGTAGAACACATAATGTTTAAGAACATGACGATTGAAATCTAAAAAAATCACGAGTTAAGACCGGTACGGTGAGGGGGTGACTTACTCGGGAAATACAGGCAGGAGGATGTTACTTGTGCCTTGAGATATGCGACCTCCTTCTCATCGATGGTGGCCTTTTTCTCCTTTTTCCCCGACTTATAGTATTATGACCATTTCATAGAGCATCCTTCGCCGACCACACGACCAGCCGACGTCGGCTTACTCAATGGATCCCTCTTCTTGTGGGCATTCAACGCCCTATTTAAAGGGTTGTCCCAAGGGGCGCACTGCGAGGAGCTCGTGGACCCCGCGCCGCTACTAGCTTCCTTTTCACTTTTCGCAGCAACCTCCTTAGCCTACGGGAGGAACATGCATGAACCATTTAGAAATTTGGATTCATCAATAAGAATGCAACCATAAAGGAGCTAATTAAGCGGGTGCATTCCTTACCAGAAGATCCTCAAACTGCTTCACATCCGGAGTGGTGGTGAGCTCCTTTGTTTCCGGGTCAATACGGTACCGGGCCAGGAGAAAGTTCCTGGTTTGCTTGTTTTTGTATTGCGGGAAGAGGGGCTCGAGGCCGTTCTTCACACGCTCCTCATCCGCGGCGTCCCATTTTGGTTGTGCCACCCTAAAACCGCCAGGACCAAGTTTGTGGGTGCCTAAGTTCAGTTTTTGCATGTCCTTCCCCCACTGACTAGAATCCGACATTGACTCGCTCTCGCACTTGATCTTGAAATCAGCGTAGTCTTGCTCGGTGATCGAGGGATTTGACTCCTTGATCTTCTCGTAACTCTCACCACTATAAATCATTTTCTTCACTCGGTTCCTCCAACTAGCGAGGGCGGTGCTCATCTTCGTGAGGGCGGCATTGTGCACTTTGTTCCGCATGAGACGCTTTTCTGAGCAGTCCGGGAACTCGTATCGTTCGTGCAGCTTCTTGAAGAGGAGGGTGCGCAAATTCGCTCGGTCAGGATGCCTGAGGTTCTCGGTGTTGATCGAGACCGTGCTCCGGAGGATGCACCCGAGTTGGGCAGCGTACCCTTTGACTAAATCAGGGGGCCCCGTTGGAAGCCCACTGGCGTTCACTTCGGTGAATGCCTGCTTCACGGTGCTGAGCACATTCGAGCGACGCTCCCTCCGTAGCTTCTTCGGTGCGCCGGTATCATCCTCGCCGGCACCATCCGTGGTGTCATCCTCGCCGGCACCATCAGTGGTGTCATCCTCGGCGGCATCGTCCGCTCGGTACTCTGGATCGGTGCCATCATCCTCGCCGTCGTCGCGGCGAGGTTGTGACTCCATCACCTCCATTTCATCGGTTAGCATCCAGAATGGCTTGCTACCGCTGCCGTCGGCCTCTTCGTTGTTGGCCATGTTCGAACTAAGTAGGAAAAAATGCATAAAGTTAGCGCAAGATTTCATGGAAAAATTGGGCATGACCTATGCTAATTTATGGACATATGAGTGCCCCATTTTCGCCGAAACGGAAATGAATCAACATTTCGGCGATAATGGGCAACTCTGTCGATCCCTGCACAAGAATATAACACCATATACACTAGCAAAACAAACCACCAGCTGAGCTCCATGGCACATATACACCAAAAAATCCAGCTGAGCACCATAGCACATTGTACACCAATTGAGCACCATAGCACATATACACTAGCTGAGCAGCCAGTAGCACCATCCAACATCACCTTGTAGCAGCAGCAATCTAGCTAGCAGCAGCAGCAAGCTAGTAGCAGCAAGCTAGCACCAAGCTAGCAGCAAGCTAGTAACAGCAAGCTAGCACCAAGCTAGCAGCAAGCTAGCAGCAGCAAGCAAGCTAGCAGCAGCTAGCACCAAGCTAGCAGCAGCAAGCTATATCAGCACAAGTAGAAGGCGTGAAGCAATTACCAACGGCAGCAATAACAAATGAGAAGGTCCGCCTCGAAGAAGACGACGATGCTCCGGGAAGAAGACGACGACGCTCGAGCAGGTCCGGCTCCAAGTCGATGAAGGGCGCCGACGAGGTTGCAGCCACTGGAGCACCTACACAAAGAAGCTATGAAGGTTACTGGAAGTCGTAAATAAATAGAAGTAAACGGATACAAATATTAGAAATAAATAGTACTTGGCCCACCTGACAATGAATCAGTAACCTAGGCATGGAAAAACACATCCTAGATATAAATTCACAAAGATTCAGTAACCTAGGCATATGTTTCAATAGTGAGTTGTACTTTGGATATGTTTCAAATGGATTTTTATAAATTCTTCTTGGTCACAGAATTGCTTCTACAATATTATTTTGCTTCAGTTAGCACTGCAGTACCTTTCATCAAATGAATTGATAGTAAATTACTTTCGGGTTCAGTTAGCAGGGCAGTAATTTGTATTATCAAAAGCACACCTAGCATGTTACACCATAGCAAAATAGATGTGCATTACACTAACTAACTGCATTTGCAACAAAGAACTCCAATGAACTACAGAGAACCACCTTTTGTGAAATCAAAATTCCTCATTTGGTTTGCATAAGGTGCACAGACTAGTTACTTAGCAATTTTCTTTTGCTTCACTAGACTATCAATTAAGCATCTTGACAACCCCTATGTTATCCATGTTAGCATGAACTGCCAGTAAACAGAATCACAAAATGATTAGGCCAAGCTATGTTGCATCAATGAATGCCAGTGCTCAAGTCATTTAAAGAGAACATTTCCATCATGATTAACTTATTTTAACCTTGATTTGATGAACAGCAGTGTCGAGGGTGCTCCTCGGCAATGCCCTCCGATAGGGGCTTAGGGTTGATGGAATCCTGCAAGCTGACACGAGACATCGGTACACGGACAAGCGGGGAGAGCGATTTACCCAGGTTCGGGGCCCTCGATGAGGTAAAACCCTTACGTCCTGCCTGTCTGTTCTTGATTATGATGAAAACAGGTTACAATGGGGTGCCGAATAGTTCGGCTGAGATCTCGTCGAGATAGCTAATTGCTAGGGTTACCTAGTTCTAAACTTCTGTTGGCTAAGATTGCTAAGATTGATTGTGTCCCTCGATAGCCCCTCTCCTGGCCTTTATATAGGTGGCCAGGTCTCGAGAGGTCTATCTGAGTACGAGTTGGTTTACAGCAGATCTATCTCTAATCTTTCCTTGTTTGGCTTCCTCCATATCTTGTACTCCAAGTAATCTTCCGCCGCACTGTCCTAGTGGCCCATCTTGCCATCGGGTACCTTCATGGGCCTCCAGTTGGACTGTGCAGGGTAGAGCAACAGTAGTTACCCGAAGGGTAATGCCCACGTCAGTAGCCCCCGAGTGTCTAGCCGAATGTAGTTCGGGTAGAGACTAGAGCATGTCTTCTTCCGAAGTCCTTCTCCTCGATCATTCTTGCGTTTCTTCTATCTTCTATTTTCTATCGGGTGCGCATCAGCGCTCCCGATGGGAGTAGCCCCCGAGTCTAGGTACGGATGCTTGCAATCCGTGCGTAGACTCAAGTTGTACCACTCGAACATTTTCTTCTGCCGAAGCTTTTTCCTGCAAGTCTTTGTAGTCCATCCGATACATTTTCTTTATGCAAGGGACAACGAATAACGTGCCCAACTTTTGTTGGTTAACTGCCGATGGCAAAACAACGTTACCCTACACAGAATCAAGTCCCCGGGCATGATCCTGGAGTGCGAAAAAAGTTTTATCGGGTGCGCATTCAGCGCTCCCGATGGGAGTGTAGCCCCCGAGTCTGAGCACGGGCACTTACGTCCGAGTGCAAACTCGAGTCACGTTTTTTTTCCTTCGAGTCTTTATTCTATCGGGTGCGCGTCCGCGCTCCCGATGGGAGTAGCCCCCGAGCCTAGGTGCGGATGCTCGCAATCCGTGCGTAGGCTCAAGTTGATCACCCGACATTTTCTTATCTCTTCGTATGCAATCATTCCCCATGACGTCATCGATGACGTTTTTCTGTCCCCTTGATTTTAACTGATAAGACGCGGCCTGCCAGCCCTGTTCTCGAGCAATTCATGTTCCTCTTTACACGGTTAGCGAGGCACCTCCTCGATTTCCGCAACCATTAACTGGAGAAAAGGCCCATTAATAATACGAAGCCTTTCTTAAGTTCCCCAAGAGATAGAAATTCCTAGCATTCTCCTTCATTCATCCCTTCACTGTTCTTCTTCTTCTCCTGTTCACAACCGCTCGCGCCGCCACCACTGTCGTTCCGATTTCTCCCAGATCTCACAATGGTGAAGAAGAAGAACCCTAGCGCCGCCGCCAGTTCCACGAGCGGCGGTGCCGCCGCCAAATCCTCCTCGATTCTTTCGAAGGAAGGCGCCGCCGGCGCTCCTCCCCCAGCTCCGGCGCCGCCGGCGCCACCAAGTTCAGCAGCCAGGCCCGGAGATTGGACAGCTTCTACCATGACCAAGCGTGACGAAAAAAGATCTCGAAGCCTAGGATTGATCTCCTCTGATGAGGGGAACGTGATCTTTCCAGGTGCGATTTCTCGACCTAATCCCCCTGCAGGTTTTACCGTGATGTTCTTATCGTTCTTATATCGAGGCCTTTCGCTTCCCGTCCATGAATTCCTCCTCCATCTCTTGCGAACTTACGAAATCCAACTATGGCAACTCACTCCCAACTCAATCCTCCACGTTGCTGTGTTTATCACCCTCTGCGAAGCATATCTGGGCGTTGAGCCTCATTTTGGGTTGTGGAGAAAGATCTTCTATGTGAAAAGATACAACAGTAGTAACGGATCTTTTGTCACCGGAGGAGTGGGATTTGTAGCTCGTTCGGATGTCAATTACTTCAATTTCCCAATGAGAGAGTTCGTGCAAGGGTGGAGATTGAAGTGGTTCTATATCAAGGATTCCTTATCACCCGAATCTCAGCTTCCCTGCTTTGTCGATGCCCTTGAAGCCAAGCCTAAGAATTCCTGGAAGAATGTCCTCTCTCCCAACGAAAAAGTAGCAGCCGACGAACTATTTGCTAGATTTCTTCGGATCAAAGAAGCTGATGGCCAAACCATGGTTGGTACTGAGGTAGCGGCAGTGTTTCTGAAACGTCGAATCCAACCAATCATGGCTAGAATTCATCCAATGTGGTTGTATTTGGGTCCAAAGGATGAGACCAGAATTAACGCTGCCGAACTGTCGGAAAAAGAACTGCTCGATGAAGTCCGTCGCCTCACTTTCTTCAGCCAAGAAGACTCGATCCCATTGATGTCTCCGTATACTCCTTTTGATGCCGATCATCCACCACCAGAGGTAATTTCCCTCCTCAGACTCTTGTTATGCTGCTATTTACTTAACCGACATGATTCTCATTCGTTTTTTCTTCTACAGACCCTCGTAGCTTCCGGGGACTTTCATAACTTGCCAAATGATACTTCCGAAGGAAGAGGCTCTTCAGAACCCGTTGACTCTCGTACTGTTGAGCGTACAAACCCAACAAGCGATCACGATGACCCGATAGACTCTGAAACTGCTCACACCAATCTCCCCCCATCAGCCGATGATACTTGCGACACAGAGGGATCAGTGCGTGATGATGACGCTGATCACGATGCCTTTATTAATGCAGCTGCGGAGGAGACCAGGACTCCACCTACGAAGAGATCAATCGGCGGTTTTGCCGATGAAGATGATCTCCTTGATATGTAAGTGTTTTTCTTCTTTTTACCATTTTCAGCTCCTTGGTCTTTTCACATTTTTCTCATAACTTGGTCGATCAAACCTTTCTTGTAGTGACGATGCTTTCACTGAGCCTCCTCCTAAGAGGGCTAGGTCTGATGCTGTCTCGCCGGCCGCCGCAGCTTCCGAAGCTTCGGCTCCTAAAGCGGCTCCCACGGCGCAAGCATCGACTGCCTCCTCCCTTTCTAAAGGGAAAGATGCTCCTGCTGTTGCCACAGCTCCTCCTTCTGTAAGTCTTTGTCGAATCTAACAAGAATCTTTTGGAACGTGCCTTTGCCTAATGATCTTTGTAAAACATTCCCTTTCTTCAAGGATCTACGAGGTGTGATATCCTCCTTAGAGGCCTTCGCCTCTCAATTCACCTCTCTGGAGGCGGACAAAATTCGGCTGCAGGAGGAGGCTAAGTCTTCCTCTTCAAAGTTGGATGGCGCCATCAAAAAGGCTGCCATAGCTCGCCAGGAGGTCGACTCCCTGAAAGAAGAGCTGAACAAGCTGAAGGAGAGGCTGAAGGAGGAGGAAGCTCAGGCGGTAGAAAAGGATGAACTCCTCCGTCAATCTGCCTTGGCCCTGCTTGGTAAGTTCCTACATCTCTTGTAGATTCACCACTTTTTATGGATCTGTTTCTTCGTCAACGATTTCCTTTAATTTCTTTGCAGAAGCCGCCAGCATCCCTGCTACTGCCTTGGACAAAGTTCCAGGCAACTCCCCGGCAAATGGTGTGTCAATGGTTCTCGCCACCCACCAGCTTACCCGGGAGCTGCTTGACAAGGGAAAGGGTGCTCTGGCGCGGATGCATTCGATGATATTCCCCAAGGCCAAGCAGGAGAAAACTCTGGGGCAGCTGATTGACGCCTTCGCAGTCGACACCAAGGAGGTCATCGAGGTATTCAAGCGCACCTCACGTACCTATGGTTCCCTCCTTGCCTTCCAACTTATGATGGGTTACGGCTTTAAGGCTGACATCGAAGAAATGACTAAGGAGCTGCCGAAAGAGAAAGATGGGCGACTTGTTAACTTAAGCGCCTTTACAGCATCCGCCCGTACTTGTGCTCGCCAGCTCCTTGATTTAGTTTCGTCGGGAAAGGCATCGACTGGCCCCAGTCTGTCGACTCAGACTCAGGCTCCTTGATTGTTGTAACAATTTTATCCTTGAGCTAGTATGAAACATTATTCTGTTGCGAGAACTTAAGTTTGTAATGAACACTGTGCTGGCAATGTTGCCGACACACTTTTGTCATAATATCTTCATTTGCACTTCTCCTGATAGGAATTTCTTGTACCTCTCCCGATGGGAGTTACGTTGGATGCTTGATTTGTCCATAACTATCAACCTTTTGACGCTGTTGCCTGCAGGTTTTCCCGGTGCCCTCGTTTGTTGATGACTCTTCGGGCGTTCTTCCCGAAGGTGATCGGGTCCAACGAATGAAGGATCGGATCACGCAGATGGAGAAGGACCTGCACAGCACTTACGCCTTGGCTGCGATTGTCAACAAGAAGAGCGAGATTGCAGCCGACGTAGAGCGGTATGCTCTTACTGAGCTACATAAGGCTACCGAGAGCTTGAACTGTGAGTCCTTTGATCTCTGCACCCTTTGATTGATGGAATCTTATCTGATCCTTTGTTTACTTCTGTGCCAGTCATAGCTCTGAATCGTGCAGAGGAGAACAAGCGGATTCACGAACGTGTGAATGCATTGACCCAGCTATCCTCATCCGAAGAGATTTTCTGGCGGGAGCACTCGAAGGCTTCGGCTGTCGCGCAATTTCAAGATCGGGTTCAGCAGGTCCATCACTTTTTTGACAAGTGCTACAAGGCTATGAGGATGGTTTGGAAGACAATGTTCCCTTTGAACGCAGTTCCCCCAACTCTCCTTGCTTTGATGTCTGAATTTGGTAACGCCAAGAAGGTCCGAGAGTTGGTACGCGCGCAAGTTTTTGTAGGGGCCAGGTTTACACTTGCCCTTGTTCTTGCCCGTTATCCTTCGGCAGGTTTGCTGTCGATTGCCAACGCTACTGGAGACTTGGAGGCGCTGTACCCGAAGGTATTGTTGCCTGCCAACATAGTTGTCGACAGACTCGAGGAAGACTCAAGGGTACCTGAAGAAAGAGGAACTCCGCAAGGGTGATTTCAGGGATTTAATGTCCGTTTTGTAAATAGAGAATTTGGCTACTTTATCCAAGTGTTTGGATTATGTAATGATGCCTTCTTATTCGGTAGATACATGCATATGTACTTTTACCATGTTATTGCCGTTGGCAAGTTTTGAGCGAATCTTAGTTGCTCGTTTAAATGTATGTATATTGGTTGGTTAGCAAATCATGTGAGTGATCAGCTCGTGTTGCAGGTCTTGCTAAACCTGTTGTATGCGCAACTTTGCTTTCAACCGTTTTAAATTTCGACAGGCACTCCCGAATATTTCGGGTGTAGTGATTCTGCCGATGAGCCCGTTGTTCTTTGATATTTCCATAAGTGAAATATCGAACGTGGGTTGTTGTTTATGTGTATTTCCAAACTCTTGCTATTTACGGCACTCGTAGAGGCATCTATAGCAGAGGGAAAGGTCAACGTCGTTTCAGCACTCGTAGAGGCTTTTTTGGAGCCCGATCTTCTGCCTCGTACTATTTTTACATAGTGATGGGGCTTTAGAAGTTTGGTAGTTACTGCAATGCTTAACAAAGAATCGAAGCTTAAGTTCTTATTAATAAGGTAAGCACGATGCTAGAGGGCGAAAAGGAGAAGGCCCTGTTTATAATAAAGGAAAAAGAAAATAAGGCTAGTAAACTGCTTAGGCAAGGAAGGGGTTCTTCTCTTCTTCTGGCTTCTTCACCGCGTTAGTGGTTTCTGCAGCGTTGCTGGTTTCATCAGGGGTTTGAGCGGTGGTTGCCATCGTCTTGCTATCTCCTAAGCCTTCTGTGCCATCAACTGCCGAACCCTTTGCTGCCGAGGCTTCTGCTGCCGAAGCTTCTGCTGCCGAAGCTTTTAGGGCAAGAGCGGCCGGCTTCTTCTTGGTTTCCCTGCCATCTTTTTCTTCCTTGATCTCTCGTAAAGACAGTTTGGGCGGAGGGTCAATGATTTCTCACTGTGGCCCGAACTTTGCAGCAATCCTCTGAAAGTCGCGATCACAATTGTCTGAGCGTGAAAAACTTCCATAGACTGTGATGTTTGTCCCATTGTTCCCAGGCATTTTCAGCTTGAGGTATGCATAATGTGGCACATCCATGAACTTGGCATACGCTGGTCTCCCGAGTATAGCGTGATACTGTGACTCCCAGTTCACCACTTCAAACTCGTTTTTTTCCTTCCTGAAATTGTCGGCTCTACCGAAGATAACATTCAGGTAGACTTTGCCAAGAGAGTAACCCGGTGCAGTTGGAAGGATCCCGTGGAAGCAGGTGTCTGTTTCTTCCAGCATACTCATGGTGATCCCCATGCTTCTGATTGTGTCGACGAATATCAGGTTTAGTCCGCTTCCACCATCCATGAAGACTTTGCTCATCTTGAACCCCCCAATTTGTGCTTCGACTACCAAGGCGGCGTGTCCTGGTTTTGGTATGGTCATCGGGTGATCTGCTCGACTGAACGTAATGTTCTGAGAAGACCAGTCGACGTACTCAGGGATGTTTGCCATGATGCTTTCTGCCAAGTTGATTTCTCGGGTGAGCTTCTTCATCTCCCTTTTCGAAACGCCTGTCCTGTGGATCATGCTCATCTGCCCACGTGGTGGTGGAAACGCCTCGTTGGGTTGATGGGGTTGAGCCTGCTGGACTTGATGCTGCGGTGGAGGTGGGGGTGGTGGTGGTAGTTGTTGCTGGCCTGACTGCTGGATGAGTTTGTGCATGTCAAGGAACTGCCGGCAGTCCCTGAGCAGGTGACTTGACTTCGTTTTGCCGTCCTTGGAATCAACATACGAATGCAGGTAACAAGGGGCGTTAACCTGTTCAGCGTAAGGTAGTTCGGGAGTCCTCTGCTGTCGTGGTTTATAATTACCATGGTTCCCAGAGTTGTTCCGGTTACCATCGTGCCTCTCGTCTCGATCGTCCTGCCGATCGGAATACCCTGCGGCTACCAGATTGTTATCGTCGTAGTTGCGGTTTTTCCTTCTCTTGTGACGATCCCTTCGGCCACCCGAGTCGTGCTTCGGCTGGTCATCGTCTTCGTCATCACTACGCTGCCGTGGCCTTCGTACGTTGTCCTCACCATCAGCCCAGCTGTTGGCGATTTCCATTAGCTTGGTTATGGTTTTTGGCTTTTTGCGCCCAAGTTCTTCTATGTAACTTTCCCGCTGAACGCCGTCGCTGAAAGCGTCGATTGCTCTGTCGACAGATACGTCTTCGGCAGCGTTCAGGAGCTTTGTGAATCTCCCGATGTATGAACGCATCGACTCCTTCTGCTTCTGCCGGCAATTCCGTAGTTCTTCGATCCCGACGGTCCTCTTGTATGTTGCTTGGAAGTTGGCAACGAAGGCGTCTACTAGGTCGTCCCATGATTTGACAGAACCTTTCGGCAGCCCCCTTAGCCAGGCCCGTGCTGAATCTTTCAAGTAAAGCTGTAAGTATTGCATTGCCGCTATCTGGTTTCCTCTGTGCAGGATCACAGTCTGCAGGTAGTCGTCTATCCAGGATCTTGGTTCCTGTTGCCCATCGTACTTGGCAGCATCGGTAGGGGTAGGCTTAAATTTTTTGGGCGGCATTGTTTCGCGGATCTTGTAACTTAGACAGTCGGCTCCCCTGAGCTCGCCGTCGTACTCCTGGTCTTCATCCGAAGAATCACTGTCGTCGTCCTTCCTAGCGGCGCGTCGTCGCCTTGCTTTGTCGATCTTGCTCTGGGTGATTTCGTCCCGAGCATCTCTCGCATGATGTTTCGACCCACTGCCTTAGACGGTGGTCTTTTCCTTTGGCGGGATTAGGTTGTTCCCCAGTATTGCGAGACTCTCCAGGGCACCTCGATGAGCTTGAGCCATGGACCCTTCAGGGCGTTGGTTGATGAGGTATGCGGCGAGGTTGGCTGTTGCTCCTGCAACGGTTTTCGGTCGTGGCATGCCGGCGCTATCCATAGTCATAAAGGATTTGGTCAGATTCGACGTTATTTCCCTGGCGTCATCTTCTGAAAGCCTGGATAGTCTCGACCGGTGCTTGCCTGTTCCCTGAGTGTTTCGGGAGGCACTCCCTTGTGAGCCCCTTCGCCGTTCGCTGGATCGGTCCGCCGTAGATAGGCGTCTCTCGAGGGTGGCTTGCTCTTTCGACAGGTGTTCCCGGTTTTTCTCCAGTATGGAGCGATAAGCATTGAGAGTTCCAACCGAAGTTCCTGCGGGGAGCGGCGTGTTGTTGAGTACTGCTGCCCTTGCTGCTGCCCATTCTTCATCCGCGATGGTGTAATCGCTGTCGCGGTTGCTGGCGCAGTTTTCAAAACTCGCCCTTCTACTGGAACGGGGGGTATGGTCCTCGTCTCCTCTGCGCCTTGTGTTTCCCGTGTTATTGGCGACATAAACCTGATGGTGTGCCGTTCTTCGGGTGGTTCCCTGGATGGTGCTGCCGATACTATCCTCTCCTGATGAATACTGGGCGTTGCAGACGAACGGCGTGTCGCTTGATCCCAGCCCATGCCTGGTGTCGCAGTTCAGGCAGTAGTACGAAGTTAGTTTCGAAGATGAGGAATCATCCGACCCTACCGACATGGAGGACACCGAGCGGGGAGTCGAGGGCACGGGTGAGCACGTCGATTCCGTCAGGCCAGCCGACAGATCGAGTGACGATGACGCGTTTGAACCTGTCGATCCGGAAGTGGGGGATTCCAGCAATCGAAGGATTCCCTCTGCGTTGACGTTGTAGTGGACGTTGCCGAAGGTCATCTCCATGTTTCCTTGTAGATCTGAAAAGTTCGAGCGGGAGGAATCGCTGTGTGGGGTAAACTCGTAAGAGCCGAATCGAATCGGGCTTCCCAGGATTGGCGATGATGGTGTTGATGAAGTTGCTGATAAAGCTATCGGCGAAGCCGCCGATGTCATGATCGGATCTGCCGATGCCCTGCCTTGTGCCGACAGGGTTCCCACAGACGGCGCCAATTGTCGAGGGTGCTCCTCGGCAATGCCCTCCGATGGGGGCTTAGGGTTGATGGAATCCTGCAAGCTGACACGAGACATCGTTACACGGACAAGCGGGGAGAGCGATTTACCCAGGTTCGGGGCCCTCGATGAGGTAAAACCCTTACGTCCTGCCTGTCTGTTCTTGATTATGATGAAAACAGGTTACAATGGGGTGCCGAATAGTTTGGCTGAGATCTCGTCGAGATAGCTAATTGCTAGGGTAACCTAGTTCTAAACTTCTGTTGGCTAAGATTGCTAAGATTGATTGTGTCCCTCGATAGCCCCTCTCTTAGCCTTTATATAGGTGGCCAGGTCTCGAGAGGTCTATCTGAGTACGAGTTGGTTTACAACAGATCTATCTCTAATCTTTCCTTGTTTGGCTTCCTCCATGTCTTGTACTCCAAGTAATCTTCCGCCGCACTGTCCTAGTGGCCCATCTTGCCATCGGGTACCTTTATGGGCCTCCAGTTGGACCGTGCAGGGTAGAGCAACAGTAGTTACCCGAAGGGTAATGCCCACGTCAAGCAGAGTACTTGAGCAATTACAGAGTATGGAAACCACATTTCTACAGCATCATCATGACAAAAATTAATAGCAGTAGGAGTGCTGATGCCCGAAGGGTAATTCTTTTGCAGTTAAATCAGCAGTAGTATGTTGTATCTAATTTTAGTTTCTCTGCCATTTAGTAACTACTAATTCTTTTGTAGTCAGTAGCTTAAAATCACAGCAGCCTAACAGCAGCAGCACCTAACAGCAGCCTAACAGCAGCAGCACCTAACAGCAGCATCAACCTATCTAGCAGCAGCACCTAACAACAGCATCAACCTATCTAGCAGCAGCAGCACCAAGCAGCAGCAGCAGTGCCGGCTCAAGGGGGAGCACCGAGCAGCAGCATCATCGCCAGCTCAAGGGGGAGCACCAAGCAGCAGCAGCATTGCCGGCTCGAGGGGGAGCACCAAGCAGCAGGAGTAGCACCTAGCAGTCAACCTAGCAGAGGAGGAGGAGGGGAGGAGCACGGCGGCTACCTGGGAAGGATGCGCAACGGTGAAGGCGTGTGGCGTCAGCGGTCGAAGGCTCCTCCACGGTGAGGTCGAGGACGAGGTCGCAGGCGGCGTCAGAGGTCGAGGGCGTGCGGCTCCTCGGCGGTGAGATCGAGGACGAGGTCGCAGGCGGCGTGCGCTTCTCCTACTCCTGCTCCACGGTGTGCAGCCTGGGGAGTGACGAGGCAGAGGATGGGGCGCCGGCGGTGGGAGAGGTGGTCGCCGGCGGGGATTCGAGGGGGAGAGGGTTCGGTGGAGAGAGGCGTCGGTGAATGGGGGCGAGATCGAGATCGAGAGGGGGCGCCGGCGGGGATTGGGGAATGGTGAATGGGGATGGGGAGAAGAAGATGGTCGGGATTTGGCTAAGTCCCCGACTCCCCTTAGCAATAGCGCACCTCTAGGGGTGCGCCACTACGAGGCTTAGCAATAGCGCACCTCTCGGGGTGCGCCACTGCCTCTTTAGGTTTAGGTCAAAAGGCTCGCGACACCTACAGTTGACAAGATCCGAATTGTACCGCAGTGGCTTGCTCCCCCTCTCTGTTCGGTTTACCCTGGCCGGCCAGGTTCGAACCCTGGCGGCCCCAATTTTTTTCACTTTTTTATTAAATTGATTTAATACTATAATAAATAGCATAATACACCAAAATAAAAGGCACAAATAATTATAATTATGTAGAATATTTAAAATACTATAGAATCTAGAAAATATCCAAAAATATAAATTATATGTCTATTTTGATCGGTATAATGTGTAGATTAACAATATGACATCCATTATTCATACAAGAAAATGATACATAATTATCTTTTAACAATCTTCTTGCCCTTCTTTCTCGCGGTTGAATAATTTAGCCCCGGAACTCCTTGACTTCTTCTCTTGAATGGACGGCCTTTAGGTAGGGTGGTCCTGCTTCTTCTTGTTGTGTATGGTTCTTCATCATCGTCGTTGTCATCTTCCATCTTCGGATCGCCGTACTGGTCAAAGTCTAGCTCGTTGGCGGCTCCATCCATTCCGATGATGCTCCTTTTGCCTCTCCTCACGACAACACGGCTGGGCTTTTGCGGGTCGGTAATGAAGAAGCATTGGTCCACTTGGGAAGCTAGTACCCATGGCTCATATTTCGTGGTGACCTTTGCGCCCGCTGTCTTGGATTTGGCTTCGGGTATAACCATGGTGGTGAAATGCCGGTCTTCTTTTATGACGTTCTTGGCCCACCTGACACGGAACATCGACACATTCTCTCCGGCGTAGCTCAGCTCCCAGATCTCCTCGATCTTTCCGTAGTATCTCTGCTTGACGTCACCGGTGTAGGACTCCATCGTTACCCCGGAGTTCTGATAATCGCTCTTCATGTCCTTTTCCTCGGTGTAGAATGTGTAGCAGTTGATATCGTACGCCTGAAATGTCATTAGGTTGTGTTCGGCGCCCTGTGACAAGGCGAATATGAGTTTTTCTTCCGCAGAAGAATCCTCGTCTATAGGGTACGTCAACATCTTGTCCTTGAACCACCGCGTGAAGGTTGAGTTGTGCTCTTTGATTATATCTCCGTCCGTCCTCTGTTGGCCCTGATCACTGTACGTCTTTGCGATGAAGGTTTTGTGCTCTACCACCCAAGGATCGACCACGTCTATGTGTTGTAGCGCGACTAGGTTTGCTCTTTCAAAGTCGGCGATTCGACCCTTGAAGTCGACATGCATTTCGCGGCTACCGTCGCGGTGACCCCATCCAGCGAGCTTCCCGAGATGCCTGTTTACGGGCAGGCCAACGGGGTTCTCGATTTCTAGATAACTCGTGCAGAAGGAGATGCACTCTTTGGTCAGAAAGCCCTTGGCTATGCTTCCGTCTGTACGTGCCCTGTTGCGAACGTACCCTTTGATGACACCATTCATCCTTTCGAACGGCATCATGCTGTGCAGGAACGTCGGCCCCAGTTGGATGATATCCTCCACGATATGTACCAGCAGATGCACCATAACGTCGAAGAATGCGGGCGGGAAGTACATCTCAAGCTCGCACAGTATCACCACGATCTCTTCCTGTAGCCTTCTAAGTTGCCTCACGCCAACAGACTTCCGAGAGATGACGTCGAAAAAGTTGCATAGGCCAAAAAGCGTTTCACGGACGTGCGCGTCCATGATCCCACGAATTGCAACCGGAAGTATCTGCGTCATCAGCACGTGACAGTCGTGAGACTTCATCCCGCTGAACCTCTGCTTTGCTTTGTCTAGGTACCTGCTTATCTTCCACGCTGAACAGTATGGAAGTTTTACTCCTAGGAGACAGTCGAAAAACTGCTCGATCTCCTTCTGACTTAGAGTGAAGCACGCGGGGGGGGGGGGGCAGTAATATTCAATCTTTTTGGCATTTTTGCCCTTGCGACGACTTTGCGTGTCCTCCGCCTCATCATCGTCATCGTCATCATCATCATCATCATTAGGGCATCCCGCGTGAAGCTCCTCCCTGATCCCAATTGATTGCAAGTCATACCTTGCTTTCGGCCCATCTTTGGTCTTCTCTGGCATGTTGAGGAGGGTACCAAGCAGACTCTCGCACACGTTCTTCGTGATGTGCATGACATCAAGGCTGTGAGGCACACGGAGGATCTTCCAAAGACGGCAAGTCCCGTAAAAACAGACCTCGTCTTCCATACCTTAAGCAGCGGCTCCGGCGCCTTTCGCTTCTTTCCCGGCGGTGGGCACTCTTTCCAATTTTTCAATAGCTCGTCTATTTGCTCGCCGCTTCTCGTACGTGGCCGTATTCGGGGTTCGTCTTGACCATCGAACAGATCCTTGCGTTTCCTCCATGCGTCGTCCTCGCGAAGCCACCTTCGATGTCCCATGAACACCGTTTTCGAGGACCCGGGATCTCTATCTAGCTGGCGGTACGTTGTGTCATCCATGCACCTTACGCATGCATTGAATCAGTGGACCACCTGCCCCGCGACATATCCGTAACCGAGAAAGTCGTGCACCGTCGTGAGCAGTGCGGCTCTCATAGGGAAATATTCTTCCGCGGCGGCGTCCCACGTATTGGCAGGCGTGTCCCATAGCGTGGCTAGCTCCTCTTTCAGAAGCCCCATATACAGATTGATGTCGTTCCCTGGTTGTTTCGGCCCTTCAATTAGCATACTCATTTGAATGTACTTCCTCTTCATGCACAACCAGGGGGGGAGGTTGTACATCCACACAAACACGGGCCAGGTGCTATGCGTGCTGCTCTGGCTGCCAAACGGATTGACTCCATCGGTGCTCGTGCCCAGCCTTATGTTCCTAGGATCGTCCCCAAATTCTGGGTACTCGAGGTTCAACGCATTCCACTGGCTAGCATCCGAAGGGTGTCTCAACATCCTGTCCTTTTTCTTTTTGTCCGGATCATCTGCGTCATCTTCTCCCTTCCTCATCTCCGCGTGCCAGCGCATTAGCTTTGCTTGCTTAGGATCCGCGAAATACCGCTGCAGACGAGGAGTGATCAGAAAGTACCACACCACCTTCCGAGGAGCTTTCTTCCCCTTCTTGTACCGACTGACGCCGCACACCGGACATATGGTACACTCCGCGTGCTCGTTCCGATAAATGATGCAATCGTTCAAGCACACATGATATTTCACATGCGGTAAATCCAGAGGACACACGATTTTCTTGGCCTCCTCGATACTAGTCGGACACGTGTTACCTTTGGGAAGACGTTCGTGCCAGAATGACATGTTGTCGTTGAAGGATGTGTCGGTCATTTTGTGCTTTACCTTCATCTCAAGAGCCATGAGCGTTACTTTCAGGCGGGTATCCTCCGGCCTTCATCCTTCATACAATGGAGTAACCGCGTCTACCTCCAGTTGATCCATCTTGGCTTTCTCTCGGGCGGCAGCTCTTGCGTTACTCGTCTGCTTGAGAAGCAGCTCTTGAAGATAAGGGTCCTACACCCAGTCCATCGACGATGGTCCATCGTCTTCATCTTCATGATCGTCATGATGACCTCCATCTTGATCTTCCTCATCATCAGGTCCCGGATCTCCTACATTGTGATCATGATCATCTCCGGGATCTTCTACATCCTGATCATGTCCGAGATCTTCTACATCCTGATCACCTCCTTCCTTATTTCTTGTTGAAATCCCATGGACAAATTCATAATCATCTTCGTCGCCTTCCCACCGATAGCCATCCATGAAACCACGCATGAGAAGGTGGTCCCGCACCATATCGGCTTTAGGGTCCATAAGGCTCGTCAGCTTGCATCTTCGACACGGACATCTTATCTCCTTTTGGTTATTTCTAATCATCTCGGCTGTCGCGGCTTTCAAAAACCTAGCCACAACGCCTTCGCTCATCATGCGGACCATGGTCGCCTGCGGGTATAGAGAAAATGGATATCTTAGCATACCAAAAGAAAATTTTGGCATGACCTTCCCTAAAAATAGGACATATGTATATGCGTAGTATGCCCACTATTCGCCGAAACGGAAATGAATCAACGTTTCGGCAAAATATTGGCAACTCCATCGCATTTCAAATCCCTGCAAACAAACACATGCAACACATGTGTGGAGGCTTCGCATATACAACACATGTGGAGGCTTCGCATACAACACACATGCACGTGACGCTTTTCGCGCATGCGCACAACACATATGATCGAGCTTCGCACATAACATATGTGCACACACACGTGTACGTGACGTGTGTGCAAGACGATCGGAACCGGTCACACACAAAGCATAAAACCAACAAAGTTACCGATACGGCGAGACCTAGAGTGTTGGATGCGCTGTAAAAAGTTGAGATTGAGTAGGGTATTGAGCTAAGAAAGCTTCACCATTACTTACCTATGAAGAAAATTAAGTTTACCAACTTAATTTTGGTGAATGAAGAGGTGAAAATGAGGTGGGAAGGAGGGGCAACACGACCAGATCCAGATTTGGTGGGAGGTGGTGGTGGAAGAGTGTTTGGGGAAAGTGGGTGGCACATGTGAGTGGAGGGGTTAAAAGCAGGAAATGGTCCCAGGTTAGCAGTGGCGCACCACATAGCCGTGCGCCACTGCTAGGGTGACATAGCAATGGCGCACTGCTAGGTGATGCGCCACTGCTAAGCCTCTCATCTCTAAAGGGGCTCTGGCCACCCCCTAGCAGTGGCGCATCTAATGATATGCGCCATAGGTAACCTATGTAGCAGTGGCGCACCACCGAAGTGCGCCATTGCTACGCCTATCATCTCTAAACGGGCTCTGGACACCTCCTAGCAGTGGCGCACCTCTCCAACGTGCGCCATAGGTAAGGAATGTAGCAGTGGCGCACCCCGGAGACGTGCGCCACTACTAGGTTGGGGGAGGAGCTGGCCTCCTGTCACCACTTACTTATGGCGCACCACAATCAAGGTGCGCCACTACTACTTTTGTAACAGTGGCCCACCGTTTTGTGGTGCGCCACTGCTAAGTAGTAGTGGCGCACGGCAGTCATGGTGCGCCACTGCTGGCAGTCTTACGGCTAGGCCTTTTCCTAGTAGTGCGACGCCGAGGACGAGGAGGGGCAGGAGGAGGAGGAGGAGGAGGAGGAGGAGGAGGACTCCGACACCAAGTTCGCCCGGTTGGAGGCGCAGGAGGCGGCGGACGACAAGGCGGCGGCCCGGAAGAAGTCCAGTGCCCGGGCAAGGGCGTTGGCGCGGATGACACGTCGTCGTCGTCCGTTCACCGACGACGACGACGAAGAGGCCATTTCTTCCAGTTTCAACTCCTCGACGGGCGCGTCGTCCTCCAGTTCCTCTTCCGACGAGGAGGTGACAAGCAAGAGGCGCATGAGTTTGGACGACGAGGCAGGGCCTTCTAGCAAGAAGGCCAAAAATTAGTTTTAGTTTATATATTTTTAAATTTGTTCTTATTTGTATATTAAATATGTTTGAATCTATTCGATTGAAGTATCCGGTGAATTGTTTAGGCCATAATCTATTCGATTGGAGCAACATGACATCATTGAGTACTATTTTTTCACGTTTAACTTACTCATTCAACAAAAATGAAAAGAAGTAGCACAAAAAAAAAAAACACTTGCATGTCCAAAATGCGTCGGACCGCTAGAGGTAGCCTACGACGCAAACGAACATTTCGCCCCTCGCTGTTATTTTGACGTCCGCCAGACGACGCAAACGGACGTCCGCGGACAATTTAAGGGTCCGAAATGCGTCGCGTCGCTGGAGATGCTCTAAGCAGCACGTCGTGGCCGCTAAAGAAGCCTGGCCAGCTATACCATGATGAGATACGCGTCCCATGCACGCACACACAGTGTTGCTGGCCAGTACTATATGCCTCAACCGTACAAGAAATGGAGTCGTGATGGAGCATTTCTAAAAACATGGAAAACCTTATCCGCAATCAATATTTAGGTTTTGTGCTGCTCAAAATTTGAGCTTGGCCTTGGAGTCAGCAGCTAGCAGTTAACTTGGCATGTGATCTTCGTATTGTGTAGTAGATCCTCGGGTGTCAAGGTGGGATCCCGTTGGGATGTCATTCTGTACTATGTAGTTTAAATTTTAATGTCAAAATTTGCACTAAAAAAATCAAATTATACTACAAGTGGGACAAAAGTGGGATCCCACTCGACACCCTTAGTAGATCCCCGCCTCCTCTTGGTTGGTGCCGGACCCGAGAATGTGTTTTGTTGCGTTGGAGTCTTTGGCTCTAGCCCTTTTTCAAAAGGGGCGTGTTTTTAAAGGGTATGACTAGTCTTCAGTCTAATGAGTCAATAGAATGATGTTATTGATTCTTAATTGTAAACCCTGGTTCATGAACCCGCATAAGGAACAAGAAAGCCGTACGGTCTTGTCTAACGGCCTACGGTGCGGGAGTGTAGGTTCGGTGGTAGCTTTCTTGCCGTGGATTAGGGACCGGTTGCCCTGGCGTAGAGGACATGTAGAACAAGACTACCTGAGCTCTTAGAGCATCTAAAAGTAACTGAAAAATTTGAAACCGAAAAAGCTGTACTCATTTTTTCGAGAACGTGGCTTAGGATGATTTTGCACCTCGTGCAGAACAAAAATCGTAAAACACGAACTGAAAAAACAGAACTAAAATCTCGCGGGAGAATTCATCGATGAAAACATATAGATGATACTTTGATGCTCCGATTGAGCATCAAAATTACATAATCTATACCTAATAATAAAGGGAGAAGCGTTTCCGTGGTTCGGTCCGCTTTTGGTCCGTCCGCCCGTGCGTTTTGTTTCGTCGTACGGTCGTGTTGATTTTTTTCTCTCGTGTTGTCCGTGATTCCTAAGAGTCCCGTGCAAGTTTATTTGATCTATAAAAAGAGTCCAGGCCGGACTCCTCCGCCACGCACGGCAATAAATCTGCACCCTCGGGACCGCCTACCGGACGCGAAATCAGCCGATTAATTGAACGACAAGAAGGGCGTCCCATCGCCGAACGACGTCTCTGCTGCCGCCTGCAGTATGCTGCCTCCCGCAAATCAACGAGAAGGGCTTCGTTCGATGAACGACTTCTCTACCTGTCGCCAGCCGATCCAGCTTCGACTCGGTGGAAGGAGGCAAGGAGCGCTCCCGTTGTGCTGTTGTTGTGCCAAACAAGCGCGATTTGCATCAATTCTGGGCTGAACAAGGCGATGGCGCGCTGGCTAGCCGCGATACAGAGACGAGCTCAGTGGATGGAGGCAAAGAGTACCCCCTGCACTTTTGATGTGCTAAACAAGTACGGTGTCATCAGTCCTGTTGGCCAAAGAAGAACAATCAAATTTTGCAGGCTAGCGCTGCTCTGAGCCTTTTGGGATTAAGATTGAGATTTAATTTTGACTGGTCAAAGTCTCAAAGATGCATGCTGATTGGTATAATTAGACATGCACGAACCCAGCAGAAGCACGCGACAGTGCGCTAGGGAGAGATGAGGTTGATTCATCGAAGCTTTCGCCAGGAATTATAAACCCAGCATCTCAGCATAGCAGCGACTCAAATCCGCTGATCTGCCTTTTCCCATCCTTGGTGGTACGTGTGTATGCTACTGGTTTAGTTCATGCAGTATTATACAACTTCTTAATCTGCAGCGGTCCATTGCTCTATTTTTAAGCTGTGTTATTTGTTTTGTCTAACATGCTATGCAACTTCATCATCTGATACTACTCAACAATCTTGTAAAGGGAATGCCGGGGACTATTCTAAGATGAGAGACAAGTGAAGGGCAAATTATGAGATATTTTTTTAGTTTAATCAAGCTCTATATCGAGGTGTTTCAAGTCTATCTGGCAGCGTGCTCGAGAGATTTTCAATTTCTGCTCGTGCTATGAAGGAATTAGATGTTTATATATTTGATAAGACATCCCGCTTTCTGATGTGAAATAAAAGATCGAAGCCCCCCAAGTTGCCTGTTACTTGCGACAACCGAAAAGGTATCTCAAAAAATATAAGCAACTCAATCATTTGATTTATTCATTACACAACTAAGACATAATTTTAGTGTATGTTTGCAGCTATGTAATTGTGTTGTTGTGCAGCATGATCTTATCCTATCAGACTACATATGGTGTATTTATGAAACTTCAAGAGCATATTGTGTTACTTTACCCTCTTCAGTTAGAGAAGGATTTGACTATTTTATAAATTGCTTTACCCCGCAAAAAAATTCTGGTGATTGACCCGATAAAAATTGTTGCTGATTAGTTGCACTTGCTTCTGAGTGTTCTGCGTGATCTTCAGGTTTGACGATTGGCACCTTGAAAAATCCAATTCAAAGTGTGTTTTTCTGGTAGAGCTCACACACCTTATCACCTTCATGCGACTGTTGATCGTTACCGGTGGTGCAACCGTGCCCGGGAAGATTTATTTTTTATCCCGTTGCAACGCATGGGCAATTTTACTAGTATGTACTAAAAACCTAAATTAGCTACTAGCCCTAACCGCGCGAACTAATTACGAGCAAAAATGATGCCCGATGGCCTCTGCGCGTGGCGGTGCCGGTGGTAGCGGAGCTTCAGCATCGAGGCGGAGGACGGCGAGCAGCTCCTACTCGGAGTCAAACTCGACGATCTCGAGCTTGATGCGGCGGACGCGCTCCTAACGACGCGCCACCTCGTACTACCGCACTTGGTGGCGGTGTCGGCCTCCTCCCGGCGCCAGCGAGCGCGGGCCTCCGCCTCCATGATCGCCACCACCTGCGCGATGACGGCGTCCTCCTCGTTGGAGTCGTGGACATAATATCTTGCGGAGAACATCGGCTCCCACGCGACGACGTCGTCCTCCTCCTCGGAGCTGTCGTAGACGAGCGGGCGCGGTGGGCGGCTCGAACCGCCGGAGGAGGAGCCCTCACCGCCTTTGCTCGCGTATTTGGCGAGCTTGCCTAGGGGCTTGAGCCCCTAGTTCGTCCACCGGCGGAGCTAGGGTCGCGGAGCTGGGGCGAAGCGGCACTTCAGCGCGGTGGAATCCTCGTTGGAGAAGGTGGGTGGTGGCAGCGGAGCGGGTGGAAGCGGCAGAGGGGAGTAGGGTTTGAAAACCGAACTCCCCTCCGTGGCCCGTTTTAATATGGGGCGGCCGTCGAGTTTCTCGGGCCCCCGTGTTCTGGGCCTATTTCAGCCGAAGCCATAAACTCGCCAGAATTTTTCGGTTCTGGCTCATTTTTTGGTTACTGTTAGAGTTGCTCTTTGGAAAGAGGGACATAAAAGGGGAGCTCTCAGCGACCATGGCCATTGCAGGCAAGATCGCGCCATCGCCGCGCTGATCTCTCTCCTCTGGACACCTCCGTCCCCTTCGCGGCCAGATCCGGAACCACCTCCGCGTCCTTTCTCTGCCCCCGTTGAAGCCCGCCGATGTTGTCACCCGGGTCTTCGCGGATGAGCTCTTTTTCGTCCGTTCGTCGCTCCTCAGCTCAATCTCCAGGAGCTGCACCGTCTGCTTGTTTTCGCGTGAAGAGATAGCAGGAAAGCTGTTGTTGGACCGGAGGAGCAAGCCTTGTTGCAGCGGTTGGCCCGCCTAGCTTTCACCGCAGACCAAGCAACCTTCGCATCCGCGGCGCCTCCCCCATGGGCAGCCCAGGGTGAGTTCGGCACCGCGTCCCCGGCTGGCATGCTGTTGTCGCCTTCGGCAGTCCCGTCCACCGGGTTGCCCGCCAGCAGCTCTCCCGAGGACACGGTGACAACCTCTCCACCTCCAATTCCCGCCGCCATTCTTGCTGCAGCTATCCTCGCTCGACGTAGGTCAGGCCCGTCCATTGGTGGCCACATGCAGGCGAGCTCGTCACCTCTACAAGCCCGCGATGGCGAATGCTATGGCTCCTAGCCTTTTTGATGGGTTGTTGTGTGCCCCTGGCGTGATTGTTGAGGGGCTTGGGTCCTTGTTGCTGCCTTCACGTGGGCATCCTTGGCAGCCGATGTTGATACCCCAAGGTCATGTACCGTCATTATCCGCCACAGAAGGTGTTGTTTCCGGCGAAGCTCGAGGCACAAACATTGTGGGCAATGAGGAGAAAACGCCAAAGAAGGAGGCTGGTCTGCTTGATCCCTCTTCAGCATCATCCTGTGGCGACCTCTCCGCATCAGCAGAAGCTCTAGAAGCTGAGGAGGGCTGGGAGCATGTGGGTCAGGGACGCTGCTCCACCCGGGCCACTCCTCCTGAGCTGTCGAGGCTGACAAGGTCTTGAGCGCAGCCTCGCCTTCAAGTGGTGGGTTCGAGGAAGGTGCTTTCGTTGCCTTGAGCGTGGCCATCGGGTTAGAGCATGCCGTGAGCCATTCATATGTATTCATTGTCGTTGGCCTGTGTTGGAGATATGCCCAAGAGGCAATAATAAAGTGGTTATTATATATCTTTGTGTTTATGATAAATGTTTATATACCATGTTATAATTGTATTAACCGAAACATTGATACATGTGTGTTATGTAAACAACAAGGAGTCCCTAGTAAGCCTCTTGTATAACTAGCTTGTTGATTAATAGATGATCATAGTTTCGTGATCATGAACATTGGATATTATTAATAACAAGGTTATGTCATTAAGTTCATTTGCTATAAGCTTTCGATACATAGTTACCTAGTCCTTTCGACCATGAGATCATATAAATCACTTATGCCGGAAGGGTACTTTGATTACATCAAACGCCACTGCGTAAATGGGTGGTTATAAAGGTGGGATTAGGTATCCGGAAAGTATGAGTTGAGGCATATGGATCAACAGTGGGATTTGTCCATCCCGATGACTGATGGCGTGTAACTCACACGTTCGTTGGGAACCCCAAGAGGAAGGTATGATGCGCACAGCAGCAAGTTTTCCCTCAGAAAGAAACCAAGGTTTATCGAACCAGGAGGAGCCAAGAAGCACGTTGAAGGTTGATGGCGTCGGGATGTAGTGCGGCGCAACACCAGGGATTCCGGCGCCAACGTGGAACCTGCACAACACAACCAAAGTACTTTGCCCCAACGAAACAGTGAGGTTGTCAATCTCACCGGCTTGCTGTAACAAAGGATTAACCGTATTGTGTGGAAGATGATTGTTTGCAGAAAACAGTAGAACAAGTATTGCAGTAGATTGTATTTCAGTATAGAGAATTGGACCGGGGTCCACAGTTCACTAGAGGTGTCTCTCCCATAAGATAAACAGCATGTTGGGTGAACAAATTACAGTTGGGCAATTGACAAATAAAGAGGGCATGACCATGCACATACATATCATGATGAGTATAGTGAGATTTAATTGGGCATTACGACAAAGTACATAGACCGCCATCCAACTGCATCTATGCCTAAAAAGTCCACCTTCAGGTTATCATCCGAACCCCCTCCAGTATTAAGTTGCAAAGCAACAGACAATTGCATTAAGTATTGTGCGTAATGTAATCAACAACTACATCCTTAGACATATCAAAATTGTTTTATCCCTAGTGGCACCAGCACAACACAACCTTAGAACTTTCATCACATCGTCCTGTGTCAATGCGAGGCATGAACCCACTATCGAGCATAAATACTCCCTCTTGGAGTTACAAGCATCTACTTGGCCAGAGCATCTACTAGTAACGGAGAGCATGCAAGATCATAAACAACACATAGATATAACTTTGATAATCAACATAACAAGTATTCTCTATTCATCGGATCCCAACAAACGCAACATATAGAATTACAGATAGATGATATTGATCATGTTAGGCAGCTCACAAGATCCGACAATGATAGGACAATGGGGAGAAGACAACCATCTAGCTACTGCTATGGACCCATAGTCCAGGGGTAGACTACTCACACATCACTCCGGAGGCGACCATGGTGGCGTAGAGTCCTCCGGGAGATGATTCCCCTCTCCGGCAGGGTGCCGGAGGCGATCTCCTGGATCCCCCGAGATGGGATCGGCGGCGGCGGCGTCTCTGGAAGGTTTTCCGTATCGTGGCTCTCGGTACTGGGGGTTTCGCGACGGAGGCTTTAAGTAGGCGGAAGGGCAGGTCAGGAGGCGGCACGAGGGCCCCACACCACAGGGCCGCGCGGCCAAGGGGGGGGGGGCGCCGCCCTATGGTTTGGGCGCCTCGTGGCCCCACTTCGTCTCCTCTTCGGACTTCTGGAAGCTTCGTGGCAAAATAGGCCCCTGGGCGTTGATTTCGTCCAATTCCGAGAATATTTCGTTACTAGGATTTCTGAAACCAAAAACAGCAGAAAACAAAGAATCGGCACTTCGGCATCTTGTTAATAGGTTAGTTCCAGAAAATGCACGAATATGACATAAAGTGTGCATAAAACATGTAGATAACATCAATAATGTGGCATGGAACATAAGAAATTATCGATACGTCGGAGACGTATCAGCATCCCCAAGCTTAGTTCTGCTCGTCCCGAGCAGGTAAAACGATAACACAAATAATTTCTGGAGTGACATGCCATCATAACCTTGATCATACTATTTGTAAAGCATATGTAGTGAATGCAGAGATCAAAACAATGTATATGACATGAGTAAACAAGTGAATCATAAAGCAAAGACTTTTCATGAATAGCACTTCAAGACAAGCATCAATAAGTCTCGCATAAGAGTTAACTCATAAAGCAATAATTCAAAGTAAAGGCATTGAAGCAACACAAAGGAAGATTAAGTTTCAGCGGTTGCTTTCAACTTGTAACATGTATATCTCATGGATATTGTCAACATAGAGTAATATAATAAGTGCAATAAGCAAATATGTAGGAATCAATGCACAGTTCACACAAGTGTTTGCTTCTTGAGGTGGAGAGAAATAGGTGAACTGACTCAACATTGAAAGTAAAAGAATGGTCCTCCATAGAGGAAAAGCATCGATTGCTATATTTGTGCTAGAGCTTTTGATTTTGAAAACATGAAACAATTTTGTCAACGGTAGTAATAAAGCATATGTATCATGTAAATTATATCTTACAAGTTGCAAGCCTCATGCATAGTGTACTAATAGTGTCCGCACCTTGTCCTAATTAGCTTGGACTACCGGATCATCACAATGCACATGTTTTAACCAAGTGTCACAAAGGGGTACCTCCATGCCGCCTGTACAAAGGTCTAAGGAGAAAGCTCGCATTGGATTTCTCGCTATTGATTATTCTCAACTTAGACATCCATACCGGGACAACATAGACAACAGATAATGGACTCCTCTTTTATGCATAAGCATGTAACAACAATTAATAATTTTCTCATATGAGATTGAGGATATATGTCCAAAACTGAAACTTCCACCATGGATCATGGCTTTAGTTAGCGGCCCAATGCTCTTCTCTAACAATATGCATGCTTAACCATAAGGTGGTAGATCTCTCTTACTTCAGACAAGACGGACATGCATAGCAACTCACATGAAATTCAACAAAGAGTAGTTGATGGCGTCCCCAGTGAACATGGTTATCGCACAACAAGCAACTTAATAAGAGATAAAGTGCATAATTACATATTCAATACCACAATAGTTTTTAAGCTATTTGTCCCATGAGCTATATATTGCAAAGGTGAATGATGGAATTTTAAAGGTAGCTCTCAAGCAATTTACTTTGGAATGGCGGAAAATACCATGTAGTAGGTAGGTATGGTGGACACAAATGGCATAGTGGTTGGCTCAAGTATTTTGGATGCATGAGAAGTATTCCCTCTCGATACAAGGTTTAGGCTAGCAAGGCTTATTTGAAACAAACACAAGGATGAACCGGTGCAGCAAAACTCACATAAAAGACATATTGAAAACATTATAAGACTCTACACCGTCTTCCTTGTTGTTCAAACTCAATACTAGAAATTATCTAGACCTTAGAGAAACCAAATATGCAAACCAAATTTTAGCATGCTCTATGTATTTCTTCATTAATGGGTGCAAAACATATGATGCAAGAGCTTAAACATGAGCACAACAATTGCCGAGTATCACATTACCCAAGACATTAATAGCAATTACTACATGTATCATTTTCCAATTCCAACCATATAACAATTTAACGAAGAAGAAACTTCGCCATGAATACTATGAGTAGAAACTAAGGACATACTTGTCCATATGCTACAGCGGAGCGTGTCTCTCTCCCATAAAGTGAATGCTAGGATCCATTTTATTCAAACAAAACAAAAAACAAAAACAAACCGACGCTCCAAGAAAAGCACATAAGATGTGATGGAATAAAAATATAGTTTCAGGGGAGGAACCTGATAATGTTGTCGATGAAGAAGGGGATGCCTTGGGCATCCCCAAGCTTAGACGCTTGAGTCTTCTTGATATATGCAGGGGTGAACCACCGGGGCATCCCCAAGCTTAGAGCTTTCACTCTCCTTGATCATGTTTCATCATACTCCTCTCTTGATCCTTGAAAACTTCCTCCACACCAAACTTAGAACAACTCATTAGAGGGTTAGTGACAATAAAAATTAACATATTCAGAGGTGACACAATCATTCTTAACACTTCTGGACATTGCATAAAGCTACTGGACATTAGTGGATCAAAGAAATTCATCCAACATAGCAAAAGAGGCAATGCGAAATAAAAGGCAGAATCTGTCAAAACAGAACAGTTCGTATTGACGAATTTTATTAGGCCACCAGACTTGCTCAAATGAAAATTCTCAAATTGAATGAAAGTTGCGTACATATCTGAGGATCATGCACGTAAATTGGCTTAATTTTCTGAGCTACCTACAGGGAGGTAGACCCAGATTCGTGATAGCAAAGAAATCTGGAACTGCGCAGTAATCCAAATCTAGTACTTACTTTTCTATCAAAGACTTTACTTGGCACAACAAAACACTAAACTAAGATAAGGAGAGGTTGCTACAGTAGTAAACAACTTCCAAGACACAAAATAAAAACAAAGTACTGTAGGTAAAAACATGGGCTGTCTCCCATAAGCGCTTTTCTTTAACGCCTTTCAGCTAGGCGCAGAAAGTGTGTATCAAGTATTATCAAGAGACGAAGTGTCAACATCATAATTTGTTCTAATAATAGAATCAAAAGTTAACTTCATTCTCTTTCTAGGGAAGTGTTCCATGCCTTTCTTGAGAGGAAATTGATATTTTATATTACCTTCCTTCATATCAATGATAGCACCAACAGTTCGAAGAAAAGGTCTTCCCAATATAATGGGACAAGATGCATTGCATTCAATATCCAAGACAACAAAATCAACGGGAACAAGGTTATTGTTAACGGTAATGCGAACATTATCAACTTTCCCCAAAGGTTTCTTTGTAGAATGATCAGCAAGATTAACATCCAAATAACAATTTTTCAGCGGTGGCAAGTCAAGCATATTATAAATTTTCTTAGGCATAACGGAAATACTTGCACCAAGATCACATAAAGCATTACAATCAAAATCTTTAACCTTCATCTTAATGATGGGCTCCCAACCATCCTCTAGCTTTCTAGGAATAGAGGCTTCGCGCTCTAGTTTCTCTTCTCTAGCTTTTATGAGAGCATTTGTAATATGTTGCGTGAAAGCCAAATTTATAGCACTAGCATTAGGACTTTTAGCAAGTTTTTGCAAGAACTTTATAACTTCAGAGATGTGGCAATCATCAAAATTCAAACCATTATAATCTAAAGCAATGGGATCATCATCCCCAATGTTGGAAAAAATTTCAGCAGTTTTATCACAAGCAGTTTCAGCAGTTTTAGCAGTTTCAGGCAGTTTCTCGCGCTTTGCATTAGAAGTGGAAACATTGCTAACACCAATTCTTTTATTAGTAATAGTAGGAGGTGCAGCAACATGTGTAGCATTAGCATTACTAGTGGTGGTAATAGTCCAAACTTTAGCTACATTCTTCTCTTTAGC
Source organism: Lolium perenne (assembly GCF_019359855.2). NCBI lineage: Eukaryota > Viridiplantae > Streptophyta > Magnoliopsida > Poales > Poaceae > Lolium > Lolium perenne. The sequence goes on from NC_067244.2 coordinate 171,924,920, forward strand.
TAGTTTTTCATTTTCTTCTCTATCCCACCTAGCACGCAGTTCAGCCATTAATCTTATATTCTCATTAATTCTAACTTGAATGGCATTTGCTGTAGTAACAATTTTATTATGATGATTTTCATTAGGCATAACTTTCGATTTCAAAAGATCAACATCAGCAGCAAGACTATCGACTTTAGAAGCAAGTATATCAATTTTCCCAAGCTTTTCTTCAACAGATTTGTTAAAAGCAGTTTGTGTACTAATAAATTCTTTAAGCATGGCTTCAAGTCCAGGGGGTGAACTCCTATTATTGTTGTAAGAATTCCCATAAGAATTACCATAGCCGTTGCCATTATTATAAGGATATGGCCTATAGTCGTTACTAGAATTGTTCCGGTAAGCATGGTTGTTGAAATTATTATTTTTAATGAAGTTTACATCAACATGTTCTTCTTGTGCAACCAATGAAGCTAATGAAACATTATTAGGATCAATATTAGTCCTATCATTCACAAGCATAGACATAATAGCATCAATCTTATCACTCAAGGAAGAGGTTTCTTCGACAGAATTTACCTTCTTACCTTGTGGAGCTCTTTCCGTGTGCCATTCAGAGTAATTGATCATCATATTATCAAGAAGCCTTGTTGCTTCACCAAGAGTGATGGACATAAAGGTACCTCCAGCAGCTGAATCCAATAAATTCCGCGAAGAAAAATTTAGTCCTGCATAGAAGGTTTGGATGATCATCCAAGTAGTCAGTCCATGGGTTGGGCAATTTTTAACCAGAGATTTCATTCTTTCCCAAGCTTGAGCAACATGTTCAGTATCTAATTGTTTAAAATTCATTATGCTACTCCTCAAAGATATAATTTTAGCAGGGGGATAATATCTACCAATAAAAGCATCCTTGCATTTAGTCCATGAATCAATACTATTCTTAGGCAGAGATAGCAACCAATCTTTAGCTCTTCCTCTTAATGAGAAAGGGAACAATTTTAATTTTATAATGTCACCATCTACATCTTTATATTTTTGCATTTCACACAATTCAACAAAATTATTGAGATGGGCAGCAGCATCATCAGAACTAACACCAGAAAATTGCTCTCGCATAAAAAGATTTAGTAAAGCAGGTTTAATTTCAAAGAATTCTGCTGTAGTAGCAGGTGGAGCAATAGGTGTGCATAAGAAATCATTATTATTTGTGGTTGTGAAGTCACACAACTTAGTATTTTCAGCGGTAGCCATTTTAGCAACAGTAAATAAAGCAAACTAGATAAAGTAAATGCAAGTAACTAATTTTTTTGTGTTTTTGATATAGCAAACAAGATAACAAATAAAGTAAAACTAGCAACTAATTTTTTTGTATTTTGATTTAGTGCAGCAAACAAAGTAGTAAATAAAACTAAGCAAGACAAAAACAAAGTAAAGAGCTTGAGAAGTGGAGACTCCCCTTGCAGCGTGTCTTGATCTCCCCGGCAACGGCGTCAGAAAAAGAGCTTGATGGCGTGTAACTCACACGTTCGTTGGGAACCCCAAGAGGAAGGTATGATGCGCACAGCAGCAAGTTTTCCCTTAGAAAGAAACCAAGGTTTATCGAACCAGGAGGAGCCAAGAAGCACGTTGAAGGTTGATGGCGGCGGGATGTAGTGCGGCGTAACACCAGGGATTCCGGCGCCAACGTGGAACCTGCACAACACAACCAAAGTACTTTGCCCCAACGAAACAGTGAGGTTGTCAATCTCACCGGCTTGCTGTAACAAAGGATTAACCGTATTGTGTGGAAGATGATTGTTTGCAGAAAACAGTAGAACAAGTATTGCAGTAGATTGTATTTCAGTATAGAGAATTGGACCGGGGTCCACAGTTCACTAGAGGTGTCTCTCCCATAAGATAAACAGCATGTTGGGTGAACAAATTACAGTTGGGCAATTGACAAATAAAGAGGGCATGACCATGCACATACATATCATGATGAGTATAGTGAGATTTAATTGGGCATTACGACAAAGTACATAGACCGCCATCCAACTGCATCTATGCCTAAAAAGTCCACCTTCAGGTTATCATCCGAACCCCCTCCAGTATTAAGTTGCAAAGCAACAGACAATTGCATTAAGTATGGTGTGTAATGTAATCAACAACTACATCCTTAGACATAGCATCAATGTTTTATCCCTAGTGGCAACAACACAACACAACCTTAGAACTTTCATCCTTTGTCCCAGGTGTCAATGCAGGCATGAACCCACTATCGAGCATAAATACTCCCTCTTGGAGTTACAAGCATCTACTTGGCCAGAGCATCTACTAGTAACGGAGAGCATGCAAGATCATAAACAACACATAGATATAGCTTTGATAATCAACATAACAAGTATTCTCTATTCATCGGATCCCAACAAACGCAACATATAGAATTACAGATAGATGATCTTGATCATGTTAGGCAGCTCACAAGATCCGACAATGATAGCACAATGGGGAGAAGACAACCATCTAGCTACTGCTATAGACCCATAGTCCAGGGGTAGACTACTCACACATCACTCCGGAGGCGACCATGGCGGTGTAGAGTCCTCCGGGAGATGATTCCCCTCTCCGGCAGGGTGCCGGAGGCGATCTCCTGGATCCCCCGAGATGGGATCGGTGGCGGCGGCGTCTCTGGAAGGTTTTCCGTATCATGGCTCTCGGTACTGGGGGTTTCGCGACGGAGGCTTTAAGTAGGCGGAAGGGCAGGTCAGGAGGCGGCACGAGGGCCCCACACCACAGGGCCGCGCGGCCAAGGGGGAGGCCACGCCGCCTTATGGTTTGGGCGCCTCGTGGCCCCACTTCGTCTCCTCTTCGGACTTCTGGAAGCTTCGTGGCAAAATAGGCCCCTGGGCGTTGATTTCGTCCAATTCGGAGAATATTTCGTTACTAGGATTTCTGAAACCAAAAACAGCAGAAAACAGCAACTGGCACTTCGGCATCTTGTTAATAGGTTAGTTCCAGAAAATGCACGAATATGACATAAAGTGTGCATAAAACATGTAGATAACATCAATAATGTGGCATGGAACATAAGAAATTATCGATACGTCGGAGACGTATCAATGACAGATAGATATACTCTGGGCCCTCTCGGTGGAATGTCATCTAATTAGCTTGCAAGCATGTGAATGGTTCATAAGAGACCACATACCATGTTATGAGTAAAGAGTACTTGTCAGGAGGCGAGGTTGAACGAGGTATAGAGATACCGATGATCAAACCTCGAACAAGTAAAATATCGCGTGACAAAGGGAATCGGTATCGTATGTAAATGGTTCATTCGATCACTAAGTCATCGTTGAATATGTGGGAGCCATTATGGATCTCCAGATCCCGCTATTGGTTATTGGTCGGAGAGAAGTCTCAACCATGTCTGCATAGTTCGCGAACCGTAGGGTGACACACTTAAGGTTTGATGTCGTTTAAGTAGATATGAAATTTGGAATGGAGTTCGAAGTTTTGTTCGGAGTCTCGGATGGGATCCAGGACATCACGAGGAGTTCCGGAATGGTCCGGAGAATAAAATTCATATATAGGAAGTCATTTTATAAGTTTGAAAATGATCCGGTGCATTTATGGAAGGTTCTAGAAAAGTCCGGAAGAAATCACTATGGAAGGTGGAGTCCCGGAGGGACTCCACTAGCATGGCCGGCCAACCCTAAGGGGGAGGAGTCCCAGGTGGACTCCACCTAAGGTGGCCGGCCACCCCACCTCAAGGAAAGGTGGGAGTCCCACCTTGAGTAGGACTTCCCCATTGAGTAGGTTTCCCACCTATGGCAAGTTTTGTTGTTGGGGTCTTATTCGAAGACTTGGACTACAACTCTTGGGGGCTTCCACCTATATAATGACGAGCCAAGGGGAGGGGCCAGCCACACCAAGCCATAGTTGGCCGCAGCCCCCAAGTGGCCGGCGCCCAACACACCCCCTCTCCCCAAACCCTAGCGCCCCTCCTCCACATATCTCTCCCGCAGCGCATAGGCGAAGCCCTGCCGGAGATCTCCACCACCACCGCCACCACGCCGTCGTGCTGCCGGGATTCCGAGGAGGATCTACTACTTCTGCTGCCCGCTGGAACGGGGAGGAGGACGTCGTCTTCATCAACACCGTACGTGTGACCGAGTACGGAGGTGCTGCCCGATTGTGGCACCGTCAAGATCTTCTACGCGCTTTTGAAAGCGGCAAGTGATCATCTTATGCAACAACGAGATCTAATCTCGTAGGCTTTTGAAATCTTCAAGGGTTAGTCTCGTGATCCCCTCGTTGCTACCGTCTTCTAGATTAGATCTTGGCTTGTGTTTCGTTCTTGCGGTAGAAATTTTTTTGTTTTCTATGCTACGAATCCCATCAGTGGTATCAGAGCCGTGTCTATGCATAGATTGGTTGCACGAGTAGAACACAATTGTTTTGTGGGCGTTGATGCTTTGTTGTCTTTAGTTCGAGTACTTTGCATCTTTGTGGCATAGTGGGATGAAGCGGCTCGGGCTAACTTTACATGACCGCGTTCATGAGATTTGCTCCACGCTCGACATGCAACTTGTATTGCATAAGTGGCTTTGCGGGTGTCTGTCTCTCCTACTATAGTAAAGATTCAATTTACTCTTCTATTGACAACACTAGTATCACCGTTGTGGTTTATGTTCGTAGGTAGATTAGATCTTTCTCGAAAACCCTAAACCACGTAAAATATGCAAACCAAATTAGAGACGTCTAACTTGTTTTTGCAGGGTTTGGTGATGTGATATGGCCATAATGTGATGATGAATATGTATGAGATGATCATTATTGTATTGTGGCAACCGGCAGGAGCCTTATGGTTGTCTTTAAATTTCATGTTGAGTAGTATTTCAAAGAAGTTGTAATAGTTGCTACATGGGAGAACAATCATGAAGACGGCGCCATTGATCTTGACGCTACGCCGACGATGATGGAGATCATGCCCGTTGATGATGGAGATCATGTCCGTGCTTTGGAGATAAAGATCAAAGGCGCAAATACAAAAGGGCCATATCATATCACATATGAATTGCACGTGATGTTAATCCTTTTATGCATCTTATTTTGCTTAGATCGCGACGGTAGCATTATAAGATGATCCCTCTCACTAAATATCAAGATAATAAAGTGTTCATCCTTAGTAGCACCGTTGCTAAGACTTGTCATTTCGAAGCATCACGTGATGATCGGGTGTGATAGATTCTACATGTGCATACAACGGGTGCAAGCCAGATTTGCACACACGGATACTAAGGTTGCCTTGACGAGCCTAGCATGTACAGACATGGTCTCGGAACACGGGATACCGAAAGGTAGAGCATGACTCATATGATTGATATGATGAACACTTTGAGTGTTCGCCATTGAAGTTACATCTTGTCTCGTGATGATCGGACTTGGTGTGGTGGATTTGGTTCGTGTGATCACTAAAGCAATGCGAGGGATATTGTTTTGAATGGGAGTTCACCTAGTTTTTAATTTTGTTGAATTAAAATTTGAACTCAATTTATTATAAACTTAGTCTAAACTATTGCAAATATATGTTGTAGATCATAGCGTCCCCATCAATCAACTTTAACCAATTCCTAGAGAAAGAAAAGCTTAAAAGCAATGGTAGCAACTTCACCTACTGGTTCCGTCATGTGAGGATCTTCCTCAATGGTGGAAATCTGCAATATGTGCTTGATGCACCGCTAGGTCTCCCACCACCCCCTGCAGTATGCGAGGATGAGAAAATGTTTACGAGACTCGGGTGACTCGCTACTCTCAAGTTCAGTGTGCCATTATGTGCAGCCTAGAGGCAGAGCTCCAAAAGTGTTTTGAGCACCATGACCCTTGTGTTATGATCAATGAGCTCAAAGTTATCTTTGAAACTCATGCGGCTGTGGAGAGCTATGAGGCCTCGAAACAGTTCTTTGGCTGTATGATGGCAGAGGGCAGCTTCGTTAGTGAGCACGTGTTCGCTATGTCCGGACACGCGAAGAAGCTCAGTGACTTGGGGATAATCATCCCTAACCAGCTGGGTATCCATCGTGTTCTCCAATCACTGCCACCAAGTTACAAGAACTTCGTGATGAACTACAATATGCAGAACATGAACAAGGAGTTACCTGAACTCTTCTCCATGCTAAAATCTGCTGAGATTGAGATACAGAAAGAGCACCAAGTGTTGATGGTCAAAAAGACCACCAGTTTTCAAGAAACAAGGCAAACCTAAGAAAGGCAACGTCAAGAAGTGCGGCAAGAAAGCTGCCGCGCCTCCTCCTGAGAAGCCTAAGGGTGGCCCTAAACCTGATACTGAGTGCAAATACTACAATGGGAAGGGGCACTGGAAGCGTAATTGCCCCCAAGTACTTGGCTGATCTGAAGAGCGGCCTTGTCAAGAAGAAGAAAGGTATATCTGATATACATGTTATAGATGTCTATCTTACTGGTTCTCGTACTAGTGCCTGGGTATTTGATACTGGTTCGGTTGCTCATATTTGTAACTCGAAACAGGAACTACGGAATAAACGAAGCCTTGCGGGGGACGAAGTGACGATGCGCGTTGGAAATGGATCCAAGGTCGATGTGATCGCTGTCGGCATGCTCCCTCTACATCTACCTTCGGGATTAGTTTTAAACCTCAATAATTGTTATTTAGTGCCTGTGTTGAGCATGAACATTATATCTGGATCTTGTTTAATGCAAGATGGTTATTCATTCAAGTCTGAGAATAATGGTTGTTCTATTTTTATGAATAATATATTTTATGGTCATGCGCTTGAGAAGAATGGTTTATTTCTATTAAGTCTCGATAGTAGTGATACACATGTTCATAACATTGATGCTAAGCGAATTAAATTGAATGATAATTCTACTTATATGTGGCACTGTCGTCTTGGTCATATTGGAGTGAAATGCATGAAGAAACTCCATTCCGATGGACTACTTGAGTCACTTGACTTTGAGTCACTTGATAGATGCGAAGCATGTCTAATGGGCAAATGACTAAGACTCCATTCTCTGGTATTATGGAGCTAGCTACAGACTTATTGGAAATCATACATACTGATGTGTGCGAACCAATGAGTGTAGCCTCGCGCGGTGGTTATCATTATGTTCTAACCTTCACAGATGATCTGAGTAGATATGGGTATATCTATTTCATGAAACATAAATCCGAAACTTTCCAGAAGTTTAAGGAATTCCAAAGTGAAGTAGAAAATCAACGTAACAAGAAGATCAAGTTTCTGCGTTCTGATCGCGGAGGCGAATATCTGAGTTATGAGTTTGGCATGTGATGTCTACGCACACTTCTATTCCTGTAGACAGTGTTGGGCCTCCAAGAGCAGAGGTTTGTAGAACAGCAGCAAGTTTCCCTTAAGTGAATCACCCAAGGTTTATCGAACTCAGGGAGGTAGAGGACAAAGATATCCCTCTCAAGCAACCCTGCAATTACGATACAAAAAGTCTCTTGTGTCCCCAACACACCTAATACACTTGTCAGATGTATAGGTGCACTAGTTCGGCGAAAAGATAGTGAAATACAAGTAATATGGATGAATATGAGTGGTAATAGTAATCTGAAATAAAGATGGCAGCAAGCAAACATGTAACAGAACTTGTTGGAAACGGTGCCAGAAAATAGCTTGCTGGCGTGGTAGGCAATTCTCTGTGGTGTAACTTTTCTATTCAGGAACAAGGCCTAGGGATCCTACTTTCACTAGTGGACACTCTCAACTATGATCACATAAATAAATAACTTCTCTTCCTTTGTGCTACGTACACTCTTTTGTTGGATAACAAACACCATTCATTGTGTAGGGCTACAAGAGTTCCCTCAAGCCGGAGTTTACAAGCTCCACAACATTCGGTGTTCATATTTAAATAACCTCTAGAGCATAATAGACCGTTGCAATTTAGACCGAGTACTAACATAGCATACACACTGTCACCTTTAAGCTATGAAAGGGGGAATAGATCACATCAATACTATCATAGTAATAGTTAACTCCATAATCTACAAGAGATTACAATCATAACCTACGCCAAGTACTACATGATGCACACACCATCACCTTTACATCATGAAGGAGGAATAGACTACTTTAATAACATCACTAGAGTAGCACATAGATTAATAGTGATACAAAGCTCATCATATGGATCTCAATCGTGCAAGGCAATTCATGAGATCATTGTATTGAGGTACATGAGAGAGAGATTAACCACATAGCTACCTGTACTGCCCTTAGCCTCGAGGGAGAACTACTCCCTCCTCATCATGGAAGACAGCTGCGGCGATGAAGATGGCGGTGATGTCGATGGAGATGCCTTCCGGGGGCAATTCCCCATCCCGGCGGCGTGCCGGAAAGGAGACTTCTGTCCCCCGAATCTTGACTTCGCGATGGCGGCGGCTCTGGAACTTTTCTCGTATCGTGGCTTATTCCCTTAGGGTTTTCGTGATGGAAGCTTTATATAGGCGAAGAGTCGGAGTCGGAAGGGCCACGGGGCCCCCTCACAGTAGGGGGCGCCCCCCCTTGGCCACGCCGCCATGTGGGGTGGGGCCCCTGGCTCTCCTCTGGCCCCTCTTCGGTGCTCTGGAAGCTTCCTTGAAATATAAGATCGTTGGCGTTGATTTCGTCCAATTACGAGAATATTTCCTTACTAGGATTTTTGAAACAAAAAACAGCAGAAAACAGGAACTGGCACTTCGGCATCTCGTTAATAGGTTAGTTCCGGAAAATGCATCAAAACGATATAAAGTGTGAACAAAACATGTAGGTAATGTCATAAAACTAGCATGGAACATAAGAAATTATAGATACGTTGGAGACCGATACGTCTCAAACGTATCTATAATTTCTTATGTTCCATGCTAGTTTTATGACAATACCTACATGTTTTGTTCACACTTTATGTCATTATTATGCATTTTCCGGAACTAACCTATTGACAAGATGCCGAAGTGCCAGTTCCTGTTTTCTGCTGTTTTTGGTTTCAGAAATCCTAGTAAGGAAATATTCTCGGAATTGGACGAAATCAACGCCCAGTATCGTATTTTTCCACGAAGCTTCCAGAACACCGGAGAGAGACCAGAGGGGAGCCAGGGGGGCCCCACACGCCAGGGCGGCGCGGCCAAGGGGTGGGGCGCGCCCCCCTAGTGTGTGGTCCCACCAGGGCCCCTCCGAGGCTGCCCTTCCGCCTACTTAAGGACTCCGTCGCGAAAACCCTAAAGGAATAAGCCACGTGACGAGAAAATTTACGCAGCCGCCGCCATCGCGAAGCCAAGATTCGGGGGACAGGAGTCTCTGTTCCGGCACCCTGCCGGGAAGGGGAAGTGCCCCCGGAAGGCATCTCCATCGACACCACCGCCATCTTCATCACCGCTGCTGTCTCCCATGATGAGGAGGGAGTAGTTCTCCCTCGAGGCTAAGGGTTGTACCGGTAGCTATGTGGTTAATCTCTCTCTCTCCCATGTGATCTTTATGTGATCATGAGCTTTGTGATCTAGTTGAGTATCATCTATGTGCTACTCTAGTGATGTTATTAAAGTAATCTATTCCTCCTTCATGATGTAATGGTGACAGTGTGTGCATCATGTAGTACTTGGCGTAGGTTATGATTGTAATCTCTTGTAGATTATGGAGTTAATTATTATTATGATAGTATTGATGTGATCTATTCCCCCTTTCATAGTGTAATGGTGACAGTGTGTGCGCTATGTTAGTTCTCGGTATAATTGCAATGATCTACTATGCACTCTAAGGTTATTTAAATATGAACATCGAATGTTTTGGAGCTTGTTAACTCCGGCATTGAGGTGCTCTTGTAGCCCTACACAATGAATGGTGTTTGTCATCCAACAAGAGAGTGTAGAGAAAGTAATATTTGTTTATTCAGTTATGTGATCAATGTTGAGAGTGTCCACTAGTGAAAGTATGATCCCTAGGCCTTGTTTCCGAATAAGTTACACCACAGAGAATTGCTTCCCACGCCAGCAAGCAATTTTCTGGCATCGCTTGTTTACTGTTTTACTGCATCTTTACTTCCTGCAATATTACCATCATCTATACCACTTGTATTTCACTATCTCTTCGCCAAACTAGTGCACCTATACATCTGACAAGTGTATTAGGTGTGTTGGGGACACAAGAGACTTCTTGTATCGTGATTGCAGGGTTGCTTTAGAGGGATATCTTTGACCTCTTCCTCCCTGAGTTCGATAAACCTTGGGTGATCCACTTAAGGGAAAATTTGCTGCTGTTCTACAAACCTCTGCTCTTGGAGGCCCAACACTGTCTACAGGAAAAGAAGCGTGAGTAGACATCAAGCTATTTTTTGGCGCCGTTGCCGGGGAGGAAAGGTAAAAGGCACTCACACTCCGGTCCCAGGTAACTAAGTTATTTTCTGGTGCCGTTGTAAGTGCTCAAAGCTATTTCCTTTAGATCCTGCAATTGCATCTTTTGGTTTCTTGTTTTACACTAGTAAGGCATAATGGAAAACAACTATGAGCTTTTAATCTATTTCCTGAGTTAAGACATGGATGGTTTGATGCGAAAATTAAAAAACCTATGGAATCTTATTTGCATGCTAGTAGCAATGATATTAGTATGAACGCTTTGAACACCATTGTTGCTAATGATATGGAAAATTCTAAGCTTGGGGAAGCTGGTTTTGATGAGCATGACATTTTTAGTCCCCCAAGCATTGAGGAGAAAATTTTCTTTGATGATACTTTGCCTCCTATTTATGATGATTATAATGATAGTGGTCTTTTGGTGCCGCCTACTATGGAGAGTAAATTTTATTATGATTATACTATGCCTCCTACACTTGATGAGAATAATAATGATAGCTACTTTGTTGAATTTGCTCCCACTACAACTAATAAAATTGATTATGCTTATGTGGAGAGTAATAATTTTATGCATATAGCTCATGATAAGAATGTTTCATTTGATAGTTATATTGTTGAGTTTGTTCATGATGCTACTGAAAATCTTTATGAGAGAGGAAAATATGGTTGTAGAAATTTTCATGTTACTAAAACACCTCTCTTTTTGCTGAAAATCTTGAAGTTAAACTTGTTTTATCTTTCTATGCTTGTTGCATTATGCTTCATGAATTTATTTGTGTACAAGATTCCTTTTCATAGGAAGTGGGTTAGACTTAAATGTGTTTTGAATTTGCTTTTTGATGCTCTCTTTTGCTTCAACTCTTATTTCTTGGGAGTGCATCATTAAAATTGCTGAGCCCATCTTAATGGCTATAAAGAAAGCACTTCTTGGGAGATAACCCATGTTTTATTTTGCTACTGTTTTGTTGTGTCTTGGAAGTTGTTACTACTGTAGCAACCTCTCCTTATCTTTATTTTATTGCATTGTTGTGCCAAGTAAAGTCTTTGATAGTAAAGTCAATACTAGATTTGGATTACTGCGCAGAAACAGATTTCTGTCTGTCACGAATTTGGGCAGGGTTCTCTGTAGGTAACTCAGAAAAATCTGCCAATTTACGTGCGTAATCCTCCGATATGTACGCAACTTTTATTCAATTTGAGCATTTTCATCTGAGCAATTCCAGTGCCTATAAAAAATTCGTCTTTACGGACTGTTCTGTTTTGACAGATTCTGCCTTTTATTTCGCATTGCCTCTTTTGCTATGTTGAATGGATATCTTTGTTCCATTAACTTCCAGTAGCTTTGGGCAATGTCCAGAAGTGTTAAGAATGATTGTGTTACCTCTGAACATGTGAATTTTTGATTATGCACTAACCCACTAATGAGTTTGCTTTGAGTTTGGTGTGGAGGAAGTTTTCAAGGGTCAAGAGAGGAGGATGATATACTATGATCAAGAAGAGTGAAAAGTATAAGCTTGGGGATGCCCCCGTCGTTCATCTCTGCATATTTCAAGAAGACTCAAGCATCTAAGCTTGGGGATGCCCAAGGCATCCCCTTCTTCATCGACAACTTATCAGGTCACCTCTAGTGAAACTATATTTTTATTCGGTCACATCTTATGTACTTTACTTGGAGCGTCTGTGTGCTTTTATTTTCGTTTTGTTATTTTCATTCTCTGAATAAATTCATACTTGTGTGGGAGAGAGACACGCTCTGCTGTTGCATATGAACACATGTGTTCTTAGCTTTACTTTTAATGTTCATGGCGAAGGTTGAAACTGCTTCGTTCATTGTTATATGGTTGGAAATAGGAAATGCTTCATGTGGTAATTGGTATAATGTCTTGAATAATTTGATACTTGGCAATTGTTGTGCTCATATAGATCATGTTTAAGCTCTTGCATCATGTACTTTGCACCTATTAATGAAGAACTACATAGAGCTTGTTAAAATTTGGTTTGCATGACTGGTCTCTAGAGTCTAGATATTTTCTGGTTAAGGTGTTTGAACAACAAGGAAGACGATGTAAAGTCTTATAATGCTTACAATATGTTCATATGTGAGTCTTGCTGTACCGTTTAATACTTGAGTTTGCTTCAAACAACCTTGCTAGCCTAAGCCTTGTATTGAGAGGAATTCTTCTCGTGCATCCAAATCGTTGAACCAAAAACTATGCCATTTGTGTCCACCATACCTACCTACTACATGGTATTTCTCTGCCATTCCAAAGTAAATTACTTGAGTGCTACCTTTAAAATTCTATCCTTTGTCTTTGCAATATATAGCTCATGGGAAAATAGCCTTAAAAACTATTGTGGTATTGAATATGTTGCTATGTATCTTATTTCTTATAAGTTGCTTGTTGAGCGGTAACCATGTTTCTGGGGACGCCATCAACTTTTACACCTTTGTTGAATATCATGTGAGTTGCTATGCATGTTCGTCTTATCTGAAGTAAGGGCGATTTTCATGATCAAATGGTTTGAGTATGCATATTCTTAGAGAAGAACATTGGGCCGCTAACTAAAGCCATGAATCATGGTGGAAGTTTCAGTTTGGACATCAATCCTCAATCTCTTATGAGAATATTATCAGTTGTTGAATGCTTATGCATTAAAGAGGAGTCCATTATCTGTTGTCTATGTTGTCCCGGTATGGATGTCTAAGTTGAGAATAATCAAAAGTGAGAAATCCAATGCGAACTTTCTCCTTAGACCTCTATACAGGTGATGCGCGTGAGACACACGTCCATTGGGAACCCCAAGAGGAAGGTGTGATGTGCACAACAGTAAGTTTTCCCTCAGAAAGAAACCAAGGTTTATCGAACCAGTAGGAGCCAAGAAGCACGTTGAAGGTTGTTGGTGGCGGAGTGTAGTGCGGCGCAACACCTGGGATTCCGGCGCCAACGTGGAACCTGCACAACACAATCACAGTACTTTGCCCCAACGTAACAGTGAGGTTGTCAATCTCACCGGCTTGCTGTAAACAAAGGATTATATGTATAGTGTGGATGATGATGTTTGTTTGCGAAGAACAGTAAATAACAATTGCAGTAGATTGTATTTCAGATGTAAAGAATAGGACCGGGGTCCACAGTTCACTAGTGGTATCTCTCCCATAAGATAAACAGATGTTGGGTGAACAAATTACAGTTGGGCAATTGACAAATAAAGAAGGCATAACAATGCACATACATATATCATGATGAGTACTATGAGATTTAATCAGGGCATTACGACAAAGTACATAGACCGCTATCCAGCATGCATCTATGCCTAAAAAGTCCACTTTCAGGTTATCATCTGAACCCCTTCCGGTATTAAGTTGTAAACAACAGACAATTGCATTAAGTATGGTGCGTAATGTAATCAACACAAATATCCTTAGACAAAGCATCGATGTTTTATCCCTAGTGGCAACAGCACATCCACAACCTTAGAACTTTCTGTCACTGTCCCAGATTTAATGGAGGCATGAACCCACTATCGAGCATAAATACTCCCTGTTGGAGTCACAAGTATCAACTTGGCCAGAGCCTCTACTAGCAACGGAGAGCATGCAAGAACATAAACAACATATATGATAGATTGATAATCATCTTGACATAGTATTCAATATTCATCGGATCCCAACAAACACAACATGTAGCATTACAGATAGATGATCTTGATCATGATAGGCAGCTCACAAGATCTAACATGATAGCACAATGAGGAGAAGACAACCATCTAGCTACTGCTATGGACCCATAGTCCAGGGGTGGACTACTCACACATCGATCCGGAGACGATCATGGCGATGAAGAGACCTCCGGGAGATGATTCCCCTCTCCGGCAGGGTGCCGGAGGCGATCTCCCGAATCCCCCGAGATGGGATTGGCGGCGGCGGCGTCTCTGTAAGGTTTTCCGTATCGTGGCTCTCGGTACTGGGGGTTTCGCGACGAAGACTATATGTAGGCGGAAGCGCAGGTTAGGAAGAGTCACGAGGGGCCCACACAACAGGCCGACGCGGCCAGGGCTTGGGCCGCGCCGCCCTAGTGTGTCGCTACCTCGTGGCCCCACTTCGTTTCCTCTTCGGACTTCTGGAAGCTTCGTGGAAAAATAGGACCCTGCGCGTTGATTTCGTCCAATTCCTAGAATATTTCCTTACTAGGATTTCTGAAACCAAAAACAGCAGAAAACAACAACTGGCTCTTCGGCATCTCGTCAATAGGTTAGTGCCGGAAAATGCATAATAATGACATATAATGTGTATAAAACATGTGAGTATCATCATAAAAGTAGCATGGAACATAAGAAATTATAGATACGTTTGGGACGTATCAAGCATCCCCAAGCTTAGTTCCTACTCTCCCTCGAGTAGGTAAACGATAACAAAGATAATTTCTGAAGTGACATGCTATCATAATCTTGATCATACTATTGTAAAGCATATGAGATGAATGCAGCGATTCGAAGCAATGATGAAGATAATGAGTAAACAAATGAATCATATAGCAAAGACTTTTCATGAATAATACTTTCAAGACAAGCATCAATAAGACTTGCATAAGAGTTACTCATAAAGCAATAAATTCAAAGTAAAGGCATTGAAGGAACACAAAGGAATATATAAGTTTCAGCGGTTGCTTTCAACTTCAACATATTTATCTCATGGATAATTGTCAACACAAAGTAATATAACAAGTGCAATAGGTAAACATGTAAGAATCAATGCACACAGTTGATACAAGTGATTGCTTCTGGGATAGAAAGAATAGGTAAACTGACTCAACAATAAAGTAGAAGATAGGCCCTTCGCAGAGGGAAGCATGGATTACTATATTTGTGCTAGAGCTTTTCATTTTGAAAACAAGAAACATTTTTGTCAACGGTAGTAATAAATCATATGTGTTATGTATAAGATATCCTATAAGTTGCAAGCCTCATGCATAGTATACTAATAGTGCTCGCACCTTGTCCTAATTAGCTTGGATTAACACGGATTATCATTGCATAGCATATGTTTCAACCAAGTGTCATAAAGGGGTACCTCTATGCCGCATGTACAAAGGTCTAAGGAGAAAGCTCGCATTGGATTTCTCGCTTTTGATTATTCTCAACTCAGACATCCATACCGGGACAACATAGACAACAGATAATGGACCCCTCTTTAATGCATAAGCATTCAACAACAGTTAATATTCTCATAAGAGATTGAGGATTAATTGTCCAAACTGAAACTTCCACCATGAATCATGGCTTTAGTTAGCGGCCCAATGTTTTTCTCTAACAATATGCATACTCAAACCATTTGATCATGAAAATCTCCCTCACTTCAGACAAGACGAACATGCACAGCAACTCACATGATATTCAACAAAGGTAAAGGTTGATGGCGTCCCCAGAAACATGGTAACCGCTCAACAAGCAACTTATTAAGAAATAAGACACATAGCAACATATTCTTCACCACAATAGTTTTTAAGGCTATTTTCCCATGAGCTATGTATTGTAAAGGCAAAGAATAGAAGTTTAAAGTTAGCACTCAAATAATATACTTTGGAATGGCGGAGAAATACCATGTGGTAGGTAGGTATGGTGGACACAAATGGCATAGTATTTGGCTCAAGGATTTGGATGCACGAGAAGAATTCCCCTCAATACAAGGCTAGGCTAGCAAGGTTGTTTGAAGCAAACTCAAGTATAAAAGGTGCAGCAAAGCTCACATATGAACATATTGTAACTATTATAAGACTTTACATTGTCTCCTTGTTGTTCAAACACCTTAACCAGAAAATATCTAGACTCTAGAGACCAATCATGCAAACCAAATTTTAACAAGCTCTATGTAATTCTTCATTAATGGGTACAAGGTACATGATGCAAGAGCTTAAACATGATCTATATGAGCACAACAATTGCCAAGTATCACATTATTCAAGACATTATACCATTTACCACATGCGGCATTTTCCGTTTTCCAACCATATAGCAATGAATGAAATAGTCCAACTTTCGCAATGAACATTAAAGATAAAGCTAAGAACATATGTGTTCATACGAAACAGCAGAGCGTGTCTCTCTCCCAAACAAAGAATGCTAGGATCCGATCTTATTCAAACAAAACAAAAATAAAAACAAACAGACGCTCCAAGTAAAGTACATAAGATGTGACGGAATAAAAATATAGTTTCACTAGAGGTGACCTGATAAGTTGTCGATGAAGAAGGGATGCCTTGGGCATCCCCAAGCTTAGACGCTTGGGTCTTCTTAAAATATGCAGGGATGAACCACGGGGGCATCCCCAAGCTTAAACTCTTCACTCTTCTTGATCATATTGTATCATCCTCCTCTCTTGACCCTTGAAAACTTCCTCCACACCAAACTCAAAACAAACTCATTAGAGGGTCAGTGCATAATTCATATATTCAGAGGTGACATAATCATTCTTAACACTTCTGGACATTGCACAAAGCTACTGAAAGTTAATGGAACAAAGAAATCCATCAAACATAGCAAAACAGGCAATGCGAAATAAAAGGCAGAATCTGTCAAAACAGAACAGTCCGTAAAGACGAATTTTTTAGAGGCACAGACTTGCTCAGATGAAAATGCCCAAATTGAATGAAAGTTGCGTACATATCTGAGGATTACGTACGTAAATTGGCAGATTTTTCTGAGTTACCTACAGAGAACCATACCCAAATTCGTGACAGCAAGAAATCTGTTTCTGCGCAGTAATCCAAATCTAGTATTGACTTTACTATCAAAGACTTTACTTGGCACAACAATGCAATAAAATAAAGATAAGGAGAGGTTGCTACAGCAATAACAACTTACAAGACCCAAATATAAAACAAAGTGCAGAAGTAAAATAATGGGTTGTCTCCCATAAGCGCTTTTCTTTAACGCCTTTCAGCTAGGCGCAGAAAGTGCGAATCAAGTATTATCGAGAGATGAAGCATCGACAGAGGAGTTTGGAGTTTTCTCAACTATGCATTGTATCTTATCTATGTAAGTTTCAGAGGCTGCTTTTTCATTATTCTTAGGCTTGCTATTCTTATCAAACAAATTTCCAGGAACAAGCCAACCATAATTATTTTCTAGAGCTTCATGCATTCATAGGAGCTTACAAGGTATTGTTGTCTTAATTTCCCCACCATCATTAACATTATTAGTGTACCTTATTCTATCCATGTCCATCTTTTCAAGGGTACTAGCAAAGTTGGTATAAGAGCCAAGCATCTTATATTTAATAAAGACTTTTCTAGCCTCTCTTGCTACACCACCAAATTCTTTAAGAAGGGTTTCTAAAACAAAATCTTTCTTTTCTCCTTCTTCCATATCACCAAGTGTAAGAAACATATGTTGAATTATAGGATTGAGATTAACAAACTTAGTTTCCAACATGTGTACTAAAGAAGCAACAACAATTTCATAAGTAGGAGCAAGTTCTACCAAGTGTCTATCTTCAAAATCTTCAGCTGTACTAACATGAGTGAAAAAATCTTCTATATTATTTCTTCCAATTATAGACCCTCGGCCTACCGGTATGTCTTTTAGAGTGTACTTAGGAGGAAACATGATGAAATAAACAAAAGGTAAATAAAGTAAATGCAAGTAACTAATTTTTGTGTGTTTTTAATATAGAGAACAAGACAGTAAATAGAGTAAAACTAGCAACTAATTTTTTTGTGTTTTGTTTTAGTGCAGCAAACAAAGTAGTAAATAAAATAAAGCAAGACAAAAACAAAGTAAAGAGATTGGAAGTGGAAGACTCCCCTTGCAGCGTGTCTTGATCTCCCCGGCAACGGCGCCAGAAAACAGTCTTGATGCGCGTGAGACACACGTCCGTTGGGAACCGCAAGAGGAAGGTGTGATGTGCACAGCAGTAAGTTTTCCCCCAGAAAGAAACCAAGGTTTATCGAACCAGTAGGAGCCAAGAAGCACGTTGAAGGTTGTTGGTGGCGGAGTGTAGTGCGGCGCAACACCAGGGATTCCGGCGCCAACATGGAACCTGCACAACACAATCACAGTACTTTGCCCCAACGTAACAGTGAGGTTGTCAATCTCACCGGCTTGCTGTAAACAAAGGATTAGATGTATAGTGTGGATGATGATGTTTGTTTGCGAAGAACAGTAAAGAACAATTGCAGTAGATTGTATTTCAGATGTAAAGAATAGGACCGGGGTCCACAGTTCACTAGTAGTGTCTCTCCCATAAGATAAACAGATGTTGGGCGAATAAATTACAGTTGGGCAATTGACAAATAAAGAAGGCATAACAATGCACATACATATATCATGATGAGTACTATGAGATTTAATCAGGGCATTACGATAAAGTACATAGACCGCTATCCAGCATGCATTTATGCCTAAAAAGTCCACTTTCAGGTTATCATCCGAACCCCTTCCGGTATTAAGTTGTAAACAACAGACAATTGCATTAAGTATGGTGCGTAATGTAATCAACACAAATATCCTTAGACAAAGCATCGATGTTTTATCCCTAGTGGCAACAAAGACATCCACAACCTTAGAACTTTCTCACATCGTCCCAGATTTAATGGAGGCATGAACCCACTATCGAGCATAAATACTCCCTCTTGGAGTCACAAGTATCAACTTGGCCAGAGCCTCTACTAGCAACCGAGAGCATGCAAGAACATAAACAACATATATGATAGATTGATAATCATCTTGACATAGTATTCAATATTCATCGGATCCCAACAAACACAACATGTAGCATTACAGATAGATGATCTTGATCATGATAGGCAGCTCACAAGATCTAACATGATAGCACAATGAGGAGAAGATAACCATCTAGCTACTGCTATGGACCCATAGTCCAGGGGTGGACTACTCACACATCGATCCGGAGGCGATCATGGCGATGAAGAGACCTCCGGGAGATGATTCCCCTCTCCGGCAGGGTGCCGGAGGCGATCTCCTGAATCCCCCGAGATGGGATTGGCGGCGGCGGCGTCTCTGTAAGGTTTTTCGTATCGTGGCTCTCGGTACTGGGGGTTTCGTGACGAAGACTATATGTAGGCGGAAGGGCAGGTCAGGAAGAGTCACGAGGGGCCCACACAATAGGCCGGCGCGGCCAGGGCTTGGGCCGTGCCGCCCTAGTGTGTCGCCACCTCGTGGCCCCACTTCGTTTCCTCTTCGGACTTCTGGAAGCTTCGTGGAAAAATAGGACCCTGGGCGTTGATTTCGTCCAATTCCGAGAATATTTCCTTACTAGGATTTCTGAAACCAAAAACAGCAGAAAACAACAACTGGCTCTTCGGCATCTCGTCAATAGGTTAGTGCCGGAAAATGCATAATAATGACATATAATGTGTATAAAACATGTGAGTATCATCATAAAAGTAGCATGGAACATAAGAAATTATAGATACGTTTGGGACGTATCAACAGGCGGCATAGAGGTGCCCCTTTGTGACACTTGGTTGAAACATATGTATGCAATGATAATCCGTGTTAATCCAAGCTAATTAGGACAAGGTGCGAGCACTATTGGTATTCTATGCATGAGGCTTGCAACTTATAGGATGTCTTATACATAACACATATGAATTATTACTACCGTTGACAAAATTGTTTCTATGTTTTCAAAATAAAAGCTCTAGCACAAAAATAGTAATCCATGCTTCCCTCTGTGAAGGGCCATTCTTTTACTTTATGTTGAGTCAGTTTACCCACTTCTTTCTATCTTAGAAGCAAACACTTGTGTCAACTGTGTGCATTGATTCTTACATGTTTACCTATTGCACTTGTTATATTGCTTTATGTTGACAACTATCCATGAGATATACATGTTACAAGTTGAAAGCAATTGCTGAAACTTAATCATCCTTTGTGTTGCTTCAATGCCTTTTACTTTGAATCTATTGCTTTATGAGTTAACTCTTATGCAAGTCTTATTGATGCTTGTCTTGAAAGTACTATTCATGAAAAGTCTTTGCTATATGATTCAGTTGTTTAATCATTATCTTTACCATTGATTTGAATCACGTCATTCATCTCATATGCTTTACAATAGTATGATCAAGATTATGTTAGTAGCATGTCACTTCAGAAATTATCCTTGTTATCGTTTACCTACTCGAGGGCGAGTAGGAACTAAGCTTGGGGATGCTTGATACGTCTCAAACGTATATATAATTTCTTATGTTCCATGCTAGTTTTATGACAATACCTACATGTTTTGTTCACACTTTATGTCATTATTATGCATTTTACGAAACTAACCTATTGACAAGATGCCGAAGTGCCAGTTCCTGTTTTCTGCTGTTTTTGGTTTCAGAAATCCTAGTAAGGAAATATTCTCGGAATTGGACGAAATCAACGCCCAATATCTTATTTTTCCACGAAGCTTCCAGAACACCGGAGAGAGACCAGAGGGGAGCCAGGGGGGCCCCACACGCCAGGGCGGCGCGGCCAAGGGGTGGGGCGCGCCCCCTAGTGTGTGGTCCCACCAGGGCCCCTCCGAGGCTGCCCTTCCGCCTACTTAAGGACTTCGTCGCGAAAACCCTAAAGGAATAAGCCACGGGACGAGAAAAGTTACGCAGCCGTCGCCATCGCGAAGCCAAGATTCGGGGGACAGGAGTCTCTGTTCCGGCACCCTGCCGGGACGGGGAAGTGCCCCCGGAAGGCATCTCCATCGACACCACCGCCATCTTCATCACCGCTGCTGTCTCCCATGATGAGGAGGGAGTAGTTCTCCCTCGAGGCTAAGGGCTGTACCGGTAGCTATGTGGTTCATCTCTCTCTCTCCCATGTGATCTTTATGTGATCATGAGCTTTGTGATCTAGTTGAATATCATCTATGTGCTACTCTAGTGATGTTATTAAAGTAGTCTATTCCTCCTTCATGATGTAATGGTGACAGTGTGTGCATCATGTAGTACTTGGCGTAGGTTATGATTGTAATCTCTTGTAGATTATGGAGTTAATTATTACTATGATAGTATTGATGTGATCTATTCCCCCTTTCATAGTGTAATGGTGACAGTGTGTGCGCTATGTTAGTTCTCGGTATAATTGCAATGATCTATTATGCACTCTAAGGTTATTTAAATATGAACATCGAATGTTGTGGAGCTTGTTAACTCCGGCATTGAGGTGCTCTTGTAGCCCTACACAATGAATGGTGTTTGTCATCCAACAAGAGAGTGTAGAGAAAGTAGTATTTGTTTATTCAGTTATTGATCAATGTTGAGAGTGTCCACTAGTGAAAGTATGATACCTAGGCCTTGTTTCCGAATAAGTTACACCACAGAGAATTGCTTCCCACGCCAGCAAGCTATTTTCTGGCACCGCTTGTTTACTGTTTTACTGCATCTTTACTTCCTGCAATATTAGCACCATCTATACCACTTGTATTTCACTATCTCTTCGCCGAACTAGTGCACCTATACATCTGACAAGTGTATTGGGTGTGTTGGGGACACAAGAGACTTCTTGTATCGTGATTGCAGGGTTGCTTGAGAGGGATATCTTTGACCTCTTCCTCCCTGAGTTCGATAAACCTTGGGTGATCCACTTAAGGGAAAACTTGCTGCTATTCTACAAACCTCTGCTCTTGGAGGCCCAACACTGTCTACAGGAAAAGAAGCGTGAGTAGACATCAGAGACGTATCAGCATGCATTTAAAGAAATGCGGAATACTTTCATAGTTGACACCGCCGGGAACACCACAGCGCAATGGTGTGTCCGAACATCGTAATCAAACTCTCTTAGATATGGTTCGTTCTATGATGTCTCTTACTGATTTGCCATTATCGTTTTGGGGTTATGCATTAGAGACAGCTGCATTCACTTTAAATAGGGCACCATCTAAATCCATTGCAACGACACCGTATGAATTATGGTTTAATAAGAAACCTAAGCTGTCGTTCCTTAAAGTTTGGGGTTGCGAAGCCTATGTAAAAAAGTTACAACCGGATAAGCTAGAACCCAAAGCGGAGAAATGCGTCTTCATAGGATTCCCTAAGGAAACTATTGGGTATACTTTCTATCATAGATCCGAAGGCCAAATCTTTGTTGCTAAGAACGGAACCTTTCTTGAGAAATAGTTTCTCACTAAAGAAGTGACTGGAAGAAAAGTAGAACTCGACGAGGTTACTGAACCTTCTCTCGTTGATCAGAGTAGCGCAGTACCGGAAGATGTTCCTATGCCGCCCGCACAGATAACAGAGGAAGCTAATGATAATGATCATGAAACTTCGAGCGAAGTAGCTACTGAACCTCGCAGATCGACAAGGGAACGTACCACTCCTGACTGGTATGATCCTTATCTAAATGTCATGATTGTGGACAACAATGATGAGGACCCTGCAACGTATGAAGAAGCGATGATGAGCCAAGATTCCAACAAATGGCAAGAAGACATGAAATCCGAAATGGGATCCATGTATGATAACAAAGTATGGACTTTGGTAGACTTACCTGATAGCCGAAAGGCTGTCGAGAATAAATGGATCTTCAAGAGAAAAACAGATGTTGATGGTAATGTTACTGTCTATAAAGCTCGACTTGTTGCAAAGGGTTTCCGAAAAATTCAAGGTGTTGACTACGATGAGACTTTCTCACCTGTAGCGAAGCTAAAGTCTATGAGGATTTTGTTAGCAATAGCTGCATTTTTCGATTATGAGATTTGGCAGATGGATGTCAAAACGGCGTTCCTTAATGGTGACATTGAGGAAGAGTTGTATATGGTACAACCCAAAGGTTTTGTCGATCCTAAAAATGCTAACAAGGTGTGCAAACTTTAGCATTCCATTTATGGACTGAAGCAAGCATCCAGGAGTTGGAACCGACGCTTTGATAAGGTGATCAAAGACTTCGGGTTTATACAGTGTCATGGAGAGGCCTGTATTTACAAGAAAGTGAGTGGGAGCTCTGTAGCATTCCTGATATTATATGTAGATGACATATTATTGATTGGGAATGATATAGAACTATTAAGAAATGTAAAAGGTTATTTGAATAAGTGTTTTTCAATGAAGGACCTTGGTGAAGCAGCGTACATTTTAGGCATCAAGATTTATAGAGATAGATCAAGACGCCTAATAGGGCTTTCACAGAGTACATACCTGGACAAGATTCTAAAGAAGTTTAGAATGGATGAAAGTAAGAAGGGGTTCTTACCGATGTTGCCAGGTAAGGTCTTGAGTAAGACTCAAGGTTCGGCTACGACAGAAGAAAGAGAGAGGATGAATCAGATCCCCTATGCCTCGGCAGTAGGCTCTATCATGTATGCCATGTTGTGTACTAGACCGGATATAGCACATGCTGTTAGTTTGACTAGCATATATCAAAGTGATCCAGGAATGGAACACTGGACAGCGATCAAGAATATCCTGAAGTACTTGAAAAGAACTAAGGATATGTTTCTTTGTTATGGCGGTGACCAAGAGCTCGTTGTAACCAGTTACACCGATGCAAGTTGGAACACTGATCCTGATGACTCTAAGTCTCAGTCTGGGTACGTGTTTATATTGAATGGTGCTGCAGTAAGCTGGTGCAGCTCCAAGCAGTGCACGGTGGCGAAGTCTTCAACAGAATCGGAATACATAGCGGCTTCGGAGGCTTCATCGGAAGCGGTATGGATGAAGAGGTTCATTGTTGAGCTTGGTGTGGTTCCTAGTGCATTGGACCCACTAGTCATTTATTGTGACAACATGGGTGCCATCGCCAATGCACAAGAACCAAGGTCACACAAGAAGCTGAAGCATATCAAGCTGCGCTTTCATTCGATTCGCGAGTACATCGAAGATGGAGAAGTAAAGATTTGCAAAGTACATACTGATCTGAATGTAGCAGATCCGTTGACTAAAGCTCTCCCTAGGGCAAAGCATGACCAACACCAGAATGCTATGGGTGTTAGGTACCTTACAATATAATCTAGATTATTGACTCTAGTGCAAATGGGAGACTGTTGGAGATATGCCCAAGAGGCAATAATAAAGTGGTTATTATATATCTTTGTGTTTATGATAAATGTTTATATACCATGCTATAATTGCATTAACCAAAACATTGATACATGTGTGTTATGTAAACAACAAGGAGTCCCTAGTAAGCCTCTTGTATAACTAGCTTGTTGATTAATAGATGATCGTAGTTTCGTGATCATGAACATTGGATGTTATTAATAACAAGGTTATGTCATTATGTGAATGATGTAATGGACACACCCAATTAAGCATAGCATAAGATCGCGTCATTAAGTTCATTTGCTATAAGCTTTCGATACATAGTTACCTAGTCCTTTCGACCATGAGATCATATAAATCACTTATGCCGGAAGGGTACTTTGATTACATCAAATGCCACTGCGTAAATGGGTGGTTATAAAGGTGGGATTAGGTATCCGGAAAGTATGAGTTGAGGCATATGGATCAACAGTGGGATTTGTCCATCCCGATGACGGATAGATATACTCTGGGCCCTCTCGGTGGAATGTCATCTAATTAGCTTGCAAGCATATGAATGGTTCATAAGAGACCACATACCACGTTACGAGTAAAGAGTACTTGTCAGAAGACGAGGTTGAACGAGGTATAGAGATACCGATGATCAAACCTCGGACAAGTAAAATATCGCGTGACAAAGGGAATCGGTATCGTATGTAAATGGTTCATTCGATCACTAAGTCATCGTTGAATATGGGGAGCCATTATGGATCTCCAGATCCCGCTATTGGTTATTGGTCGGAGAGAAGTCTCAACCATGTCTGCATAGTTCGCGAACCATAGGGTGACACACTTAAGGTTTGATGTCGTTTAAGTAGATATGAAATTTTGAATGGAGTTCGAAGTTTTGTTCGGAGTCTCGGATGGGATCCAGGACATCACGAGGAGTTCCGGAATGGTCCGGAGAATAAGATTCATATATAGGAAGTCATTTTATAAGTTTGAAAATGATCCGGTGCATTTATGGAAGGTTCTAGAAGGTTCTAGAAAAGTCCGGAAGAAATCACTATGGAAGGTGGAGTCCCGGAGGGACTCCACTAGCATGGCCGGCCAACCCTAAGGGGGAGGAGTCCCAGGTGGACTCCACCTAAGGTGGCCGGCCACCCCACCTCAAGGAAAGGTGGGAGTCCCACCTTGAGTAGGACTTCCCCATTGAGTAGGTTTCCCACCTATGGCAAGTTTTGTTGTTGGGGTCTTATTCGAAGACTTGGACTACAACTCTTGGGGGCTTCCACCTATATAATGAGGAGCCAAGGGGAGGGGCCGGCCACACAAAGCCATAGTTGGCCGCAGCCCCCAAGTGGCTGGCGGCCAACACACCCCCTCTCCCCAAACCCTAGCGCCCCTCCTCCACATATCTCTCCCACAGCGCATAGGTGAAGCCCTGCCGGAGATCTCCACCACCACCGCCACCACGCCATCGTGCTGCCGGGATTCCGAGGAGGATCTACTACTTCTGCTGCCCGCTGGAACGGGGAGGAGGACGTCGTCTTCATCAACACCGTACGTGTGACCGAGTACGGAGGTGCTGCCCGATTGTGGCACCGTCAAGATCTTCTACGCGTTTTTGAAAGCGGCAAGCGATCATCTTCTGCAACAACGAGATCTAATCTCGTAGGCTTTGGAAATCTTCAAGGATTAGTCTCGTGATCCCCTCGTTGCTACCGTCTTCTAGATTAGATCTTGGCTTGTGTTTCGTTCTTGCGGTAGGAATTTTTTTGTTTTCTACTTTGCAGTCCGAGTTTGTTGTACTACGTACGAAGCTCCTTCAGCTAGCCGCTGACCGTGTTGAAGAGGTGTCTCGCCCCTTGCGTGAGCAGGAGACAACAATTAAGCTTTTGTTGGTGCAAGTTAGTTCTTTAGAGCGTGTGGACTTGTCTTCATGTGAGTCCATTGAGCATGAGTTGGCTGCCGTTGTTGAAGATGATGTGGTCTCTATGATGGGGTCAATGCCTTGTGATGAAACCATTGTTGGCAAGACCTAGAGGAGTCATCTGTGGTTGGAGAGGAGTGCCACTTTGGTTGTTTCTCTCCTCGTGTTGGGCCATGCATGTCACAGCAACCCCATGTGTGAGTTGCCTCTGGGTGCAAGGACATCGATAGAATCATGACCCCACAAGGCCGACCCCCCTCGGCCGTCTCCCCTTCGCGTACTTCATCTCCCGAGAACCCTAAGGTGTGGGGGGACATCGAGAATAGACACAGCCGCCTCTGCGGGGCGGAGAAACACCAGAGAGAAAAGAGCTTTCCGGCAGGCTGAAATCTGCCGGGGAAATTCCCTCCCGGAGGGGGAAATCGTCGCCATCGTCACCGTCATCGAGCTGGACTTCATTGGGATCATCATCACCATCATCTCCACCACCGACACCATCATCTCCACCGCTGCACCTCGTCTCCGCTGTAACATCTAGGGTTGAATCTTGATTATTTCATAGGGGAAACTCTCCCGGTATTGATTACTCCTTGTTATTGATGCTATTGAGTGAAACCATTGAACCAAGGTTTATGTTCAGATTGTTATTCATCACCATATCACCTCTGATCATGTTCCATATGATGTCTTGTGAGTAGTTCGTTTAGTTCTTGAGGACATGGGTGAAGTCTAAATGTTAGTAGTGAACTATGTTGAGTAATATTTAATGGTTTGATATTTAAGTTGTGGTGTTATTCTTCTAGTGGTGTCATGTGAACGTCGACTATATGATACTTCACCTTTATGGGCCTAGGGGAATGCATCTTGTATTCGTTTGCCAATTGTGGGGTTGCCGGAGTGACAGCAACCTGAACCCCCGTTGGTATATCGATGCATGAGGGATAGCAGGATCTCAGAGTTTAAGGCTGTGGTTAGATTTATCTTAATTACTTTCTTGTATTTGCGGATGCTTGCAAGGGGTTTAATCACAAGTATGTATTAGTCCTAGGAAGGGCGGTGCATTAGCATAGGTTCACCCACACAACACTTATCAAAACAATGAAGATTAATCAACTATATGAAGCGAAAGCACTAGACTAAATTCCCGTGTGTCCTCAAGAACGTTTGGTCATCATAAGTAAACAAATCGGCTTGTCATTTGTGCTAAAAAGGATTGGGCCACTCGCTGCATTTATTACTCTCGCATTTTACTTACTTGTACTTTATTTATCTGCTATATCAAAACCCCCTGAAGACTTGTCTGTGAGCATTTACAGTGAATCCTTCATCGAAACTGCTTGTCAACACCTTCTGCTCCTCGTTGGGTTCGACACTCTTATTTATCGAAAGTACTACGATACACCCCCTATACTTGTGGACCATCAAGACTATTTTCTGGCGTCGTTGCCTATGGGGGGGGCCATGGTGGCCCTCCTCGGTCTCCCCTTTTGGCTAGCTCCATTATCTGGAGAAATAGGAGTTTCGGTGTATTTTCCGTCAATTGTTGATGTTCAGAAATATTGTATCCCGACGGTGCTTTTTCCAGCAGAATCCTGACTCCGATGAGTAATTCTCCAATAATCATGAAACATGCAAAATATATCATAACAGTAAATTATGGTATAAAATAGTGATGCAAAATGGACGTATCAATCATTCCCGAGCTTCAGGAGTTGTGTGGGCAAACTTTTCCTCCTCTATTGATGGCGCATCTACATGTTGAGTCGATTGGGACCTTCGCGGTGGCTTCCGCACCACCGGCGGAGCCGGGGCTCGTTGGCGAAAAGGGTATTGAGGTAGGTGCATTGGTACCAACCTCTCAGGCCCTCTTTGCTACAGAACTTTGTGACTTGCTTGCTCGTTTAGAGGTTGCTATCCCTGGAACTGGCAAGAAGATTGCTTGCATCTTGGCGAAGAATACCTCCAGGGACAAAGTTTAGAATGTGAAGGAGTATCTCAGAAGCAATAAAAGTGGCACCATAAGGAAGGAGTCGTGGTTGTTTGATGGATAGTTCTCATATCTTTGCTCTATCGTTTCTAGGATCTTTGTTCATGTTTTTTTAGCGGTGGGTTTGGCAACGTGTCGAGAGTTTGTGGTTGTAGGAGTAGCATGTTGCGAGAGTTTGTGGTTGTCGAGAGTATGTCTTGTCGTTGTATCGGTTTTGGCCCAGTTTTCCATTAATTAACTCCATATTTTCTTCTTAATTAATAGATTGGGGCAAAGGTTTTGCCCCGTTTCAAAAAAAATGTAAACCTTATTATAACTTACCATTAGCACGGATCAGGAAGTAAATCTAACACTTTGGAAGCATTTTTTGTGATTGCAACATCTATTGCGAATGAATATTTTCAGTTGCAAACCCACTTGCAACTAAAAAAATATATCAGTCGTAACCAAACTTGCAACTCAAGTGCACGAATCGCGATACAAATCGCTTAGTTTTCAATCAAGTGAGAACTAACAATTCATTTTTTAAATAAAAAAGCTTTGTCTTATCTATTAATTAAGAAGAATGTGCCCATTTAATTGATGAAAAACCGGAGTTTGCTGTAGATTATTTGAGAGCACCAACGGCAGATGATACAACTTGGATCCTGGCACAAAATGTCGCTCGAGGGTTTCCTGGGAAGCTCAGAAGCATCGACTGCATGTATTGGGGTTGAAAGAATTGCCCTTTTGCTTAGCAAAGGATGTACAATGGACAGTGTCATTGTTGAGACGGTGGCAGACCATGATTGCCGATGGTTTATTCCTTGCTCCTTTGTAGTCTTAGCATAACGAATTTTCATCCATTGTGTACAACAAGTTCTACTTAATTCGACAAGCTTTGCCCGACTCCGATGATAGAGGGGCGAGGACGGTAACACATCCTTCGGCTCTTTCTAGTGCTCGTATTCGTCAGTATATGGTCCAAAGATACTATATTTGTAATTTCTATTGTTTACTGATATTGATGGTTATTAATAGATCGCCAGTCCTTTTAAAATAAATAATTATACGATCAATACATAGCCTCTTAAGGGCACTAAAAATTGCTCATTGTTCCATATATGATTCTTGTTGTGGTTCTACTTTAAATTTGAGTTAAATTAATGATAAGAATTATGGAACGGATGCAGTAAGTTGCATGCAGAATATATATAGTGAAATGGTAGGTGCTATACCCTTCAAGGATGATGACGGTTAATTTGCAACAATCAGAACACTGAAATTATTGTACGCGTGTGAATATGTATCTGACTTGTCCTAGCTGGATGCAAATCACGCCTGATATGCAATATGGAGATTGAGGACGTAGCCCATGCGCTGTATAAATGCACTCATGCTTCACGCCTGTGGAATGAGATGAGGAAAGTATGGAGTCTGCCATCGCATGTTGATCTTCAACATCACCCATCCATGTGGCTCCAATCAGTTATTCTGAATATTCCTGATCATATGATAGATACAACACTCCTGGTTTCCTGGAGAGCTTGGTACTGTAGGAATGAGGCGACTCACAATAAACCATTGCCGCAAGTGAAGAGTTCAAAGAGATTTTTATGCAGCTACTGGAGTCTGCTTAGAAACATTAAAACTTTGCCGATGGAGGAGGTGATCAAGGGGAAGAGCATCCAGTTCCAGTCAACTGTGAAGGAACAAGCTACTATTAAGGATAAGCCACCGGACAAGCCTTGGAATCGGCCACCGCCGGGTACCGTCAAACTCTCGGTCGATGGCTCTTTCCATGCCGGTGATCACACAGCTGGAATGGGAATGGTGATGCGTGATGACCAGGGGAATACTATCTTTACAGCATGTCGATTTCTAGAGCAATGTGACAGACGTTTCTGATGCAAGTAGAGATTCAGAACAACTAGGCGCTCCCCTCGCGAGGCGTGGACGTGAACGGCGGAAGGCTAGGGATGTGTCTAACA
The DNA here is from genome assembly GCF_019359855.2 of Lolium perenne. NCBI lineage: Eukaryota > Viridiplantae > Streptophyta > Magnoliopsida > Poales > Poaceae > Lolium > Lolium perenne. Next base: position 171,955,119 of record NC_067244.2, read on the forward strand.
GCTAGGCGCTCCCCTCGCGAGGCGACCGAGGCCCGCGCCGGCACGGGAGGGCTCTGCGGCGGCGGGGAGGGGAGGAAGGAGCGAAGTGTCCGCTCTGCTCGCCGGCAAGGGACTCGCCGGCGTTTCCGCGTGCAACTCGTCGGGGGTTTTGGTGGGGAGAACCCTTTCTCGGTCCTCTCCTCGGAGACGTCGGGATCTGAGGAGGAGGACACGCTTGCGTCCGCTCGCATCGTGCCAGCGGCGGGGGCCGAGGCATGGTCGGGAGGGCCGTCGGCCGGCGATGTGGTGCTCGCTGAGGGTGGTGGGACGCCGCCCTCACCGGGGATCGCCTTGGCGACGGCGCCTGACCTGGGTTCGTTGGAGGTCTTCCCGCCCCTGCCATTTCGGGAGGAGGGTGCGGCTACCTCGTCGGAGCGTCGTGGGAGCGCTGGCAGGGACGCCGCGGCCCCCATCTCGTGCAAGATCGGTGAGATTCTTATCTCTTGGCGGCCGGGGTTTGGCGGTTCGCCGGTTCCGGCGACGGCGGCGGTGGCGCAGGAGCGGGGGCTAGGGTTTCCCTTGCGAGGCGCAGCGGCCTCGTCGTTGGTGGGCCGGGGCCCAATTCCTCCTGGGCCTGGTGGGCTGGACCCAAGGATCCAGCGCGGGGCGATGACAGTCACTCAGCCCACTTTGTCTCCAGGCAGTCTCGATGGGCGACACGTACCCCTGGGGCAAAGTTGTGCGGCCGCGATGCTTGGGGGCCGTTCGGGAGGGGGCTCGGACGGTTCTACCCTTGGCGCTCAGGTACTTAAGTGGAGGTGGCATCCGGTCGGAACCCTAAACCACTCTCTAGGGTTCCCAGCCGCCACTCGCGATCTACAGAAGAGAGGCCTCGCGGTTCTCCCTTACTCTCGTCCTCCACCCTCGAGCCCGCTCGCGCGTCGCCGCCGCATGGATCGTGAGCGCAGGGGGAAGCGTCGCTTCGACGAGCTCGGCGACGGGAGCGACGGTTGGTGCCGCGACCAAGATCTGCGCCAGAAGCTTGACAGGGAGCAGGAGGAGCACCGGAGGCAGCAAAAGGAGCGGGATCGTGAGTTTCAACGGAGGGAGGAAGACCTCCGCGCTAGGGAATGGCGCGGCAGGGAACCTCGCCGCCCACCGGCTCCGCCTCAGCGAGGGCGCGATGCGGGCTGGGGGGAGGATCGGCTGGAGCGCGGGGCGCGTCATGGATCTGCGTCGAGGGGGACTGAGGCTGGTGGCGGGGAAGCGAAGCATATCACTTGCTACAACTGCGGGAAGCAGGGCCATGTGCAGACGGAGTGCAAAGACGAGCTGTTCTGCATCAAGTGCAACAAATCTGGTCACCTTTCTACGATGTGCGCCGCGTTGAGCAGGGCGTCGGAGCCGTTCTGGGCGGGTTTCGGGAAACCCGGGATGGGCTTCGTGTGCCTGGAGGTTCCTGAAGAGGAGTTGCTTCCCCCGGCTCCCAATGCGGCAAGGGTGTCGCTGACCCAGGGAATTCTCTCGGCGGAGCAACTGGAGGATGAGCTGAAGGATTTGGTGGATGAGGAGTGGTGCTGGAACGTGCAGGAGCTCAGCAACGGGGAGTTCGCCACCTGCTTCCCGTCCAAGGAGAGTCTCCGAATGGCGATTCGTGGCGGCGGGCTCAATCTGCCGAACTGCAACATCCGCGCGGTGGTCAGCGCTGCTGTTGGGGACCCTGCTGCGGCGGAGAGGCTCGAGGAGGTGTGGGTGAAGCTCTTCGACGTCCCGCCACCGTACAGGCAGCCTGTGCGCATTCTGATGGCCGCAAGGGAGCTGGGGCGCCCCATCGGCGTCGATGACCAATCTCTGGAGCTTGCCTCTGCCCCAGTTCGCCTGCTTGTCGGCTGCAAGAACTCTGCTCAGTTGCCTACCCACCTTACGCTCTTTGTCAACTCTCAAGGCTTCAAGGTTCGAGTCCTGGTGGAAGGGGCTAATGGTGCGGGACCATCCGCTCCGCCGCCACCTCCAAACCCGGCGCTCGACGACAAGGAGGAAGAGGGGGACGAATCAGAGGGAGAAGGTTGGGATGGCAGGCGCGGCAAGCACTCCAGGAAGGACAAAGGGTCCCCTGCGCCACGTCCAGGGGCCGACGGGGCGCCCAAGCACAAATCGGTTGCTCTCGGCCCCGAGACGACGGTTCGGAGCATAGCAACTACAGAGTTTCCTGCCTCGGCCCTGAGTCAGTATGGGTCAAACCTGATGGGGAAAGGGGATATCTTCCCCATCCTGAAGAACCTGCTTACCCCGGTGGAGGGTTCGGCCTCGTCACTTGAGTTGGCTGTGGACACGGAGGGGGACCAGCCGCCAGTGTCTCCTTCTCCGCTGACGAACTCTGCCACCCCTGACGATTCTGCGACTCCAAGCTTGGACGGCTGCACTGAAGGAAAGGCGTGGCACCTGTCCCAGGAAGAGCGTGCTGAGGTGGGTCTGAGCCCTACCTGGGAATCGGACCCGAACCTGATGCGGGAGAAGGAGCGTCGCAGCAAGAGCAACAAGGACCGCCCCTCCCTGGCTCTTGGGGCTGCAGGCAAGGAGGTGGCGATGCAGCTGGTCTTCGAGGATGGGGAGCAGCAGGGGAGCGCGGGCTTGAAGGGGTCCTCGTCCATGGAGGGGCCTGTCATCGGCGAGTTGGCGGCGCAGGTGGCAAGGGCGCCACGCACCAAGTCCAAGTCGGGGGGCCCGTCGCGTAGAAGCAGGCGCGGGGCATCTGCCTCGGCAGAGCCGATGCTGCAGAAGGCCATCGCCCGCGCCCAGAAGAAAACTCCAGGTACTTCTGCTTCTCCTACTCCCAAATCCCTTTCTCGCTTTGCGGTTTTACCAAACGTTTCCGATGAACATCTCCTGGGAGTGGCCAAGGACAGCTGCATCTTGTTCCCTTCGGCGGCCGGCAATCCGGCTCCGTTGCTGTCAATCATTCGTGCCAAGGAGCTGGCCCAAGCAGAAATTGCGCTAGCCCGGGACAGGCTTGCTGCGGAGCAAGTGGTAGCGTCTAACGCGGAGGGTGCGGAGGAGCTACGAGTTCCGGCGGAGGCAACAGGGGTTGCCTCCCAGGAGGTTGTGTGTGCCCCTGGGAGCTCTGGGGGCAGGAAGAAGAAAGAAGCCCTTGCTGTGAGGAAAAAGAGGGTTTACAAGAAGACTGCTGCAGTCGGTACGCGAGTTCTAACCCGCCAAGCACGGGGTCGCAAGAATGGTTCCCAATGAGAGCTCTTTTCTGGAACATCAGGGGTTTCGGGCGGCGGGGGCGCCGAACCCTACTTAAAGATTACCTCCGTATTCACAAGATTGACCTTGTTTGCCTACAAGAAACTATCAAGCAGGACTTCACGGATCAGGAACTTAGAAGTCTTGAGGTGGGGGAGAAATTTTTCTGGTGCTGGCTGCCGGCGAGTGGACACTCGGGTGGGATGCTCCTGGGGCTCAGGGACAGCGTCTTTGATGTGGGGAGAGTTTCTCTGGGTCAATTCTTCATCAGTGCATCTATCCTGTGCAGAGCGGATAACTTCAAGTTTGAGATCATAGGGGTGTATGGGCCAGCAGATCATGCGTATACTCAAGAGTTCCTTCAGGAAATTTCCGCAAAGGTGGCAGCGTCGGACCTCCCTATTCTCATGGGTGGGGACTTCAACCTGTTGCGGGATGCAGCAGATAAAAACAATGACAGAATTAATTGGGCAAGAATGGAAGCTTTCAATGACAACATAGCTAGCTGGGGTCTACGGGAGATCCCGCGAACCGGGGCGCGTTACACTTGGACGAACAAGCGTCTTAATCCGGTTAGGTGTGTGTTGGATAGGGTCCTCATCGCACCTGAGTTGGACACTCACTTCCCACTGTGCTCCCTGGTGGCCGAAACCAGCTTGGGCTCCGATCATACTCCGCTGATCCTGGATTCGGGTCAAGATATCCAATGCACCAGTAATAGATTCTTCTTTGAATCTGGATGGTTTGAATTACCACTGTTCTCCGATATGTTTGCTGCTATTTGGGGTGAGCTTGCTGTCAAGGCTCGAGGAAGGGATGTCCTCGACTGGTGGAGCTTCATGAGTGGTGGCGTGAGGAAAAAGCTCAAGGGCTGGAATGCTAACCGAAAAGTCGAGGCTAACGCCGCCAAGTCGGCGCTCCTACAACAGATCAAAGGTCTGGATGAGAAAGCAGATTCAGTGGGGCTGGATGGTGAGGAATGGGCATTCCGCTATCACCTTGAAGAACAAATCCTCGCCATTTTTAGAGTAGAAGAAGAGTACTGGAGGCAAAGGGGGAGAGTCAGATGGATGCTCCAGGGGGACTCCAACACGGCGTATTTCCATGCGGTCGCCAACGGAAGGCGTAGGAAATGCTGTATTCTGAGACTTATGACGGACAATGGCCCAATTTCGGACAAGAGACAGATCCAGGAACACATATACGAATTCTACCGCCGGCTCCTGGGTTCAAGTGACACAAGGGTGTGTTCTCTGGACCCAGGGGCTTGGGTGTCGGCGGCCAGAGTCTCCCCTCAGGAGAACGAGGATATTTTGCGCACTCTCTCTCAAACTGAGCTGGACTGTCTGGTGCAGGAGATGAAATCTAACACGGCTCCAGGCCCCGATGGCCTTCCCGTGCATTTCTTCAAGAAATTTTGGCCCCTGCTTAGGATGGGAGTCCTGCACATTGTCAATGATTTTCTTTTGGGAAGGATCGACATCTCCAGGCTCAATTTCGGGGTCCTGTCCCTGATACCTAAGGTCGAGGGAGCTGACCGCATCACTCAGTTTCGGCCTATTGCGCTTATCAACGTGATCTTCAAGATGGTCTCAAAAGCTATGGCCTGCAAATTGGATCCAATCGCTAACAGGGTGATTAGCCCGAATCAAACTGCGTTCATCAAAGGCAGGTTCATTCTTGATGGGGTCTTGGCTCTACATGAGGTGGTTCATGAGATTAAAGCCAGAAGGGAGGCTTGTATCCTGCTAAAGATAGACTTTGAAAAGGCTTACGACAGGGTAAATTGGGATTTCCTCAGGGAGGTTCTTAGATGCAAATGTTTTGACTCCGGGGCTGTACATCGGATCATGCAGCTGGTTTCTGGTGGACAGACTGCTATCTCCATCAATGGCGAAATTGGCCCATTCTTCAGGAATAAGAGGGGAGTACGGCAAGGGGACCCGCTCTCTCCTCTTCTCTTCAACTTCATGGCAGAAGCTCTCTCGATCATTTTGACTAAGGCCAACTCTGCTGGCCACATAGCGGGCGTGGTGCCCCACTTGATTCCGGGGGGAATCACTCACCTTCAATACGCGGACGACACCATTATCATGATCCAGGATGATGAGCAGCATCTGATTAATCTCAAGTTCATCCTCATGTGCTTCGAGGACATGTCAGGCCTAAAAATCAACTATCACAAATCCGAGGTGATCGTCATGGGGAGATCACCGGATCGACAACAGCGTGTAGCTGACCAGTTAAACTGCAAGCTGGGGGAGTTTCCATTCATCTACCTCGGACTTCCTATTTCGGATAGAGCGTTGACCATGGAACAAAGGTTGTTCCTCGTCAGAAAGCTGGCTGCTAAGGTGGAACCCTGGTAGGGCAAGTTCATGTCGTCGGGAGGACGGCTCATTTTGTCCAACGCTTGCCTAGCCAATCTTCCAACATATGCGATGGGCCTGTTTTTGCTTCAAGACGGCATCCATGCCAAATTCGATTCTCACAGAGCCCGCTTCTACTGGGAAGGAGTGGGCCCTAAGCGGAAATTCCACTTGGTTAATTGGCCTGCAGTTTGCAGACCGAAGGCCAGTGGGGGCCTGGGGATTGTAAACTCCAGGCTGATGAACATCGCCCTTATGATGAAATGGGTCTGGAAGTTATATCAGGACGGCAATCAATTGTGGAGACAGCTGATCAACGCTAAATACATCAATTCAGACGACATCTTTTCGGCATCTGGTCAGCGGGGCTCCCAGTTCTGGCGCAGCATTCACAAAATTAAACATCTGTTCAAGTTAGGCGCCCAGCACTCCATTAGGGATGGTCGCCGCACCAAGTTCTGGATGGATCGGTGGGTGGGGGATGCACCGCTTAAAGACAGGTTCCCAGGTTTATTCAATGTTGCGTCTTCGCAGATGGATTCCGTGGCTCAGGTGTGTGGCTCCAATGTACCGCTGAGTTTTCGAAGACAGTTGGATCAGGGTCTGGCCACGGCACATGAAGAGCTGCAATCGCTGATCGACTCAACTGTGTTGTCTGAAGGCCAGGACAAGGTGTCCTGGCGCCTCGAGAGTGACGGGAATTTCTCTGTTAAATCCTTGTATGCGCGATTGTCTCAAGGGGCGACAGTGGCGCATTTCAAGGACGTGTGGGCAGCTAAAGTTCCCCTTAAGATCCGCATCTTTGCGTGGCAGCTAGTCCTCGATCGTCTTCCTTCTAGTGCTAACATCCTAGCGAGACATGGCCCGGGAAACGGCAATTGCGCTCTTTGCGGGGAAAGAGAGACGGCGGACCACATTTTCTTTTCTTGCCCTTTTGCCATGTTCGCTTGGAGCGTCCTCAGACTCATCCTCCAATGCAGTTGGTGCCCTGCCTCCTTCCCGCAATTCTTCGCGATTCTCGTCAATTTCGCGGGTCGGGCGCGTAGAACGATTTGGTGCATTTTCATGGCACAATCTTGGACGCTTTGGCTTATCAGAAACAAACTTACTATGGAGTCCAAGCTGATTCGACACCCTGCTGACATAATCTTTAAAACCATGTTTTGCTTGCAGCAGTGGCTCATTCTGGCGAAGCCCAGGGACCGTCCCTGGCTTAGGTGGCTGATTTCTGAGCTCAGACGGGTCCATGCTCTCCATCTCCCGGACGACGACTGATGGTGCACCTTCCTGTTCATCCCAGGGGACGGATGACGCCGTTACTCCTTCTTCCTGGTTCTCGGTCTGTTAGGGGAGGCCGACCCCAGTTTCCGTGCAGTTGTCTCTTTCCTTGGCTAAGCTGTATGCCGCAGCATGTAATGAACTTCTGTGAACCTGTTGGGCTTTATTAATTTAAAGTCGGGCACATAGTGCCTTTTATCTAAAAAAAGAGCAATGTGACGGTCCCTTGGAAGCAGAAGTTCGGGCGTGCATCGAAGGTTTGGAGTTGGCTCTCCAGCAAAATCATCTCCCAATAATTGTTGACACTGATTGTCTCCAATTAGTTGCTGCTATCAAGAACAAATACCAAGATAGATCACCTCTGGCATATCTAGTCTCTGAACTTAGATTACTAGCTAGTCATGAAAGAGTTTCGGTTTTTGTAAAAGTGGAGCGATCTCAGATCAGGGTTAGCCACAACCTTGCTAATTTAGCGAGAGTTGATCTTTCTACTGCCTTTTAGTTAGGCTCGGGACCTGATGCTATTCTTCAGATCTTGGAGCAGGACCGCTGTGTAACCCCCTCTGAGTAATAAAGCTCCTTTTTTACCCGCAAAAAAAAAAACAATTACCATGTACCGTCTACCACTACCAGTCGCAAAAGAAAGTAGTAGCACACCCGTGACATCTCCCAGTTGCGGTACACGCACACCACCTATGGTGATAGGCGAGTACATTGGGCTGCCTGCCTGCTTCTTTTCGAACAAAGAAACCAAACGCTTTTTACCCACATCACATCAGTTTACTCAAACGTACAAACATCAGATCGTCGTGCTCAAACGTACAAACATCAGCTCGATGGATTCGTATCTACAGGGCACTCAATCGTGTCAGGCGTGCATGATCGATCATAGACTGCCGCCCACAGAATCTGGGCCGTTTGATCCTCAGCTGCCTTGATCGGCTAGACACGCTAAAAGTCACTGCGAGTTAAGGACCATATCCGGGGTGGGAATAAATTCAAGTTGTGTGTACCACGGTACCTTGCGATTAGCCCTGGATGTCTAATCATGGAGAAAAGTAACAACAACCGGTGGCTCCATCTTCCATGCATTACTATACGAGAGGGAACTTTTAGAGCTCGGATAAGAAAAGTACGGAAATAGAAGAATATCTGATTGGAATGCCTACCTATTTAAATATCATAATGACGAAATTTTCACGAGATCTGACCTAATGTTAGTCTCGTTTGACCATAACATTTATATGATATTAGTTTCTATGGGATATGATCACACCAAGCAAACAACTTAGGCCATCTCCAATGGAGGACCGTATATGAACATTTTGTGTCCGTTGATGATCTTATGGTCTAAACAAAAGGCCTAATGGTGACTCTCAAACGGACTTCTGTCATTTTTTTTTTGTCCAGACAACCGTATTCCTAAACCAGATTTAGGAACAATTTACAAGAGAAAATTCCTTATTCGACACTACACTAAAATGTGGTTCCTTATTTGACACTGAAAAACTTTTTCTTCCCCATTTGACACTAGGTCTAAAATTTATTCCTTATATGACACTACCGTCTACTCTGTTCCGTCCAAATACAAATTAGGCTGGTCAGTTTTTAGTTGGAGTGACCAAATTACCCCTGCTATACACGTGAGTACAGACCTGAGACCGAACCATCCAGGTGAAAGTTCAGAGATGGTAAACCTAGGGGGGGTGAATAGGTTTCTACAGATTTTAATTCTTTCTTTGCAATATTAGGCTTTGCGAAATATAAAGGTGAGCCTAATGCAAACTAGGTGAAACAATCTATATGAGGATACAACTAACTCGAGCACGAAGGCTCTCACAGGCAGTTCAATCACAAGTAAAGAGTTCGGTTAGAGATAACCAAAAAAAATATTTAAAAAATAAAAAATTAATTATAATATAAAATTAAAAAGTTAATATTTATTTATTTATTCAAGATTATTATTACATCATTACTTTTGTTTATTAAAATAATTATTTGACATTCAAACAATAAAGAAGTGTGACATCGACCAACATGTTAATAGGATTGATATGATACTAGTATCAACAACATGCGCGCGAAGCACTTGGAAGGAGGATGGGAAAGGAACTTGGAAGTTAAGCGTGCTAGTGCTGGATGATGGGGTTCGTAGCATAGAAAACAAAAATTCTCCTACCGCAAGACGAATAAATCCAAGATCTAATCTATGGAACACCCAAGATCTAATCTACAAGATCGAAGCAACGAGATTGATGTGAGACTAACCCTCAAAGATTTCCAAAGCCTACGAGATTAGATCTCGTTGTTGGTGTAGACGATCATCCCCAGTGCTGCAATCCGGCAGCACTTCCGTACTCGATCGCGCGTACGGTGTCGATGAAGCCCGTCCTCTCCCCGTTCCAGCGGGCAGCGGACGTGTGGTAGATCTCCACGGAATCCCAGCAGCACGACGGCGTGGTGGTGGTGGTGGAGGAGAAAAACTGCAGGGCTTCGTGATGTCTACTTCCCCCTCCTTTTCCTGTAGACAGTGTTGGGCCTCCAAGAGCAGAGGTTTGTAGAACAGCAGCAAGTTTTCCCTTAAGTGGATCACCCAAGGTTTATCGAACTCAGGGAGGAAGAGGTCAAAGATATCCCTCTCATGCAACCCTGCAACCACAAAGCAAGAAGTCTCTTGTGTCCCCAACACACCTAATAGGTGCACTAGTTCGGCGAAGAGATAGTGAAATACAGGTGGTATGAATAAGTATGAGCAGTAGCAACGGTGCCAGGAAATAGCTTGCTGGCGTGTAGTTGATGGTGGTAGTATTGCAGCAGTAGTAACGCAGTAAAACAGTAAACAAGCAGCGATAGCAGTATTTAGGAACAAGGCCTAGGGATTACACTTTCACTAGTGGACACTCTCAACATTGATCACATAACAGAATAGATAAATGCATACTCTACACTCTTGTTGGATGATGAACACATTGCGTAGGATTACACGAACCCTCAATGCCGGAGTTAACAAGCTCCACAATTAAATGTTCATATTTAAGTAACCTTATAGTGTAAGATAGATCAAAAGACTAAACCAAGTACTAACATAGCATGCACACTGTCACCTTCATGCATATGTAGGAGGAATAGATCACATCAATACCATCATAGCAATAGTTAACTTCATAATCTACAAGAGATCATGATCATAGCATAAACCAAGTACTAACACGGATGCACACACTGTCACCATTACATCGTGCAGGAGGAATAGAACTACTTTAATAACATTGCTAGAGTAGCACATAGATAAATTGTGATACAAACACATTGCAATCATAAAGAGATATAAATAAGCACCTCACTATGCCATTCATCAGTGAATAAGTATTCTGTGAAATATAGCCTAAGAGACCCACACGGTGCACACACTGTCACCTTTACACACGTGGGACAAGGAGTCTCCGGAGATCACATAAGTAAAACTCACTTGACTAGCATAATGACATCTAGATTACAAGCATCATCATATGAATCTCAATCATGTAAGGCAGCTCATGAGATTATTGTATTGAAGCACATAGGAGAGAGATGAACCACATAGCTACCGGTACAGACCCGAGCCTCGATGGAGAACTACTCCCTCCTCATGGGAGCAGCAGCGGTGATGAAGATGGCGGTGGAGATGGCAGCGGTGTCGATGGAGAAGCCTTCCGGGGGCACTTCCCCGTTCCGGCAGCGTGCCGGAACAGAGACTCCTGTCCCCCAGATCTTGGCTTCGCGATGCCGGCGGCTCTGGAAGGTTTCTGTGGGTTTCGTCGAACGTCTCAGGGTTTTCGCGACGGAGGCTTTAAATAGGCGAAGAGGCGGCGCCAAAAGGTCGAAGGGGTGCCCACACCATAGGGTGGCGCGGGCCCCCCCTGGCCGCGCCAGCCTAGGGTTTGGTGGGCCTGTGCCCCCTCTCTGGTCCTTCTCGTGTGTTCTGGATGCTTCCGATGAAAATAGGAACCTGGGCGTTGATTTCATCCGATTCCGAGAATATTTCGTTACTAGGATTTCTGAAACCAAAAACAGCAGAAAACAGGAACTGGCACTTCGGCATCTTGTTAATAGGTTAGTTCCAGAAAATGCACGAATATGACATAAAGTGTGCATAAAACATGTAGATAACATCAATAATGTGGCATGGAACATATGAAATTATCGATACGTCGGAGACGTATCAGCATCCCCAAGCTTAGTTCTGCTCGTCCCGAGCAGGTAAACGATAAACAAAGATAATTTCTGGAGGGACATGCCATCATAACCTTGATCATACTATTTGTAAAGCATATGTAGTGAATGCAGCGATCAAAACAATGTATATGACATGAGTAAACAACTGAATCATAAAGCAAAGACTTTTCATGAATAGTACTTCAAGGCAAGCATCAATAAGTCTTGCATAAGAGTTAACTCATAAAGCAATAATTCAAAGTAGAGGTATTGAAGCAACATAAAGGAAGATGAAGTTTCAGCGGTTACTTTCAACTTATAACATGTATATCTCATGGATAATTGTCAATGCAAAGCAATATAACAAATGCAATATGCAAATATGTAGGAATCAATGCACAGTTCACACAAGTGTTTGCTTCTTGAGGTGGAGAGAAATAGGTGAACTGACTCAACATTAAAAGTAAAAGAATGGTCCTTCAAAGAGGAAAGCATCGATTGCTATATTTGTGCTAGAGCTTTGATTTTGAAAACATAAAGAGAGCATAAAAATAAAGTTTTGAGAGGTGTATGTTGTTGTCAACGAATGGTAGCGGGTACTCTAACCCCCTTGCCAGACAAACCTTCAAAGAGCGGCTCCCATTTTATTTTATTTTTGGATGGCACTCCTTCCAACCTTTCTTTCACAAACCATGGCTAACCGAATCCTCGGGTGCCTGCCAACAATCTCATACCATGAAGGAGTGCCTTTTTATTTTAGTTTTATTATGATGACACTCCTCCCAACCTTTGCTGACACAAGCCATGGCTAACCGAATCCTTCGGGTGCCGTCCAACAATCACATACCATGGAGGAGTGTCTATTTTTGTTAATTAATTTGGGACTGGGAATCCCATTGCCAGCTCTTTTTGCAAAATTATTGGATAAGCGGATGAAGCCACTAGTCCATTGGTGAAAGTTGCCCAACAAGATTGAAAGATAAACACCACATACTTCCTCATGAGCTATAAACCATTGACACAAATCAGAAGTGATAAATTTTGAATTGTTTAAAGGTAGCACTCAAGCAATTTACTTTGGAATGGCGGAGAAATACCATGTAGTGGGTAGGTATGGTGGACACAAATGGCATAGTGGTTGGCTCAAGTATTTGGATGCATGAGAAGTATTCCCTCTCGATACAAGGCTTAGGCTAGCAAGGTTGTTTGAAACAAACACAAGGATGAACCGGTGCAGCAAAACTCACATAAAAGACATATTGTAAACATTATAAGACTCTACACCGTCTTCCTTGTTGTTCAAACTCAATACTAGAAATTATCTAGACCTTAGAGAGACCAATTATGCAAACCAAATTTTAGCAAGCTCTATGTATTTCTTCATTAATGGGTGCAAAGTATATGATGCAAGAGCTTAAACATGAGCACAACAATTGCCAAGTATCACATTACCCAAGACATTTTAGCAATTACTACATGTATCATTTTCCAATTCCAACCATATAACAATTTAACGAAGAAGAAACTTCGCCATGAATACTATGAGTAGAGCCTAAGGACATACTTGTCCATATGCTACAGCGGAGCGTGTCTCTCTCCCACACAAGCATGATGTAATCCAATTTATTCAAACACAAACAAAAATAAGAAACATACAGACGCTCCAAGCAAAGCACATAAGATGTGACCGAATAAAAATATAGTTTCAAGAGAAGGAACCTGATAATTTGTCGATGAAGAAGGGGATGCCTTGGGCATCCCCAAGCTTAGACGCTTGAGTCTTCTTGATATATGCAGGGGTGAACCACCGGGGCATCCCCAAGCTTAGAGTTTTCACTCTTCTTGATCATAGTATATCATCCTCCTCTCTTGACCCATGAAAACTTCCTTCACACCAAACTTCTCATAAACTTCATTAGAGGGGTTAGTACATAATCAAAAACTCACATGTTCAGAGGTGACACAATCATTCTTAACACTTCTGGACATTGCTCAAAGCTACTGGAAGGTAATGGAATAAAGAAATCCACCCAACACAGCGAAAGAAGCAATGCGAAATAAAAGGCAGAATCTGTCAAAACAGAACAGTCCGTAAAGACGAATTTCTAATAAATACTTCCGTTGCTCAGATCAGAAAACCCAAAACTAATGAAAGTTGCGTACATATCTGAGGAACACGCACGTAAATTGGTATATTTTTCTGATTTTTCTACAGAGAAAACAGCCCAGATTCGTGACAGATAGAAATCTGTTTCTGCGCAGAAATCCAAATCTAGTATCAACCTTCGATTAGAGGCTTCACTTGGCACAACAAAACACAAAACTAAGATAAGGAGAGGTTGCTACAGTAGTAAACAACTTCCAAGACACAAATATAAAACAAAGTACTGTAGCAAAATAACACATGGGTTATCTCCCAAGAAGTTCTTTCTTTATAGCCATTAAGATGGGCTCAGCAGTTTTAATGATGCACTCGCAAGAAATAGTATTTGAAGCAAAAGAGAGCATCAAGAGGCAAATTCAAAACACATTTAAGTCTAACATGCTTCCTATGCATGGGAATCTTGTAAATAAACAAGTTCATGAAGAGCAAAGTAACAAGCATAGGAAGATAAAACAAGTATAGCTTCAAAAATTTCAGCACATAGAGAGGTATTTTAGTAACATGAAAATTTCTACAACCATATTTTCCTCTCTCATAATAACTTTCAGTATCAACATGAGCAAACTCAACAATATAACTATCACATAAAGCATTCTTATCATGAGTCTCATGCATAAAATAATTACTCTCCTCATAAGCATAATCAATTTTATTAGTAATAGTGGGAGCAAATTCAACAAAGTAGCTATCATCAAATATAGGAGGCATATTGTAATCATAATCAAATTTATCCTCCATAACAGGTGGTACCAAAAGACTACTATCATTATAATCATCATAAATAGGAGGCAAAGTATCATCAAAGAAAATTTTCTCCTCAATGCTTGGGGGACTAAAAAGATCATGAAAACCAGCTTCCCCAAGCTTAGAACTTTCTATATTATTATCAACAATGGTGTTCAAAGCGTTCATACTAATATTACTACCAGCATGCAAATAAGATTCAATAGGTTTTTTAATTTTTGCGTCAAACAATCCATGTTTTAAATCAGGAAATAGAATAAGAAGCTCATTCTTGTCCATTATGCCAAACTAGTGTAAACAAGAAACAAAAAGATGCAATTGCAGGATCTAAAGGAAATAGCTTCGAGTACTTACAATGCGCCGGGAAAATAGCTTGGTAGCCGAGGTCCGGAGTGTGAGTACCTTTTACCTTTCCTCCCCGGCAACGGCGCCAGAAAATAGCTTGATGTCTACTTCCCCCTCCTTTTCCTGTAGACAGTGTTGGGCCTCCAAGAGCAGAGGTTTGTAGAACAGCAGCAAGTTTTCCCTTAAGTGGATCACCCAAGGTTTATCGAACTCAGGGAGGAAGAGGTCAAAGATATCCCTCTCATGCAACCCTGCAACCACAAAGCAAGAAGTCTCTTGTGTCCCCAACACACCTAATAGGTGCACTAGTTCGGCGAAGAGATAGTGAAATACAGGTGGTATGAATAAGTATGAGCAGTAGCAACGGTGCCAGAAAATAGCTTGCTGGCGTGTAGTTGATGGTGGTAGTATTGCAGCAGTAGTAACGCAGTAAAACAGTAAACAAGCAGCGATAGCAGTATTTAGGAACAAGGCCTAGGGATTACACTTTCACTAGTGGACACTCTCAACATTGATCACATAACAGAATAGATAAATGCATACTCTACACTCTTGTTGGATGATGAACACATTGCGTAGGATTACACGAACCCTCAATACCGGAGTTAACAAGCTCCACAATTAAATGTTCATATTTAAGTAACCTTATAGTGTAAGATAGATCAAAAGACTAAACCAAGTACTAACATAGCATGCACACTGTCACCTCCATGCATATGTAGGAGGAATAGATCACATCAATACCATCATAGCAATAGTTAACTTCATAATCTACAAGAGATCATGATCATAGCATAAACCAAGTACTAACACGGATGCACACACTGTCACCATTACATCGTGCAGGAGGAATAGAACTACTTTAATAACATTGCTAGAGTAGCACATAGATAAATTGTGATACAAACACATTGCAATCATAAAGAGATATAAATAAGCACCTCACTATGCCATTCATCAGTGAATAAGTATTCTGTGAAATATAGCCTAAGAGACCCACACGGTGCACACACTGTCACCTTTACACACGTGGGACAAGGAGTCTCCGGAGATCACATAAGTAAAACTCACTTGACTAGCATAATGACATCTAGATTACAAGCATCATCATATGAATCTCAATCATGTAAGGCAGCTCATGAGATTATTGTATTGAAGCACATAGGAGAGAGATGAACCACATAGCTACCGGTACAGCCCCGAGCCTCGATGGAGAACTACTCCCTCCTCATGGGAGCAGCAGCGGTGATGAAGATGGCGGTGGAGATGGCAGCGGTGTCGATGGAGAAGCCTTCCGGGGGCACTTCCTCGTTCCGGCAGCGTGCCGGAATAGAGACTCCTGTCCCCCAGATCTTGGCTTCGCGATGGCGGTGGCTCTGGAAGGTTTCTGTGGGTTTCGTCGAACGTCTCAGGGTTTTCGCGACGGAGGCTTTAAATAGGCGAAGAGGCGGCGCCAGAAGGTCGAAGGGGTGCCCACACCATAGGGTGGCGCGGGCCCCCCCTGGCCGCGCCGGCCTAGGGTTTGGTGGGCCTGTGCCCCCTCTCTGGTCCTTCTCGTGTGTTCTGGATGCTTCCGGTGAAAATAGGAACCTGGGCGTTGATTTCATCCGATTCCGAGAATATTTCGTTACTAGGATTTCTGAAACCAAAAACAGCAGAAAACAGGAACTGGCACTTCGGCATCTTGTTAATAGGTTAGTTCCAGAAAATGCACGAATATGACATAAAGTGTGCATAAAACATGTAGATAACATCAATAATGTGGCATGGAACATAAGAAATTATCGATACGTCGGAGACGTATCACTTCGCCAAGCCGGTACAACACTATGGAGGAGAGAGGGGGGGCGGCCAGAGCTAGGTCTGAAGGGGTGAACGCCCCCGGCCCCCTCCCCTCTTTATATAGGGGGGAGGTCGGTTTGGGTGGCCCCCCAAAGCCCCAAACCCATCTAGGGCCGGCGGCCAAAGGGGGGAGGGGGAATTCTTCCCCCCAAGTTGATCCCCACTAGGGTTTTGGGGAAAACCCTAGGGTTGGCCGGCCTGGGCCTTGAGGGGCAGGTGCCCCTGGCCCATTAGGCTAGGGAGCATCCCCTCGGCCCATGCTAGGCCTCCTAGGGTCGTGGGCCCACTGGTGGGACCCCCGGAACCTTCTAGAACCTTCCCGGTCTTTCACCGGAAAAATCCCGAACTTTTCCGAAACCTAGAAATCAACTTTCCTTATATGAATCTTATTCTCCGGACCATTCCGGACCTCCTCGTGATATCCTGGATCCCATCCGAGATTCCGAACAAACTTCGTCTCCATACCATATTCCAAATCTACTTATGCGACATCGAACCTTAAGCGCGTCACCCTACGGTTCGCGAACTATGCAGACATGGTCGAGACTCCTCTCCGAGCAATAACCAATTTCCAAATCTACTTATGCGACATCGAACCTTAAGTGCGTCACCCTACGGTTCGCGAACTATGCAGACATGGTCGAGACTCCTCTCCGAGCAATAACCAATAGCGGGATCTGGAGATCCATAATGGCTCCCACATATTCAACGATGACTTAGTGATCGATTGAACCATTTACATACGATGCCGATTCCCTTTGTCACGCGATATTTTACTTGTCCGAGGTTCGATCATCGGTATCTCCATACCTTGTTCAACCTCGTTACCGACAAGTACTCTTTACTCGTACCGTGGTATGTCATCTCTTATGATCCAATCATATGCTTGCAAGCTAATCAGATGACATTCCACCGAGAGGGCCCAGAGTATATCTATCCGTCATCAGGATGGACAAATCCCACTATTGATCCATATGCCTCAACTCACACTTTCCAAATACTTAATCCCATCTTTATAACCACCCATTTAGGCAATGGCGTTTGATGTAATCAAAGTACCCTTCCGGTGTAAGTGATTTACATGATCTCATGGTCGAAGGACTTAGGCAACTATGTATCGAAAGCTTATAGCAAATTGAACTTAATGACTTGATCTTATGCTATGCTTATTTGGGTGTGTGTCCATTATATCATTCACCTAATGACATAACCTTGTTATTAATAACATCCAATGTTCATGATCACGAAACCATGATCATCCATTAATCAACAAGCTAGTTATACAAAAGGCTTACTAGGGACTCCTTGTTGTTTACATAACACACATGTATCAATGTTTCGGTTAATACAATTATAGCATGGTATGCAAACATTATCATAAACACAAAGATATATTATAATAACCATTTTATTATTGCCTCTTGGCCATATCTCCAACAGTCTCCCACTTGCACTAGAGTCAATAATCTAGTTTACATTTGTAAAGATATAAAACCTTGGCCTTCTGGTGCTTTATCATGTTTTGCTCACGGGAGAGGTTTTAGTCAACGGATCTGACTGTTCAGAAACGTATGTATTTTGCAATTCATTTGCGTCTCAACGCATCACTCATTTTCCAAATGAGTCGGCATTAATTGTATATGCTTAGTCCTCTGGTGGAACCTTAATTCCGCGGTCTGAAAATAAGTCACTAATATTTTCATACACAATATAGCTTCAAAGTTCTGACACTATCGGAACTACACCAAGTTCTCAAAGAACTTCTCGACTTAACATCCTCAGTCATTGTCAAAACAATGACATACTCTGCCTTCGTTTGTAGAATCCGTCACAATATTTAGAACTCATCTAAATCTAGCATAGACATATTCTAGCTCATTGTGGTACCCTTTTAAATAACACTTAGCCTAATTGAGATTGAAATTTTATTTTATATGTGACCAAACTAATATCGGTGCAACACTTTACAGCGATTTGTTTGTCATTACCCATATAAAACTATATATATCCTTGGTTATTCTAAAGCACTCAGGGATATTCTTACTGTTGTCCAATGAGCATTACATGAATCATTCTGGTATATGCTCGTAACACTTTAGAGCACATGACATCTGAATTTGTACATATTACTCGTGATCTAAAATCACTCATGTGTTTTTACTCATCGAGTGTCAAATACACTCAAGTCTTGTTAAACCTTCACATGAAAAGAACACCTTCTTAATATTGAACCACTTCAATATCCATTCTATGTACTTTGACTTAAACTTATTATGTGTTTCAATCTATCTTCATAGATCTTGTCACTAAATATGTTTCAGTCCATATCTTTTCATTGAAGTTAATTCTCAATGAAACCTTTTTAATCAATTATATAATTACATTATTTATAATCAACGATATGTCATCTACATAAAGTATTACAAATATGTCTCAGCGCTCCCACTTAATTTCTTGCAAATGCAAGCATCTTCATCGTTTCTGATGAAATCAAAAACTCTTTGACTATTTCATCCGGTAAAGATTCCAACTCCGCGATACTCACTTCATCCAATTGAAGTTTGTATACCTATCTAGTATTCCACGGACTAGCAAAAACTCTTGGTTGTATCTAGTATACATCCTTCATACATACTTCTGGTAAGGAATGTATTTCTGCCATCCTACTATCATATCTCTTAAAATAAATATGTAGCGATTACTAGAATAATCCACGCAGACTATAAGCATTGCCACGGAAGATCTAATCTTATCGTAGTCAACTCTTTGAACTTTGTCATAAACAACTTTTCGATAAGTCAAGCTTCTTTAAGGATATTCCATCCAAGTCCATCTATTTTATAGATCCATTTACTTTCAAAAAGCATTCATCTATCTTGGATTTCATGGCGCATAGCCATTTTAACGGAGTCAGGGCCCATCACAACTTCTTTGTATGTAGTCGGTTTATCATTGTTCAAAAACAATCCTTTGTCCACAAATCATTTATTTGATCACAAAATAAACCACATCTACAAGGTTCAATAAGTACTTTGATCTCCATGACTATAACACTTTATAGACATGGGAGCCATGATCTTCGTAGCTGCTTCCGGAACCATTTCCGAAGCTGTGCTACTCTGATCATCATGCTCAGGTTCATGAACCTTATCAAGTTCCATTGTCCTCCCACTCAAATAGTTCGCTATAAACAATTTCTTTGAATAAGTAAGTAACATTAACAAATACTTTTGTCTTTTACTTCATAGTGGAAAGAATTCCCAATTTGTTATCTGGGATAACCAACAAAGAAATTCATCCGATTTTGGTTGTAAACTTATTTACTTATGCTACGCATACCAAAATTTAAGAAAGGACTATTATGGTTTATACCCATGCCATAACTCATATGGTGTCATTTCAACGGATTATGATGATGCTCTATTTAGTGTAAAAGCGGTAGTCTCTAAAGCATAATCCACAAAAATATAATGGCATCAATATTTTATCTCATCTTTGATCCAACAAGGTTTGGATACGTCTTTCGGATACTTCGTCATCACTATGATACCCCAAGAAACGTGAGTTGTAAAAAAACTTCATAACTCTCTTAGATGCTCGCTAAAACTCGTAATTCAAATATTTCCGCCATGATCCAATCATAGATATTTGACTTTTCTATTACGATGATTTCCACTTCATGCTGAAATTTATCTGAATCCATTCAAAATGTTTCAAACTTCTTCCTTATCAAATATATCCACATATATATACTCAATTCATTGTTGGAAGTTTTCATGAAGTAGAAGAATCTCCCGCACACAACTATGCCTAGTGAACCACATATATCATCATGTATGTTTCCACTAAGTTAGTTGTCCGTTCAACTCTTGGCCTATGAACGGTATTTAAGTCATTTCCTTTTAGAAGAGATTTGCAAGCGCCAAATGATTCAAAAATCATATGACTCCAAAAATTCCATTCAAATGGAGTTCTTTCATGCGTTCCTTTCTAACATGACCTAAATGGCGGTTCCATTAATGAGTGGAATTCACATCATTTGCCTTATGGCATTTTAGCGTCAGTGTTATGTATGTGTGTTTCACCATTAAGATTTATAATAACTTATCCATCGTACATGGAGTAATGTCATAATTTGAACAACTCATTGTTTTCATTTGACCAGAGCAAAATAACAATTTATTAAGTTCTTTATTATAAATTCTAAGGGCTAGGTAGAATGCCAACGACAAACATAATAACACTTTATTATGTTCCAGATGTGCATTATTACCATATTCCTTATCAGTCACTTAGGCCATCGTATTCTTGTATTGCGTTGTATTGTATGACATCTCATACCAACCAATCTGGTACAAATACCCAAGAATTTTATTATGTGACCAGACAAGGAATACATCCATAACATGTATATCATCTATATACACCTGAGCTAGACTTTCTAGTCTTTTTCTTTCTTTCTGCCAAAATATCTTTTGTAGTTTCTCTTTTAGCTTTCCCCATTCTCAGAAAAACACTTCACCTTCAATAACTTTTAGGTCCATTGGTCAAATACCAATAACCTCGAGGTTCTTACTTTGAAGTTGGTCATCACATGACAAATGTTCCAGATTTCACTATTAGTAACCTTTTAATGTGATGAACAATTTCACTCAAAATTTTATCCATCAAATCATGACGACTTTCCGAGACCATGTCTGTACATGCTAGGCTCGTAAAGTTTAACCTTAGTATTCGCATGTGCAAATCTGGCTTGCACCCGTTGTATGCACACATAGAATCTATAACACCCGATCATCACGTGATGCTTCGAAACGACGAGTCTTAGATCACTTCATGGATATGTGAATATCGTTAGTGCCCAACTAGTTGGAGGATCGAGACGCCTAGCGTCTTCAACCTTCGTACATTCCCATAAAACTTATGAGTTTATGTAGTCTCACTAAATTATATTCTATCATCTTGCAATAGGGTCTTAGATATCACACATATCTCATACCTTGCTTATTTCTGAAAACAAAATTTCCAGCTCCTTACTTTTCAAACGTATTTGAACTTCAAGTTTCACGGAGACAAGATGATTTGGTACTAATTGAAACCATTGCTCTTTGAATCATCAATGTGAGGTTTACTAAAAGTTTGCATTAGGACTTAAATATATCTTGATTCTTTAACAATACGGTACCAGTCCGTAAAGTTACTTGTCAGACTTAACAGTATTTCTATCTCAATTACAAGACTAGCGCATGGTAGAAAACGGATGCCAATTCTACAAACTTTAATTCAAAATACTATTCAGACTATGTTCATGATAATTAGTTAATGTTTTAATCTAATTACTAATGAACTCCAACTTAATACAACATCCCTCATGGTTGTTAAGTGGTACACGATCCAAATCTACTACACCAAAACCGATCATCACGTGAGATGATGTAGCTTCAATGGTGAACATCAACATGTTGATCATATCATCCATATGACTCGTGTTCAACCTTTCGGTTTCCTGTGTCCCGAGGCCATGTCTGTACATGCTAGGCTCGCCAAGCAAACCCAAGTATTCCGCGTGTGCAAACATGGCTTACACCCGTTGTATGTGAACGTAGAATCTATCACATCCGATCATCACGAGATGCTTCAAAACGACGAACTGTAGCAACGGTGCATACGAGGGGAGAACACTTTATTATCTTGATATTAATGTGAGGGATCATCTTATAATGCTACCGTCGCGATCTAAGCAAGATAAGATGCATAAAGGATTAACATCACATGCAATTCATAATATGTGATATGATATGGCCTTTCTTCTTGTGCTTTTGATCTCCATCTCCAAAGCACACGAGCATGATCTCCATCATCACCAGCATTGCACCAAGGTCCATGGCACCGCTTCATGGTTGTCCATCACTTATAGCTACTATAACAACTACTTGAAATAAAGCTATTACATGATGAATAGACACGCAGGTCTTAACAAATTTAAAGACAACCATTAGGCTCCTGCCGGTTGCCATAATACAATAATGAACATCTCATACATCAAATATAATCATCATCACATCATGGCCATATCACATCACCAAACCCTGCAAAAACAAGTTAGACGCCTCTAATTTGGTTTGCATATTTTACGTGGTTTAGGGTTTTCGAGTAAGATCCAATCTACCTAGGAACATGAACCACAACGGTGATACTAGTGTTGTCAATAGAAAGAGTAAATTGGATCTTCACTATGGTGGGAGAGACAGACACCCGCAAAGCCACTTATGCAATACAAGTTGCATGTCAAGCGTGGAGCAAGTCTCATGAGACGCGGTCATGTAAAGTTAGCCCGGGCCGCTTCATCCCACCATCCCGCAAGATGCAAAGTACACAAACTAAAGCAACAAAAGCATCAACGCCCACAAAACCGTTGTGTTCTACTCGTGCAACAGATCTATGCATAGACATGGCTCTGATACCACTGATGGGGTTCGTAGCATAGAAAACAAAAAATTTCCTACCGCAAGACGAATAAATCCAAGATCTAATCTATGGAACACCCAAGATCTAATCTACAAGATCGAAGCAACGAGATTGATGTGAGACTAACCCTCGAAGATTTCCAAAGCCTACAAGATTAGATCTCGTTGTTGGTGTAGACGATCATCCCCAGTGCTGCAATCCGGCAGCACTTCCGTACTCGGTCGCGCGTACGGTGTCGATGAAGCCCGTCCTCTCCCCATTCCAGCGGGCAGCGGAGGTGTGGTAGATCTCCACGGAATCCCAGCAGCACGACGGCGTGGTGGTGGTGGTTGCTGGCGTGTAGTTGACGTGGGAGTTAGAAATCTTTGTGGTGTAGCTTTTCTTCAGTTCCCCGGCAACGGCGCCAGAAATTTAGCTTGATGACGCGTAAAGCACACGCTCGTTGGGAACCCCAAGTGGAAGGTGTGATGCGTACAGCAGCAAGTTTCCCTCAGTAAGAAACCAAGGTTTATCAAACCAGTAGGAGTCAAGAAGCACGTCGAAGGTTGATGGCGGCGAAGTATAGTGCGGCGCAACACCAGGGATTCCGGCGCCAACGTGGAACCTGCACAACACAACCAAAGTACTTTGCCCCAACGAAACAGTGAGGTTGTCAATCTCACCGGCTTGCTGTAACAAAGGATTAACCGTATTGTGTGGAAGATGATTGTTTGCGAAGAACAGTAAAGAACAATTGCAGTAGATTGTATGCGATGTAAAGAATAGGACCGGGGTCCACAGTTCACTAGAGGTGTCTCTCCCATAAGATAAATAGCATGTTGGGTGAACAAATTACAGTCGGGCAATTGACAAATAGAGAGGGCATGATAATGCACATACATGATATGATAAATATAGTGAGATTTAATTGGGCATTACGACAAAGTACATAGACCGCTATCCAGCATGCATCTATGCCTAAAAAGTCCACCTTCAGGTTATCATCCGAACCCCTTCCGGTATTAAGTTGCAAACAACAGACAATTGCATTAAGTATGGTGCGTAATGTAATCAACAACTACATCCTTGGACATAGCATCAATGTTTTATCCCTAGTGGCAACAACACATCCACAACCTTAGAACTTTCTGTCACTATCCCAGATTTAATGGAGGCATGAACCCACTATCGAGCATAAATACTCCCTCTTGGAGTTAAGAGCAAAAACTTGGCCAGAGCCTCTACTAATAACGGAGAGCATGCAAGATCATAAACAACACATAGGTAATAGATTGATAATTAACATAACATAGTATTCTCTATCCATCGGATCCCGACAAACACAACATATAGCATTACAGATAGATGATCTTGATCATGTTAGGCAGCTCACAAGATCCAACAATGAAGCACATAAGGAGAAGACGACCATCTAGCTACTGCTATGGACCCATAGTCCAGGGGTGAACTACTCACTCATCACTCCGGAGGCGACCATGGCGGTGAAGAGTCCTCCGGGAGATGATTCCCCAGCTCCGGTGAAGACCCGGTCCCAGCTCCGGTGAAGACCCGGTCCCAGCTCCGGTGGCCCATAGGCCGGTTGGGCGCCGGGGCGCTCGGTCTAGAACCCGGTCCGACCGGGCCAGGGACCGGATTGGCCGGTCCAAACCAGGCTGGCGACCGGACGCAGACCGGGTGCGCGCCCACCCTTACTGGACACTGCCTGGTTGGCACAAGCGCTGGGGCCGGTCGGCGCCGGGCTGGCCGGTGCCAGGGCCGGTCTGACCGGGCCAGGGACCGGCTAGACTCTGGAAAACCCTTGTTGATTTTTCATCGAAGTGGGGGGTGATGGCGTGTAACACACATGTTCGTTGGGAACCCCAAGAGGAAGGTATGATGCACACAGTAGCAAGTTTTCCCTCAGAAAGAAACCAAGGTTTATCGAACCAGGAGGAGCCAAGAAGCACGTTGAAGGTTGTTGGTGGCGGGATGTAGTGCGGCGCAACACCAGGGATTCCGGCGCCAACGTGGAACCTGCACAACACAACCAAAGTACTTTGCCCCAACGAAACAGTGAGGTTGTCAATCTCATCGGCTTGATGTAACAAAGGATTAGATGTATAGTGTGGATGATGATTGTTTGCAGAAAACAGTAGAACAAGTATTGCAGTAGATTGTATTTAATGTAAAAGAATGGACCGGGGTCCACAGTTCACTAGAGGTGTCTCTCCCATAAGATAAATAGCATGTTGGGTGAACAAATTACAGTCGGGCAATTGACAAATAGAGAGGGCATGACAATGCACATACATGATATGATAAGTATAGTGAGTTTTAATTGGGCATTACGACAAAGTACATAGACCGCTATCCAGCATGCATCTATGCCTAAAAAGTCTACCTTCAGGTTATCATCCGAACCCCTTCCAGTATTAAGTTGCAAACAACAGACAATTGCATTAAGTATGGTGCGTAATGTAATCAATAACTACATCCTTGGACATAGCATCAATGTTTTATCCCTAGTGGCAACATCACATCCACAACCTTAGAACTTTCTGTCACTGTCCCAGATTTAATGGAGGCATGAACCCACTATCGAGCATAAATACTCCCTCTTGGAGTTAAGAGCAAAAACTTGGCCAGAGCCTCTACTAATAACGGAGAGCATGCAAGATCATAAACAACACATAGGTAATAGATTGATAATCAACATAACATAATATTCTCTATCCATCGGATCCCGACAAACACAACATATAGCATTACAGATAGATGATCTTGATCATGTTAGGCAGCTCACAAGATCCAACAATGAAGCACATAAGGAGAAGACGACCATCTAGCTACTGCTATGGACCCATAGTCCAGGGGTGAACTACTCACTCATCACTCCGGAGGCGACCATGGCGGTGAAGAGTCCTCCGGGAGATGATTCCCCTCTCCGGCAGGGTGCCGGAGGCGATCTCCTGAATCCCCCGAGATGGGATTGGCGGCGGCGGCGCCTCAGTAAGGTTTTCCGTATCGTGGCTCTCGGTACTGGGGGTTTCGCGATGGAGGCTTTAAGTAGGCGGAAGGGCAGGTCAAAGGGCGTCACGGGGCCCCACACAGCAGGGCCGTGCGGCCAGGGCCCAGGCCGCGCCGCCCTGGCGTGTCGTCGCCCCGTGGCCCCACTTCGTCTTCTCTTCGGTCTTCTGGAAGCCTCGTGGCAAAATAGGACCCTGGGCGTTGATTTCGTCCAATTCCGAGAATATTTCCTTTGTAGGATTTCTGAAACCAAAAACAGCAGACTTGACAAGCGGCTCTTCGGCATCTTGTTAATAGGTTAGTGCCGGAAAATGCATAAATACGACATAAAGTATGCATAAAACATGTAGATATCATCAATAATGTGGCATGGAACATAAGAAATTATCGATACGTCAGAGACGTATCAGCATCCCCAAGCTTAGTTCCTGCTCGTCCCGAGCAGGTAAACGATAACAAAGATAATTTCTGGAGTGACATGCCATCATAACCTTGATCATACTATTGTAAGCATATGTAATGAATGCAGCGATCAAAACAATGGTAATGACATGAGTAAACAACTGAATCATAAAACAAAGACTTTTCATGAATATTACTTCAAGACAAGCATCAATAAGTCTTGCATAAGAGTTAACTCATAAAGCAATAAATCAAAGTAAAGGTATTGAAGCAACACAAAGGAAGATTAATTTTCTGCTGTTGCTTTCAACTTATAACATGTATATCTCATGGATATTGTCAATGTAAAGTAATATAACAAGTGCAATATGCAAGTATGTAGGAATCAATGCACAGTTCACACAAGTGTTTGCTTCTTGAGGTGGAGAGAAATAGGTGAACTGACTCAACATAAAAGTAAAAGAAAGGCCCTTCGCAGAGG
This sequence comes from Lolium perenne, assembly GCF_019359855.2. Lineage (NCBI taxonomy): Eukaryota > Viridiplantae > Streptophyta > Magnoliopsida > Poales > Poaceae > Lolium > Lolium perenne. Next base: position 171,981,637 of record NC_067244.2, read on the forward strand.
GAAACATTGATTGCTATATTTTTGCTAGAGCTTTGGTTTTGAAAACATGAAACAATTTTGTCAACGGTAGTAATAAAGCATATGTATCATGTAAATTATATCTTACAAGTTGCAAGCCTCATGCATAGTATACTAGTAGTGCCCGCACCTTGTCCTAATTAGCTTGGATTAACACGGATTATCATTGCATGACATATGTTTCAACCAAGTGTCACAAAGGGGTACCTCTATGCCGCCTGTACAAGGGTCTAAGGAGAAAGTTCGCATTTGGATTTCTCGCTTTTGATCATTCTTCAACTTAGACACCCATACCGGGACAACATAGACAACAGATAATGGACTCCTCTTTTAATGCTTAAGCATTCAACAACAGTTAATATTCTCATAAGAGATTGAGGTTTTATGTCCAAACTGAAACTTCCACCATGATTCATGGCTTTAGTTAGCGCCCCAATGTTCTTCTCTAACAGTATGCATACTCAAACCATTTGATTGTGAAAACCGCCCTTACTTCAGACAAGACGAACATGCATAGCAACTCACATGATATTCAACAATGTGTTGATGGCGTCCCCAGGAGCATGGTTATCGCACAACAAGCAACTTAATAAGAGATAAAGTGCATAAGTACATATTCAATACCATAATAGTTTTTAAGGCTATTTTGTCCCATGAGCTATATATTGCAAAGGCGAATGATGGAAATTTAAAGGTAGCACTCAAGCAATTTACTTTGGAATGGCGAAGAAATACCATGTAGTAGGTAGGTATGGTGGACACAAATGGCATTGTGGTTGGCTCAAGGATTTTGGATGCATGAGAAGTATTCCCTCTCGATACAAGGTTTAGGTGTAACACCCCAAATTTCAATAAAAAGAAAGTTAGAGAAATCCAGAAAGCAAAATTTCAAACCAACAAAAACTTTTCTATTTGCATATAGTACCCTGCATAGGACTTGTGCATTTGAGTGATATGCCATGAGGATTGTTATTGCTTGTATTTTATATGCTCTAAAACCCTAGTGTGATCATATGAAGCTCACCAACCAAATAAATCAAAGAGGAAGAAATTCCATTAAATGGAAAACCCTAAAAACCCTCACATATGCCCTATGGCATTTTTATAAATTTTGACCCTAGACCTATTTGGTCTTCACCATTAGTTGAGTAATGTTATTAAACACTTACTACAACTTTTGGAATCAAAGATTCACAATTCAAATGGATTTCAAACCCAAATCCCACTCACATATGATAATGGTCAAAATTGACAATTATAGTCTGATCACCACTTTGAGCCCTTGCCATTCTTTTTGCCCAAACCAATTCTTGCTAACTCTTTGCACCATTTCAAAGTCAACATCAAGGTGAACAACTTTGGTGAAGATCACCATGCCAAATTCATCTTTGATCATGAGCAATGCTCATCCAAAGTCTTAACTTTTTAACATATGCAACATTCCCCCACTTAGCCATTTTTGCAAATTTTTGAATTCTAAAATTCCACCACCACCTCTACTCATCTCTGGTCAAATACAACTTATCTAAACCCACACTTTTCAAATAGATGCACCATTTGAATTATTTCAAATTTAGACATTTTTCACAATTTCCAAATATGGCACTATTTGACACTATTTGAAATAGTGTTCTACACAAACCTAATCTACACTACACTACCCTAAATGGTCCCCTGGTCCCCTCTCTCACTTAATACCCCATAGTAACCTAGGGAGGCAAACCCTAGCATGCATGACATGGCCATGCCGGCCATGTCGAGCCACCCCTCTCCCCCTCACTCTCCAACCTTGGCCCTGGTTTCCAGCATCGCCAGCACGCCTCTCTACCCCGCCTAGCACTCACCAGCTCGCCGTAGCCATCGTGGAGTCGCCGGAGACAGCGCGCCCAGAATGCGCCAGGATGCCGTTCGTGTCGCGCGTGTGCACGCCGTGGACACGCACTGGATACGCGCCGCGCCACTACCTCGCGCTCGCCCTGGCCCCGCTTGCTAGCCATTGAGCATCACCACGCCACCACGACGCCGCCAGACATGGCCACGACCAGACCCTGGACCGCCGCCGCCGTGAACGGGGAAGAAGTTCCCGCCACTGCCGCGACATGCCTGGAAGCAATGCGACCCAACCAGGCCCTCCCCGACCAAGCTGTCGCCGCCAATAGCATCGCCAGGAACCGTAGAACACTGCCACCACCTCGCCTAGCTCGACCGCTCGCCGGAGAAGCCGCGCCATGGTCGACCTTGCCACTGCCCCGCAACCCTTGCTCAATCCTATAAATAGAGAGTTCCCTGGAAGCAACTGAGCACACCATCTCACTCCCCACCCTTCACCACTTCTCCTCGCACCATTAGCCACCTCGATCGTCGCCGGAGCAAGGCCAATTGCAAGATCGGAGCCGCGGAAGCCCTGGAGCAATCGCCATTGATCCAGGCCACCTCGAGCTCCGCCACTGCTACCAGCTGCTTCGCCGTCGTCCACATCTACCTCGCGCACACTGCCATCCCTCGCTGGAGCCGCCGTAAGCTCTCCCACCCCCTACTGCCGCCGCCGCACCGTCGGGTTCTCGTCGGAGACGACGATGAACCACGGCCCACCGATCCATTTCTAATCCAACGCCCCACGTTGATCTGTACCGTTTCAGGTTTAAACGCCCACTGACGGGTGGCCCCCGCTGTCAGGCAGCCCGCGCGGCACTGGACCGTGGCTGGGCTGGCTTGGGCCATTTTTAAATCTTTTGGCCCGTTAGCTTTTCCCGCCGGCCTGTTTAATTCAAATCCTTTTTAAGCATTTCCAAACTTTATCTATACTGCCCAAACTTTGAAATTGAATAGATTTAAATTGGCTCAACCAAATTCAATGAACTTTATGTTGTTGGAAAGCTAGAGAAATTATCTACAACATGCCACTGGTCCCATGACCAGATTATTTGTAGAATTAATGTGATAAAAATAACAAGGCAGGGACTTTTCCCTATTCAAATAATTCTTAAAAATCAACCAAAATAGATATTAAGTTAATTCCAACTCTAATAGCTCACATTTGACTTACACTAATTGTTTATGCAATAAAATGGTGTGGTCACTTTGCATGATCATGCCCTATTTTAATTAATGGATCATTTGACTAGTTTAACTAGTTGATTTTGTCCAAAACTATTAAAGTAAATTATGTGGAGTATTACACTTCAGTTAAACTTGTCTCACATGGATTCATGGGATGTTTGGATCCCTGGTCCCAAACTCTCTTATATGAATTACTTGAGATTTAAATCAAATGTAGTGTTATTTAAATAGTATGAGGTGATCTACCTCATTTAAATCATTTTCACAAATGATGATGATGAACATTTGACTTAGGTCAATATGAGTTCATACATGATTGTTTGAGAAATTAAATCTTAAGAAGATTTCAATGAGAGGAAATTATTTCTCAAGAACCCTATGGAAACTATCATTTACATATGAGATACAAAGAAGTGAATCCTATTTAAACCCCACAACCCATGCACCCTAGTTAATTTATTTGTGTGCATAGAATAGTTTGTGTGTTATATGTGATGTATGGAATAGCCATTGAATTAGTGAGTAATTATACTCGTATTCAAATTTAGACGGTAGCACCGGAGAGTACGCCGAAGAAGAAGGTTGCTACCAAGAGGAGGAGGATGAACAGTTTGAGAACTACCAAGGCAAGCTAATATTCTTGCAAAGTGCAAAGCCCCCTTGGGGCAAGGCACCATGTTTCTTATCTTGTCTTATATGAACCCATCCCAAGTTTTTGCTTTACAAGTTTTTACTTGTTTTCTAAATGAGTTACTTTTATAGTTAACTTTGGTCAAAGTACAAGTTGGTTACTAGAGTAGGGAGTTAGTCTCTTCCAAGCAAAGCAAGATAGCACCCCTCATAAATTAGAGCTAGTGCTAATAAACTAAACTTGACTACTCTAGATGGGAACAATGTGAATTTGAAATGATTTTGAAACCTTGGAATGAAGATGCATTCCATTGAATGATTTTTGAAGGTGAATGTGAACAAGAGAAGATGGTGATTTTTGATAAACAATGGTGTTGGTTTGAATGCGATACCTTTCCAATTATTAAGTACCCCCACAATACCTGATTATGGGTAGGGCTTAACTGGAAGTTTATGCGTCTTAGTATGGGTTCCCTCTAAACAAGCGTCATCGGGGTTATGCCGAAAGCTGCCTCTACCACAAAAGAAATGATATGATATGATGCGAAATGAGGTGAATGTCCGGCCCAAGCCTGTGCGGTTCCAGGAGCTGACCGTCTGTCTTCACTGGGAGGCCAAGCTCATGGGGAGAGGTGCTCATACTAGGATTTGTAAGTGAAAGGTTATGGTTGATGATCCACGTACTGTGTTATGATGATTCGGGGTAATCCCGACGGATGAAATCAAATGTTGTGGCACAAGTGTGCAACCTCTGCAGAGTGAAAACCTATTCGAATAGCCGCGTCCACGGTTACGGACGGTTGGAAAGGCCATACAGTTTCCGATGTCATATCTTTGAACATGATGTTGAAAAGGGTGATGGTGAAATGACTTGTGGTGTATTGAATTGAAATCACCACTTGAATGGTGGGAATGACACTAATGTTCCCACTTGAGTTAGTTAGCACTTGATTAAGCTTTTCTCAAACTTTGTGAACTAAAACTAGCTTTATGCAAATAAACTAGAGCTTAGCAAACCATACTAGAATGTCTAGCACTTACATTAGTATTAGTTTGCGAGTACTCAACGTACTCACAGCTTTGTCCCTGGCTATTCAAATGGCCAGAGTATGAAGATGACCAAGGAGATGACCAACAGGACGCCTATGACAACTAAGCGCCTTCCGACGTCAAGCGTTGGCCTGTGGACTAGAGAGTCCTTGTATCTTACGCTTCCGCTATGTTGAACTATGAACTTGTGTTTGTTCGTTGATCAATAGATCAACTATTCGTGTAATATGGATCATGTGATTCCAATTTGTAAGACTTATGGTTTGTAATGAATGATGACTGTGATACTTAACTATTATGCCTCGCAACAACAATATTCCTGGGATTGCGATGTATGACATAATAGGCATTCGGACCTAAAAATCCGGGTGTTGACAAGTTGGTATCAGAGCCATTATTTGACCTTAGAAGACCTTAGTTAGAATGGGCGTTCTGAAAAATTTAACTTTGAAATCAAATGAAAGAAACTATTTGTGAAAATTTACTACACTCTTGCCTTTGAGACTTTGCCAAAAATCTGATGAATCATGTCGATCTTATTTGAATCAACTTAAAACTTTGCCACACTTTGCACTCTCTAACTTACTCATCCAATTCTCTTTCAGATGGCGCTGAATGAACCCATCAACACCAAGTTTTACCAGCTTGGGAACAGAGGGAGCTTGATCTTCGAGCACGACCTCAACGCCCTCTCTGACTTCCTTGGGCGCCCACACCCCGAGTTTCACGGGGTTCAGCTGGACGACACGCCCGGAGGAGAGTTGCAGTGGGTGATCACTGCCGACTTGAGGGGCAAGATGGAGCCTCCCACCTCGGAGAGGATCCTCTTCTCCTTCCGCGAGAGCAACTGGCTCGACGGACTCGCACGTGGCCTACAGGATGCACTTGCGCGCCTCTGTGGACAGAACGTGGTGAGCATCCTCGCCTCTCGCTACGCCCACCTTGTGAGGCGTGATGCCGCGGGAGTGCCCATGGAGATGCAGCCGCACCCGGAGTTGAGGCACCATGCTGAGCACCTGGACTTCATGCTCTACCAGACTCAGAGGGACCTCGACGCCTCTCGCGCTTACGCGAACCAGACCCATGCTCACATCACCGAGCAGGGTGAGGCGATCAAGATACTCAACAACGACCGCAAGAGCCTTCGCCAACAGCGTGCCAAGAAGGACGCTACGATTCGTCGCCTTCGTGCCCGGATCGCGTCACTTGAGGCCACTGTCAAGGCCCAGGAGAATCAGATTCGTCAGCTGGAGGATGACGATGGAGGCATCGTCATTCGGGGAGGAGACACCTTCCTGAGCGACGACAACGACTTTGAGGATGACGAGAACACCGAGGAGGAGGACTACGAGTTCCTGGAGGCAGGACCCGACGACTACGTCCCGATCGATGTCGATGATGAGGAGTAGTTGCACTCGTTCACTTATAGTAGGTGTGAGTTGTATCCCGTCCCTTGTATCGTAGCATGAGAATGGTTCTTAAAACCATTGGGGTATGTGTGTAGTTTGTACTATGTGTTGCATGAATGAATGAATGTTATGTTTGTCATGAAAAGATTACAAGTTTTCAAATGTTTTTCAAACTTAACCAAAATGAACCATAGAATGTTCCCTCTTATCTCGTAATCTTCTACATCTTCAGATGGCCCCTCCGAATCGCACCAACGACGCTATGCTGCAACTGCTGCAAACCATGCTTGCAGACCGGGAAACCGAAAGAGCCGAACGCCAAGCCAACCTCATCGCCTTGCAGAACATCGCCAACCAAGGCCATGGAAATCATGACCACCCCAGATCCAAACTCAAGAACTTCCAAAACACCAACCCTCCGGTGTTTAGCAAGACCGAGGAGCCCCTCGACGCCGACGATTGGCTCCAGACTATGGAGAACAATCTGGAGGTAGCCGGAGTAGAAGCCAACGAGAAAGTCCTGTTCGCCACACACTATCTCGCTGGACCAGCCCGCGCTTGGTGGACGAGCACCCGTACCATGAACGGAGATCAATTCATGACTTGGGAGGATTTCAAACTCAAGTTCAGCAAGTACCATGTACCCCCGGGTCTTATCAAGAAGATGAGGGATAAATTCCGTGAGCTGAAACAAGGTCGCATGACGGTGGTTGAATACCGCGACAAGTTTCTCACCTTGTCAAGGTATGCCCCTGATGAGACCGACACCGTTGAGAAGAGGAAGGAGAGATTCCTGAACGGACTGCATGATGAGATGCAGACTGTCCTCGTCAACATCCCCTTCACCGACCTCGAAGCCCTTGTGGACTCTGCCATCCAGATGGAGGGCAAGTTAAACCAAGCCAATGAGAACCGCAAGCGCTGCATGGCGAATCAAAGTGGATCAAGCCACCCCCAAAAGTTTCGCCGTAGCTCAAGCGGAGGTTTCACTCCGAGAAACAACAAACCCCAGATGCAGAACTCTCGCCCCGGTTATCAGAACCGGAGTGGAGGAAACTCCAAGCCAGGAGGCTACAACAACAACTACAACAACAACAACTACTACAACCGCGCTCCACCCCGAGCCCCTAACAACAACAACACCAACACCAACACCGCTCCCAGAACCGGAAGCAATGCCGTTCCCGTTGCGAACAAGCAAGACAAGACCACTATCACTTGTTATGAGTGTGGTGTAGTGGGGCACTACTCCAACGAGTGTCCCAAGCGTCTTGCCAAGCTCGCCGGCAACACCGCTGCACCTGCCCAGCAGCAACGCCGTGTCTCCACCGGCAAGAAATTCTTCCCCAACAACCCCAACAACCGCAACGGCCGCCTCTACCACATGAACGCCGAAGAAGCCCAGGAAGCACCAGATGTTGTACTGGGTACGTTTTCTGTCAACCACATCCCTGCCAGAGTGTTGTTTGATTCCGGAGCATCGCATTCCTTTGTCACCGAAGACTTTGCATCAACGAGTAAAATTCAACCCCTCAGCTTGAAGCATGTTATGATAGTCCAAATCCCCGGATCAACCACCAAAGCTAGAAAATTTTGCAAAAATGTGCCAATCAAAATCCATGATGTAGACTTCTTTGCAAATCTAATCATACTTGGAACCAAAGGTTTGGAAGTTGTCCTAGGAATGGACTGGATGTCCAAGCACAATGGACTGATAGACTGCGCCAAGAAAGCCATAACCATGACTAGCAGCACCGGTATCGTAGTTGAGCACGTCTCTGAAAAGCTACCCAGAAAATTTACCTGCAACCAAAGTATATCCAAGCCAACTCTGGATCAAATCAGGGTCGTTTGTCGCTACCCTGATGTGTTTCCGGATGATCTACCCGGTATGCCCCCGGATCGGGATATCGAGTTTATCATCGAGTTAATCCCCGGAACTGGACCCATCGCCCAGAGAGCTTACAGCATGAACGCAACCGAGCTTGTGGAGCTGAAGAAGCAAATAGATGACATGCTCGCCAAAGGTTTGATTAGACCAAGTGCATCCCCCTGGAGATCCCCCGTCTTGTTTGTCGACAAGAAAGATGGTGCAAATCGTTTATGCACGGACTATCGTAAGCTTAACGATGTCACCATCAAAAACAAATACCCCCTACCCAAGATCGAAGACTTGTTTGACCAACTCACCGGATCCCGAGTTTTCTCCAAGATTGATCTTAGAACTGGATACCACCAACTGAAGATCCGAGCCACCAACATTCCAAAAACTGCCTTTACCACCAGATATGGGTTGTATGAGTACAACGTCATGTCGTTTGGACTGACCAATGCCCCCGCTTATTTCATGAATCTCATGAACTTTTTGGACAAGTTTGTCGTTGTATTCATCGACGACATCCTCGTCTACTCCAAGTCCGAAGAGGAACATGAACATCATTTGGAGATTGTCCTAGAAACCCTTAGACAGCACAAGTTATATGCCAAGTTTAGCAAGTGTGAGTTTTGGCTGGAAGAAGTTGGATTCCTCGGACACATCTTGTCTGCAGGAGGAATTGCCGTTGATCCCGCCAAAATCAAAACTGTTATGGAATGGCAAGCCCCAACCACACAAACCGAGGTCCGCGCTTTTCTTGGATTAGCCGGATACTACCGCAGATTTGTAGAAGGTTTTTCGAGCATCGCTCGACCAATGACCCAACTGCTGAAAAAGGACAGGAAGTTTGAGTGGACTGACAAGTGCGAAGAGAGCTTTCAACAGCTCAAGAGTAGACTGACAACAGCCCCAATCCCGATCATGCTAGATATCGCAAAGCCCTTTGACGTATATTGCGACGCCTCCAAGACTGGACTTGGATGCGTGCTTATGCAAGAAGGCAAGGTTGTATCCTACCTTTCAAGACAACTCAAGCAACATGAACAGAACTACCCAACCCACGACCTCGAGCTTGCAGCCGTGGTCTTAGCCCTGAAAGTTTGGCCTCATTACCTCTTGGGTAATCGATGCGAGATCTACTCCGACCACAAAAGCCTCAAATATATTTTCACCCCGAAGGAGTTGAACATGAGACAACGCCGATGGATCGAACTGATCAAGGATTACGACATGGAGATTCACTACCACCCCGGCAAGGCCAATGTGGTAGCGGATGCTTTGAGTCGACTGCCGTGCCAGTTGAACTCCATGCTCGCAACCGAACAGCCCAGCCTGCACCAAGAGTTTGAACAGTTCAGACTTGAACTTGTTAGTGAAGGATTCCTAGCCAGCATAGAACTGCAACCCACCTTGGTTGGTCAGATCAAGGAAGCCCATAAGGACAACGCTAGCATTGACAGAATCAAGAAATAGATAGCCGCAGGAAAAGCCCCCGGATTCACCGTAGACGAAGCCGGAGTGCTTTGGTACAAAGAACGTCTCTGCGTACCATCGGACTCTAACTTGAAACAAGTTATTCTGCAAGAAGCCCATGACACCCTTTATTCAATCCACCCCGGAGGTACTAAGATGTACCAAGACCTAAAAGAACAATTTTGGTGGCACGGAATGAAGAGAGAGATCGGTAGCTATATCGCTAAGTGTGACATCTGTCAGAGAGTCAAGGCAGAACACCAACGACCCGCCGGATTGTTACAACCCCTCCAGATTCCGGAATGGAAATGGGACTCCGTAGGAATGGACTTTATCACCGGACTGCCCAAATCCAGCAAGGGCAATGATTCAATATGGGTAGTGGTCGATAGATTGACCAAAGTTGCCCATTTCATCGCCGTCAAAACCACCTATCAAGGCCCAAAGTTAGCTGAACTTTACATCTCCAGAATAGTCGCTCTGCACGGAACCCCCAAATCGATAGTGTCAGATAGAGGATCACAGTTCACCTCAAGGTTCTGGCAGAAAGTGCATGAAGGACTAGGCACCCGCCTAAATTTCAGCACCGCCTATCACCCTCAGACCGACGGACAGACTGAGAGAGTAAACCAGATACTGGAGGACATGCTTAGAGCATGCGTACTGGAATACAGATCCAAGTGGGAAGACTGCCTACCTTACGTAGAATTCTCTTACAACAATAGTTACCAAGCCAGCCTACAGATGGCCCCCTTTCAAGCCTTGTACGGAAGGAAGTGCCGTACCCCCCTGAACTGGTCAGAAGTCGGAGAGAGCCAAGTCTTCGGCCCAGACGTTCTTCATGAAGCCGAAGAAAAAGTCCACAAGATCCGCGAGTACCTCAAGACTGCGCAATCCAGACAGAAGAGCTACGCCGACAAAAGACGTCGGGAGATGACCTTTGAGATCGGAGATTTCGTCTATCTCAAAGTATCCCCCTTGAAAGGAATGCAAAGGTTTCAGTTGAAAGGAAAGCTTGCACCCCGCTATGTCGGACCTTTCCAAGTCCTCAGCCGCCGAGGTGAAGTATCTTATCAACTGGAGTTGCCTGAAGAAATGTCGGCAGTGCACGACGTGTTTCACATCTCACTTCTCCGGAAGTGCCTTGAAGTCCCGGAGAAGACCGAAGTGTTCAAGAACATCGATCACAGATCGGTGGATATCCACAAGGATCTGACTTACCGCGAAGTGCCGAATCGCATCTTGGAAGAAGCTTACCGAACCACCCGCACCCGAAGCATCAAGTTTCTGAAAATCCAATGGAGCAATCATACCGAGGATGAAGCCACATGGGAACGCGAAGACTTCATGAAGAAGGAGTACCCAGATCTCTTTAGTACCTAACTTTCTTTTCGATCTCGGGACGAGATCTTTTGTAAGGGGGAGGGTTTGTAACACCCCAAATTTCAATAAAAAGAAAGTTAGAGAAATCCAGAAAGCAAAATTTCAAACCAACAAAAACTTTTCTATTTGCATATAGTACCCTGCATAGGACTTGTGCATTTGAGTGATATGCCATGAGGATTGTTATTGCTTGTATTTGATATGCTCTAAAACCCTAGTGTGATCATATGAAGCTCACCAACCAAATAAATCAAAGAGGAAGAAATTCCATTAAATGGAAAACCCTAAAAACCCTCACATATGCCCTATGGCATTTTTATAAATTTTGACCCTAGACCTATTTGGTCTTCACCATTAGTTGAGTAATGTTATTAAACACTTACTACAACTTTTGGAATCAAAGATTCACAATTCAAATGGATTTCAAACCCAAATCCCACTCACATATGATAATGGTCAAAATTGACAATTATAGTCTGATCACCACTTTGAGCCCTTGCCATTCTTTTTGCCCAAACCAATTCTTGCTAACTCTTTGCACCATTTCAAAGTCAACATCAAGGTGAACAACTTTGGTGAAGATCACCATGCCAAATTCATCTTTGATCATGAGCAATGCTCATCCAAAGTCTTAACTTTTTAACATATGCAACATTCCCCCACTTAGCCATTTTTGCAAATTTTTGAATTCTAAAATTCCACCACCACCTCTACTCATCTCTGGTCAAATACAACTTATCTAAACCCACACTTTTCAAATAGATGCACCATTTGAATTATTTCAAATTTAGACATTTTTCACAATTTCCAAATATGGCACTATTTGACACTATTTGAAATAGTGTTCTACACAAACCTAATCTACACTACACTACCCTAAATGGTCCCCTGGTCCCCTCTCTCACTTAATACCCCATCGTAACCTAGGGAGGCAAACCCTAGCATGCATGACATGGCCATGCCGGCCATGTCGAGCCACCCCTCTCCCCCTCACTCTCCAACCTTGGCCCTGGTGTCCAGCATCGCCAGCACGCCTCTCTACCCCGCCTAGCACTCACCAGCTCGCCGTAGCCGCCGTGGAGTCGCCGGAGACAGCGCGCCCAGAACGCGCCAGGATGCCGTTCGTGTCGCGCGTGTGCACGCCGTGGACACGCACTGGACACGCGCCGCGCCACTACCTCGCGCTCGCCCAGGCCCCGCTTGCTAGCCGTTGAGCATCACCACGCCACCACGACGCCGCCAGACATGGCCACGACCAGACCCTGGACCGTCGCCGCCGTGAACGGGGAAGAAGATCCCGCCACTGCCGCGACATGCCTGGAAGCAATGCGACCCAACCAGGCCCTCCCCGACCAAGCTGTCGCCGCCAATAGCATTGCCAGGAACCGTAGAACACTGCCACCACCTCGCCTAGCTCGACCGCTCGCCGGAGAAGCCGTGCCATGGTCGACCTTGCCACTGCCCCGCAACCCTTGCTCAATCCTATAAATAGAGAGTTCCCTGGAAGCAACTGAGCACACCATCTCACTCCCCACCCTTCACCACTTCTCCTCGCACCATTAGCCACCTCGATCGTCGCCGGAGCAAGGCCAATTGCAAGATCGGAGCCGCGGAAGCCCTGGAGCAATCGCCATTGATCCAGGCCACCTCGAGCTCCGCCACTGCTACCAGCTGCTTCGCCGTCGTCCACATCTACCTCGCGCACACTGCCATCCCTCGCTGGAGCCGCCGTAAGCTCTCCCACCCCCTACTGCCGCCGCCGCACCGTCGGGTTCTCGTCGGAGACGACGATGAACCACGGCCCTCCGATCCATTTCTAATCCAACGCCCCACGTTGATCTGTACCGTTTCGGGTTTAAACGCCCACTGACGGGTGGCCCCCGCTGTCAGGCAGCCCGCGCGGCACTGGACCGTGGCTGGGCTGGCTTGGGCCATTTTTAAATCTTTTGGCCCGTTAGCTTTTCCCGCCGGCCTGTTTAATTCAAATCCTTTTTAAACATTTCCAAACTTTATCAATACTGCCCAAACTTTGAAATTGAATAGATTTAAATTGGCTTAACCAAATTCAATGAACTTTATGTTGTTGGAAAGCTAGAGAAATTATCTACAACATGCCACTGGTCCCATGACCAGATTCTTTGTAGAATTAATGTGATAAAAATAACAAGGCAGGGACTTTTCCCTATTCAAATAATTCTTAAAAATCAACCAAAATAGATATTAAGTTAATTCCAACTCTAATAGCTCACATTTGACTTACACTAATTGTTTATGCAATAAAATGGTGTGGTCACTTTGCATGATCATGCCCTAGTTTAATTAATGGATCATTTGACTAGTTTAACTAGTTGATTTTGTCCAAAACTATTAAAGTAAATTATGTGGAGTATTACACTTCAGTTAAACTTGTCTCACATGGATTCATGGGATGTTTGGATCCCTGGTCCCAAACTCTCTTATATGAATTACTTGAGATTTAAATCAAATATAGTGTTATTTAAATAGTATGAGGTGATCTACCTCATTTAAATCATTTTCACAAATGATGATGATGAACATTTGACTTAGGTCAATATGAGTTCATACATGATTGTTTGAGAAATTAAATCTTAAGAAGATTTCAATGAGAGGAAATTATTTCTCAAGAACCCTATGGAAACTATCATTTACATATGAGATACAAAGAAGTGAATCCTATTTAAACCCCACAACCCATGCACCCTAGTTAATTTATTTGTGTGCATAGAATAGTTTGTGTGTTATATGTGATGTATGGAATAGCCATTGAATTAGTGAGTAATTATACTCGTATTCAAATTTAGACGGTAGCACCGGAGAGTACGCCGAAGAAGAAGGTTGCTACCAAGAGGAGGAGGAGGAACAGTTTGAGAACTACCAAGGCAAGCTAATATTCTTGCAAAGTGCAAAGCCCCCTTGGGGCAAGGCACCATGTTTCTTATCTTGTCTTATATGAACCCATCCCAAGTTTTTGCTTTACAAGTTTTTACTTGTTTTCTAAATGAGTTACTTTTATAGTTAACTTTGGTCAAAGTACAAGTTGGTTACTAGAGTAGGGAATTAGTCTCTTCCAAGCAAAGCAAGATAGCACCCCTCATAAATTAGAGCTAGTGCTAATAAACTAAACTTGACTACTCTAGATGGGAACAATGTGAATTTGAAATGATTTTGAAACCTTGGAATGAAGATGCATTCCATTGAATGATTTTTGAAGGTGAATGTGAACAAGAGAAGATGGTGATTTTTGATAAACAATGGTGTTGGTTTGAATGCGATACCTTTCCAATTATTAAGTACCCCCACAATACCTGATTATGGGTAGGGCTTAACTGGAAGTTTATGCGTCTTAGTATGGGTTCCCTCTAAACAAGCGTCATCGGGGTTATGCCGAAAGCTGCCTGTACCACAAAAGAAATGATATGATATGATGCGAAATGAGGTGAATGTCCGGCCCAAGCCCTGTGCAGTTCCCAGGCTGACCGTCTGTCTTCACTGGGAGGCCAAGCTCATGGGGAGAGGTGCTCATACTAGGATTTGTAAGTGAAAGGTTATGGTTGATGATCCGCGTACTGTGTTACGATGATTCGGGGTAATCCCGACGGATGAAATCAAATGTTGTGGCACAAGTGTGCAACCTCTGCAGAGTGTAAACCTATTCGAATAGCCGCGTCCATGGTTACGGACGGTTGGAAAGGCCATACAGTTTCCGATGTCATATCTTTGAAAATGATGTTGAAAAGGGTGATGGTGAAATGACTTGTGGTGTATTGAATTGAAATCACCACTTGAATGGTGGGAATGACACTAATGTTCCCACTTGAGTTAGTTAGCACTTGATTAAGCTTTTCTCAAACTTTGTGAACTAAAACTAGCTTTATGCAAATAAACTAGAGCTTAGCAAACCATACTAGAATGTCTAGCACTTACATTAGTATTAGTTTGCGAGTACTCAACGTACTCACGGCTTTGTCCCTGGCTATTCAAATGGCCAGAGTATGAAGATGACCAAGGAGATGACCAGCAGGACGCCTACGACAACTAAGCGCCTTCCGACGTCAAGCGTTGGCCTGTGGACTAGAGAGTCCTTGTATCTTACGCTTCCGCTATGTTGAACTATGAACTTGTGTTTGTTCGTTGATCAATAGATCAACTATTCGTGTAATATGGATCATGTGATTCCAATTTGTAAGACTTATGATTTGTAATGAATGATGACTGTGATACTTAACTATTATGCCTCGCAACAACAATATTCCTGGGATTGCGATGTATGACATAATAGGCATTCGGACCTAAAAATCCGGGTGTTGACATTAGGCTAGCAAGGTTATTTGAAACAAACACAAGGATGAACCGGTGCAGCAAAACTCACATAAAAGACATATTGTAAACATTATAAGACTCTACACCGTCTTCCTTGTTGTTCAAAACTCAATACTACAAATTATCTAGACTTTAGAGAGACCAAATATGCAAACCAAATTTTAGCAAGCTCTATGTATTTCTTCATTAATAGGTGCAAAGTATATGATGTAAGAGCTTAAACATGAGCACAACAATTGCCAAGTATCAAATTATCCAAGACATTTTAGAATTACTACATGTAGCATTTCCCGATTCCAACCATATAACAATTTAACGAAAAAGATTCAACCTTCGCCATGAATACTATGAGTAAAGCCTAAGGACATATTTGTCCATATGCAACAGCGGAGCGTGTCTCTCTCCCACACAATAAATGCTAGGATCCATTTTATTCAAACAAAAACAAAAACAAACCGACGCTCCAAGCAAAGCACATAAGATGTGATGGAATAAAAATATAGTTTCAGGGGAGGAACCTGATAATGTTGTCGATTAAGAAGGGGATGCCTTGGGCATTCCCAAGCTTAGACGCTTGAGTCTTCTTAAAATATGCAGGGGTGAACCACCGGGGCATCCCCAAGCTTAGAGCTTTCACTCTTCTTGATCATATTGCATCATTTCCCTCTCTTGATCCTTGAAAACTTCCTCCACACCAAACTCAAAACAACTCATTAGAGGGTTAGTGCACAATAAAAATTTACATGTTCAGAGGTGACATAATCATTCTTAACACTTCTGGACATTGCACAAAGCTACTGGATATTAATGGATCAAAGAAATTCATCCAACATAGCAAAAGAGGCAATGCGAAATAAAAGGCAGAATCTGTCAAAACAGAACAGTTTGTAAAGACGAATTTTAAAGTGGCACCAGACTTGCTCATATGAAAATGCCCAAATTGAATGAAAGTTGCGTACATATCTGAGGATCACTCACGTAAATTGGCATAATTTTCTGAGTTACCTACAGAGAATTAGACCCAGATTCGTGACAGCAAAGAAATCTGTTCCTGCGCAGTAATCCAAATCTAGTATGAACCTTACTATCAACGACTTTACTTGGCACAACAATGCACAAAACTAAGATAAGGAGATGTTGCTACAGTAGTAAACAACTTCCAAGACTCAAATATAAAATAAAGTACTGTAGTAAAAACATGGGTTGTCTCCCATAAGCGCTTTTCTTTAACGCCTTTCAGCTAGGCGCAGAAAGTGTATATCAAGTGTTATCAAGAGATGAAGCATCAACATTCTTACCAGGGGTGTTGGGAGTTGCCTCTACAATGCATGTTATCTTATCTATGTAAGTTTCAGAGGCTCCCTTTTCATTATTCTTAGGCTTGCTATTCTCATTAAACAAATTTTCAGGAACAAGCCAACCATAGTTATTTTCTAGAGCTTCATGCATTCCTAGGAGCTTACTAGGTATCGGTACTTTAATCTCCCCTCCATCATTAATATTATTAGTGTACCTTACTCTATCCATGTCCATTTTTTCAAGTGTTCTTGCAACATCAGGATAAAAGCCAAGCCTCTTATGCTTAATAAAAACTTTTCTCGCTTCTTTAGCTATATCATCAAATTCTCTAAGAAGGACTTCTAAAACAAAATCTCTCTTTTCTCCCCTTTCCATATCAGAGAGTGTAAGAAACATATGTTGAATTATAGGATTAAGATTAACAAACCTAGTTTCCAACATGCGTACTAAAGAGGCGGTAGCACCTTCATAAGTAGGAATAACTTTTGCCAAGGATCTATCTTCAAAATCTTCAACTTTACTAACATGAGTGAAAAATGCTTCTATATTATCTCTTCCAATGATAGACCCACGTCCTACCGGTATGTCTTTTAGAGTGTACTTAGGAGGAAACATGATGAAATAAATAAAGTAAATGCAAGTAACTAATTTTTTTGTGTTTTTGATATGGAGAACAAGACAGTAAATAAAGAAAAACTAGCAACTAATTTTTTTGTGTTTTGATATAATGCAGCAAACAAAGTAGTAAATAAAATAAAGCAAGACAAAAACAAAGTAACGAGATTGGATTGTGGAGACTCCCCTTGCAGCGTGTCTTGATCTCCCCGGCAACGGCGCCAGAAAATATGCTGCTGGCGTGTAGTTGACGTGGGAGTTAGAAATCTTTGTGGTGTAGCTTTTCTTCAGTTCCCCGGCAACGGCGCCAGAAAATATGCTTGATGGCGTGTAACACACACGTTCGTTGGGAACCCCAAGAGGAAGGTATGATGCACACAGTAGCAAGTTTTCCCTCAGAAAGAAACCAAGGTTTATCGAACCAGGAGGAGCCAAGAAGCACGTTGAAGGTTGTTGGTGGCGGGATGTAGTGCGGCGCAACACCAGGGATTCCGGCGCCAACGTGGAACCTGCACAACACAACCAAAGTACTTTGCCCCAACGAAACAGTGAGGTTGTCAATCTCACCGGCTTGCTGTAACAAAGGATTAGATGTATAGTGTGGATGATGATTGTTTGCAGAAAACAATAGAACAAGTATTGCAGTAGATTGTATTTAATGTAAAAGAATGGGCCGGGGTCCACAGTTCACTAGAGGTGTCTCTCCCATAAGATAAATAGCATGTTGGGTGAACAAATTACAGTCGGGCAATTGACAAATAGAGAGGACATGACAATGTACATACATGATATGATAAGTATAGTGAGATTTAATTGGGCATTACGACAAAGTACATAGACCGCTATCCAGCATGCATCTATGCCTAAAAAGTCCACCTTCAGGTTATCATCCGAACCCCTTCCAGTATTAAGTTGCAAACAACAGACAATTGCATTAAGTATGGTGCGTAATGTAATCAATAACTACATCCTTGGACATAGCATCAATGTTTTATCCCTAGTGGCAACAGCACATCCACAACCTTAGAACTTTCACGTCACCGTCCTGCATTTAATGGAGGCATGAACCCACTATCGAGCATAAATACTCCCTCTTGGAGTTAAGAGCAAAAACTTGGCCAGAGCCTCTACTAATAACGGAGAGCATGCAAGATCATAAACAACACATAGGTAATAGATTGATAATCAACATAACATAATATTCTCTATCCATCGGATCCCGACAAACACAACATATAGCATTACAGATAGATGATCTTGATCATGTTAGGCAGCTCACAAGATCCAACAATGAAGCACATAAGGAGAAGACGACCATCTAGCTACTGCTATGGACCCATAGTCCAGGGGTGAACTACTCACTCATCACTCCGGAGACGACCATGACAGTGAAGAGTCCTCCGGGAGATGATTCCCCTCTCCGGCAGGGTGCCGGAGGCGATCTCCTGAATCCCCCGAGATGGGATTGGCGGCAGCGGCGCCTCAGTAAGGTTTTCCGTATCGTGGCTCTCGGTACTGGGGGTTTCGCGACGGAGGCTTTAAGTAGGCGGAAGGGCAGGTCAAAGGGCGTCACGGGGGCCCCACACAGCAGGGCCGCGCGGCCAGGGCCCAGGCCGCGCCGCCCTGGCGTGTCGTCGCCCCGTGGCCCCACTTCGTCTTCTCTTCGGTCTTCTGGAAGCTTCGTGGCAAAATAGGACCCTGGGCGTTGATTTCGTCCAATTCCGAGAATATTTTCTTTGTAGGATTTCTGAAACCAAAAACAGCAGAAAACAGCAACTGGCTCTTCGGCATTTTGTTAATAGGTTAGTGCCGGAAAATGCATAAATACGACATAAAGTATGCATAAAACATGTAAATATCATCAATAATGTGGCATGGAACATAAGAAATTATCGATACGTCGGAGACGTATCAGGGGGTCTCCCATTGCCTTCTTGTTCCATTGATACACCATTATACCTCTTTGACTAATACCTGGAAATCATCTTGTAGACATGTATTTGTCCAAATACTCTAGCACGGTGTCATAGTTACCAAAATAATGGATAAGGGTAAAATACCCTTACACCAGGAGACCAGGACTCCATGTCTCCACTCATCCGACTGAACCATCTGGGATCTCAACTGCCGAATCCTGGTTGAACAGAGGTGGTGGCGCTTGATGTGTGCGTGCAAGGTTCTGCGGCAGGAAAGGCTCGTCTGCCGGCGGACGGCGCGCCCGTTTGCGTCCGCCGGGCCGAAAAATGCGCTGGTACCACCTCCAGCGGCGCGACGCAAAGTGATCGGGCCGTCCGCAGCGGCGCAAACCTGGCCCAAATATGCGCCTCGGATGCGTCTCTGCGGACGCTGCACGGATGCGGAAAGTGTCCGCTCGTGTCTGGCGGACGTTTCGTCGGGCCCACCTGGCAGCGACCCTGCGTCGATGCTTCTTCTCAAACGCGCCAGCGACTGGCGCCGCTGCGTCACTTCGACAGTCTGCGCCACGTTAATGGCGATGCCTCGGCGGCCGAGCGGCCGCCGCCCACCTCCGCCAACCATGGTGTTGTAGGGTTGGGCGTGGATGTGAGCTTGATTTTGGGCACGGCTGCAAGGTTGGGCCACAGAGCGATCGCGGGCTCGGTCTGAGGTGCGGCCATTGTTTGGAGACTGGCGAGGAAGTAGGCATGTGCTGTGAAATTGATAGCTTGGCGTGGTGTGCACTAAGAAGGAAAAAAATCCTCAAATGTTGAGATTTGCACACACTGGGATGCGTGATTTGGCTGCTATATTACTGGGTAAATGTCGATGAGTCATTCTCGAATAAAAATGTCGATGAGGTATGAAGATGCATTGTAGAAATACAAAATTAGTGTACACCACTAAATGCAAAGTATACACTCAATACAACATACACAAAGGAGGTGCTGCGTACGCACTCAGACACAGAGCATTGTTGCTGGTAGCCTAAATAGGTTTTCTTTTCTTTCCTGATAAAGATTTTTCGTCACACAATGCATCAGGGGCATATAAGTCTTTTCATGTGTCATGTAACACCGTTAGTGGTAAAAATGGACGGAGTGTCATATAAGGAACAAATTTTAGAGCTAGTGTCAAATAGGGAAGAAAAAAAGTTTCAGTGTCAAATAAGGAACCACATTTTAAGGTAGTGTCAAATAAGGAATTTTCTCAATTTACAATGAGACGGACATGGCCCGCGCGTCCACGTGTTCAACCTACCACACGCATGCATGGCAAAAAATATTGAGAGGAGTAGCCAACTAAATTTGTTCTAAGCTGGCGCAACTTTATCATTTTTCTGCACTTAAAATATAAGTTATTTCTCATTGCAAATTTCCACGGTAATAGTTCACCCAAATATATTTTTCAGATTTTTTCTACATGGTCATAAATATTTAAAAAAATGCATCGATAATTTTCTATCAAAGATACATACGGGTGTGATTTTTTCATATTTTTTTCAAAATATAGACATATTATTTTACTTACTTTTAAAACAGTGGGATTACATGAATCAGGGTTCCATTTAGGAATTTTCATAAGATCACCCAATTTGTCCAAACCTTTAGTTAAGATATTAAGCATATCAATTTGTTGAATAAAATGTAGCACCATACGGTATGCAAACTACAATATGGAAATATCTTCTATATTCATAAGGGTGATCCCAGCGGATTCTCCTAGGGTGTTGCCGGATCTTTCACATCGAGAACCTGGGATAGTAGATACTGCCAACAACGCGATGAACACAGCCTGGAGAAGAGGAACAAATCCAGCAAGCAACGGATCGATGAACGATATGCCTCAAATCTGAGCTAGATAATTCTTGATGAACACAAGAACCTTCGCAGCGGATATATTACGAACTAGATAGACGTCAGCGCCGTACCCCCGGAGGGATTATACACGTGAACACACACAATGTTTTTAACCTAAAACTTGTCTTCCTAAACCCTAGCCGCACCCAACCTTATATGAGGGGGTGGTGGCCGGCCAAGCCCCTAGTGGGCCTCCCTAGTTCGACTCGGATAGGCCCAAGTCGCAACACACAATTTATTAAAAACCCTAATTGACCCACATATGACCATAGATATAAAATAAATAAAATAAGATAACTAGTCCGGTGGAGTCCTAAAATTGGGCTTCACATTAGCCTTCATGCCCGTATCATATATGTTTTGGATTTTATTTATACAACCTTTTTTCTCATGGAAATGTTATTTCTTCTTGAGAGAATACTTTTGACTTATCAATGATTTTAAACTATCGACGGTAATGGTCCTCTAGAAGTTCTCTTCTTAGGCAAGTGAAGAATCAAAATTTGATGTTTAGAGATAACACGCTTAAAGTTGGGTGGAAGATTATTTCCATAATATAGAATTATTTTATTATTAAAATATGCCATGGTAACAAAAAAAGTGTATTATGATATTTTTGTCCACACAACCGTATTCATAAACCAGATTTAGGACCAATTTACAATGATACGGACATGGTCCGCGCGTCCACGTGTTCAACCTACCACACACATGCATGGCAAAAAATATTGAGAGGAGTGGCCCACTAAATTTGTTCTAAGCTGGTGCAACTTTATCATTTTTCTGCACTTAAAATATAAGTTATTTCTCATTGCAAATTTCCACGGTAATAGTTCACCCAAATTTATTTTTCAGATTTTTCTACATGTTCATAAATATGTAAAAAATATGCATCGATAATTTTATATCAAAGATACATACGGGTGTGATTTTTTCATATTTTTTCAAAATATAGACATATTATTTTACTTACTTTTAAAAAAGTGGGATTACATGAATCAGGGTTCCATTTAGGAATTTCTATAAGCTCACCCAATTCGTCCAAACCTTTAGTTAAGATATTAAGCATATCAATTTGTTGAATAAAATGTAGCACCATACGGTATGCAAACTACAATATGGAAATATCTTCTATATGTTTTGGATTTTATTTATACAACTTTTTTCTCATGTAAATGTTATTTCTTCTTGAGAGAATACTTTTGACTTATCAATGATTTTAAACTATCGACGGTAATGGTCCTCTAGAAGTTCTCTTCTCAGGCAAGTGAAGAATCAAAATTTGATGTTTAGAGATAACACGCTAAAGTTGGGTGGAAGATTATTTTCATAATATAGAATTATTTTATTATTAAAATATGCTATGGTAACAAAAAAAGTGCATTCTTATATTTTGTCCGCGTCCAAAACAATAATCTTTAGAACATCCAATTCTTTCAAGGCCTCCAAGAAGCTACCCTCTCGGAAACTTCATGTTGAAGCCAGCCCTTATATTTGGTTAGGCTCTTAAACTAGTTTCGTCAACTTCCAGGAGAAGCCCCAGCAAAACTAGGCCAAGGTGTTGTGCAAACTACTTGGTCGATCCGTTGGCCGTCTCTTCATTGGTCGTATGTACGTTCATTTTAACTCGCTGCCTCAATGGGGCATGTTTTATATTTAATATTTTCAAAAACAAGTGTAGATAATAGAGCTTACTTTTGCGGAGATTAGTGTGAGTGGATAATTATGAAAATAATGGTTTTGTCCTTTTTACCTATGAACTCGGAGCCACATAAGTTTAACATGTGGACGGTTAGAAGAAAAAAATGGTACGGAAGAAGGCACAAATGTTGCAACAAAACAAATTTAGCAAAACAGACAAGTGGCTTAGTGTGCAATCAAATTTTGAGCCAAAAACTGCCCAATCAGGATGGGCGAATAGCTCCTATGCGACACAGTTGAGGAAAATTCTCCAGGGCGCGACGTTGTTGGCTCAAATAGCTACCATGCGTCGTTTTTTCTGCTTCAAATAGCTCGCATGGGACAGGCAACAGACGCGGGTTAAGAAACTTAGTTAGGATGCGATTAGGTTAGGACAGTGAGAGTTATAACAAGTGGGGTCCACCATGGTCCAGGTCATGTAGAGTCAACCGTTCACGACTGAGGGTCCCGCACGACTCAACGGTCCGCCCGTCTCGCGCGTGGTGAACTGGGAGCGGCGGCGAGCGGCGGCGCCCTGGGCTTATTCTCCGACAGCGGTGGGCCTGCTTTTTCATCTCGGCGGCGACAGAGCGTCTATCTCGGCGGCGGCGGAGCTATTGCAAGTGAGTAATTGTGAAACCCTAGTCTCATACCCCTGGATCTTGGCCTGATGTTCCGTTTTGTTGCTGATTTAGAATCTGCGTATCTGGGCGGATCGAGAGGAGCGCGGGCTGAATCAGATGGAGGGACGAGACGGTGCTTCAAATCGGTAATGGGCCCCTTCTTTTGATGTTATCGTTATCGATTTGGGAGGGGGGGCAATTTGGGGGTCAATTGCTTACGCGGCCGCTACCCACCATTGACAGGGGAGATGCTGCGCTCGATTCTGCCACCACATTCGCAATTACAGTCGAATTATTTCCCTGTAAAGCCAAGCTGAGTGATGGAAGCGTCCAAGACATTGCAAATAGCACCGTGAGGTTGGCTCTTGATCTTGAAGATGTTGATCCGCAGGAATTGGAGGGAAAGGAGGAGGAGGCCGTGCGCAATCTGGTGGAGAAGATTGGGGGGGACATTGTTTGGGGTCCAGAACAGAGGTGTCTGTGCTACGGTTTGACAACTATAAGGGTGAATATGTGAGAATTGAAGATGGAGAATCCATGGTTGCTGAAATTGATCGTCAAGCAGGGTGGGAAAGCAATCAATTAAGTTTTCATGCAGAGCTTATTGATCTACAAACAAATTCTATAGTAGGTTATGTGCCATCAAAGTTGGCTGCACAGATGCAAGATGATGAGTGGGCTTCACAAAGGAGGGGGCATATGTTGGCATTGTTCACTGAACCGACAATACTAGCTGAAGATATAGGGGCTGATGCAGATGCAGAGGAGGGAAATCATGGTGCTCAAAAGATTATTGTTGACTGGAATGTAGTAGAGTTGAATGAAAAAACAGATTTATTCATTGCACCAATATCTGATATTCAAATGGCCAAAATGTTTGGCATTCCAGTTGATGACAGAGATGAAGGCCGTGCAACTAAGGATGACAGTTCTTTGCTTGCACATGGTAACACAAATGCAGGCCGTGGAAATGAGGATGAAGAAGAGCTGATGAGACAGGCTGTAGATGATGTGGATGATGCAAATGACAATGAGTTGGTTTGTTTGTATGGCAAAGAGAACCCAATTGTTGAGGTTGGAAAGTTGTGGCCAAATATGGACAAGTTTAGGATGTCTTTTAGGACCTATGCAGTGAAAAAAGAGTTTGATGCCAAGACTATGTGGATTGATAGGAAGAAATTTTATGCTAGGTGCAAAGGCTATGATGGTGGTGGAAATCCTTGCAAATGGTACATATCTGCCAGACTACAACCTGATGGCAGTACAGTCAGGGTAAATCAAATACCAAACCAGCATACATGTATGACCACTTCACAGAGAGTTTCAAATATGATAAACCAGCTTTGGATTACAGAGAAGATTACTCCTATTTTAGCAAAAACTCCAAACACTACTGCAAAAAGGCTTAAACTTGACTTGGAGAAGCTGTACCCCATCAAACTGAAATATACCATAGTTGGAAGGCAAAAAACAAAGGACAATGAAATCATTGTATGGTGACTGGGCAAATACATTTAGGATGTTGTATAGCTTTAAAGCTGAGGTGGAGAAGTGGTCACCTGGAAGTGTGGTGGAGATAGATACAGAGGTTACAGATGATGGCAATGTTTACTTCAGCAAGTTTTTTATGTGTTTGAAGCCTTGCATAGATGGATTCAAAGCAGGATGTCGTCCATATTTGAGCATAGACTCTTCTTTTTTGACTGGAAAGTGGAATGGTCAGTTGGCTGCATGCAATGCTTTGGATGGACACAACTGGATGTTCCCAATTGCAATTGGACTATTTGAATCAGAGACAGAGGCAAGCTGGACATGGTTCATGATGCAACTGAAAAGATGCATAGGGCCAATTTCACCTTTGGCCATCCACACAAATGCATGTAAAGGGCTGGAAAATGCTATAAAAAATGTTTTCCCTCATTCTGAGCAGAGGGAGTGCTTTGGACATATGTGGATGAATCCGATAAAAAAATTCAGAGGAGATGAATTTGGGCGCATGTGGCCAACAGCAACAGCTTACAGACCACAGACACATTCCTACCACCTTGGTAAGATCATGGCAGCTTGTGCTGACAATGAATTTGCTTCCTGGTTGAACACTGTCAACACCCGGATTTTTAAATCCGAATGCCTATTATGTCATACATCGCAATCCCAGGAATATTGTTGTTGCGAGGCATAATAGTTAAGTATCACAGTCATCATTCATTACAAACCATAAGTCTTACAAATTGGAATCACATGATCCATATTACACGAATAGTTGATCTATTGATCAACGAACACACACAAGTTCATAGTTCAACATAGCGGAAGCGTAAGATACACGGACTCTCTAGTCCACAGGCCAACGCTTGACGTCGGAAGGCGCTTAGTTGTCGTAGGCGTCCTGCTGGTCATCTCCTTGGTCATCTTCATACTCTGGCCATTTGAATAGCCAGGGACAAAGCCGTGAGTACGTTGAGTACTCGCAAACTAATACTAATGTAAGTGCTAGACATTCTAGTATGGTTTGCTAAGCTCTAGTTTATTTGCATAAAGCTAGTTTTAGTTCACAAAGTTTGAGAAAAGCTTAATCAAGTGCTAACTAACTCAAGTGGGAACATTAGTGTCATTCCCACCATTCAAGTGGTGATTTCAATTCAATTCACCACAAGTCATTTCACCATCACCCTTTTCAACATCATTTTCAAAGATATGACATCGGAAACTGTATGGCCTTTCCAACCGTCCGTAACCGTAGACGCGGCTATTCGAATAGGTTTACACTCTGCAGAGGTTGCACACTTGTGCCACAACATTTGATTTCATCCGTCGGGATTACCCCGAATCATCGTAACACAGTACGCGGATCATCAACCATAACCTTTCACTTACGAATCCTAGTATGAGCACCTCTCCCCATGAGCTTGGCCTCCCAGTGAAGACCAACTGTCAACCTGGGAACTGCACAGGGCTTGGGCCAGACATTCACCTCATTTCACATCATATCATAGCATTTCTTTTGTGGTAGAGGCAGCTTTCGGCATAACCCCGATGACGCTTGTTTAGAGGGAACCCATACTAAGACGCATAAACTTCCAGTTAAGCCCTACCCATAATCAGGTATTGTGGGGGTACTTAATAATTGGAAAGGTATCGCATTCAAACCAACACCATTGTTTATCAAAAATCACCATCTTCTCTTGTTCATATTCACCTTCAAAAATCATTCCATGGAATGCATCTTCATTCCAAGGTTTCAAAATCACTTCAAATTCACATTGTTCCCATCTAGAGTAGTCAAGTTTTAATTCATTAGCACTAGCTCTAATTCATGAGGGGTGCTATCTTGCTTTGCTTGTAGAGACTAACTCACTACTCTGGAAGTCAACTTGTACTTTGACCAAAGTTAACTATAAAAGTAACTCATTTAGAAAACAAGTAAAAACTTGTAAAGTAAAAACTTGGGATGGGTTCATATAGGAAAAGATAAGAAACATGGTGCCTTGCCCCAAGGGGCTTTGCACTTTGCAAGAATATTAGCTTGCATTGGTAGTAGCTTGCCTTGGTAGTTCTCAAACTGTTCCTCCTCCTCCTCTTGGTAGCAACCTTCTTCTTCGGCATACTCTCCGGTGCTACCGTCTAAATTTGAATACGAGTATAATTACTCACTAATTCAATGGCTATTCCATACATCACATATAACACACAAACTATTCTATGCACACAAAATAATCTACTTAGGTGCATGGGTTGTGGGGGTTAAATAGAATTCACCTCTTTGCATTTCATATGTAAATGATAGTTTCCATAGGGTTCTTGAGAAATAATTTCCTCTCATTGAAATCTTCTTAAGATTTAATTTCTCAAACAATCATGTATGAACTCATATTGACCTAAGTCAAATGTTCATCATCATCATTTGTGAAAAGGATTTAAATGAGGTAGATCACCTCATACTATTTAAATAACCCTACATTTGATTTAAATCTCAAGTAATTCATATAAGAGAGTTTGGGACCAGGGGTCCAAACATCCCATGAATCCATGTGAGACAAGTTTAAATGAAGTGTAATACTCCACATAATTTAACTTTAATAGTTTTGGATAATATCAACTAGTTAAACTAGCCATATCATCCATTAATTAAACTAGGGCATGATCATGCAAAGTGACCACACCATTTTATTGCATAAACAATTAGTGTAAGTCAAATGTGAGCTATTAGAGTTGGAATTAACTTAATATCTATTTTGGTTGATTTTTAAGAATTATTTGAATAGGGAAAAGTCCCTGTCTTGTTATTTTTATCACATTTATTCTACAAAGAATCTGACCATGGGGCCAGTGGCATGTTGTAGAGAATTTCAGTAGCTTTCCCACAACATAAAATTTACTAAATTTGGTTTAGCCAATTTGAAACTATTGACTTTCAAAGTGGAGGCAGTATTCAAATTTATTTGAATTAATTAAATCTAGTTTGAATTAAAAGGCCGGCGGGAAACGAAACTAGGCCCGATTCGAATAAAAACGGCCCAGTCCAGCCCACCACGGTCCACAGACGCGCGGGCTGCCTGACAGGGTGGGGGCCAGGCGTCAGTGGCTCATAACGCCCGAAGCGGTACGTTTTAAAGGGGAGCGTCGGATTAGAATCCAGATCAACGGCCGTGGTTCATCGTCGTCGCCGACGAGAACCCGACGTGCTGGCGGCGATGGTAGGGGGTCGGAGAGCTCACCGTGGCTCCAGCTAGGGTTGGCAAGGTGCGCGATGAAGGTGTGGACGACGGCGAGTCGACTGGTACCGGCGGCTCGTCCTGGGGTGGCTCCAATCGACGGCGGCGTCCACCAGGTACTGGCGGCTCCGAGCTTCAAATTGGGGCGGCTCCGGCGACGATCGAGTGAGTGGAGGGGTGGTGGCGAAGCAGTGAGAGGTAGGGAGTGAGCTGGTGTCGTTGGTTTGGTCCAGGGAACCTCCTATTTATAGAATCGAGAGAGGGTTGCGGGGCAGTGAGGTGGGCGACATGGGCGCGGCTGCTCCGGCGAGCTATCGAGCTAGGCGAGGGCGCAGGTGTGTTCGTGGCGTCGCCACGGTCCTCTGGGTGGCGACAGCTTGGTCGGGGAGGGCCTGGCGGTGTCGCGTTTCTTCCATGTCCGTCGCGTCCGCGGCGGACCAGGGTTGGCTTCTCCGGCGACGGCGGGCGCGGGTCGTGGTCGAGCTGCTGTCCAACGTTGGTGCGGTGTCACGGCGATGCTCAAGGTGCTCGCAGGGGGTCCAGGGCGTGGGCGAGGTGGCTACGCGGCGCGTGGCCAGTGCGCGTCCATGGCGCGCATGGTCGCGACGCGAGCGGCATGCCGGGCGAATTTGGGTGCGTGATCTCCGGCGAGCTACGGCGTCTACCTCGACAATGGCCGGTGCTAGGTGGCGTAGGGGATGCGGTGGCACACGGTGGCGAGGTGGCCAGGGCAGGGGTGCAAGGATGAGAGGGGGAGAAGAACATGGCCGGCATGGGCCGGCATGGCCATGTCTTTGCTTGTTCTCTCTCTCTCCCTAGGGTTTCTATGCAGCACTTAGGGTTAGAGGGGACTAGGGGACAATGTAGGATAGCTTTGGGTTAGATTAGGTGAGGTAGATCACTATTTGCAATAGTTGCAAATAGTGCCCGATTTTGGAATTTACAAAATTGTCCAAATTTGAAATAATTCAAAAGGTGAATGTGTTTGAAAAGTGAGTGTTGATATAAGTTGTATTTGACCAGAGGTGATTTGAGGTGGTGGTGGAATTGTTAGAATTCAAAAATTGGCCAAAATGGCTAAGTGAGGAATGTTCCATATGTTAAAAAGTGGAGACTTTGGATGAGCCTTGCTCATGATCAAGGATGATTTTGGCATGGTGATCTTCATCAAAGTTGTTCACCTTAATGTTGAATTTGAAATGGTGCAAAGAGTTAGCAAGAGTTGGTTTGGGAAAAATGAATGGCAAGGGCTCAAAGTAGTGATCAGGCTATAAATTTCAGTTTTGACCATTATCATATGTGAGTGGGATTTGTGTTTGAAAATCATTTGAATTGTGAAACTTTGATTCCAAAAGTTGTAATAAGTGTTAAATAACATTATTCAACTAATGGTGAAGACCAAATAGGTCTAGGGTCAAAATTTATAAAAATGCCATAGGGCATATGTGAGGGTTTTTAGGGTTTTGCATTTTATGGATTTTCTTCCTCTTTGATTTATTTGGTTGGTGATCTTCATATGATCACATTAGGGTTTTAGAGCATATCAAATACAAGTAAAAGCAATCATCATGGCATATCACTCAAATGCACAAGTCCTATGCATGGTACTATATGCAAATAGAAAAGTTTTTGTTGGTTTGAAATTTTGCTTTCTGGAATTCTCTAACTTTCTTTTTATTGAAGTTTGGGGTGTTACAAACCCTTCCCCCTTACAAAAGATCTCGTCCCGAGATCGAAAAGAAAGTTAGGTACTAAAGAGATCTGGGTACTCCTTCTTCATGAAGTCTTCGCGTTCCCATGTGGCTTCATCCTCGGTATGATTGCTCCATTGGATCTTCAGAAACTTGATGCTTTGGGTGCGGGTGGTTCGGTAAGCTTCTTCCAGGATGCGAATCGGCACTTCGCGGTAAGTCAGATCCTTGTTGATATCCACCGATCGGTGATCGATGTTCTTGAACACTTCGGTCTTCTCCGGGACTTCAAGGCACTTCCGGAGAAGTGAGATGTGAAACACATCGTGCACCGCCGACATTTCTTCAGGCAACTCCAGTTGATAAGATACTTCACCTCGGCGGCTGAGGACTTTGAAAGGTCCGACATAGCGGGGTGCAAGCTTTCCTTTCAGTTGGAACCTTTGCATTCCTTTCAAGGGGGATACTTTGAGATAGACGAAGTTTCCGATCTCAAAGGTCATCTCCCGACGTCTCTTGTCGGCGTAGCTCTTCTGTCTGGATTGCGCAGTCTTGAGGTACTCTCGGATCTTGTGGACTTTCTCTTCGGCTTCACGAAGAACGTCAGGGCCGAAAACTTGGCTCTCTCCGACTTCTGACCAGTTCAGGGGGGTACGGCACTTCCTTCCGTACAAGGCTTCAAAGGGGGCCATCTGTAGGCTGGCTTGGTAACTATTGTTGTAAGAGAATTCTGCGTACGGTAGGCAGTCTTCCCACTTGGATCCGTATTCCAGTACGCATGCTCTAAGCATGTCTTCCAGTATCTGGTTTACTCTCTCAGTCTGTCCGTCGGTCTGAGGGTGATAGGCAGTGCTGAAATTTAAGCGAGTGCCTAGTCCTTCTTGCACTTTCTGCCAGAACCTTGAGGTGAACTATGATCCTCTATCTAACACTATCGATTTGGGGGTTCCGTGCAGCGCGACTATTCTGGAGATGTAAAGTTCAGCTAACTTGGGGCCTTGATAGGTGGTTTTGACTGCGATGAAATGGGCGACTTTGGTCAATCTATCGACCACTACCCATATTGAATCATTGCCTTTGCTGGATTTGGGCAGTCCGGTGATAAAGTCCATTCCTACAGAGTCCCATTTCCATTCCGGAATCTGGAGGGGTTGTAACAGTCCGGCGGGTCGCTGATGTTCTGCCTTGACTCTCTGACAGATGTCACACTTAGCGATATAGCTACCGATCTCTCTCTTCATTCCGTGCCACCAAAATTGTTCTTTTAGGTCTTGGTACATCTTGGTACCTCCGGGGTGGATTGAATAAAGGGTGTCATGGGCTTCTTGCAGAATGACTTGTTTCAAGTCAGAGTCCGATGGTACGCAGAGACGTTCTTTGTACCAAAGAACTCCGGCTTCGTCTACGGTGAATCCGGGGGCTTTTCCTGCGGCTATCTGTTTCTTGATTCCGTCAATGCTAGCGTTGTCTTTCTGGGCTTCCTTGATCTGACCAACCAAGGTGGGTTGCAGTTCTATGCTGGCTAGGAAACCTTCACTAACCTGTTCGAGTCTGAACTGTTCAAACTCTTGATGCAAACTGGGCTGTTCGGTTGCGAGCATGGAGTTCAACTGGCACGGCCGTCGACTCAAAACATCCGCTACCACGTTGGCCTTGCCGGGGTGGTAGTGAATCTCCATGTCGTAATCCTTGATCAATTCGATCCATCGGCGTTGTCTCATGTTCAACTCTTTCTGGGTGAATATGTATTTGAGGCTTTTGTGGTCGGAGTAGATCTCGCATCGATTACCCATGAGGTAATGACGCCAAACTTTCAGGGCTAAGACCACGGCTGCAAGCTCGAGGTCATGGGTTGGGTAGTTCTGTTCATGTTGCTTGAGTTGTCTTGAAAGGTAGGATACAACCTTGCCTTCTTGCATAAGCACGCATCCAAGTCCAGTCTTGGAGGCGTCGCAATATACGTCAAAGGGCTTTGCGATATCTGGCATGATCAGGATTGGGGCTGTTGTCAACCTACTCTTGAGCTGTTGAAAGCTCTCTTCGCATTTGTCGGTCCACTCAAACTTTCTGTCCTTTTTCAGCAGTTGGGTCATTGGTCGAGCGATGCTCGAAAAACCTTCTACAAATCTGCGGTAGTATCCGGCTAGTCCAAGAAAAGCGCGGACCTCAGTTTGTGTGGTTGGGGCTTGCCATTCCATAACAGTTTTGATTTTGGCGGGATCAACGGCAATTCCTCCTGCGGACAAGATGTGTCCCAGGAATCCAACTTCTTCCAGCCAAAACTCACACTTGCTAAACTTAGCATACAACTTGTGCTGTCTAAGGGTTTCTAGGACAATCTCCAAATGCTGTTCATGTTCCTCTTCGGACTTGGAGTAGACGAGGATGTCGTCGATGAATACAACGACAAACTTGTCCAAAAAGTTCATGAAGATCTTATTCATGAGATTCATGAAATAAGCGGGGGCATTGGTCAGTCCAAATGACATGACATTGTACTCATACAACCCATATCTGGTGGTAAAGGCAGTTTTTGGAATGTCGGTGGCTCGGATCTTCAGTTGGTGGTATCCAGTTCTAAGATCTATCTTGGAGAAAACTCGGGATCCGGTGAGTTGGTCAAACAAGTCTTCGATCTTGGGTAAGGGGTATTTGTTTTTGATGGTGACATCGTTAAGCTTACGATAGTCCGTGCATAAACGATTTGCACCATCTTTCTTGTCGACAAACAAGACGGGGGATCTCCAGGGTGATGCACTTGGTCTAATGAAACCTTTGGCGAGCATGTCATCTATTTGCTTCTTCAGCTCCACAAGTTCGGTTGCGTTCATGCTGTAGGCTCTCTGGGCTATGGGTCCAGTTCCGGGGATTAACTTGATGATAAACTCGATATCCCGATCCGGGGGCATACCGGGTAGATCATCCGGGAACACATCAGGGTAGCGACAAACGACCCTGATTTGATCCAGAGTTGGCTTGGTTACACTTTGGTTGCAGGTGAATTTTCTGGGTAGTTTTTCAGAGACGTGCTCAACTACGATACCGGTGCTGCTAGTTATGGTTATGGCTTTCTTGGCGCAGTCTATCAATCCATTGTGCTTGGACATCCAGTCCATTCCTAGGACAACTTCCAAACCCTTGGTTCCGAGTATGATTAGATTTGCAAAGAAATCTACATCATGGATTTTGATTGGCACATTTTTGCAAAATTTTCTGGCTTTGGTGGTTGATCCGGGGATTTGGACTATCATAACATGTTTCAAACTGAGAGGTTGAATTTTACTTGTTGATGCAAAGTCTTCGGTGACAAAAGAATGAGATGCTCCGGAATCAAACAACACTCTGGCAGGGAGGTGGTTGACAGAAAACATACCCAGTACAACATCGGGTGCTTCCTGGGCTTCTTCGGCGTTCATGTGGTAGAGGCGGCCGTTGCGGTTGTTGGGGTTGTTGGGGGCGAACTTCTTGCCGGTGGAGACACGGCGTTGCTGCTGAGCAGGTGCAGCGGTGTTGCCGGCGAGCTTGGCAAGACGCTTGGGACACTCGTTGGAGTAGTGCCCCACTACACCACACTCATAACAAGTGATAGTGGTCTTGTCCTGCTTATTCGCAACGGGAACGGCATTGCTTCCGGTTCTGGGGGCGGTGTTGGTGTTGTTGTTGTTAGGGGCTCGGGGTGGAGCGCGGTTGTAGTTGTTGTTGTTGTTGTAGTTGTTGTTGTAGCCTCCTGGCTTGGAGTTTCCTCCACTCCGGTTCTGATAACCGGGGCGAGAGTTCTGCATCTGTGGCTTGTTGTTTCTCGGAGTGAAACCTCCGCTTGAGCTAGGGTGAAACTTTTGGGGGTGGCTTGATCCACTCTGATTCGCCATGCGGCGCTTGCGGTTCTCATTGGCTTGGTTTAACTTGCCCTCCATCTGGATGGCGGAGTCAACAAGGGCTTCGAGGTCGGCGAAGGGGATGTTGACGAGGACAGTCTGCATCTCATCATGCAGTCCGTTCAGGAATCTCTCCTTCCTCTTCTCAACGGTGTCGGTCTCATCAGGGGCATACCTCGACAAAGTGAGAAACTTGTCGCGGTATTCAACCACCGTCATGCGACCTTGTTTCAGCTCACGGAATTCATCCCTCATCTTCTTGATAAGACCCGGGGGTACATGGTACTTGCTGAACTTGAGTTTGAAATCCTCCCAAGTCATGAATTGACCTCCGTTCATGGCACGGGTGCTTGTCCACCAAGCGCGGGCTGGTCCAGCGAGATAGTGAGTGGCAAACAAGACCTTCTTGTTGGCTTCTACTCCGGCTACCTCCAGATTGTTCTCCATAGTCTGGAGCCAATCGTCGGCGTCGAGGGGCTCCTCGGTCTTGCTAAACACCGGAGGGTTGGTGTTTTGGAAGTTCTTGAGCTTGGATCCAGGGTGGTCATGATTTCCATGGCCTTGGTTGGCGATGTTCTGCAAGGCGATGAGGTTGGCTTGGCGTTCGGCTCTTTCGGTTTCCCGGTCTGCAAGCATGGTTTGCAGCAGTTGCAGCATCGCGTCGTTGGTGCGATTCGGAGGGGCCATCTGAAGATGTAGAAGATTATGAGATAAGAGGGAACATTCTATGGTTCATTTTGGTTAAGTTTGAAATACATTTGAAAACTTGTAATCTTTTCATGACATACATAACATTCATTCATTCATGCAACACATAGTACCAACTACACACATACTCCAATGGTTTTAAGAACCATTCTCATGCTACGATACAAGGGACGGGATACAACTCACACCTACTATAAGTGGAACTAGTGCAACTACTCCTCATCATTGACATCGATCGGGACGTAGTCGTCGGGCCCTGCCTCCAGGAACTCGTAGTCCTCCTCCTCGGTGTTCTCGTCCTCCTCAAAGTCGTTTTCATCGCTCAGGAAGGCGTCTCCTCCCTGGATGTCGATGCCTCTGTCGTCATCCTCCAGCTGACGAATCTGATCCTCCTGGGCCTTGACAGTGGCCTCAAGTGACGCGATCCGGGCGCGAAGGCGACGAATCGTAGCGTCCTTCTTGGCACGCTGTTGGCGAAGGCTCTTGCGATCGTTGTTGAGTAGCTTGATCGCCTCACCCTGCTCGGTGATGTGAGCGTGGGTCTGGTTCGCGTAAGCGCGAGAGGCGTCGAGGTCCCTCTGAGTCTGGTAGAGCATGAAGTCCAGGTGCTCAGCATGGTGCCTCAACTCCGGGTGCGGCTGCAGCTCCATGGGCACTCCCGCGGCATCACGCCTCACAAGGTGGGCATAGCGAGAGGCGAGGATGCACACCACGTTCTGTCCACAGAGGCGCGCAAGTGCCTCCTGTAGGCCATGTGCGAGTCCGTCGAGCCAGTTGCTCTCGCGGAAGGAGAAGAGGATCCTCTCCGAAGTGGGAGGCTCCATCTTGCCTCTCAAGTCGGCAGTGATCACCCACTGCAACTCTCCTCCGGGCGTGTCGTCCAGCTGAACCCCGTGAAACTCGGGGTGTGGGCGCCCAAGGAAGTCAGAGATGGCGTTGAGGTCGTGCTCGAAGATCAAGCTTCCTCCGTTCCCAAGCTGGTAAAACTTGGTGTTGATGGGTTCATTCGGCTCCATCTGAAAGAGAATTGGATGAGTAAGTTAGAGAGTGCAAAGTGTGGCAAAGTTCTAAGTTGATTCAAATAAGATAGAACATGATTCATCAAATTTTGGCAAAGTCTCAAAGACAAGAGTGTAGTAAATTTTCACAAATAATTTCTTCCATTTGATTTCAAAGTTAAATTTTTCAGAACGCCCATTCTAACTAAGGTCTTCTAAGGTCAAACAATGGCTCTGATACCAACTTGTCAACACCCGGATTTTTAAGTCCGAATGCCTATTATGTCATACATCGCAATCCCAAGAATATTGTTGTTGCGAGGCATAATAGTTAAGTATCACAGTCATCATTCATTACAAACCATAAGTCTTACAAATTGGAATCACATGATCCATATTACACGAATAGTTGATCTATTGATCAACGAACACACACAAGTTCATAGTTCAACATAGCGGAAGCGTAAGATACACGGACTCTCTAGTCCACAGGCCAACGCTTGACGTCGGAAGGCGCTTAGTTGTCGTAGGCGTCCTGCTGGTCATCTCCTTGGTCATCTTCATACTCTGGCCATTTGAATAGCTAGGGACAAAGCCGTGAGTACGTTGAGTACTCGCAAACTAATACTAATGTAAGTGCTAGACATTCTAGTATGGTTTGCTAAGCTCTAGTTTATTTGCATAAAGCTAGTTTTAGTTCACAAAGTTTGAGAAAAGCTTAATCAAGTGCTAACTAACTCAAGTGGGAACATTAGTGTCATTCCCACCATTCAAGTGGTGATTTCAATTCAATTCACCACAAGTCATTTCACCATCACCCTTTTCAACATCATTTTCAAAGATATGACATCGGAAACTGTATGGCCATTCCAACCGTCCGTAACCGTGGACGCGGTTATTCGAATAGGTTTACACTCTGCAGAGGTTGCACACTTGTGCCACAACATTTGATTTCATCCGTCGGGATTACCCCGAATCATCGTAACACAGTACGCGGATCATCAATCATAACCTTTCACTTACGAATCCTAGTATGAGCACCTCTCCCCATGAGCTTGGCCTCCCAGTGAAGACCAAGCTTGTCAGCACAGGAACTGCACAGGGCTTGGGCCGGACATTCACCTCATTTTGCATCATATCATAGCATTTCTTTTGTGGTAGAGGCAGCTTTCGGCATAACCCCGATGACGCTTGTTTAGAGGGAACCCATACTAAGACGCATAAACTTCCAGTTAAGCCCTACCCATAATCAGGTATTGTGGGGGTACTTAATAATTGGAAAGGTATCGCATTCAAACCAACACCATTGTTTATCAAAAATCACCATCTTCTCTTGTTCATATTCACCTTCAAAAATCATTCCATGGAATGCATCTTCATTCCAAGGTTTCAAAATCACTTCAAATTCACATTGTTCCCATCTAGAGTAGTCAAGTTTTAATTCATTAGCACTAGCTCTAATTCATGAGGGGTGCTATCTTGCTTTGCTTGGAGAGACTAACTCACTACTCTGGAAGTCAACTTGTACTTTGACCAAAGTTAACTATAAAAGTAACTCATTTAGAAAACAAGTAAAAACTTGTAAAGTAAAAACTTGGGATGGGTTCATATAAGAAAAGATAAGAAACATGGTGCCTTGCCCCAAGGGGCTTTGCACTTTGCAAGAATATTAGCTTGCATTGGTAGTAGCTTGCCATGGTAGTTCTCAAACTGTTCCTCCTCCTCCTCTTGGTAGCAACCTTCTTCTTCGGCGTACTCTCCGGTGCTACCGTCTAAATTTGAATACGAGTATAATTACTCACTAATTCAATGGCTATTCCATACATCACATATAACACACAAACTATTCTATGCACACAAAATAATCTACTTAGGTGCATGGGTTGTGGGGGTTAAATAGAATTCACCTCTTTGCATTTCATATGTAAATGATAGTTTCCATAGGGTTCTTGAGAAATAATTTCCTCTCATTGAAATCTTCTTAAGATTTAATTTCTCAAACAATCATGTATGAACTCATATTGACCTAAGTCAAATGTTCATCATCATCATTTGTGAAAAGGATTTAAATGAGGTAGATCACCTCATACTATTTAAATAACCCTACATTTGATTTAAATCTCAAGTAATTCATATAAGAGAGTTTGGGACCAGGGGTCCAAACATCCCATGAATCCATGTGAGACAAGTTTAAATGAAGTGTAATACTCCACATAATTTAACTTTAATAGTTTTGGACAATATGAACTAGTTAAACTAGCCATATCATCCATTAATTAAACTAGGGCATGATCATGCAAAGTGACCACACCATTTTATTGCATAAACAATTAGTGTAAGTCAAATGTGAGCTATTAGAGTTGGAATTAACTTAATATCTATTTTGGTTGATTTTTAAGAATTATTTGAATAGGTAAAAGTCCCTATCTTGTTATTTTTATCACATTTATTCTACAAAGAATCTGACCATGGGGCCAGTGGCATGTTGTAGAGAATTTCAGTAGCTTTCCCACAACATAAAATTCACTAAATTTGGTTTAGCCAATTTGAAACTATTGACTTTCAAAGTGGAGGAAGTATTCAAATTTATTTGAATTAATTAAATCTAGTTTGAATTAAAAGGCCGGCGGGAAACGAAACTGGGCCCGATTCGAATAAAAACGGCCCAGTCCAGCCCACCACGGTCCACAGACGCGCGGGCTGCCTGACAGGGTGGGGGCCAGGCGTCAGTGGCTCATAACGCCCGAAGCGGTACGTTTTAAAGGGGAGCGTCGGATTAGAATCCAGATCAACGGCCGTGGTTCATCGTCGTCGCCGACGAGAACCCGACATGCTGGCGGCGATGGTAGGGGGTCGGAGAGCTCACCGTGGCTCCAGCTTGGGTTGGCAAGGTGCGCGATGAAGGTGTGGACGACGGCGAGTCGACTGGTACCGGCGGCTCGTCCTGGGGTGGCTCCAATCGACGGCGGCGTCCACCAGGTACTGGCGGCTCCGAGCTTCAAATTGGGGCGGCTCCGGCGACGATCGAGTGAGTGGAGGGGTGGTGGCGAAGCAGTGAGAGGTAGGGAGTGAGCTGGTGTCGTTGGTTTGGTCCAGGGAACCTCCTATTTATAGAATCGAGAGAGGGTTGCGGGGCAGTGAGGTGGGCGACATGGGCGCGGCTGCTCCGGCGAGCTATCGAGCTAGGCGAGGGCGCAGGTGTGTTCGTGGCGTCGCCACGGTCCTCTGGGTGGCGACAGCTTGGTCGGGGAGGGCCTGGCGGTGTCGCGTTTCTTCCATGTCTGTCGCGTCCGCGGCGGACCAGGGTTGGCTTCTCCGGCGACGGCGGGCACAGGTCGTGGTCGAGCTGTTGTCCAACGTTGGTGCGGTGTCACGGCGATGCTCAAGGTGCTCGCAGGGGGTCCAGGGCGTGGGCGAGGTGGCTACGCGGCGCGTGGCCAGTGCGCGTCCATGGCGTGCATGGTCGCGACGCGAGCGGCATGCCGGGCGAATTTGGGCGCGCGATCTCCGGCGAGCTACGGCGTCTACCTCGACAATGGCCGGTGCTAGGTGGCGTAGGGGATGCGGTGGCACACGGTGGCGAGGTGGCCAGGGCAGGGGTGCAAGGATGAGAGGGGGAGAAGAATATGGCCGGCATGGGCCGGCATGGCCATGTCTTTGCTTGTTCTCTCTCTCTCCCTAGGGTTTCTATGCAGCACTTAGGGTTAGAGGGGACCAGGGGACAATGTAGGATAGCTTTGGGTTAGATTAGGTGAGGTAGATCACTATTTGCAATAGTTGCAAATAGTGCCCGATTTTGGAATTTACAAAATTGTCCAAATTTGAAATAATTCAAAAGGTGAATGTGTTTGAAAAGTGAGTGTTGATATAAGTTGTATTTGACCAGAGGTGATTTGAGGTGGTGGTGGAATTTTTAGAATTCAAAAATTGGCCAAAATGGCTAAGTGAGGAATGTTCCATATGTTAAAAAGTGGAGACTTTGGATGAGCCTTGCTCATGATCAAGGATGATTTTGGCATGGTGATCTTCATCAAAGTTGTTCACCTTAATGTTGACTTTGAAATGGTGCAAAGAGTTAGCAAGAGTTGGTTTGGGAAAAATGAATGGCAAGGGCTCAAAGTAGTGATCAGGCTATAAATTTCAGTTTTGACCATTATCATATGTGAGTGGGATTTGTGTTTGAAAATCATTTGAATTGTGAAACTTTGATTCCAAAAGTTGTAATAAGTGTTAAATAACATTATTCAACTAATGGTGAAGACCAAATAGGTCTAGGGTCAAAATTTATAAAAATGCCATAGGGCATATGTGAGGGTTTTTAGGGTTTTGCATTTTATGGATTTTCTTCCTCTTTGATTTATTTGGTTGGTGATCTTCATATGATCACATTAGGGTTTTAGAGCATATCAAATACAAGTAAAAGCAATCATCATGGCATATCACTCAAATGCACAAGTCCTATGCATGGTACTATATGCAAATAGAAAAGTTTTTGTTGGTTTGAAATTTTGCTTTCTGGAAGTCTCTAACTTTCTTTTTATTGAAGTTTGGGGTGTTACAAACACATACCATTCTCTGTTGTGGTACATATCAGGTTTTAATACTGCAATAAAATGTGATCAGATCAATAACAACTTGGCAGAAAGTTTCAACAATAAAGTGAAAGATTTAAAAGATTTACCTGTGCATGACATGGTGGACCAAATAAGGATCATGATCATGCGTTTGTGGGACTTGAGAGGAAGAATTGGTGATATGTTGGAAGGGGACAAGCTTCCAGCAGTGGTACAACAGGTGGTCAACAAGAGTAGAAACCTTTCACATCTATCTGTTGAGAAATCCTCCTTATTTGATGCTTAAGTTAAAGATGCAAGGAGTGTCAAGAGGCATGTGGTAAACATTGAGTTGCATGAGTGCACTTTCCTAGAGTGGCAACACACTGGAAAACCATGTGAGCATGCCATAATTTTTTTGGCATCTAAACCCAGGTTAAATATTCACCCATACTTGCATGAGTATTACCCAGTACAAAAGTTTAAGGCTGCATATGCAACTCCAATTCCAGCCCTGACTGACCAATCTCAGTGGCCTGAGGTGGATGTAGAATTTACACTGTGTCCCCCTCTCAGTAAAAGAAAGGCTGGGAGGCCCAAACAGAGCAGATACAAAGCTTTGTTTGAGAAGGGGGGTTGTAGTAAGAAGGGGAAAAAGGAAAAACTAGAGAAGGGGGCTTATTTCAGTATCTAATTTATATCCTTGTTCAAATTTATATGCTTTTTTCAGGAGAAAGCGTGGAGAAAAAGCCCCACCTCTTGTTGTTGAACAGTGTTGGCCAATGAAAAAGCCAAGACTCAATGGCTATAGAAAGAAAAGAAGCAGTTTGGTCAATGCACCAGTGCCAGATGAACCTGTTTCAGAGCTACTTCTGTTGCCTCAACCAGATTTGACTATTGAGTTGCCAGATGAACCTGTTCTGGAGGTTATGATGAATTCTGAACCTGTTCTAGAGGTTGTGCTAAATTCTGAAGCTCAGGAGGTTATGCCTATGCCAGATGTGTCTGTGGCTGATGTGCTTGTGCCTGTGGCTGATGTGCTTGTGCCAGATGTGCAAAAGATGAGGGGGCCTAGTGGTTGCGGCAAAAAGTTCAGGAGCATGAACAAACTATGCTATGGTACTGCAATGAGAAGTGGTAGGAAGAAGCATAAGAAATAGTTTGATGTAATGGTTCTCTGTAATTTGATGTTTTAAACTTATGTGCCATGATGTGGAAACTTATCATTTGTAATTTGAATAAATTTCAAATTTGAACCAATTTCAAATTTGAACAAAATTTGAAAGTTGACATCATTTTTTGATGTTGCAATGCTATTTGAATGTTCTGCACTAGTTTGTTCTAACTTGTTAATCAATTGGAACAATTTTGTGGAGTAAACTCATTTTCATCAGTTTAATGAAAGATGTGTTCAAACACGGCCTCCGGGTGAAGGTAAACGACCCCATTTCTAAGCAATTTTTTTCAACCTTGTCTAAATCATCTTATGTTACTTGAGTTGTTGCTACATGACATAAGAACACAATGTGAGCAGATTTCATATTTTTTTTGAATTTTTTATCCTCATTTCAAATTTGGTCAAAGCTATGGTTTGACTAGCATTTGAACAAGTTCAAAACACAAAATTGAAAAATGAAGCCTGGATCCTTCTTACTTACACCAAAATGAACCTATTTCCAAATTTTGGTTTCATTCCATGATTCAAAGTTCAAACCCTTCTCTCAAATCCTCGACTTCGTACGGCAGAGTTCAAGATATCACATTGTACACATGATTTATTCGATACAATGTATCTAGACCTTGTTTATCAACTTGAGTTGTTGCTACATGACATAAGAAGATAATGTGAGCAGGTTTCATATTTTTTTAATTTTTTTTTGAATTTTTTATCCTCATTTCAAATCTGGTCAAAGCTATGGTTTAACTAGCATTTGAACAAGTTCAAAACACAAAATTGAAAAATGAAGCCTGTATCCTTCTTACTTACACCAAAATGAACCTATTTCCAAATTTTGGTTCCATTCCATGATTCAAAGTTCAAACCCTTCTCTCAAATCCTCGACTTCGTACGGCAGAGTTCAAGATATCACATTGTAGACATGATTTTTTCGTTACAATGTATCTAGACCTTGTTTATCAACTTGAGTTGTTGCTACATGACATAAGAAGACAATGTGAGCAGGTTTCATATTTTTTTAAATTTTTTGAATTTTTTATCCTCATTTCAAATATGGTCAAAGCTATGGTTTGACTAGCATTTGAACAAGTTCAAAACACAAAATTGAAAAATGAAGCCTGGATCCTTCTTACTTACACCAAAATAAACCTATTTTCAAATTTTGGTTCCATTTCATGATTCAAAGTTCAAACCCTTGTCTCAAATCCTTGACTTCGTATGGCAGAGTTCAAGATATCACATTGTACACATGATTTTTTCGTTCCAATGTATCTAGACCTTGTTTACCAATTTTAGTAGTTGCTACATGACATAAGAAGACAATGTGAGCAGGTTTCATATTGTTTTGATTGTTTTGAATTTTTTATCCTCATTTCAAATTTGCTGGCCAGCTAACCCTAACGGCCAATCTGTACTGTCACCTAACCCTAAGGACCAACCGCGCTCGTCCGATCTGTGCTTCTAGAAGGATTCTGCGGGCTGGCGAGCGTGATCCGTGGGAGGACTAGTTCTCCAATCTGATTGGCTGCCATCTTTTCTCCCGTTGGGCTCAGCTCACATCCTTTTGTCCGCTGGGCCGAATCGTGTCGCCTCCTAGAGAGCCTGCGCGCGCGACCGAGCCATCGAGCAGAACACCCACGTTGGCATGCATGCCCCATGTAGCGTCGCAGTAGAGCTATTGTCTTGTAAAGTGCAGCGTCCTCGTCTCAGCCTTGCCACTCCTTTTAAAGCTACACATAAAATACGGGACCCTAAAATACGAGGCCGGGCATTGTCGTGTGTTATTGTCATCTAGGGGAGCAACGGTAGAACCAACGGTAACAAAACTTACTTTATTTTATACAACTAATTATCGTGTGTCATAACAAAACTGATTTTGTTTTATCCAACTCTTTTTCATGTGTCTTTCTGAAATACAAGCATAACATACTTAGTTTATTTTAGTCAACTCATGCTTTCGTGTGTCTTTGCCAAATACAAGCATAACATACTTAGTTTCTTGAAATCAAATCATGCTCGTGTGTCATTGCCAAATCCAAACATAACAAAACTCATTTTGATTTATTCAACACATTTTCTTGTGTCTTTGCCAAGTACAAGCATAACATACTTAGTTTATTTTAGTCAACTCATGCTCGTGTTGCATTGCCAAAGCCAAGCATAACAAAACTCATTTTGATTTATTCAACTCATTTTCACGTGTCTTTGCCAAATACAAGCATCACATACTTAGTTTCTTTTAGTCAATTCATGCGCGTGTGCCATTGCCAAACCCAAGCATACCAAAACTGATTTTGTTTTATCCAACTCTTTTTCATGTGTCTTTCTTAAATACAAGCATAACATACTTAGTTTCTTCAAGTCAAATCCAAGCATAATAAAACTCATTCTCTTTTATTCAACTCATTTTTTGTGTGTGTTTGCCAAATACAAGCATAACATAGTTTCTTTAAGTCAACTCATTTTCGTGTCTATTTTACAAACTCATTTTATTTTAGTCGATTCAATTTCTTAATACTCTACTTTAAGTAAAAATGGTCATGTACAAACATACACAAGCAAATCAGAAGGGCATCTTTTCAGCCCTGCCCGCGTAGTACCGTAGCTATTTATTACGTCTCAGTGTCGCAGCGCGGGGGGCGGCGTGCCCTTTTCAGCCCTGGAGCAGCTCACCCTGGCAGTGCAAACGTGCCATCGTTTCAGCAAACACGGGCATGCAAACGACCACGGGTCATGCTCATCCATTTAAGGGCCCTCCATTTTAAATTTGTCACACGCCCCTCCCCTTCTCCTTCTCTTTCACACGATGCCCCCGTCCACTATTCTTCCTCTGGCTATTTAAGGGCACCCATCCCCTTCCTCTTCACTCACCACTACACTCCTTCCCTCAAGCCGCAACCGTACCCATCCGTGCCCTAGCCACCATCACCAAGCCCATGGAGTTCACCCACCCAACCTACCATCTCCCTGCGACCGTCCGAGAGCGCGAGTTCCCGGCGGGAGTGATTGTGGAGAACCAACTCCGTGTGTGGATCATTTCTAGGTGGAGGACTGCTAGGGAACTTGTGGAGTGCTTCCTCTCGCAAGGCTACCGCCACCTCAACCTCCCTCGCGGCACGCCGCCCATGTTCCGCTTCGTCAACCCCCACGATGTTTTCTACCTTCTTGGGAAGGTGTTTTGGTGTGGATGCGAGTTCATCGCATTCACAACCTACAAAATCTTCACCAATTTCCGTGCGATCTTCCCCTCTCACCGGAACATGCACTCTCTCCCCTACAACTTCTACTACCCGCCCACCGTCGAGGAGGAGTGACCACCGGAGGAGCCAAGCCAACTAGCCAAGGAGGAGCCAAGGATGACGGCGTCGCGTCTTTTTTTTTATTGTTTTCTAGATTTTATGATCTATTCTCGTTGTGTGTGTTTTTTTATCATGTGAGTTTGTATCGTGTGCTTGCTTGGGCATATATGCCCCACTTTATGTAGTCTATTTAATTT
Organism: Lolium perenne; assembly: GCF_019359855.2. Taxonomy (NCBI): domain Eukaryota; kingdom Viridiplantae; phylum Streptophyta; class Magnoliopsida; order Poales; family Poaceae; genus Lolium; species Lolium perenne. The sequence goes on from NC_067244.2 coordinate 172,026,122, forward strand.
CCATGTTTTATGAGTATTTTTATTTAATTTCCATGTGGTCAAACATTTATGCATTTGGTAAAACATTTGTGCATCAGATTGCTCAATCCTAACCCTTAGACATCTAAAACTAAGGTCTCAAACAAGATTCGTGCAATAAAGTAGAAAAGAGTGAAATGAAATGAAAAACCCAGGCCGTGCATCCCACCTGCCTTTTTTTCGTTTACAGACGCAGCGCGCTTTACATTTAGCTTAACAGGCCGGGCCAGGCCCAGGCCGCTTCTATTTTGCTCCACTTTTTTCATCTATTTAGTTTTTTAATTTTTTATTTTGCTTCTCATTTTCTATCCTCAAATTTGAAGGTTACTCATTTTATTTACAAAACTTTATACTACAATTTTCACATTGCCTTATATTGAAGGCTACAGAACAATGCACTTTGTTCTTCTTTCACATAAATAGTGCACGTTGAACGGTAATTAACATTGCACAAAAACTAAATTGCAATTCATTCTTGACGGTCATCTAGATGAAAATCAAACAAGACCATCTCCCATGTCATTCATATCTAACTGCATCGTCTAACGACTAATGATCAGCACATAAGCAATCTCAAGAGCAATTACACAAAGATAAAAAAATGCAGCCATCATATTATCCTGCTTCTTCAGAACCACGAGTTTCTTTATCTGCTTGTGCATCTGCTTCAGCTCATTCAACTCAGCTGCCTTGAATTCTTTCCCATTCCCAACAGTTGAAGCAAGCCCGCCGGTGGTGGCAGCTACAGATTTGTCCAAGATCAGCCCCAGGGATGCGCCTTGACCTTGAATCCTATCGATGTACTCGTCCAACCACTCAAAATGCTTGCAACTGCGTAGATCCTGAAACCAATTCCCAAATCAGAACGATGAACCCTAATTCTCAAATCGGAAATATGAACCCTAATTCCCAAATCGGCTCAAAAAGCAGAAATTGGACACACCAAAATGAAATTGGGAGAGGTATAACCAAGATATGACCTTCCCCAACTCTGGCTTGCTGTCGCACTTGACATACTCGCGCCCAAGATTGTCGTGCGTGTCGGACATGGTGACACACCGCTTCAGGGGTGCGGCACGGGGGCAATCCGGGCACCTCGTCATCGGCACTGGACCATATTGTAGCCAGCGGGATTGGGAGGATGAAGCGCTCGACATCTGCCGCCGCGATTTGTCGCCGGAGCTCGAGAAGAAGAGGGGAGAGGGGTGCGGTCGGAATGGTGGCGTTGGATGGCTCCGGATAGTGGCAGCTCTGTTTTCTGTTGTTAGTTGTGGGTCCCGCGCCGTGACGTGGACAACTGGTGGGTCCCGCGCTGGAAGCCCGTCGGCTGATGTGTATAAGTTGTGGGACCCACGAGGATCACATAACCCTACGCTAACCTGTCTCTGGGCCGACTGTCACATATAGGCTATTTGGGCCATCTTAGCTGTCGCACGAGAGCTATTCCCAGCAACAACATCGCATTCTGGACGAGTTTCCTCAACTGTGTCGCATAGGAGCTGTTGGCCCGTCCCCTTAGTCTTGGTAAGTGGATCGTGGCAATCTAGTTAGGAATTTCTTGTTCCAACAGAGCACCTAGCACAACTCATTCTCAAATTCCTAATTGGGGATTTACTTTATTTTGGAGCTGCAGCTTTGTCCAATTGTTGTGTAAACTAGTTGATTGAATTAAGTGTAAGAGAGTTATCAGTGGTGCTAGAATTTGGACTGAGCATGGGAAAAAGGCAACATTGCATCGTACTTCAAAAGATAAGGCTAACCCTTGGAAACAGCCGCAGCTTGCCGATGCAAGATAACAGGCGCTGCCTGGCTGGCCCTGGCTGCTCACCTTTCTTTGCTTTTCTGCCCTGGTGCTCTCCATAATTCGCCTCTCTTATGGTTACAAAAGTGGCGTCCTGCATGATTTGTTTCCCCTAGGACATTGTAGAAGTTTTTATTTTTCTTACAGGAGTACAACACTGAGACCCACCGAGTTACTGTGGAGCTGATTTCTTCCTTTTGACTTCTCACCTATAAGAAGGCTAGCTACGAAAATGTTCTAAGGTTTCACTCTGAAGAATGTTCCAAGGAAGGCAAGAGGCTTATTCATATTCCTCCTAAGAAAATAAATTTTGCTCTATGTATTGCTGGTTCCAGTTCATCGTCAGTTCTACGATATCCTGTGTCTGGTTACCATCAGTGATTATCAGATCATAACTCAGACGTGAGGAGGAAGCTAAATGAGCTCAACGGGCAAAATTAAAACACATACAAGAAGGGGGAAATAACACGAAATATTTTCACCTGATTGCAAACGACAAACATAGGAAGAAGAAGATTTATCAGTTAGAGCAAGACGAAGGGACAATCATTGGTGAGGAAAATCTTAAAGTTTTCATCACTGAGTATTATAAGAAACTATTTGGGGAACCAACTAAAAACAACTTTTATATGAGAGAAGATATGGGAGCGGATATACCTCAAATCTCCCCCGAGGAAAACTCTATCCTCATATCTGAATTCACCGAGGACGAAGTTTTTGAAGCTATTTCTCAAATGGAACAAAATAAAGCTCCTGGACCAGACGGGTTTCCAGCCGAGTTCTACAAGCAGGCTGGGAGACTATCAAGCATGATCTCATGAGCCTTTTTGCTCAATTACAACAAGGTGATCTCGAGTTATTTAAGCTTAACTTCGGGGTAATTACCTTAATCCCTAAGAAAGAAGATGTTGTCCAGATTCAGCAGTATAGACCTATATGCTTACTAAATGTAAGTTTCAAGATTTTTACAAAGGTAGGTACAAATAGAATAACCGGGATCGCCCACAAGGTTATTAAACCCACACAATCTTCCTTTATGCCAGGGCGACATATACTTGAAGGAGTAGTTGTCCTACACGAGACCATTCATGAACTTCATCAGAAGAAAATGGATGGGGTGCTTTTCAAAATTGACTTTGAAAAGGCTTATGATAAAGTCAATTGGCCATTCCTTCAACAAACTATGCGCATGAAAGGATTTTCGCCTGATTGTTGTAAATTAATTGCTAATTTCGTTCAGCGAGGATCTGTGGGGGTAAAAGTCAATGAGGACATTGGACATTACTTCCAAACTAGTAAGGGGTTGAGGCAAGGAGATCCTCTATCACCTATCCTTTTCAATATAGTTGCTGATATGTGGCAATCCTAATTGCAAGAGCAAAGGAGGATGGTCAAGTAGGTGGTCTTGTCCCACATTTAGTTGACGGGGGGTATCCATTCTACAGTATGCAGATGATACTATTCTCTTTATGGAACATATCCTTTGTATCTTTGAACAATTATCTGGCCTTAAGATCAATTTTCATAAGAGTGAGATTTTCTGTTTTGGAAAGGTGAAGGATGAAGAGAGCCAGTATAAGCAAATCTTTGGTTGTGAAGCTGGTTCTCTCCCCTTTCGATACCTGGGAATCCCAATCCATTATGGAAAACTTCTTAATAAGGAATGGAAACCAGTAGAGACCCGCTTTGAACGAAAGTTGGGCTGCTGGCAAGGCAAGTTACCCTCATACGGAGATAGACTTGTGCTTATTAATTCCGTCCTAACTAGTCTTCCAATGTTTATGCTATTTTTTCTTGAAATACCTAAAGGGGTAAAGAAAAGATTAGATTTCTACAGGTCAAGGTTTTTTTGGCAAAATGAAGAGCATAAGCATAAATATCGGCTGACTAGATGGAACATTATTTGTCGACCTAAAGATCAAGGGGGTCTAGGGGTGGAGATGTTAGATATAAAAAACAAATGCTTACTTAGTAAGTGGTTGTTTAAACTCTTAAACGAGGAAGGAGTATGGCAAGAGTTGCTACATAATAAATATCTCCGGACTCAAACGTTGTCACAAGTGACGGCAAAACCCACCGATTCTCCCTTTTGGAAGGGGCTCATGGGAGTTAAGGATGAGTTTTTCTCTCGGGGCTCTTTCAAAGTTGGCAATGGTCAATACACACGTTTTTGGGAGGACTTATGATTAGGTGACCAACCGTTAGCTAAGCAGTTGATACGTCTCAAACGTATCCATAATTTCTTATGTTCCATGCTACTTTTATGATGATACTCACATGTTTTATACACATTATATGTCATTATTATGCATTTTCCGGCACTAACCTATTGACGAGATGCCGAAGAGCCAGTTGCTGTTTTCTGCTGTTTTTTGTTTCAGAAATCCTAGTAAGGAAATATTCTCGGAATTGGACGAATTAAACGCCCAGGGGCTTATTTTTCCACGAAGCTTCCAGAAGACCGAGGGAGAAACGAAATGGGGCCACGGGGTGCCGCCACACTAGGGCGGCGCGGCCTAAGGGGGGCCCGCGTGGCCCTAGCGTGTGGGGCCCCCGTGACTCCTCCGACTCCGCCATTCCGCCTACTTAAAGCCTTCATCGCGAAACCCTCTGTACCGAGAGCCACGATACGGAAAACCTTCCAGAGACGCCGCCGCCGCCAATCCCATCTCGGGGGATTCAGGAGATCGCCTCCGGCACCCTGCCGGAGAGGGGAATCATCTCCCGGAGGGCTCTTCATCGCCATGATTGCCTCCGGATCGATGTGTGAGTAGTTCACCCCTGGACTATGGGTCCATAGCAGTAGCTAGATGGTTGTCTTCTCCTCATTGTGCTATCATGTTTGATCTTGTGAGCTGCCTATCATGATCAAGATCATCTATTTGTAATGCTACATGTTGTTTTTGTTGGGATCCGATGAATATTGAATACTATGTCAAGTTGATTATCAATCTATCATATATGTTGTTTATGTTCTTGCATGCTCTCCGTTGCTAGTAGAGGCTCTGGCCAAGTTGATACTTGTAACTCCAAGAGGGAGTATTTATGCTCGATAGTGGGTTCATGCCTCCATTGAATCTGGGACAGTGACAGAAAGTTCTAAGGTTGTGGATGTGCTGTTGCCACTAGGGATAAAACATCGAAGCTTTGTCTAAGGATATTTGTGTTGATTACATTACGCACCATACTTAATGCAATTGTCTGTTGTTTACAACTTAATACCAGAAGGGGTTCGGATGATAACCTGAAAGTGGACTATTTAGGCATAGATGCATGCTGGATAGCGGTCTATGTACTTTGTCGTAATGCCCTGATAAAATCTCATAGTACTCATCATGATATATGTATGTGCATTGTTATGCCTTCTTTATTTGTCAATTGCCCAACTGTAATTTGTTCACCCAACATGCTATTTATCTTATGGGAGAGACACCACTAGTGAACTGTGCACCCCGGTCCATTCTTTACATCTGAAATACAATCTGGTGCAATTGTTCTTTACTGTTCTTCGCAAACAAACATCATCTTCCACACTATACAATTAATCATTTGTTACAACAAGCCGGTGAGATTGACAACCTCACTGTTACGTTGGGGCAAAGTACTTTGATTGTGTTGTGCAGGTTCCACGTTGGCGCCGGAATCCTTGGTGTTGCGCCGCACTACACTTCGCCGCCATCAACCTTCAATGTGTTTCTTGGCTCCTAATGGTTCGATAAACCTTTGTTTCTTTTTGAGGGAAAACTTGCTACTGTACGCATCACATCTTCCTCTTGGGGTTCCCAACGGACGTGTGGTAACTGCACGCATCAAGCTCTTTTTCTGGCGCCGTTGCCGGGGAGATCAAGACACGCTGCAAGGGGAGTCTCCACTTCCAATCTCTTTACTTTGTTTTTGTCTTGCTTTATTTTATTTACTACTTTATTTGCTGCACTAAAACAAAACACAAAAAAATTAGTTGCTAGCTTTACTTTATATACTATCTTGTTTGCGTTCTTCATATTAAAAATACAAAAAATTAGTTACTTGCATTTACCTTATCTAATTTGCTTTATTTACTACTGTTAAAATGAATACTCCTGAAAACACTAAGTTGTGTGACTTCACTAGCACAAATAATAATGATTTCCTATGCACACCTATTGCTCCACCTGCTACTGCAGCAGAATTCTTTGAAATTAAACCCGCTTTATTAAATCTTGTCATGAGAGAGCAATTTTCTGGTGTTAGTTCTGATGATGTTGCTGCCCATCTTAATAATTTTGTTGAACTTTGTGAAATGAAAAAGTATAAGGATGTAGATGGTGATATTATAAAACTAAAATTGTTTCCTTTCTCTTTAAGAGGAAGAGCTAAAGATTGGTTGCTATCTTTGCCTAAGAATAGTATTGATTCGTGGACTAAATGTAAGGATGCTTTTATTGGTAGATATTATCCTCCTGCTAACATTATATCTTTGAGAAGTAGCATAATGAATTTTAAGAAATTAGATAATGAACATGTTGCTCAGGCATGGGAGAGAATGAAATCTTTGGTGAATAATTGCCCAACCCATGGACTAACTACTTGGATGATCATCCAAACCTTTTATGCAAGACTGAATTTTTCTTCGCGGAACCTATAGGATTTAGCTGCTAGAGGTACCTTTATGTCCATTACTTTGGGGGCGGCTACAAAGCTTCTTGATGATATGATGATAAATTACTCCGAATGGCACACGGAAAGAGCTCCACAAGGTAAGAAGGTAAATTCTGTTGAAGAAACCTCCTCCTTGAGTGATAAGATTGATGCTATTATGTCTATGCTTGTGAATGGTAGATCTAATGTTGATCCTAATAATGTTCCTTTAGCTTCATTGGTTGCCCAAGAAGAACATGTTGATGTGAACTTCATTAAAAATAATAATTTCAACAACAATGCTTATAGGAATAATTCTGGTAACAACTATAGGCCATATCCTTCTGCTAATAGTAATGGTTATGGTAATTCTTATGGGAATTATTACAACAATAATAGGAATGTACCCTCTGGTCTTGAAGCCATGCTTAAATAATTTATTAGTACACAAACTGCTTTTAACAAATCTGTTGAGGAAAAGCTTGATAAAATTAATATTCTTGCTTCTAAGGTTGATAGACTTGCCTCTGATGTTGATCTTTTAAAATTGAAAGTTATGCCTAATAAGGATAATGATAATAAGATTGTTACTACAGCAAATGCCATCCAAGTTAGAATTAATGAGGATATTAGATTGATGGCTGAATTGCATGCTAGGTGGGAAAGAGAAGAAAACGAAAAACTTGCTAAAGAAAATAATGTAGCTAAAGTTTGTACTATTACCACCACTAGTAATGATAATGATTCACATGTTCCTAAAACTCCTACTATTAATGGTAAAATAATTGGTGTTGGCAATGTTTCCACTCCTAGTGTAAAGCGTGCAAAATTACCTGAAACTGCTAAAACTGCTGAAACTGCTTGTGATAAAACTGCTGAAATTTTTCAAAATATTGGAGACAATGATCCCATTGCTGTAGATCATAATGTTTTAGATTTTTATGATTGTCATATCTCTGAAGTTATAAAGTTCTTACAAAAACTTGCTAAAAGTCCCAATGCTAGTGCTATAAATTTGGCCTTTACAAAACATATTACAAATGCTCTCATAAAAGCTAGAGAAGAGAAACTAAAACTTGAAACTTCTATTCCTAGGAAGTTAGAAGATGGTTGGGAGCCCATCATTAAGACGAGTGTCAATGATTTTGATTGTAATGCTTTATGTGATCTTGGTGCAAGTATTTCTGTTATGTCTAAGAAAATCTATGATATGCTTGACTTGCCACCATTGAAAAATTGTTATTTGGATGTTAATCTTGCTAATAATGCTATAAAGAAACCTTTGGGGATGATTGATAATGTTCGTATTATGGTTAACAATAACCTTGTCCCCGTTGATTTTGTTGTCTTGGATATTGAATGCAATGCATTTTGTCCCATTATATTGGAAAGACCTTTTCTTCGAATTGTTGGTGCTACTATTGATATGAAGGAAGGTAATATTAAATATCAATTTCCTCTCAAGAAAGGTATGGAACACTTCCCTAGAAAGAGAATGAAGTTACCTTATGATTCTATTATTAGAACAAATTATGATGTTGATGCTTCATCTCTTGATAATACTTGATTCACACTTTCTGCGCCTAGCTGAAAGGCGTTAAAGAAAAGCGCTTATGGGAGACAACCCATTATTTTACTTCTGCACTTTTGTTTTATATTTGAGTCTTGGAAGTTTTTACTACTGTAGCAACCTCTCCTTATCTTTATTTTATTGCATTGTTGTGCCAAGTAAAGTCTTTGATAGTAAAGTCAATACTAGATTTGGATTGCTGCGCAGAAACAGATTTCTTGCTGTCACTAATTTGGGCAGGGTTCTCTGTAGGTAACTCAGAAAAATCTGCCAATTTACGTGCGTGATCCTCAGATATGTACGCAACTTTCATTCAATTTTAGCATTTTCATCTGAGCAAGTTAAGTGCCCCTGAAAAAATCGTCTTTACGGACTGTTCTGTTTTGACAGATTCTGCCTTTTATTTCGCATTGCCTGTTTTGCTATGTTTGATGGATTTCTTTGTTCCATTAACTTTCAGTAGCTTTGTGCAATGTCCAGAAGTGTTAAGAATGATTATGTCACCTCTGAATATATGAATTATGCACTAACCCTCTAATGAGTTTGTTTTGAGTTTGGTGTGGAGGAAGTTTTCAAGGGTCAAGAGAGGAGGATGATATAATATGATCAAAAAGAGTGAAAAGTCTAAGCTTGGGGATGCCCCCGTGGTTCATCCCTGCATATTTTAAGAAGAATCAAGCATCTAAGCTTGGGGATGCCCAAGGCATCCCCTTCTTCATCGACAACTTATCAGGTCACCTCTAGTGAAACTATATTTTTATTCAGTCACATCCTATGTGCTTTGCTTGGAGCGTCTGTTTGCTTTTATTTTTGTTTTGTTTGAATAAAATCGGATCCTAGCATTCTTTGTGTGGGAGAGAGACACGCTCCGCTGTTGCATATGAACACATGTGTTCTTAGCTTTATTCTTAATGTTCATTGCGAAGGTTGAACTACTTCGTTCATTGATATATGGTTGGAAACGGAAAATGCCGCATGTGGTAATTGGTATAATGTCTTGAATAATTTGATACTTGGCAATTGTTGTGCTCATATAGACCATGTTTAAGCTCTTGCATCATGTACCTTGCACCTATTAATGAAAAACTACATAGAGCTTGTTAAAATTTGGTTTGCATGATTGGTCTCTAGATCGAGTCTAGATATTTTCTGGTTAAGGTGTTTGAACAACAAGGAGACGATGTAAAGTCTTATAATACTTACAATATGTTCATATGTGAGTCTTGCTGCACCATTTTATACTTGAATTTGCTTCAAACAACCTTGCTAGCCTAGCCTTGTATTGAGAGGGATTCTTCTCGTGCATCCAAATCCTTGAGCCAAAAACTATGCCATTTGTGTCCACCATACCTACCTACCACATGGTATTTCTCTGCCATTCCAAAGTACATTACTTGAGTGCTACCTTTAAACTTCTATTCTTTGCCTTTACAATACATAGCTCATGGGAAAATAGCCTTAAAAACTATTGTGGTGAAGAATATGTACTTATGTATCTTATTTCTTAATAAGTTGCTTGTTGAGCGGTAACCATGTTTCTAGGGACGCCATCAACTATTTTACCTTTGTTGAATATCATGTGAGTTGCTATGCATGTTCGTCTTGTCTGAAGTATGGGTGATTTTCATGATCAAATGGTTTGAGTATGCATATTGTTAGAGAAGAACATTGGGCCGCTAACTAAAGCCATGAATCATGGTGGAAGTTTCAGTTTGGACACAAATCCTCAATCTCTTATGAGAATATTATCTGTTGTTGAATGCTTAAGCATTAAAAGAGGAGTCCATTATCTGTTGTCTATGTTGTCCCGGTATGGATGTCTAAGTTGAGAATAATCTAAAGCGAGAAATCCAATGCGAACTTTCTCCTTAGACCTCTGTACAGGCGGCATAGAGGTACCCCTTTGTGACACTTGGTTGAAACATATGTTATGCAATGATAATCCGTGTTAATCCAACCTAATTTGGACAAGGTGCGAGCACTATTACTATTCTATGCATGAGGCTTGCAACTTATAGGATATCTTATACATAACACATATGATTTATTACTACCGTTGACAAAATTGTTTCTATGTTTTCAAAATGAAAAGCTCTAGCACAAATATAGTAATCCATGCTTCCCTCTGCGAAGGGCCATTCTTCTACTTTATTGTTGAGTCAGTTTACCTACTTCTTTCTATCTTAGAAGCAAACACTTGTGTCAACTGTGTGCATTGATTCCTACATGTTTACCTATTGCACTTGTTATATTACTTTGTGTTGACAATTATCCATGAGATATACATGTTGAAGTTGAAAGCAACCGCTGAAACTTATATCTTCCTTTGTGTTGTTTCAAAGCTTTCTACTAAGAATTTATTGCTTTATGAGTAACTCTTATACAAGTCTTATTGATGCTTGTCTTGAAAGTATTATTCATGAAAAGTCTTTGCTATATGATTCATTTGTTTACTCATTGTCTTCATCATTGTTTCGAATCGCTGTATTCATCTCATGTGCTTTACAATAGTATTGATCAAGATTATGATAGCATGTCACTTCAGAAATTATCCTTGTTATCGTTTACCTACTCGAGGGCGAGTAGGAACTAAGCTTGGGGATGCTTGATACGTCTCAAACGTATCCATAATTTCTTATGTTCCATGCTACTTTTATGATGATACTCACATGTTTTATACACATTATATGTCATTATTATGCATTTTCCGGCACTAACCTATTGACGAGATGCCAAAGAGCCAGTTGCTGTTTTCTGCTGTTTTTTGTTTCAGAAATCCTTGTAAGGAAATATTCTCGGAATTGGACGAAATCAACGCCCAGGGGCTTATTTTTCCACGAAGCTTCCAGAAGACCGAGGGAGAAACGAAGTGGGGCCACGGGGCGCCGCCACACTAGGGCGGCGCGGCCTAAGGGGGGCCCGCGCGGCCCTAGCATGTGGGGCCCCTGTGACTCCTCCGACTCCGCCCTTCCGCCTACTTAAAGCCTTCGTCGCGAAACCCTCTGTACCGAGAGCCACGATACGGAAAACCTTCCAGAGACGCCGCCGCTGCCAATCCCATCTCGGGGGATTCAGGAGATCGCCTCCGGCACCCTGCCGGAGAGGGGAATCATCTCCCGGAGGGCTCTTCATCGCCATGATCGCCTCCGGATCGATGTGTGAGTAGTTCACCCCTGGACTATGGGTCCATAGCAGTAGCTAGATGGTTGTCTTCTCCTCATTGTGCTATCATGTTAGATCTTGTGAGCTGCCTATCATGATCAATATCATCTATTTGTAATGCTACATGTTGTGTTTGTTGGGATCCGATGAATATTGAATACTATGTCAAGTTGATTATCAATCTATCATATATGTTGTTTATGTTCTTGCATGCTCTCCGTTGCTAGTAGAGGCTCTGGCCAAGTTGATACTTGTAACTCCAAGAGGGAGTATTTATGCTCGATAGTGGGTTCATGCCTCCATTAAATCTGGGACAGTGACAGAAAGTTCTAAGGTTGTGGATGTGCTGTTGATACGTCTCCAACGTACCTATAATTTCTGATGTTCCATGCTTGTTTTATGACAATACTTACATGTTTTGCCTGCACTTTATAATGTTTTTATGCATTTTCCGGAACTAACCTATTAACGAGATGCCGAAGGGCCAGTTGCTGTTTTCTGTTGTTTTTGGTTCCAGAAAGGCTATTCGGGCAATATTCTCGGAATTCGACGAAACGAAGACCCAATATCTTATTTTTCCCGGAACCTTCCAGAAAGTCAGAGTGGGACCAGAGGGGAGCCCTGGGGGCCCCACACGTGGTGGCGGCGCGGCCCAAGGGGGGGCGCCCCCCTAGTGTGAGGAGGCCCCGTGGCCCCTCCGACTCCGACTCTTCGCCTATTTAAGCCGTCCTGACCTAAAACTTCGATACGAATTGACGAAACTCCAGAAAGACTCCAGGGGCGCCGCCGCCATCGCGAAACTCCAATTAGGGGGACAGAATCTCTGTTCCGGCACGCCGCCGGGACGGGGAAGTGCCCCCAGAAGCCATCTCCATCTACGCCACCGCCTCCATCATGCTCCGTGAGTAGTTCCCCCATGGACTACGGGTTCTAGCTGTAGCTAGTTGGTATTCTCTCCCCATGTACTTCAATACAATGATCTCATGAGCTTCCTTACATGATTGAGATTCATCTGATGTAATCGGTGTTGTGTTTGTTGGGATCCGATGGATTGTTACATTATGATTAGTCTATCTATAAAGTTTGTGAAGTTATTGTTGCTGCAATCTTGTTGTTTTTAATGCTTGTCACTAGGGCCCGAGTGGCATGATCTTAGATTTAAGCTCTATACTTATTGCTTAGATTGTATCTACAAGTTGTTTGCACATGTCTATGTCCGGAACCCGAGGCCCCAGAGTGACAAAGAATCGGGATAAGCTGGAGGGGAAGGCTTAGATATGAGGATCACATGTTTTCACGGAGTGTTAATGTTTTGCTCCGGTGCTCTATTAAAAGGAGTACCTTAATTTCCAGTAGATTCCCTAGAGGCCCGGCTGCCACCGGCTGGTAGGACAAAAGATGTTATGCAAGTTTCTCATTGCGAGCACGTATGACTATATATGGAAAACATGCCTACATGATTAATAATCTTGATGTTCTGTCTTAATGCTATTTCAATCCTATCAATTGCCCAACTGTAATTTGTTCACCCAACACTTGTTATTGGAGAGTTACCACTAGTGTAGATAGCTGGGAACCCCGGTCCATCTCTCATCATCATATACTCGGTCCTATATGTCATTGGAAGTAGTATCAACTATTTTCTGGTGTCATTGCTCTCATATTACTGCTCTTTCTGTATTCTTTATTACTCTTTGCTCTCATATTACTGCTGCTTTCACATAGCCCCTGTTACTAGTGCTTTTCCAGGTGCAGTTGAATTGACAACTCAGTTGTTAAGGCTTATAAGTATTCTTTACCTCCCCTTGTGTCGAATCAATAAATTTGGGTTTTACTTCCCGCGAAGACTGTTGCGATCCCCTATACTTGTGGGTCATCAAGACTATTTTCTGGCGCCGTTGCCGGGGAGGCATAGCTCTACTCATAAGTTCACCTGGGGAGTACACTCCACCTCTCTCTCTGTTTTATTTTATTTTGTTTTGCATAGTTTATTTCTGTCTAGTATTATTTTGCTTAGTTTACTTTTGTCTAGTTTATTTTTGTCTTGTTTTATTTGCCCTATATACCCGAAAATCCTTAAAAATTTGAAAAACCGAAAAATTAAAAACTGTTATTATGGGAGAACCTACAACCTACTTGGAGCTTATTGAATTATATAATAATTATAGAGAATCAAGAACGGGAAAAGTTATGAGTGTTGTGATAGAAAAATTGAATACAATTGCTAAAATCTTACTTAAACGCCATGATATAAACTGTTGCTCTCAACAGGATACTAAACATCTTAAATTTCAATGTGGCTTTAGTGAGGAAGTTTTAATTAAGAACTATAATTGGAATAGCTATATTCATCTTGGGTTCGAAGAGGTAGAACAATTTGTCATATTTATGGGAGCCTCTGAGATAGAATCCTTCATGTCTAGAAATTATGAAACTTGTGTTGTTTGTAAGGACCTTAAAGATTATGTCTCTTCTATCCTTAATTTTTGCATAGAAAGTTACAGTGATAATCCTTATATCATTGATTATAACGAGAGACTCATTAATGCACAAGAATGCACTCGTAATTTGCAGGAACCTGTGGAAGAAGAAATTGATGAACCTGAAAGCTCATTGGATGAAAAAGAGGAGGAAATTGATGAACCTGAAAGCTCATTGGATGAAAAAGAAGAGGAGAGTGATGAACAAAAGGAGGAAGAATGGATTAGCTACCCATGCCAACCTTCTAATGGGAGTAACTCTTTATCTCTTACACTATTTGAATGTCCTCCATGCTTACCAAAGGAGGATGAATGTTATGTTCCTGTGGATTCTCTTGAAATATTCCATATGAGTAAAACTTGTGAGAATAATTATGCTACTGTTATTTATGATAATCCATGCTATTTTGATAAATCTTATGATAATGCTTTGTTTGTGCCTGATGTTGAGATGCATGGTACTAAAGAGTTTTGCTTAGCAAATGTTTATGATAAATCTCTAGATGATGGTCCTATGTTACTTGATAATATTAATTGTACTATTAATGAAAATGGGATTGGAGAAGTCTTGACTTTATCTAGGAGTCCCATATCTTTTGAGATTGATCAATCATCTTGTTATAGTATTGATAAAAGTGGGTTTGAAAGTTTTAATCCCACTATTTTTGAGTTTTATAAAAATTATGTGTTTATGGATCATGAAAAGCATGCTTTATGTGATAATTATATTGTTGAGTTTATCCATGAAGCTACTGAAAATTATTATGAGAGAGGAAAATATGGTTGTAGAAATTTGCATGGTGCTAAAACACCTCTCTATATGCTGAAACTTTTGAAGTTACTCTTGTTTTATCTTGCTATGCTTGTCGCTTTGTTCTTCATGAATTTATTTGTGTACAAGATTCCTATGCATAGGAAGTGGGTTAGACTTAAATGTGTTTTGAATTTGCTTCTTGATGCTCTCTTTTGCTTCAACTCTTATTTCTTGCGAGTGCATCATTAAAATTGCTGAGCCCATCTTAATGGGTATAAAGAAAGCACTTCTTGGGAGATAACCCATGTCTTTATTTTGCTACTGTTTTGTTGTGTCTTGGAAGTTGTTACTACTGTAGCAACCTCTCTTTATCTTTATTTTATTGCATTGGTGTGCCAAGTGAAGTCTCTAATAGAAGGTTGATACTAGATTTGGATTTCTGCGCAGAAACAGATTTCTATCTGTCACGCATTTGGGCAGGGCTCTCTGTAGGTAACTCGAAAAAATCTGCCAATTTACGTGCGTGTTCCTCAGATATGTACGCAACTTTCATTAGTTTTGAGTTTTCTGATTTGAGCAACGGAAGTACCTCTTAAAAATTCGTCTTTACTGGCTGTTCTGTTTTGACAGATTCTGTCTCTGTTTTTTGCATTGTCTCTTGTGGACTTTAAGTAAGGCTTTCTAGACGTGGAGAGCTGTAGCTAATGTTTTATTGAGTTCTTGCAATGTGTCACTACATGACTAAAGTGGATTAAAGTTTTTTGAGTACTAACCCCTCTAATGAAGTTTATGAGAAGTTTGGTGTGAAGGAAGTTTTCAAGGGTCAAGAGAGGAGGATGATATATGATCAAGAAGAGTGAAAAGTATAAGCTTGGGGATGCCCCCGTGGTTCATCTCTGTATATTTCAAGAAGACTCAAGCGTCTAAGCTTAGGGATGCCCAAGGCATCCCCTTCTTCATCAACTTATCAGGCTTCTTCTATTGAAACTATATTTTTATTCGGTCACATCATATGTTCTTTACTTGGAGCGTCTGTGTGTTTTTATTTTTGTTTGTGTTTGAATAAGATCGGATCCTAGCAATCCTTGTTTGGGAGAGAGACACGCTCCGCTTTTTCATATGAACACCCGTGTTCTTCGCTCTTACTTTTAATGTTCAATGACAAAAGTTGGAAGCTATGGCACTCATTGATATTTGGTTGGAAACAGAAAATGCTTCATATTGTCTTGAATAATTTGATACTTGGCAATTGTTTTGAGCTCTCAAGTCGATCATGATTAAGCTCTTGCATCATGTAGTTTAAACCTATTAGTGGAGAACTACCGTAGAGCTTGTTGAAATTGGTTTACATGATTGGTCTCTTTAAGGTCTAGATATTTTCTGGTAAAAGTGTTTGAGCAACAAGGAAGACAATGTAGAGTTTTATAATGCTTGCAATATGTTCTTATGTAAGTTTTGCTGTACCGGTTCATACTTGTGTTTGCTTCAAACAACCTTGCTAGCCAAAGCCTTGTACTGAGAGGAAATGCTTCTCGTGCATCCAAAACCTTGAGCCAAAACCTATGCCATTTGTGTCCACCATATCTACCTACTATGTGGTATTTTCTGCCATTCCAAGCAAATACTTCATATGCTACCTTTAAACAATTCAAAATCTATTATCTCTTATTTGTGTCAATGTTTTATAGCTCATAAGGAAGTATGTGGTGTTTTATCTTTCGATCTTGTCATTTACTTTTGACAGACTTTCACAATGGACTAGTGGCTTCATCCGCTTATCCAATAATTTTTGCAAAAAGAGCTTGCGCGGGGTTCCCAGCCCCCAATTAATCAACCTTCATTAATAATTCTCTTCACATGTTTTGCTCTGATTCATCAGTAAGCAACTTAATTTTGCAAATAGACACTCCTTCATGGTATGTGAATGTTGGAAGGCACCCGAGGATTCGGTTAGCCATGGATTGTGAAAGCAAAAGGTTGGGAGGAGTGTCATCCATAAATAATGAAACTAAAGTACATGTGTAAACAAAAGAGAAGAGGGATGATCTACCTTGCTGGTAGAGATAACGTCCTTCATGGGAGCCGCTCTTGAGAGTCTGGTTGATGAGGTAGTTAGAGTGCCCACTACCATTCGTTGACAACAACAAACACCTCTCAAAATTTTACTTTTATACTCTCTATATGATTTCAAAACTTAAAAAGCTCTAGCACATGATTTAATCCCTGCTTCCCTCTGCGAAGGGCCTTTCTTTTACTTTATGTTGAGTCAGTTTACCTACTCCCTTCCATCTTAGAAGCAAACACTTGTGTCAACTGTGCATTGATTCTTACATACTTGCTTATTTGCAATCATCATATTACTTTGTGTTGACAATTATCCATGAGATATGCATGTTGAAAGTTGAAAGCAACTGCTGAAACTTACATCTTTCTCTGTGTTGCTTTAATGCCTTTGCTTTGAATTTATTGCTTTATGAGTTAACTCTTATGCAAGACTTTTGATGCTTGTCTTGAAAGTACTATTCATGAAAAGTTTTGCTATATGTTATCTATTTGTTAGCAACTATGGATCATTGCCTTGAGTCACTGCATTCATCTCATATGCTTTATAATAGTATGATCAAGATTATGTAAGTAGCATGTCACTACAGAAATTATTCTTTTTATCATTTACCTACTCGAGGATGAGCAGGAACTAAGCTTGGGGATGCTTGATACGTCTCCAACGTACCTATAATTTATGATGTTCCATGCTTGTTTTATGACAATACTTACATATTTTGCCTGCACTTTATAATGTTTTTATGCATTCTCCGGAACTAACCTATTAACGAGATGCCGAAGGGCCAGTTGCTGTTTTCTGTTGTTTTTGGTTCCAGAAAGGCTATTCGGGCAATATTCTCGGAATTCGACGAAACGAAGACCCAACATCTTATTTTTCCCGGAACCTTCCAGAAAGTCAGAGTGGGACCAGAGGGGAGCCCTGGGGGCCCCACACGTGGTGGCGGCGCGGCCCAAGGGGGGGGGCGCCCCCCTAGTGTGAGGAAGCCCCATGGCCCCTCCGACTCCGACTCTTCGCCTATTTAAGCTGTCCTGACCTAAAACTTCGATACGAATTGACGAAACTCCAGAAAGACTACAGGGGCACCGCCGCCATCACGAAACTCCAATTCGGGGGACAGAATCTCTGTTCCGGCACGCCACCGGGATGGGGAAGTGCCCCCGGAAGCCATCTCCATCGACGCCACCGCCTCCATCATGCTCCGTGAGTAGTTCCCCCATGGACTACGGGTTCTAGCTGTAGCTAGTTGGTATTCTCTCCCCATGTACTTCAATACAATGATCTCATGAGCTGCCTTACATGATTGAGATTCATTTGATGTAATCGGTGTTGTGTTTGTTGGGATCCGACGGATTGTTACATTATGATTAGTCTATCTATAAAGTTTGTGAAGGTATTGTTGCTGCAATCTTGTTGTGTTTAATGCTTGTCACACGGGCCCGAGTGGCATGATCTTAGATTTAAGCTCTATACTTATTGCTTAGATTGTATCTACAAGTTGTTTGCACATGTCTATGTCCGGAACCCGAGGCCCGAGAGTGACAGCAACTGGGATAACTGGAGGGGAAGGCTTAGATATGAGGATCACATGTTTTCACGGAGTGTTAATGCTTTGCTCCGGTGCTCTATTAAAAGGAGTACCTTAATTTCCAGTAGATTCCCTAGAGGTCCGGTTGCCACCGGCTGGTAGGACAAAAGATGTTATGCAAGTTTCTCATTGCGAGCACGTATGACTATATATGGAAAACATGCCTACATGATTAATAATCTTGATGTTCTGTCTTAATGCTATTTTAATCCTATCAATTGCCCAACTGTAATTTGTTCACCCAACACTTGTTATTGGAGAGTTACCACTAGTGTAGATAGCTGGGAACCCCGGTCCATCTCTCATCATCATATACTCGGTCCTATATGTCATTGGAAGTAGTATCAACTATTTTCTGGTGCCATTGCTCTCATATTACTGCTACTGCTGCTGTGTTACTGTTACTACTGCTCTCATATTACTGCTGCTTTCACATCACCCCTGTTACTAGTGCTTTTCCAGGTGCAGCTGAATTGACAACTCAGTTGTTAAGGCTTATAAGTATTCTTTACCTCCCCTTGTGTCGAATCAATAAATTTGGGTTTTACTTCCCGCGAAGACTGTTGCGATCCCTATACTTGTGGGTCATCACTGTTGCCACTAGGGATAAAACATCGATGCTTTGTCTAAGGATATTTGTGTTGATTACATTACGCACCATACTTAATGCAATTGTCTGTTGTTTACAACTTAATACCGGAAGGGGTTCGGATGATAACCTGAAAGTGGACTATTTAGGCATAGATGCATGCTGGATAACGGTCTATGTACTTTGTTATAATGCCCTGATAAAATCTCATAGTACTCATCATGATATATGTATGTGCATTGTTATGCCTTCTTTATTTGTCAATTGCCAAACTGTAATTTGTTCACCTAACATGCTATTTATCTTATGGGAGAGACACCACTAGTGAACTGTGGACCCCGGTCCATTCTTTACATCTGAAATACAATCTGCTGCAATTGTTCTTTACTGTTCTTCGCAAACAAACATCATCTTCCACACTATACAATTAATCCTTTGTTACAGCAAGCCGGTGAGATTGACAACCTCACTGTTACGTTGGGGCAAAGTACTTTGATTGTGTTGTGCAGGTTCCACGTTGGCGCCAGAATCCCTGGTGTTGCGCCGCACTACACTTCGCCGCCATCAACCTTCAACGTGCTTCTTGGCTCCTACTGGTTCGATAAACCTTGGTTTCTTTCTGAGGAAAAACTTGCTACTGTACGCATCACACCTTCCTCTTGGGGTTCCCAACGGACGTGTGTTAACTGCACGCATCAACAGTACCCTTCGTTATATAACATTTTCTGTCGGAGAAACGTTCTGGTTTCGGATGTTCTAACAAGTAATCCTTTGAATATCGAATTTAGGAGAACTTTATCTACGGATAAATGGGAGGCTTGGCTATTACTACTTCAGCAGCTAATCAGGGTTAATTTGACGGAAGACCAGGATGTTTTTGTCTGGAATTTAACTACCACCGGCGCATTTTCGGTAAAATCCATGTACGCGGACATGATGAATGGCCATACGGTTTTCTTGCGCAGATATCTTTGGAACATAAAGGTACCACTGAAGATTAAGATTTTCATGTGGTTCCTTTCTAAAAAAGTAATTCTCACAAAAGATAACCTTGCAAAAAGAAATTGGAATAGTTGTAGGAAATGTGTTTTCTGTGATAATAATGAAACAATAAATCACTTATTTTTCGATTGTCCCTTCGCAAAGATGATTTGGAGAACCATCCAATATACTTTTAATTTGCCTTCACCGGCCAATGTTACAAATATGTTTGGAAATTGGCTAAATGGTGTTGATAAAATATCTAAAGGATAAATCCGAACGGGTATTTGTGCCTTGATGTGGGCTATATGGAATTGTTGCAATGATATTGTCTTTAACAGAAGATCAAATGCTAATTTCTTGCAGGTTATCCGTATGGTTACGCACTGGATCCACGAATGGGCATACCTACTACCGGAGGCTCAGCGTGCGCATATGGATTCTGGATGCAACCGTCTGGAGACGGTTGCTCGGGATATCTACAATCAGGGTGGCTGGCAGCCTACTAAGAGATTGCAACATGCAGAAGAGTCTTTTCCTTTTTATTTTCTGTTGGTTAATGTTTGTGTACACTTTGTGTGATCCTTGAGTTGTATAACCTCTGAATGTTAAACTATGCAATAATACGGCTGTGTGCATCAATTGATGCAGGGGCCGGGTTGAAGCTCCCATTTCGAAAAAAGAAAAAAAACCTTCTGGTATTTCTACCATGATGGATAAATGACTGCAGTGATAAACTGTACAAAGGGAAAGCGGCTTCAAAAATATTAGGTCAGTCCAAAGTACCCACTTTAATGAATCTTTTATCAAGGCTGTATTTGACGTTATAGCTGCAGTCCTCTTTCATCTTGCCATTGTCGAAGAATTTTATCAATCAAGTTGCTTAAAAAATTATACTCTATTTCTGAAATTAACACGGATACAATGTACAGAATGTTGCTTACTAGTTGCATTGTTTTGAACTGTTAGTCAATCAAATTCTTACAAGAAGAGTTGGGCAGGCGAGGTCACTTCTTCTACTTAGGTGCTCTCACACATGGAGAAGCTATCTCAACCCCAAACATTGTTTTTAACTCAGTTTGCCCATTATAACTTTGAATATGCTTATTTTACTAGCCGGCCTAATTCGAGTTGGCTGGAGTTAAACAAAATTTAAGGGCTGCACCTTTTTAGCTCTCTTATTATAATCCTTTTGTACATATATAATAGATTTAAAGTACATACAAGTTAGTTAAGGCATCATAGTGAATTTCTACCTAGCTCAAATGCTGCCTGGCTACGACTTTTTTCTTTCTCGCTACTATCATTTATCTGTTGCAATGAGAGTTAACCAACCATAACATTAAGCAGTATATTATTTTAAAATTTGACTGACCCCTATTATGTACCTTCATATTTGGAAATATTCGTATGATTATGTCAAAAAGGACGGGCGCGGCAATGAGCGCCATCATGATCTAGTTAGATGAGAAAACATGTATCTGCTAGAGACTTGCTGAAACCTTGACAATGTAACTGAAGGAGGAAAAACGGAAACACTAGTCACGTGAATCTGGAGCACATTAAGATACCAGAGCCTTGAAACAAACTGTATGATAGCACCGATCAATTAATGATAAATATTTTTCTGAATGGGAGTGAAACTTGTGCCAGTAGTTCTTTCTCTCATTTACATACTACTACTTTGAATCCGTTTTAATCAACGCGGCTATCAACTAATACATCTCTGGCCATAGGCACATGCCAATTTAAGGCAATCTTAGGGAGTATATTTTTATCATCTTTGTGTGGACCTTATGCTGGTAGTTCTCTGTCTTGGAAGAGGAGAAGAAATAGCTTTCTGTATTACAATATTTATTTACAAGGATGATGTATATTTCGTGTTAAATGTCGCACTACTTCTGTCTTTACTAGCCTCTACACTAACTAGGTCAGTATTTGGCTGTGTTATTGAGCTTAAAACTCCAATAGCCCCATGTTAAAACATTTTTTTTATTGTGTGTTACAGATTATGTTCACTGCTATAATAAGTTAGCTTCCAGCTATACGACTTCAAGATATACACCTTACTTCACTGGAGGATACATGAAATGAAGATATTTTGTCTGTTAGACTACAGTTGAAAAAGATTGAGCAACAAATGAAAAACCAAGATGCTAAAATTCAAGAGTTAAATGAGAAGTTGTTGAACTCTGGAAGATAGGTAAATTTAAGGAACTTTGCCATTGTTCAATACATGTACTAATTTTTTTTATTGGTTATTATAGCGTTCTGGGTCAGATATCTACATCCCGAGATGCTCTTGGCATTGCCCAGACAAACTCAAAAAGGAAAGTAAGTATCATTAGATCGGTCAAACTCATTTACATAAATATATTCATTTTTTTATCCACAGAGAGTATATGGTAATCTTCGTAGTCAACAACTTGGAACTATTGGAAAGGAGAACAAACGTCCTGCTACACATAAGATTTTCAAATTTATATCATTATAGTTTTTGCCAATCTTACAATATATGTAGCTGAAAATGTGCAACCTGGACAAGGAAGTGCTAGTGCAGAAAAGGTTAGTGCACGTTTTTACTTTGTGAGTTAACTCTTATGTAGCTGATGTCGCCCTCGTTCATTGTGTAGTTATGTTCTTGTCCATGCTTGTTTATTCCATCCATGGTGTCTTTGTAGCACTGAATCTATTTTAAGGATGACATGGTTTATGATTTAGTTTTTATCTAATTAATTACCATATACTATAGGACCTGAACATTGACCCCAACACAATGACACACTTGAACGTTGTAAGGTTTCCTCTGCACACATGGTACCTTCTCATTCATCATGTATGCATTTGAATTCAGTTTTCTTCTTGTATTACCTCTGATATTATGCACCTTCTTATTAGCATGGTGGCGAGAACAGTGAAAGGTGTTAGACTTGGAAATCAATTTTGGGTAGTGCGTGTTGATGCTACATTAGCAAAATCTGATGAGTTGATACGACCGCTCAAAAAGGTCAAGATTATTGGTCATGCAGCAGGATTAACAATCGCATGGCCTTCAACCTCTTGTGTAATTTTACCCCTCTTAAAAATTTCACCACTTTATTTACTTGGTGATTTTTCTTTACTGATATCACTTTTTCCTTTTAGATTTTGAAGATAAACTGGCGATGCTTGGTTGAGATGTTGATTGCAAGATGAAGACTGATACTACCAATGGATAGCTTACATTAGTTTTGTATGTAATTTTAATCGCCACTGTTGGGAAGAGAACATTATATTTGTAGAATAGTGCAAGTACCAGCCAGTTCACGTTCTTTGAATCTTTTTCTTTGTTATTGAACGCAGTCAAAATATTATATGAAATGCTTATATTTCCTATATTCTGTCTCGTGTGCAATATCTGCATTGATTTAGTGACCGCTACTTGCTATATGTAAATATTGATCATGGTATGTACCAACGTTTCGAAGTGCTGCGGCCTTCTGATATGTCAGCTTCATAACCCATTCATGTACGGTACCACCAACGCATACGAGGTGCTGTTAGACTCTCCTTATATACGTTGCTATCTTACAACGCTTATGCATGCTGATTACCAACGGATCTTTTTGTGTTGGTGTAGACACTTGCAACGGCTCCAACGGCAACGCATAATATTCCGTTGGTATATACCTTATCAACGCTTATATGAACATCCGGCAACGCATAGATGCGTTGCTGAAGGGGGTGGCCTGTTGTAGTGGCTTAAAGTTGGGTGGAAGATTATTTTCATAATATAGAATTATTTTATTATTAAAATATGCTATGGTAACAAAAAAAGTGCATTCTGATATTTTGTCCGCGTCCAAAACAATAACCTTTTGAAGATCCAATTCTTCCGAGGCCTCCAAGAAGCTACCCTCCCCGCAACTTCATGTTGAAGCCAGCCCTTATATTTGGTTAGGCTCTTAAACTAGTTTCGCCAACTTCCAGGAGAAGCCCCAGCAAAACTAGGCCAAGGTGTTGTGCAAACTACTTGGTCGATCCGTTGGTCGTCTCTTCATTGGTCGTATGTATGTTCATTTTAACTCGCCGCCCCAATGGGGCATGTTTTATATTTAATATTTTCAAAAACAAGTGTAGATAATAGAGCTTACTTTTACGGAGATTAGTGTGAGTGGATAATTTGAAAAGAATGGTTTTGTCCTTTTTACCTATGAACTCGGAGCCACATAAGTTTAACATGTGGACGTTTAGAAGAAAAAAAAGAGAGAATTCCTTATATGACACTAGTCTTAAATTTGATGCCTTATATGACACTATCAACTTTTTGGTTCCTCATGTGACCTGTTGTATAAATTTTATGCCTTATATGACATTCTGTCAACTGTTCCGTTAGTTTTTGATCACGTGGACTAAAATACCCCTGTTTCACCTTTTCTCTGTTTGCACACCATCCACATCGAACGAGCCCGCACCTCACGCGTCGGGCGGAACCCTACCAGCGGCGGCGGCCAAGGACCGGCGGCCGAGGCGTCGGTTGCTGCGGCCATGGAGCAGGCGGCCGGGCGCGGCGCGGCGGTCATGGAGCAGGCGGGCGGGAAGCGCGCGGCGGGCGGGCAGGGCACGGCGGCCAGGCAGGGCGCGGCGGGCAGGCACGGTGCTGCGGGCAGGGTGCGGCGGGCAGGCACGGCGCGACGGGTGGGCAGGGCGGCCTAACTTATGTGAACTATTTGTGACTTATATGTGAATCTGGTTGCTTTCTGTCACTTGTTGAGATTTGTTCAATCGATTATATACATATAAACTGTGTGCAGGGAATATGGCATCAAAATACAGGGGAGGTTCTGCCGAATTTTTGATTTATCGTTTCAGTTATTATTAGTATATTTATATAGTTAAACAACTCTCTTCTCTTATTGTCACATGAATTTTTGTCACACATTGCACCAGGGGCAGAACTGACTTTGTATGTGAAAAGTTTACACCGTTAGCTCAAAAAATACACTAGTGTCATGTGAGGCATAAATTTTACACAAGTGACCATAGAAGGAAGCAAAAAGTTGAGAGTGTCACATAAGGCATCATATTTTAGGACCAGTGTCATATAAGGAATTCTCTCGAAAAAAAATGGTACGGAAGAAGGCACAAACGTTGCAACAAAGGCTAGATTTTCTAGGAGTAATATCTGCTTGCATTGAAAAGTATGTAAATCAGATTTAGCAAAACAGACAAGTGGCTTAGTGTGCAATCAAATTTTGAGCCAAAAACTGCCCGGTCAGGATCGGACATGCCTACAAAAAAAAGCTATTTCAGGCGTCAGCTTTACTATGCTGGCAAACTCTCGTCTTCAAGAAAATGTACACACGCCCGCCAGGGCGCCAGAGGATATATTCTGTGCTACTGGACTGATCTTGACGGGTTTGGAATTTGTCGGTCGCATGATCGATCACGAGCTAGCTCCGCCAGGCAAGCTAGGCTACTATGCTTATCCGACCACCTGTCTCGTTTAGCTGAAACTAACCTCTCAGGGTCACCAGTCACCAGTCACCACGTACGGCACCACGCGACTATTGTCGCTTCATTTTGGTCGTGTTAAGCGTCTTGTGCCGCACTGGCACTGTGTAGTGTTTATGGGGTTGTTTCATTCGTTGGCAGCTGGGTCCACCCACCAGGCCACAATGGACACGTAGAATGGGCTTCCCGGATCTCGATTTCACAAGCACGCATGGAGGTCGATCGTCCTGGCAGCCGGAAAACGCGCCGCCACCTCGTTGCTGGAGTTTGGAGCGGCAACAGGAATTTGGTTAGGCCGACGAACGGGCATTAGTAGTGGTGCCATATATATATAGGAAGGGGGTGAACCCAATAGGGAAATGCCACTTAGTAAGCAAGTAATAAACCGCAATGGGATGAGTTGGTGTGATGGTGGTGGCCCGCATCTGGCTGCCCTAGGTATCCCGGGCTATAGGTTGTTGGTACATGCGGCATTGCAGGTTGAGAGCGAGAGGTGGTATGTTAGGGTGGCCTCCCGTAAGGTGGAAGGTGGTTGCCTTTGTAGACTGGGTAGAACGTGGCAGATCAGCGGAATATCGGAACGGCGGCACCGAGTGTTTGTGAACTTTGAGGGTGTTGGACCTTTTGTTGTGTGGGCGATGAGGTGACTCTCGACGTTGTCCATCGGCATGTTGGACATCACTTCTAGCACATGGTCGTGTGGATGCAGGTTTCATCACCAGTAAAAAATGTTCTCTATCAAGCGAGAAGAGAACAAACAAATTCCAGGACAGTACTTGTCCTTCTCTCCCATACGTAAGGTAGTACCTGTCGTTAACTAATTCATCGTGCCTACGTCGTCCTGCTGCCATAACCACTGGACGCCAAATTTGGCTAGGACGACGAATGTCATTAGTAGTGGTGTTATGCATATATAGGAAGGGTGAACCCAACAGGTGAATGCCACTTAGTAAGCAAGTAACAATGGGACGAGTTGGTGTGATGGTGGTGGCCCGCGGCTGGCTGCCCTGGGTAGCCTGGGCTATAGGTTGTTGGTACATGCGGCATTGTAGGTTGAGAGCGAGCGCCGGTATGTTAGGGCGGCGTCTTGTAAGGTGGTTGTCTTTGTAAACTGCGTGTGGCGTAGCGGATCAGCGGAATGTTGGGGCGGCGGCTCCGAGTGTTTGTGAACTTTGAGGATGTTGGACCTTGTGTTGTGTGGGCGATGGGTAACTCTCATCGTTAGCCATCGGTGTGTTGAGCATCACTTCTAGCGCATGGTCTTGTGGATGCGGGCTTCATCACCTTTGTCATGTGCTCCGGGTTTGCTCCTCCCATAGCAAGCGTGGCTTCTTCTCTACGACAACAGTAGGAGATCGACTAGTCTAGTAAAGTGTTTCACCGTTGGTTGTGTCCGTGTGATTGGCATCTTTTTGTGCTCTACTATGTGGCGTAGCCTCGTCGACGATAATGGATGTGGCCCTATTGCCTTGTTATTTGTGTGGGGTTAACCCGTCGTGTTATTTGGGTGGGCTTTGGCCTGTTGTGCTATTGTATGGATCGGCGTGTTGGGAACCACTGGTGACGTCCAAGAGATTCGTGTCTCTTCTCCAGGTGAGTTGAGGCAAGTAGATCGTACCGGGCAGGCTGGCACTACGTGGTTCGCTCGCCTTGGAGGGGCCAGTGGATAGATCGGTGGGATTTCTTGCAGCCGATAAGTACGGTGATAAGCCCAACGATGTGATCACAGTTATAAGCGGATTATAGTTACTTCATATGTAAAAGTATGGGGCTCACAGTGTACTATCGTCCTGACGGCAGTACAGCACACAGTGATCTCGATAACATTTAGCGATCGCAATCGGTTTTGTTTCGGAGCCAACTCACAGCTAAACAGCACTTCAACAGTATCGCGGACTTGCTGATTCTGGTTCTCTTTTTTGTTGTTGTTGCTAGTAGGTGTGTGGAAGAATCGGAATTGCCCAATGCAATCAACCAAGTGACATGCACACGCAAGGTGTTCGTAGCGACTATCCTATGTTCATCAGTCAGTGCAAATTAATGTCCAACGGTTGGCAAATTCGGTTCAAAATACAGGCCGAAATTAGGCGTGTGTGATGTCACGGCAATGTTTAATTGGACATGCGTGCCTGATCATCATTAGGATCATCATCGTGTCAGGATTCCGATAGGTTTGCACTTAATGTGCGCATAATAACGACATCACAACAAATCAACCAATTATATATGCCTATCAATAAATTTATAGAAACTCGTAAGGGTCCTCACCAAAAATAAATAAAAATGAACTTGATAGGATCAAGTCCAAGGAGGACTAATCAATGATCATATTGTAGCTAGGTTGTCGCTCTACACTGACTACACTACACAGATTAGTACTAGGACACAGGACATGTCCATCAGTCCATGTGTTTCTATGTGCCTCGACGCACACCTCCTCTATCTAGTGCCCACTTTTCAGAATATTCTGGTACATCTCATGTACTCACATTCATAATTTATCAGTTCTACGCTCTCGAGGATTTCAGTTCCCTAGACGTATTCAGAGAGCACACAACACCACAAGGCGTATTTTCAAATGGAGAGATCAACGTATACACGACAGAACACTGAACACGACAGAGGTGCACAATGCACCAAACGGCACTCGCGTATGGAGAGGCTTTTTTTGGGGGAACCATATCCGGTCAGCGTCTGAGCGATGATCTGTCTGAATAAGTAATCACGATATACCTAGCCCTTTTTAGTATTTATGGTTCCTTTCTCCATATACGGGCTAGCTCGTTTTACTCCGCATGGATGAAAATTCTTTGGAACATTTTCGATGCATTTGTTGTTCCCATGTTTCTTCATGTTAGTCCTGTGAAAGTTCACGTAATGGGTTAATGATGGTTGGCCTCCCATCGATCTGCGTGTTAATATATAGGGACAAAGCCCGAGAGATTACATTGATGGTTGTTACAACGAGAGAGGAGAAAAAGAAGGAGCCATCGTGATCCCCATCTGGGTCCGGTGGTTTACAACGTGAAGCTCAAGTTGTATAGGAAACAAACTCCTAACAGCTCTATCTCTAACTCAAACTATCCAAACCGTGTACACAAGATATGTGCACATGTCATGTTGTTTAACACCCCTCCTCAATCACAGCCTTCTTGAGGTTGAGATTGTTCTTGAATTCTTCAAACTCTTGAGCTGGTAATGCCTTTGTGAAGCCATCCGCCACTTGGTCTTTAGAGGAAATAAATCTGATCTCTAATTGCTTATTTGCTACTCTTTCTCTCACAAAATGGAAATCTATTTCTATGTGCTTTGTTCTGGCATGAAAAATAAGATTAGCTGAAAGATATGTTGCTCCCATATTGTCACACCACAAGCAAGAAATTTGTTTCCTCTTGACGCCAAGTTCTCCTAAAAGAGACTCCATCCAAATAACTTCAGCTGTAGCATTAGCTAGAGATTTATATTCAGCCTCTGTGCTTGACCTGGACACTGTTGCTTGTTTTCTAGCACTCCAAGAAATTAAATTAGGCCCAAAGAATACTGCAAAATCCCCTGTAGATTTGCTGTCATCTACACAACCTGCCCAATCAGCATCTGAGAAGGCACTTATAAGAGTAGAGGGTGATCTCCGAAAGGTTAATCCAGTACTTGCTGTACCACTGACATACCTCAAAATTCTTTTCACAGTTGTCCAGTGTACAGTAGTAGGGGCATGAAGAAACTGGCATACCTTATTAACAGAAAAAGCAATATCTGGCCGTGTAAGAGTCAGGTACTGTAATGCTCCAACAATACTTCTGTACCTTGTACTATCTTCAGGTCCTAGAAGTTCTCCTCTTGTGACTGAGAGTTTTTCTGAAGCTGACAACGGTGTGGGAAACGTTTTACACTTTTTCATCCCAACTCTGTCAAGCAAGTCTGAAGCATACTTCTCTTGAGTTAGAACAATACCATGATTAGACTGTTTAACTTCAATGCCCAAGAAGTAATGCAAGTCACCAAGATCTTTTAATGCAAAAGATGAATTAAGATCATGAAGGAGTGCTCTAATGGCTTTGTTGGAGGAGCTAGTGACAATAATATCATCAACATACACTAGCACATAAATGATGATACCTGACTTGTTATATATGAATAGTGATGTGTCTGCCTTGGATGCCAGAAAACCGAGTTCTTGCAGCTTTGAACTTAGCATGGAGAACCATGCTCTTGGAGCTTGTTTAAGTCCCTATACTCATTATCCATAGCATTTTTCCAATTTGAATTTGCTAAAGCCTTTTCAAGGTACAAGATAAGCCATATCGAACTGTACCATCCGTATAAGTTTTTGGTTTTGAGTTACCCGTTTTTGATCTTGTCCTGTGAACTGGTGCTGCAGGTTGCACTGCAGGAGGCCTTGATGCAGAAGATCCTGTTGTCCTGGTGCGGCGCTGATCCCGCCGTGGAAGAATCCAGCCGCGACGACGCAGTGTCCGTTGCAGGGGACGCACGTTGTGGGTCCCGTAGGTGGGCCGACGACAGCGACCGGCTCCGCGTGGCATGCGGTGACTCGGTGCCCGCTTGTCCATGTGAGGGAGCAGACCGCGTGCCTGTGCTGGATGGAGACGGATGATTCGGCGGCGATCCCGATGCCGATCCGCTGGTGTCGGAGGCGCGCCGCGTGATCCTAGGCGAATCCGCATCGGCTTCCGTGCCTGGCGCGTACACATGTGATGTAGCACATGTTTCTGCTCCGTTTGCGTCCGTTTCAACACCGTTTTGCTCCAAATTTTCTTCTGCTTCTTCCTGTACCTGAGAGGCACTAGAAATACCAGGTTTTACAGAGACATTAGGTGTTAGATCAGTACAATTGTTTTCCCCCTCATGAGATGACACCGATGGATCTTGAAGTGACTTGGGAAGGAGTAGGATTTCTTGCCGTAGCAGTGAACCTGCATTGGGATTAAGGGCAGCAAAGGGGAACACCGTTTCATCAAAAACAACATCACGAGAGATATAGACTCTACCAGATTTGACATCAAGACATTTAACACCTTTATGCATATGACTATAGCCAAGAAAAACACACTGCTTGGATCGAAAAGCAAGTTTTCGTTTGTTGTATGGTCGAAGGTTGGGCCAGCAAGCACAACCAAAAACTCGGAGAGATGCATAATCTGGAGATTTGTGAAAAAGGCGTTCCATAGGAGTTTCATTGGCAATGACCTTTGAAGGTAGTATATTGATGAGATAGGTGGCAGTTAAGAAAGCTTCATCCCAAAATTTTAAAGGCATGGATGCATTGGCAAGGAGAGCAAGACCGACTTCTACAATGTGTCGGTGTTTGCGTTCAGCTGATCCATTTTGTTGGTGTGCATGAGGACAAGAGACATGATGTTCTATGCCGATTTTTTGAAAGAAAGAATTTAGTTTCTCATATTCTCCACCCCAATCGGATTGGATGGCAAGGATCTTTGTATCAAATTGGCGTTCAACAAGATTTTGAAAATCATGAAAGATTTGAAAGACATCAGACTTCTTCTTGAGAAGGTAAATCCACACAAACTTGCTATAGTCATCAATGAAACTTACATAGTAGGATTTTATTCCTACAGAGGATGGCGCAGGGCCCCAAACATCACTGAATACAAGTTGCAAAGGAGCAGTGGAGACACTAGTAGATCTTACATAAGGCAATTGGTGACTTTTAGCTTTCTGACAAGAATCACAAATAGACTCACTACTAGATTTATTTGAGCAAGGAAGCTGATGTTTACTAATAATTTGTTGAACAATACGAGACGAGCGATGTCCTAGGCGGCTATGCCATTTCGAAGCTGAAGGCTTGATGGCACTAAAGGCTCGCTTATTCTTGGATGGTGCTGAAGAAACATTGGGGTAGAGGCCCTTGATGCATCTACCTTTGAGAAGTACCTTCCTCGTAGCCAGATCCTTGACATAAAAATACCAAGGGTGAAATTCAATAAAGACATTGTTGTCTTTGGTAAATCTATGAACATAAATCAGACTTTTGGTGGCTTGTGGAATATGTAGAATATTTTTAAGGTGCAAATCTTTTGAGGGAGAATTGACAATTGTATGACCAACATGGCTAATGTTCATACCTTGGCCATTGGCCGTGTGATCTTGCTCGCGGACTTGATACTTCTCCTTCATGGTGAGTTTATCGAGCTCACCGGTGATGTGGTCGGTGGCACCAGTGTCGTAGCACCAGTTGGTGTCCACGCCGTAGGACGCCGCGTGAGCGCCCTTCTCCTCCTCCTCTTCTTCGCCTTCGTCATCGGAGTAACGATGCCAGCAGCGCCATGCCTCATGGCCAGCCTTGCCACATATCTGGCAGACGATGTCGTCGCGGTTCTTGTTGCCGCGTCCGCCACCACGGCGTCCACCGCCGTTGCCGCGTCCGCCGCGGCCATGGCCACGGTTGTTGCCACGTCCGCCACCGCGTCGGCCACCACCACCACGGTTGCCGCGTCCACCACGGCCGTTGCCGCGTCCACGAGCGGCGATGTTGGCGGAGGAGCCTCCACCGAGGTCATGACCGAGAAGTTTGAGGCGGTTGTCGTAGGCGCAGACTTGGGCGTATAACTCGCCCACGGTGAGATCTTCCGCACCGTTTATCCCAATGGCAGCAAAGAGGGGATTGTAGGTGTCGTCAAGACCGGCGAGGAGATACTCAACCAGCTCATCCTCGTCGATCGTTCGGCCCGCAGCTGCGAGCTCGTCGGCGAAGCCCTTCAAGGTGGTGAAGTATTGTGTCGTCGTCATGTTGCCCTCCTTCTTTGTCCTGGCGAGGGCAACGCGCAGGTTTGACACCCGCGTCTTTGATTGAGCAGCGAACATGGATTTGATCGCTGCCCACACTTCAGCTGGCGTCTCCATGCCAATAGTAGCAACAGCAACGTCAGACGACAGAGTGCTCAAACTAAAAGACAGTACCTGCTGGTCCGCCTCTACCCACGTATAGTACGCGGGATTTTCCTCCTTGATGGTCTTGCTGTCCTTCTCGACGGTGATGGACTCTGGTGGTGGCTCGGCCTTCTCGTCGAGGAAATTCATCCTCCGGGCGCCACGGATGGGAGGCAGCACAAGGGACTGCCATAGGAGGTAGTTCTTCCTCGTCAGCTTTTCACTCATGCTGATGCCGGAGAAAGGATTCACCATGGCAGCAGTGGGAGGAGCGAGGCACATGAATTTTGGCTAGATGTGTTTGGGAAGAAGTGGCTCTGATACCATGTGAAAGTTCACGTAATGGGTTAACGATGGTTGGCCTCCCATCGATCTGCGTGTTAATATACAGGGACAAAGCCCGAGAGATTACATCGAGGGGTTGTTACAACGAGAGAGGAGAAAAAGAAGGAGCCATCGTGATCCTCATCTGGGTCCGATGGTTTACAACGTGAAGCCCAAGTTGTATAGGTAACAAACTCCTAACAGCTCTATCTCTAACTCAAACTATCCAAACCGTGTACACAAGATATGTGCACATGTGATGTTGTTTAACAAGTCCTCCTTAAACTTTCTATATAGAGTAAAGAGAAAAGATGTTCGGGATTGTCCAAGCGAAAAAAAGAACATTTTGGAATTGACATAAGGGAACATTTAGTCGACACTCCAAATTCTTGTGCTAATATTGATGTGTGGAATGTGTACTCATTTTTTACTAATTATGATTGTTATCTTTTAGTTTATTTAAGTCGTCTAATTATCTGGTAAACGACCACTAGTAGAAATCACGGCTTTAGCACAGGGTTGTAAGGGGCATTTGCACAGGTTGCCCAACCGGTGCAAAGGAATCGGCACTAAAGCCTCCTTCTTTTAGCACCGGTTGTATTGCGAACTGGTGTTAAACGGGTTTCACATGGCCCGGGTCAGGTGCTGTGCTTGGAGGACCCTTTAGCACCGGTTTGAGCCACGAACCGGCGCTAAAGGTCCAGTAAAAAATGAGTTTTTTTTTCAGAATTTTTTAATTTCTCTATTTTTGTATATTTGAATTGTTTGACAGTTTCCACTCTAATCTCTAATCACCCCTATTCTCATGTCAAAGTACATACTTCTGGTCAAACTTTCCGGTCGGTAACTCATTCTTACTACACTACTCCACCCTTAGTACGCTTAACTTCTCCATTCCTTTCCGACACGCTTTCAAGACTACGCTCGCTACTCCTTGATAATAGTATGCTATAAATTATATTAACCCTTAGATTTTCATAACACATGATTTTTTTTTAATTCCAAATAATTTTAAAAATAAGTAACAATGATTAAGTAATAATAAGCAACAATTAATTTCAAATAATCTTTATGCATAATTCAATTATTAATTAAAAACTCGAAATATTTCAAAAACCAATAAAACAATTAAATTAAAAAAACCAAAATAATGTGAAACGTTCAAAATAATCAAAAACTGAAATAATCAAAAAAAAAATTCAGAAAATTTTATTTTTCTTGGCTAAACGGGTAAATTTTCAATAAAATTTCATAAAAAATCTATCTCAAATAAAAATTTCAAAATGTAAAATCTTCCTGCTTTCGTATTTCCCTTTAAATTCGGATGTAACTTTTCCCACGATCATTATGATATATTATACAGTTTTCCGACTTTGTATGCAACCAGAAAAGCCATTTTAACTTTTTCTAAACTTTTTCTTTGCAAAAAGTAGAAATTCTAATTTGTTAATTTTCCCTAATAGTAGATTGCGTAACATACATGAATCTCAAAATATTTTATTTTTTGAATTTTCTATCAATTTCTTTTATATTTTACAAAGCTAAAAAAAGGCAATCCAGCGGATGGGATGCGTGGGGAGCAACCACAAACCGGTGCTAAAGGTCCCGCACGAACCTGTGCTAAAGTCTTGGCCGCTCGAACCGGTGCTAATGCAACCATTAGTCTGGGTTCGTAGCACAACTGGTGCTAAAGCTCCGGGCAGCTCCAAACATAAGCCGTGTTTTCTACTAGTGCACTAATTATAAAAAAGTGAAAATTCACTTGTTGTGGTTGGTATGTGGATGTCCGACACAAATTGTTACATATGTATGTGTTTTTAGCATGTCTCTGACGGGGAAAAAATAAAAATAAAAATAGAAGGGGAGCCACAATACAGTACGGGAGGACGAGTTTCTACCCTACTAGTCTACCCCGACTTGTCAAACCGAAGAGCTTTTGTGATGGGGTCGGGATGAATCCTAGACTTAGGAATGCCAAGAATAAAAAAATCCTAGTCCATATCGAACCATGTAACTGGTTTAAGAGAGGGAAGAATACACCTTGGAGAAGAATTATATCCACACCTTTATTAGTCGCCGCACCACAACGTACCGCCGTCTCCAATCCCACACAATTTCATCATTCATGGATGAGGAGAAAAGAAAGCGGTTAGGAAAGATATGCGCGCTGGCCGCACATATTTAGTGAAGATGGTATATCTCTGATTGTGTGTTTTAGAAAATAATTAGACTTATTTATCTACTAGACGTAGCACACATCATATTGAGAAAAATTAGAACACATAGAAACACAAAAGATTTGTCATGAAACTAAAATCCACATTAACATTCTTCGAAGTAGGTGATTCTGGATGGAAGATTTGATTTTGAATTTCCACCCATTTGACCCATCCACCATAGTCGATGAGAGTATGCTCTAGTTGGAGAATTACCATGTGGTTGGATGGTTATGACGGTAGTGGCACCCCCAACCCAACAGGGATCAAACCCCATATTTGACACTTTGGTGTCTCGTAAAAGACAGAAATATTTTTGAGTGGGATGCGACGTTTCCGTCGGTAGCGAGGTGTCTGTGGTGACTTCGTTAATCTTAAAACCCACCGAATCAGTTTCTTGAACTCAGTCTCTCGGTGATTCCTATATGGTAGGGTGTGTGTGCATGTGTTCATAGGGATGAGTATGTATTTGTGAGTGCCTCCATATGTAGCGTATGTAGCGTGTTTCATGGAAAAAGAGGTCTAGTATAGTTGACTGCAGCATGTTATTTTGGCACCGGTACACTGCATCCCCCCTCACATAAACGCATACATGGCAATGTGTACAATGTAGCTCTCGGAGGTGCTACACAGGTGAACTTTCTAAAAAGCTCAAAACTAGCTATGTTTAGGATTTCACGGATTCATATCTTCACAGATTTCTTAGAATTTAGCAGATGCATTTTAACAGTTCGACATATTCAACAACAAAGATCTAGAAGCAAGAAATTTCGACACCAACGAAAACTCCAAAAACTTCAACTTCTACAAGTTCTCAATACAAACGACAAGTCCTACATTTGTTACAAGTTTAGCATGTCCGCAACTACGACAGGAACCCATACTTCCTTCATCGCATCCTATTGCCTCGTCCCCTCGTCAGATGAATCTTTTTCTACACCTCCAGTTCCTCCTCCTCCTCCTCAATATTTTTCGATTCATCTTCCTCCTCATCATACCCCACCCTCCTCAAAGCTTTCCTATGTGGTGTCTCATCGTCAGAGTCAACGATCGCCTTGTTTCCTCTTGTCACGTAGTCATTCGGTGTGTATCGCTTGAAGTTTCCCTTCCTATGTTTCAAGATGTAAGCGGAATAGACTTGTTCTTGGTAACTCTGCAATGTCATGTCCTCCTCGACCTTAGAAACAAGAAAAAAATACATGGTAACTTTTATTCATGAATGTTACAGGAGAGATGCATTGGTAACTTTGATTCGGTACCTCATTGGAGACAAATTCTTCCACATTAGCCGATGTAGTCTCATGTATGTTATCAGCAGGGTCAAGGGGGCGGACCGGACCGAGACTGGGATGACATTTTAATCTCGGGGTCACGCCAACCTAGCAGGTTGCCTAACTGGTGCAACCGTTGGCCCAAGCGATGTCACATGAACAAGGATATGAGAAGCCGAAAACATAATATGCAGCTAGACTTGTTTCTTGATCGTACCTTAAGGAACTCTCGTAGTGCAGACTCAACCTTTTTACCCCGTGGATATGTCTTGAAAGCACTCTCACACTAATCGGCTTGTTTGTTGACTTCCTTGTGCTATGATGAAAAAAAGCTAGTCAACCAAATAGGGATACACATGCTAATAGAAAAATGAAAAAGGCAACACATTACCACAAAGTTGAGCATGGGAGCAAAAACGGTTTAGGAGCCATCTCGGAAAAGCTTGTTGTATGTGGCTTGGGCAACGACATCTAATACGATGGGCTCTTCCAAAGTTACCTACTCATAAGACGGCGGGCATATCTTGGTTGTTGAATGAAATTGGAAATACTCGCAAATATGGGATATTGCACCTTCCTTAGCTTTCTCCACACATGCACACACACATCTTAAGCTTGGTGACATACTTCTTATCAAAATCATCGCAATTCTTGATATTTCTTTGCTTTTTTCCTATCCAACATGCATGCATGTTAAGAAAACACATAATTAGTGTAGTACAAGAGGAGATTGCGATGCGCAGTGCACACATTTCATGCACTCTTACATATGAAGTTGCCAGCCCATGTCCTTCCACTCAAGCAGGTGAGGCTAAAACAACACAAATTAAGCCATCACACGGTGTGGCAAATGATATGCAACCGCCCAATTACATACCAGTGGGCATCGCATAAGCCAAAAAATAGTTTCCTCCTAGCACTTCGGGTTGAGTTGGTACTGGAATGTTTTTGATCCACAATTCCTGGCTCCCTTTCTTAATTGGGTAGACTTGGGCCATTGTGCAATTACCATCCTTTGTGCAACCAGGCCCCACGGGAACCGCCTTGAAGATGTCCACCCCTTTCTTAGAAAAATGGAAAGAAAAAGGTGCTCAGCGACGACTGCCCCTTCTACCTTTACTTTTTTGCCACTCTGTCTCTTTGGAGCATCAGTTTCCTCATATTATCGATCCTGTTTTGTCGAGCCCTGCTTTGGTCTATGGTTTGATGGTTGCCAAGATAATTTTGCTTTTCTCCTTGTTACCAGCACACAATTCTAATGAGCACCAGACCCCACAAATACAACATCTATATTTCTATATTATAAGTTAGCAGTATGTCGTTTATGTCTCTCTTGTTTCACTCACAATTCCGTAGTTGACTGAGCAATTTCGTCATTTCCAAAAGTGCACTTCGTTTTTCACTGGCTCACAATATCTTGACCGGAACCATGTTCTGTTCAACAGCCCAAGGAGCCATAATCTTTCTATCGGAATGCCTATTTGTCACGAAAATTCGTTGTCCAACAATATGGTTTCCATTCCACCTTCAACATAGCACGACAACATCAATGTGGATTTTCGGTAGTGAGTATACAAGTGAGTGATGTAATAACAATGTTTGCCTGCTCGGGGATAAGTGCATCCAACTCGTTAGTGTGCTGCTTGTACATGATATTGGTATTGTCCATCATCTCCGATACCACGTCCCACTTGTACAAGTGGGGAACCGCAACGGGTTATATGATCATCCCAAGGCTGGTACGGCAGCACGTTTGGGCGTCCAAGTGGTAAGAGTTCCCAGCTCCATATTGAAAGTAAGAGCACAACACCACCAATTCCAATGTCCTATTCAATCCTACGACAAACATTATCCAACTGCACATAAAGGCAAACAAGGTAAAGATAGGACAAATTTGGAGTGGTAATGTAGAACCAAAGTAAATATGAACACTTGATTACCTATCAGTACAAGTAGGCCGTGCCGCCAAACCCCAACTCCTTTTTCTGTCCAAGACAGTCAACGCCTTCACCCACATCCATTGGGTGATATTGCCACCGCCATCAGCAAAAGAAGTTCCTAGAGATAACATACCATGCATATAATGGAGTATATGTACATGATCCTCATTATCTCCAACAGGACAATGTGTGAAGTGGTCTACAATCCACTTGTAAGTAGCGCATGTTGGGACTCTATCTTTACTCTTGTATTCAGCCGCATCGGGAGCCATACCAATAAGTACCTCCAGTTGCTGGAGCGAACCATCAAAATCGGAGCCATACGAAGAGGCTCACCCTCGATAGGAAGTCAACAGATAATCGTAACATTCCGAAGAGTAGGGGGTCATCTCGCCGGTCCTGAGGTGGAAAGTGTGGGTCTCCGGCCTCCACCTGCCGACAAGCGCGGTTTGACATCGACCAGCTCACAAGTTTGATGAACAGGATGAGTCATAGCATCTCGATGTCCAGTGTGTACCGCTAATCGTACGACATGGCAGCTAAGGAGGCCCCATGAGACCAAAGCTTCATGGGTCAAAATTTCTGCAAAGAGACAAATTCACACAAACTTGCACAAATATGAAGATTATTCGGACGAAAAGGAGGGGATCGGAAGAGAATACCTCGTGGGCAGGATTGGGACATAAATCCACGGAAGATTGCTTCAGATTTGTAGGATTTGTCGATGGGATTTGAGCGGCGCTACCTCCCTACTCTTGGCGATCAAGTGCGGGCTAGCTCGGGTAGGGCAGGCTCATGCTGGTTATCACTTATTCAAAGGATAGCTTTGAAGGCAAATGCACTATGCTAGGAAGGATAGTGCCCGGTCCAACGGCGTTACATAACCGTAAGAAGGGCCCGACCTGGGCCCGTCATGCCACGATGTCAAGAGTTGTAGCGCCCGTATCTTCGACGCTACACCAGTGGCATAGCGCCTCTGCCTTCGGCGCTACCAGAAAGGATGGACCAGTAAAATAGTTAAACCCAGCCGGCCTTCCTCTTACTGTAATTCTTGAGTGAGCTGAGCCGCTCAAATTGGGACCTACTTGTTTCGCCTAATCTCTCCTCGCGCATACGAGCTCTTTTTTCACTCACTCATCGCAGAATCATGGAAAATTAATTAAGTTGGCAACACATCGCAGACTAAAGTGATCGATCATCTACAAACGACTGCACCAACTCCCACCGGCATCAACATAAATTGGTTGCAAAAGATGAAATGTATAGTTCAGTGGCTGCGAAAGAGCAGGGAAAAGGTACGGATCGCACAGTAGAGAGGGCAGGCGCGTACGACACGGGCGTGGACAACCGATCGTCGGCCAAGCAGCGCGTCGTGGCCGCTAAAGAAGCCTGGCCAGCCATACTATGATGAGATACGCTTGACATGCACACAGTGACACAGTGCTACTAGCGACTACTATATGCCGCTACCGAACAAGAAATGGAGCCGTGATGGAGCGTTTCTATAAAACCTGGAAAACCTTAGTATAGTTTATGTATTGTGCAGCTCAAAGTTTGAGCCTCGTGTTATAAAAGGTTTGAGCTTGGCGTTGGAGTCAGCAGCTTGCTGCTAGTAACTTGACCTGCAATCTGTAATATTTGTTGCGTTGGAGTCTTGGCTAGAGCCTTTTTTATAGACGATGATCGACCCGATCGATCGTTGCGTCGCATCATGCTTCCATGCCTCTCTTTAGTCCCTTTTTGCTCACCCTCCAACCACTACCGATACGCAGCAGCTAGCGCATGATAATGAGGATTCAGGACAGTGATATCTTCGTTCTGCTGACCATTCAGAACGAAGGAAAAACAAAGCACTGAATTTTTTGATGTGATGTACATGTACTAGCAGTCTATATGTCCTGCTTGTAGCTATCCACTCCGCTGGGTCGGTCGGCGCCGCAATCGGCACCGGACGCGCAACGCTGCAGTAGCCAATAGTAGCTACTTATTATGAGGAAATGACCCATCCAATTCCCTAAACTCCTTATCAGACTAACATTTCGGAACAGCACACGGCCGGGTGCCACGAATGGAACACTCCACCTCCCGCACGTACGCACCATCTTGGAGAAATGTCCATCACGAATCGAGGTTTCGTCGTACTCCGTATGTGTCTTCGGGGCGTCTCTCCATCGAATCTCGTTTTGCACGTCTATCCTAGCTTGGATCAGGTTTTCAGGAGGTGTCTTAGACAGACATCTCGAAAGCCAGACAATATCGCCAACTCTAGCCATTTTCGTCTCAAGGCCAATAAAAGGACCTAGTGCAGATTTAGACGGCCCTACCTGCAATTCTGTTACATGAGACTAGTAGCATATACGCATGGGTGGTGCGTCATAGAATTCACATCACTAAAATGGTAATTATGTAGCGCACCAGCCCATGCGCCACAAAAACTATGTTTAGCGGCACATGAGTATGTGATGCGCTCAGAAATAGGTGCACTACAGAAAAGTGTAATTCTGTGGCGCACGTGAAAGGGGTGCGCCCCAGAAATAGTAAAATCAATGATTGGGCTTGAGCAGGGGTGGTGCCACCATATTTCTGTGACGCACGTGAAAGAAGTGTGTCACACAAATCAGCTTTTTTTAGTGGCGCACATAGGCTGGCGTGCCACAGAAAATATTTCTGTGACGCATGGAAAAGTGGTGCGCCACAGAATAGCTTCCCACCTGTAGCTAGTTTCCTACTAGTGCTCTAACAGGTCCTATCGCCATCGACATTTCTAATGCATACTCTTGATGCCGCGTAATGGGTTAGGGTTCAGAGAATGGGGACTGGAAGCCGATTGAGAATAATTTTGCAAAAAAATAAAGCTAGGAAGCTGGGTAGGAGAATTATTATTGTAAGAAAGATTAATTGAAATTATTGATAGGTTGGATCTAAAGGCAGAAACTACTCCTCTTTCTCAAGCTGAAAGGGCTTCATTGAAAGATTCAAATGAAAAAATAACCAAGTTACGAAGGGATGAGGAGACAAAATGGGCTCAGAGAGCCAAAGTGAAACACATTCAATAAGGGGGGAGTAATATTAAATATTTTCATCTAATTGCTAATGGCAAAAAAAGGAAAAAGAAAATATACCAACTTGAACAAGAGGAAGGGACCATTGTTGGGGATGAGGATTTAAAAGTCTATATCTCTGAATTTTATAAAAGCTTTTCGGGGACCCCGCACCATCCAATGTTGATCTAATTGAGGACAACAATCAGGACATACCTAAGCTATCTGGTGAAGAAAATTATCTTCTTACTTCTCCTTTTATTGAAAAGGAGGTGCATGTAGACATTCTTTAAATGGAGCATAACAAAGCGCCTAGTTTTATCAAAAATTATGGGAGATAATTAAAAATGATGGTTTTCCTGCTGAGTTTTATCAAAAATTCTAGGAGGTAATTAAAAATGATCTAATGGTGTTATTCTCTCAGTTGCATAATGCGGATCTTTCCTTATATAAACTGAATTATGGCATCGTTACTTTATTACCGAAAAAGGAGAATGATGTTCAAATCCAACAATATAGACCCATTTGTTTTTTAATGTAAGCTTCAAGGTGTTTACTAAGTTGGGTACAAATCGTGTGACGGGGATTGCTTCAAAAGTGATAAGACCCACGCAAACGGCTTTTATGCCAGGTAGACATATTTTAGAGGGTGTGGTGATTTTGCATGAAACTATTCATGAGATGCATTCGAAGAAGATGGATGGGGTCTTATTTAAAATTGATTTTGAAAAGGCATATGATAAAGTTAAACGGTCATTCCTACAGCAAACATTGAGAAT
Source organism: Lolium perenne (assembly GCF_019359855.2). NCBI lineage: Eukaryota > Viridiplantae > Streptophyta > Magnoliopsida > Poales > Poaceae > Lolium > Lolium perenne. The sequence goes on from NC_067244.2 coordinate 172,067,717, forward strand.
GAAAGGTTTTGCACCAGAATGGTGTCGCTTCATTAAAGATTTTGTACAAGATGGTAGTGTAGCGGTCAAGGTAAACGATGATATTGGACATTATTTCCAAACCAGGAAGGGCTTGAGACAAGGTGATCCTCTTTCTCCCATTCTTTTCAACATTGTAGTCGATATGTTGGCTATTTTGATTGAGCGTGCTAAGGAGGAAGTTTAATACCTCATCTTGTTGAGGGTGGCATTTCAATCCTACAATATGCGGATGCTACGATCTTGTTTATGGAGCATGATGTGCAAAAGGCTCTAAATATGAAATTAATTCTATGTATCTTTGAATAATTATCGGGATTAAAAAGTAATTTTCATAAGAGTGAACTATTCTGCTTCGGAAAAGCAAAGGAAGAGGAGCAGCAATATAAACATATTTTTGGATGTGAAGTGGGCTCTTTGCCATTTAGATATCTTGGAGTTCCTATTCACTACAAAACTCTTAGAAATTCAGATTGGTATCCGGTAGAAACTCGATTTGAGGGCAAATTGGGATGATGGAAAGGCAAGCTCTTATCCTATGGGGATAGACTTGTTTTGATCAATTCTGTGTTGACAAGTTTACCAATGTTTATGTTGTCTTTCCATGAAATTTCGAAAGTGGTTCTGAAAAGACTGGATTTTTATGGATCTAGATTTTTTTTGGCAAGGAGATGAAGAAAAACGCAAATATGGATTAACAAAATGGAATATCATATGTAGACCAAAAGATCAAGGTGGTCTTGGTATCGAAGTTCTAGAGTTAAAAAACAAATTCCTACTCAGTAAATGGTTATTTAAATTATTGAATGAAGAAGGGGTCTGGCAGGAGTTATTACACAATAAATATTTATCTCAAAAAACTCTCTCTCAAGTTCAGGTTAAACCATCTGATTCTCATTTCTGGAAGGGACTCATGCATGTGTGATACGTCCCAAACGTATCTATAATTTCTTATGTTCCATGCTACTTTTATGATGATACTCACATGTTTTATACACATTATATGTCATTATTATGCATTTTCCGGCACTAACCTATTGACGAGATGCCGAAGAGCCGATTCTTTGTTTCTGCTGTTTTTGGTTTCAGAAATCCTAGTAAGGAAATATTCTCGGAATTGGACGAAATCAACGCCCAGGGTCCTATTTTTCCACGAAGCTTCCAGAAGACCGAAGAGGATAACAAGTGGGGCCACGAGGCGACGCCACACTAGGGCGGCGCGGCTTGGGCCTTGGCCGTGCCGGCCTATTGTGTGGGGCCCTCGTGTGGCCCCCTGACCTGCCCTTCCGCCTACTTAAAGTCTTCGTCGCGAAACCCCCAGTACCGAGAGCTACGATACGGAAAACCTTCCAGAGACGCCGCCGCCGCCAATCCCATCTCGGGGGATTCAGGAGATCGCCTCCGGCACCCTGCCGGAGAGGGGAATCATCTCCCGGAGGTCTCTTCATCGCCATGATCGCCTCCGGATCGATGTGTGAGTAGTCCACCCCTGGACTATGGGTCCATAGCAATAGCTAGATGGTTGTCTTCTCCTCATTGTACTATCATGTTAGATCTTGTGAGCTGCCTATCATGATCAAGATCATCTATTTGTAATGCTACATGTTGTGTTTGTTGGGATCCGATGAATATTGAATACTATGTCAAGTTGATTATCAATCTATCATATATGTTATTTATGTTCTTGCATGCTCTCCGTTGCTAGTAGAGGCTCTGGCCAAGTTGATACTTGTGACTCCAAGAGGGAGTATTTATGCTCGATAGTGGGTTCATGCCTCCATTAAATCTGGGACAGTGACAGAAAGTTCTAAGGTTGTGGATGTGCTGTTGCCACTAGGGATAAAACATCGATGCTTTGTCTAAGGATATTTGTGTTGATTACATTACGCACCATACTTAATGCAATTGTCTGTTGTTTACAACTTAATACCGGAAGGGGTTCGGATGATAACCTGAAAGTGGACTTTTTAGGCATAGATGCATGCTGGATAGCGGTCTATGTACTTTGTCGTAATGCCCTGATTGAATCTCATAGTACTCATCATGATATATGTATGTGCATTGTTATGCCTTCTTTATTTGTCAATTGCCCAACTGTAATTTGTTCACCCAACATCTGTTTATCTTATGGGAGAGACACCACTAGTGATCTGTGGACCCCGGTCCTATTCTTTACATCTGAAATACAATCTACTGCAATTGCTCTTTACTGTTCTTCGCAAACAATCATCATCATCCACACTATACATTTAATCCTTTGTTTATAGCAAGCCGGTGAGATTGACAACCTCACTGTTACGTTGGGGCAAAGTTCTGTGATTGTGTGATGACCCACAAGTATAGGGGATCGCAACAGTCTTCGAGGGAAGTAAAACCCAATTTATTGATTCGACACAAGGGGAGACAAAGAACACTTGGAAGCCTTAACAGCGGAGTTGTCAATTCAGCTGCACCTGGAAACAGACTTGGTCGCAAGAGTTTATCAGTAGTAACAGTTTTATGGCAGTAGCAGTAGTGAAATAACAGTAGCAGAGTAGCAGAGACAGCAGTAGTGATTTTAGTAAACAGCAGGATTAAAATACTGTAGGCACGGGGACGGATGAACGGGCGTTGCATGGATGAGAGAAACTCATGTAACAATCATAGCAGGGCATTTGCAGATAATAATAAAACGGTGTCCAAGTACAAAGCAATCAATAGGCATGTGTTCCATATATAGTCGTGCGTGCTCGCAATGAGAAACTTGCACAACATCTTTTGTCCTACCAGCCGGTGGCAGCCGGGCCTCAAGGGAAACTACTGTATATTAAGGTACTCCTTTTAATAGAGTACCGGAGCAAAGCATTAACACTCCGTGAACACATGTGATCCTCACATTGCTACCATCCCCTCCGGTTGTCCCAATTCTTGTCACTTCGGGGCCATTGGTTCCGGACAGCGACATGTGTATACAACTTATAGGTAAGATCATAAACAATGAATATCTTGATGAAACAATAACATGTTCAGATCTGAGATCATGGCACTCGGGCCCTAGTGACAAGCATTAAGCATAACAAGTTGCAACAATATCATCAAAGTACCAATTACGGACACTAGGCACTATGCCCTAACAATCTTATGCTATTACATGACCAATCTCATCCAATCCCTACCATCCCCTTCGGCCTACAGCGGGGGAATTACTCACACATGGATGGGGGAAACATGGTTGGTTGATGTAGAGGCGTTGGCGGTGATGATGGCGATGATCTCCTCCAATTCCCCGTCCCGGCGGAGTGCCAGAACGGAGACTTCTGGCTCCCGCGACGGAGTTTCGCGATGTGGCGGCGTTCTGGAGGGTTTCCGGCGACTTCGACTTCTTTTTCGTGCGTTTTTAGGTCGAGGCCGATAAATAGTCCGAAGGAGGGCGTCGGAGGCCGGCCGAGGGGGCCACACCACATGGCCGCGCGGGCCCCCCCGGGCCGCGCCGCCCTATGGTGTGGGGCCCTCGGGCCTCCACCTGACCTGTCCTTCTGGCTCCGTCAGTTTTCTGGGAAAATAGGGCCTTCTGCATAAATTCCGAGGATTTTCCCGAAAGTTGGATTTCTGCACAAAAACGAGACACCAGAACAGTTCTGCTGAAAACAGCGTTAGTCCGTGTTAGTTGCATCCAAAATACACAAATTAGAGGCAAAACAATAGCAAAAGTGTTCGGGAAAGTAGATACGTTTTGGACGTATCAACTTCCCCCAAGCTTAGCTTATTGCTTGTCCTCAAGCAATTCAGTTAACAACTGAGCGATAAAAGAACTTTCACGAACACATTTGCTCATATGATGTATATATTCTCATGCTATGGCTAATACTTAAGCAGTTCATAATGAGATACATGCAAATAAGATCATCTAACAGCTATATCAATCATGGAGAGGTACCAACAATTAATAATAAGCATCATGAATCATGTATATAAGCAGGATTGCAATGTTCATAAGAGAGTATGATAAAGTGGTATCTCGCTTGCCCGTATTTGATCGGCAAAACATAAATGCCCAGGCACCTCTGGAGTTCATAGAAAGACTAGAAGTAGTGATTGTCAAAGATAAAAGCATCAAAGTTATACCACAATCAATCATATTTTGAGACAAGCATATTATACTAAGAATGACAGTTGTGCTCTCAAGATAGTGCTCAAAGAAATAATGGAGACACAACATAGAAGTAAAAGATTGACCCTTCGCAGAGGGAAGCAGGGATTAACATGCGCTAGAGCTTTTCATTTTTGAAATCAGGAGTAAAATCATTTTGAGAGGTGTTTGTTGTTGTCAACGAATGGTAATGGGTACACCAACTACCTCGCCAACCGGACTTTCAAGAGCGGCTCCCATGAATTATTGCATATTTATTTGGCACTCCTTCCAACCTTTCTTACACAAACCATGGCTAACCGAATCCTCGGGTGCCTGCCAACAATCTCATACCATGAAGGAGTGCCCCTTTTTTTATTTTAGTTTTATTATGATGATGACACTCCCCCCAACCTTTGCTTACACAAGCCATGGCTAACCGAATCCTTCGGGTGCCGTCCAACAATCACAAACCATGGAGGAGTGTCTATTAAGTTAATTAATTCGGGACTGGGAATCCCGTTGCCAGCTCTTTTTGCAAAATTATTGGATAAGCGGATGTGCCACTAGTCCATATGAGAGTCCGTCAAAAGTAAATGACAAGGTTGAAAGCTAAACACCACATACTTCCTCATGAGCTATGAAACATAAACACAAATTGAGAAGCATTTTGAAGGTTTTAAAGGTAGCGCATGAGAATTTACTTGGAATGGTTTGAACTGCCATGCATAGGTATTTATGGTGGACACTTTGGAACAACTTGGTTTTCAAGTGTTTGGAAGCACGAGCAGCGTTCCCGCTCAGTACAAGTGAAGGCTAGCAATAGACTAGGGAGCGACAAATCAAGAGAGCACTAACTGTCATAATCATGCTTGCGGCAAAATAAATTAACGGAGGCATAAAAGTGATACAAGAACTCTGAAGCAATATAGATCATCGAGGCTTAATTGACTTTTTGTTCAGTCATATGCATGCGTGAGCATGTGCCAAGTCGATATAAATGAATTATTCAGAGGAGGATACCACAATGCCATACCTACTTATGAATAAAACAATACAAGCAAACATCCATGACATGCTACTCATATTAATAGATTGGAGCTAAACATGAGAGATCATAAACTACTAGACTTTCTCAAATAACATATACCTCACATGAACCAACTAAGCATGCTCACATGGATGAGTATATGTACAAAAATGAAAACAAATAGAGTTCATACCAGTCTCTCAGCACAATCAGATTGTCGTAGATCGTCATTATTGCCCTTTTCACTTGTGTAGCTTGGATAATATGAAATGAAAACCACGCTCCAGCCACCGAAGACCATTGAACTCATAAAGAACTTTACAAAACCAAAGAAGAACAGCAAATATTTTTGGTGTTTTCGAATTAGAAACAAGAACAAAAGGAAACAAGCAAACAAAGTAAAATCTTTTTGGGTTTTCTTATAGCAAACTAGCAACAGCAAATAAAGCGAAACAAATGCAAGAAACCAAAGCAAACAAATGGTGAAGAGAAACAACAGAAATATTTTTGGTCTTTTTGTGTTTTGGGAAAGAAACAAAGCGGAAACAAGAAATAGCAAACTAAAAGAAACACAGAAAAACGAGATGGCAGAAATCTGCCAAAACCTGACAGCAGTACAGAAATCGATTTTTACAAAAATCTTACGTTGCTCAGCTCGAAAAGTGTTAAACTAATGAAAGTTAGATAACAACCTGGGGAACCTGCACAAAAATTGGCAGCTCAAAATAACGTTCTGGCTGTGCGCACGAATTTTTCTAGTAACAGTCCAGAATCTGTTTTCAGGCAGCACTTCCCCAAATATCATCTCCCTCTCATTAGAAAACCACTCAAACGAACAAAACAAATATGTACAAGTATCCAGCAATCATAATATGCAAAGAATGAGTGATGCCGGTATACCTCCCCCCAAGCTTAGGCTTTTGGCCTAAGTGGAGTTCAATCCCATCGAGACCATGAGGTAGTATCTCCGTAGTATGACGAAGATGGATCGTATTCCGGGCATGTGCTAGAAGAAGCACCCGGATACGAGACGGTGTAGTCGTGGGAGGCCTCGGCGTCCTCGGAGTCATGCTGCTGGTGGAAGTCTTGTATCTTCATATGTTCATCCACCTCCTCCTGATTGCCTGTCAATACTGAACAATCCTGGTTGGGGAAGAGGGATTTCCTTCTCATCCCCGTCAGCAAACAACATTCTATAGACCATATTATCTAAAGTAGAATCAGCGGTAACAAAATGATGACTCTTCATAGCAGCAATATCGAGTCTCCTAGGGGCCAATGGCACATCATTAGGATCAAGAGGAAGTCTTAAATATGTTAAAACGCGCAGTGCAATAGTTCCTCCAAAAATAGGCCCTCTATTAGACAGGCGGCGAGCAATAAGAGAACCAAGGTGATAAGATGTCCGACCAGTAAGTGCAATATTCAAGAAAGCAAGATGGTAACTAGAAATATTGCTAGTGTTCTCCCTACCAAGTATGCTAGTGGCAATGTAATATGCAAAATACTTAATGGCGGGGAGTTGAATGTTCCTTATCTTGCCACGCTGAATGGTGCGACAATCATCATTGGTAATCCCTCGATAGAGCTCCAACAAGTCCTGGGGGTTGTCATCAATCCTACTTGCTATACCTACAGGGGCAATATCCAATGCACGACAAAAATCTTCCAATTCCATAGTAACAGGATTACCATAGATCTTGAATGCAACTGTCGGCTCATATTGCTTGTTGTGGAACTTGAAGCTCTCGACGAAGATTTTGGTGAGCATGTAGTATTGCTCCCTTTCATCTCCCACATAGGTGGCTAAACCCGCCCTGTTGACAAGGGTGAAGAAATCCTCCAATATCTCTGCATTCCTCAGAAAATCATAGCATGGAAAAGACGAAGCATTAGGAGCCCCGTTGTCCTCTTCGGGCGCGAAGCTAGGCGCGATGATATCCTCGTTGTACGATCACCTAAGCCGGGTGGCGGCCCTAGAAGGCCTCCCGGTGCTGGTTGTTCCTTTCTTGAACAACTCTCCAAAGTTGAACTTCTTCATCTCTTCTCTGAAATTTTCAACAAGTGATATAAAATTTGATTTGGTGACATATAATTGAGGGGAACTACTATAGGAACTTGCTAGAGTACTAATCATGCATCAAAACTAGTTTATACAACTTAGAACAAGCATGCAAGCTCACTAAACATGTTACCTACAGCAGCAAAATATTCAAGATATACTCAACCAAACAAAATTCTACTTGGATCATTGGAGGAGTCACATACCAAGGAGCAAATGTGCCAAATTTCAGCAAGAAATCTGTGCTGAGCAAAGAGATCGAAAAATCCTGAGCTCTTGAGCAAAAACGCGAGTGAGAGAAACCTGGTGCGAGTTTTTTCGGGAGAGAGAAGATGCTGGGAGAAAGAGATGAGATAGTGGGGCAAGGAGGGGCCCACACCACAGGGTGGCGCACCCCCCTCCTTGGCCGCGCCGGCCTGTGGTGTGGCACCCTGTGGTGCCCCACAGGTCATCCTCTGGTGCTCCCAGGTGCCTCGTCGAAAAATAGGACCAACGGTATAATTTTTGTGAATTTTTGAAAACTTTGAAAAATGCACATTTCTGGGTATTTAGTTTATTATTACTGGCCAGGAAAATTTTTGAAATCTCCAATTAACTAAGGAACTTTGCAAATTAAAAAATGCTACAGCAACTAGAGCAAGTGGAGGAAGAAAGAGATGTTGTTTACCTCCTCTATGCATATAAAAAGTATTTGTTAACAAGGTTGATCAAGTCTTGCCACCAAATAAATTTTACATAGCATAAGAAGAAATAAACCTCAAATCAATCATGTTACCTTGAATTGTATTGATATGGATCCAATCACGAGAGTTTGATATTCTTCTTTAGGCTCATATATAGGACAATCAATAGTTCCCACTTTGATAGTTCTCACATTAGAAATAGTATTAACTCAACACACTTTCTCAATCCTCTTGGGAAAATAAACGGTATGCTCCCTATCATCAACATTGAAAGTAACCTTTCCTTTATTGCAATCAATAACAGCCCCTGCGGTGTTAAGAAAAGGTCTCCCAAGAATAATAGACATATTATCATCTTCAGGCATTTCCAACACAACAAAATCAGTTAATATCAAGCAGTTAGTAGTAACTTGAACAGGAACATCCTCACATATACCAACAGGAATAGCAGTAGATTTATCAGCCATTTGCAAAGATATATCAGTAGGTATCAACTTATCTAAATAAAGTCTCTTATAAAGAGAAAAAGGCATAACACTAACACCGGCTCCCAAGTCACATAGAGCAGTTTTAACATAATTATTCTTAATAGAACAAGGAATAGTAGGTATACCTGGGTCGCCCAACTTCTTTGGCACTTTGCCATTGAAAGAGTAATTAGCAAGCATAGTGGAAATTTCCTCATTGGGGATTTTCCTTTTGTTAGTAACAATATCTTTCATATACTTTGAATAAGGAGGCAATTTAATAGCATCAGTCAAAGGGATTTGCAAGAATAAAGGTTTCATCCAATCGCAAAATTTATTATAGTGTTCTTCTTCCTTTGATTTTAGTTTCTTAGCAGGAAAAGGCATTTGCTTTTGAACCCAAGGTTCTCTTTCATTACCATGTTTCTCAGCAATAAAATCTTCTTTAGTGTACTTTTTATTTTTAGCATGCTTTTCAGGTTCTTCTTCAACCTCTTCTTTATCAGAAGCATCCTTCTTATCATTATCTTTATCATGTTCATTACCACTTTCAGTTTCAGCATCAGAAATAGAAATACTATTAGGATCATTAGCAGGTTCAGAGGATTCTACAACATTTTTATGTTTCTTCTTCTTTTTCCTCTTAGAAGGAGCACTAGGTTCAATGCGTTGAGAATCTTGTTCAATTCTTTTGGGATGCCCTTCAGGATATAGAGGATCCTGGGTAGAGACACCACCTCTAGTTGTTACTTCATAAGCATGTTTCTCTTTAGAATTATTCCCTAACAAGTCATTTTGCACTTTAGTGAGTTGATCAATTTGATTTTGAACCATATGAAAATGTTTAACAAGCATCTTAACATCATTGGAGGTTCTTTCTACAATATCATGCAATTCACTAATAGCTCGAGAATTTTCCATTAAATGATTCTCTACTCTCATATTAAAATTTTCTTGCTTAACAATATAATTATCAAACTCATCTAAGCATTGTGCAGGAGGTTTCGAATACGGAATATCTTCCCTAGTAAAGCGTTGAAGGAGTTTACCTCAATCATGGATGAAGGGGGAATTATCTCACATATATCTTCTATGGGAGGAAGATTCTTCACATCTTGATTTAATACCTTTCTCCTTGAGAGACTTCTTGGCTTCCCTCATATCTTCATCATTTAATTTAATCATACCCCTCTTCTTTAATATTGGCGTTGGAGTTGGTTCAGGCGTAGTCCAATCATCATGATTCCGGCCTATTTTAGCCAATAATTCTTCAAATATCGTCTGGAGTTCTTTTCCTGAAAACACAACCAGCACAACTATCCAGGTATGCCCTAGACTCAATGGTTAGTCCACTATAAAATATATCAAGTAAATCATGCTTTTCCAAATCATGGTCAGGCCGAGCTCTAATAAGAGAGCAAAATCTCGCCCAAGCCTCAGGCAATTTCTCTCCATCTCCCTGGTCAAAATTATAAATTCACTGCAAAGCAATATGTTGAGCACTAGCAGGAAAGTATTTACGGAAGAAAACATCAAGCAATTCTTTTGGACTTTTAATAGAATTAGGTGGCAAACTATTATACCAAGTTTTAGCGTCATCCTTTAATGAGAATGGAAAGATTTTAGCAACAAAGTAAGTACGCATCTTGACATCATCAGAAAACAAGCTACTTAGAGTAGATAACTCAGTCATGTGTTCAACAGCACTTTCTTTTTCAGTACCACAAAAGGGTGTTTTCTCAACAATAGCTATATGAGATAGATCAAGAGAAAAATCATAATCTTTATCCTTAATGTTTATAGGAGATGTGGCAAACTTAGGATCTGGAGACAGTTTATATCTAACAGCATGTTCTGCAAGCAACTTTTTAATTTTTCTTGCATCAGTAGTAGCATTGCATTTTTCAATAAAATCATCATTAAGCTCCACATAATCTTCATCAGGATCATCACTAAAATAATCAAGTTCAGGTGAATTAACAGGTGTAGTAGCATTAGGAGTTTCAGTATTTTCAATTTGTCTAGACCTAGCAATTGTAGCATCTAGAAAGGATCCCAATGAACCACTATCATCAAGCACAGCAGAAATATTATCAATATTATGAGAGTTTTCAGATTCAGCAGAAGTACCCGCATGTGAAGCATGTGGCGGTGAAACAAGTTTATCAATCACAGATGGTGAATCAAGTGTAGCGGAGGTACTCAGAATTGTACCTTTTCTTGTAGTGGATGGTAATATGGCGATTTTAGAATCACGAGGTTTACCCATGATGGAGAATTTGCAGCGAACAATATCAATCCAAGTGAACTTCCAAATAAAGCTATGCTCCCCGGCAACGGCGCCAGAAAATAGTGTTGATGACCCACAAGTATAGGGGATCGCAACAGTCTTCGATGGAAGTAAAACCCAATTTATTGATTCGACACAAGGGGAGACAAAGAACACTTGGAAGCCTTAACAGCGGAGTTGTCAATTCAGCTGCACCTGGAAACAGACTTGCTCGCAAGAGTTTATCAGTAGTAACAGTTTTATGGCAGTAGCAGTAGTGAAATAACAGTAGCAGAGTAACAGAGATAGCAGTAGTGATTTTAGTAAACAGCAGGATTAAAATACTGTAGGCACGGGGACGGATGAACGGGCGTTGCATGGATGAGAGAAACTCATGTAACAATCATAGCAGGGCATTTGCAGATAATAATAAAACGGTGTCCAAGTACAAAGCAATCAATAGGCATGTGTTCCATATATAGTCGTGCGTGCTCGCAATGAGAAACTTGCACAACATCTTTTGTCCTACCAGCCGGTGGCAGCCGGGCCTCAAGGGAAACTACTGGATATTAAGGTACTCCTTTTAATAGAGTACCGGAGCAAAGCATTAACACTCCGTGAACACATGTGATCCTCACATCGCTACCATCCCCTCCGGTTGTCCCAATTCTTGTCACTTTGGGGCCATTGGTTCCGGACAGCGACATGTGTATACAACTTATAGGTAAGACCATAAACAATGAATATCTTGATGAAACAATAACATGTTCAGATCTGAGATCATGGCACTCGGGCCCTAGTGACAAGCATTAAGCATAACAAGTTGCAACAATATCATCAAAGTACCAATTACGGACACTAGGCACTATGCCCTAACAATCTTATGCTATTACATGACCAATCTCATCCAATCCCTACCATCCCCTTCGGCCTACAGCGGGGGAATTACTCACACATGGATGGGGGAAACATGGCTGGTTGATGTAGAGGCGTTGGCGGTGATGATGGCGATGATCTCCTCCAATTCCCCGTCCCGGCGGAGTGCCAGAACGGAGACTTCTGGCTCCCGCGACGGAGTTTCGTGATGTGGCGGCGTTCTGGAGGGTTTCTGGCGACTTCGACTTCTTTTTCGTGCGTTTTTAGGTCGAGGCCGATAAATAGTCCGAAGGAGGGCGTCGGAGGCCGGCCGAGGGGGCCACACCACATGGCCGCGCGGGCCCCCCTGGGCCGCGCCGCCCTATGGTGTGGGGCCCTCGGGCCTCCACCTGACCTGTCCTTCTGGCTCCGTCAGTTTTCTGGGAAAATAGGGCCTTCTGCATAAATTCCGAGGATTTTCCCGAAAGTTGGATTTCTGCACAAAAACGAGACACCAGAACAGTTCTGCCGAAAACAGCGTTAGTCCGTGTTAGTTGCATCCAAAATACACAAAATAGAGGCAAAACAATAGCAAAAGTGTTCGGGAAAGTAGATACGTTTTGGACATATCATTGTGTTGTGCAGGTTCCACGTTGGCGCCGGAATCCCTGGTGTTGCGCCGCACTACACTCCGCCACCATCAACCTTCAACGTGCTTCTTGGCTCCTACTGGTTCGATAAACCTTGGTTTCTTTCTGAGGGAAAACTTGCTACTGTACGCATCACACCTTCCTCTTGGGGTTCCCAACGGACGTGTGTTTCACGCGCAATCAAGCATTTTTTCTGGCGCCGTTGCCGGGGAGATCAAGACACGCTGCAAGGGGAGTCTCAGCTTCCAATCTCTTTACTTTGTTTTTGTCTTGCTTTATTTTGTTTACTACTTTGTTTGCTGCACTTAAACAAAACACACAAAAAATTAGTTGCTAGCTTTACTTTATTTACTATCTTGTTTGCGTTTTCTATATTAAAAACACAAAAAAATTAGTTACTTGCATTTACTTTATCTAGTTTGCTTTATTTACTATTGCTAAAATGAATACTCCTGAAAACACTAAGTTGTGTGACTTCACAAACACTAATAATAATGATTTCTTATGCACACCTATTGCTCCACCTGCTACTACAGTAGAATTCTTTGAAATTAAACCTGCTTTACTGAATCTTGTTATGAGAGAGCAATTTTCTGGTGTTAGTTCTGATGATGCTGCTGCCCATCTTAATAATTTTGTTGAACTTTGTGAAATGCAAAAGTATAAGGATGTAGATGGTGATATTATAAAATTGAAATTGTTTCCTTTCTCCTTAAGAGGAAGAGCTAAAGATTGGTTGCTATCTTTGCCTAAGAATAGTATTGATTCATGGACTAAATGTAAGGATGCTTTTATTGGTAGATATTATCCTCCCGCTAAAATTATATCTTTGAGAAGTAGCATAATGAACTTCAAGCAATTAGATAATGAACATGTTGCTCAAGCATGGGAGAGAATGAAATCTTTGGTAAAGAATTGTCCAACCCATGGACTAACTACTTGGATGATCATCCAAACATTTTATGCAGGACTGAATTTTTATTCGCGGAACCTATTGGATTCAGCTGCTGGAGGTACCTTTATGTCCATTACTTTGGGGGCGGCTACAAAGCTTCTTGATAATATGATGATAAATTACTCTGAATGGCACACGGAAAGAGCTCCACAAGGTAAGAAGGTAAATTCTGTTAAAGAAACCTCCTCCCTGAGTGATAAGATTGATGTGATTATGTCTATGCTTGTGAATGGTAGATCTAATGTTGATCCTAATAATGTTCCTTTAGCTTCATTGGTTGCCCAAGAAGAACATGTTGATGTGAACTTCATTAAAAGTAATAATTTCAACAACAATGCTTATCGGAATAATTCTGGTAACAACTATAGGCCATATCCTTCTGCTAATGGTAATAGTTATGGTAATTCTTATGGGAATTCTTACAACAATAATAGGAGTGTACCCCCTGGTCTTGAAGCCATGCTTAAAGAATTTATTAGTACACAAACTGCTTTTAATAAATCTGTTAAAGAAAAGCTTGATAAAATTGATATTCTTGCTTCTAAGGTTGATAGACTTGCCTCTGATGTTGATCTTTTAAAATTAAAAGTTATGCCTAATAAGGATAATGAAAATAAGATTGTTACTAAAGCAAATGCCATCCAAGTTAGAATTAATGAGAATATAAGATTGATGGCTGAATTGCATGCTAGATGGGAAAGAGAAGAAAATGAAAAACTTGCTAAAGAGAATAATGTAGCTAAAGTTTGGACTATCACCACCACTAGTAATGATAATGATTCACATGTTGCTAAACCTCCTACTATCAATGGTAAAATAATTGGTGTTGGCAATGTTTCTACTCCTAGTGCAAAGCGTGCAAAATTACCTGAAATTGCTAAAACTGCTGAAACTGCTTGTGATAAAACTGCTGAAATTTTTTCCAACATTGGAGACAATGATCCCATTGCTGTAGGTCATAATGATTTAGACTTTGATGATTGTCACATCTCTGAAGTTATAAAGTTCTTACAAAAACTTGCTAAAAGTCCCAATGCTAGTGCTATAAATTTGGCCTTTACAAAACATATTACAAATGCTCTCATAAAAGCTAGAGAAGAGAAACTAAAACTTGAAACCTCTATTCCTAGGAAGTTGGAAGATGGTTGGGAGCCCATCATTAAGATGAGGGTCAATGATTTTGATTGTAATGCTTTATGTGATCTTGGTGCAAGTATTTCTGTTATGCCTAAGAAAATATATGATATGCTTGACTTGCCACAATTGAAAAATTGTTATTTGGATGTTAATCTTGCTGATAATGCTATAAAGAAACCTTTGGGGAGGATTGATAATGTTCGCATTATGGTTAACAATAACCTTGTCCCCGTTGATTTTGTTGTCTTGGATATTGAATGCAATGCATCTTGTCCCATTATATTGGGAAGACCTTTTCTTCGAACTGTTGGTGCCACCATTGATATGAAGGAAGGTAATATTAAATATCAATTTCCTCTCAAGAAAGGTATGGAACACTTCCCTAGAAAGAAAATGAAGTTACCTTATGATTCTATTATTAGAACAAATTATGATGTCGATGCTTCATCTCTTGATAATACTTCATTCACACTTTCTGCGCCTAGCTGAAAGACGTTAAAGAAAAGCGCTTATGGGAGACAACCCATCATTTTACTACAGCACTTTTGTTTTATATTTGAGATGTCGAAGTTGTTACTACTGTAGCAACATCTCCTTATCTTTATTTTATTGCATTGTTGTGCCAAGTAAAGTCTTTGATAGTAAAGTCAATACTAGATTTGGATTACTACGCAGAAACAGATTTTTTGCTGTCACGAATTTGGGTATGGTTCTCTGTAGGTAACTCAGAAAAATCTGTCAATTTACGTGCGTGATCCTCAGATATGTACGCAACTTTCATTCAATTTGGGCATTTTCATCTGAGCAAGTCTGGTGCCTCTTAAAAATTCGTCTTTACGGACTGTTCTGTTTTGACAGATTCTGCCTTTTGTTTCGCATTGCCTTTTTTGCTATGTTTGATGGATTTCTTTGTTCCATTAACTTTCAGTAGCTTTGTGCAATGTCCAGAAGTGTTAAGAATGATTATGTCACCTCTGAATATATGAATTATGCACTGACCCTCTAATGAGTTTGTTTTAAGTTTGGTGTGGAGGAAGTTTTCAAGGGTCAAGAGAGGAGGATGATACAATATGATCAAGAAGAGTGAAAAGTCAAAGCTTGGGGATGCCCCCGTGGTTCATCCCTGCATATTTTAAGAAGACTCAAGCGTCTAAGCTTGGGGATGCCCAAGGCATCCCTTCTTCATCGGCAACTTATCAGGTTCCTCTAGTGAAACTATATTTTTATTCCGTCACATCTTATGTGCTTTACTTGGAGCGTCTGTTTGTTTTGTTTTTATTTTTATTTTGTTTGAATAAGATCGGATCCTAGCATTCTTTGTTTGGGAGAGAGACACGCTCCGCTGTTTCGTATGAACACATGTGTTCTTAGCTTTATTTCTAATGTTCATTGCGAAAGTTGGACTATTTCATTCATTGGTCTATGGTTGGAAACGGAAAATGCCGCATGTGGTAAATGGTTTAATGTCTTGAATAATGTGATACTTGGCAATTGTTGTGCTCATATAGATCATGTTTAAGCTCTTGCATCATGTACCTTGTACTCATTAATGAATAACTACATAGAGCTTGTTAAAATTTGGTTTGCATGATTGATCTCTAGAGTCTAGATATTTTCTGGTTGAGGTGTTTGAA
The DNA here is from genome assembly GCF_019359855.2 of Lolium perenne. Classification (NCBI taxonomy): domain Eukaryota; kingdom Viridiplantae; phylum Streptophyta; class Magnoliopsida; order Poales; family Poaceae; genus Lolium; species Lolium perenne. Next base: position 172,083,585 of record NC_067244.2, read on the forward strand.
CAACAAGAAGACAATGTAAAATCTTATAATACCTACAATATGTTCATATGTGAGCTTTGCTGCACCTTTTATACTTGAGTTTTCTTCAAACAACCTTGCTAGCCTAGCCTTGTATTGAGAGGGATTCTTCTCGTGCATCCAAATCCTTGAGCCAAAAACAATGCCATTTGTGTCCACCATACCTACCTACGACATGGTATTTCTTCGCCATTCCAAAGTACATTACTTGAGTGCTACCTTTAAACTTATATTCTTTGCCTTTACAATACATAGCTCATGGGACAAATAACCTTAAAAACTATTGTGGTGAAGAATATGTACTTATGTGTCTTATTTCTTAATAAGTTGCTTGTTGAGCGGTAACCATGTTTCTGGGGACGCCATCAACTTTTACCTTTGTTGAATATCATGTGAGTTGCTATGCATGTTCGTCTTGTCTGAAGTAAGGGAGATTTTCATGATCAAATGGTTTGAGTATGCATACTGTTAGAGAAGAACATTGGGCCGCTAACTAAAGCCATGATTCATGGTGGAAGTTTCAGTTTGGACACAAATCCTCAATCTCTTATGAGAATATTAACTGTTGTTGAATGCTTAAGCATTAAAGAGGAGTCCATTATTTGTTGTCTATGTTGTCCCGGTATGGGTGTCTAAGTTGAGAATGATCAAAAGCGAGAAATCCAATGCGAACCTTCTCCTTAGACCCTTGTACAGGCGGCATAGAGGTACCCCTTTGTGACACTTGGTTGAAACATATGCTATGCAATGATAATCCGTGTTAATCCAAGCTAATTAGGACAAGGTGCGAGCACTATTAGTATACTATGCATGAGGCTTGCAACTTATAGGATATCTTATACATAACACATATGATTTATTACTACCGTTGACAAAATTGTTTCTATATTTTCAAAATGAAAAGCTCTAGCACAAAAATAGTAATCCATGCTTCCCTCTGCGAAGGGCCATTCTTTTACTTTATATTGAGTCAGTTTACATATTCTTTCTATCTTAGAAGCAAACACTTGTGTCAACTGTGTGCATTGATTCTTACATGTTTACCTATTGCACTTGTTATATTACTTTGTGTTGACTATTATCCATGAGATAAATATGTTGAAGTTGAAAGCAACCGCTGAAACTTATATCTTCCTTTGTGTTGCTTCAATGCCTTTACTTCGAACTTATTGCTTTATGAGTAACTCTTATGCAAGTCTTATTGATGCTTGTCTTGAAAGTATTATTCATGAAAAGTCTTTGCTATATGATTCATTTGTTTACTCATTATCTTCATCATTGCTTCGAATCGCTGCATTCATCTCATATGCTTACAATAGTATGATCAAGATTATGATAGCATGTCACTTCAGAAATTATCTTTGTTATCGTTTACCTACTCGAGGGCGAGTAGGAACTAAGCTTGGGGATGCTTGATACGTCCCAAACCTATCTATAATTTCTTATGTTCCATGCTACTTTTATGATGATACTCACATGTTTTATACACATTATATGTCATTATTATGCATTTTCTGGCACTAACCTATTGACGAGATGCCGAAGAGCCAGTTGCTGTTTTCTGCTGTTTTTGGTTTCAGAAATCCTAGTAAGGAAATATTCTCGGAATTGGACGAAATCAACGCCCAGGGTCCTATTTTTTCACGAAGCTTCCAGAAGACCGAAGAGGATAAGAAGTGGGGCCACGAGGCGACGCCACACTAGGGCGGTGCGGCCTGGGCCTTGGCCGCGCCGGCCTGTTGTGTGGGGCCCTCGTGTGGCCCCCTGACCTGCCCTTCCGCCTACTTAAAGCCTCCATCGCGAAACCCCCAGTACCGAGAGCCATGATACGGAAAACCTTACTGAGGCGCCGCCGCCGCCAATCCCATCTCGGGGGATTCAGGAGATCGCCTCCGGCACCCTGCCGGAGAGGGGAATCATCTCCCGGAGGTCTCTTCATCGCCATGATCGCCTCCGGATCGATGTGTGAGTAATCCACCCCTAGATTATGGGTCCATAGCAGTAGCTAGATGATTGTCTTCTCCTCATTGTGCTATCATGTTAGATCTTGTGAGCTGCCTATCATGATCAAGATCATCTATTTGTAATGCTACATGTTGTGTTTGTTGGGATCCGATGAATATTGAATACTATGTCAAGTTGATTATCAATCTATCATATATGTTATTTATGTTCTTGCATGCTCTCCGTTGCTAGTAGAGGCTCTGGCCAAGTTGATACTTGTGACTCCAAGAGGGAGTATTTATGCTCGATAGTGGGTTCATGCCTCCATTAAATCTGGGACAGTGACAGAAAGTTCTAAGGTTGTGGATGTGCTGTTGCCACTAGGGTCTAGGGATAAAACATCGATGCTTTGTCTAAGGATATTTGTGTTGATTATATTACGCACCATACTTAATGCAATTGTCTGTTGTTTACAACTTAATACCGGAAGGGGTTCGGATGATAACCTGAAAGTGGACTTTTTAGGCATAGATGCATGCTGGATAGCGGTCTATGTACTTTGTCGTAATGCCCTGATTGAATCTCATAGTACTCATCATGATATATGTATGTGCATTGTTATGCCTTCTTTATTTGTCAATTGCCCAACTATAATTTGTTCACCCAACATTTGTTTATCTTATGGGAGAGACACCACTAGTGATCTGTGGACCCCGGTCCTATTCTTTACATCTGAAATACAATCTACTGCAATTGTTCTTTACTGTTCTTCGCAAACAATCATCATCATTCACACTATACATTTAATCCTTTGTTTACAGCAAGCCGGTGAGATTGACAACCTCACTGTTACGTTGGGGCAAAGTTCTGTGATTGTGTTGTGCAGGTTTCACGTTGGCGCCGGAATCCCTGGTGTTGCGCCGCACTACACTCCGCCGCCATCAACCTTCAACGTGCTTCTTGGCTCCTACTGGTTCGATAAACCTTGGTTTCTTTCTGAGGGAAAACTTGCTACTGTACGCATCACACCTTCCTCTTGGGGTTCCCAACGGACGTGTGTTTCACGCGCAATCAATGTGAAAGATGATTTCTTTGCACGAGTTCATTTTAAGTTAGGTGATGGTTCAGCTGTTAGATTTTGGGAGGATGTTTGGTTGGGAGATAAAAATTTAGCACAACAATATCCATATAACATAGTACAACATAGAAATGTCTTGGTTGCGGATGTGTTAACTCTGATACCTCTGAATATTCAATTTAGGAGGGTATTACGTGGGAATAAATGGATGGATTGGTTGCATTTCTGTAGACGTTTGATGAATGTTCGTCTTGAAGATCAAGATGAAGTTTTTTGTCTGGAACCTTACAACCTCAGGCTTATTTACTGTCAAATCTATATATGAAGATTTAATGAATGACCATACCCCTTTCTTACGTAAATATCTATGGAAACTTAAAATCCCGTTAAAGATCAAGATTTTTATGTGGTTTCTTAATCATAAAGTTCTATTAACAAAAGACAATCTTGCAAAACGAAATTAGAAGGGTTGTACGAAGTGCTGTTTTTGTGGTGCTCAAGAATCTATTGAACATTTATTTATAAATTGTCCGTTTGCAAAACTACTTTGGCGCACGGTGTTTTTCTCTTTTGACCTTCCACCTCCAACTAATATTACAAATATGTTTGGCAATTGGTTAAATGGAGTTGACAAAAAAGCAAAGGATCGTATACGCATTGGTGTGTCCACTCTATGCTGGTCAGTATGGAGGTGTCGGAATAATATTGTGTTTAACAATTCAACTTCTTTCAATATTATGCAGGTTATCCATATGGTTGTGCACTGGGTGCAACTATGGGTGTTACTCCTTCCTCAGGACCAGCGGGCGTTTATGGATACTGGATGCAACCATCTCCAGACGGTCGCACATGATATCTTGTCCCAGGTTGGATAGTGTCATACTAGTCGACTACAGGATGCTTAGTTGGTCTAGTTTCAGACTGTTATGTTTTCATGATTGATTTATGTATCGATCATGAGTGATCCGTTACTTTTTCTGTACAACATACTTTTGTTGCGACTGGAATGTTTTAATAAAGGTCGTGTGCATCACCACGATGCAGAGGCTGGGGTCATATCCCCTTTTCGAAAAAAATGGAGAACGGTTGGTGCTAACTAATTTAGTTTTAACTAGCCTACCAATGTTTATGTTTTCTTAATTTCTTCAATTACCTAAAGGGGTAAGAAAATGAGTAGATTATTTTAGATCCCGCCATTTGTGCCAAAGTGGTGGCCATAAGTGAAAGTATAGACTAACTTGATGAAACAACATTTCTAGACCAAATGATCAATGGCGACAAGGAGTGAAAGTTTAAGAGATTAAAAATAAGTGTTTATTGAGCAAATAGCTTTATAAACTCTTAACGGAATAAGGGGTCTGGCATGAGTTAGTGCACAATAAATATCTTCATACAAAGTATTTGTCTCAAGTGAAGATGAAGTCTTCGGGCTCCCCTCTTCGGAAATATCTAACAAAAATTAAAGATGAGTTCTTTGAACGAGGTTCTTTCATCATATGAAATGGTCAGAACACTCGTTTTTGAGAAGGTACGTGGTTAGGAGACACACCTATTTCTCAATAATATCCATCTTTATACAACTTAGTGCACACTAAACATGTTTTGTCGCTAATATTATGTCTCAAGCGCCTCTAAACATAGGTTTTAGGCAAGCGGTAACGGGTAACAGAGAGACAAGATGATTCATTTATGCACTTGTTCCATGCGTATTCATTTTTCTATATGCCATATTTTTTTCGTTGGAAGCTAACATCATCCGGTAATTTTACGGACCAATTATTGTATCTAGGTTACATGAATGTTCACACAAAATTCCTTCGTAAATATATTCGGAAAATGAAAGTACCACTTAAGATAAGATTTTATGTGGTTCTTATAGCAAAACGTAATTCTTACATTAAAAAATCTTGCTAAAATGAATTTTCAAGGAAGTAAAATGTGTTTTTGTGATCAAAATGAATCAATACAACAAGTATTCATTGAATGTACTTAAGCAGAAAAATGTACTATGGCGAATTGTTTATATGGCATTTAATATTATCATTCCCTCTAATATCACAACTTTGTTTGGAATTAGCTAGCAGGGGTTAGGAAAAATAATAAAGGGCAAGTCCCAGTTGGTATCTGTGATTTACTTTGGGCCATATGAAATACTACAAGTGATTATATCTTTCAATATGAATCATTACCTTTTATGAAGGTAATTCCGTTGGCCACATTAGATTCGTATGTGGTCTTTCTTACAACTATCACAAAAACGCGAGGATTTGGCTATTGGATGAAATCGGCTAAAGAAGGTTGCATGGGATAAATACAGCTAGTGTAGTTGGCTTTTTAATTTTAGGATAGCACGTTAGTGCATAGCCACTTCATGTGTTCTCTCTTTTCAAAAGGTTGATTTATGTATCGATTATATGTGACCCATGATGTATTTTTCTGTAAAACCTAAATTTTAATAAAGTAATAAAATGTTGCATGTATTAACCTACACAGAGGCTAAGCTGCCGCCTCCTTTGTGGGAATAAAATCAACAAGGAATTAGACAAAAAACGTTACAACAAAAATACAAGCGAACAACACTCAACACATCTAACTTCCTGACCAACTTAGCAAACCAACAAACTCTCTTAACTTACTTTGTTTTGCGAAAATTCCACCGATCTTTTAGTAATCATCAACAGTAGTACAAAGAAACTCAAAAGTAATAAAAATTACAAATAAGTCATTGGACCACCTAACGACGACTACAGACCCTAGCACGAGGCGAAGGCGCGCCGCCGTCCTCGCCCCTCCATCACTGGAGGCAGGCAAAGCTTGTCGTAGTAGAGCTTGTTGTAGTAGACAGACGGGAGTCGTCGTGCTAAGGCCCCAAAGGATCAGCACACCAGAGCAGCAACCGTCACCAATGATGACAACTGTAGATGGGAAGAGACTAACCTGAAACCACACCAGTGAACACGAAAACCGACCAGATCCCATGAGATCCGTCGGACACACAACTCCACGCCCCCCCCCCCCCCCCCCCCCCGCCGGCGCTAGATGCACCACCGGAGTCGGGATAGGGCGGGGAGGATCTTATTCTGAGTTCAGAAAGTATCCGTCGTCTCATCATCCTGAAGAAGACACTGAAAACAAACTAAATGAAGAACGGAAACCTTCCCTTCGGCGAAAAATCGCGATCCGCCATGCCTCCAAGGCCGAAAAGCCACCAGAGACGGAGCAAATCGACAGCGTCGCCGATGAGAGAGACAGAACCCTAGATGGGTTTTCACGATCTCCTGCCTCATGCGTCCTCTCTTTCTCTCAACTTACTTTAATCACGAGTTGGTGATAAGTAGATCATCACATCGCAAGGAATGCCCCACTGAACAAACGCGATAACGAATCGGGTCCATCAAGCTGCCGCAGAATCTTTCCGTGCGAAACACGGTAATTATTGTACACATGCGAATCGGGTCTATCAAGCTGACTCGTCCCAGCTGGATGGACATCATGCATCATGCCTGACACGATTAAACAATTACTATGTACCGTCTACCAGTCGTCCGATCGGTCCAAGAAAGTAGAAGCGCGACCATGCATGCCATGCATCTTGCGCGCACCAGCTATGATAGGCGAGTACATCGGGCTGCCTGCTTCTTTTCGAACAAAGAAACCAACGTTTTTTACAGACGTCAGATCAACTTACTCAAACGTACAAACGTCAGATCCTTGTTTACAAACATACAGGGACATCAAATCGATGGATTCGTATCTACACAGGGCACTCACGCATGTCAGGCGTGGATGATCATGCATAGACTGCCGCCCACACGGCACCTCGTGTTGGAATTATGTGTCCTGCAATATATTCAAGATTATTTGGATTTATTTTATATTTGGAATATCTTATTGTGAAAACATGCATTTACTTAGCATGAAAACATGCACCTAATGAAGCTGGTCGATTATCAATGAAATACAATATATTGTGTATTAGAAAGACTACCCGGGTACATTGATAATTGGAAGGAACCTCGTCATGGATTAGGTTACGGCTCTAATACCGACCTGCATGATTAATGGAACTTAGATATGATCATGACGCATTGCTCACATGTGTGTATTCTAAGGACAGAACGGGTAGAATCCGTTAATATACAAATTATATCGTGATTCGTATTTTGATCTGGATTTTATCCCGAAAACTAGTTTAAAGAACTCGGAATGTTATCCGTATAAAAGGTGGTCTCTTTGAAAACACAGTATAAAACGATCCCTACCCCCTAGTCTCAAATATGCGAATTGTGAGCGGCACTACGGATAAGCGCAGAAAAATAGAGGGTAGACCACAAAACCTAACATTGGTATCAGAGCATATCAACTTCGGTTAGCCATAGCTAGTATCGCTGGGTCCGCATTGTTGCCGACGGAATTAGATCGGGACTAGAATTCTTCCTCCGCCGCCCTAATCTGCTGTGAACTCTGCCTACCGTCGAGCCGTAATCCGCTGCAAAACTCTTCCGCCGGTCGACCTAATCCGTGCGAGCTCTGTCGCTGGGGTCTCCATCAAATTGATTTGCTCAATGGCTCAGTCCGAAGCTTCCGCTCCATCCGGTCACTCTAGTTTTTTACTCTGGTCGATCTACACAATCGCCAAACCAGGCAAGGAACAAGCGGTGTGTGTTGCCGATCGAGCTCATAGATATCGACCTGCAGATTTCCTAGCCAAATAAACTCGATCTGGAAGCAAAGTGAGTTACGATTTCTTATTCCGCACGAGGATCGAGGAAACATAAGCTGGCTTAATTCTTCACTACTCATGAAGCTGGGTCCAAGCGATATCATTACTGCAACCTTTTACTGGTTGGGTTGCCCTCGGTTCCGCGATTTCTTAGAGGACCTCCAACCATTGGCACTTCCCACGATCAAATCTGGACGAAATTATCGTTAGTTTGGATGAAAATAGGGAGTGGGAGCATCAGTTTCCCAGTCGTATCCCCAGCATTCGCTCAACAACGATGATAATTTTAAATAATCGTCTTCCCGCTGCACAAAAGTATCGCCCAATAGTTCAGCGATTGGATCAGCAACATACCGACGATCTAAACAGAAACTAGAGGACAACAGGGACATCAGCAGTCCCTTCATGTGCCTTGTCTGTCGCGGAGTTGGGCGACGATGCATCGTTGGCTGCCGAGGTCGCAGCGGCGGGAGTGGACGTCGGAGGAGAGGACGAAGCACTCGATGGATGGGGTCGGAGGATGTCTTGGCGATGGCCCTCGTACCAAGCCCTCGTCTCCTCGTCCATCTTGCCGTCGTTGCTGCCGATCAGGAAGGCCAGGTCGGTGTTCATCTTCATCGCCGCGGAGGTTGCCTTCAGCAAGGCGACCCGGACTCCCTGGTTGGTGAGCATCTCCTTCCCCCTGACGTCGTACTTGTCGTCCCTCCCGGCGGCTTGCGCCCTCGCGTTGGCCCAACACTTGTCGAAGGACGCCTGAAACCTTTCGGCGGGATGACCCGCCTTCTTCTGGCCGAGCTCGGGGTGGCCCGCCGACGCGGCAGCGGCGGGAGCGTCGGGGTTGCGCTTCTTCTTCTTCTTCTTCTTTAGATTGCGATTCTTTCTCAACAATTATTCAAATTGGAATAGTTTTATTACTTCAATGAAATCTATTTTTCTTTTTAAAAAAGAAAATAAAAGACTATTTCGATTCCTATATAACTCTTATGTATCAGAATATGAATTTTTCTTGTTGTTTCTTCGTAAACAATCTTCTTGCTTACCATTAGCAGCTTCAGGAACGTTTTTGGAACGAATCCACTTTTCTAAGAAGATGGAACATTTTTGGATAATGTATCCTGGTTTTTTTAGGAAAACTATATGGTTTTTTATGGATCCTTCGCGGCTGAGTCCAAAAAGAGAAACAATATTGCCACAAATTGATAAGATTCTTCTTCTTCTTCTTCTTCTTCTTCTTCTTCTTCTTCTTCCTCCTCCTCCTCCTCCTCCTCCTCCTCCTCCTCCTCCTCCTCCTCTTCATCCTCCTCTTCTTCCTCTTCTTCCTCTTCTTCTTCCTCCTCTTCCTCTTCCTCTTCCTCTTCTTCCTCCTCCTCCTCCTCCTCCTACGTGTGTCTACTTGGTGTTCAACGGTAAATTTCCTGAACTTTGGCATGGGAAGACTATGCAATCTAACTCCTTCGATAGAGGAAAACTATTATCATTAGCATGCTATATTCACCTACAATGGGAAGGAATTTAATCTATAGCTAATTATCGGAAGTTACTAATTGTGACATACTATTTGGAAAAGGAAGAGTGGAAATATTGCTCAATGAAAACTAATGCATTATGGAATTTAATACAATGGCCATCTCTATCTTGTTGATCCATTATAAGTTGGCAACACAAGTTTACTTATTTGGTGAAGATAACTCCAGACGGAGGAATACTAATAATATGGACATATGCTTGGAATTTTATTATTGATGATATGTAAGACTTGGTCGCAAACCAAGGAACAAGATTAAGTGACTTATTACTTCTGGAGTTCTATACTTAAGTGGGAGGACTATCAAGGATTAAAATGTGATACTTCACCATCATATTTTTATGGTATTTCTGAATACTCCCACTAATGGTCAAACTATTTATTTTATTTCATTCCTTCATAACTGCACTTGATATGGTTATTTATATATCTTTACAATACAAGTTGCAAAGTCTTTGTTATGTTATGAACATCTATTGAAGTGGAAAATTAGTTTGTCAAAGGATTTAAAGGTTTGAGAACTGATTGGTGGAGGAAGTACACTTCAGGAATATTTATTGCAACTTATATAAAGAGCATGGAATTATCCACCATTGTATTATGGCGTATACTCCACTGTAGAATGGAGGAATATAACACTTGGTTCTTCCCTTGATTCTCTGGAAAAGAAATTATATACTGCTATTTTCCGACAATTTATTATCTTTCACAGTCACTTCTTATGTTTTGTGGACCGGAAGAACATTTTAAATTATATTTTGGTTGTGTGAAAATGATATTAGAGTCAACGAGAAAGGAAAGTTTTGGAACTTAATATCTTACCAAACAACTGCAAGCCCATTGTTTGTACGTGCATTTTTTGTTTGCACGGAAATTTGGATTAGTGGAATATTATAATGCTACTTATGCTATTTAATTCTTTACACAAAGTAAAACATACTTTGTGGAAACTACTTTTCGTGAATTTTAGGAGAACACGAAATAAAGACGTTTTTCTAGCTGAATATATTACATTATTCTCTGGCAACAAACTTCGCATCAATGGACTAGCAGGTCGTCATGTGGTTTGCTAGATGAAGGAAGACAATCATCTACAAGTGAAAGCTTGATTATATTCTAACTGATGTATGAATATACTCGGTGGTTCATCGATTATAATTGTGCTACATGTGGAACTTAATTTATCATTTGCATTGGATATTGAGGATGGTTATCATCTATTTAACTCAATGTGGAATTATTCATAATATTGATGTGATGTGATGGCGAATGATTGATGCGGAACTTACTCAAGGATGTAATACTCGAGGTGGCAATGAAGTAGAATTTTCCTTGGGGAATTAAGTCTCGAGGTGACGAAAATGGCCACGCCAAAATATTTTGGCGGAAATTAAGGTCTCAAGAAATCTTAATTGTCACACCAAGCAAACATATTGTGGGAATACATCACCAAATATTTCTCTAGATGTTATATATAGTATTAATATGATTAATGATCCCTTAACTAAGCTTCTTAGTTGGGAGGTATTTTTGGTAATGATGTTAAATCTACGGTTGATGAATATTTAAATGATCATTTTGGACAAGTGGGAGATGTTAGAATTATGTGTCCTGCAACTATATTCAAGATTACTTGAAATTATTTTATATTTAGAATACCTCACTGTGAAAATATGCATTTACTTGGCGTGGAATCAAATATACTTGCTGGAATATACTTAGTGCACGGTCATGCTTAAGGAAGCTGGTCGATTGTCAATGGAATACAATATATTGTGTGTATATTGGAAAGACGACCAGCGTACATTGATAAATGGAAGGAACCTGGTCATGGATTAGGTTACGGCCCTAATACCGACTTGCATGATTAATGGAACTTAGACAAGATCATGGCGCATTGCTTACAGGTGTGTTTTCTAGGACGGAATGGGTAGAATCCGTTAATAGACAATTACATTGTGGTTGGTATTTTGATCTGAACTCTATCCTGAAAACTAGTTTAAAGAACTAGAAATCTTATCTGTATAAGAGGTGGACTCTTTGAAAACACAGTATAAAAAGATCCCTACATCTAGCCTCAAATATGCGAATTGTGAGCGGCAGCACGAAAAGGAATAAGGGGTACACCGCAAAACCTAACACATGGGCCGTTTGATTCTCGGCTGCCTAGATCGGGTGGACACGCTGAACTTCACTGTGGGTTAAGGCTTTAGGTACATAATAGTACTTGGAGAGGGAATAACTTCAAGTTGTGTGTACCATTGTAGTTTACCCTGCGTTGGCCCTAGATGTCTAGTTATGGAGGAAAGTAACAATAACCAGTGGATCCATCATCCATGCATGTACTACAATAGAAGGGAACTTTTAGAACTTGATCTAGGTGAGTCTATTCGTTGAAACTTAACTGTAATCGTATTTGTAAGTTCTGATTTTTATTAAAAAAAATCATGTACATAGGCATGGGGTAGAAACTTAATCGTGCCTTTTTTCATAAAATATATGGCCAAGAGTAACATGTGTAAAAAATCAAAAAATGAGAATGTTACGATATAAGTTGAACCTAAACTTTCAACAAGCTTGAATGGTCATAAATATTTATGAAAATGTATATCAACTACCAATACGCATACAAGTGTGATTTTTCCATTAATTTTCAAAGCTTAGACTAATGATTTAAAAAAATCGGAAAAAGTGGATGTGATTAAACTTAGACTAATCACATGAATCTAGGTCTATTTAGAATTGTCCATAAGCTCGCCCAACCATACAAACCTTTAGTTAAGAAATTAAGCACATCTTACGGAAATATCTTCTGCAAGTTTTGGATTTGATTTATACATTTTTTGTTATGTGAATTGTTATTTCTTCTCGAGATACGTACTACTTCTAACTCATCAATGATAGTGTTTATCTATAAGCGGCGTAGACGCCCTTTTAATTAAAAATATATTACATAGTGTAAATATGAAAACATTGTGTTCAACCTAGCTTGGATACTTAAACGCCGCTAATAAAGTATTTGTCTACTTTATTAGTGTTCGGTCAAGTAAACATTGTTTAAATCGTTTCCCTCCAGAACAATTTCAAAAGGTAGGTCCGTCTTTACACTTATTACGTCGGAGAAGGGTAAGATAGTCACTGCAGTTGTTGCATTCCGCATGTCTCCCCCGGTTGTATCGATCCCTCCTGCACTGCCACGCCAATCTCCCTCCTCGCTCGTCCAACCGTCACTACGCCTCCTCCTCGCGTCGCCCAAACTAGGGTTTCGCTGCTCGTGACCCAGCTCAGTTCCATTACAGCGTGGACAAACATAACGTTTTGTACCTTCTGGCTAAATTTTGCATGAAGTTGCATGGAAATACATATTGTGGACAAGTTGTTGTATGAGTGGGGTGCAATTACCTCTAGGTTAATTCATTACTTGTCTCTATCTGTGTCTTTGTCGCGCCCGTATGTACCTGCCATCAACTAACCCACGTACCTGCCGCCCAATGCCATCGAGTCAAAGTTAGAGTTTGGTACGTCAACTCAAAGTTAGAGTTTGGTACGTCAAGGGGATCTTCATCCCTTGGAATGCTATTAAAACCGTCGCGAACAGCTCGCGCGACTGTACTCTATTCATAAGTCAGTGCAAATTCCCTACGGTTGGCGAATTTTGTTCAGCTTTGGATTTTATTTATCTTGTCCGTGTACGTCCCGGCCGAAATTAGGCTTTGTCTCATATTGCTGTAACGGTTTAATTTATTAATTTGACATGCATAACCGAACTTAGAACACAATCATTATCACATCATGATTTCGATAGGTCTGAACTCAATGTACGCATAATAACAACGACATTGCAACAAATCACAACCAATTATGCTTTCTCAATAAATTTACAGGAAGGTGCGGCTCCTCACTGAAAATAAACAAGAAAATCGTGCATGAACTTGATAGGATCAAGTCCAAGAAGGAATCAATGAGCATATGGTGGCTGGGTTGTCGCTCTACACATACGGATGCAATAGTGGTCTCGGGCCTTCAATTTTTTTTAAGGAAAATGATTGTGTTCCCCCGGGGGACGGACCGTCCCGCAACCTCCTCCTTCTGCGCGTGACGCGTGTCCGCCGGACCCACCACACCGCAGGGATTCCCTACCTTTCCTGGCCACGCGTTCCTATCCTCATCCTCTCTTTCTCGTTGTAAAAAAGTCCCCATCCTCTCTCACTTTTTTTGCAAGCCATGGAGCGGCCGAGGCTGAGGAGACCGCCGGAGGAGGCCAGCTGGACGCGGGGCTGCCGCTGGTGCTCCGTCGGCCGGAGATGGAGACGGAGACGAGGCTCCTGAGCTCGTCCCTCTCTCGCTCTCCGTCCCGGACTCCGCGCGCCGCCGCGAGGTGTAGCCATGGCGCCGCCGCCGCCCGCCGGCGACCTCCGATTCCACCTCTCCGGGAGCCGCGTCCTAGCTCGACTTCGCCGGCCGCCGGTCAACCACCACAGTGCCGCCTTGTTTTCCCGGGGGGCCTCCGCCGGCTTCCACCACCACCCGCCGCCGCGCCACAGCCACGCCCGCCGCCGCGAGGTGCGGCCATGGCGGAACTCAAGCCGTCGTGCCCGAGCCGCCTTGCTCCAGCCACACTCTAGGCGGCAGCCGCGCTGCCGAGCGGAGGAGGCCGGCCAGGGAGCCTCCCGCGCGAGCTCGATGCCGTGCCCCAGCCAGGCGCTACTGCACGCTGCCGCGTGGTGCGGCCATGGCGCCGCACGCCGCGAGTCCGTTCGTCTCGTCATGGCGCAGCTCCAGCCAGCCCGACTCCCTCTTAATGCCGGCGACAAGCGCCCGCCATGGCTGCATGAGTTTGCTGTCTTGGGCCTCCATTGTTGCTACCGGCAAAGGCAGCGTTTGCTACCTACGGCCTCCGGTGTTGCTACCACCGTTGAGCGCCGTTTCTACGCGTCGATGGCGGAGGTGCTGCCTGCGGTGCGCGTGGTTTGCTATCTTAGGTGTTCGACGTTGCTACCGGCGGTTTTGGGTGTTGCTACCTTAGTACACGGAGTTGCTGCAACCTTTTTGGCGACGCTGCTGCAGGCGAGGTCTCCTTCATTGTCTCTGCAGGCTGAAGCTACTAATTTGCTACCGGCGTTACGCATTTTTGATGTCTCCTTTGATGTCTTAGAGGATTTGCAGCATATGAATAAAAAAATTTGCTACAATTTATTTGCGATTTTGCTACATTTGCGTAATATGTTTGCTACGTGGTCTCCGGCGAGGTCTCCGGCGAGCCCAGCCTTTTTATTTTCTTTTCTGAACGAAACGTTTTTTGCTTCAGTCATTTGCTGCCGGGGGTAATTTTTTGCTGCCGGAGATGTTTTTTTTGCTACATGCAAATCTAACCGTCAAAATGGTTGATCCGACGGTTGGGGACCCGGAAGGTGGGGAATCAGATCCCCCGGAGGACGCTCAGCAGTTTCCTTTTTTTAACGAGGCCTTCAAACTAAACTAGCTGTATGGTTGTGCTTCATGCTAGCTCGTAGGTTAAAGCGGGACCATGTTATATGCCCCTGTCACGTTCATAATTTATCAGTTCTACGTTCTCGAGGGTTTCAGTGCCCTAGTAGATGTATTCCGATAAGCACACACCGCCAAAAGAGTATTTTCAAACGGAGATCAGGTCTTCCGATATACACGGCTGAACAGGCCGGAGGTGAGGGATGTAGGTGAATCCTAGCTTGGGATGCTAAAAAGATCATAGTTCAGACCGACACATGTAGCTAGATTCGATTAAGTTGTATGCCACATAACGGATGTTGACAGCTTAAAAAAGAAGTTTGTAAAAGAATTATCTGCTTTCAAGAGAAATAAACATTTCAATGATCGTCGTATTACATCCATTCCGTCTTTTGAGCATTTTCAGCCGCGTCCCCAAAGCGTCCCCTAAAGGTATTTAGGATGCGCCGGATAAAATTTCGTTCTCAGCGGCACGTCCCAAAGCTTCCTTCCGCCCGGCGCGGCCCTATACGGTGTCCAGCGTCTCGAGCCCGTCCCTGGTCCACAGGGGACGCTCTGGGTGCGCCGAACACAACGAAAAGCGAGGCGAGAAGACGTGGGACCGACACGTCAGCGAGACATAAAAATTCGACCCTCTCACCCACCACATCGCGCCTCTCCTGCCGCGCATTTCTCCCTCTCAATAGATTTCACCGCCTCTCCCGCCGATTCATTTATTCCTCCCACCGTCGTTACACTCTCTCTCCGGCCGCCGCTACCCTCTCCCATCCATGGCGACATCGACAGGCCCCAAAAAAATGGCCAAGAAAGCGGCCACCAAACCGCCGGGGAATGAGATGAAAGGGCCAAAGGCACCGTTCGCGAAGCCGTGGAAGGCGCCGGCTGCAAGGAAGAAGCCGGAAGGCTGGACCGACGACAGGTGGGAGCAGGACTGCCTGCGGCGCAAGATGTCGACGGCGGAGCGGAGGGGACGGCGGGTGGTGCAGCAGGAGAAGAAGTCGGAGGCGGCGCGTGCGCACCAGAAGGCGCTGGCCACGTGTATCGCTGCTACAAACGCGAGCCCATGGAGTACGTGGAGGCCAGCGTACATTCCGGGAGTGGTGTCCCCGTTGACATCCGGCTTCCTCAACGACGGCCCTTATGCCACTCCCGGGTGCGTGACACTGAACTTGTTTCCGTGGTACGAGGATGCGGTGCCGCATGGCGGCTTCAACCCCAACGCTGTGTTCTACTCCCCGGCGTACGACCAAGTTCCCCAGCGCCAGCTAGGCCCCGGTGCGAACGGTGGTGAGGAGGAGGAGGAGGAGAAAGAGGGGGAGGTGCGTCGGTGAATATGTTCTATGGCTTCCATAACGAGGTCGAGACTAGAGGCGAGAGTGGCACGAACATCGGGGATGTGGTACGCCTCTTTCTACGAAAAGTTTTAGCGTCTAGTTTAATCTCGATCTGATTGCGCTTCCTTTGATTAGTTCGATCGCGCCATGGCGATGTACCGAAAGCACTTAGAAGGGAATAAGTCTTTCGCGCTGATGCATTGATATAGCAAGCTCAAAATAAACTAGAAATGGCGGTCAACGCGTCATTCCTTATCGAAGGGGAAAGATGTCATTGATCTAGATGCGCCGCTCGCAACATCGGCAGGGCGCCCTATCGGCAACAAGGATGTCATGGCCTCCTTGGCCAACGCAGTGGCGACCGAGAAGACGCAGGCGTCGATCACACGGTGCCTCGCCAAGGCCTCCTCGACCCTGCTCTCCCGCGACAAAAGATCGGCAAAAGGTGGGCGGCGCTGCTTAAGAGGCAAGAGGAGAAGATGGAGCTCAAGAAACACAAGGAGGACATGTCCCTGCTAACCGCGTCGACAGCTGGAATGTCTCCTCGGACGCAGGCGGCGCACAACTTCTACAAAGGCATGATCCTCGACGACATCGAAGCCAAAATGGCGGCTTCCGAGGCAGCGGCAGCAACCCCGCACCCGGAGCAAGAGCCGGCACCTGCGTCAGTAGCAACGGCGACGGAGCAGGCACACCGGGCAGAGCATGACGAGGTCGTCGTGATCGACGGGCCTACGTCGATTCAGGATGCGCCGTCAGCGTCGCCCAACCCGTTCTTCTAATTTACGTCTTATTAGCTTGCACCACCGGTCTGTAATATGATCACGCGTTCAGTACTTTGATCGCGGCTACTTCGATCATGATGATTACAGCGGGAATGATCTGTAATATCCCAGGTAATGGGGTTACAAAAAATAGAGGAAACAGATGTGTGCATTGCATTCATGCATAGAAAATCTGGGGAATTTTCGCGCTTTAAAGTAAAACAGTCACAGTAACTGAAGTTTCACTTGACCTTGGTGGAATTGAAGTAGCTCATCAAGTCAAGCGCTATAAACCTCAATGTGACTTTGTTAAAACCTTGTTTTGGGTAAAGATGATTTGATCTAAGGGGTTAGATCAAATGGAACTGATAATCAACACAACAACACTTTACTCAATGATCAACTACTTGATCTTATAACATATCATAATATGGTAATCATTGCCATAACACAAGAACATTTGTCAATTACAAACCAAGTAACAATAAAAGGGAGAAACCATTCTTTACTTAACTTTCCCATGTCTTAAAACTAATCCTGATCCTACCATGAAACCTCAGGGTATTCACTCCACTTCAACATTGGAGTTACCACAAGAAAGTCCACTCCAGAAATAGATATTCTTCTCCATTCCAAGTTATTACACATCAAACCTAGAGAGGTGAGAGTTCTATAGTATTTATTAGAGAAGCAATAACAAACCTTGAGCTAAACCTTGGATACACATCCAAGTATTCAAATCATCATTTTTAAGAGGAACCCTAGGATATTATTCAAGACATTCCTAGAGAGAGAAACAATTTATGTTAAACATAGATATTGATGATCACATCAATTCCTATGGAGCCTAACCTTAAGTTAGTATTAGAGTCCTTTCCAAAATGAGAGAGACCAATCATACAAAACATAGCTTTATTTATTCAAGAATAAAGGACAACAATTGAACTAGAGTATTAGGAGTACACCATAACTTAGAATAATCCCTTCTTATACAAGAGAGATCAATTATGGTGTTACACTCAAGTTAGTTGAGGCAACACTTGAGTTTGAGGGAGAGAATTACACATATACCAGATGATAATATCAACCTTATTTAAGTGGAACCCTAACAAAATATCTCAGGCATTTTCCTGGGATATAACCTATAGAGACAACCATAGCCAGGTCCACCCAAGAAACTATAAGGGAGATATTATGTTTAGTTAATCAAGACAACACTTGATCATGGAAGTGAAAACCATTCCATTAGAAATACTTTAGGAAGCCCAACCTTGAACATTATAAATTGAATGATGACCATAAAACCTAAGAACTTGAGGAAATGATATTAAGAACAAGTTAATTATGCCTAATCCATGATCATGCTCTTGAGGTATGTGAGGATAAGATAAACCCTAATAGGATAATTAGATATCATTCACCACATAAAATCATAGGGAGGTAACTAGTAAGCAACCCTAGGCTTATATCCCAACCTTTACCTATGAATCACTTGGTGATCATAAGTAGCATCCTACCACCTCTACATACCATTTATTCCATAGATTAAAGAACCTAAGACAACCTTAAAGTTAAACTCTATACTTAATATGGTGAGAAACCATACATCCATATGACCAAAGTTAACTATAAAAAGAACTATAACAACTTTAGTTACTTTAACAATAGATTAAGGATATAATAGAAATCTATTGGTATAAGGTAAAACCAATTCTCAAGTCCTTAATAACTAAAGGTGAACATCAACTATTAAGCCAGTAATCACCTTATCATGATTAGGGGAAATTAAATCCTAGCACATGCAATATGGTGTCATATCATATCCACAACCAAGCATTATATCTTAACCCTAGCTTGTGTATCACTTGTGTGATCACAACTAAAAGCTAGGCTATAATTGAAATTCAAACCATTTGTCATTAGGTAATTAGCATTTGGACCCTAATGGCTCATAAATCAAAGCTTATGCTCAATTATAAAACATAAAAGTCACCTAATGCCAAGTCTCATAAACTAAAACCAAACCTTGAGGGAGACAATACCTACCTTAGATACTTTCAAATATAATAATAGTGTTAAACTCAGAAGGGGGTTAAAAGAGAAACTATTAAACCTTAATAAGTTGGTGATCACACAAAATCAAATGTAAGTCATCCACTTCTCAAATGGGAACCAAGTCTTAATAATAACCTCTGAAATACTTTGAGTTGCAATTATCAACTCTCATAAATCCTGACAGAATTAATTCACAAGAAAAAGAAATTAAAAAATAAGAATTGAAACCCATGCCTATTTGCTAGTATGAACAACCCACAACTATGCATTATAACCCAATACAAAATATTTGTTTTAAATAAAGAATGAAGTAATAGTCCTTGCACTACATCTCAATTCAATTAACATAACAAGAACCCTGCAATTCAAATTTGAGTTTAAATCAGATTCAAATAGAAAATATAAAACAGAAAATAGAAAATAGAAAAGAGGGGAAAAAACTTTACCTGGACTTACCTGGCCGTGTAGCCCACCAAGCAGCCCAACAATTGGCCCAACAGCACCAGCCCAACTTAGCCCAGAAACCCCTTCGTCGAAATATCTCCGAACCAGGTCGTCCTCATCCCTTTCCTCTCGCATGCCGGCCAGCACGAAGCCGTGCTTCGATTCTCCTTGCCGCTGGCGAGCTCTCCTCATTTGGCGTCGTGACGAGGCATGTCTTAGCGCCATATAAAAGCTTGCTGTCGAACCCTGGCTCGTTTTCTTCCTCCTTGCTCCAATTCTTCCCCAATACCGAAACCTGGCCGCACCACTCCACCATTACCGCCGGCGATTGGAGCACCCCCGAGCCAAGCCGAGGACACCATCATCACCGCCAGGCTCGACTTGGTCATCGTGCAAAAGGAATTGAGACGGGGCGATCCGTAGCATCGCCGACGAGTTCATCTTCTCCGACACCGGTGACCCCAAATTCCGGCGAACTAAACCTTCCCCAACCCCGCTGACCATCTCGACCGAACCACGGTGAGCTTGCGCTTCTATTGATACCTAAATTGCATCAATCCGTGGTCTGTAGCTCCATAGGGCTACTTGGCCGGAGTTGAACCACCGCGGCCATGCTCGCCGACGGTGCTCCGGCGAGTCATTCGAGCAACCAACCTTACCATTGGATTCAGCGTGTCGAGGGGGTTCGAGTAGTGGTAGTAGCGCGTCCGGGGGTGCCAGGAATTGGCGGCGCCGCCGCACGCGCCTCGCCGGCGTTTAACCGCCGGTAGAGTCAAACTACCAGTCAAACTGTGACTAGTCGTTGCTCACGTGGCAGCCTACGTGGCCCAGGCCCCACGGGTCAGTGACTAGGGTTAGGTTCTGCCACGGTAACAAAATCGTTATTCATTTAAGTTTATTCCAGAAAATTGCTGCAACTTCAAATAATTCTAGAAAATTCATTATAATTCAGAAAAATTCAAATGAGATACCAAAATGATCCTAAAAATAAAATCTACCCAATAAAAATATAATATGAAATTTTTATTTTTAATAAAAATTTAATTGTTTTAAACTTAATAATTAAGTCTTTTCTTTTAATTCTAAATGCAATTAAAATTCAATAATTAGGAAAATCTTCCAAATTAAATAAAAACAATAAATAAATAAAGAAAAACCTGAAAACTAATTTTATTTATTTATTATTTGTTAAATCATTATTAGAGAGATTTAAACCCTAATTAATAATTACCTTAATTATTAATTGATTAAAAATAATATAATACCAAATTCAATATTATTTTTAATTCCAAATTACTAATAACTTCAAATTTAAAATGAAGTTATTAAACAAATAACCACATGGTAAATAACAAGTCCTAATTCCATATTGAATGATAGTACAACCCTATCATTTCATGTGCAAACCTAAAACCCTAATTCCATTTAGACCCTAGCTCCATTAATCCCTATGAACCCTAAATTGTTCTAAACCTAAACCCTAGGTTATAACATGTGATCGTAATATTTTATTTTCCATCATAGAACCATAATAACAATTAAATACTTGCCATGTCAACATAAAAAGAAGGAGCCCTATCACTAAGAATTTAGAATTCCATATGTTCATCTTAATAAAACCTAGATGATCAAATAGGATCAACCCTAGATCCTATTACCTAAGATTTCATCCTTAATTAGCCTTGACTAGCATCACACCATTGTGATGAACTCCAATAGCAACCATGCTAATATTGACATCATATCCCATACACACTAAACCCTATTAGTGTGAGATAATTATTAACATCCTATTTAGGAAATCACCATCCCTTACTTAGTGAATCCTATGGCTAATACAAGATAACCTCAACCTTAATTGCAATACGTCTTATTATTTAAGAAGTATGTTCTTCAAAAGTTATTCTTTTGAAGAAAATCAGGAATCATCACCAACCCTGCTATTAAGGACCTATAAACCCTAGCCAGCTATCCCTAGCAAGATAAACCAACCTTGACAACAACCTGTATAATGAATTGCTTAGGATACCTAGGCTTATCTTAACCTTACAAGCCCTAGGTGTTGATGAATCCAACTTTGTTGGGATCCATCTAATATTTACTCCAGCAACTACTTGAAACCATAGTCAACCATAGAAACCCAATCTAATTACCATACTTGTTCTTTATTTAAGAACATATCCTCCAAAGGTTAATCTTTTGAATTATATAAAAAGTAATCATCAACCATGTATTATAGGACTTAAAATTGACAACTGCTCTTTACTTATTATACAGCTACTATTGCTGGTTGTGTATGGTTGTTACTATTCATTTTGCCACCTGCTTAGAATTCTAAAACAACACCACCCTGGATAAGAACTTTGTTTGTGAATCACTCTAAAAGTGCAACACACCCTGGACTAATCATTACAACTCACTGATCCTAAATCATCGGGGTTAGGTCACGCTTAGAGCGAATTGCATCTCATTCTTATGCATTATTGCATCCTTGCCAATCTTTTAAACATCGTCCTTACCGGACGATGATGCTATTTCAGAATTTGGAGTTATTGCGTATCGAAGACCTTGTCTGCATAATCTTGCAGCCAAGAAAGGCAAGTTCATCACTTGCTCATGTCATTTGAGTATTTTTATCAAATTACTTGCAAAGTATTATGGTTATCACTATTGCACAAAAATCAAAACCACTACTTTCATAACTATGAATATGACTATGTGGTGGGCAATGGAACCATGGATTGTGTTGATATGGTGGAGGTTCCATTGCACGGGCTTATATCCATCTAGGATTAAACAACAAATGTCATGATGATTCTTGTGCCGTAATACCCGTGTTAACCATAAGATCTGGAGTGGGACGGAGTAGTCAAAAGTGTTTCCACCTCTCGTTCATCAACGGATGCGCTTTACCGTAGACACTTGTATCTGTCGGCGGCAAGCGGTAGGCTGGGGAAGCCTTAAGTCCCCACGGCACAGTCCGTAGACACTTGTCGTGCGAAGTGCAAGCGGTAGGCTGGGAAAGCCTTAAGTCCCCACGGTATTGCGGTCTATGAAGGGATTGTAAGGTGTCCGGAACGGTCTATCCATGTTGATAGGGGAAGGCATATGAATGCCCGGAACGGTCTCATCATGGATATAGGGGAGGACAATCTTACAAAAGGGTGGGTGTTCGAGGTAGCGGAGGAACATGATTGGCTAGACCTTATACCGGGCCTCACACCAAAGGAAGTGTGGACGGGGAGTACGCCCGGTTGGCACCAAGGTTAAGATCTCTTATGGGTAAAGCAACACACCTCTGCAGAGTGTAAAGAACCGTGACCTGTCACTCCCTGTTCCGGGATATGGAACTGCGAACGCGGCCGGAAAGGAGCTCCATGAAGTTCTAGTAAACCGGTGAAGGCTGACGGACATAGTTCTTCTGAGTAAAAGCAACCTTTTGAAGAAATGGTTATGAAAACTTGCATTGGTATTAGACTTTCTGGTCTAATGTCGTAGCTAGTGCATTAAACACCTCTTTCCTATAATGAACTTGTTGAGTACGCTCGTACTCATCCCACTCTTAAATCCCCTGCTTAGATATGGAGGCATCGAAGGAGGATCTACAGTGCAACTCGAAGAACGAGGAGTCAACAACTACTTCAAGGTACAGGACCCTGTCAGAGGAGTCAGATACCACATCCATCAAGGAGAAACCCTAGTTTAGCCATAGAAGGGAACTAGCTTCCTAAACCTAGCTCCTAATTAGCTAAAATCTATTCTTAGCCTCTGTAGCTAGTTAGATACTCTACAAATAGAGTTCGTGATAGGCTTAGATCACGAGTCGTTCTTCTGGAGTTTATTTGCAGTTTTACCTCATTGTAAAGTAGGAGGCTGTGTGGATCTTTTGTAAAGAGTCGATGTTGTAATTCTATAGACATACCTTGGACCCGCATATGTTTCTGTTGTACCGCTCTGAGCGATATAATACTAGTGGAACGGTGTTTCATTGGTGTTATATCAGACTTGCATACTACACCATGCAGTGGTATGCCGGGTCACCACATGATCTCTTTTGAATGTAAACTATTTGAATTTCTTTTTGGGGACGGCGTTTGAGGGGCGCGACTGGGGAGCGACGTCCTCCAAACGTAGCACGAAGGAAACACGTCCTCCAAACGTTCGATCTGGCGTTGTTTGGGAGATGTTTTGGGGAACGCCGCTGGAGATGCTTTTAGTCTCAGTGTGTGGGCTATGTATACCGCGTTTGCTCAATTCACGTGATCTCCCTTCGAAAAAAAAAACCCTACTGGCGATGGCGAATATTGCTATGTAACTTCCATTCCCATCTTAAACTCCTGCTGCTCCCGCGAGAACAGACTAACACAATGGCGGTGGAAGAGTGTGCTTCAGGCAGGCTCATCTTCTCAAAACAATTAACCATGCATAAGTGTGATGAGCCAAATTGAGAATCGACCAGTGCACTGATGGCCATTTTGTTCTTTCCAGAAACTCCGCTTATGTGGCTCATCCTGCTTGCTGATTCTGCCTAAACCGGAAGGCACATCTCCCAGGTTTTGTCTTTAGATCACATGCATGGTCCCTGTGTGGCGTGGTGTGGTGCGCCCACAAATTCCCGGCCGGTGCCTCACCCATCTGCATCGCCAGATCTTTGGCTGGTCCGGTCTGGAATCTATTCCTACTTTTGTACTAGCAGTTGTTGCTGGTGCATGAGTGAGGCTATACGCGAGTGAGGGCAGGGTCACACACCACTGCCGCTGCCTATCGAAAAAGAAGTGAGTGAAGTGGCATGGCCATCCCTGTACCGTATTTCGTGAGTGAACTGAGCCGCTCGAAGTGGGGCGTACTGTTTCGCCTAATCTCTCCTTACATACCGACAGAGGTGGAGCTCCCAGTTGTGTAAGGACATGTGCAATGGTTGATAAGACCATCTTATCTTAACTGTGCCATGTAATTTAGATATGACAGTAAAATATGATGTACAATGGGTTATTTTTTAGTCTTATTTTTAGTAACTAGACATCCTAAATATGTGGTGAGACAGATTGTGCTAAGAGATCATCTCTTAACTAAGAGAAGGCAAAGTTATTTTTTCACTTTCTCTTTCCTCCACATCAGCATTTATCCTATGTAGCATTGCTAAGATATCATCATTGTACATGCCCTAAGGTACCTCGGTTTTTGTTGAAAATATTTAGATGCATGTGTTTTTCCTAAACAATTTAAATAGTCAATAACAAAGTTATGCATGTTTTAGTGAACAAAATGCGCAAAACCGAGTTCGAACCTAAACAGGAACTAGGTACGAAAACCATAGACTTATTTTATAGTTTAATGTGAATAAAGTTAATTGTCTTACAGAGATTTATCATTGACCTTACTATGAGCATAAGCACATAGAAGATAACACCGATCCATTCACTATTTACGCGGAGAATTGGATACTTTAGAATCACCTCATGTTTCATGCGACATCGCTATCATCTCATTGAAGTGATATTGTTTTTACCAGCGGCAATGAAAACAATTGAAAGGGATTTCTCAGTGACGATGACCATTAAGGCAGAGTTGCGCACCGAGCGAGGGTTATTCAAAAATCTTGATCGATAATATTATGAAAGATTTTCAATAAGAAGGGTAAAGCTTTGCCATTGAGATGGGTATTATTAGTATGTTTCTAGGTTCTAATTATACTTGGATATGTTTCTACTTATAATGTACTAAGTGATTGTGTTAGAATCACATCTATAGAAAAAACCGTCTTGGAAATATTTTGGTCTTTGCATAATGTTTTAGAGGTCATCCTACCTTAGAACTTTTCGTCCTTTGTAACGGCTGATGATGGTTAACAACAACGCCAAAAACATCTTGATACGTTGGGACTCCAAGTGCAGAGTGTTGTGTCAGCAGAATATTTTCCCCACAAGGGTGACTCAAGTGTTTATATCGAACTCTCGGAGAACTGAGCAAAGAGTAAAATAAAAGCATTGTTGAAAGAACATCTCTCGTAATATGTTTTGTGTGTTTGATGTCAATGTATGTGATACACTAATGTTTGATTAAGTGGTACAGGGATTATATAGATACATGTATATATGTGTGATGGATGTGGTGAGACGTGTCAAAAAGAAGCTGTAACAGGATCACCGGGCCGGATATTCAGGGCTGGATATTTCCAAAATATCCGGCCCCCAATTTTCGGCTAAGGACTTGAGGTTTTGTGGCTCAGTACTCCCTGGACATGGGCCAGATAATCCGGGCCGGATATTTCCAAAATATCCCCCCCCCCCCCCCCCAAATCGGCTAAGGACCTGAGGCGATGCGGCTCTGAACAGGGGCCAGACATTTGGCCGGATATTTGGCCGGATTTTCCCAGAGGCCGGACTTTTGGTTGGGCGGATTATCCGGCCCTAACTTAGGCCGGATTATCCGGTCCCCCGGAAGCTCCAACGGCTGGAATTTGGAGGGGGGTATTTATACCCCCCCCCCCTTCTTCTACCTTGCTCCTTGCTCAATCATTGCACAAAAATCTGCCAAGCCTCACCACCATTAGAGCCACCTCAAGAACTCAAGATTTGCAAGATCTCCTCCCTCACCCAACCAAAGCTCTTGATCTTTGGAGATTCGAAGGAGAAGACACCGATCTACATCCTCACCGAAGCGATTTACATTTCCCCCTCATTTGTTTGAGGGTTCCCTTGCTAGTGTTCCTCTTTGGATCCCTAGTTGATTTGTGTTGATGTATTGTTGTTGATTGTTGTGTTGTTACAGATTTGGGAGCCTCCAATTCGGTTGTGGATGTGTGCCCCAAGAACTTTGTAAAGGCCCGGTTTCCGCCTCGAGGAAATCCCTTAGTGGAAGTGGGCTAGGCCTTCGTGGCGTTGCTCACAGGAGATCTGAGTGAAGCCTTCGTGGCTGTTGGTTTGGCTTTCGTAGCAACCACACTCCTCCAAACGTAGACGTACCTTCTTGCAAAGGAAGGGAACTACGGGAATCATCTCCGTGTCATCGCGTGCTCCACTCTCGGTTACCTCTATCCTATTCTATCTCCTATATATTGCGTAGCTATATCTTGCTTAGTTGGTAACCTTGTCATATAGGTAAATTCACTTAGTTGCATATCTAGAGAATTTACCTTTGTGTCAAGCCTAAATTGAAAAGAACTAAAAATTGGTTAGCACCTATTCACCCCCCCCCCCTCTAGGTGCGGCATACGATCCTTTCAATTGGTATCAGAGCCTCGGCTCTTATTTCGGGCTTAACCGCCTAAGAGTATGTCGGACGATGGGCCTGCGGAAGAGGCCGCTAAGATGGTCACCATGGATGACATCAATTCGTTGAGGTCCTCCATGGAAGCTCAAATGGAAAGCATGAGAAAAATGATTTCCGAGCTTTTGACTCCGGTCCCTCCCATGGCTCCCGCCGTAGAGGTAAAGGACACGGGTGTGTTAGAAGAGGGAGGTGCTTCGGCATTACCCGCCTCTACCAAACCCGTGGATGGTGATAACTCAACTACTATCAAATCTCCCATTGCATCTCCTAGGGGAACTAGTGGAGGTGAGAGCTACAATCGAGTGGCCCTGCCTTTCCTATCTCCCGATATCCCGGTTCCCCATCCTCATATAAACATTAGGGGTGACCCACCTAAGTTTAATGTTAAAGATTACGATACTTGGCAATTTGAGTTTCGTTCTCATGTTCGCAGTGCCTCCAATGAACTTTGGAGAATCATCGTGGAAGGCTTCAAGCCATACAACCCCGACAAGTTGACTAGAAGAGAAGCGGTTGATAGCCAACTCAATGACACCGCCTTGCACATGATTCAAACTAGTGTGGGGACAAAAGAATTGTCTCGTGTTCGGAATTTCACCACCGCCAAGGATGCTTGGGATGGTTTGGCCGCTAGTTGCATTGGAAGTGATAGCATGAGAAGGAACAAGTACAATTATCTTCGGAATCAAGCCAAAGGATTCATGAGGCTACCAGATGAAGATCATGAAGCCATGTATGGAAGGCTTCTCACCATTGCCGATGCTTTCTGGAATGTGGGTGCCACCCACATCAATGACTCTTGGATCAAGGATAAGTACATCGATTGCATGATGCCGTTTGAACCCATTGATGTCAAGACTCTAGTTGGGAGAGAATGCTATTCCTCTCTCACTTCTCAACAAGCCATGCACGAGATGCAAGCCCTCAAGGTGCTCGAGAAAAACTCCCGTGATTCCCGCAATCGTGCCATTGGTATGTCAAAAGGGAACAATCTTGCCTTGACGGTCAACTCCGTAGAAGAAGTGTACCCTCAAGAACAATATAGGGCATCTTGGAGTATGTCCTATCCGGAAGACTTGGAACTCCACTACAATGATCACATGGCTTTCCATGAAAAGTCCTTTTGGGTTGATCCTTCCAAGGCCAAGGAAGATAACATCAAGAGAAACAACAAAAGTGGGTTCACTAGTTTTGGTCCAAGAACAAGATCATGCTACAATTGTGATGACAAGCGCCATTTCATCGCCGAATGCCCCTATGAGAATAGGGAGTCTCATAATGGAAGGCTCATTCCCAAGGACAAGAGCAAAGACCAAAAGGGCAAATATTCAAAAGCCCCCAACAAGAAATTCTACAACAACAAGAGCAAGAAGGGCAAGAGGCCCTCAAGAGTTGTGCTAGTGACTAGGGAAGAATATTCTTCCGATGAAGTTGAAAGTTCTAGTGATGATGAAGAAGAAGAAAGATCAAAGGAAGTGGCCGCCATTGTCACTACCAACATTCCCTCCTCATCTCTCTTTGAATCCCCCAATGAGAACCCTCACATCAAGAATGCACATTGCTTCATGGCAAGGTCTACCTTGGACACATCTATTGTGCTATCAACTCAAGAAGAATATACCTCCCGAGATGATGATGTTGATGATGAAGAAGAAGATGCAACCTCTAATGGATTGGTCGCTCTTGCCTCCCTCTCCACTAACTCTTCATCACCAAGTGAATCCCCCAATGAGGTCATTCATGTGGAGGAATAAAGTTGCCTCATGGCTAAATCCTCCGAGGTATCATCTCCTAGCCCCTCTATGCCTAACATATCAAGTGATCTAGGGGTTGATCATACTAGTCTAAAAGTGAAACAAGAAATGCTAGAGTTTGATGAATTCATTCTTAACTTACATGGTAACACTAAAAAGCATGTTTCAAATCTCATGGTTCGTATAGCTCAACTAAATGATACTCTTGAGAAAAAATATCAAATAGAGAGAGAAGACTCTCTTGAAATCCATGCTCTTAAAATGCTCTTGAGGAAAGTCAAGAAACTATAGCTTCTCTTGAAGAGAGGCTAGAAACTATTGAAGAGCTAGCCTCAAGATAAAATTAACAAACTCATCAAAGCTAGAGATCTTGCTAGAGCTAAGACTAAAGTGCTTAAAAAGGAAAAGGCCCAATTTGGTGTTGATCATGAGAAACTTGTGAAGGATCTAGATGAACTAGACCAAGTCTTATGAGCAACTTCAAATTAGGCTTGCTTCATATGATGTGCCTAGTTCCTCTACCCCCTCATGTGATCATGCAAATATTATTGAGGAAAATGCTAGGTTGAATGATGAACTTGCTAAGGCCTCCTCTCCCCAAAGTAAACTTTATTTGGATGATCTTTTGAGTAAGCAAAGATCAAACAATGGGAAGGAGGGCCTTGGTTATAATGCCAAGGCAAAGAAGGCAAACAAGCAAAAGGCCAAGCCCGCACAAGAGAAGAAGAAAGTCATCACTAATGGTGAAGCTCCTAAGGGCAAAACCATTAATGATGATGATGCGGGAAATGCTAACCCTCACTATGTTCTATTTAAAGATTATTATGGTGATGTTTATGCTAAATATGTTGGCCCATATGATGGTTATGTTGCTTGGTCTATTTGGGTCCCAAAGACCCTCGTTGCTAACAAAAGAGGACCCATTGAGAAATGGGTACCTAAATCCAAGAATTAATCTCATGTAGGACTATGCCGCCGGAGGTTCAAAATGGGTACTTGATAGTGGATGTACAAGTCATATGACCGGCGGCAAGAACCTCGTCAAGGAGTTGAGGCCAAATATAAATAATATCACCGTCTCCTTTGGCGATAATTCTACATCTGAGGTATTGGGTTTTGGCAAGGTTGTGGTTGCACACAACATTACTCTTGTGGATGTCATGCTTGTCAAAACCCTTGGTTACAATTTGCTTTCCATTTCCGCCCTTGGCAAGATGGGTTTCGCCGTCTTTATTGATAATGATATTGTGGTCCTCTTGTGGAGCAAGACTCTAAAAGTCGCTTTCGTTGGGTATCGCGAACATAACTTGTATGTGGTGGACTTTTCGGGGACCACCACTTCAAATGCGATGTGCCTATTCGGAAAGGCGGATGTGGGTTGGTTGTGGCATCGCCGCTTGGCCCATGTCAACATGAGAACTTTGCAAAGTCTTCACAAGGGGAACCATATTGTGGGACTAATGGAAAATGTGTCTTTTGCCAAAGATCGTGTTTGTAGGGCTTGTGTTGAAGGCAAAATGCATGACTCTTCGCATCCAAGCAAGACCATCATCTCTTCCAAGAGGATCTTGGAGCTCCTTCATGTGGATCTCTTTGGTCCCGTTACTCATGCAAGTCTTGGTGCGAAGAAACATTGCTTAGTGATTGTTGATGACTACTCAAGTTAAACTTGGGTCTACTTTCTCAAGACGAAAGATGAGACTCAACAAATATTCATTGACTTTGCTACCGAGGTGCAACGCCAACACAACCTCCTCATTATGGCAATAAGAAGTGACAACGGATCCGAGTTCAAGAACTATACACTAAATGATTTTCTTAGTGATGAGGGGATTCGTCATCAATATTCCGCTGGTTACACCCCTCAACAAAATGGTGTTGCGGAGAGGAAGAACCGGACTCTTATGGATATGGCAAGATCTATGATGGCGGAGTATAAATCCCGCTATAATTTTTGGGCCGAAGCCATCTCCACCACTTGCCACTCTTCTAACCGGCTCTATCTCCGCAAGGGCTTGAACAAGACTCCATATGAAATACTCACCGGGAACAAGCCTAATATCTCATACTTCA
Organism: Lolium perenne; assembly: GCF_019359855.2. Lineage (NCBI taxonomy): Eukaryota > Viridiplantae > Streptophyta > Magnoliopsida > Poales > Poaceae > Lolium > Lolium perenne. The sequence continues at coordinate 172,114,056 of NC_067244.2, forward strand.
AGGTGTTCGGGTGTAAGTGTTGTAGGATAACGTTGCATAGAAAACAAAAATTTTCCTACCGCGAACACGCAATCCAAGCCAAGATGCAATCTAGAAGACGGTAGCAACGAGGGGGTATCGAGTCTCACCCTTGAAGAGATTCCAAAGCCTACAAGATGAGGCTCTTGTTGCTGCGGTAGACGATCACTTGCCGCTTGCAAAAGCGCGTAGAAGATCTTGATCACGATCGGTTCCGGCGCCACGAACGGGCAGCACCTCCGTACTCGGTCACACGTTCGGTTGTTGATGAAGACGACGTCCACCTCCCCGTTCCAGCGGGCAGCGGAAGTAGTAGCTCCTCTTGAATCCGATAGCACGACGGCGTGGTGTCGGTGGCGGTGGAGAAGTCCGGCGGAGCTTCGCTAAGCTACGCGGGAGATATGGAGGAGAGGGGGCGGCTAGGGTTTGGTAGGGGGTGGCCGGCCACTCAAGGGGGGGCGGCCAGCTTGTGGTCTTGGGGTGGCCGGCCCCCTCCCTTGGCCCCTCATTATATAGGTGGATCCCCAAGTGTTGGTGTCCAAGTCTTCGAATAAGACCCGAACCAAAAACCTTCCATAAGAGGGGAAACCTAGCCCAACTAGGACTCCCACCAAAAGGTGGGATTTCCACCTCCCATGTGGGGGGTGGCCGGCCCCCTAAGGGGGAGTCCACTTGGGACTCCTCCCCACCTAGGGCTGGCCGGCCATGGAGGTGGAGTCCCATGTGGACTCCACCTTCCTTGGTGGTTTCTTCCGGACTTTTCTAGAACCTTCTAGAACCTTCCATAGAACCTTCCGCGACATTTTAATTCACATAAAATGACATCCTATATATGAATCTTATTCTCCGGACCATTCCGGAACTCCTCGTGATGTCCGGGATCTCATCCGGGACTCCGAACAAATATTCGAACTCCATTCCATATTCAAGTACTACCATTTCAACATCCAACTTTAAGAGTGTCACCCTACGGTTCGTGACCTATGTGGACATGGTTGAGTACTCACTCCGACCAATAACCAATAGCGGGATCTGGAGATCCATAATGGCTCCCACATATTCAACGATGACTTTAGTGATCGAATGAACCATTTACATATAATACCAATTCCCTTTGTCTCGCGATATTTTACTTGTCCGAGGTTTGATCTTCGGTATCACTCTATACCTTGTTCAACCTCGTCTCCTGACAAGTACTCTTTACTCGTACCGTGGTATGTGGTCTCTTATGAACTCATTCATATGCTTGCAAGACATTAGACGACATTCCACCGAGAGGGCCCAGTATATCTATCCGTCATCGGGATGGACAAATCCCACTGTTGATCCATATGCCTCAACTCATACTTTCCGGATACTTAATCCCACCTTTATAGCCACCCATTTACGCAGTGGTGTTTGGTGTAATCAAAGTACCTTTCCGGTATAAGTGATTTACATGATCTCATGGTCATAAGGACTAGGTAACTATGTATTGAAAGCTTATAGCAAATAACTTAATGACGAGATCTTATGCTACGCTTAATTGGGTGTGTCCATTACATCATTCACACAATGACATAACCTTGTTATTAATAACATCCAATGTTCATGATTATGAAACTAATCATCCATTAATCAACAAGCTAGTTTAAGAGGCATACTAGGGACATCTTGTTTGTCTACATATCACACATGTACTAATGTTTGATTAATACAATTCTAGCATGATATATAAACATTTATCATAAACATAAAGATATAAATAATAACCACTTTATTATTGCCTCTAGGGCATATCTCCTTGATCTCCCACTTGCACTAGAGTCAATAATCTAGATTACATTGTAATATACCTAACACCCATGGCATTCTGGTGTTGGTCATGCTTTGCCCTAGGGAGAGCTTTAGTCAACGGATCTGCTACATTCAGATCAGTGTGTACTTTGCAAATCTTTACTTCTCCATCTTCGATGTACTCGCGAATCGAGTGGTAACGCAGCTTGATATGCTTCAGCCTCTTGTGTGACCTTGGCTCTTGTGCATTGGCGATGGCACCCATGTTATCACAGTAAATGATTAATGGGTCCAATGCACTAGGAACCACACCGAGCTCTACAATGAACCTCTTCATCCATACCGCTTCTGATGAAGCCTCTGAAGCCGCTATGTACTACGATTACGTTGAAGACTTCGCCACCGTGCACTGCTTCGAGCTTGCCCAGACTAACTGCAGCACCGTTCAATATAAACACGTCCGCAGATTGTGACTTAGAGTCCTCAGGATCAGTGTTCCACCTTGCATCGGTGTAACCGTTTACAACGAGCGGTTGGTCACCTCCATAACAAAGAAACATATCCTTAGTTCTTTTCAAGTACTTCAGGATATTCTTGACCGCTGTCCAGTGCTCCATTCCTGGATCACTTTGATATCTGCTAGTCAAACTAACAGCATGTGCTATATCCGGTCTAGTACATAGCATGGCATACATGATAGATCCTACTGCCGAGGCATAGGGGATATTACTCATCCTTTCTCTTTCTTCTGCCGTAGCCGGTCCTTGAGTCTTACTCAATACCTTGCCTGGTAACATAGGTAAGAATCCTTTCTTACTTTCGTCCATTCTAAACTTCTTTAGAATCTTGTCCAGATATGTACTCTGTGATAGCCCTATTAGGCGTCTTGATCTATCTCTATAAATCTTGATGCCTAATATATACGATGCTTCACCAAGGTCTTTCATTGAAAAACTATTATTCAAATAACCCTTAACACTGCTTAATAGTTCTATATCATTCCCGATCAATAATATGTCATCTACATATAATACCAGGAATGCTACAGAGCTCCCACTCACTTTCTTGTAAATACAGGCCTCTCCATGACACTGTATAAACCCGAAGTCTTTGATCACCTTATCAAAGCGTCGGTTCCAACTTCTTGATGCTTGCTTCAGTCCATAGATTGAACGCTGAAGTTTGCATACTTTGTCAGCATTTTTAGGATCGACAAAACCTTTGGGTTGTACCATATACAACTCTTCCTCAATGTCTCCATTAAGGAACGCTGTTTTGACATCCATCTGCCAAATCTCATAATCGAAAAATGCAGCTATTGCTAACAAAATCCTCACAGATTTTAACTCCTTGAATTTGTCGGAAACCCTTTGCGACAAGTCGAGCTTTATAGACAGTAATATTACCATCAGCATCTGTTTTTCTTTTGAAGATCCATTTATTCTCGACAGCCTTTCGGCTATCAGGTAAGTCTACCAAAGTCCATACTTTGTTATCATACATGGATCCCATTTCGGATTTCATGGCTTCTTGCCATTTGTTGGAATCTGGGCTCATCATCGCTTCTTCATACGTCGCAGGGTCCTCATCATTATTATCCACAATCATGACATTTAGACAAGGATCATACCAATCAGGAGTGGCACGTTCCCTTGTCGATCTGCGAGGTTCAGTAGTTTCCTCGTTCGAAGTTTCATGATCATTATCATTAGCTTCCTCTGTTGCCGGTGTAGGCGGTACAGGTACAACTTCCGATCTGCGCTACTACGATCAACGAGTATAGATTCATCAATCTCATCGAGTTCTACTTTTCTTCCAGTCACTTCTTTAGTGAGAAATTCTTTCTCAAGAAAGGTTCCGTTCTTAGCAACAAAGATTTTGCCTTCGGATCTGTGATAGAAAGTGTACCCTATAGTTTCCTTAGGGTATCCTATGAAGACGCATTTCTCCGCTTTGGGTTCTAGCTTGTCCGGTTGTAACTTCTTTACATAGGCTTCGCAACCCCAAACTTTCAGGAACGACAGCTTAGGTTTCTTATTAAACCATAATTCATACGGTGTCGTTTCTACGGATTTTGATGGTGCTCTATTTAAAGTGAATGCGGCTGTCTCTAATGCATAACTCCAAAATGATAACGGCAAATCAGTAAGAGACATCATACTACGAACCATATCTAAGAGAGTTCGATTACGACGTTCGGATACACCGTTTCGTTGAGGTGTTCCCGGCGGTGTCAATTGTGAAAGTATTCCGCATTTCTTTAAATGCATGCCAAACTCATAACTCAAATATTCACCTCCACGATCAGATCGTAGAAATTTGATCTTTTTGTTACGTTGATTTTCTACTTCACTTTGAAATTCCTTAAACTTCTCGAAAGTTTTGGATTTATGTTTCATGAAATAGATATACCCATATCTACTCAGATCATCTGTGAAGGTTAGAACATAACGATAACCACCGCGCGATGCTACGCTCATTGGTCCACATACATCGGTATGTATGATTTCCAATAAGTCAGTAGCTCGCTCCATCATACCAGAAAATGGAGTCTTTGTCATTTTTCCCATTAGACATGCTTCGCATCTATCAAGTGACTCAAAGTCAAGTGATTCAAGTAATCCATCAGTATGGAGTTTCTTCATGCGTTTCACTCCAATATGACCAAGGCAGCAGGTGCCACATATAAGTAGAATTATCATTCAATTTAATTCGCTTAGCATTAATGTTATGTATATGCGTATCACTACTATCAAGATCTAACAGAAATAAGCCATTTTTTTGTGGTGCTCGACCATAAAAGATATTATTCATAAAAATAGAACAACCATTATTCTCAGACTTGAATGAATAACCGTCTTGCATTAAACAAGATCCAGATATAATGTTCATGCTCAACGCGGGTACAAAATAACAATTATTTAGGCTTAAAACTAATCCCGAAGGTAGATGTAGAGGAAGTGTGCCGACAGCGATCACATCGACTTTGGATCCATTTCCAACGCGCATCGTCACTTCATCTTTCAGGTAGTCTTCGTTTATTCTTTAGTTCTGCTTGAGTTACTGAGATATGAGCAACCGAACCAGTATCAAATACCCAGGTACTAGTACGAGAACCAGTGAGATAAACATCTATAACATGTATATCAGATATACCTTCTTTCTTCTTCTTGACAAGGCCGCTCTTTAGATCAGCCAGATACTTGGAGCAATTACGCTTCCAGTGTCCCTTCTCCTTGCAGTAATAGCACTCAGCATCAGGTTTAGGGCCGTTCTTAGGTTTCATAGGAGGCGTGGCAGCTTTCTTGCCACCCTTCTTGAATTTTCCCTTAGACTTGCCCTGTTTCTTGAAACTGGTGGTCTTGTTGACCATCAACACTTGGTGCTCTTTCTTGATCTCAATCTCAGCAGCTTTTAGCATGCCAAAGAGTTCAGGTAACTCCTTGTTCATGTTACGCATATTGTAGTTCATCACAAAGTTCTTGTAACTTGGTGGCAGTGATTGAAGGACACGATTAATCCCCAGTCTATTAGGAATCACTATTCCCAAGTCACTGAGTTTCTTCGCATGCCCGGCCATGGCGAGCATGTGCTCACTAACTGAGCTGCCTTCTTCCATCATACAGCTGAAGAAATGTTTCGATGCTTCATAGCATTCCACGGCCGCATGAGTCTCGAATATAGCTTTCAGCTCATTCATCAACTCATGAGGATCATGGTGCTCAAAACGTTTTTGAAGATCGGATTCCAGACTGCACAGGATGGCACACTGAACTTGAGAGTACCGAGTTTTCCGAGTCGCGTAAACAGCTTTTACTTCATCGGTTTCATCTTCTGCAGGAGGGTCACCTAGCGGTGCATCAAGCACAAATTGCAGATTTCCGCCAGAGAGGAAGATCCTCACATGACGGAACCAGTCGGTGAAGTTGCTACCGTTGCTCTTAAGTTTCTCTTTCTCTAGGAACTGATTAAAATTTATTGGGGACGCCATCTCTACAACATATATTTGCAATAGTTTAGACTAAGTTTATGACAAATTGAGTTCAAATTTTAATTCAACATAATTAAAAACCTAAGTGAACTCCCACTCAAAACAATATCCCTCGCATTGTCTTAGTGATCACACGAACCAAATCCACCGCACCTATGTCCGATCATCACGAGACAAGGTGTGATTTCAATGGCGAACACTCAAAGTGTTCATCATATCAACCATATGATTCATGCTCTACCTTTCGGTATCACGTGTTCCGAGACCATGTCTGTACATGCTAGGCTCGTCAAGGCCACCTTAGTATCCGCATGTGCAAAACTGTCTTGCACCCGTTGTATGCACTTGTTGATTCTATCACACCCGATCATCACGAGATGCTTCGAAATGATAAGTCTTGGCAACGGTGCTACTAAGGATGAACACTTTATTATCTTGAGATTTTAGTGAGGGATCATCTTATAATGCTACCGTCGCGATCTAAGCAAAATAAGATGCATAAAAAGGATTAACATCACATGCAGTTCATATGTGATATGATATGGCCCTTTTGTCTTTGCGCCTTTGATCTTCATCTCCAAAGCACGGACATGATCTCCATCATCTTCGGGCATGATCTCCATCATCTTCGGCGTAGCGTCAAGGTCAATGGCGCCGTCTTCATGATTGTCCTCCATGTAGCAACTATTACAACTACTTTGAAATACTACTCAACATGAAATTTAAAGACAACCATAAGGCTCCTGCCGGTTGCCACAATACAATAATGATCATCTCATACATATTCATCATCACATTATGGCCATTTCACATCACCAAACCCTGCAAAAACAAGTTAGACGTCTCTAATTTGGTTTGCATATTTTACGTGGTTTAGGGTTTTCGAGAGAGATCTAATCTACCTACGAACATGAACCACAACGTTGATACTAATGTTTTCAATAGAAGAGTAAATTGAATCTTTACTATAGTAGGAGAGACAGACACCCGCAAAGCCTCTTATGCAATACAAGTTGCATGTCGAACGAGGAACAAGTCTCATGAACGCGGTCATGTAAAGTTAGTCCGAGCCGCTTCATCCCACTATGCCATAAAGATGCAAAGTACTCAAACTAAAGATAACAAGAGCATCAACGCCCACAAACCATTGTGTTCTACTCGTGCAACCATCTATGCATAGACACGGCACTGATACCACTGGAGGATAACGTTGCATAGAAAACAAAAAATTTCCTACCGCGAACACGCAATCCAAGCCAAGATGCAATCTAGAAGACGGTAGCAACGAGGGGGTATCGAGTCTCACCCTTGAAGAGATTCCAAAGCCTACAAGATGAGGCGCTTATTGCTGCGGTAGACGATCACTTGCCGCTTGCAAAAGCGCGTAGAAGATCTTGATCACGATCGGTTCCGGCGCCACGAACGGGCAGCACCTCCGTACTCGGTCACACGTTCGGTTGTTGATGAAGACGACGTCCACCTCCCCGTTCCAGCGGGCAGCGGAAGTAGTAGCTCCTCTTGAATCCGACAGCACGACGGCGTGGTGTCGGTGGCGGTGGAGAAGTCCGGCGGAGCTTCGCTAAGCTACGCGGGAGATATGGAGGAGAGGGGGCGGCTAGGGTTTGGGAGGGGGTGGCCGGCCACTCAAGGGGGGGCGGCCAGCTTGTGGTCTTGGGGTGGCCGGCCCCCTCCCTTGGCCCCTCATTATATAGGTGGATCCCCAAGTGTTGGTGTCCAAGTCTTCGAATAAGACCCGAACCAAAAACCTTCCATAAGAGGGGGAAACCTAGCCCAACTAGGACTCCCACCAAAAGGTGGGATTTCCACCTCCCATGTGGGGGGTGGCCGGCCCCCTAAGGGGGAGTCCACTTGGGACTCCTCCCCACCTAGGGCTGGCCGGCCATGGAGGTGGAGTCCCATGTGGACTCCACCTTCCTTGGTGGTTTCTTCCGGACTTTTCTAGAACCTTCTAGAACCTTCCATAGAACCTTCCGCGACATTTTAATTCACATAAAATGACATCCTATATATGAATCTTATTCTCCGGACCATTCCGGAACTCCTCGTGATGTCCGGGATCTCATCCGGGACTCCGAACAAATATTCGAACTCCATTCCATATTCAAGTACTACCATTTCAACATCCAACTTTAAGTGTGTCACCCTACGGTTCGTGAACTATGTGGACATGGTTGAGTACTCACTCCGACCAATAACCAATAGCGGGATCTGGAGATCCATAATGGCTCCCACATATTCAACGATGACTTTAGTGATCGAATGAACCATTTACATATAATACCAATTCCCTTTGTCTCGCGATATTTTACTTGTCCGAGGTTTGATCTTCGGTATCACTCTATACCTTGTTCAACCTCGTCTCCTGACAAGTACTCTTTACTCGTACCGTGGTATGTGGTCTCTTATGAACTCATTCATATGCTTGCAAGACATTAGACGACATTCCACCGAGAGGGCCCAGAGTATATCTATCCATCATCGGGATGGACAAATCCCACTGTTGATCCATATGCCTCAACTCATACTTTCCGGATACTTAATCCCACCTTTATAGCCACCCATTTACGCAGTGGTGTTTGGTGTAATCAAAGTACCTTTCCGGTATAAGTGATTTACATGATCTCATGGTCATAAGGACTAGGTAACTATGTATTGAAAGCTTATAGCAAATAACTTAATGACGAGATCTTATGCTACGCTTAATTGGGTGTGTCCATTACATCATTCACACAATGACATAACCTTGTTATTAATAACATCCAATGTTCATGATTATGAAACTAATCATCCATTAATCAACAAGCTAGTTTAAGAGGCATACTAGGGACATCTTGTTTGTCTACATATCACACATGTACTAATGTTTCGGTTAATACAATTCTAGCATGATATATAAACATTTATCATAAACATAAAGATATAAATAATAACCACTTTATTATTGCCTCTAGGGCATATCTCCTTCAAGTGTTTCTACAAAATCAAAGGAGTTCGTTTATCTAAATTTGCTCCTAAAGCTTTGGAGGGTATATTTGTTGGTTACGGTGCTGAATCTCACACTTATAGAGTCTTTGATGTATCCTCCGGGATTATCATCGAATCTTGTAGTGTGAGGTTCGAAGAAAATGATGGCTCCCAAGTGGGTCAAGTTGATGTATGTGCAGGTGATGGAATACCTCAAGATGCCATAGTAAGAATGGGTGTGGGATTTTTCCGCCCCATTGAGGGACACGGTGTGGCGTCTCGGGAAGGACTATGCTCTACCACGATGGAGCCCTCATCTTCTCAACATCAACAAACCCCATCTAGTGAAGCTAATGATGCACCAACCCAAGAACAAGAACAAAACCCTCCCTCTTGTGTGCAAGATCAAGGACAAGATCAAGGACAAGATCAATCACGGATTCATGATGGATCCGATGAATATCCATTCAATATTCTCCTCTCACCGGATAATGTCCAAGATCAAGCACATGAGGATGAGCAACCTCAAGAAATTGAGGAAGCTCAAGTTGAAGGTCAAGACGGGGACCCAAATGATCAAGTTGATCAAGTGAAACCTCCAAGGCCTAGAAGAACCAAGGAGGAGATCGAGGCCCGTCGTCTAGCAAGAAGAGAAAGGAACCTTGAAATTTGTGAACACACACATGACAAGGTCCTTGGTGATGTAAGGGCAAGTGTTTCCACAAGAAGGCAATTGGCTAACTTTAGCAATCATCATGCTTATATCTCCTTAGTGGAACCCAAGAAAGTATTTGAAGCCCTTGAAGATTCGGATTGGTTGGAAGCTATGCACGAGGAACTCAACAACTTCAAGCGCAACAAAGTGTGGACCTTAGTAAAGAAGCCAAAGGAGTGCCGCAATGTTATATGCACTAAATGGATATTTAAGAACAAGCAAGATGAGTTTGGAAATGTTGTGAGGAACAAGGCAAGATTGGTGGCTCAAGGTTTCTCTCAAGTTGAAGGAATTGACTTTGGAGAAACTTATGCTCCCGTGGCTCGCCTTGAGTCCATCCGTATCCTTCTTGCTTATGCATCGCATCATAACTTTAAGTTACAACAAATGGATGTGAAAAGTGCATTTCTTAATGGTCCTTTGCATGAAGAGGTTTATGTTAAGCAACCCCCGGGGTTCGAGGATCTCAACTTTCCTAACCATGTCTACAAGCTTGATAAAGCATTTTATGGTCTCAAACAAGCTCCTAGAGCTTGGTACGAGCACCTTAAAGAATTGTTGGTACACCGTGGGTTTGATGTTGGGCTAATCGATCCCATTCTTTTTACTAAGAGGGTCAATGGGGAGCTTTTCGTTTGCCAATTATATGTTGATGATATTATCTTTGGCTCTACTAACAAAGCTTTCAATGATGAATTTTCAAAGCTTATGACTGATAGGTTTGAGATGTCTATGATGGGAGAGATGAAGTTCTTCCTTGGTTTTGAGATCAAGCAATTGAGAGAAGGGACCTTCATCAATCAAGCAAAATATCTCCAAGACATGCTCAAGAGGTTCAAGATGACCGAGTTGAAGGGTGTAGCCACTCCTATGGTTACTAAATGTCATCTTGCACTTGATCCCAATGGTAAAGAGGTGGATCAAAAGTTATATCGCTCCATGATTGGATCCTTGCTCTACCTTTGTGCATCTAGACCGGACATAGTGTTGAGTGTTGGTGTGTGTGCAAGGTATCAAGCTTCTCCTAAGGAGAGTCACATGATGGCTCTCAAAAGAATCTTTCGATATTTAGTTGATACCCCAAGATATGGTATTTGGTACCCCAAAGGCTCAAGTTTTATTCTCAATGGATACACCAATGCGGATTGGGCGGGGGACAAGGATGATAGGAAATCAACTTCCGGGGCTTGCCAATTTCTTGGTAGGTCCTTGGTGTGTTGGTCTTCTAAGAAGCAAAATTGTATATCTCTCTCCACCGCCGAAGCCGAATATGTTGCCGCCGCAAGTGGATGCACTCAATTGTTATGGATGAGGCAAACTTTAAAGGAATACGGTGTCATTTGTGACAAAGTGCCTCTATTATGTGACAATGAAAGTGCCATCAAGATTGCCTATAATCCGGTGCAACATTCAAGAACAAAGCACATTGAGATCCGGAATCATTTCATTAGGGATCATGTTGCCCATGGTGATATTGAGCTTATCTATGTTCCTACCAAAGATCAACTTGCCGATATATTCACGAAGCCTCTTGATGAAGCAAGGTTTTGCTATTTGAGGAATGAGGTAAATATCATTGATTCAAGGAGTATAGCTTGACCATCTTGCAAACACACCTCTATCTCAGAACTTTATTTGGTTTAGGTGTGGGCATGGAAATAGGGGGAGTGCGGTTTAAACTATTGAGCTAGCCCTCCCCCCATAATGCCAACATTAAGAAGTCATTCTCGTTATATCATATGTTGATATGTGAGCTTCAATGATGAGTAGTGGTTTGGACCCAAGATATATCTTCGCGGTGCCATGCCATAACACTCATATATGGTGGCCTAGGCCACCACACTCTTCTTTGTGAAGAGTTGGAGTAATTTCGATCTTAATTGTTTTTATTTGACAACTCCTTGTTCTTATGGGAAATCACTCTAGTTTGGCCTTATTTGCTCATATCTTGCAAACTTGAGTGATCATGTACCATTAACAGTTTGAGCTTTCTAAACCCAATCCTACACTCATCTATAAGCCATTTCCATCTTGCTCATATGTCATGTTTTGGTAAAAACTTGGAGTTTGAGGATTTTCGGTCGGATGATCTAGGTTGCCCCATCTTATTGGTCAATATGCATCTTATATGTGGGGTGATACTTCATTGCATCACATATGGGTTTATGCAAATAACCAACAAAAGATAGGCAGGATTTCCGGTGTTCTGGAATTTTCCAGAAAACCGGATAATCCGGCCCCAGGGCAACCCGGAAAATCCGGTCCGGCCGGATTATCCGCCCTTACTTTGGGCCGGATTATCCGGCCTGGGCTGGTTGCGAGGGGATTTAGAGAGGCCGCGGGGTGGACAGTTGCCACAGCAACCAGTCCCCCCCCCCCACGCGCCCTCTCTCTCCTCCATAGCCGCCGGAGCTCCTCCTCCTCACCGGAGTCGCCCCGTCCGCTCCCTCTCGGAGTTTTTGGGTGGATCGGGTGCCTCTCCTCCCTAGCTATCATATTCTCCAAGCGGCTTCCCCAATGGATGCGGGTATGACTCACAATCCCTAACCCTAGGTGTTGTGATTTGTATGTGCTATTTTCTTGGTGGAGATGGTGTCTAGTTGTTCCAAATCGTGTGTAGTATACTCCTCTTGCATGCTATAAGGCCGATCTGGTCGTAGACAAGTTTTTGATTGCAAGTTCTCCAAGATTCGCAGGGCCAGATTATCCGGCTCCCGCGAAGACCGGATTATCCGGTCAGGCCGGATTATCGCCCCCCCGGGGACACCGGATTATCCGGCCTGGAGCTTCATCGCCGCTGCAGTGTTGTTTCAATCTATCTTGTCTAGACTTGTACCGACTTATAGTATGTTTCTAGAGTACATTACTATATCATACATGACTTGTGAGCATTATCTTCTCTTTGCTATCCATCTTTGCTGTTCACAGGTAGTGGTTCTCGGTGTCGGAGACGCCCAAGGCATGACCGGTCGAGTGATGAGTTTGCACCGAATGCTCCCTGCAAGTCCACCACTTCAAGGCAGAAGAACAAGGCACAGAGGCAGAACTACAAGACAATGGACATTGTCACTTATGCATCAATCCGTATGAAGAACTGGTATGAAGACCTTCCAAGGGATGATGAGATAGAGGGCAGGCGTTTCTGGTGCATGGAGCAGGAGTTTATCTACAAGGATATTTATGAGCCCATGAAGAAAGTGCGACCCATGCAAGCAATCAATGTGGATCTTCTGGCAGTCAATAATCATTTTGAGGATGCCATCTTGGTGACTGGTAGGATGGGCTTGCAGGATCTGATGAAGCTTCAGTGTGACTACAGTCCAGAGTTGGTTAAGCAATTCTATGCTACTCTGGCCATCAAGAAAGATGCTGAGCGCACTATGGTATGGATGTCTGGCTCCACTCACTGTGAGGCAACCTTGCGCCGGTTTGCCTCTATTCTTGGACTTCCTGCAGAAGGAGGCCGTCGCCTCCATGGTCCTCAGAAGACGGATAAAAATGTGCTTTTGATCTCTATAACTCTTCTGGAGCATTTGGTACTACCAAGGGGCTGCTTCCCATCTACGGTCAGTTGCTCCATTTCTTTCGAGCCACCATTGCTCCAAGTGGTGGAAACAATGATGCACTCAGGGGAGCTCTTGTGGATCTTATGCACCTCAGCCTTAGATGTGCTCGTGATAGTAATGAGGAACATGACTTCTCTCTTGATGTCATGGACTTCATCTTTAATGAGATTCATGATGCCATGGTCTCCCGGACCACCATGCCATATGCACCATATATCCAGCTCCTCATCAACAACTCTGTGGCCATGGATGAAGACTTGAGGCGGTTCCCATTGGAGAAGCACTCTGTCAAGAAGGCATACAAGAAGAAGCATGTTCCCCATGGTACCCCTGCTCCTGAGTCCTTTATGGGAGATGCTCGCACTAGTGGTTTGCTCCTGCTCGCCATGCTGATCTTCCTGCCATGAAGAAGCAAGTGAGGAAGCTCAGTTGGTTTCAGCTGAAGGAGATATGCCCTAGAGGCAATAATAAAGTGGTTATTATTTATATCTTTATGTTTATGATAAATGTTTATATGTCATGCTATAATTGTATTAACCGAAACATTAGTACATGTGTGATATGTAGACAAACAAAGAAGTCCCTAGTATGCCTCTTAACTAGCTTGTTGATTAATGGATGATTAGTTTCATAATCATGAACATTGGATGTTATTAATAACAAGGTTATATCATTGTATGAATGATGTAATGGACACACCCAATTAAGCGTAGCATAAAGATCTCGTCATTAAGTTATTTGCTATAAGCTTTCGATACATAGTTACCTAGTCCTTATGACCATGAGATCATGTAAATCACTTATACCGGAAAGGTACTTTGATTACATCAAACGCCACTGCGTAAATGGGTGGTTATAAAGGTGGGATTAAGTATCCGGAAAGTATGAGTTGAGGCATATGGATCAACAGTGGGATTTGTCCATCCCGATGACGGATAGATATACTCTGGGCCCTCTCGGTGGAATGTCGTCTAATGTCTTGCAAGCATATGAATAAGTTCATAAGAGACCACATACCACGGTACGAGTAAAGAGTACTTGTCAGGAGACGAGGTTGAACAAGGTATAGAGTGATACCGATGATCAAACCTCGGACAAGTAAAATATCGCGTGACAAAGGGAATTGGTATCGTATGTGAATGGTTCATTCGATCACTAAAGTCATCGTTGAATATGTGGGAGCCATTATGGATCTCCAGATCCCGCTATTGGTTATTGGTCGGAGTGAGTACTCAACCATGTCCGCATAGTTCACGAACCGTAGGGTGACACACTTAAAGTTGGATGTTGAAATGGTAGAACTTGAATATGGAATGGAGTTCGAATATTTGTTTGGAGTCCCGGATGAGATCCCGGACATCACGAGGAGTCCCGGAATGGTCCGGAGAATAAGATTCATATATAGTAAGTCATATTCCAAGTTTGGAAATGATCCGGTGCATTTATGGCAGGTTCTAGAAGGTTCTAGAAAAGTCCGGAAGAAATCACCATGGAAAGTAGAGTCCCGGAGGGACTCCACCTTGCATGGCCAGCCAACCCTAAAGGGGAGGAGTCCAAGGTGGACTCCCCTAGGGTGGCCGGCCAACCCCCCTCATGGAAAGGGGGGAATCCCACCCCAAGTGGGATTCCCACCTTGGGTAGGTTTTCCTACATATGGAAGGTTTCATTGTTGGGGTCTTATTCGAAGACTTGGATACCAACACTTGGGGATTTCCACCTATATAATGAGGAGGAGAGGGAGGGGGCTGCCTACACTTGGCCGCACCACCTAGGGTTGCCCTTGGCCGGCGCCCTAGCCTCCCCCTCTCTCCCCAAACCCTAGCGGTCTCTCTCCTCCACCACATCCCGCACGCTTAAGCGAAGCTCCGCCGGATTTCTCCACCACCACCGACACCACGCCGTCGTGCTGTCGGATTCAAGAGGAGCTACTACTTCCGCTGCCCGCTGGAACGGGGAGGTGGACGTCGTCTTCATCAACAACCGAATGTGTGACCGAGTACGGAGGTGCTGCCCGTTCGTGGCACCGGAAGCGATCGTGATCAAGATCTTCTACGCGCTTTTGCAAGCGGCAAGTGAACGTCTACCGCAGCAACAAGAGCCTCATCTTGTAGGCTTTGGAATCTCTTCAAGGGTGAGACTCGATAACCCCTCGTTGCTACCGTCTTCTAGATTGCATCTTGGCTTGGATTGCGTGTTCGCGGTAGGAAAATTTTTGTTTTCTATGCAACGTTATCCTACAGTGGTATCAGAGCCGTGTCTATGCATAGATGGTTGCACGAGTAGAACACAATGGTTTTGTGGGCATTGATGCTTTTGTTGTCTTTAGTTTGAGTACTTTGCATCTTTGTGGCATAGTGGGATGAAGCGGCTCGGGCTAACTTTACATGACCGCGTTCATGAGATTTGCTCCACGCTCGACATGCAACTTGTATTGCATAAGTGGCTTTGCGGGTGTATGTCTCTCCTACTATAGTAAAGATTCAATTTACTCTTCTATTGACAACACTAGTATCACCGTTGTGGTTCATGTTCGTAGGTAGATTAGATCTTTCTCGAAAACCCTAAACCACGTAAAATATGCAAACCAAATTAGAGACGTCTAACTTGTTTTTGCAGGGTTTGGTGATGTGATATGGCCATAATGTGATGATGAATATGTATGAGATGATCATTATTGTATTGTGGCAACCGGCAGGAGCCTTATGGTTGTCTTTAAATTTCATGTTGAGTAGTATTTCAAAGTAGTTGTAATAGTTGCTACATGAGGTGAACAACCATGAAGACGGCGCCATGAACCTTGACGCTACGCCGACGATGATGGAGATCATGCCCGTTGATGATGGAGATCATGTCCGTGCTTTGGAGATGAAGATCAAAGGCGCAAAGACAAAAGGGCCATATCATATCACATATGAACTGCATGTGATGTTAATCCTTTATGCATCTTATTTTGCTTAGATCGCGACGGTAGAATTATAAGATGATCCCTCACGTTAATATCAAGATAATAAAGTGTTCTCCCGTCGTATGCACCGTTGTAACAGTTCGTCGTTTCGAAGCATCTCGTGATGATCGGATGTGATAGACTCAACGTTCACATACAACGGGTGTAAGCCATGTTGCACACGCGGAATACTAGGGTTTGCTTGACGAGCCTAGCATGTACAGACATGGCCTCGGTACAACGGAAACCGAAAGGTTGAACACGAGTCATATGGATGATATGATCAACATGTTGATGTTCACCATTGAAGCTACATCATCTCACGTGATGATCGGTTTTGGTGTAGTGGATTTGGATCGTGTACCACTTAACAACTATGAGGGATGTTATATTAAGTGGGAGTTCATTAGTAATTAGATTAAAACATGAACTAATTATCATAAACATAGTCTGAGTAGTATTTTGAATTAATTTTGTAGTATTGGCATCCGTTTTCTACCATGCGCTAGTCTTGTTATTGAGATAGAAATACTGTTAAAATCTGACAAGAAACTTTACGGATTGGTACCGTATTGTTAAAGAATCAAGAATTGATTAAGTCCTATTGCAAACTTTTAGTAAACCTCACATTGTTGATTCAAAGAGTTGTGGTTTCAATTAGTACCTAAAGTTATCTTGTCTCCGTGAAACTTGAAGTTCAAAACTGTTTGAAAAGTAAGGAGCTGAAAATTTAGTTGTCAGAAATAATCAAGGTATGAGATATATGTGATATCTGAGACCTTATTGCAAGATGATAGAATATAATTTGGTGAGACTACATAAACTCATAAGTTTTATGGGAATGTATGAAGGTTGAAGACGCAAGGCGTCACAATCCTCCAACTATTGGGGCACTAACGATATTCGCATATCCATGAAGTGACCATCCTTAATATGCACCGTTGCTAAGACTCGTCGTTTCGAAGCATCACGTGATGATCGGGTGTGATAGATTCTACGTGTGCATACAACGGGTGCAAGCTAGATTTGCACATGCAAATACCAAGGTTAAAACTTTAAGAGCCTAGCATGTACAGACATGGTCTCGGAAAAGTCGTCATGATATGATGGATAAAATTATGAGTGAAATTGTTCATCATATTACAAAGTTACTAATAGTGAAATCTGAAACACTTGTCATATGATGATCAACTTCAAAGTAAGAACCTCAAGGTTATTGGTATTTGACCAACAAACCTAGAAGTTATTGAAGGTGAAGTATTTTCTGAATAATGAGGAAAGCTAAAAGAGAAACTACAAAAGATATTTTGGCAGAAAGAAAGAAAAGACTAGAAAGTCTACCTCAGGTGTATATAAATGATATACATGTTATGGATGTATTCCTTGTTTGGTCACAATAATGAAATTCTTGGGTATTTGTACCAGATTGGTTGGTATGAGATGTCATACAATATAACACAATACAAGAATATGATGGCCTAAATGACTAATAAGGAATATGGTAATAATGCACATCTGGAACATAATAAAGTGTTATTATGCTTCTCGTTGGCATTCTACCTAGCCCTTATAATTTATAATAAAGAACTTAATAATTGTTATTTTGCTCTGGTCAAATGAAAACAATGAGTTGTTCAAATTATGACATTACTCCATGTATGATGGATAAGTTATTATAAATCTTAATGGTGAAACACACATACATAACACTGACGCTAAAATGCCATAAGGCAAATGATTTGAATTCCACTTATTTGTGGAACCGCCATTTAGGTCATGTTAGAAAGGAACGCATGAAGGAACTCCATGCAAATGGATTTTTTGAGTCATTTGATTTTTGAATCGTTTGGCGCTTGCAAATCTTTTCTAAAGAGAATGACTAAAATACCGTTCATAGGCCAAGAGTTGAACGGGAAACTAACTTAGTGAAAACATATATGATGATGTATGTGGTTCACTGGGCATAGTTATGTGCGGGAGATTCTTCTACTTCATGAAAACTTCCAACAATGAATTGAGTATATATATGTGGATATATTCGATAAGGAAGAAGTTTGAAACATTTGAATGGATTCAAATAAATTTCAGCATGAAGTGGAAATCATCGTAATAGAAAAGTCAAATATCTATGATTGGATCATAGTGGAAATATTTGAATTACGAGTTTTAGCGAACATCTAAGAGAGTTATGAAATTGTTCTACAACTCACATTTCTTGAAGTATCATAGTGATGATGAAGTATCCAAGAGATGTATCCAAACCTTGTTGGATTAATGATGAGATAAAATATTATGACGCCATTATATTTTTGTGGATTATGCTTTAGTGACTACCGCTTTTACACTGAATAGAGCATCATCATGATTCGTTGAAATGACACCATACAAGTTATGGTATGGGTATAAACCCTAATAGTCTTTTCTTTAAATTTTGGTCTAAGAGTTTACAACCAAAATCGGATGAATGTCTTTGTTGGTTATCCCAAAGAATTAATTGGGAATTCTTCCCACGAGACAAAGACAAAAGTGTTTGTCAATGTTTCTTATTTCCGAGAAATTGTTTCTAGTGAAGTATTTAAGTGGGAGGACAATATATTTTGATAAGGTTTATGAACCTGAGCATAATGATCAGAGTAGCGCAGCATCGGAATTGGTTTCGGAAGCGGTCACGACGATCATGGCTCCCATGACTACAAAGTGTTTTAGCCATGGAGATCGAATTACATATTGAACCGTGTAGGTATGGTTTACTTTGTGATCAAATAAATGATTTGTGGACAAAGGATTGATTTTGAACAATGATAAACCAACTACAAACAAAGAAGTTATGATGGGCCCTGACTCTGTTAAAATGGCCATACGCCATGAAATCCATAATAGATGAATACTTTTTGAAAGTAAATGGATCTATAGACTTGGATGAAATATCATTAAAGAAGCTCGACTTGTCGAAAAATTGTTTACGACAAAGTTCAAAGAGTTGACTACGATAAGATTAGATCTTCCGTAGCAATGCTTATAGTCTATGTGGATTATTCTAGTAATCACTACATATTTCTTTTATGAGATATGCTAGTAGGATGGCAAAATACACTACTTAACAGAAGTATGTATACAAGATACAACCAAGAGTTTTGCTGGTCCGTGAAATACTAGATAGGTATACAAACTTCAATTGGATGAAGTAAGTATCACGGAGTTGGAATCTTCACCAGATGAAATAGTCAAAGATTTTTTGATTTCATCAGAGACGATGAAGAGGCTTGCATTTGCAAGAAATTAAGTGGGAGCGCTAAGACACATTTATAATACTTTATGTAGGTGACATATAGTTGGTTATAAATGATGTAATTATATACTTGATTAAAAGGTTTCATTGAGAATTAACTTCAATGAAAGGATATGGACTGAAACAAATTTAGTGTCAAGATCTATGAAGATAGATTGAAACACATAAATAAGTTTAAGTCAAAGTACATATGATAGATATTGAAGTAGTTCAATATAGAAATATTAAGAAAATGTTCTTGTCATGTGAAGGTTTAACAAGACTTGAATGTATCTGACACTCAATGAGTAAAAACACATGAGTGATTATAGATCACGAATAATATGTACACAATCAGATATCATGTGCTATAAAGTGTTATGAGCATATACCAGAATGATTCATATGATGATCATTGGACGACAGTAAGAATATCCTTGAGTACTTTAGAAGAACTAAGGATATATTTTTTTTTTGTATGAAGAAATGACAAACAAATCGCTGTAAGGTGTTACACCGATATTGGTTTTGTCACATATAAAATATAATTTCAATCTCAAATTAGACTAAGTGTTGTTTAAAAGGTAGCACAATGAGCTAGAAGTTGTCTATGCTAGATTTAGAAGAGTTCTAAATATTGTGACGGATTCTACAAAAGAAGGCAGAATATGTCATTGTTTTGACAAATGACAAAGGATGTTAAAGTCAAGAGGTTCTTTGAGAACTTGGTGTAGTTCCGACAGAGTCAGAATTTTGAAGCTATATTGTGTGTGACAATATTAGTGACATATTTCAGACAGCGAAATTAAGGTTCCACCAGAAGATCAAACATATTTAATGCCGACTTATTTGGAAATGAGTGATGCGTTGAGACGCATATGAATTACAAAATACATACGTTTCTGAGCGTGTCAGATCCGTTGACTAAAAACCTCTCCCGTGAGCAATACATGATAAAACATCGGAAGGCCAAGGTGTTATATCTTTACAAATGTAAACTAGATTATGGACTCTAGTGCAAGTGGGAGACTGAAGGAGATATGCCCTAGAGGCAATAATAAAGTGGTTATTATTTATATCTTTATGTTTATGATAAATGTTTATATGTCATGCTATAATTGTATTAACCGAAACATTAGTACATGTGTGATATGTAGACAAACAAAGAAGTCCCTAGTATGCCTCTTAACTAGCTTGTTGATTAATGGATGATTAGTTTCATAATCATGAACATTGGATGTTATTAATAACAAGGTTATATCATTGTATGAATGATGTAATGGACACACCCAATTAAGCGTAGCATAAAGATCTCGTCATTAAGTTATTTGCTATAAGCTTTCGATACATAGTTACCTAGTCCTTATGACCATGAGATCATGTAAATCACTTATACCGGAAAGGTACTTTGATTACATCAAACGCCACTGCGTAAATGG
The DNA here is from genome assembly GCF_019359855.2 of Lolium perenne. Classification (NCBI taxonomy): domain Eukaryota; kingdom Viridiplantae; phylum Streptophyta; class Magnoliopsida; order Poales; family Poaceae; genus Lolium; species Lolium perenne. The sequence continues at coordinate 172,134,758 of NC_067244.2, forward strand.
GTGGTTATAAAGGTGGGATTAAGTATCCGGAAAGTATGAGTTGAGGCATATGGATCAACAGTGGGATTTGTCCATCCCGATGACGGATAGATATACTCTGGGCCCTCTCGGTGGAATGTCGTCTAATGTCTTGCAAGCATATGAATAAGTTCATAAGAGACCACATACCATGGTACGAGTAAAGAGTACTTGTCAGGAGACGAGGTTGAACAAGGTATAGAGTGATACCGATGATCAAACCTCGGACAAGTAAAATATCGCGTGACAAAGGGAATTGGTATCGTATGTGAATGGTTCATTCGATCACTAAAGTCATCGTTGAATATGTGGGAGCCATTATGGATCTCCATATCCCGCTATTGGTTATTGGTCGGAGTGAGTACTCAACCATGTCCGCATAGTTCACGAACCGTAGGGTGACACACTTAAAGTTGGATGTTGAAATGGTAGAACTTGAATATGGAATGGAGTTCGAATATTTGTTTGGAGTCCCGGATGAGATCCCGGACATCACGAGGAGTCCCGGAATGGTCCGGAGGATAAGATTCATATATAGGAAGTCATATTCCAAGTTTGGAAATGATCCGGTGCATTTATGGCAGGTTCTAGAAGGTTCTAGAAAAGTCCGGAAGAAATCACCATGGAAAGTAGAGTCCCGGAGGGACTCCACCTTGCATGGCCAGCCAACCCTAAAGGGGAGGAGTCCAAGGTGGACTCCCCTAGGGTGGCCGGCCAACCCCCCTCATGGAAAGGGGGGAATCCCACCCCAAGTGGGATTCCCACCTTGGGTAGGTTTTCCTACATATGGAAGGTTTCATTGTTGGGGTCTTATTCGAAGACTTGGATACCAACACTTGGGGATTTCCACCTATATAATGAGGAGGAGAGGGAGGGGGCTGCCTACACTTGGCCGCACCACCTAGGGTTGCCCTTGGCCGGCGCCCTAGCCTCCCCCTCTCTCCCCAAAACCTAGCGGTCTCTCTCCTCCACCACATCCCGCACGCTTAAGCGAAGCTCCGCCGGATTTCTCCACCACCACCGACACCACGCCGTCGTGCTGTCGGATTCAAGAGGAGCTACTACTTCCGCTGCCCGCTGGAACGGGGAGGTGGACGTCGTCTTCATCAACAACCGAACGTGTGACCGAGTACGGAGGTGCTGCCCGTTCGTGGCACCGGAAGCGATCGTGATCAAGATCTTCTACGCGCTTTTGCAAGCGGCAAGTGAACGTCTACCGCAGCAACAAGAGCCTCATCTTGTAGGCTTTGGAATCTCTTCAAGGGTGAGACTCGATAACCCCTCGTTGCTACCGTCTTCTAGATTGCATCTTGGCTTGGATTGCGTGTTCGCGGTAGGAAAATTTTGTTTTCTATGCAACGTTATCCTACATCAGCGTCACATTCTATGCATGAATATTGAGATTCATAAGGAGAACTATGCGGCCAGCCGAGAGCGTTCTGAGATTCAGCATACTCAGGCGGTCATTCTTCATAAGCTCAGTGGTGAGCAAGGACCTCCGCCTCAGCCTCCAGTTCACCCAGGTTACAGTGGGTGGCATTCTTCTCAGGTTCCGTGGAATGATCTTGAGGACTGCATTCAGAGGGCCAACTACACTCGCAACTCTCCGGATGCCCCTGACACTGAAGATGAAGAAGAGGAAGAGGTTTACCAGTCCGAGGACGAAGAGGGCTCCGAGTGATCTCCGTGGGGCGAGTAGCATCGCGCTTTTCCCCTTTTTGGCGTCTCGATGCCAAAGGGGGAGAAGTATTCTATTAGGACATCTCTCGGGGATTTGCATGGTTTGGGCACAAGCATATGCGTTTATCATTCCTTTACTGCTTGTGTTCCCCTTCTTATTTGAACTATTTGGTTTGGTTTGTTCCGTTTAAAACTATGTGCTATATGTGGTGTGAGACATTGTTAAGGTCTTCGGATTTCTATATGTTGAGATCAAAGTTATTATATTGTGTGTGATGCTATATCTCCATATGGGTGATCAAGGGTATTATATTGTGTGTGATGCTATATCTCCGTATTATATATCTCCATATGGGTATGATTTCTACCACCTTATCTCAACTTCATATATGTATATGTCTCTTGTTAGAGCTCATGTTGGATACCACTTGTGTTGAGGCACCTCGCACCTATTTGTTGTGTATTTGTATTCAAATGCAAATTACTTGTATGCACACATGTAGGGGGAGTGCCTCTATGTTTTGCCAACATGCTTGCTCTCCATAGTGATTCTCTTGCAAATCCGTATATTGTCATCAAACACCAAAAAGGGGGAGATTGAAAGAACATCCGGCCCCCGATTTTCGGCTAAGGACTTGAGGTTTTGTGGCTCAGGACTCCCTGGACATGGGCCGGATAATTGCCCGGACATTTGCCCGGATTTGCCCCAGGGCCGGATAATCCGGGCCGGATATTTCCAAAATATCCCCCCCCCCCCCCCCCCAAATCGGCTAAGGACCTGAGGCGATGCGGCTCTGAACAGGGGCCGGACATTTGGCCGGATATTTGGCCAGATTTTCCCAGAGGCCGGACTTTTGGTTGGGCCGGATTATCCGGCCCTAACTTAGGCCGGATTATCCGGCCCCCCGGAAGCTCCAACGGCTGGAATTTGGAGGGGGGTATTTATACCCCCCTTCTTCTACCTTGCTCCTTGCTCAATCATTGCACAAAAATCTGACAGGCCTCACCACCATTAGAGCCACCTCAAGAACTCAAGATTTGCAAGATCTCCTCCCTCACCCAACCAAAGCTCTTGATCTTTGGAGATTCGAAGGAGAAGACACCGATCTACATCCTCACCGAAGCGATTTACATTTCCCCCTCATTTGTTTGAGGGTTCCCTTGCTAGTGTTCCTCTTTGGATCCCTAGTTGATTTGTGTTGATGTATTGTTGTTGATTGTTGTGTTGTTACAGATTTGGGAGCCTCCAATTCGGTTGTGGATGTGTGCCCCAAGAACTTTGTAAAGGCCCGGTTTCCGCCTCGAGGAAATCCCTTAGTGGAAGTGGGCTAGGCCTTCGTGGCGTTGCTCACAGGAGATCTGAGTGAAGCCTTCATGGTTGTTGGTTTGGCTTTCGTAGCAACCACACTCCTTCAAATGTAGGCGTACCTTCTTGCAAAGGAAGGGAACTACGGGAATCATCTCCGTGTCATCGCGTGCTCCACTCTCGGTTACCTCTATCCTATTCTATCTCCTATATATTGCGTAGCTATATCTTGCTTAGTTGGTAACCTTGTCATATAGGTAAATTCACTTGGTTGCATATCTAGAGAATTTACCTTTGTGTCAAGCCTAAATTGAAAAAGAACTAAAAATTGGTTAGCACCTATTCACCCCCCCCCCCCCACCCCCCCTCTAGGTGCGGCATACGATCCTTTCAATTGTGTCCTCAACTTCACCGTGTGGTTGTCAAGCACAAAGTTTCGCCCAAGTAAAGAAAACACAAGTAAAAATAAAGCGAGTGAAACTATATAAAATATAGTAACTAAATAAAAACCGTTAAGGGGTTGATTGTTTTTTGGGTTTTAGATGCAAATAAGAAAAGTAAACATTTTTGTATTTTCGGATTAAAATAGTGCAGCAAGTAGAAAACAAGATATATAGGTGTTTCTTATGATAAAAAGTAGACCGTGGTTCATGGGTTCACTTGAATATTCTCTCTTTTAGTTGTACTGGACAAATAGTAATTCATCAATGAGATATGAGGATGCAAAATTATAACATGAGTAAGATATGCATTTATATGGGCATCACGTCCTAACATAGAGATGATGCAACACGTCTCTCTTATGCTTCACAAGAAAGGGAAAACTCCATGCAATCTTGTATTAAGAATTTACAGAGTATAGACATAAGTACTTTGACATGATATTTGAATATCAAATATGCTACCTTGACCAAACAAGATCATCACTTTTATCACGTGATGAACATAGCACATGCATTCACTTTATCCCTAGTGAGGTAGCATAAGAAAATGCAAAGCTTTAATAGATCATGAATTTCTTGTCATTATTCAATCATTAAAATCATTCTACTCCATCTAATACACACATCACCACACACACTCTTGCATAGATGTTGGATCAGAACAAATACTTAAGAACGGGGTACGTAATATGCTTCTATCAATACATCTTACACATAGGTATTACAAATATGGCCAGAATTATGTGAGGCAGCTTATATGCACTAAGAACTATGAAGAACATGAGAGAAATATATTAAACTACTACCACAAACCCGTAGTTCAGAGGTTGACTACTCTCCCTTGATCATGGTGATGATGATGAAGACGTTGGAGAAGGTTGAGATCCCTCCAGCGGTGATCCCGACTGAATTTTCCCCTCAAATCCTCTGTTGCAGCCTCCGTTTCCGTGTTTTTGTCTTTCTGCGGCGCTCTCCTCCCAAGAACTCTTCGGGGCATATAGTGATTTTTAGGTCAAAATACGTCGTTGGCCGAAAGAATCAGGTCGATTGAACGACCGATGACTAAAAGAGTATGGGTGGGGTGCCCTACATGTTTGGGCGCCCCACATGTGCTATTTTGGGCCTGAGGCCCATCCAGACCTCCTCCAAAGCTCCAGGGTGCTTCTCCCGATGAAAAAGTGACGCTCCAAAAATCACAGATCAATTTGACTCCGTATAGGTCTCTAAAAGTGAAAAATACACAAAACAGGATTTTCCTGTTCTGCACACTTATAAACCAAATAAAGGGAATCAGGTAAATCCCCATAAATCAATGTAAAACATGGCAATAATATCAGATATGTTGCAAATATGTGGGAACTGAATATGATAAATGATAAAGTTCATGTATGCATTTTACATGCATCAACGGCCCAGGATAATACCCCTAATATATTTGATTATTCTTTTTCTTTTATGCATCATCTTGTTATCATGCATCATATCATCCATGTTTCTACAAAAATAAAATTATTTTGTAAACCCTAGCTATTTTTTTGCCTCATATGGTTTTAATAAAACACCCTCTTGTTTTCTCATTTAATAAAGCCCTAGAAAAACAAAAATATAAAATATATAAAACTATTTCAAATATTTTCAATTTCAAAATTAAGTTTTGTTTGTTTTGATTTTTCAAAACGTTTCAAAATCAAAGGGAAACAGAAGATTTTGAAAAACAAACAAAAAAACAGAAAAGAAAATCTATAAAACCCTGACCTGGGCCCCTCTCTCTCCCTGGCCCAGTTTCACTCCCTCTCCTTTCTTTCCCGGCCGCCCACGGCCCGCCCACTCTTTTCAGCCAGCATAGCCCATCTCTCAGCCCATACCCCTTGGCCCTTCTATTTTCGTCATTGTCGTCTTCTCCCACGGGGACGGCGTGAGCGACCCTGTGGTCCTCCTCCGCTCCAACCACCCCGCAACCACCTGCTCCCCCTCCTCTTTTAATCCACAGCATCGCGCCCCACAAACCCTAGCGTACCTCTCTCCCTTCCTCTCGCATCGCCGCCATCTCCCCTTTTCATTTTCCATTTTCGCTATGAGCACCGAGTGCACCACCGCGCAACCTCGCCATCGCCTCGTCATCTCAGACTACCCCGCACCAAGAAGAGAACACCAAGAGCTCCACCACACCACCTTCTTCATTCCAGCTCCGGTGTTGCTCCCCACGCCGCACCGCCACCTGCTGGTCAAGATCGTCTAGGCGCTTCTAACACGCGTACGCACGTTTCTGGGCGCGCGCCCTGTACCACCCGACCATGGTCACCGTCGATGAAAGCATTCGCAGCACACACACGCCATCAACTTGTTTGGCTCCTTCAGTTTCATCAGTTAACCGCGTCGCCGGCTCAGTGCCTCATCAGTGCCGTGGGCCCCTTTCGTTGGTCCTAGCAGCTAGGAACCCTCCCGGTGAGAAACCCATTGCAAATCCAGATCTGAGTCCAGTTTGCAAGGAGACCCCTGTAGACTTTTGTATCTAACCCGACGTCCCTCTTCATGTTGTATTTCCGGAAACCCCCTGCATGTTCTGACTCGACCTGCCGTCCTAGTCAGTAGCCCCGGAGTCTCACTCATCAGTCTCCGTGGCTAGCTGTTCCGGGGGGAGAAACGTCCCATGTCTTTTTCTGTTTTTCTGAAAATTGCAGAAATTGCTTGAATCTTGTAAAATTCATATCTTTCAAACCATAACTCGAAATAAAAAAAAATTCTATGTGAAAGTTGATCAGAAAAATATGAGGAACATGAATATGTCATCCATATGCTTGTTTGCATCTCGCATCATGTCGTCTGCTGATAGTCGTGCATGTTACCCTAATAAGAACCCCGGAGTATTTCGAACACTGACTATGGTTTTCCCCGCTCCGATTAAATTTGAAGTAGCTCACCCATGACATGTATTGCCATGATAATCAACATTTAAATTTTTTGGTTGAAAATCAACTACAACCCTAATTGTGTCCGTCGGAATTCCGATTCCGCTTAATCCAGATAAGGTGCATTGCATCATTGTTGCCATTTCATGCATGAATAACTTGATCATGCTGGTTCTTACTCCGTAGTTGTAAGATTTGCAAACGTTGTATGTTCCAGCATTTTCTTCTAGCTTCTTGGATAGGATGACGAAGTGGTGATGTGAGATACGACAAGTTCTTCTACAGTTTTTCACAGGCGAGCCCTCCCTCTTCACCTATTTTATATTTCTCTCTCTCTCTCTCTCTTACTGATATCCATATATATGTTCTGATTCTTTATCGAGTCACATGTCCTATTCCACTTATTACCATAATAAGCCTATATGTACCATTCGTACATATAGCCGTTGTTTGTTGTTTGAGCCTTGCGCGTCATAGCGCGTGTATAGCGTTCTGTTGTTTATCTCGATACGTTATCGGGATATGTTGCGGTTGTTACATGTTTCACTCTATGAATAATGTTAGTGACGTTAATCATGATAATTGGTGCAACTAAAATTTGATGTGGGAATAACTTAATGCAGAGGCATCGGTGGACGACACCTTTGTCAACCACTTGTGTCCCCTAGGACCCGAGTTCTTGTTATCTATTCCGAAATTGAGCGCTCTACCCATGTGTGGGGATTATTACTGGGACCCCCTCACCCATTACCTTTTCTCAAGTCTGTTGAAATGGTAGCCATAAGTTGTGTTTTATTTGCTCATATGCACGATTTACTTTCTGTTGCATTCGGCTGTTTATATTCGGTATTGTACTGCATCTTTGCGCGACGACTTATCTAGTGTCTGGTTGTTAGTCCCTGCCTAGAGGCCTACACAACCCTGGGTTCGCTTCGGAGTATGGCCAAACTTCGTTATGGGTAGCTTAGTGGCGTGGCCCCACTAGCCTTTCTTGTTGAGCTGGAAACGGTTTTGTCGTAACATTCCGCACTTGCTAAGTGGGGTTCAGCATGTGTATGGTTACATTTGGGCAACCCCTGCAGGGTGTACATCTTATCGATAAGTCGTGTCCACGGTTATGGATGACTTGAGCTGTTTAACTCGATCATAGAACAACTTACACATTTATATTGCTGCTAATAAATTGCTAATAACTTGTGTAGTAATATAGCATTACAACAACCAATATTAAATAAAACTTGTTCATCGTTGAGTGTCTTTTACATTGCTTCTTCGCTTTGTTGAAGGGGATATGTGTAAATCGACTAGGGTTATGTCTGTGTAGTATTTAGTTATTATTTTATGTGTTATCTTATCTTCTCTGATTAGACGGATGTTATAGTGTGTCTCTATTAGTTATAGTTTTTTTTGCTGTCGAGCAGAGCCATTTCTAGTCTCACTTGGTACGTGCCTTGGTACTTACCCTCGTCTTTCTTCCTTTTTTGTCTCCTCCCCTTTTGTCGGCAACCAATAGCCCAACTTCGACATGTTTGAGATGATGACGTTAGCAAGGTTACCCTTCCGGCTTGGCCTGGGCAGGGTTATGGACGTCAATGGTTATTTTTGAGACTCTTAGTTCCATTTGTATCTTGTCCGTACTCGAACGTATTTTTTCTTCTGTATGATTTGAATCTTTGTATTGTATACTTGTATTCTTGACTCGTTGGTGTCGTTGTTATTATATGTTTCTTGTGGAATCTATTGTAAACTTGTTGTATTGTAACTTCTTGTGGTAATTCCTCTTGCATCATGTGTGTGATTCGTCGCGCATATCGTGTAGGAGGGCGCCTCAGAATCGATACGTGCGAATTTTGACGAAATCGCTGGAATCCTCATGGTACCGGTTTTGGGGCGTCACATCCTTCGCCACTTCATACGACCTATTACTACCACATCAATAATCTCATCGTACTTTTTTAAAGTTGAACAGTAGTTTTTCGCACTGCATATTTTTTATAAAATTTAAAATAAATACTTCTCTACAAGATTGATGCTAGAGAGCAACACCAAAAGGCAGAATAGAAACAAAACAAAAAACATAAGCCTCTAAACTGAAGCTAAGAATAAACAAAATTATTCATCCAATCACTACGAGCAAAACATCTATCGCGTGGATCAGCTATCTGTGGCGCGCTGTAATTGTAGTGCACCACTGGTAGGACACATACTAGTGACGCATAGGTGTGGTGCGCCACTGATAATTGCTACCATTGGCGTGTTAGTAGTGCATCAAAAAACCGCCACTGATAACTGTTTTCCTAGTAGTGAATCCTTAATACTCAAACATGATTTGCGGCTTAGCTTTATGAACCAGCATAGCTAATTCATCCTTGAATTTTCTTACGGCTCATGGCAAATTAACTATGGCAGCATGTCGCAGTCCAGGATTACGCGCAAATTGAACCAAGGTGCTCGATCATCTGCCCTCCCACCACTCCACCAGCATCAGCATAAATACACAAGCGTCCATCCGTACGCACAAAGGTCAATTGGGTGTGAAATAAGAGCGCTGAGAAAGTAGGGATGCCACAAATAGAGAGGGTGGGACACGGGCATGGACGGACGTCTAGAAGAAACCGATGGACGGCCAAGCAGGACGTCGTGGCCGCTAAAGAGGCCTGGCCAGGTATACCATGATAAGATACGCTTCCCATGCACACAGTACTACTAGCCAGTACTATATGCCCCTACCGAATAAGAGATGGAGTCGTGATGGAGCGTTTCTAAAAACCTGGAAAATCATAGTTGTTATGGTTTATGTTTTGCGCAGCTCAAAGTTTGAGCTTGGCCTTGGAGTCAGCTGCTACCGAGTTAACTTGACATATGTAATCTCCCTATTGCTTTTTTTTGTGTGTGTTGGTGTCTTCCTCTAGCATCGGTTTTTCTCTCGGCTAGCTAAGAGATAAGTTACTACATAGTCAAGACCTCAACCATCTAATTGCATCATAGTTGGTGCACCTATGAGTTGTAACTTTAATTGTAACTGGGTTTTTTTTGGTCATTAGTGTGTTTGCAACTAAGAAAAATGCCTCAAAACGCTAGATTTGCTCTGTGATTTATGCTAATCATAGGTTGCAATATTAGTTGCAGCTGAGATTTGACATCATCTCACCGAGACCTAAGTTATTTCTCATTCAGCTGAAGATTAGCCATACCCTTTTAAATAACGGAATTGCTAACCTAGCGGCCAGTCAAGCCTAGAACTTACAACTCTGCATCGTTATTTGTGCATTTTATAAGTTGCAAGTGGAGCGGTAATTGAGATTTTTGAGTTCAAGGCCAGGTTGCAACTATAATTTCTTTTGTGCAAGTTTAGTCGAGTTGCAACTAAATTTTTTAAAGTAATGAATTGGGTTGCAACTAAGATGTTTTAAGTTATAACTTGGGTTGCAACTTAAATTTTAAATAGTAAGCGTGTTGTAACTAAAAAACAGTTCACATAGTAAAAAAATATCACACAATATATTCATACATGTAAAACTGCATACCCTAGCTAATGCAACCAAAAGATCAATCTGATAGAAGAGACTAGATAATATATTGATACTTCAGCAATATAATACAAACTTGTTGGATGCCATCACTTGGCCTAGAATTAAGGTTATTCTCGTTTCACTAAAGATTAGCCACACCCTTTAAATAAAAACGAACGATGGAACCGATCGTTGCATCCCATGCATGCTTCCATGCCCCGCTTTTCCTCACCCTCCAACCACTACCGATATGCAGTAGCGCATCTACTGAATTATGGTGCTGACCATTCAAAACGAAATGAGAAGCACTGGATTTCTGGATGTGATGCAGCATCCTACCGGTAGCCCGGCGTGCGCTAGCGACCCCGTCGTGTTCCCTGAACTCCGTATCACATCACCATTTCCGAACAGCACTCGACCGGGCTGAGTCGTTTTAGCGCGCATTCATGCCGCGAATGGAACACTCCACCACCTCCCGCTGTCCCGCACATACGCAGACGTGCACCGTCGTCTTGGAGAGATATTCGTGTGTATATATGGGTACGGGGCATGCATGGCCGGTACTACGAATGGGAGTTTCGTCGTCTGTGTCTTTGAGGCGTCTCCATCGAACGTCTACCTCTCATCTTGCCCGATACGACGATCGATGTACAGATTCGGTTGTTTGGACATGACACAGTCACATACCTATCCTTAGACCAGAATATCATCTGTCGTAGCGTACATCTGGAAAGACGCAGTGTCCCTACCTTTCGTCCTTAGGGCATCTCCAGCCGGGCCGAAAAATACGTCTGGTACCACCTCCAGTGGGGCGACGCAAAGTAATCGGGCTGTTCGCGGCGACGGAAACTTGATCCAAATATGCACCTTGGATGAGTCTCTACGGACGCTGTGTGGACGCGCAAAGTGTCCGCTCGCGTCTGGCGGACGTTTCGCCGGGCCCATCTGGCAGCGACCCTGCGTCGATGCGGCTTCTCAGGCGCGCCAGCGACTGGCGCCGCTACGTCGATTCGGCAGTCTACGCCACGTTAATGGCCATGCCTCGGCTGCCGAGCGGTCGCCGCTCACCTCCGCCAACGCAGTAATGGCGACGCCACACGGCAAACTAGAACACCTGCAGAACAATAAGGGTGGAAACTAGAGCGTTCTATGCAATTAAAACGGAGCGTGTCTCTCTCCAAAACAAATATGTTGGGATCCAAGCATATGCTATAGAAAAAAAACAAAAAAAACCAAAAACACAAACAAAGACGCTCCAAGAACAACACATAACATATGAAGCAATAAAAATATAGTGTCTTGAAAGATGACCTGATATTTTGTTGATAAAGAAGGGGATGCCTTGGTCATCCCCAAGCTTTGGCGCTTGTACCTCTTGGATATTTCTTGGGGTGACATGGGAATCTCCAAGCTTGAGCTTTTGTCCATACTTCATCTCATTACATCATTCTTCTCTTTCTACTTGAAAACTTCCTTCATACAAGACTTCACACAATTCTCATTACCAGCATTAGTACAATCAAAATAATAAATCCACTTGGATTCTGTTCTAACATATATCAAACATCCATTAAAACATTTAGCTACTGCAGCAATTTATATGAAAAACTCCTTCTGTCAAAAGAACTCACAAAAATAAGGGGCTTTTCCTTGATATATAACACGCAAACGGCAAGCCAACGGGTATGACCATTACCCTAAAGTTCTACACTGCCAGCCAATTCTTCGTCCATTTATCATCTTTAAACAAAGATCCTTAGCTACATATATGTCTTGCTTTATGATTTTTCAAAGCAAAAGTTTTTATTAAAGTGAGATTCCAGAAATGAATCAACCACAAACCTTGTGGTACCACCAACAAGAAATCAACCATTATTTGTTAGACCTTCTAATTAGTCCATAGTTTCGTTCACCCTGACGCGCCCAATGTTGATTTGAGTTTTCGGAACACCACTGTGTAGGGGAAATACAGAGATGGACATATATGGGTTCATAAAATTTGAAAATCGGCAAAATTCTGAATTTTCGTGTTTCAATTTTTTTCTTATGAAATAAAACAAGCATGTAGACATTCGTGAACCTTAGTCTTGCAAATTTTCATGATCAAATTCCATCATATGTGGCCTCCACAACAAACAAAAAACATACTTGCATAGCGAAAATCCCGATACTTAAAGTGATCGTCTGGTACTTTGTCTTTTCTTCCCAAGTTACATACTTTTGTATTTAATTTTTAAACCTAGCATGAACATACTGATGACCCAGAAGTATAGGGGATCGCAACAGTTTTTGAGGGAAGTAAAACTTAAATTTATTAATTCGACATAAGGGGAGGTAAAGAATACTTATAAATCTTAACAGCGGAGTTATCAATTTAGCTGCACCTGGAAAAGCTCTAGTAACATGGGTGATGTGAAAGCAACAGTAATACGAGAGCAATGGCAATAGTAACTGATGTCTACGGGTGCTTCTATTCTTGTAGACAGTGTTGGGCCTCCAAGAGCAGAGGTTTGTAGAACAGCAGCAAGTTTCCCTTAAGTGGATCACCAAGGTTTATCGAACTCAGGGAGGAAGAGGTCAAAGATATCCCTCTCAAGCAACCCTGCAACTACGATACAAGAAGTCTCTTGTGTCCCCAACACACCTAATACACTTATCAGATGTATAAGTGCACTAGTTCGGCGAAGAAATAGTGAAATACAAGTAGTATGGATGTATATGAGTGGTAATAGCAATCTGAATAAAATATGGCAGCGAGTAAACATGCAACAGAACAGTAAATAAACAGAGATTCGATGTTTGTAAACAAGGCCTAGGGATCATACTTTCACTAGTGGACACTCTCAACATTGCAATCATAATGGAATATAAATAAGCACTTCACTATGCTATTCCGAATTACTCTCTGGCAAGATAAAGAACTCTAATTCATCATGTAGGTAAACCTTAAAGATGTATTCTCAAGTACTAATGAACACCCCACGCTGTCACTTTGAGCATCCATAGGAGGTACTAACACACCACAATTTCATAGAGACATCCAACTCAAATCATAACTTAGTGAATAAGTATTCTGTGAAATATAGCCTAAGAGACCCACACGGTGCACACACTGTCACCTTTACACACGTGGGACAAGGAGTCTCCGGAGATCACATAAGTAAAATCCACTTGAATAGCATAACGACATCTAGATTACAAGCTCATCATATGGATCTCAATCATGTAAGGCAGCTCATGAGATCATTGTATTGAAGTACATGGGAGAGAGATTAACCACATAGCTACCGGTACAGCCCTTAGCCTCGAGGATGAACTACTCCCTCCTCATGGGAGACAGCAGCGTTGATGAAGATGGCGGTGGTGTTGATGGAGAAGCCTTCCGGGGGCACTTCCCCGTCCCGGCGGTGTGCCGGAACAGAGACTCCTGTCCCCCGAATCTTGGCTTCGCGATGGCGGTGGCTGCGTAACTTTTCTCGTCCCATGGCTTTTTCGTATCGAAGATTTAGGTCAGGGGGCTTCTTATAGGCGAAGAGGCGGAGTCGGAAGGGTTACGGGGGCGCCACACAATAGGGGGGCGTGGGCCCTAGCCTGGCTGCGCCGCCACCATGTGTGGGGCCACCAGGGCTCTCCTCTGGCCCCTCTCCGGTGTTCTGGAAGCTTCGTGCAATTATAAGATGCTGGGCGTTGATTTCATCCAATTCCGAGAATATTTCCTTACTAGGATTTCTGAAACCAAAAACAGCAGAAAACAGGAACTGGCACTTCGGCATCTCGTCAATAGGTTAGTTCCGAAAAATGCATAATAATGACATAAAGTGTGTATAAAACATGTGTGTATCATCATAAAAGTAGCATGGAACATAAGAAATTATAGATACGTTTGAGACGTATCAAGCATCCCCAAGCTTAGTTCCTACTCGCCCTCGAGTAGGTAAACGATAACAAAGATAATTTCTTAAGTGACATGCTATCATAATCTTGATCATACTATTGTAAAGCATATGAGATGAATGAAGTGATTCAAAGCAATGGTAAATACAATGAGTAAACAAATGAATCATATAACAAACACTTTTCATGAATAGTACTTTCAAGACAAGCATCAATAAGACTTGCATAAGAGTTACTCATAAAGCAATAGATTCAAAGTAGAAGGCATTGAAGCAACACAAAGGATGATTAAGTTTCAGCAATTGCTTTCAACTTGTAACATCCATATCTCATGGATAGTTGTCAACATAAAGCAATATAACAAGTGCAATAGGTAAACATGTAAGAATCAATGCACACAGTTGACACAAGTGTTTGCTTCTAAGATAGAAAGAATAGGTAAACTGACTCAACAATAAAGTAGAAGATAGGCCCTTCGCAGAGGGAAGCAGGGATTAAATCATGTGCTAGAGCTTTTTAAGTTTTGAAATCATATAGAGAGCATAAAAGTAAAGTTTTGAGAGGTGTTTGTTGTTGTCAACGAATGGTAGTGGGTACTCTAACTACCTTATCAACCAGACTTTCAAGAGCGGCTCCTATGAAGGACGTTATCTCTACCAGCAAGGTAGATCATCCCTCTTCTCTTTTGTTTACACATGTATTTTAGTTTCATTATTGATGACACTCCTCCCAACCTTTTGCTTACACAAGCCATGGCTAACCGAATCCTCGGGTGCCTTCCAACATTCACATACCATGAAGGAGTGTCTATTTGCAAAATTAAGTTGCTTACTGATGAATCAGAGCAAAACATGTGAAGAGAATTATTAATGAAGGTTGATTAATTGGGGGCTGGGAACCCCGTTGCCAGCTCTTTTTGCAAAAATTATTGGATAAGCGGATGAAGCCACTAGTCCATTGTGAAAGTCTGTCAGGAGTAAATGATAAGATTGAAAGATAAACACCACATACTTCCTCATGAGCTATAAAACATCAACACAAATTGAGAAGCATTTTGAAGGTTTAAAGGTAGCACATGAAGTATTTACTTGGAATGGCAGGAAATACCACATAGTAGGTAGATATGGTGGACACAAATGGCATAGGTTTTGGCTCAAGGTTTTGGATGCACGAGAAGCATTCCCTCTCAGTACAAGTGTCGTGGATGTAACCACGGCAGATGCTACAGGGGGTAGCACTTCATTGATGCGAGGGGAAGGGAACATTGCCATCTACGGGTCGAGGTGCAAGAGACGCAAGGGTTTTACCCAGGTTCAGCCCCTCCGGAGAGTAAAAGGCCTACGTCCTGCTAGATCTCTATTGCTCAGTGGAGAATTACAATGGGGGGGCTCAGTCGGCGGCTACGCCGAGAGCTTACAGGGGGAGATTGGATCTCGAGTAAGGTGTCCTCTAGGGCCTAAGCTCGGGGGTTTATATAAGCACCCCCGGCCTAGGGTTACATGGAGATAACTCCGAATCATATCAGTTGCTACTAACCCGGGATCCGCTATCCCTCTCGCAAGTAATCTTCTTGTCCAGCCGTGTGGACCTCCTCCTTGGGATCACGGCCCAGTCGCCTTAGGGCCCAGTCGCTTAGGCGACTGGCGATCCACCCAAGCCTCTATCTTCATGGCGACTGGGACTGGCGACCCACCCCCTATGGGCATATCCCCATCAGTAGTCCCCAAGCGCGGTGGTGATGAAGCGCGGATCTGGAACAAGTCTTGGAGAGGCGCGGTGATGGATCAAGATGAGTCGCCGCCGGGCTTCCAAAGATAAAGTCGCGGGTGCGGTGGCAGTCTCAGTCGCCATAACTTGATCGATCGATCGGCGTGTGACGGTCGGCTCTAGCCGATCGCCGTTTGCCAGTCGACGCGTAGTCACCATAGAGACACGTGGAGAGGCCAACGGCTAGATTTCACGTTGACCGAGGCGCACACCGTCTGCATGTTGTTGACCGTTGGGCTCGACGTGACCGCTAACGGCTAGTTTAACGGCTATTCAGCCGGTGACGGCGCAGATCTCGACCGTTGATTGCGGGGCGGCGATTCCGGGACAATTCAACGAACAGATCTCATCCTCAATCTGAGCGAGTGCGGTCGGTATAAAGGGTCGCCCCTAGGATTAGGGTTCAACACTCCTCCGCATTCATCCCCCATCTTCTCTTCATCTCATCTTCATTCCACACTCCACACGCATCCATGGCGGCGAAGGGGTGGGGCAAGTCGAAGGTCACGCGGGAGTCTCTCCTCCCGTACGTCGCCTCCGGAGTCATCCCGGAGTTCAACCGGGAGCGATGGCGGGTTCCGCCGGCGAACGAGACGGAGCCCCTCCCACGGCCTGGGGAGTTCGTGATCTTCATGAGCTTCCTCGATCGCGGGTTCGCTCTCCCCACCTCCGATTTCCTCCGGCAGTTGCTGGCCTTCTACAGCATCAAGGTTTCCGACCTCGGGCCGCACAGCGTCCAGCCGATTTCTCTGTTCGTGGCGCTGTGCGAATGCTACTGGGCTGTCCGCCCTACTTCCCGCTGTGGGTGTCCATCTTCCACGGGCGGGCGACTCGGGCCAGCAAGAACAGCGAAGCACTCATCCCGAACGGGGGATCACCTTCCAGGTGAAGTCCGGGAAAGCTTCATCGACATGGCGCTCCCCAAGAAGGCGCGATCGCTGTGGCGTCGTTTCTGGTTCTACGCCAAGGAGTACACTCCCCGGGCGAGGTATGCATTCCCCAATACAGTCCCGAGCCGAGCGTCCCGCGGCGCCTCAATGTCCGGTCATTGCCGCGCGAGCAGGAGAAGGTGGTGAAGGATATGCGCCAAGCGATCCGGGCGCTTAAAGATGACGGCCTGACGGGGGTCGACATGTACAACTGTTGGCTTGGCCGGCGGCTGATCCCCTGCGGTGCCGAGCTCACCCCATGTGGGAGTACCGGGGACGAACGACCGCACCCGGTCGACGGCGACCGAGTGGGACGAGGGCGAGTACCGGAAGGCGCTCGCTAAGATCACCACTGCCACCTTTACTTCCTTCGAGGACGGCTTGCAGCCCTACACCGAAGACACCCCAGCGCCTCAGGTAATGCTTCGCATGGCGACTTCGCACGGCTTAGCCGCGCTTCTTCCTTTCTGACTTGTTCCTTTGATTCGATTGCAGCGTTGGCGGAAGATCGCGGACCACCTCCCTCCTCTCGCCGGAAAGGAACCACCGGAGATGACCGAAGGCGAGGAGGAAGAGGTCGACGAGGAGGAGGAGCGCACCGAGTCGGACTCGGAGGCGCGGGACTTCATCGGACTCCCGCGCGGGTCGAAGAGGGGTGCCGAGTCCTCGTCCCGGGCGCGGCTGAAGAGGAGGCGACCTCCCGTCCGGAGGACAAGGCGGAGCCCTCCAAGGAAGGGGCCGAGCCGCTATCGAAGCGGCTGCGCCCCACTCTCTGGAAGGGTCCATGAGGCTTCAGCGTCCCTTGAAGGACGCGATCGATGTGGGAGCTCGGGCCGGTCCGGGCGTAAAAGCGATTCCCACGGTGAAGTAAGTATTTCTTGTCGAATTTATCCTTCCTGCGACTGGACTGAGTGTCGACTCACCTCGCCTCTCTGTAGGTCCAAGAAGAAGACCTTGGCGAAGCCGCCCGCGGCCGGGGTGGCGGCCACGAGGGCGGCCGAGGCAAAGAAGAAAGCCGCGGAGAGGAAGGCGGCGCCGTCCGACCTTGGGGGTGCGGGGTCGGCTCCGAAGAGCCCGCCGCCGGGAGTCAAGCGGAGAAGGAGAGCACTAGCCACGTCGAGCCCACCGCCAACGTTTTCCTCTACCCAGCATGGCTCGCGGGGGCATGGCGAGTGCGGCGACGGGTCCGGACGTTGCTCCGCCTTTGTGGTGGAGGAGGAGTCGACCGACATTGGATCGACCGAGGGCGTAAGGCACCCGAAGTTGAAGAGGACATCGTCGAGGAGGGCGGTCTGTCGGAGCCAGCGAAAGAGCGCCGGTCCAAGGCCGCCAGGGACCGCGCCCCGCCCTTGACACCGACACGCGGACGGGCGAGGTTCCGTCGGCGAGGCGGTGATGCGAGCGGACGGGGCGACCGAGTCGCGTCATCCGCCGCCGTCTTCATTGACCTTCACCGAGCTCCACACGGCGCTTGGCGAGGCGCATGTGGTAAGTGTCGCTGAACACGTGGCCTAGTCACCCCCAGTCCCCGAGGGTCGACTTGGTGCGAAAGGGCGAGTCGAGTCTCTATTTGCTTTTTGTTTGTTGACCTTGGCGTTTTTGTTTGGTTTCCGTAGGCGGAGATTAAGCGGCTGACCGCGCTTGTGGAGGAGGCGGCGCGAGAAGAACCGGAAGCTGATTGCCCTGGGCGATAAGTCATGCCCACTCGCCGTCCTCATTCGGTGTCACCGGCCCGGGCGTTCGTTCTCACCGTTTCCTTTTCTTGTAGCAGAGCGCGAGCAAAGGCTCTTGCCGAGGCTCGGGAAGGGTTCGTCAAGGAGTCCTTCTACCGTGAAGCCGAGTTCCGGGCGCAGCAGGCCGAAGAGGCCCGGAAAAGGGCGAAAGCGGAGGTGGCGGAATTGACGAAGGTCTGGAGCGAAGGGCCGGGAGCTGGAGGACGTCATCACCGAATACAAGGTGAAGGCTGGAGGCCGCGGCGATGCGCGGGACTGCACGTGGGGCTGCCGCGTCTCTGCGGGAGGAGGTGGCGGCCTTGAAGCAGCAGCACGCCAAAGAACTTGCTGCGGAGAAGGAGGCGTCCGAGGGCATCGTCTGGCGGTGCAGGCCGAGAAGACCAACTTCGAGGCTTTCGTCGAGGAGATGTCGCGGCAGATTCTTGGTAAGTTCTTGTTGTCGCACTTCTTGTTTTATTTGCCGGGGGTTTGAGTATCTGAACACGGCGAGTCGGCCTCGGGGTCAGTCCCCGAGCGTGGCGAGTTGGCCTCGGGGCCGGTCCCCGAGCGTGGCGAGTCGGTCTCGGGGGCCAGTCCCCGAGCGTGGCGAGTCGGCCTCGGGGCCGATCCCCGAGCGTGGCGAGTCGGCCTCGGGGGCCAGTCCCCGAGCGTGGCGAGTCGGCGTTGAAGGGGAAGTTCTCATTTTCCCTTTTCCTTGTGTTGTTGACTGCAGGTACGTGCGACTTCGTGGAGACGGCGACTCCACGGGAATGCTGTCGACCGCGACCGCGCGTATCATCGCTGCGCGGGGAGATACTTGCCGCGCTCCGGTGCACGAGCCCGCGGGAGGTGATTCCGCGGGACACGCCATCCGTCTTCAAGGCCGTGTCCAACATTCCGGCTGTTGTTGACTGGCTTCGTCGCTCTTCTGCCCGCGTTGGCATTACCATGGCTACGAGCATGGTCTTTGGCGCATTATTACGAAGGGTTCGACGTGGAGGAGGTCACCGCTGGCTTCCCCTCGGAGACTGGGGAGTTCGATGTTGCCGAAGTGCTGCGGCTGATGGATGCGGTGCGCCCCTTCGCCGACCGAGTACTGGCGACCGCGGACTTGGAGACTCATATCCCCAGCCAAGCGGCTCCTGGTGACGCGGAGAAGGAGCCGGGCCGGTGGACTACCCCGCGGAGCGCCTCTTCCATGCTGCTGCCGCCGGCTCGCTGTCTACATATCCGGTCGTGGTGTACACGCCGAAATTTCGTCACGGCGATGACGGCGTCGAGCCTGTCGTAGAGGGGGCTCCGGGTCGTCCTCGTAGTTTCTGAGTACTGTGTAAGAAGTAGCTAGATTTCCCGCGAGCGGGTGTTAGTTGTAAATAGAATGATGACTTTTGCTTAAATGTGATTCGGTGGTTGCTTTTGCATTATTTGAGACGGCGATGCATTGGAGTTGGTTCCGACTATCCATGGCCTTCGGGTCGGTCGCCTTGCGACCCCAATGAAGGCTATCGACTTGACTGTTTTCCTTTTCGAGCTGGGCGTCCCGATCGCGATACGTAGTCATTATAGTACGAATAGCAGCCTCATGGGTGGAGTAGTGGTGTGGTGTAGTTTGCGCTGTTCGGATGTAGCGCGCCACTCGTCGTGGCTCGGTGAGCCGGTCGCTAGGCGACTCCAAAGGGGATCATTGCGGGCGTATTTTCCTTGGCGAGCCGCGGGTCCGTTTTGCGGGGTCCCTAGTCGAAGTACTTAGCCGCGCAATTCGCCAACCTAAGGTAGAGGAGGGCATTGGTGTGCTTTATAACATAGCACAAGGCGGTCGCCGAGGCCCGTGGGGCTGGCCGAGCGTGCGGCCCTGCTGTGGGTTCCAGTCGCCGTTTTCACCCGATGGCGTGAGAGATGGTGGGTGACCGGGCCTGGTGTTGCGCCTCGGTCACGCCGCCATCCCGTGTTAGCCCGGCTACTTGGCCGATCGTGGACTTCTCTCTTCCGGCGGCGGCCAGGAGGTCTCTCGGTTCCTAGTCGCTTGTCGCGGCGACTAAGCCGGTATGTCCCGGGATGAGAGATGACGATATTTGGCGGGTGAAGGGGAGGTAGTCGGAGCTTGAGATCAAAAAATGGTCGGCGATTTTTATTACCCTCTGAATTTTCGGATTACATTTTTCCCTTAGGTATAGAACCGCCGGAGGAGGTTGATGTTCCAGGGGCGCTCCACCTCTTTAGTGAGCGGCTCGCCTTTGTCGTCCTTGCGGACGTCGATGAGGTAGTAGGAGTCGTTGCCGAGTACGCGGCTGACGGCGAATGGTCCTTCCCGGGCGGGGACAGCTTGTGCATCCCTTTCTTGTCCTGGATTAGCCGGAGTACCAGATCGCCGACTTGGAAGGAGCGACTCCGAACGCGGCGACCGTGGTAGCGACGGAGGTCCTGCTGGTAAATGGCGGTTACGGAGAGTGCGAGGTCTCTGGCCTCGTCGAGGAGATCGATGTCATCTTGGCGAGCTCGCTCGTTGTCTTCTTCGGCGTAATTGGCGACCCGAGGTGAGTCGTAGGCGATGTCCGTGGGCATGACGGCTTCGGCGCCATATACCAGGAAGAAAGGCGTGAAGCCGGTTGACTGTTAGGCGTTGTGCGGATGCCCCATAGTACTGAAGAGAGCTCCTCTGCCCAGCAGCCGGCTGCGCGCTCTAGGGGCACGACCGGGCGTGGTTTGAGTCCGTGCGGGATGCTCTGGTTTGCCCTTTTCGCTTGGCCGTTCGACTCGGGGTGGGCGGCGAGGCGAGATCGAGTCGGATGCCCTTTTCTTCGCAAAAGTCAGCCATCTCCCCTTTGGCGAAGTTGGTGCCGTTGTCGGTTATGATACCGTGAGGGTAGCCGTACCGATAGATGAGCTCGCGTAGGAACTTTGTGGCCGTCTTCCCGTCGCACTTCTTTATGGGCTTTGCTTCTACCCATTTGGTGAACTTGTCCACCGCTACCAGGAGGTGAGTATATCCGCCGGGGCCGTTTTGAATTTTCCCACCATGTCCATGCCCCATACGGCGAAGGGCCAGGTGAGGGGGATGGTCTTCAATGCCGATCCTGGCATGTGCGGCAGCTTGCATGCTTTTGGCACCCGGCGCATGAACGGACAAGGGCGATTGCGTCTTCGTGGGCTGTTGGCCAGTAGAAGCCGTGACGAAAGGCCTTGGCGACGATTGACCGCGCGCTGCGTGGTGGCCGCGATCCCCTGCGTGGATGTCGCGCAGAATGTTGCGCCCTTCCGCCGTGGTGACGCATCGTTGGAACACTCCCGAGACAACTGCGGTTGTATAGGTCATTGTTGATGATGGTGAAGGAATTGAATCTGCGCACGCGGGCGCGTTCTTTGGGTTCGTGCATCGGCCGTGCCTGGCTCTCGAGGTAGCTTATGTATGGCTCGGTCCAATCGGTGCTTTGTCGACGGCGAGTGCGACTAAGGCGGAGTCGGGAGCAGGTGGCTCGGCAATGTCCAGCTCGCGCGGTGCGCGCACCGAGGTGGGCGAGGATGTCCGGGACGACGCCCGGAGGAGGTTGAAGTCGCTTGGACCCGATTCTGGCTAGCGCGTCGGCTTCTTCGTTCTTGCGCTGTCAACCCACTCGACGACGTGACCGGCGAAGCTAGCGCCGGCTTGGTCGACGGCGCGTTTGTATGCGATCATGTTGGCGTCTGTGGCGTCGCAGGTGCCGGAAGTTTGGCTGGCGACTAGGTCGGAATCGCCGAGGCAGCGCAGCCGTGTTGCGCCCATCTCTTTTGCGACTCGCATGCCGTGCAGGAGCGCCTCGTACTCGGCCATGTTGTTGGTGCATGGCTCGAATCTGAGTTGCAGGACGTACTTCACTGTGTCGCCCTTTGGTGATGTGAGGACGACTCCCGCGCCTGCTCCTTCGAGGTTTTTAGAACCGTCGAAGTGCAACGTCCAATGTTTGAGGTCCGCGGGGGAGCTTGGCTGCTGGGCCTCTTCCCAGTCGGCGAGTGCTTGAGATTTGATGGCGTGGCGTGACTCGTAGGTGATGTTGTGGACGCCGAGCTCGACTGCCCACTTGGCGATCCGGCCAGTTGCGTCGCGGTTGCGGATGATGTCGGCGAGTGGTGTTGAGGCGACTACCTTGATGGGGTGCTCGTGGAAGTAAGGGGCCGATCGCCGCCGGGCCCCGAGGACGGCGTACACCAGCCACGGTAGTGTGGATACCGTTGCTTGGATTCGATTAAGGCTTCGCTGATGTAGTAGACCGGGCGTTGTACCGGTTGCTCCCTTCCTTCCTCCTTCCGTTCGACGACCATGACTGCACTTATAGCGCGGTTCGACGCGGCGACGTATAGGAGCATGGTTTCTTTTGGCAGCGGGGCCGCGAGGATAGGGGCATTCGAGAGGGCGTGCTGGAGTTCCTCTAGGGCCCGCTGCGCCTCGTCTGTCCACCGGAATGATTCCGACTTCTTGAGCAAGCGGTATAGTGGCATGGCCTTGTCTCCGAGCCGGGGTATGAAGCGGCGAGGGCGGCGACTCGACCGGCGAGTTTTTGCGCGTCGACTAGGCATGCTGGCTGCTTGGTGCGCATGACCGCCGATGTCTTCTCCGGGTTAGGTTCGATGCCTCGCTTGGAGACGACGTAGCCTAGCAGCTGTCCCGATGGAACCCCGAAGGTGCACTTCAAAGGGTTGAGCTTGATCTTGTACCGCCGTAAGTTGGCGAATGTTTCGGCGAGGTCGCTGACGAGGTCGGTCTGTCGAGTCGATTTGACCACCACATCGTCGATGTAGACATGCACGTTGCGGCCGATCTGGCTTTCTAAGCAGCTGTTCATGCACCGCTGGTACGTTGCTCCGGCGTTCTTGAGGCCGAAGGTCATGGACGTGTAGCGATGGCGCCTAGGGGTGTGATGAATGCAGTCTTCTCTTGGTCTTCCTTGGCCATCTTTATTTGATTGTACCGGAGTATGCATCAAGGAAGCATAGCGACTCGGACCCGGCGACCGCGTCGATAATCTGGTCGATTCGCGGTAGGACGAATGGGTCCTTGGGGCACGCGCTGTTGAGGCTTGTGTAATCGATACACATTCGCCACGTCTTGTTCTTCTTTAGCACTAGGACTGGGTTTGCCAGCCATTTCGGGTGCTTGATTTCTATGATGAAGCCGGCAGCGAGCAGCCGGTTTACTTCTTCGGCGATTGCGCGTCGCCGTTCTTCTCCCACAGGGCGCATTGCCTGCCTAACGGGTCGCGCGGTGGGATCGACATGTAATTTGTGCTCAGCAAGTTCTCTCGGGACACCTGGCATGTCGAGATGGTTTCCATGCAAAGATATCTCGATTCTCACGGAGGAACTTGATGAGCGCGCTTTCCTATTGGGCGGACAGGCCCGTCCCAATGGTAACTTGCCTACTTGGATCGTTTTCTACAAGATCTACTTGGCGGGTGCCTGCTGCGGCCTTGAAGGTTGCTGCGGACGAGTCGAGCTCGGTTGGCTTCTCCAGGATGGCGGGGTCGTTGCGGTCGGCCGGGTACTTGGCGAGCTCGGCGGAGTTGTCTTGTTCGTCGGCGATGACGGCGTCGGCGAGCTTGGCGCTGTCGTCCTCACATTCCAATGCCATCTCCGGGTCGCCATGGACGGTGATGACGCCTCGAGGCCCTGGCATCTTCATCATGTTGTACGCGTAGTGTGGGGTCGCCATGAAGCGGGCGAACGCTTGTCGGCCGAGTACGCAATGGTAAGAGCTTTTGAAGTTCACCACCTCGAACGTTATCCGCTCGGTACGGTAGTTCACGGGCGTGCCGAAGGTGACCGGCAGCGTCACCTTGCCGATCGGGAAGGCCTTCCGCCCGGGGACGATGCCGTGGAACGTGACCGTGGTGTTCTCAAGGCGTGAGTCCGGCAGGCCAAGCCGCTGGAAGGTGTCGTAGTACAGGATGTTGATGGCGCTTCCCCCGTCCATCGGGGTTTTTGGTAGCCGATGGTCGGCGACCTTGGGCTCGACGACTAGCGCCACTCGCCCGGGGTACTCGATGCGGGGGCGTGATCTTCGCGGCTCCGGGTAATGCTTTGCTCGGACCAGTTGAGCCACCGGGGTACGTCGGAAAGTATGACTGCGTGTACCGCCACTGCCCTTGCGAGGACCTTCTGTCCACTTTGTCGCCGACCCCGGTGAAGGTGTGGAAGCGAGCCGGCGCTGCGACCGAAGCCCTCTCCCTTGTGCTGGTCTTGGTCCTTGGCGCGCTCCTTGTGCTGGTTGCCGCTGTCGTTTTCCTTGGCGCGGCGAGCTCTTTCTATCCGCTTCAGGTGAGTAGCAATTTCCCGTCGTGTGGTTGGCGGGCTTGCCCTCCTTGCTGTGATAGATGCATGGTGCGTCTAGGAGGCTGCGGGCGTCGAAGCGCTTGGGCTGAGGCCGATCCTCCCGAGGTGGACGAGTGTCGCGCCGAAACGATTTTGGCTCGCGCTGCTCGTAATCGGTGGTAGCAACTAGCTCGTTGTGTCCTCCTCTCCGCGGCGCTTGCCGTTGTTGGACCGGCCGGCGAAACGGTAGTCGCCACGCCGAGGCTCCGTGTGCGCAGGGCGGCGATTGCGTCGTTGACCGTACTCGTCGTCCGAGTCGGCCGTAGGGTCTTCATCGGCGTAGCGGGTGGCGATGTCGAAGAGCTCGGAGATTGAGATATTGTCCCTGCCGACGCGACGGAGCTTGGCGCTTAGTGGTTCGTACCGGCAGCAGCGTCGGAAGCAGGAGATGGCCGCCTCCGTGCGCAAGCCGCCGGACGACGTCCACAAGTCCTGCCCGCGCTGCACCCACCGGCGGGTCGCCTCGCGCGGGCCTTGGACGCCGCGAACTCGGTCTTCTACGGTTGTGGCACGGGTGTAGGCGCTGGCGAAGTGCTGGATGAACGCGGCGCGGGCTTCTTCCCAGAGTCGATGCTGTTGACGGTGAGGGTGTTGAACCAATGGCGATTGACGCCGTCCATCATGAGGGGCAGGTATCGCGCTGCGAGTAACTCGGAGTGGCCCTGGATCCCCATTGCCATGGCGTACGAGTCGATCCAGACAGTGGGGTCAATGCTTGTATCGTACTTCTCGATGTCGCGGGGTCCTTTGAACCCCACGAGTGCGGCTCGCCTCTAATCATCGGCCCGAAGCAAGCGGGGCCGATTCGGGTGAACGCGCTCTGGCGCGGGGCTTCATCGGCGTGGCGGTCGTTCAATAGATTGCGCGCCCGCCAGTCTTGGTCGTTGTCGATGGGGGTTCGGGCGTCGGCGGCTGCCCGTTAGCGGCGACCATCACCCGCGCGGGCGCGGCTCGACTCGGTTGTTAGACGAGTGGGCCGCGCGCGGTGCCGGCGGCGGGCCGTTGTTGGCGTTGACGATTGCGCGGTTTGCCGCGTCTCGACGACGCCGCGCGCGATCGGCGGATGTGCGCGAATAGAGTCGCCCCTGCGAGTCGGCTGCGGCGTGCTGCTGCTCCAATGCCTTGGCTACCAAAGCCTTGGCGTCTTTGGACGAGGATCGCGCCGTCTCCCGTTTCGGGGATTCTTGCGAGGACGGCCTGCGCAGCTGCCACGTTGTCGGCTGGAGACGAGTGCAGTGGTAGGCCGTTGGCGTCGACCTCTGCCCGAGGAACTTCGGGTGGTGGTGGTGGGGGTGGTGGTGGTGCTCCGCGCGCTGTTCTATCTGCAGCAGCCCGACTTCCTTCCGGGATGTCAGGGTTTTGGACTCGGGCGACCCGGATTTCTCCGTCTGGGTCGTCGAAGTTAAGGCGTGCGCTAGGAAAGTCGCTCGCGCGGGCGCGCTCCATGCGCCGGCGGTTTCGCTGCTGACGATAGTGGGACACGGCCCTTACTTCATCTTGCTCGAGGCGGAATTTCTGCCTTTCGGCGAGCTCCTGTTTCCTCTGCTCCTCGAGGGCCGCCCGGTGCGCCTCGATCTCGGTCGCGGTGGCGGTTGCGGGGAGGGGAGTGGTGAAGGCGTCGATCTCTCCTTCACCCCCTGCCATGAAGACTGCGGTCGGGTAGCGGTAACGCGGGGCCTCGACAGAGTCCGAGTCGTAATCGCTGCCGAAGAGGGAGAGGATGGAGTCGTCCTCGAAGCCACCTTCGAAGTCGCTCGGGTGGGAGACCAGGGAGATAGAGTCCTTGGTCGATGCTGTGGCGATGGAGCGGGCAGTCGGGGACGCAGCGGTGGATCCCGCAACCGACGTTGTAGCGATGATGTCGGTGAAGTCGGCGTCGATCGCAGCGATGATGGATTTGATGGCCGGGATGGTGTCGGCGGAATCGGCGACTGGAGCGGTGTCGGCGGAGTCGGTGGCTGCCGAGGCAACGGTGGAGTTAGCGGTCGGTGCCACGACCGCCGACTCGGCATCGTCTCCCGGGGCCGCCTCAGCCTCCGCGTATACCTCGCCGGTGACCGGGCGAGTAGCGGTGAGGAGCTGCCCGGGCGCGAAGGGGTCGTGTGAGCGACTGGGGCGAGGCTCAGAGGGATCGCTGACGCCGGCGAGCCCAACGAAGAGGTTGATGGAGCCGATCGGCACCATCCAGGCGTGTGTGAGAGGTGACGAGGCGGGCCGGTAGGTGCTTGGCTGGATGTGGAAGAAATTGCCGGTGGCGATCATCCTGCCGGAAGCAACCGGCCGCCGAACTGGCGAGTAGGGCCTCGCCGTAGCTCGAAGGCTTGATGTCCCATGCCCCACGGTGGGCGCCACTGTCGTGGATGTAACCACGGTAGATGCTACAGGGGGTAGCACTTCATTGATGCGAGGGGAAGGGAACATTGCCATCTACGGGTCGAGGTGCAAGAGACGCAAGGGTTTTACCCAGGTTCAGCCCCTCCGGAGAGTAAAAGGCCTACGTCCTGCTAGATCTCTATTGCTCAGTGGAGAATTACAATGGGGGGGCTCAGTCGGCGGCTACGCCGAGAGCTTACAGGGGGAGATTGGATCTCGAGTAAGGTGTCCTCTAGGGCCTAAGCTCGGGGGTTTATATAAGCACCCCCGGCCTAGGGTTACATGGAGATAACTCCGAATCATATCAGTTGCTACTAACCCGGGATCCGCTATCCCTCTCGCAAGTAATCTTCTTGTCCAGCCGTGTGGACCTCCTCCTTGGGATCACGGCCCAGTCGCCTTAGGGCCCAGTCGCTTAGGCGACTGGCGATCCACCCAAGCCTCTATCTTCATGGCGACTGGGACTGGCGACCCACCCCCTATGGGCATATCCCCATCAACAAGGCTTTGGGCTAGCAACGTTGTTTGAAGCAAACTCAAGTATAAACATTGCAGCAAGACTCACATATGAACATATTGTAAGCATTATAAGACTTTACATCGTCTTCCTTGTTGTTCAAACACCTTAACCAGAAAATATCTAGACTCTAGAGAGACCAATCATGCAAACCAAATTTTAACAAGCTCTATGTAGTTCTTCATTAATAGGTGCAAAGTACATGATGCAAGAGCTTAAACATGATCTATATGAGCACAACAATTGCCAAGTATCAAATTATTCAAGACATTATACCAATTACCACATGCAGCATTTTCTGTTTCCAACCATATAACAATGAATGAATCAGTTTTCAACCTTCGCCATGAACATTAAGAGTAAAGCTAAGAACACATGTGTTCATACGCAATAGCGGAGCGTGTCTCTCTCCCACACAAGCATGAATTTATTCAAACAAAACAAAAACAAGCAGACGCTCCAAGTAAAGTACATAAGATGTGACCGAATAAAAATATAGTTTCAATAGAAGAAACCTGATAAGTTGATGAAGAAGGGGATGCCTTGGGCATCCCCAAGCTTAGATGCTTGAGTCTTCTTGAAATATGCAAGGATGAACCACGGGGGCATCCCCAAGCTTAGACTTTTCACTCTTCTTAATCATATATCATCCTCCTCTCTTGACCCTTGAAAACTTCCTCCACACCAAACTCGAAACAACTCATTAGAGGGTTAGTGCATAATCAAAATTTCACATGTTTAGAGGTGACACAATCATTCTTAACACTTCTGGACATTGCCCAAAGCTACTAGAAGTCAATGGAACAAAGAAATTCATCCAACACAGCAAAAGAGGCAATGCGAAATAAAAGGCAGAATCTGTCAAAACAGAACAGTCCGTAAAGACGAATTTTTTAGAGGCACTGGACTTGCTCAGATGAAAACGCTCAAATTGAATGAAAGTTGTGTACATATCTGAGGATCACGCACGTAAATTGGCAGATTTTTCTGAGTTACCTACAGAGAACCCTGCCCAAATTCGTGACAGACAGAAATCTGTTTCTGCTCAGTAATCCAAATCTAGTATGAACCTTGCTATCAAAGACTTTACTTGGCACAACAATGCAATAAAATAAAGATAAGGAGAGGTTGCTACAGTAGTAACAACTTCCAAGACTCAAATATAAAACAAAAGTACTGTAGCAAAATAAAATATGGGTTATCTCCCAATAAGTGCTTTCTTTATAGCCATTAAGATGGGCTCAGCAGTTTTAATGATGCACTCCCAAGAAATAAGAGTTGAAGCAAAAGAGAGCATCAAGAAGCAAATTAGAAACACTTTTAAGCCTAACCCACTTCCTATGAAAAGGAATCTTGTAAATAAACAAATTCATGAAGCATAATGCAACAAGCATAGAAAAACTAGACAAGCGCAACTTCAAGATTTTCAGCATATAGAGAGGTGTTTTAGTAACATGAAAACTTCTACAACCATATTTTCCTCTGTCATAATAACTTTCAGTAGCATCATGAACAAATTCAACAATATAACTATCACATAAAGCATTCTTATCATGAGTCATATGCATAAAATTATTACTACTCCCAACATAAGCATAATCAATTTTATTAGTTGTAGTGGGAGCGAATTCAACAAAGTAGCTATCATTATTATTCTCATCATCAAATATAGGAGGTGTAGTATCATCACAATAAAATTTACTCTCCATAGTAGGCGGCACCAAAAGACCACTATCATTATAATCATCATATATGGGAGGCATATCATAATCAACATAAACTTTGTCATCAATACCCGGAGGGCTAAAGAGATCATTTTCATCAAAACCGACCTCCCCAAGCTTAGAATTTTCTATATCATTATCAACAATGGTGTTCAAAGCGTTCATACTAATATTACTACTAGCATGCAAATAAGGTTCCATAGGTTTTTAAATTTTCGCATTAAACCATTCATGTCTTGACTCAGGAAATAGTTTAAAAAGCTCACATATGTTTTCCATTATGCCTTACTAGTGTTTAACAAGAAACAAAAAGATGCAATTGCAGGATCTAAAGGAAATAGCTTCGAGCACTCACACAACGGCAACAGAAAAGTACTTAGTTACCTGGGACCGGAGTATGAGTGCTTTTTACCTTTCCTCCCCGGCAACGGCGCCAGAAAAGTGCTTGATGTCTACTGGTGCTTCTATTCTTATAGACAGTGTTGGCCTCCAAGAGCAGAGGTTTGTAGAACAGCAGCAAGTTTCCCTTAAGTGGATCACCCAAGGTTTATCGAACTCAGGGAGGAAGAGGTCAAAGATATCCCTCTCAAGCAACCCTGCAATCACGATACAAGAAGTCTCTTGTGTCCCCAACACACCTAATACACTTGTCAGATGTATAAGTGCACTAGTTTGGCGAAGAGATAGTGAAATACAAGTAGTATGGATGTATATGAGTGGTAATAGCAATCTGAATAAAATATGGCAGCGAGTAAACATACAACAGAACAGTAAATAAACGGAGATTCGATGTTTGGAAACAAGGCCTAGGGATCATTGATGCGTGCAATAAATACACGTCCGTTGGGAACCCCAAGAGGAAGGTGTGATGCAGACAGTAGCAAGTTTTCCCTCAGAAAGAAACCAAGGTTTATCGAACCAGGAGGAGCCAAGAAGCACGTTGAAGGTTGATGGCGGCGAAGTGTAGTGCGGCGCAACGCCAGGGATTCCGGCGCCAACGTGGAACCTGCACAACACAACCAAAGTACTTTGCCCCAACGTAACAGTGAGGTTGTCAATCTCACCGGCTTGCTGTGAACAAAGGATTAACCGTATTGTGTGGAAGATGATTATTTGCGAAGAATAGTAAAGAACAAGTATTGCGGTAGATTGTATTTCAGATGTAAAGAATAGGACCGGGGTCCACAGTTCACTAGAGGTGTCTCTCCCATAAGATAAATAGCATGTTGGGTGAACAAATTACAGTTGGGCAATTGACAAATAAAGAAGGCATAACAATGCACATACATATATCATGATGAGTACTATGAGATTTAATCAGGGCATTACGACAAAGTACATAGACCGTCATCCAGCATGCATCTATGCCTAAAAAGTTCACTTTCAGGTTATCATCCGAACCCCTTCCGGTATTAAGTTGCAAGCAACAGACAATTGCATTAAGTATGGTGCGTAATGTAATCAACACAAATATCCTTAGACAAAGCATCGATGTTTTATCCCTAGTGGCAACAGCACATCCACAACCTTAGAACTTTACATCCTTTGTCCTGCATTTAATGGAGGCATGAACCCACTATCGAGCATAAATACTCCCTCTTGGAGTTACAAGTATCAACTTGGCCAGAGCCTCTACTAGCAACGGAGAGCATGCAAGAACATAAACAACTCATATATGATAGATTGATAATCAACTTGACATAGTATTCAATATTCATCGGATCCCAACAAACACAACATGTAGGATTACAAATAAACGATCTTGATCATGATAGGCAGCTCACAAGATCGAACATGATAGCACAATTAGGAGAAGACGACCATCTAGCTACTGCTATAGACCCATGGTCCAGGGGTGAACTACTCACACATCGATCCGGAAGCGATCATGGCGATGAAGAGTCCTCCGGGAGATGATTCCCCTCTCCGGCAGGGTGCCGGAGGCGATCTCCTGAATCCCCCGAGATGGGATTGGCGGCGGTTGCGTCTCTGGAAGGTTTTTCGTATCGTGGCTCTCGGTCCTGGGGGTTTCGCGACGAAGACTATATGTAGGCGGAAGGGTAGGTCAGGGGGCGTCACGAGGGGCCCACACAACAGGGCCGCACGGCCAGGGGCTGGGCCACGCCGCCCTAGTGTGGCGTCGCCTCGTGGCCCCACTTCGTTTCCTCTTCGGACTTCTGGAAGCTTCGTGGAAAAATAGGCCCCTGGGCGTTGATTTCGTCCAATTCCGAGAATATTTCCTTACTAGGATTTCTGAAACCAAAAACAGCAGAACAAAGAATCGGCTCTTCGGCATCTCGTCAATAGGTTAGTGCCGGAAAATGCATAATAATGACATATAATGTGTATAAAACATGTGAGTATCATCATAAAAGTAGCATGGAACATAAGAAATTATAGATACGTTTGAGACGTATCAAGCATCCCCAAGCTTAGTTCCTACTCGCCCTCGAGTAGGTAAACGATAACAAGGATAATTTCTGAAGTGACATGCTATCATAATCTTGATCAATACTATTGTAAAGCACATGAGATGAATGCAGCGATTCGAAGCAATGATGAAGATAATGAGTAAACAACTGAATCATATAACAAAGACTTTTCATGAATAGTACTTTCAAGACAAGCATCAATAAGACTTGCATAACAGTTAACTCATAAGCAATAAGTTCTTAGTAGAAAGCTTTGAAACAACACAAAGGAAGATATAAGTTTCAGCGGTTGCTTTCAACTTCAACATGTATATCTCATGGATAGTTGTCAACACAAAGTAATATAACAAGTGCAATAGGTAAACATGTAAGAATCAATGCACACAGTTTACACAAGTGTTTGCTTCTAAGATAGAAAGAATAGGTAAACTGACTCAACAATAAAGTAGAAGATAGGCCCTTCGCAGAGGGAAGCATGGATTACTATTTTTGTGCTAGAGCTTGAAAACAAGAAACAATTTTGTCAACGGTAGTAATAAATCATATGAGTTATGTATAAGATATCTTATAAGTTGCAAGCCTCATGCATAGTATACCAATAGTGCCCGCACCTTGTCCTAATTAGCTTGGATTAACACGGATTATCATTGCATGACATATGTTTCAACCAAGTGTCACAAAGGGGTACCTCTATGCCGCCTGTACAAGGGTCTAAGGAGAAGGTTCGCATTGGATTTCTCGCTTTTGATCATTCTCAACTTAGACACCCATACCGGGACAACATAAATAACAGATAATGGACTCCTCTTTTAATGCTTAAGCATTCAACAACAGATAATATTCTCATAAGAGATTGAGGTTTTTGTGTCCAAACTGAAACTTCCACCATGATTCATGGCTTTAGTTAGCGGCCCAATGTTCTTCTCTAACAATATGCATACTCAAACCATTTGATCATGAAAATCTCCCTTACTTCAGACAAGACGAACATGCATAGCAACTCACATGATATTCAACAAAGGTAAAAGTTGATGGCATCCCCAGAAACATGGTTACCGCTCAACAAGCAACTTATTACGAAATAAGATACATAAGTACATATTCTTCACCACAATAGTTTTTAAGGCTATTTTCCCATGAGCTATGTATTGTAAAGGCAAAGAATAGAAGTTTAAAGGTAGCACTCAAGTAATGTACTTTGGAATGGCGGGGAAATACCATGTGGTAGGAAGGTATGGTGGACACAATTGGCATAGTTTTTGGCTCAAGGATTTGGATGCACGAGAAGAATCCCTCTCAATACAAGGCTAGGCTAGCAAGGTTGTTTGAAGCGAACTCAAGTATGAAATGGTGCAGCAAGACTCACATATAAACATATTGTAAGCATTATAAGACTTTACATCGTCTCCTTGTTGTTCCAACACCACAACCAGAAAATATCTAGACTTAGAGAGACCAATCATGCAAACCAAATTTTAACAAGCTCTATGTAGTTATTCATTAATAGGTTCAAAGTACATGATGCAAGAGCTTAAAAATGATCTATATGAGCACAACAATTGCCAAGTATCACATTATTCAAGACATTATACCATTTACCACATGCGGCATTTTCCGTTTCCAACCATATATCAATGAACGAGGTAGTTCAACCTTCGCAATGAACATTAAGAATAAAGCTAAGAACACATGTGTTCATACGAAACAGCGGAGCGTAATATCTCCAATATAAAGAATGCTAGGATCCGATTTTATTCAAACAAAAACAAAAACTAAAGCAAACAGACGCTCCAAGCAAAGCACATAAGATGTGATTGAATAAAAATATAGTTTCACTAGAGGAACCTGATACTGTTGTCGATGAAGAAGGGGATGCCTTGGGCATCCCCAAGCTTAGATGCTTGAGTCTTCTTGAAATATGCAGGGATGAACCACGGGGGCATCCCCAAGCTTAGACTTTTCACTCTTCTTGATCATATTGTATCATCCTCCTCTCTTGATCCTTGAAAACTTCCTCCACACCAAACTCAAAACAAACTCATTAGAGGGTTAGTGCATAATCAAAAATTCACATATTCAGAGGTGACAAAATCATTCTTAACACTTCTGGATATTGCACAAAGCTACTGAAAGTTAATGGAACAAAGAAATCCATCGAACATAGCAAAACAGGCAATGCGAAATAAAAGGCAGAATCTGTCAAAACAGAACAGTCCGTAAAGACGAATTTTACAGGGGCACTTAAATTGATCAGATGAAAATGCTCAAATTGAATGAAAGTTGCGTACATATCTGAGGATCACGCACGTAAATTTGCAGATTTTTCTGAGTTACCTACAGAGAATTCTGCCCAGATTCGTGACAGCAAGAAATATGTTTCTGCGCAGTAATCCAAATCTAGTATTGACTTTACTATCAAAGACTTTACTTGGCACAACAATGCAATAAAATAAAGATAAGGAGAGGTTGCTACAGTAGTAACAACTTCCAAGACTCAAATATAAAACAAAAGTGCTGTAGTAAAAACATGGGTTGTCTCCCATAAGCGCTTTTCTTTAACGCCTTTCAGCTAGGCGCAGAAAGTGTGAATCAAGTATTATCAAGAGATGAAGCATCAACATTATTACCAGGGGTGTTGGGAGTTTCCTCAACAATGCATGTTATCTTATCTATGTAAGTTTCAGAGGCTCCTTTTTCATTACTCTTAGGCTTGCTATTCTCATCAAACAAATTTTCAGGAACAATCCAATCATAATTCTTTTCTAGTGCCTCGAACATTCCTACGAGCTTGCAAGGTATTGATGTCTTAATATCCCCTCCATCATTAACATTATTAGTGTACTTTATTCTATCAATGTCCATATTTTCAAGGGTACTAGCAGAGTTGGTGTAAGAACCAAACATCTTATATTTAATAAAGACTTTTCTAGCCTCTCTTGCTACACCACCAAATTCTTTAAGAAGGGTTTCTAAGACAAAATCTTTCTTTTCTCCTTCCTCCATATCAGAGAGTGTAAGAAACATATGCTGAATTATAGGATTGAGATTAACAAATTTAGTTTCCAACATGTGTACTAAAGAGGCAGCAGCAATTTCATAAGTAGGAGCAAGTTCTACCAAGTGTCTATCCTCAAAATCTTCAGCTGTACTAACATGAGTGAAAAAAATTTCTATATTATCTCTTCCAATTATAGACCCTCGGCCTACCGGTATGTCTTTTAGAGTGTACTTAGGAGGAAACATGATGAAATAATCAAAAGGTAAATAAAGTAAATGCAAGTAACTAATTTTTTTTTGTGTTTTTGATATAGAGAACGTAAACAAGATAGTAAATAAAGTAAAGCTAGCAACTAATTTTTTCTGTTTTGTTTTAGTGCAGCAAACAAAGTAGTAAATAAAATAAAGCAAGACAAAAACAAAGTAAAGAGATTGGAAGTGGAGACTCCCCTTGCAGCGTGTCTTGATCTCCCCGGCAACGGCGCCAGAAAAAGTGCTTGATGCGTGCAATTAACACACGTCTGTTGGGAACCCCAAGAGGAAGGTGTGATGCAGACAGTAGCAAGTTTTCCTTCAGAAAGAAACCAAGGTTTATCGAACCAGGAGGAGCCAAGAAGCACGTTGAAGGTTGATGGCGGCGAAGTGTAGTGCGGCGCAACACCAGGGATTCCGGCGCCAACGTGGAACCTGCACAACATAACCAAAGTACTTTGCCCCAACGTAACAGTGAGGTTGTCAATCTCACCGGCTTGCTGTGAACAAAGGATTAACCGTATTGTGTGGAAGATGATTGTTTGCGAAGAACAGTAAAGAACAAGTATTGCAGTAGATTGTATTTCAGATGTAAAGAATAGGACCGGGGTCCACAGTTCACTAGAGGTATCTCTCCCATAAGATAAATAGCATGTTGGATGAACAAACTACAGTTGGGCAATTGACAAATAAAGAAGGCATAACAATGCACATACATATATCATGATGAGTACTATGAGATTTAATCAGGGCATTACGACAAAGTACATAGACCGCCATCCAGCATGCATCTATGCCTAAAAAGTCCACTTTCAGGTTATCATCCGAACCCCTTCCGGTATTAAGTTGCAAGCAACAGACAATTGCATTAAGTATGGTGCGTAATGTAATCAACACAAATATCCTTAGACAAAGCATCGATGTTTTATCCCTAGTGGCAACAGCACATCCACAACCTTAGAACTTTCTGTCACTGTCCCAGATTTAATGGAGGCATGAACCCACTATCGAGCATAAATACTCCCTCTTGGAGTTACAAGTATCAACTTGGCCAGAGCCTCTACTAGCAACGGAGAGCATGCAAGAACATAAACAACTCATATATGATAGATTGATAATCAACTTGACATAGTATTCAATATTCATCGGATCCCAATAAACACAACATGTAGGATTACAAATAAACGATCTTGATCATGATAGGCAGCTCACAAGATCGAACATGATAGCACAATTAGGAGAAGACGACCATCTAGCTACTGCTATGGACCCATGGTCCAGGGGTGAACTACTCACACATCGATCCGGAGGCGATCATGGCGATGAAGAGTCCTCCGGGAGATGATTCCCCTCTCCGGCAGGGTGCCGGAGGCGATCTCCTGAATCCCCCGAGATGGGATTGGCGGCGGCTGCGTCTCTGGAAGGTTTTCCGTATCGTGGCTCTCGGTCCTGGGGGTTTCACGACGAAGACTATATGTAGGCGGAAGGGTAGGTCAGGGGGCATCACGAGGGGCCCACACAACAGGGCCGCGCGGCCAGGGGCTGGGCCGCGCCGCCCTAGTGTGGCGTCGCCTCGTGGCCCCACTTCGTTTCCTCTTCGGACTTCTGGAAGCTTCGTGGAAAAATAGGCCCCTGGGCGTTGATTTCGTCCAATTCCGAGAATATTTCCTTACTAGGATTTCTGAAACCAAAAACAGCAGAAAACAGCAGCTGGCTCTTCGGCATCTCGTCAATAGGTTAGTGTCGGAAAATGCATAATAATGACATATAATGTGTATAAAACATGTGAGTATCATCATAAAAGTAGCATGGAACATAAGAAATTATAGATACAATTTGAGACGTATCAATCATACTTTGACTAGTGGACACTCTCAACATTGCAATCATAATGGAATATAAATAAGCACTTCACTATGCTATTCCGAATTACTCTCTGGCAAGATAACGAACTCTAATTCATCATGTAGGCAAACCTCAAAGATGTATTCTCAAGTACTAATAAACACCCCACGCTGTCACTTTGAGCATCCATAGGAGGTACTAACACACCACAATTTCATAGAGACATCCAACTCAAATCATAACTCAGTGAATAAGTATTCTGTGAAATATAGCCTAAGAGACCCACACGGTGCACACACTGTCACCTTTACACACGTGGGACAAGGAGTCTCCGGAGATCACATAAGTAAAATCCACTTGAATAGCATAACGACATCTAGATTACAAGCTCATCATATGGATCTCAATCATGTAAGGCAGCTCATGAGATCATTGTATTGAAGTACATGGGAGAGAGATTAAGCACATAGCTACCGGTACAGCCCTTAGCCTCGAGGATGAACTACTCCCTCCTCATGGGAGACAGCAGCGTTGATGAAGATGGCGGTGGTGTTAATGGAGAAGCCTTCCGGGGGCACTTCCCCGTCCCGGCGGCGTGCCGGAACAGAGACTCCTGTCCCCCGAATCTGGGCTTCGCGATGGCGGCGGCTGCGTAACTTTTCTCGTCCCGTGGCTTTTCCGTATCGAAGATTTAGGTCAGGGGGCTTCTTATAGGCGAAGAGGCGGAGTCGGAAGGGTTACGGGGGCGCCACACAATAGGGGGCGCGGGCCCTAGCCTAGCCGCGCCGCCACCATGTGTGGGGCCACCAGGGCTCTCCTCTGGCCCCTCTCCGGTGTTCTGGAAGCTTCGTGCAATTATAAGATGCTGGGCGTTGATTTCGTCCAATTCCGAGAATATTTCCTTACTAGGATTTCTGAAACCAAAAACAGCAGAAAACAGGAACTGGCACTTCGGCATCTCGTCAATAGGTTAGTTCCGGAAAATGCATAATAATGACATAAAGTGTGTATAAAATATGTGTGTATCATCATAAAAGTAGCATGGAACATAAGAAATTATAGATACGTTTGAGACGTATCAGTAACACAGCAGCAGTAGCACAGAGGAGATGGCACCAGAAAGTATTCCAGTGCGGAGTTGACTGTAGAGCAATGATGATGACAGAAGGACCGAGTTTCCAGCTATCTACACTAGTGGTAACTCTCCAAATAACATGTGTTGGATGAACAAATTACAATTGGGCAATTGATAATTGTGAGGGCATGACAATGCATGTATGATAAGATAAAATTTATTGTAGTATCTAACTGAGCATTACAACATAATACATAGACCGTAATCCAACTGTGTCTATTACTAATAATCAACCTACAGGTTATCATCCGAACCCCTTCCAGCATTAAGTTGCAAGCAACAGATTATCGCATTAAGTAATGTGAGTAAAGTAAACAGTAGAATTATCCTTACACAAAACATTGTTGTTTTCTCCTTAGTAGCAACAACACATCTACAATCTTAGAAGTTATTGTCACTCTTTCAGAAAACTAGAGGCATGAACTCACTATCAAGCATAAATACTCTCTCTTGGAGATACAGGCAACTACTTGATCAAGGTAACTACAAGTACCGGAGGGCATGCAAGATCTTAAATAATAGTAGTATGATAATAGATGAACAATCTGATCATAATTTCATAATTTATCGGATCCCAACAAACACAACACCAATTACATCAAATGGATCTCAATTATGTAAGGAGGATCATGAGATCATTGTATTTAAGTACATGGGAGAGAGAGTATCAACTAGCTACAGCCGAGAATCCGTAGTCCAGGGGAGAACTACTCACGGACCATCATGGAGTTGAAGTGGAGGCGGTGGAGTCGATGGAGATGGCTCTGGGGGTTAATCCCTGTGCCGGCAGGGCGCCGGAACAGGAACTTCTGACCCCCAAAACTCGTCTGGACGATGATGGCGGCGACGGAACTTTTCATGGATGGAGGCTGGATTATTCAGGGTTTTCTCGTCGAAGGGAATTTATAGGTGGAAGGGCGAGGTCGGTGGGCGCATGTGGCCCCAGACCACCCCTAGGCACGGGCCATGGCTAGGCCGCGCCTAGGCATGGTCTGGCCGGCCCCTGGCCCCCCTCCATCTGTCCTCTGGATTCCGTCTTTGTTTCGGTAAAATAGAAACTTCGGTTTTTGTTTCGTCCAATTCCGAGAATATTTCCTGTACAACTTTCCTAAAATACAAAACAACAGAAAACATGGAACTGGCACTGTGGCATCTTGTTAGTAGGTTAGTGCCGAAAAATGCATAAAAGTGTCACGAAGTGTAAACAAAACATATTGAAATTGGTGTAAAACAAGCATGGAGCATCAAAAATTATAGATACGTTTGCGACGTATCACATACTTATATACATCCTCTTCATACATGATTTATGGCAAAATTTTCATTTAATTTAGTATTTTTA
The DNA here is from genome assembly GCF_019359855.2 of Lolium perenne. Classification (NCBI taxonomy): domain Eukaryota; kingdom Viridiplantae; phylum Streptophyta; class Magnoliopsida; order Poales; family Poaceae; genus Lolium; species Lolium perenne. Next base: position 172,173,887 of record NC_067244.2, read on the forward strand.
TATATTATTGTTCATTCTAGATCGGGAGTACCTATGTTCTAAAAATTCCTTATCTTGGTGTGGTCCCTTGTGTAGTCGAGTTACCGGGGAATTCCGGAAACGTATTGCGTACCCTGATTGTTGTCACTTTTTTTTTTCCCAGGAGGTACGCTGATTTGGTCATGAGTTCTTTAATTTTGGGTCTCTTTACCCTTTACAACTTTGCTTTTTTTATGTGAAAATGTTATTTTTATGATGCAATTTGCATGTCAACATTTTAAGATTTGCATAAATGAGTTTAAGTGTTCATGTGTACAGTGTACTATTTTTTCAAAATAAAGGATGCATGTTATTTGAAACCAAATTTTCATTTCAACAAGTCATTGCAATCTAATGGAATTCCCAAATCAAAATATGTCTTTATCGTTCTCTTCTGTCTTGATGCTATCTTTAATAGTAGCTAGATCGATTTCATATATGTTGAAGGCTTATGCTCCTCGATTGTATATTCGTCTCTACTATATAATTGCTACATTACTTTCTACTATGTTTTTGTACTGCATTTTCCTACTGCAAAATTTGTACAAAATTGTTTTTGCAGTACATCCTTTTGCTGCACTTTACTACATATTTATTGTATTTAACACAAATTTCTAGGACATGGTGTTTTGGCTCATAGGTCTGGTACACCTATTATAAAATAAATGTATTTTCAAATGTCAAACAAATTGGAAAAAAAATTGCGGGTGTATATTGTGACATCCTATGTTCACACACTAAGTTTTGCGGGGGAAATATTTTTTGTAGCCTGTGTAAAAAAATGACTCATGAAAAGCTATTTTGGCAGACCATAAAAAAAATCATTTTTGCGTGGAACTTTGTGTGTCAACATAGAACATTTGGATGTACACGTGGATATATTTTTTCAGAATTTAGAAATTTTAGAATACCATCTTTTGACCAATGGGTGTAACCTACGAGCCAAATCGGATTTTCAAAATTTCTACTTGCTAAAGAAAGAAAGAAAGAAAGAAAGAACCTAGTAGTAGTAGCTATTAAGCACTCATGTGCTTACTCGAAGAGGATGTTTATTGTCTAGGGTTTACTAGTTAAGAAAGTAGTAGGAAACAACCATTTGAAATGCAGTTATGCAAACCCTTTTTTATTGTAATGTGTGTGCAAAGGTTTCTAAAAGAAGAGACGCACTATCCAATGCACATATATATGTGTGCATTTTTTACACTCTATAGACGAAAATATTCCTGAAGTAAGGAGTGCACAAGTCTAACGCATATGTGCTGCTTCTCTGATCTATTTTGAACTATTAATTGTGGCAGTGGGGAATTCTTGACGTGAAGCAGAAGGTGAATGCACCTGAAATACACCACCTGGTGTGTGGGTTAGTGTCAGTGTCGGTGGGAGCGTTTGCTCAGTTCACGTGCTCACCCTTCGAAGAACGCTGGTGGCTAAAATTGCCATGCAACTTCGATTTCCATTTTGAACTCTCGCAGCTCCTGCAAAAAATACAATAGCCGTGAAAGAGTGTGCTTACGGGAAAATGCTCGAATGAACCGCCGGGCATATGCTCCTGGCAGAACTAGCTCTCCCATTGGCTAAGAGAGAGATGGGCCCCACAACAGTGCTGCCAAGTTTTCTAATTAAGGGGCGGAATACATATGAAAATACATAAAGCTTGGACCACGAATTAATTGCTCTGTGCATACACCAGACATGGGAACAGGAATTGAATGCGAAGACAATTCACCTAGCCCAAACCATCTCTCTCCATGCTTCTTCTCACGGCTTCTTCTCCAGCTTCTTCTCACGGCGCACGCCGGCATGACGACGAGCTAGAGCGCCGTCCGCTCATGGACTACGGGATCGAGGCTGCCGACGGCCGTTGCATATTTGACGCCGCGTCTCGTGCAGCGCTCGATGCGGAACCAAGCGAGAACGGCAACTGATGCGGAACCAGGCGAGACCGATTGACTGAGGTGCAACTAGGCGAGGTCGCCAGCGTGGCGCGGCAATATCACTGTTTTGACTCGTCTCAGGCTGGAGCGCTTGAATGGAGGCGCCGCCGTCGACATTGACGATGCCTTCTTCATCCCTAGTCTAATCCCCACACGCGTCGCTGTCGCCACCTAGTTCCAACGCCAGCTGACCTGGCACCGTGCGGCACATGGCGTGTAGAGCTTCGGGCTGTCCCTGGCACTCGCCAAGAACGGTGGTTGAATCGGTGAGCAGCGGGAGTGGAGCACGGCGGTGGATAGGCTAGCTAGTGATCACGCTGATGAGAGACACGGCCTCGTGGTCTTGTGCGGATGAATTTGAGTATATGAGACGAAGTATGCGGGCAGACGCGAGGGAGCAGCAAAACAGCCAGGTGCAGCGGATGACCTGGAGTCCTGGACACAGCAGCTCCGATGGCTCCCGGGCTCCGTCGGCCAAGTGCGGCCGATTGACAGGGCGGGCGAGGCAGACTGCTCCCACACAGCAGCTTCGGCGCTCCGACAGCCAGGTGCGGCCGCAGTCGAGGCGGACTGCTCCGACGCAGAAGCTCCGTCGGCCGGGTCATCTCCTTCCACGTCGACCTGTCCAGCATCTTCCTGGAGCAGATGTACGTCAGCTTCTCGGCGTCCACGGGACTCTTGACGAGCTCGCACTACCGCATGGGGTGGAGCTTCAAGCTGGACGGCGGCGCGCCGCTGCTCAACCTATCGTCCCTCCAGTCACTGCCGCAGCCCAAGCCGGACATGAGGAGCAGGACGACGCGGATCCTGGCGTCGGTGTTCTCGGCGTTCGTGGCGCTGGTGCTGCTGGCCAGCGCGGGTGCCTATGGGGCGTACCGCTACGAGAACCGCGACGAGCCGTGGGAGCTGGACTACGGCCCGCACCAGTACAAGTACTCGGAGCTGAAGCACGCCAGTGACGCCACGCGGGGGTTCCGCGAGCGCGAGTTCCTCGGCTGCGGCGGCTTTGGCAAGGTGTACGGCGGGGTGCTCCCGGGCACGCAGTCCATCGGCCGGCTCCGCCACTGCAACCTCGTAGAGCTGCAGGGGTGGTGTCGCCGGCGCACGCGCCGAACTGGTTGTCCTCGGGCCTCCCACCATGCTCCTCGAAGGCGGCACAGAGGCGGCCGACGAGCGTGTTGAGGCTGCCCCTGGCCTGGCGGAGCAGGCATGGGCATAGAGCCAAGGGCGGGCGGGCGGTGGTTGCGCAGGTACTGGTCAAACGCGTGCCAGTCCCGAGCTCCATGGACGGGCGGCGAGAGAGAGAGGATGAAGGTTACGGGCTCACGGCAGAGAATTAATACCCCATGGGGTCCATGTATTGTATACCTAGCAATTACAACTCAAATTAACTATGGAAATACCCTGCCACCAGATTAGGACCACTCCTTACGTGGACCAATAGAATTTGGAGTTCCCATGGGTTCACATACCGCCGGGTTCTGAAAATGCACTCTCGTGCTTACGCCTCTATTTTGTTCTCAAAATCACTAACCATGCATAAGAGCGATGAGCCAAATTCAGAGTGGAGGGAGAACATCTACCATTGCACTGAAGGACAATTTTGTTCTTTCTAGAAACGGGCCGCCACCACTCCAATTCATGTCCTCCCTCGTAATGAGCATTGGCTCATTTCGCTTGCCGATTCTGCCTAAACCGGAAGGCAGACCCGGCGAAGTAGCACCCTGCGGAGTCAACCCGCTCCCCACCTAACCCTAACCCCTCCCCCATTCCCCTCGCCCCGCGGCCGCCGATGGTCGCCGCCGGGCCTAGCCCGCGCGATTGAAGGCAGCGGCGAGGCCCCCCTCCTCGTGGTCGGCTGGTGGAGGCTCAGCGCCCCGCTCGAGCAGGCTCCCCTCGCGATCTTGGCGGCGGTGGCCGGTCGACGGCTGCGGCGGCGCCGTCAGGCCACCGTCTGCGGCGGGCGGCGCGAGCAGCGACTGGAGAAGCGGTCGGCGGCGCGTCGGGCGTTCGCTCCGTCTGGCGGCTTCCAGGAGGGCGCTGGGTGGTTCGGCCGGCCGGGCAGGGGCCTGGCCCCGTTTCGACCCCCCCGCCCCTCGCGTCTCCTCCGCCGGATCTCGCACTACCGGCAGCCGGGGTGGTTGCTAGCCACGGATCTCACAGCGGAAGTCCCTCTCCATCCAATCCTCAGATCTGGCGCCAGCGAGAGTCGTGGTGGTTGTGGGCTGCGTAGATCTTTGGAGTTGCTCACTCATCTGGTGATCTGCGTGGGGCAGATGCCGGTGAGGTCGGTCATCGCATGTTCGGGAGAGGGTGTTCTGCGTAGGTGGAGGTTCTCGGTGCTCTGTTACGGTCCGGCGGCGCGAGGAGTTTGGTTTCAAGGCGGCGGCCTTGGTCGGTGGGAACCTTGCTAGTTGACGGGCGAGCCAGAGGTTCTGGTGCTGGTCGGTGGCCATGGTCGTGCGGGCGACGTGGCCGCGGCGAGCCGCGTGTTGTGGCAGCGGTTCGGTCGTCGTTTGACGGCCTAACCCTGTGTAGAAGGAGGAGAGGCCACGCTGAGGGGAAACCCTTGCCCATTTGGGCCATGATGGTGACGTCCGCGGACGCCGTCCCCTTTTTGAAGGCATCATGGGGCCTCCGTCTTTCTACGGTCTCCGGGTGAAAACCCAATATCCTCGGATCGGGCGGTGGCGGCACTCCGGTGTCGCGATCTTCATGAAGACATCGTCTTGGAGCGCACAACAAGCAGCTCTCCGAAGGTTGTGTGGCGAAGGTGACTTCTTTTGGCGATCTTCGGCAAGGTTTGCTTCGTACCCCTTCCCTTGTTGAGTTCCCATGGTGCTGCTCTCTGGTGTGTGGGCAGCGTGGGTCGGTTCCCG